>NC_092140.1:31163799-32503331 GCF_043159975.1 Macaca nemestrina
TGGTGGTGGGGTCTGATGGGAGGTAATTGTATTATGGGAGTGATCTCCTTATGAAATGGTTTAGACTATCCCCTTCATGCTGTTCTTATATTAGTGAGTGAGTTCTTGCAAGATCTGGTTGTTTAAAAGTGTGTGGTACCTCCCCCTCAATTCTCTCTTGCTCCTGCTCTGGCCATGGGAAGTGTGTCCTCTCCCTTCAAATTTTGCCATGATTATAAGTTTTCTGAGGCCCCCGCGGAAGCGAAGCAGATGCCAGAATCATGTTTCTTGTACCGACTGTGGAACTGTGACCCAACTAAATGTCTTATAATTTATAAGTTATCTATTCTCAGGTATTTCTTTATAGCAATGTGACAATGGCCTAATACATGGCTTCTCTATCAAAACCAGCAATCTTTAAACTGGCTTAGGCTGGATGTAACTTTAGTTATCACCCATACAGTCAGGAGAGGAGATGATCTTAAGGTCTTACACAGTCATATATTAAGGAAGTGGGTCCACAGAAGAAATGCTAGCTTTTCCTACAAAGAGCTTGGCCACCTCTTCAGTTTTGAGTATTAGAAAAAAAAAAAAAAATTGGCACTCTATACAGCTATAATATTCATGTGCCTCCACCCAAATTTCATTATTTATCATTTTGATGTACAATATTGTCTCCAACATGTTGCTGATTTTACTATAGATCCTTTCTTGACTAAATTTTAAACACCTCCGGAGTGCCACAACTCCTTAAGTATAATCACCTGAACCTCAGTTCAGCCCATTCCTCTGCAAGAGATAAGGCCTTTCTGTAAGCTGGGAAAGAAACATAATGGCTCCCACACTCAGCCTTCAACTGATAATTAATCTTGTTGGTTTTCAATACTCCTCTCTGGAGTGTCTATTCAGCCAATTTTAGCCAAATAATAACCAGGCACCTTCACTGTCCTTTGATGCATCATTACTTTCATATCTTTCGTATACATAATTTTGCGCACAAGGACATTCTGCTGTACTGGGACATTTTCCCAGGTCACAAATGGTGCAATCATCAGATATTTAGTCACTCTTTGTTCTAGGAAGGTATGTGCCCCACATACCCATCAAGATACAATTCTCCCTGCCAGCGAGTTACGGAGTGCTACAATACCAAATTCTGCCTCATTTCCTACTTTCTCAGAACACTCATGATACCAATTATGTCAGTTTATTTCCTCCCAGAGAAGACTCCAAGATGGAGAGGAAAGTGCAACAAATTAATTTGGAGTAGGGAAGATTTCACAAATCATAGAGGGAAGACAGTGCTACTAGTAAGCAGAAAAAGCTTTCAAACCATAACATTGCCCTGACATCTCTGAAAAGAAAGATAACTGAGAATTGAATAGAAAAATATCTGACAGCAAGGCTGCCCTGAGAAATCCTAGTCAAATCTATTGGAGGCCAAGGAGAAACACAGCCAGTTAGATGACTCCCATCTGATAGTACCCTCACTACAGATGGCCATTGACTAGAGGCAGCATGTAGAAGCTGTAGCCTAAGCATTAACATTGCAGTGGATGCTGCATGTGAAGCAGATACATTTTGTCAGACAACTGGACTCCTCTCAGTAGATTCTCTCCTTAAGTGATATTTGGCTTCTGTAAGTATATGTGCGTGCACGTTTCTGTATGTATATGTATATACACACACACACACGTATATACATTTGAGATTATTGTTCATTACTCGATTTAAAAGCAGGTTGTGTTTTATACATTTCTCTGCATATTGATTCAGTTTCTTAAAAGTCAAAAGGCATCATGGGGAATTAAGTTTATCCTGAATAGACCTATTATTGGTAAATCACTAAATGGCTGACTGTTAATTTCATCAGTGGATGAGGCATACATCAGATACCATGATTGTGTAATAAACTGCTAAAAGAGGTGATTAAATCTGAATTTTATCAAAGTATTAACTATTATACTCATTTTATTACTGAAATGGTGAAATTTTGGGCATAACATTACTGAAATATCAATACCTAAACACTGTCAGCTCCGGTAGTGATATTTTTTACTGTTAAAATTTCAGTACATGGTAGATGAAAAATCTCAGCTGATATAGGTTGACTGGCAAGATATGTTTGAGTAATTTTGCCAGTATGGGGTACTATTGCTGGTATTGATAGCACTATAAGTTGAAAACACATTTTATACAATTTTTGAAATTAAAAATTTGTTGAAAATTTAATATAATTTTATTGCTGCAGTTTAAAAATGGAGGTCATTCAATTCACATATTCGTTAAAAGCCTTAAAAATTAATTATATATATATACACTTACATGTTTCTAGTATTATTTTAAGATATACTTAATTCCTCAGACTTTCACTTGAGTGAAAACTTGCCTCTTATCCTAAAATCTAAAAATTATTGTTGGCCATATGCATGTCTTTCTTGAATATAATTGGATTTTATGATTAAAAAATTCTAAATTTTTTTGTTGTCTCAGTTTTTCAACATTAATATCTAAACTGGGACTTTGTTGACTACTTCTATTCCTAAAATAATAATAATAGTTCTTGCCTTGATGTGAAAAAATCTTTAACTTTCTCCTGACTTTGAGTTCTTACTTATGTTTCCTCAGAACCCAGTAACTGATTTGATGTAGCACTATGGCATGTATCCAATCATTGTCTGTGACTCTTTCTGTTTGTAGTATTAAGTATATGGAATATCATCACTGATGCTGCATGTTAATTTCAGCATTCCATCCAGAGTTCAGTGACAGAAGGACCTCATAGCCGATATCATTTAGAAATGATTACATTTTCAAGATAATGTGTTTCATTGCTTTTCTGCAATTAACAGACAAATTACTTTTGTTGAAGCCACCATTATTAATAAGCCCTATCATAATACTATTGTTAATTAAGTAGTTCAGTATTAAATTGTATTTTGTTCAAGAAGACTTAAGGATGTGTTGTGGTTGCTCTCCTATATTGTTTGAAAATCTTGTAAAATAAGGCAGCTACAAAATTTATTCGTATCATATGTCTTAATTTTAGCTAAATATTAATTTTTTAAAATATCAATTTCTTTTTCTTTCTTTTTCAACTTTTATTTTAGGTTCATTGGGGTACATGTGCAGGTTTGTTTCATGAGTAAATTGCATGTCACTGGGGTTCGGTGCACAAATAATATTGTCACCCAGGGAGTGAGAAGCATACTCAATGGTTAGTTTTTCTACTGTTTCCCTCCTCCTACCCTCTACCCTCAAGCAGGCCCCATTGTCTATTGCTCCCCTCTTTGTTTCCATATGTACTCAATATTTAGCTCACACTTATATGTGAAAACATGTGGTGTCTGGTTTTCTATTCCTGTATTAATTCACTTAGAATAATGGCCTCCACTTGTATCTATGCTTCTGCAAAAGACATGGATTTTTCTTTTTAATGGTTGCATAGTATTCCATGGTGTACATATACAACATTTTCTTTATCCTGTTCACTGTTGAGGGGCATCTAAGTTTATTTTATGTCTTTGCCACTGTGAATAGTGCTGAGATTAACATATGAGTGCAGATTTCTTTTTGGTACAACAATGTATATTCCTTTGGGTACATATCCAATAATGGGATTGCTGGGTTGAATGGTAGCTCTATTTTAAGTTACTTGAGAAATCTCCAAACTGCTTTCCAGAATGGCTTAACTAATTTACATTCTCATCAGCTGTGTATCTTTCCTTTTCTGTGTAGCCTTGCCAACATCTATTATTTTTTAGCTTTTTGTAATAGCCATTCCTACTTGTGTGAAATGGTATCTCACTGTGGTTTTGATTTGCATTTCTCTAACGATTTGTGATGCTGAGCATTTTTCATATGCTTCTTGGCTGTATGCATGTCTTTCTCGACTGCAACAAAAACAAAAATAGACAAGTGAAACCTAATTAAATAACTTATTCTGCAGAGCAAAAGAAACTATCCATTGAGTAAATAGTCAACCTACAGAATGGGAGAAAATATTTGTAAACTGTGCATCCCACAAAGGTCTAATAACCAAAGTTATTTAATCTATAAAGAACTTAAACAAATCAATAAGCAACAAACAAACGAACTCAGTAAAAAATGGGCAAAGGATATGAACAGACAGAACTTGATTTCTTTATTCTTAAAACTAGTAATTCAGTTAATTTAATTGAAAAATAAAAATTGTATATATATGTGATAAGTAACATGATGTTTTGAATGACTAAATTTAGCTGGTTGATATGTATGTTACCTTATATATTTATCATCTTTTGTAGTGAGAACACTAAAAATCCAATCTCTTAGCAATATTCCAGCATACAACACATTATTTTTAGCTATAGTCATTACGTTGTATAATAGATCTCTTGAACTTATTTATCCTATATAACTAAATATTTGTAGCCTTTTACCAACATCTCCCTAGTCCCCTACCCAACCACCCCAGTCCCTGTTAACAACCAATCTACTCTCTGGTTGTATGAGCTCAACATTTTTAGGTTATACATATGTATGGGATTATGTGGTAGTTGTCTTCATGTGCCTGGCTTAGTTTACTTAACATAATGCCCTCCAGGTTCATCCATGTTGTCACAAATAACATAATTTCCTTTGTTTTTCAGGCCGAATAGTATTCCATTATGTACATATGAGAAATTTTCTTTATCCATTCATGCATTGATGGATAGTTAGGTTGTTTCTATACCTTGGGTGTTGTGAATAATGCTGCAATGTACAGGAGTGCAAGTGTTTTTTTTTTTTTTTTTTTTTTTGACATGCCTATTTTGTTTATTTTGGATATACAGTTGACCCTTGAATAATGTGGGGGCTGGGGTGCCAATCCCCTGCAGAGTTGAAAATCCATATATAAACGTTGACTCCCCCAAAACTTAACTACTAATAGCCAACTGTTGATAAAATTATTACCAATAAGATAAACAGTTGAATAACAGATATTTTGTATTTCATATATGTCATACACTATATTTTATAATAATCTACATATAAGAAAACATTATTAAGAAAATTATAAGAAAGATAAAATATATTTACTCTTTATTAAGTGGAAGCCATCATCATAAAAGTTTTCATCATCTTCACGTTGAATAAGCTGAGGAAGAGGAGGAGAAGGGGTTGGTTTCAGGGTGTCAGAGTTGACAGGGCAGAAGGAAATCAGCTTATAAGTGGATCCATGAGATAAATCCATGTTATTCAGTGGTCAACTGTATACCCAGTAGTAACATCGCTGGATCATATGGTAGTTCTATTTTCAATATTTAAAGAACCTCAATATTATTTCCTTTAATGGTTTCACTAATGTACATTTCCATCAACAGTATGTAAGAGCTCCCTTTTGTCCATATTCTTTATTTTACTTTTTATTTTATTTTATTTTATTTTATTTTATTTTATTGAGACAGTGTCTTGCTAGCTCCATCACCCACACTGGAGTACAGTGGTGCAATCTCGGCTCACAGCAGCATCGTCCTCCTGAGCTCAAGCGATCCTCCCACTTTAGCCTCTTGAACCAAGCCACATGCTTGGTTGTTTTTTTTTAATTTTTATATTTTGTAGAGATAGGGGTCTTGCTTTGTTTCTTAAGCTGATGTTTTGAACTCCTGGTCTCAATTGATTCTCCCACCTCTACCTCCCAGATTGCTGGTTTTACAGGCGTGAACCACCATGCCATGTATCTTTCGTCATTTTTTTTTTTTGAGATGGAGTCTGGCTGTGTTGTCCTGTCTGGAGTGCAGTGGCGCAATCTCAGCTCACTGCAAACTCCACCTCCTGGGTTCATGCCATTCTTCTGCCTCAGCGTCCCAAGTAACTGGGACTACAGGCACCCGCCACCACACCGGGCTAATTTTTTTTTCTTTTTCTTTATTTTTTTTTTCTTTTGTATTTTTAGTAGAGACGGGTTTTTGCTGTGTTAGCCAGGATGGTCTCAATCTCCTGACCTCGTGATCCGCTCGCCTTGGCCTCCCAAAGTGCTGGGATTACCTTTTGTCTTTTTGATAATAGCCATTCTTTTTTTTTTTTTGAGACGGAGTCTCGCTCTGTTCCCCCGGCTGGCGCAATCTCAGCTCACTGCAAGCTCCGCCTCCCGGGAATCATGCCATTCTCCTGCCTCAGCCTCCTGAGTAGCTGGGACTACAGGCGCCCGCCACCGTGCCCGGCTATTTTTTTTTGTATTTTTAGTAGAGACGAGGTTTCACCGTGGTCTCGATCTCCTGACCTTGTGATCCGCCCGCCTCGGCCTCCCAAAGTGCTGGGATTACAGGCGTGAGCCACCGCGCCTGGCCGATAATAGCCATTCTAGTAAGAGTAAGGTGATATGTCTCTGGTTTTTATTTGCGTTTCCCTGATGATGAGTGCTTTTAAGCATTTTATCATATTCCTGTTGCCCATTTGTATGTCTTCTTTTAAGAAATGTCCATCCAGATTTTTTTTGCCTATTTTTTAATTTGGTCATTTGTTTTCTTGCAATTGAGTTGTTTAATTTCTAATATATTTGGATTTTAAATTTTTAAATTTTGAGTATTAATTTAATTTTATTGAGGTAAATATACATATATAATTTGCCATCTTTACCATTTTAAGTGTACATTTTAATGGTAATACACTTATGTTCCTTTTTATCTCCTTTTATCCCTTTCTCTTTTCATAGGTGTTATCTTCATTCTGTTGATTATTTCTTTTTCTGTGAAGAAACTTTTACATTTTATGTAATCTGAGTTGCCATTTTAACTTTTGTTGTTTGTCTTTGAAAGATCATATTCAAAAAATCATTAACCAGACTAATGTCATATAGCTTTTTCTGCTATGCTTTCTACTGGTAGTTTTGTAGTTTCAGGTCTTATGTTTATGTCTTTAGCTCATTTTGAGTTGATTTTTATATGTGAAGAGAGATAAGGGTGCTATTTCATTCTTCTGCGTGTGAATATCCAATTTTCCCAATGCCATTTACTTGAGACTGCCCTTTCCTTCACTGTGTGTCTTGGTAGTTTTGTCAAAAATTAATTGACTATAAGTGCATGAGTTTATTTCTGGGCTCTCTATTCTGTTCCATTAGTCTGTATGCCACTATGCTGTTTTGGTTACTATAGCTTTAAAGTATATTTTGAAGTTGGGTAGTGTGTTCCCTTCAGTTCTGTTCTTTTTACTTAAAATTGCTTTGACTACTGGAACTCTTTTGTAGTTCAAAATGAATGTTATGATTTAGTTTTTCTCTTTCTGTGGAAAACGTCATTGGAAGTTTAACAGGAATTACACTGAATCTGTAGGTCACTCTAGACATGATGAACATTTTAACAATATAATTTTTTAAATCCATGAACATAGGGTATATTTCCATTTGTTTATTTCAATAGGTTTTAGGGGAACAGGTAGTGTTTGGTTATATGGATAAGCTCTTTAGTGGTGATTTCTGAGATTTTTAGTGCACTCATGACCCAAGCAGTGTACTCTGTACATGATATGTAGTTTTTCATTCCTCACTCACCTCCCACTCTTCCCCCTGAGGCCCCAGCGTCCATTGTATTATTCTTATGCCTTTGCGTCCTTATAGCTCAGCCCCCACTTATTAGTGAGAACATGCAATATTTGGTTTTCCATTCCTGAGTTAGCTCACTTAGAATAATGGTCTCAAGGCCAGGTGCGGTGGCTCACACCTGTAATTTCAGCACTTTGGGAGGCAGAGACAGGTGGATCACTTGAGCTTAGGGGTTTGAGACCAGGCTGGGCAACAAGGTGAAACCCTGTCTCTACCGAAAATACAAAAATTAGCTGGCCATGGTGGCTCCCACCTGTAGTTCCAGCTACTTGAAGGACTGAGGAGGAGGATTGCTGAGCCCAGGAGGCTGAGTTTGCAGTGAGCCTGAGATCACACCACTGCACTGCAACCTGGGTGACAAAGTGAGACCCTGCCTCAAAAAAAAAAAAAAAAAAAAAAAAAAAAAAAGGAGTAATGATCTCCAACTCCATCCAGATTGCTTTGAATGTCATTATTTCATTCCTTTTTATGGATGAGAAGTATTCCATAGAATATACGTTTCTTTATTCACTCATTGATTGATAAGCATTTGGGCTGGTTTTATATTTTTGCGATTGCAAATTGTGCTGCTATAAATATGTGTGTGCAATAGTCTTTTTCGTATAACTTCTTTTTCTATGGTTAGATATCTGGTAGTAGGATTGCTGGATCAAATGGTACCTTTACTTTTAGTTTTTTAAGGAATCTCCATTCTGTTTCTCAAGGTAGTTGTACTACTTTACCTTCCCACCAACAACGTAAAAGTGTTCCCTTTACACCACCTCCAAACCAATATCTATTATTTTTTATTTTTTAACTATGGCCATTCTTGCAGAAGTAAGGTATTACATTGTGGTTTTTATTTGCATTTCCCTGATAGTGATGTTGAGCACTTTTTTCATTTGTTTGTTGGCCATTTGTTTATCTTCTTTTGAGAACTGGCTATTCATGTCCTTAGCTCATTTTTTGATGGGATTGTTCTTTTTTTCTTGCCGATTTGTTTGAGTTCCTTGTAGATTCTGGCTATTAGTCCTTTGTCAGATTCATAGTTTGCAAAGATTTTCTCCCACTCTGCTGATTGTTTCTTTTGCTGTGGAGGAGCTTTCTAGTTTAATTAAGTCCTATCTACTCATTTTTGTTTTTGTTGCATTTGCTTTTGGGTTCTTGGTCATGAAGTCTTTGCCTAAGGCAATGTCTAGAAGGGTTTATTCAATGTTATCTTCTAGAAATTTTATGGTTCAGGTCTTAGATTTAAGTCCTTGATCTATCTTGTATTGATTTTTGTGTGAGAGATGAAAATCCACTTTCATTTTTCTACATGTGTCTTGCCAATTATCCCAGCACCATTTGTTTAATAGGCTGTAAGTATTCAGCTTTACTTCTGGTTTCTCTATTCTGTTCCATTGGCCTATATGTCTATCTTTATACCAATACCATGTTGTTTTGGTGACTATAGGCTTATAGTATAGTTTGAAGTTGGAAATATTCCTAGATATTGTTATTATATATTATTATTTTTACATCTACTGTAAAGGGGTTGAGTTCTTGATATGATTCTTTGCTTGGTTGCTATTAGTGTATAGCAGTGTTACTGATTTGTGTACATTGATATTGTATCCTGAAACTTTACTGAATTCATTTATCAGATCCAGGAGCCTTTTGGATTAGTCTTTAGGGTTTTCTAGGTATATGATCATATCATTGGAAAACAGCAGCAGTTTGATTCCTCTTTACTGATTTGGATGCCTTTTATTTCCTTCTCTTGTCTGATTGCTCTGACTAGGATTTCCAGTATTATGTTGAATAGAAGTGGTGAAAGTGGGCATCCTTGTCTTGTTTCAGTTCTCAGGGGGGATGCTTTAAGCTTTTCTCCATTCAGTATAATGTTGGCTGTGTGTTTGTTGTAGATGGCTTTTATTACCTAAAAGTATGTCCCTTCTATGCTGATTTTGCTGAGGGTTTTAATCAAAAAGGGATGTTAGACTTTGTCAAATGCCTTTTCTGTATCTATTGAGATGATCATGTGATTTTGTTTTTAACTCTGTTTATGTGGTGTATCACATTTATTGATTTGTGTACATTAAACCATCTAAACATGGGATTTTTTTTCATTAAGTTTTGCCTTCTTCAATGCATTTTATAATGTTTTCTGCTAATCTTATTGTGCCATAACTATTTTCTGAAAAAATAAAGTAATGGAGCAAAGGATCATATATATGCTATTCCTAAGTCAAACATACCCTAAATTAATTTTTATAATATTTTGACTTGAGAAATTTTACTTTTCAGTTTTTGTAATTGTCAGTGGTAATGACATTGTTGTTAACTGATTTTCCATTCTATATATATAGTCAGATTCACTATTCTGTGTGAGATACTGAAATCACTTAATAATAAGTAAAAAGACATATGTTAATGTATCTTTTTGGTACTGTGACATAAAAAGTAAAAATTGATGAGTATCTGAAATACTTTATTCAGAATTAACCATTTGTTGATATCTTAGTTTATACATAATAGATTATATCAAAGAAAATATTTTTGAAAAATATATTTTTCCACAAAGTCTTTTATTTCTAGTATTCATTAGTTGGACAAATTATTTTTAAAAATTAAAACTACAGAAATATTGGGAGTCTGTAGCATTTTCTTTGACAAGTTTTTTGTGAATATTTTTAGATTTATTTAGAAGGTGTACATGATGGAGTAACTTCTTGCTAATTTTTTGTGCTTGGTGTTTAGATATTTTTTTAAGAAAAACATGTTTTGGATACTTAATTTTCCCAAGCACTTTCTTATTTCTTTGTTCACTAAATATCCTTATTGAGTCTAGGTTAAGGGTGATTTACCATGGATGTGGTTACACAGGACTTTTGCATTTTTTTCTTGTAATATTTTGACTTGATAAATTTTAATTTTAATTTATCTTCAAAAAGATATGAAGAATTCCAGAATATATTGTCTTCTTCAAAAGTAAATATGCTAATGATTAAGCATGTTGAAAATCTTTTTATATATCTATTGACTGTTTGTATTTCTTCTTTGGAGAAATTTCTATTCAGGTCTTATAGGGATATTAGTTTTCTTGCTATTTAATTGTTTGATATATATTTTGAATATTACTTGTTTGTCACTTATAGATTTGCTAATATTTTCTTTCATTTTGTAAGCTGTCCCTTCACTCTGCTGATATTTTCCTTTGCTGTGTGTGTAAGCTTTTTAGCTTGATATAGTCCCATTTCTCTATTTTTGTCATTTGTTCCCTGTGCTTTTGGTGTCATATCTATGAAAACGTTGCCAATACCGACATCATGCTTTTCCTCCACGTTTTATTCTAGGAGTATTACATTTTCATGTCTTACATTTAAGTCTTTAATCTATTTTGAGTTTATTTTTGAGTGTGGTATAAGGTAGGCATTCAATCTCAATTTTTTTTTTTTTTTTTGCATGGGGAAATACATTTTGACCAACACCATTTATTGAAGACTATCTATTCCCCTTCATATAATTTTGGTACCCTTGTCAAAAATCAGTTGAATATATATATATATATATATATATATATATATATATATATATATAATTTATTTATATATATTTATTTTTTTATATATATATGTATGTAAACTTATTTCTGGGCTCTTTCTTCCATTCAGTTGGTCTATGTGTCAGTTTTTATGTCAGTGCTATACTGTTTTTATTTTTGTAACTTTATAATGTATTTTGAAATCAGGAAGTGTAAAGACTTCAGCTTTGTTCCTGTTTCTCAGTATTTATTTGGATATTTATAATCCTTTCTTGTTTCATATGGATTTTAAAATTATTTTTGGATCTGAGAAAAAAATCTGTTCGAATTTTGATAGAGATTGCATTGAATCTATAGTTTGCTGTGTACAGTGTAGACACTTTAAGATATTGTCTTTCTACTGATAAACCTAGTATGTCTTTCCACTTGTGTTTTTCTGACTTTGTTACTTTTATCAATGCATTATTATTTTCAATAAACAAGAATATCACTTCCTTAGATAAGGTTATTCCTTCATTTCTATACTTTTTGGTACTATTATAAATGAAACTATTTATCTAACTTTATTTTCAGATAGTGTGTTCTTAGTGTATGGAAATACAACTCATTTTTATGTTAATTTTGTATCTTGCAACTTTACTGAGTTTGTCAATTCTAACAGTTTTTTAAATTGAGTCTTTAGTGTTTTCTATACATAATAATGTCATTTGAAGGAAGATGTAAATCAAACCACAATGTTTTGATACCTGTTAGAATGATTATTATCAATACAAGAAAACACAACAAGTGTTGGCAAGAATGTGGCAATGTTAGAAGCCTTGTGCATTGTAGGTGGCAATGCAAATTAGTGCAACTGCTATGAAAATCAGTCTGGAGGTTCCTCAAACAAAACTAAAAACAGAAGTACCATATCATCTGGCAATCCCACTTATGGATATTTATAAAGAATTATTGAAATCACAATCTCAAAGAGACATAAGCACTCTCATGTTTACTGCAGCCCTATTTACAATAGCTAAAAAAATGGAAACAATTAAATGCACTTTTACAGATAGATGAATAAATAAATAAAATGTGGAATATACATACAATTCAAAATTATGCATCCTTAAAAAAAAAATTTTGCAGTGTGTGACAATATGGATGAACCTTTAGAATGGTATGCTTACAAAATAAGCCAGTCACAGAAAGGCAAATACTACATGATTTCACTTATATGAAATATATAATTTAGTAAATTTCACATATTCAGAGTGGAATATTGGTTGCCAAGGACTGGTTTAATAGGAAAATAAAAAGTTGCTAATGAACAGGTATAAAGTTTCAGTTATACAAGATGAATAAATTCTAGTGATCTGCTGCACAATATTGTGCTTATAGTTAATAATAATATGTACTCACTCAAAATGTATTAACAGAGTAGATCTTATGATAAGTATTCTTACAAAACTAAAAAAAATAGAAATGCATGTACTATATGTAGTTAAATAAGTAACACCGAATGAGATTATGCTAAATAGAAATAATAATTTATACTAAATACTAAATATCCTATATACAAGTGTTTCTTATAGCTGTGAAATAAAATTCAAGACAGTATTGTTGAATCATATGTTTTAATAGTCATTGCCAGATGGCTTTCCAAAAAGATTCTTACTATTCTTATTTCCAGTAGGAGTCTATGAGAATTTATTTCCCTCTTTATCTCCCCATATTCATTAGCATCAGAAACTGCCTGAAGGATGGGTAGGTTAGTAGATAAATAATATTTAATTTTTGCCAAGCAAATGCCGTGAATTGATATTTTATGCATTGCTTTGATAACTGATAAAAACAATTTTTACATATGTGTTGATCATTTATATTTGCATACTACCCATTTATCTATGAGTGTGTCTTTTTCTGAATAATTTTTATAAATATTTGTTATAGAAAATTTAGTTAATAGAAGTACACATGTATTTTCCAAGCTTGTGTATATGGTATAATTTTCCCATTTATTTTCATTTTTATATGTAAATATATTAATTATAAACATAGTTCTATATGTTCAGATTTTGATATAGGTTTATTCTTTTGTTTCAATTTCTATTAAGTAGAAATTTTAATCTATTAATAGTAGTGTGTTCTATAACTTATAGCTGATGCTAAACAGAAAAGTATCCATAATAAAATACTATATCTCCTTACTTCTATGAAAATTAGAAGAATAACTTACTTATAATCAAAATAGTACTTTTTGGCATGGACACTTATTTTTAGTTATGTTATATATTCTTTCAGTTTTGTTTATAGAAATTTCTTTTTTTTTTTAATTTATTTATTATTATTATACTTTAAGTTGTAGGGTACATGTGCATAACGTGCAGGTTTGTTACATATGTATACTTGTGCCATGTTGGTGTGCTGCACCCATCAACTCGTCATTTACATCAGGTATAACTCCCAATGCAATCCCTCCCCCCTCCCCCCTCCCCATGATAGGCCCCTGTGTGTGATGTTCCCCTTCCTGAGTCCAAGTGATCTCATTGTTCAGTTCCCACCTATAAGTGAGAACATGCGGTGTTTGGTTTTCTGTTCTTGTGATAGTTTGCTAAGAATGATGCTTTCCAGCTGCATCCATGTCCCTACAAAGGACACAAACTCATCCTTTTTTATGGCTGCACAGTATTCCATGGTGTATATGTGCCACATTTTCTTAATCCAATCTGCCACTGATGGACATTTGGGTTGATTCCAAGTCTTTGCTATTGTGAATAGTGCTGCAATAAACATACATGTGCATGTGTCTTTATAGCAGCATAATTTATAATCCTTTGGGTATATACCCAGTAATGGGATGGCTGGGTCATATGGTACATCTAGTTCTAGATCCTTGAGGAATCGCCATACTGTTTTCCATAATGGTTGAACTAGTTTACAATCCCACCAACAGTGTAAAAGTGTTCTTATTTCTCCACATCCTCTCCAGCACCTGTTGTTTCCTGACTTTTTAATGATTGCCATTCTAACCGGTGTGAGATGGTATCTCATTGTGGTTTTGATTTGCATTTCTCTGATGGCCAGTGATGATGAGCATTTTTTCATGTGTCTGTTGGCTGTATGAATGTCTTCTTTTGAGAAATGTCTGTTCATATCCTTTGCCCACTTTTTGATGGGGTTGTTTGATTTTTCTTGTAAATTTGTTTGAGTTCTTTGTAGGTTCTGGATATTAGCCCTTTGTCAGATGAGTAGATTGCAAAAATATTCTCCCATTCTGTAGGTTGCCTGTTCACTCTGATGGTAGTTTCTTTTGCTGTGCAGAAGCTCTTTAGTTTAATGAGATCCCATTTGTCAATTTTGGCTTTTGTTGCCATTGCTTTTGGTGTTTTAGACATGAAGTCTTTCCCCATGCCTATGTCCTGAATGGTACTATCTAGGTTTTCCTCTAGGATTTTTATGGTATTAGGTCTAACATTTAAGTCTCTAATCCATCTTGAATTAATTTTCGTAGAAGGAGTAAGGAAAGGATCCAGTTTCAGCTTTCTACTTATGGCTAGCCAATTTTCCCAGCACCATTTATTAAATAGGGAATCCTTTCCCCATTTCTTGTTTCTCTCAGGTTTGTCAAAGATCAGATGGCTGTAGATGTGTGGTATTATTTCTGAGGACTGTGTTCTGTTCCATTGGTCTATATCTCTGTTTTGGTACCAGTACCATGCTGTTTTGGTTACTGTAGCCTTGTAGTATAGTTTGAAGTCAGGTAGCGTGATGCCTCCAGCTTTGTTCTTTTGACTTAGGATTGTCTTGGAGATGCGGGCTCTTTTTTGGTTCCATATGAACTTTAAAGCAGTTTTTTCCAATTCTGTGAAGAAACTCATTGGTAGCTTGATGGGGATGGCATTGAATCTATAAATTACCTTGGGCAGTATGGCCATTTTCACGATATTGGTTCTTCCTATCCATGAGCATGGTATGTTCTTCCATTTGTTTGTGTCCTCTTTTATTTCACTGAGCAGTGGTTTGTAGTTCTCCTTGAAGAGGTCCTTTAAATCCCTTGTAAGTTGGATTCCTAGGTATTTTATTCTCTTTGAAGCAATTGTGAATGGAAGTTCATTCCTGATTTGGCTCTCTGTTTGTCTGTTACTGGTGTATAAGAATGCTTGTGATTTTTGCACATTAATTTTGTATCCTGAGACTTTGCTGAAGTTGCTTATCAGCTTAAGGAGATTTTGGGCTGAGACAATGGGGTTTTCTAAATATACAATCATGTCATCTGCAAACAGGGACAGTTTGACTTCTTCTTTTCCTAACTGAATACCCTTGATTTCTTTCTCTTGCCTAATTGCCCTAGCCAGAACTTCCAACACTATGTTGAATAGGAGTGGTGAGAGAGGGCATCCCTGTCTTGTGCCAGTTTTCAAAGGGAATTTTTCCAGTTTTTGCCCATTCAGTATGATATTGGCTGTGGGTTTGTCATAAATAGCTCTTCTTATTTTGAGGTACGTTCCATCAATACCAAATTTTCTGAGCGTTTTTAGCATGAAGGGCTGTTGAATTTTGTCAAAAGCCTTTTCTGCATCTATTGAGATAATCATGTGGTTCTTGGCTTTGGTTCTGTTTATATGCTGGATTATGTTTATTGATTTGTGAATGTTGAACCAGCCTTGCATCCCAGGGATGAAGCCCACTTGATCATGGTGGATAAGCTTTTTGATGTGTTGCTGAATCCGGTTTGCCAGTATTTTATTGAGGATTTTTGCATCGATGTTCATCAGGGATATTGGTCTAAAATTCTCTTTTTTTGTTGTGTCTCTGCCAGGCTTTGGGATCAGGATGATGTTGGCCTCATAAAATGAGTTAGGGAGGATTCCCTCTTTTTCTATTGATTGGAATAGTTTCAGAAGGAATGGTACCAACTCCTCCTTGTACCTCTGGTAGAATTCAGCTGTGAATCCATCTGGTCCTGGACTTTTTTTGGTTGGTAGGCTATTAATTATTGCCTCAATTTCAGAGCCTGCTATTGGTCTATTCAGGGATTCAACTTCTTCCTGGTTTAGTCTTGGAAGAGTGTAAGTGTCCAGGAAATTATCCATTTCTTCTAGATTTTCCAGTTAATTTGCGTAGAGGTGTTTATAGTATTCTCTGATGGTAGTTTGTATTTCTGTGGGGTCGGTGGTGATATCCCCTTTATCATTTTTAATTGCATCGATTTGATTCTTCTCTCTTTTCTTCTTTATTAGTCTGGCTAGTGGTCTGTCAATTTTGTTGATCTTTTCAAAAAACCAACTCTTGGATACATTGATTTTTTTGGAGAGTTTTTTGTGTCTCTATCTCCTTCAGTTCTGCTCTGATCTTAGTTATTTCTTGCCTTCTGCTAGCTTTCGAATGTGTTTGTTCTTGCTTCTCTAGTTCTTTTAATTGCGATGTTAGAGTGTCAATTTTAGATCTTTCCTGCTTTCTCTTGTGGGCATTTAGTGCTCTATAATTTCCCTCTACACACTGCTTTAAATGTGTCCCAGAGATTCTGGTATGTTGTATCTTTGTTCTCATTGGTTTCAAAGAACATCTTTATTTCTGCCTTCATTTCGTTATGTACCCAGTAGTCATTCAGGAGCAGGTTGTTCAGTTTCCATGTAGTTGAGCGGTTTTGATTGAGTTTCTTAGTCCTGAGTTCTAGTTTGATTGCACTGTGGTCTGAGAGACAGTTTGTTATAATTTCTGTTCTTGTACATTTGCTGAGGAGTGCTTTACTTCCAATTACATGGTCGATTTTGGAGTAAGTACGATGTGGTGCTGAGAAGAATGTATATTCTGTTGATTTGGGGTGGAGAGTTCTATTGATGTCTATTAGGTCTGCTTGCTGCAGAGATGAGTTCAATTCCTGGATATCCTTGTTAACTTTGTCTCGTTGATCTGTCTAATGTTGACAGTGGAGTGTTGAAGTCTCCCATTATTATTGTATGGGAGTCTAAGTCTCTTTGTAAGTCTCTAAGGACTTGCTTGATGAATCTGGGTGCTCCTGTATTGGGTGCATATATATTTAGGATAGTTAGCTCTTCCTGTTGAATTGATCCCTTTACCATTATGTAATGGCCTTCTTTGTCTCTTTTGATCTTTGATGGTTTAAAGTCTGTTTTATCAGAGACTAGTATTGCAATCCCCGCTTTTTTTTTGTTCTCCATTTGCTTGGTAGATCTTCCTCCATCCCTTTATTTTGAGCCTATGTATGTCTCTGCGTGTGAGATGGGTCTCCTGAATACAGCAGACTGATGGGTCTTGACTCTTTATCCAGTTTGCCAGTCTGTGTCTTTTAATTGGAGCATTTAGTCCATTTACATTTAAGGTTAAGATTGTTATGTGTGAACTTGATCCTGCCATTATGATATTAACTGGTTATTTTGCTCGTTAGTTGATGCAGTTTCTTCCTAGCCCCGATGGTCTTTACATTTTGGCATGTTTTTGCAATGGCTGGTACCGGTTGTTCCTTTCCATGTTTAGTGCCTCCTTCAGGGTCTCTTGTAAGGCAGGCCTAGTGGTGACAAAATCTCTAAGCATTTGCTTATCTGTAAAGGATTTTATTTCTCCTTCACTTATGAAACTTAGTTTGGCTGGATATGAAATTCTGGGTTTAAAATTCTTTTCTTTAAGAATGTTGAATATTGGCCCCCACTCTCTTCTAGCTTGGAGAGTTTCTGCCGAGAGATCTGCTGTTAGTCTGATGGGCTTCCCTTTGTGGGTAACCCGACCTTTCTCTCTGGCTGCCCTTAAGATTTTTCCTTCATTTCAACTTTGGTGAATCTGGCAATTATGTGTCTTGGAGTTGCTCTTCTCGAGGAGTATCTTTGTGGCGTTCTCTGTATTTCCTGGATTTGAATGTTGGCCTGCCCTACTAGGTTGGGGAAGTTCTCCTGGATGATATCCTGAAGAGTGTTTTCCAACTTGGTTCCATTTTCCCCCTCACTTTCAGGCACCCCAATCAGACGTAGATTTGGTCTTTTTACATAATCCCATACTTCTTGCAGGCTTTGTTCATTTCTTTTTCTTCTTTTTTCTTTTGGTTTCTCTTCTCGCTTCATTTCATTCATTTGATCCTCAATCGCAGATACTCTTTCTTCCAGTTGATCGAGTCGGTTACTGAAGCTTGTGCATTTGTCACGTATTTCTCGTGTCATGGTTTTCATCTCTTTCATTTCGTTTAGGACCTTCTCTGCATTAATTACTCTAGCCATCAATTCTTCCACTTCTTTTTTCAAGATTTTTAGTTTCTTTGCGCTGGGTACGTAATTCCTCCTTTAGCTCTGAGAAATTTGATGGACTGAAGCCTTCTTCTCTCATCTCGTCAAAGTCATTCTCCGTCCAGCTTTGATCCGTTGCTGGCGATGAGCTGCGCTCCTTTGCCGGGGGAGATGCGCTCTTATTTTTTGAATTTCCAGCTTTTCTGCCCTGCTTTTTCCCCATCTTTGTGGTTTTATCTGCCTCTGGTCTTTGATGACGGTGATGTACTGATGGGGTTTTGGTGTAGGTGTCCTTCCTGTTTGATAGTTTTCCTTCTAACAGTCAGGACCCTCAGCTGTAGGTCTGTTGGAGATTGCTTGAGGTCCACTCCAGACCCTGTTTGCCTGGGTATCAGCAGCAGAGGCTGCAGAAGATAGAATATTTCTGAACAGCGAGTGTACCTGTCTGATTCTTGCTTTGGAAGCTTCCTCTCAGGGGTGTACTCTACTCTGTGAGGTGTGGGGTGTCAGACTGCCCCTAGTGGGGGATGTCTCCCAGTTAGGCTACTCAGGGGTCAGGGACCCACTTGAGCAGGGAGTCTGTCCCTTCTCAGATCTCAACCTCCGTGTTGGGAGACCCACTGCTCTCTTCAAAGCTGTCAGACAGAGTCGTTTGCGTCTGCAGAGGTTTCGTCTGCGTTTGTTATTGCCCTGTCCCCAGAGGTGGAGTCTACAGAGACAGGCAGGTTTCCTTGAGCTGCTGTGAGCTCCACCCAGTTCGAGCTTCCCAGCAGCTTTGTTTACCTACTTAAGCCTCAGCAATGGCGGGCGCCCCTCCCCCAGCCTCGCTGCTGCCTTGCCGGTAGATCACAGACTGCTGTGTTAGCAATGAGGGAGGCTCCGTGGGTGTGGGACCCTCCCGGCCAGGTGTGGGATATGATCTCCTGGTGTGCCTGTTTGCTTAAAGCGCAGTATTGGGGTGGGAGTTACCCGATTTTCCAGGTGTTGTGTGTCTCAGTTCCCCTGGCTAGGAAAAGGGATTCCCTTCCCCCTTGCGCTTCCCAGGTGAGGCAATGCCTTGCCCTGCTTCAGCTCTCGCTGGTCGGGCTGCAGCAGCTGACCAGCACCGATCGTCCGGCACTCCCCAGTGAGATGAACCCAGTACCTCAGTTGAAAATGCAGAAATCACCGGTCTTCTGTGTCGCTCGCGCTGGGAGTTGGAGACTGGAGCTGTTCCTATTCGGCCATCTTGGTCCGCCCCCCAGAAATTTCTTAACATTACCTTTTTACTACTATTAACATGTTTCAACATATTAACTCTTCTACTTACACATCATTAGGCAAGAAATTGGGCAAATAAAGTATGAAACCCATAGTCATGAATCTAATATGATTACATAAAAATTAAACTTTGTAATTTATAATTTATGACCAAAAGCTTTCTGTGTTTCTCTTATAAGTTCGGAGGCTGAATAATTCTTTTCTCAGTGAAAGTGCAAATTAATAGAAGGTCATACATAGCTTGTTATACATCTACACACAAAGATACATATTTAGTTAAGCATAATTAATATTGGAATATCTAAAATAAAAAATTGAAAATCGTTATATAAATAAAAGGTGTTCAAAATAGGTGTAAATATTCTATGCCAAGGAAGAAATACAAAAATAGTAGACTTCTCCTGAAAAAGTATGAACTAGGCTTTGAAGAAAAAGATTATTGAGATATGAAAAAGCTATATGAAAAGCTAACAAAGTAAGCCATTAATCAAAAGGCTCATGTTATGCTGAGAAAACAAATACACATATATTTTTTTAAATTGAATGTTATCTAAACTATGGTTTTTAGGTAACGGAATTTATTTAAATTTGTTCTGGAAACATCCTCAGACTGTGTATTACTATGTATTGCCAATACTGCTTTCAAACATAATTTGCAGTCAGATTTTTGACAATGAATGGTGTCTGTCTGATTTGGCAAGCCATACAGTTATTTAACTTGGGTAAGTATGGAAGAATAAAAAATTAGAACTCTGTCTTTTTAAATGTGTGTTTGGTGCCCTGCAGAAAGTCAGTTTATATTAATAATTAGGTTGTCCATTACAATGGTGGAAAATTGAATATTACAAATCTACGTTAGTGATTGTTTTCATGGTCTCCAATAGAAATATGAAACAACTTCTACATACTTACCTCTCAGCCTCACCTAAGGGCATCAGCCCTTGAATGATCTCTAGAATGTCCTCATCTGTCAGCTATAGCTGTCAAACAAGAAAACCAACATGTGTCATACTGAAGGTATAATGCATTCACAGATATAAGTGACCAGGATATTGGAACAGAAAGAGTAATGAGAAAAAAATTTATAGCCACCACCTTTTGCTTAGGGAACTGTAAATTTTATACCCCTCCAGTGAAGATTTTATTCTCAATCTGCACTAAAGAGAAAGAAAAAAAGTAGAATAAGAATTAGGCTTCACAAGATGAAAATAGTTCATGTCAGCAATTCTTCCACTACATTCAGCGTTAAGTATTCGTCAAGCTTTTATAAAGAATGGTAAGTGGCAGCATATTTGTTCTTTCTATCTCAAATTCATTCAACTTGAAAGCATTGTTCATGCAGGATGACAGGATGACAGACTTCTCAGATAATGAGAAAGAAAAAAACTCTAATAAATCTGTATTTGACTAAGACCTTTTGGCATCATCTCACATGGTATTCTCATCAACATTCTTGATAAATTGTAGAATGTGTACAGGAGAATCACACCCAAATAGCAATAATCAATGACCCTGTCAAGCTCAGGCAATATATTTAAAAGGTATCAAAATAGTTGAACCAAGAGATGTTATTTATATATTTCCCAAGAAGTCTGATAGCAAAAAATGTCAGACTATTCATTAAATTAGAAGATGACATCACACCAAGTGAAGCTGTTAAGAAATCAACAATAGATTTTTGAATATTATGATGAATTAGATAAATTTCCTTACAACTTCATGAAAATATGTTTAACTATAGAACTAAATAGTATAATCACATGAATGAACCCGTAATGGTAGAAATTGTTTAGTTTAAATGCTCCAAAACAATAGGAAACTATTCATAATTTACCCACTTCCTTCTCCATAAAATAGCAATGAAAATGGTAAACTAAACAATTCTGCAATTTTAAAACTTCACATATTGAAAAATGTAAGATAAATTTCTATAACTTGGGATTGAGATACGATTAGTAGCATACTTGTACTTTTATAAATGAAAAAGAATAAACTTGTTTTACATAAATAACAGCTGGAAGAATGCTGTTTCAATGAGTGTTGCAGGGTGTAGAGAAAGTGTCTATACCATTAGAAATTTCCGTCTGTGGCAGGTAGCTTCTAAAATGCTCATCCAATAATTTCTGGCTACTGGTATTCACAACTTTGTGTAATCTTGTCCTTTTGAGTACGAGCTAAATTTCTTGACTTTCTTCTAATGAATAGAATATGACAGGAGTATTGGAATGTTACTACCAAGAGTAGATTACAAAAGGCTGCATCTGTCTTGATTGTGCTTGCTGTCCCAGTATGTCTTGTATTATTCACTTTGTATGTATGATACCAGCCACTATGTTGTTAGGTTGCACTAAGGAGAGGAGCACATGGCAAAGAACAAATGTTCACCAACAACTATGTGAAAAAACTTGGATATTTATACATCTACAATCAAGCCTTCAGATAAAATTGCAGCCCTAACTGGTAACTTAACTTTTACTTTTTGGTAGTCCTTGAGTAAGAGATGTGTAATTAAATGAGTTCTGCAGGCCGGGCGCGGTGGCTCAAGCCTGTAATCCCAGCACTTTGGGAGGCCGAGACGGGCGGATCACGACGTCAGGAGTTCGAGACCATCCTGGCTAACACGGTGAAACCCCGTCTCTACTAAAAAATACAAAAAACTAGCCGGGCGAGGTGGTGGGCACCTGTAGTCCCGGCTACTCGGGAGGCTGAGGCAGGAGAATGGCGTAAAAACCCGGGAGGCAGAGCTTGCAGTGAGCTGAGATCCGGCCACTGCACTCCACCCTGGGCGACATAGCGAGACTCTGTCTCAAAAAAAAATAAAAAATAAAAAAGAGTTCTGCATTCCTGAGCAACAAAAGTTGTGAGGTAATAAATATTTGTTCTTAAAGTCCTAGGGTCGTTTTTAGGTATTTGTAATACATCAGTAGATAACAAATATACATTTTTGTTACTATTAAATAGATAGTCTAAAATGTGGGCATGGCTTTAGAATGAAGGGGTGAGTACGAGCTGGAAGAACATTCAGGGAATCATTAGTGAAAGCCTACATTCACCTGAACAGACTGTCAGTAGCATCTAAGACTTTGAGGACATGGCAGTTTATGGTTTATATGAATATGAGAAAAATCTTATTGCAAACTGTATTATGGTAAATGATTATTATTTAGTGGCTGGAAATTTAGCTACACTGCTACTTTCAGAAAAGTGAAAATTAGGAGATACTTGATGAATTGAGAGATCAATTTAAAAAGATATATAACATTATAAATCAAAAAGGTAATATTTATTTCCAATTAATTATATATTAAATTCAGGTAGAATGGAGAATAGGTAGAATTTGGTCAAAATTCAGTGATAAAAATGAAAGAAAATCTCAAAATAATCAAGACACAAATATCAAAGAAAATTAGTATAAAGTAAACATATTGTAAATGAGACTTTTTAAATTATGAGTTAGAAATCACACTAAATTGATGCCAAAAACCAAATGCTTTGTGAAAATATAAAAATAATTTTTGTCATTAGACTCACTAAAAAGTGAAAGCACCACAACATAATTTATAGGCTTTCAGATTAAAAAGCTGTTTATATTAAGATAAAAAGTTTATATTGAGTCACATTTCTATTCATGTTAAAGACAATCAAAACATATGCTAACATATTTAGAATCTCAAATTATAAATATAAACATGTACAAATATAATTGCATAAATTTGACAATAATATATAGTGAAAATATACATAGTTATTGAGTGAAATACCAACATAGTTGAAACAATTAAATGGTGAATAAATCTGAAGTTAAATATAAGGATGTCTTCTTAGATATTAGAACCACAAATTTCAAATGAGATAAATAGAATAACTGAAGCTTCCCAAAAATATCTAGAAGACAAAGTCCTCTTCTTTAAAGTAGTATTAAAGAATATAAATATATTATTAATTGTTTTGTATACAAGATGAACTATCAGGGTGGGTGAAGGATTATCCCAAAATTAAATCCCTTTTTAAATGTACATTAAGACAAAATAATTGGTTCAGTTATGATATTGTTAACTATGAAAATAAGCTAAAGTATATTCAATTAATAGATGCTAGAAATAAAGTATAATTTCAAAATCACTGAAAGAAAACAACCCATCAATGCAAACTACGGTCCATAAGCATGCTGCTGATGTGAAAGGCGGAGCTCAGGTGGTAATACCAGCGATGGGGAGCAGCTATAATACAGATGAAGTTTTGCTTGCTCGCCCACTGCTGACCTCCTGTTATATGGCCTAGTCCCTAACAGGCTATGGACTAGTACCAGTCTGTGGCCTGGGTCCTGGGGTGGGGATCCCTGTTCTAAGTAACAAAGCCTTACTGTGCCAGGAAGAAGGATGCAAAAACCTGAGACTGGGGACCCTGATGAATAAACCCCAGCAGCAAGGAGAAAATCAGGAGGAGGGGAAAGGTGATGCAACACTGAAATAGGAGAAGAAATTTTTTTGAAAGGCACACTGTTGAAACCCAGACTGCAATACAGGCCACAGTACAAAGCTAATATCATCAGAGAACCAAACTCCGTACCGACTCCTTTTAATGATACTAAAAAGCTTTAAGTAGAAGTAGCAGAGAATGCAGCAGAGTGCTGCAAGGGACTATTCTCATTGGGAAGGAACAGTAAGGAAAGACATAGACCCCAAAGTGAGACAAAAACAGTGCTTCACTAAATAAATTTGTATCCTTTGGTGCTCACCCTAGCAATAAACTTAACTCTAGTAACCATAGCGACAATAAAATTTAAACATATCAAAAGTAACAAAATAACAAAAATTCTTACACTAAAATCCAAGAATGAAACATCTCATGTTATTCCCCCTATCAACAGAGATGGAAACTTTAAGAAATAATTTATTGGAATTTTAAAATAAAAATCAAAGTAATGTAAATGAAAAATATGTCTATGGGTTCATTAGTAGACTTGCCACAGTCAGAGAAAAGTAAGTGAACTTGTTGACAAATCAATAGAATTTACCCAATCTAAAAGACAAAGAAAAAAAGAATGAAAAATAAACTATGTTAAAATATAACAGAACATCCAAAATATGTGTGAAAATATAAAAAAATTGCAGCATATATGTAACTGAAATTTTACAAAGGGAATACAAAGATAATGTGCAAGAGACATATGTGAGGAAATAATAGGGATAACTTCAAATATAGCCATGGTGGAGAACAAACCACTAAATCCAAAAAGCTCAGAAAACACAATGTAGGATAAAGGCTATCCCCTCCAACATACACATGCATGCACACACACACACACAAACACACCCCGAGGCATATCATATCTAAACTACTGAGATCGCAGGCTGAAAGAAAATCTTAAAGTCCACATGGAAAAAATACAACACACCAAAGCCAAACAAAAAAAACTTGTTACCTATAGGAGAAGAGGAACAAGAGTTAGAATTACAGCCATATTCTCATCAAAAAACAACATAAGCAAGAACACAGTGAAATGATATCTTTAAAGTACTAAAAGAGGAAACTAAACTATGCCAACTTCAAACTCCATATTCAGTGAAAATATCCTTCAAAAGTAAAAGAAAAATGAAGACTTTCCTATGCAAAAAATTGATGAAATTGTTAGGATATATGCTCTGCAAATACTAAAACCTTCTTAAGGCAGAATAAATATTTTACAGGTCAGAATCTGGAAAGGAAAGAAATGAACAAAATTAGATATTGAATAAATTACAATCTTTACAATCTTTTATATTGTACATAACTTTACAATCTTTTAAAGAAAATGTAAAGTTACATTTTCTTTATGTAATAAAGAAAAGTTAAAATAACTTTACAATCTTTTAAAGAAAATGATGTTGGAAGCAATAGTAATAACCATGTTTTGGGTATTTATAGTGTATGTAAAAATATACATAACATTAGAGATTGGAGGAAAGAATAGGGACTAACCTGTCATAGGGACCTTACAATACACATGAAACAAACAAATATTAACTTTGATGACTTTATAAACACTATTGTAACATCAAGTTTTAAAAACTTTTAAAAATGTACCTGTCATAACTAAATAGATGAGAGCAGTATTATCTTAAACAAAATCAATTAAAATAAGAGAAGACAGAAAAGACAAATGTGATCAAACAAAACAAAACAAATAGGAACAGAAAACAGTGATATGGAAGATTATAATCTAACCATATTTATGATCATTATAAACATGAACAAGCTAAGCATACCATTTAAATCAACGAAACAAAATACAGAACCCATTAGTAAATAAATTACTTTTGACAAAGATGCAAAGGCAATTCAATGGAAAAAGGTTAATCTTTTTTTTAAAATGTGCTACAAAATAGGATATCCATGTGTGGAAAAATAATTGAACCTCAATGCATACCACATACCATATATAAAAAGTATAATTGTGTAATATGATTTGTATTAAAATATAATTCAGATATAAAATTCAAAATTATAAAATTTCTAGAGTAAGTATAGTATAAAATAATGTGAATCTTAGTTTACCACTAAATATTTAGACCTAAAACCATAAGCATATGTTGAGAAAACAAAATATTATAAATCAAACTTGATTAAATTAAAAACTTTATTCTGTGAATAATATTGTTAGGAAAGTGAAAAGACAAGTCACAGACTAGAACAAATATTTGCAACTTGTATATCTGATTAATAACTTGTATACAGAATACTAAAATAACACTTTATATTCAATAATAAGAACCAACAACCCGATGAGGACATACTAAAGGAACTGCCACTCTAACAAAGAGTTTACAAATTACAAATACACACATTAAAATATCCTCAATATTCATCATCATTATTGTGAAATCATAGTGCAACACTCCTATACAACAATCAGAAGTCTAAATCCAGGGCCAGGCACAGTGGCTCATACCTGTAATCCCAGCACTTTGGAAGCCCGAGGCGGGTGAATCACCTGAGGTCAGGAGTTTGAGACCAACCTGGACATTATGGTGAAACTCTGTCTCAACTGAAAATACAAAAATTAGGTGGACATAGTGGCAGGAGCCTGTAATTCCAGCTACTCAGGAGGCTGAGGCAAGAGAATCACTTGAACCCAGGAGGCGGAGGTTGCAGTGAGCCGAGATCATGCCACTGCACGCCAGTCTGGGTGACAGAGTAAGAATTCACACACACACACACACACACACACACACACACACACACACACACACAAAAGAAAAAAGAAAAATAAAGAAAAGAAAAGAAAAAGAAAAGTCTAAACCCCCAAAATTTGATAATACCCTTTGGTGAAAATTCAGAGTAACACGGAGTCTCATTTATTGCTTTGGAATTGAAAAATGATAAAGGCCCTTTGGAGGAAAATTTGGCAATTTCTCATGAAGTTAAACACAGATCTAGCAATTCCACTTCCTGGCATTTGTTCAAGTGAACTGAAAACATATGTCCTCATTAAAAACTTGCTTTTAAATATTTATAGCAGCTTAATTCATAGGTGTCAAAACCTGAAAGTGACCAAGATGTTTTTAAACAAGTGAATGAATCAACAAACTGTTTTACACCCATGCAATGGACTACTATTTGCTGATATGAAAAGAACAAGCAACTAATTCATACAGCATGGATAAATATAATTACTTTATTCAAGTCAACAGGCCAGTTTGAAAGTTAATAAATTATAAGATTTCATTTATTGAAATTATGAAAAGGGGAACTACAGGGATGTAGAACTCTTAATGTGTACTATTTAATGAAGTGAACAGAGAGAGGAGAAGTTCACTCTAAAAAGGATAAAATCTCCCAGAAATAAATACACAGTCATCTGGTCAATTTTCTACAGGGTGGTCAGTGTAATTCAATTGAGAAATGACAATTTTTTCAATAAATGATAATGAAATATTTGTACATCATCTAGATAAAATAAAAGAATCTTATATCTTACCTTACACATGACAGAAAAAAATTAACTTGAAATATATCATAGAAATAAACATAAAAGCTAAAACCTCAAACTTTCAGAAGAAACTATATGGAAAAATATTTATCACATAATTATGTAAATATACCTTAAATAATACTCAAAAATCAATGAATCATTAAAGAAAGAATTGGTAAAATTTACTTCAAAAAGTTAAAAAAAATTTTGAAACACATTCTTTAAAAAAACAGAAGACTAAGATGCACACACTTGAAAAAAATATGTGTAAATTTCATATTTGACAACTCGCTTATATGGAAAGTTTTTTATTATTCACAAATGAATAAGATTAAAAACAGAAAAATTACTTTTTTAAAAAACCAGATTATTAGTAAGGTATAAATCCTCTAAAACTTGGTTCTCTCTATATTCCAAACTCAGCCACTTTGAACAGAAAGTTGAGTGTGCTGGGACACTTCAAATTATAGAGAAACTCAATTACTATTTGTGTATTTTCATGAACATTACCAAGAAGCTATTTGAAGCAACAGAGAACGGTTCCAGCAACTGCACCTCCCATGCACACGAGTCAACATCTCTCAATGCCTTTCCCAATCTTATTTTCAATCTTTACTTGAGGCAGAGGAATATAATGTGGTTTATAACCAGGACACACTGGATTGACTGCCCTCAAGCAACAACTCCAGGAAGGAAGAACTACAGTTAATTATTTGAACTAGGCTATGAACCATAAGGCCAACAAATCAGCTGGTATTACTGGTTGTAGGTCCTACTTTAGAGTCCAAAAATTGCAGACAGGTTCTTTCCAATGATATTAGGCATATTGTATTAGTCTGTTCTCACATTGCTGTAAAGAATTACCTGAGACTGGGTAATTTATGAAGAAAAGAGGTTTAATTGATGCATAGTTTCACAAGCTGTACAGGAAGCATGGCTGGGAAAGCCTCGGGAAACATGTAATCATGGTGGAAGGTGAAGAAATTTATTTTTTTTCATATTCTGGAGGCCAGATGTTTAAAATTCATTTGTTGGCAGGGCTAGTGTCCCTTCAAAAGCCCTAAGTAAGAATAATTCCTTGTTTCTTTCACTTCTGAAAGCCTGTGGCATTTCTTGGCTTGTGGCAGTATAACTCCAGTGTCTGTCTCTCTTCACATGTGTCTTCAGAAAGCCTCCTCTGTGTTCCTGTGTCTCAAATCTCCCTCTCCTGTCTCATAACAGGACAACAGTCATAGGAATCAAGGCCTATCCAAAATGCACTATGCTCTTGAGATCTTTAAATTAAAGATCTTATGTCTACATAAGGTCACATTCACAGATACCAGATGTTAGGACTTGGACATATATTTTTGGTGAATACAATTCAACTATATATATGCACACACCAAGTTAAAATAAGTGTCAGTTTCTATCTATCCGTCTATCTGTCTGTCTGTCTATCTATCTATCTATCTATCTATCTATCTATCTATCTATCTATCATGTATCTATCCAAACATTCATCTAAAAAAATCACTTGAAGAGTAAAAGAGAAGCCATTAAAATCAGATCTTTTGGGGAGTATGTTTTAGAAATGAAGTAGGAGACAAGACCTGCAAAAATATCTACTTGTAGTATAACCACTTACATGAATTTTCATCTAAACCCTGTAAGTTGTTTATATATTCAAATATAAAATTAACTAAACAAGTAATAATTAAAATTTAAAGTAAACTGAAATAAATGACACTAACTCTACATTAAACTGGCTATATAGCTATAATTAAGAAAGAATAATTTTAAGTAGTTTTATAATATAGAATTTTAACTACATGCCCAATGTGACATAAATTTAATGTGTTCCAAGCTCCTTGGAGAGATTACTGAATCTATATTGGAGGCAGAGAATATGTAGAAGAATACATGTGTATCTTGTGCCAGTAAGGAAAACTAATGTGCATTTGTCAAGATAGTAAAAGAAGCAAGCTTAAATGTCTCTCAAAGGTCAAATTAGGGGAAATTTTATATTGAAAAAATGCAAGCATTTGAAATAAATCAAATGTACAAAAATCCATGAATCTGCAATGACACTACAAAAGGAGAAACAAAAATTTAAAATCTCACCTTCCAATATTGGAAGTAGATTTTACACCAACTCCTTAATACTGAGAAGTGGTGGGAAGGTATTTCGTCTTTATCTTGTGTTTCTAAGAATTCTACAAGACGGTGACAAAATAGCCCCAGATAATGAATGAAAGGTATTCTTTACCAGAGTAATTACAGATAATACATATAGAAAGATAATGCTTCAATTATAATTTTACTATAATAACTTTTGTGAAGGTAAAGCAGAGTTTAAAACAAACAAAAATTATGTTGTTACATCATTTACAACAACTCTAATTACACTTTCAAATTTCTTTTTTACCTATCTATAATTTTTAATACTGAAGTACATTGCTAAATGTGTTCAGTGTTTATTTTTTAATCATTCATCTGTCGTTCTCAAATGAATTTAGTCTGGGATAAGGATGTAAGCCAAAAAACAAGCAAAACACCACTTGACTCACAGAGATAAACAAATGAATCTGAGGTTATCAGAATATGCATGTGGTTTAGTGAACTCAAAGAGAATGAAAGTTTAAAATTTAATAGGGTGGTGTGTGTTATAATAATAAAGCTGAACATGAGAGCAATATCTTCCAGATTGCTATATCAAAATGGAATGTGTATATATATATACACATATATATATATGAATAGTACTCATTTTTATTTAACTAGAATTATGCTGGCTAGAAAGCATACCCCATGTCTTTCATTTTAACATAGTTCATGTAGTCTTAAAACTTATAAAAGTCAAACAAAGCAAAAAAAACTTTTTGTGATACTTAGGAAAATCTTCTTGAAACATTAGAATCCCATAAAGATAAAAGTTTAAATTTTTATAGAAGTGCTCAGAGTGGAATGAATGTCGTAAAAGATTAATGAGTTTTTATGCCTTTTCCCAGATGAGCAACTATGGCTAGAAAGAGTGAAAATTATTTTATTTTAAGAGGATATTGGTTTAAATCTTAAATATGTTTTGGGATATTTCCTATGTTAGAATACATAATCAAAACGATCAGAGTAAATCTCTTAATATATTTAATAGGCCATATATTAACTTTTACATTTCTATGACCTAATTATGTTTGCAATTGATGATAAAATATATTTTCCTTTTTATTCAATCTTTATGTAACACCAATTTTATTTTTTCAGAAATTACTTATATTTGAATATCTTATTAAATATGTGAACAACAAAAATTGATAAAATTTCTTATGAATTTCTATGAGGGGTTCTGTGTCAATAATTAAGCAATGCCTGAAAGCTTCTGTCCTGCCACAAATTATGGCAATAGACCCCAAGTAAAAAATATGGTGAATAAAATACTGTCATAATTAATGTTTGAATTTTATATGAAAATGTCATTGAAAAATACTTAATTTTAAACAGTTTTGTCTTATTAAGATAGTAAGTCACTGATACAAAATTAACATGGGGATAGTTTTTTTCCTAAGTAATTATTAAAAAAGAAAATATCAGCTTTATTTACCAGTCTGGTATAACAAAAAAATGACAAATTCACACATGAAATTTCAAATAAAGTTAAGTGGCCAAAATAGTCTGTTGCAAAATTTCTCTCCCAACTCCACTAGGTGCTAACAGATGATATATAATTATTTCAAGATACTTAATACATCTGCCGTTTCATGTTAGTGCAATTAAAGGTAACAATACATAGCCCAACCAGATGCCTTTCATAGAATTTGTATAACGGCAAAGGAAAGAATCTTTGGATGCAAAGTATGCCAAGTATGTTTTTATTAAGTAAAAAATAGTAATTCTTTCCTAAACTAAAAGAACTGCTTGATTCAGAAAGAAAACTGGGAAAAATGAAGTATAACATTTGAATGGATATGAAAACCTGTAGAAAGTTAATGGAATTTTATTTCTTGTGGTCAAAACAGGTGAGTTGGGGGTAAGATTCAGACTTTATAAGATTTTAAAAGGGTTTTTTTTTAAATCTTAGTATTAATAGCATATTGATAACAAATAGAATATGGTTGGTTTCTCTCTGTTAAAATGATAACATTTTCTTGGATTATTGGTCTGCTTTTGGTAAGTGGTTATGAATGATTTTTCTTTACCTTCTGAGTGATCTGCTTTAAAGTAAAAGTTTCTCTGCCATTAGAATAATTTTGTGTACTTTATATTAACTTTATCATATCTTTGATTATTTAAGAGAACCAAGTCTTCTTGTTTTTAAAAGCGCTAAGGATTTTTACAATCATATTACCTCTTATATTTACTTTAATTCTTTTTAATTGTCACTCTGATTAAATAAAAAACAAAGTATTGTTTTGCAACAACACATAATCCTCTGTAGCCAAGTGTTCAAACCTCCTGGCAACCTGGACATTTTGTCTTCCCAAAATGCTAATTGGCCTTATCCAGAAGAAAAGTAAACTTCCTGGTATCTACGTGACATTCCATGTATATACCGTGGAATACTACACAGCCATAAAAAAGAGCAAAATCCTGTCCTTTGAAGCAACATGGGTGCAGGTGGGAGCCTTTATCCTAAGCAAGTTAATGTAGGAACAAAAAAAACAAATATTGCATATTCTCACTTCTAAGTGTGAGCTAAACGTTGAGTACAAGTGGACATAAAGAGGGGGACAATAGTCACTGAGGACTACTAGAAGGGGAGAGAGAGGGAGGAGGTGGTGGTAGTTTTTGAAGCTAGGAATCTATTAAGTTAGACTTCTACTACAGACCCCTGGTGATAGAGGCTCTATCTTTCTTGATTATTACATTTCAAAAGGATGGCTCCCAAGTCTTTGAGATAGGCATTCTTGGGAAGCGAGCTAGAAAATGCCTTTGTATCTCACAGGAGCAGCAGGAGGAAAGACCATTGTGGTAAGGCTGTCTTAATTCAGTAAGAGAAGGAGATCAGAGACCTAGAGGCAGACAGAAGCCTCTCTAATATTGAACCAAGCTTTGGGAAGCATTAAGGTCCTTTTGATCGTGATAAACCCTCAGCCCTGTTTGCCCTCCAGTCCTGTGTAGAGTAATACCAACTGTTCCCATATGAAAGGATAACTGGCCATCCCAGGAAAATTCCCTATTTTGCTTGTGCTTTCAAAGATTCTAACCTATCCATTCAGACATCTTAAAATATTGCAAGAGACTTATTAATTGTACCTGCACTTATCATCAACAGATCAAGACTGTTTAATCACACGGTGTTAGAGACTTAGGTTATCTGGAAGTGACATCACTGGGAAACTAATGTTAAAACTGTCTAAAAAGGCCCTTACCTCATCTGCCTTACCACTATTACTGCTGCCAGACTCTAAGAACCAAACCCTGAATTAAATTGAAAAGGTCCAAAAGCTACTCTAAATAAATGGCTACCCCAAATTAGACACCTTCAACTGAACCTCTGCCAAGAGTTCCCAGAAGCAGATTGCACTATCAGGTAAATAGGTTTACCAAGAAATTTAGTCTTAGTAAATGACATGAAGCAGTCAGCTTCTACCCAAAATGTTGCAATAAAGTTCTCCAGGATTCCCAACCTACTTCCTATCCTAATCATATTTATTATTCTGCTTTGCTGCATTCTTTTTCTCTGTTTCCTCCTGCGTAATTTTTGCTACTCATAACTTCCCTCATTGCAGCTTCTCGTTTTTTCATTTCTTTTTTATTTGCATTTCCATTTTTAAAGTTCTTATTGACATTTAGTCAAGCTCACTGATTCTTTCCTAAGCAGCTGTGTTCAGTCAGTTGATGAGACCATTAAGTAAATCCTTCACTTTTTGTTACAGGATTTTACATTTCGAACTTTTTTTGTTTCTTTCTCAGATTTTCTGTTTTCTTGCTACTGTTGCCCATTTATTCTTACATATTGACCACTTTTTTCATTAGAGCTTTTAGCTTATAGTTGTTTAAAGTTCTAGACTGATAATTCCAAAATCTCTGCCACATCTGAGTCTTGTTCTGAGGCTTGATCACTAGGTGTTCAGATTTTGTTTTTTGTCTTTTAGTGTGACTTGTAATTTTTGGTTGAAAGCTGGACATGTTTTACCGGTTACAAGGAGCTGAGGTAAAGTGAAGGTTTGTGTTTATCTGGGTGGAGGTTAGGCTGTGCTTGCCATTTTCTGTAGCTGTAGGTTTCAGAGGCTAACATCTTCTCTAGTGACCTTGGTTTTGTTTCCCTTGTTGTCTCTGGTGTACTGTAAATTTATTAAGTAAAGTCTGAGATTTGCCGGTTTTTCTGTCATATTTCCCTGTAATTATTTATACAATAGGTGAACTAATATGGTGGTAAGTTGAAAAGAAAGCGAGGTGTTCCATAATATTTTTTTTTTTTTTTTTTTTGAGACGGAGTCTCACTCTGTCGCCCAGGCTGGAGTGCAGTGGCACGTTCTCGGCTCACTGCAAGCTCTGCCTCCCGGGTTCAGGCCATTCTGCCTCAGCCTCTGAGTAGCTGGGACACAGGCGAGTACCACCACACCCGGCTAAATTTTTTTTTTTTTTTTTTTTTTGTATTTTTAGTAGAGACGGGGTCTCACCGTGTTAGCCAGGATGGTCTTGATCTCTTGACCTTGTGATCCGCCCGCCTTGGCCTCCCAAAGTGCTGGGTGGGATTACAGACGTGAGCCACCGCGCCTGGCCAGGTGTTCCATAATCTTAAGATTAGGTCTTAGGGAGCTACTGCCCTTGGACTGTGAATGTCATATGTACTTCTTAAAGTCCTTCCACACCCTTAATTGAGGCAGGAAGGCTAGAGTAGACTCAAGTTGAGTATTCCCCTTCTCCTATATAAAAGGCTAGTGGGGGATGTGTTGGAGAGCCCAGGATAGGTTGGACTCTGGTAAAATTCTAGTAGGTTAGGATCTGGTGAAATAGATTTTCTTGAGGGATACAAGTAGAACAGAATGTTCCAGGAATACTTTAAAATGGCTATTTTACCCTCTTCCTACTACAAGCACAAGGGGATTTTCTCCAGTCTTCATTGTGAGAACCTGATAAAGTTCTTACAGGTAAAACCTACCATAATTTGAATGTCCCTTACGTCTGTAATCCCAGGAGTTTTCCTTTTTTATTTCATTTTATTTCTTTTATTTCCTTTTTTATTTTCGGTCAGAGGGTATCTATGCAAGTTTATTACATGGGCATATTGCATGAAACTGAGGTTTGGGGTATGAATGATCCCATAACCCAGGTAGTGAATATAGTACCCAACAGGTAGTTTTCATTATTTATTTATTTACTTATTTTTCTTAAATTTTCTTTAAGTTCTGTGATACATGAGCAGAACGTGCAGGTACATAGGTATACATGTGCCATGGTCGTTTGCTGCACCTATCAACCCGTCATCTAGGTTTTAAGCCCCACATGCATTAGGTATTTCTCTTAATGCTATCCCTCCCCTAGCCCCCCACCTCCCAGCAGGCCCCAGTGTGTGATGTTCCCCTCCCTGTGTCCATGTGTTCTCATTGTTAAACTCCCACTTATGCATGAGAACATGTGGTATGCATGAGAACATGCGGTGTTAGGTTTTCTGTTCCTGTATGAGTTTGCTGAGAATAATGGTTTCCAGCTTCATTGATGTCCCAGCAAAGGACATGAACTCATTCTTTTTTATAGCTGCATAGTATTCTATGGTGTATATGTCCTACATTTTCTTTAGCTGGTCTGTCATTGATGGACATTTGAGTTGGTTCCAAGTCTTTGCTATTGTAAATAGTGCTGCAATAAACATATGTGTGCATGTCTTTATTGTAGAATGATTTATAATCCTTTGGGTATATACCTAGTAGTAGGATTTCCGGGTCAAATGGTATTTATGGTTCTAGATCCTTGAGGAATTTCCACACTGTCTTCCACAATGGTTGAACTAGTTTACACTCCCACCAACAGTGTAAAAGTGTTTCAACTTCTCCATATCCTCTTCAGCATCTGTTGTTTCCCAACTTTTTAATAACTGCCATTCAAACTAGCATGAGATGGTATCTCATTGTGGTTTTGATTTTCATTTCTCTAATGATCAGTGATGACGAGCCTTTTTTCATATGATTGTTGGCCACATGAATGTCTTCTTTTGAGAAATGTCTGTTCATATCCTTTGCCCACTTTTTGATGCAGTTGTTTGTTTTGTTCTTACAAATTTGTTTTAGTTCTTTGTAGGTTCTGGATATTAGCCCTTTGTCAGATGGATAGATTGCAAAAATTTCCTGCCATTCTGTAGGTTGCCTGTTCACTCTGATGATACTTTATATTGCTCAGGAGGTGTTTAGTTTAATTAGATCCCATTTGTTAATTTTGCCTTTCATTGCCATTGATTTTGGTGTCTTAATCATGAAGTCTTTGCCCATGCCTGTGTCCTGAATGGTATTGCCTAGGTTTTCTTCGAGGGTTTTTTATAATTTTATATTTTACATTTAAGTCTTTAATCCATCTTGAGTATTAATTCCTGTATAAGGTGTAAGGAAGGAGTCCAGTTTCTGTTTTCTGCATATGGCTAGCCAGTTTTCCCAGAACCATTTATTAGATAGGGAATCCTTTCCCCATTACTTGTTTTTGTCAGGTTTGTCGAAGATTAGATGGTTGTAGATGTATAGTGTTATTTCTGAGCCCTCTGTTTTGCTCCATTGGTCTATATATCTGTTTTGGTACCAGTACCACGCTGTTTTGGTTACTGTAACCTTGTAGTATAGGTTGAAGCCAGGTAGTGTGATGCCTCCAGCTTTGCTCTTTTTGCTTAGGATTGTCTTTGCTATATGGGTTATTTTTTGATTGCATATGAAATTTAAAGTAGTTAAATTTGACTTTCTAGTTCTGTGAAGAAAGTCAGTGGTAGTGTGATGGGAATAACATTGAATCTATAAATTTGTTTGGACAGTATGGCCATTTTCATGATATTAATTCTTCCTATCCATGAGCATGGAATTTTTTTTTTCACTTGTTTGTGTCTCTCTTATTTCCTTGAGCAGTGGTTTGTAGTTATCTTTGAAGAGGTCCTTCATGTCCCTTGTAGGTTGTATTCCTAGGTATTTTTTTCTCTTTGTAGCATTTGTGAATGTGAGTACACTCACGATTTGGCTCTCTGATTCTCTGTTTTTGGTGTATATGAGTGCTTGTCATTTTTGCACATTAATTTTGTATCCTGAGACTTTGTGAAATTTGCTTATCAGCTTAAGAGATTTTTGGGCTTAGATGATGGGGTTTTCTAAATATACAATAAGGCCATCTGCAAACAGGGACAATTTGACTTCCTCTCTTTCTATTTGAATATGCTTTATTTATTTCTCTTGCCTGATTGCCCTGGTTAGAACTTCCAATACCATTTGAATAAGAGTGGTGACAGAAGGCATCCTTGTCTTGTCCTGATTTTCAAAGGGAATACTTCTAGCTTTTGCCCATTCAGTATGATATTGGCTATGGGTTTGTCATAAATAGCTCTTATCATTTTGAGATATGTTCTATCAATACCTCGTTTATTGAGAGATTTTAGCATGAAGGGGTGTTGAATTTTCTTGAAGGCCTTTTCTGCATCTATTGAGATAACCATGTGGTTTTCGTCTTTGGTTCTGTTTATAGGATGGATTACGTTTATTGATTTGCCTATGTTGAACCAGCCTTGCATCCTAGGGATGAAGCTGACTTGATCATGGAGGATATTCTTTTGATGTGCTGCTAGATTCGGTTGGCAGTCTGCCCCTTAACAGAGCTTGAGTGCTGTTCTGGGAGAATCTTCCTTGTCAGGATCTGCTGCTCTCTTCAGAGTCAGCAGGCAGGAACATTTAAGTCCACTGAACTGTGTCCACAGCCACCCTTTCTCCCAGGTGCCCTGACCTAGGGAGATGGGGGTTTTATCTATAAACCCTTGACTGCAGCTGCTGGCTTTCTTTCAGAGATGCCCTTCACAACGCGGAGGAATTTAGAGAGGCAGTCTGGTCACAGCCACTTTGCCGCACTGTGGTGAGTTCTGCCCAGTCCGAGCTTCCCGGCCTCCTTTGCACTGTCAGGGAAAAGCCTCCTACTCAAGCCTCGGTAATAGCAGACGTCCCTCCCCACACCAAGCTCAATCATCCCAGGGTGACTTCAGACTGCTGTGCTGGCAGCGAGAATTTCAAGCCAGTGATTCTTCGCTTGCTGGGCTCCATTGCAGTGGGACTTGCTGAGTGATACCACTTGATTCCCTAGCTTCAGCCCCCTTTCCGGGGGAATGAATGATTCTGTCTCACTGGGGTTCCAGGTGCCACTGGGGTAAATACACACACACACACACACACACACACACATATTAAAAAAAAAAAACAAAACAAAAAACACTCCTGCAGCTAGCTCAGTGCCTGCCCAAAGAGCTGCCCAGTTTTGTGCTTGATACCCAGGACTCTGGTCGTATCAGCACATGAGGGAATCTCCTGGTCTGTGGACTGCAAAAATCATGGGAAAAGCATAATATCTGGGCCAGATAGCACAGTCCCTCATGGCTTGCCTTCTCAATAGGTAGGTTTTCAACCTTCACTTCCTCTGTCTCTCTTGCCCTCTAGTAGTCCCCAGTGTCTGTTGTTTCCATTTTTAGTGTACTCAAAACTTAGCTCACAGTTAAAAGTGACAATATGCAATATTTGGTTTTCTGTTTCTGTTGTGGCTTGCTCAGGATAAAGGCCTCCAGCTGCATTCATGTTGCTTCAAAGGACAGGATTTTATTCTTTTATGGCTGTGTAGTGTCTCCTGGTGTATATGAACCACATTTTCTTTATACAACTCACCAATGATGAGCATCTAGGTTGATTCCTTGACTTTGCTATTGCGAATAGTGCTGCAATGAACATATAAGTGCATGTCTTTTTTTGTTAGAACAAATTATATTCCTTTGGGTCTATATTCAGCAATTGATTTAATAGATCAAATGGTAGTTCTATTTTAAGTTCTTTGAGATTCTCCAACTGCTTTAAATAGTGGTTTAAGTAATTTATATTCTCACAAATAGTGTGTAAGCATTCCCTTCTCTCTACAATCTTGCCAACATATTTTATTTTTCTATTTTTTAATAATAGCCGTTCTGACTGGTATGAGATGATATCTCATTGTAGTTTTGATTCACATTTCTCTAACATTCAGTGATGTTGAACATTTTTTAATACATTTGTTGGTCATGTGTATATTTTCTTTTGAAAAGTATCTGCATACGTTGCTCACACTTTTTAATGGGGTTGTTTCTTGTAGAATTAAGCTCCTTATAGACTGTGGATATTAGGCCTTTGTTGGATTCATAGTTTGTGAATAATCTATTCCATTCTGTAAGTTGTCTGTTTACTCTGTTCATAGTTCCTTTTGCTGTGCAGATGCTCTTTAATTTAATTAGATCTCAATTGTCAATTTTTGCTTTTGTTTCAATTGCCTTTGAGGACTTAGTCATAAATTCTTTCCCAAGACCCATATCCAGAATGTTGTTTCCTGGGTTTTCTTCTCGGATTTTTATAGTTTTAGATCTTACATTTAAGTCTTTAACCTATCTTGGTTAATTTTTGAGTATGGTGAAAAGTAGGAGTCTAGTTTCCTTCTTCTGCAGGTGGCTAGCCAGTTATCTCACAACCGCTTATCAAGTAGGGGGTCATTTCCCCCTTGCTTGTTTTTGTTGACTTTGTCAAAGACCAGATGGTGGTAGGCATGTGGCTTTATTTCTGGGTTCTCTATTCTGTTCAGTTTGTCTATGTGTCTGTTTTTTGTACAAGTACCATGCTGTTTTGATTACTCTAACCTTGTAGTATAACTTGATGTCGGGTAATGTGATGACTCCAGCTTTGTTCATTAGAATGTCCACTCTCACCACTCCTATTCAACATAGTACTGGAAGTCCTAGCTGGAGAAATTAGGCAAGAGAAAGTAATGAAAGGCATCCAAATTGGAAAAGAAAAAGTCTCTTCACTGATTTTATTACTGAGATATCCTACAGACTCTGTGAAAAGGTTCCTAGAAGTGACAAATGACTTCAATAATGTTTCAGGATACAAAATCAATGTGCAAAAATCAGAAGCATTTCTATATACCAATAATGTTTAAGCTGAGATCAAAATCAAGAACATAATCCCATTTACTAGAGGTACACACACACATACAAAAAATCTAGGAATACATTTAACCAAGAAGGTAAAACATGTCTATAAGGAAAGGTAAAAAACACTGCTGAAAGAAATCATGGATGACAAAATCAAATGGAAAAAACATTCCATGCTCATGGAGAGAAAGAATCGATGTCATTAAAATGGCCATACTGTCCAAAGCAATATATAGCTTCAATGCTGTTCCTATCAATGTCTTTTTTCACAGAAATAGAAAATTAAAAATTCATATGGAACCAAAAAAGCACCTGAACAGCCAAAGTCATCCTAATCAAAAAGGACAGACCCATGAATTGTTAATTCTCAAATTGCCAAAACTCAGCCTCCTGAAATTAACTAATTACAGGTTAGGTTGGTATCCATTCTCAGTAAGGTTTCTGTTTATGGATTCTGCTCTAGTACGTTGTAATTCTCTATATCTGTCTGTTTTTCTAACTTGCGGCAGGCAGCAGTTTGGTCTGTGACCTCAATTTTCTGATGGATCCAAAAGCATTGTCCATTTTAAGTGTGTTGAGCTTTTTCATGCTGTGTTGACAGAATAACTTCCAATCTCCTTACATGCCAGACCAAAAACTGAAAGATGAACTGGGCTTTTTATTATATTTCTTCCTAACTCAAGTTGTTTCCCCTTTACTAATTACTTCATACTTACAAGAAATCCAGATTCCATGTGGTTTCTTCACCCAACAGATAGCACAATATCATGACACATCTTTTGATTTGTTCTGTTTTCTCTTTCTTTTGGAAGCCTCTAGTTTCCCCAAATTTCTGTATAACTGTGTCAGAGATAAGAATTTCCTTTTGGAGACCTTTTGACTTTTCTTTGTGAACTCTAAAAGAATCCTCCTCAATTGCTATACTTTTCAAAAAGGGCTTATATATACTCAAACACAAAAATCTGTGGGACAATCATTTCCATGAAGCCTTAATAGCTTCCAATAAAACATATTCAACTTGTGGCAGCTCTCCCTGCTATAGGTGGGGTTCTATTGCCTCGCTACTCTTATTATATCTTAACAAGTGTTTAACCAGACTTCCTTTGTTTTAACCTTAAATACTCATTTAGCTCTGATTTAAATTTTTCTGGGTGTAGACTACTGAAAATGTCTATAGAAACATGTAATAGTTAAAAGTTTAGTCTCATAATCTCAGCCCCAGCAGGATGCAGTTATCTTTCTTTCTTGCCCAGTTCTCAGGAGCCCTGAGAACACGAGACTAAAAGTATATTGGGTGGAATAAGCCAAAAAAAGTGAGCACTACTGCTACAACCTGTCACATAAGAACATCATCATGCCGGCAGCTGTTGCTATGTGGTCCATTCAGGAATTTTGCTGAAACTTCTGCATGTGTCATCTCTGCTACAGAAAATAACCAGGAGCATGAACAGTCTTACCAAAACCACCAATCATCACCGGAGAACTATAGAAACTCTGTTGATAGGTTCTGTACAATGTCATGTCTGGCACTGGAAAAGATTCTTGCTTCCTAAAGAACTACTTTTGTAGTGGTTAGAAGCAAGTGGCAGTCATATAATTCTTGAAACCTGTCTGGTGTATAAGCCATAACCAAAACAATTCAACTGAAACCTGGCAAATGCATCAAATTGCCACTGCCGCCCTCATCCCACCATGTAAAGATGTTTTTCAACTGGTCCTCTAAATCTCAAATCCTGGTTTCACTTCCTCCATCAATCTCTAATTATTTTTATTTTATTTTATTTTATTTTCTCACTAAATGCCTGATCTTTATGACCTTCCAAAAGCTGACTTTTATTCCATCCTAAAGAACAGACTTCATTTATCTTGAGCTAGAGGGAAACTGACCATATGTTCACAATTACATATTTTGTATCCTTTCCTCTGTATCTACCAAAGTCCAGCCAGGCTTCTTTCCTTCCTAACAGTCTGCTGCCTCCAAGCCTGAGCAAGCCCTTACATGGGGAACATGCCACTTATCGGGTTACCCTGAAAATTGGATGACCACAGTGAGACACTTTTTCTGTCTGACGTTACTAGTCATTTCCTCTTGCTTGTCCAACTTTTCCTTAAAGGAAAAGCTGCTAAACATTTACTTACTCCTCCCTACCCTATAAAAGGAAAGCTTTTTCTGTTTAATTATGAGATTCTTGGAGATTTCTGAGATTAGAACATTCTCCCTTTTGCAGTAGTCTTTGTAATTAAAATTTCTCCTTATCTAGTTTTCATTTGTTTTTATTTGACACAAGTTGAAGTCTACTTTTGCTTTTTAATATAAGTAGGTAATAAGAGAGAGAGCCACTATAACAATGTCAAAATCACTCATATTTTATATTATTCTGCGAAAACAGCCTCTATAGGAATAGAATTGGCAAGCTGTGTAAAAAACAAACAAAACTTTTCTGGAAGGACGTTTAGTGACTATCAGACACACTTTTCTTTGCCCAATAATTTAAAAATCCTTCATGCAGATGTAAATTTTCTTTATTATAGATTCCATTTCCCCACATTAAAATACAGATCTCATATTACCTCAGCACTAAGGCAAAGCGAACTTCAATCAACCTCAACCAAATGATACTTAAATCATGAAGAAACAACACTAAAAAACAGCTGTTCAGAGAATCCTTTCTTGAAGTTCTATTTCTCTTTAGGGGCACAATTTGGTAGGGTCCCAAGAGTCACCAGAGCTTGTGGACTCTTCATGCTGCAGCATTAGCTCTGAGTGGTGGTGACAAAGGCATTGTGGCTGGAGAAATTCCTTTCTTGGTTTGGGCAGACAGTATTCTTAGCTTGTCAGCTTGCAGTCATTTATCCTGCAAATTTAGTTAACTACAATCATGTTTTAAATGTATTTTCTGCTAAAGTTAGGCAAAGGATAGTTTGCTAATTGCAGCTAGGAATCCTGAGTGCATGGGGTTAAAGCTCTGTAGCACTTGGATGGGAAAAAATAAGTAAGATGATTTTCAAAACTATGACTAAATAACATTTATTAAAAAGTAGTAAAATTTCAATGGCTGGGGCAGAATAAAAGTTTAAATTAAGAAAATAGAAAACCTCAAAAGAGGAAAAACAAAGGAGACATCCCTATACCAGTGGATGAAGGAGGTAGGTATTGATCAGAAAAATGACAAAGTACTCTGCATTGAGAAATAAACAGTAGAAAATGTTTCTTTAAAAAAGAAAGAGGTGCAAAGAAAAAAAAAAAATCGGAGCAAATAGAAAAGATTCATGGTTGTGCTTCTGTAATACCTAAGGTTCTTGCCTAGCCATGCCAAAGAATTGGTGCGGCAGCTGACCATGGCGAGTGATAGAGACATGGACCAAGAGAGAGAAAAAGCTGTAGGCTTTATTGAGCAGAGTTGAAGCACAAAGCTTCCACAGCATGGAAGGGGTCCCAAACAGGTAGCCACTGATGGTTTGGGGTGATTGCCTTTTAAACTCTTTAAGGTGGGAAATACGTGCGTCAGGAAGATGTTACCAGAGCGAGAAACAAAGGCAGTAAATTATTTTGTGTCATGTCTTAGATTTTGAGGAAAACCGGAATTGCAATTTAGGTTTTCTTTACTTTATGACCTTGCAGAGGCATGGCGAAGGAGACAGGATCTCACAGGACTTTACAAAGTATGTTTACAAGGAATTGTAATTAGGAGTATAGATAAGGTCCACTGGTCACAGAAAAATGGCAGTTAACATTTCTTTTACTTTAGCTTTGGGAGCGAGGTAAGGAAGAGAGGGAGAGAGAATACAGGGAAACTTACAGCAAAATTTTTGCTGTTTATAGATTTCTTGGGGAAGAAAACACATGCACAAATCCTGGTGTTAGGAATATTTTAAGCATATATCTTCAATACTATTCATCCAGGACTGAAGGAAGTCCTGATGCAGGAAATGAGTGAGTTTCACAGCTTTCTGAGCCCCTACTTGACCCAGGAAGCCCAGCTGGCACTTCCTCTCACTTCCATGTCAGATTGGCCAGTAAGTTTCTGCTTTCTGATTTCATTTAAATCTACTTTGCTAATGGTATTAGCAGGACTATGTAGATAATTAAAAATATTTAAAATGGTTTGGTTACTTTTGTTTGAAAAATAATCCAAAATGGTTCAGAAAATATGATATAAATGAATGTAACCCCATTAAAACGTGTTAGCTTATTATGTGAGTAAAATCAGGACAGGTTGTACCAGAGTGGAAGAAAAAATATATATATTTGCATTTTTAAATAAATGAAAAAATAGAAAATTATTCTTAGCTACTATATAATAGCCTAATGGCATTATTTTACTTTCTTTCTCCTTTTATCCTTTTCTCTTGACTTATTTTATGTGCTAACATTTCCTTAGGCTATTTATGCTAATCTTAAGAGCATAATTATTCAGAATTCTTATCTGACAAATGCACGCTCACATACTATTTGTCTTTAGGCTCAGCAACATTTTAATGGTGATAAACAGAAATACTTCCCAGAGTAATTGACTGCCATTTTTGATTGCCATTTTCTAATTATGTTTTATTCTATTACTTGGCTGAAAAGATTTTTACTGATGCATAAAAAATATTCCAAAAGCAAGGGCACGTTTTTAGTTATTTTATTGTCTTCTGTCAAAGATTTGGTTTCTGTTTAAATCTACACACTTCGATATTTTGGTGTCTAAACAAAGCCTTTTTTTCTTAGTAGTTGTAGAGGTGATTAACACGTTTAAAAAATATTCACAGAGAAGGATTATGATAGTGAAGTTTTTTAAAAATTCTACTTTAGTTTATAAACAGATTTTTATGATGTCCACATTTCATGGAAAGTATAAAGATTTTTTTAAAAGCTAAGTAATTCAAAATTAATTTCAGGGGTTTGAAAACATACCTTTCTTAAGATAATAAACAAAATAAATTAAAGAATGATTTATTTAATGATATAAGAATGTTTGGGACCATTTAAATTAAAATGATTAGTTTTTTGTTTGTTTTTATATTTGTTTTTTTCTCATAAAACTAAGTTTAGTTGGATAAATTTTTCCTATTGACTTCCATTTTGAATTGAAACAAATTTTAAATAAGTGAATAGATTTTATAGATATTTATTTACTCGAAGGTTAGTTAAAAAATAATTTTGTCTTTCAAGTACATTATCCGTTAATCACCAACATAAATGTACATTACTTAATCCATAATCTCAATTCTAGACTAAGATTAGAATTAATATCAATGTTCTAGAGACCATGCATATTATTTTTTGAAATTCCTAATTGAATATTAAGCTTGGCCTTTTAAAATGCATTTTTAAAAACATACAAAACAGCTTATTCAATGCCAGCTGTATTCATGCAATGGGAATATGATGGAGATCAAGAAAGCCAAAAGTTCTGCTTTCAAGGAGTTTATTTTTTCATGGGAGAAAAAAACAAACATGTCAGAAAATAAATAAAATTTAAAAATGACTTCAGTTAGTGATAAATTCTATGAATTAAATTAAAAATGATATGTAGCAGTAGGGAATAAATATTATTGCTTTATAACTTGATAAGTTATTCCTTAACAAGTAGCATCTGAGATGAAACCTGAGTGAAGTTGTATTCCCAATTAGGTTAAAAGAAACCAAAGGCAATTTACCTTAGAAAAAAATAAAAGGATCCTGGAGAAAAGGTCAACATATTTGCCTATTTTTGCTTTTTGTTGCCTGTGCTTTTAAAGTCTTACCCCGAAAAAATCTTTGCCCACACTAACTTCCTGGAGTGTTTTTCCAACATTTTCTTCCAGTAGCTACACAGTGTTGTTGCAGCTTTGCCACTCCCATAGTTCAGAAAGCAGGAGAGAGTGGCATCCAGTTGCTTCACTTCTTCACCCCCATAGCTCAGCAAGTAGAAGGGGGTGACACCCAGTGACTTCTTCACTCCTGTTGTTTGTCCAGTGGGAGGAAGGGTTAGAGCTCTTTTACTCCCACCATCTGCAGCTTAGTGAGCAGAAGTGTTGCACTCTTTTGCTCCCACAGTTTGGTGAATTCTGGGTTTTTGTTCCACAACCAAAAGGACTAAGGTACACAGACTCTGAAGAATGAGTAAGGCAGAGTAGAATATTACTGAGTGGCAGAAAGAAAGCTCTCAGCATAGAGAGGTGACCCAAAAGAGGGTTGTCATCTCTGAGGCTGAGTGTGGGGTTTTTATGGGCTTAGAATGGGAGAATGTGTGCTGAGTGGTCCATCGATGGTCTTGGGAAAAGCACCATTTGATTGGTTAAAAGGCATCATTCAGAAGGAACCAGTTGAGAGAGAGAGAGTGGGTAAGATGGGGGAAGTTCTCACTCTGGTTGTGGACTCTATCTGGAACTGGCAGCTCAGTTTTCAGGCTTTGTATTGTCCTTGGCTTGAAGGTTGGGTTTTCTAGGGACCCATCCCTGTCGGCCCAGGAATTTGTCTGTCTCTGCTGCTATCAGTGTCAGGTTTTACATTAAGTTTTAATCCCTTTTGAGTTGATTTTTTGCCTATGGTAAAAAAATAAATAGCTAGTTTTATTCTTCTGTGTATAGATATCCAGTTTTCCCAGCACTATTTATTAAAGATACTGTCTTTTCCCAATGTATGTTCTCAGTACTTTGTCAAAAGTAAGTTGGCTGTAAATGCATACATTTATTCCTTAAGTTTTTGCTGGGGAAGATGTCATAGCCATGATGGTGGGGAGGGGTTGGCTTGCAGGTGGTAAAAGAATTTTCCAACAACAGTGAGGTTTGAGAAAGAAAGTTTTGTTAGCTAGAAAGAACACTGCAGCAGAATGCAGCAGTGTGCTTCAGCAAGAGGGGACTGAGCACACTATAGTGGATTTTTCTTAGGTGTATTTATGGATCTGAAAGTGGGAGCTTAAGGGTAACTTGGACCATATAAGTCACATAGTAATGATAAATGATAACATTAGTAGACATTTTGGTGCCTTGGTGACAGCAAGGGTTACACAATGAGTTTTGACAAGTATGCATTCAGGAGATGTGCAGAAATTCTGGTTACTTATACATTTTGGTGAAAGAAGCTTAGTACTAGATGCCAGCTTTAGATAATAGGGAAGTCAGATTACTTCTGAAGTCCTCAGATAAAGAGTTTTGCCTCTGGATGGTCTGCTTGATGGCCACCAGGTGACCTTGGCTCTCCTTATTTCTCTATCCTGTTCCATTGGTCTATGTGTTACCAGGGAAAGCAGATGTCCCAGTTCTTATCTGACTTTGGATGAAAGATTTCAACCAAGGAGACAGTATAAAGACAGCAAATAATTTTATTGAGAAGGAATATAGTGTAAAGAGCTTATTGTAGGAAAAACAGGTGCACCTCAAGGGAGGAGTGGGCTGACCCAGCCAGAAAACCATACTGAGGGGCCGGCGTAGGGAGTTTTTATCATGTTGGACTTCTTCAAATTTCCATCTCTGTCTCATATCTCTGTTTAGTTTTTTCCTTTGTTTAGTTTTCCTGCACCTGCCTAGTGTCCTCCCCCACACTTCTGGGACCCTCTGTTACTATTTTGTTGGTGAACATGTGTGGGCACAGTGTTGGATAAAAATCCTACATAGTGGCTTCATTGTTCATTACTGCCAACAAGGAAGGTCATATAGCAGTTAAATATGTACTTACTATGCCTATTTATCTCCTTGGAACTTTTTTCTCTATCCTAATTTGTACTTTGGTGCCAGATTTTTTTCTCTTTCTTTCTTTCTTTCTTTCTTTCTTTCTTTCTTTCTTTCTTTCTTTCTTTCTTTCTTTCTTTCTTTCTTTCTTTCTTTCTTTCTTTCTTTTCTTTCTTGTCTGTCTGTGTCTGTCTTTCATTTTTTGAACACTTTCTTGTTTTCCCCCTTATCAGTATTTACCTAGCTATATTTTCACAGGTAAACTGCAGAGTGAATGATTACTGGGCATCTTAATGGATGTCCTTTCTACCTAGATATCTCATCAACTCTCTGCTTATATCTAGCATGCCTGTTTGGGTGGTCCCTTTGTGTGAGATTTTTCCAGACCTCCTTTTTCTTAGGGGTTCCCCCTCCTGCTTATGTCTGGCTACCTGCCTATTCTAAAATCTGTGCCTGTTTTTGTGCCAGTACTATGTAATTTTGATTAGAATAGCTTTGTTGTATAATTTGAATCAGGTAATAAGATGCCTGCAGCATTGTTTTATTGTTTTTTGCTCAGGATGACTTTAGGTATTTAGGTTTTTTAATGGTGTTACAAGCTTTAGAATTATTTTATCAATATCATTTGATATTTTGATTGAGATTACATTGAATCTGGAAACTGATTTGGGTAATATGGACATTAAAATATTAATATTTCAATGCATGAACAAGAGATATCTATCCATTTTGTGTTCTCTTTAATTTCTTTTATCAATGTTTTATAGTTTTCCTTGAACATGAATTTTACTTCTTACTTTAAAATTATATTTAGCTATTTCCTTTTTCTAGCTATTGTGAATGGAAATGCTATCTTCATTTTTTTTTAGATTGAATGCTATTAGCATATAGAAATATCACTTAATTTTTATATGTTGGTTTTATGACTTGCAACAGCCCAATCCAGGTGGGACTACAAAAGTTACACACCCCTCAGGCATGAAGGTTTTGATCACTCCACCAGGAAAAAGAAAAAAAAAAAAAAGCAACATGACCTGCTGAGGTGCTTACTGAAGGCAAAGGGAATACAGAATGGGCAGTAGAAAATGGTAATCATCAATACCAGCTATGACCATGTGACCAGCTGCAGAAACAAGGACTGTAACAGTCATGAGTATTTTCTCCTCCTTTTGTTGAAAACATGTTTCTGCATATATATACTTGTACTCAAAACATATCCTCATTTTATTTCATTTGTCTTTTATCATGTGACATAAGATTTACTTTACATCAACATTTATGTATTGTTAACTTTATGTAATAGTATTTGGGTTGGGGATTGGTGGACTTCTGGTTGTATGAAGGATAGTTGTATTATGTTAGGTCTAATTATGACCTTATTATTGTCTTTATTTGAAGATTAGGTATGATCTCAGAAGATGTGTATGGGTTCAAGTTGACAAGGGGTGGACTTGTGATGGTTAATACTGAGTATCAACTTGATTGGATTGAAGAATGCAAAGTATTGATCCTGGATGTGTCTGTGAGGGTGTTTTCAAAGGAGATTAACATTTGAATCAGTGGGCTGGGCAAGGCAGACCCATCCTTAACCTGGTGGGCACAATCTAATCAGCTGCCAGTGAATCTAAAGCAGACAGAAAAACGTGAAAAGGAGAGACTGGTCTAGCCACCCAGCCCACATCTTTCTCCTGTGTTGGATGCTTCCTGCCCTCAAACATAGGACTTCAAGTTCTTCAGTTTTGAGAATCGGACTGGCTCTCCTTTCTCCTCAAGCTTACAGACAGCCTATTGTGGAAACTTGTGATCGTGTAAGTTAATACTTAATAATACTTAATAAACTTAATAATACTTAATAAATAATACTTAATAAACTCCACTTTATATGCTTATTTATATCCCGTTAGTTCTCCCTAGGGAATCCTAATACAGTGACCAAACTAAAATGGGTAAAATAGGACTTGTAATGAACATGAAACTTATCACACTTCTTTTGCTAAGTAATTGGTGTCCTCTCTCTTCTCTGACCCAGGTTTCTTTTGCCTATGTCTAGGTTAACTTATTAGCTTAGAAGAAAATTGGAAAATTGGTGACAAAGAAATTTGGGGAAGAGTTATATGGATGGACCTCTCTGAGTGTTCAAAAACCATGAAGATATTTGTATCCCATATGAGTGCTCACCAACGGGTGACCTCAGGAGAGGAGGATTTTAATAATCAAGTGGATAGGATGACCCGTTCTGTGGACACCACTCAGCCTCTTTCCCCAGCCACCCTTGTCATCGCCCAGTGTGACCATGAACAAAGTGGCCATGGTGGCAGGGATGGAGATTATACATTGGCTCAGCAACATGAACTTCCACTCACCAAGGCTGACCTGGTTACAGTCACGAGTGAGTGCCCAATTTGTCAGCAGCAGAGACCAACACTGAGCCCTCAATATGGTACCATTCCTCAGGGTGATCAGCCAGCTACCTGGTGGCAGGTTGATTATATTGGACGTCTTCCATCAAGGAAAGGGCAGAGGTTTGTCCTCACTGAAATAGACGCTTGGTAAGGGTGAAATCTAACTATTTAAACATAATTTTTACAAATGTATTAACACACCTGCCTTCTTCACCCTCAAACTTGTCCCTTTAACCTTGTGTTCTAAAGAATATATTTGACATTTTCAATTAACTTTGAATTAAATAGAAATAAAATATTGAATTGAATAGAAATAAGTTTAAAAGTATCTTTACACAGCATTCCGGTGATAACTTTAAAATATAAATCAGGAGATGTTACCCTCTGCTCAACACACTCAAATGGTCTCTCACATTGCTCAGCGTAAAACCTAAAGTTCTAAGATGGCCCAGCCCCCAACTTCTGTGAGCACCTTTCTTTGCTTTCATCTTTGCTCTACTCTTCATCTAATCATTTTCTTACTCCCTTACCTTCAAGCATATCAGCCTAGCTACACTTCACAAACACTGCAACTGGCTTTTGCAAATATAGTTCCTTCTGCTGGAAACCTTATTCCCCCAGAAAACTAGATGCCTGGTTTACTTGCCTTTTTCCAGTTTTGCTCAACTGTTCTCATCTCAATGAGGCCGTCTCCGATTATACTAATCAATGCCATCACATAACACTCTCTATTTATTTCTCTGCTTCATCTCATAGTTTTCATTTTATACTACATATGTTGCTTCTTCACTTATATGTTGCCCATATCCATGCAGGTGTCAAAAATGAAATTAAGATCAAGTCAGGAACAATTTAAAAGTTTATTGTCCAAAGAAAGACCGCTTTGTTAACTGGGAGACCTCAAACTGAAGATGGTGAGAAGATCCACTCACAGCAGTAACAGCACAGTTACTAAAGCATAAAGAAGGAAATATTTTGACCTTTTTCATGATTGGCTGTTATATATTAACATTCTTTTGAAGGCAAGCAGAGCTGTTTAAGCTGATTTGTCTATAGTTGATTGGTTTAATTTGACTAAATCATGCTGGCAGAAATGTAACACTTATATTTTGTGTTTTATTATGATTAGAGACAGCATTTCAAGGAAATCAGGATGACATGTTTTGAGTACGTGGCAATATGTAGCTGGTATTGGGGTGTATCTTTAGCCTCCATTTTTATTTTTCTTTAACAAATATAATCTTTTGAAATTAGAAAATTCTGGACAGGCACAGTGCCTGTAATCCCAGCACTTTGGGATGCTGAGGCAGGCGGATCACTTGGGGTCAAGAGTTTGAGACCAGCCTGGCCAACATGGTGAAACTCTATCTCTATTAAAAATACAAAAAGTTAGCCAGGCATGGTGGTGGGTGCCTATCTCAGCTATACGGGAGGCTGAGGCAGGAGAATCGCTTGAACCCAGTAGGCAAAGGTTTCAATGAGCTGAGATCGCACCATTGCACTCCAGCCTGGGCAACAAGAGTGAAACTCTGTCTCAAAAAAGAAAGAAAGATATTAGAAAATTCTGTCTTACTTATGCACTGTTGTGTTTTACCAATGAGAAGAGGGCTGAAGTTAAGGGGCAGTCAACAAATATTGACAAGTGTATGATTGATTTCAGGTCGTGTTGAGATACACTAAAATTTGCAATACGAATTTTTAACAAACGTTTAATAACTCTATTTAAATACTCTGGGACTGTGGTTCATGCTTGTACTTTCAGCACGTTGGGAGGTGGAGGCGGGAGAATCCCTTGAGCCCAGGAGTTACAAGCTGCAGTGAGCTTTGATTCTGACACTGCACTCCAGCCGGGGTGACAGAGTGAGACCTTCTCAAACAAACAAACAAACAAACAAAAACTTCATGAAAATATAACATGTTAAAATTTTGTCAGTGCTGTTGTTTTGGTTTTCATGTCAAAAGGGGTGAGGTTTTAAAACAATAAAAAATCTACATGAGGCTTAGGATGACAATTTGCTAACTCTAATGTAGAGATTCTAAAGTTCCATTTAAAGTTCAATTAGAAAAACACCAATGATCAGAAATGAAGTCAGAAAGAAGTCATAAATTGAATAAATATCTGAGAAGTTAGTAAGTGAATAAAATAAGTATCACCACAATAAGCCCCAGACTTTTATGTAACAAGGTAAATTTGATCAAATTTTTAGGAATAGTTAAATCTAATGTCATTTAATTCATTTAAGATAATATAGGGATACATAGTTATATAAAATTCAGAAATACATTTATTGAAACCTTAAAAAATTAACAACCATACTAAAAACAGTACAGAATCCCATTATAAATGCATATCTACTAAAATATTATCATTAATATACAAAACGCTAAAAAAATTATTCCAATGACATCTTTTCAGAATATTAATAAAATTAAATAAATTACTATGTAAGAGAAAGACTATAAAGTTTTTTCAAAGATTAAAAAAAAGATGTCAAATATAGTTTAACATTGATTCTTACTAAGAAAAATATTAGATTGGTGCTAAAGTACTTGTGATTTATACCATCTTTTTTTTTTTTTTTTGAGATAGAGCCTCACTCTGTTGCCCAGATTGGAGTGCAATGGTGCAATCTCGGCTCACTGCAACCTCTGGCTCCTGGGTTCAAGCGATTCTCATTCCTCCCCCTCCCGAGTAGCTGGGATTATAGGCACCCGTTATCATGCCCGGCTGATTTTTGTATTTTTGTAGAGATGGGATTTCACCATGTTGGCCAGGCTGGTCTCAAACTTCTGACATCAGGTGATCTGCCTGCCTCGGCCTCCCAAAGTGCTAGGGTTATCAGGCATAAGCCACCATGCCTGGCCTTACACCATTACTTTTAATGGCAAAAACCACAATTTTGCACCAACCTAATATCAACTATAGAGTAAAATAGAAATGATTTAAGGCCTCTGCACCATGATTATCAATTTGGTTTACTTGGTTGCAAAATTTATAATCTACATTTGACCAAGTTAAGTAAAAAATAAATATGTTGAAAGTAAACAGTATTTGATAATACTAGAGAGGACAGAAATCAGTCCTTGGAAGCCAAACAAGAAACATTTTAGGAATTAAGGCAACTTGGGGCAATGTGGTCCACAAGGACTTCTTTATTCTATCATGTCATTTGAGATCAGCATCTTAAAAAAGATGAGATCATTAGTTTAGCTTCAGTCATGAATAGCTCACTTGGAGAGAGTAAAGCAGAGCATCTTTATTATAATCTTACTAGTACTTCAAACTTTGGGAAAAGGTAGTTTCTCAAATTGAAATTTGTATGTCCTGAAAAGATTAAAAAAAATACTACACAAACTTTCTATAGTCTATGTCAATTCCTCTTAATATGTACACACACACACACACACACACACACACACACACACCACTTTCTAACCAATTTGGACAAATTCTTCAATGTTCCCTCCCAAGTAGAATATCCCATAAAAGCCCCAAATTATTTTTAAAAATCTCCAAAATTCTTTAATACCATCTCCATCATCATCTAGGTCATCATTTCAGTTTCATGTTTCAGATATCTGGCTCTCTAATGACCATTTCGGCTCTAGTCAGGTATTTTGTCCGCAATCATCCTTTCTAAATCTTGACATACACTAAAATTTTGATTACCATTATCACATTTTATACATAATAGCAAGGGGATAAAATAATCAATAGAAAGAAATTATTTAAAATAGGTAAATTTATATGGCACAAAAAATAAAATATGGTTGAAGACCTCAATTTTTTATTTCTGTAACTGATCATAAGGATTTTACTGACATTTATGACTTTTCTTTCTCTACCACCCATTCTACACATTCTTTGCCATCAGTGAGTTGCCTAATAGTGTGACTTAAATCTTATAATTCAAGAACAGAGACTTCTGGTTTTGCTTTGGTTTTCTGTGGCCTACATGGAGGTTTACAAGGATTTTATTATTTTAAACCATATGGACAAGTACTAGAGGCACCACAGAGAATCCCTGGGGTTCTATACCTATTCCTGGTTTCCACTGCACCATTGTCCAGCAGTCACCTTATTTTCCCTCAACAGTCAAGATCAATTACCCCAGTAACACAGTGAATTATTTTTGTTAGTTTGTTCAGTTACACAAGGAACCCCAGATAAACCCCAGCTTGTGATCCAGGGGTGGCCTCTAAACCTTCAACTCCGCAGAACCCAGAAGCAACAGGAAGAGAACACACCCTCCCACAAGCCATTCCGTTTCTTATGGAAAATCGAATCTCAAATTCTGCCCATTCACTTTCAGATTAGTTGCTACAAGTGACTCAAGAACAATCCTGTTTAAAAATTATCAGACTTATCAGGTCTATTTACTTATAATGCTTTTGAACAAAATACCTCAAGATTTATGTTGTTTCATTACCATGTTATAATTTGGTTAAGTTATAACAAGGGAAAAGAATAGAGGCAAGTGTTATGGTTTAGTCTGCGTAATTTAATGACAGCATTTGTTCCTTTAATACGTGCATATTATTATGCCTCATATAAGAAAAAATATATCTAATTGATCCTTTTTTTTGTAATGGTTTTGGATATAGAAGGTGAAGTCAGTTCTGTGTATTGCTCTGAGACAATAGAGTAAGCCTACACCTAATGTTTATAATAAGAAAGAAATAGAATTAGATTCTGTCACTGTGATAATTTTGATGAATTCAGATAGAGGAGATTCTACTGTAAGAGAAGCAAGGTCCATGTAACTACCATTTATGTCTTTTTTTCTTTTTAAAAACATAGGGAATCAAATCATGAGAGGAATTTAACAAAGTCTCTTAAGAGTGGGGCTTTACTAAGAAAGAAAATTAAAAAATAACAATAATATCTGCTCAAAACATAATAATAAATAATATTTTCTGAATTATATTCAATTTTCAATTGGATGTCACCCAAAAAAAGAGCCTGTTTCTCATGCTGCTGTGAAGAGATATCCAAGACGGGGTGATTTATAAAGAAAAGAGTTTTAATTGATTCACAGTTCCACATAGCTGAGGAGATGTCAGGAAACTTACAATCATGGTAGAAGACACCTCTGCACAGGGCAGCAGGAGAGAGAATGAGTGCCAGCAGGGGAAATGCCAGAAGCTAATAAAACCTTCAGATCTCACGAGAATTCACTCAGTATCACCAGAACAACATGGGGGAAACTGACCCCATGATTCAATCATTTCTCACCAGTTCACTCCCATGACACATGGAGATTATGAGAACTACAGTTCGAGATGAGATTTGGGTGAGGACACAGCCAAACCATATCAGAGCCTTTTAATAAATGTTTTTCTTTCATTCCTTTGGTCACTTATATAAAGTATCGATCATCACCAAGTAAATGAAGCCTAACTGAATATTGAACAAAAATTTTATACACTAGCTACATATTATGTCTATGGAAGAAAATTATGTATTCTTGGTTATGGTACAGAAAACAAAAAAACTGGACAGATTAACACCTCAAATTTGTAAGATGTTGTCTAATTTCATCATAAATTAGCCTTCAAAAGTGCATGTGACCTACTTTAAGATAAATTTATTTTTATAATAAATGGTATAGAAAGATATGAAATCCTTAGGTTTTAGCCAATTTCTTACTGTTTACACAGTAAATTATGGTGTTCAAAGAAATAATGGAATATTGTGGTATTGTGTAAGACATTTAGTAAATCAGTGGAGGTTGGTGCTAGAAAAGGTCTTGTGAATAGCAAATTGAAATGAAAATCCTCATATTTCAGTGAGGACAATTATTGCATCCAACGTTCTGCAATCAATAAAATTAGCCTGTCTCTAATGAACTGGCGTGGTTTCCCTTGGTTTACCAAAGATACCCTGGGAATACAGACAAGATTCTCCATGCCCAGAAAAAAAAGGTGAAAGATGGGTCAGTTAGAGAGTGAATATGAAGGAGTAAATTGAGGACAACTAAAACACCTCTGTGGCCTTCTATTTATTTTTATTTTACTATATTTTTTCTATTATTTTCTTATTTTATTCTCCATTAATCAAATTTAGTTGGTCTCACTTTTTCTCTATAGTTATTTGCTCCCATTTTGAGAGTAGTTAACTTTAACTCCTTCAAAAAACACGTTTACCTTTTAATGATCACTCACACTTCCCTTTTGGTAAACCAAGCGAAGATGAAGAGTAGATAAGTCAGCACTCATCCAGTCCACCTTCAAGGGACCCAAATTACACATACATGTATGGAAAATCTGACAGTACAATTTCTTTGAGAGAACATATTTTTTTAAAAAAATAATAAGCGGTTTTATCTGGTTGAAGTAATGAAGTGATGAAGGCAAAGTTGCTAGAGATAAGATAATTAAATAGCTGAAATACTTGAAAAGACACATTTTCCTTATTCATATATCATTACATGGGCATGTAAGTTGATTTAACATCATGGCTATTGTGAATTGTACTTCAATATGCATGGATGTACAGATGTATCTTCAACATACTGATTTCAGTTCTTCAGCTATACACCGGGTAATGGGATTGGATTGCTGAATCATATGGTAGTTTTATTTTTAGTGTTTTGAAGAAATTTCATACTGTTTTCCATAATGACTGTACTAATGTACATTTCTAACAATGATCTATAAGTGGTCTCTATTTTTCTGGATTCTTATCAGCATTTTTAATCTTTTGTCTTTTCTTAATATTAGCCATTCTAATTGAAATGAAGTAAGAATTATTGAAATAAGGCCTTAACAGCACAGGCTACAAAATCAAAAATAGACAAATGGGATTACATCAAGCTAAAAAGCTTCTGAATGTCAAAGAAAACAATCAATAAAATGAAGACACAACCTAAAGAATGTGAGAAAGTAGTTGCAAACTAAGCATCTGCCAATGGGTTGATTTCCAGAATATATAAGAAACTCAAACAACTCAATAGCAACAAAGCAATCTGATTTTAAAATGGGCAAAAGATCTAAATAGACATTCTCAAAAGAAGACATGCAAATTTCCAACAGACATAAGGAAAAAAAAAATGCTCAACATCATTAATCATTAGAGAAATTCAAATCATAACCACAATGAGGTAATCTGATATTTCAACATAATCCCTGAAAGTCAAGTATGAATTATAGACATCATATTCACTCTGAAGAAAAATAAACTTAGAGATTGTCTGAGGCAAGCTTGGACTGCTATAACAAAATACCATAGAAGGGTTGACTTAAAAACAGATTTTATATCCACAGTTCTGGAGGCTGGAAGTCTGAGGTCAGGATGCCACCATGGTTGGGTTCAAGTGAGGCCTTTCTGGCATGTATATGGCCAACTTCATGCTGTGTCCTCATATGGCATAGAAGGAGAGCTCTGGTCACTACTCCTTTTCTTAAAAAGAAACTAATCACATCATGGGGGCCCCATCATCATTACCTCATCTAAACTTAATTAGCTCTCAAAGGTCCCATCTCCAGTCACCATCATTTTGGGGGTTTGGAGTTTAATAGATTTGGGGGAGGACATAAACATTCTGTCTAAAACAAATAGGTTATCCATAATGGTTGAACTAGTTTACAATCCCACCAACAGTGTAAAAGTGTTCCTATTTCTCCACATCCTCTCCAGCACCTGTTGTTTCCTGACTTTTTAATGATTGCCATTCTAACTGGTGTGAGATGGTATCCTATTGTGCTTTTGATTTGCATTTCTCTGATGGCCAGTGATGACGAGCATTTTTTCATGTGTCTGTTGGCCGTATGCATGTCTTCTTTTGAGAAATGTCTGTTCATATCCTTTGCTCACTTTTTGATGGGGTTGTTTGTTTTTTTCTTGTAAATTTGTTTGAATTCTTTGTAGGTTCTGGATATTAGCCCTTTGTCAGATGAGTAGATTGCAAAAATTTTCTCCCATTCTGTAGGTTGCCTGTTCACTCTGATGGTATTTTCTTTTGCTGTGCAGAAGCTCTTTAGTTTAATGAGATCCCATTTGTCAATTTTGGCTTTTTTTTGCCATTGCTTTTGGTGTTTTAGACATGAAGTCCTTGCCCATGCCTATGTCCTGAATGGTATTACCTAGGTTTTCTTCTAGGGTTTTTATGGTATTAGGTCTAACAGTATGGCGATTCCTCAAGGATCTAGAACTAGAAGTACCATATGACCCAGCCATCCCATTACTGGGTATATACCCAAAGGATTATAAATCATGCTGCTATAAAGACACATGCACACGTATGTTCATTGTGGCACTATTCACGATAGCAAAGACTTGGAATCAACCCAAATGTCCGTCAGTCACAGACTGGATTAAGAAAATGTGGCACATATACACCGTGGAATACTGTGCAGCCATAAAAAAGGATGAGTTTGTGTCCTTTGTAGGGACATAGATGCAGCTGGAAACCATCATTCTCGGCAAACTATCACAAGACCAGAAAACCAAACACCGCATGTTCTCACTCATAGGTGGGAACTGAACAATGAGATCACTTGGACTCAGGAAGGGGAACATCACACACCAGGGCCTATTATGGGGAGTGGGGATTGCACTGGGAGTTATACCTGATGTAAATGACGAGTTGATGGTGCTGACGAGTTGATGGGTGCAGCACACCAACATGGCACAAGTATACATATGTAACAAACCTGCATGTTATGCACATGTACCCTAGAACTTCAAGTATAATAATAAAAAAAAGAAAAAAAATAGGTTAAATTACTTATTTACTTGTTAAAGTCTTGCTTGTGTATTCAAGAAAGCATAGTTTTACATTCTTCAGTTCCTAGTTTACTATGTTGTTTAGTGATCTTTCATGAAATGTTGATATAATCAAATGTAATATTCTAGAAAATTAAGTCTGTCAGGTGGAATTTACTGCCAATATTTGTTTCTACACATATTCAATAGTAGGATACTTTATGTTAAAAATTATATTTCTTCAATACTCAGTAGTAGGATACCTTATATTAACAATTATAATTCTTCAACATTTTTAATTTTTAGTTATGTTTCTTTTAATGTACTTGTGCATTTTTAGAAGTTAATAATATAAATAAAATCCATGTATTAATTTGAACATTTATTAAATATAACCCATATACCTTACTAACAATTTCCTGTGACCTAATCTGATTTTTACTCTAAAAAAAAAAAAAAAAAAAGTAGATACATAGGGAGACAAAATACTAGGAAAACATGGTTAAAATTGCGGCCTGATATTCAGTCATTCAACAATGAAGCATTAAGTTATCAGCCAAATGCCATACAGGATGGCGTATTAGTCCTTTCTCACTTTGCTAATAAAGACATACCTGAGACTGAAATTTATAAAGGAAAGAGGTTTAATTGACTCACAATTCAGTATGCCTGGGGAGGCCACAGGAAACATTTACCATGGTGGAAGGGAAAGCAAACACATCCTTCTTTGCAGCAGCAAAGAGAAGTGCTGAGTAAAAGAGGGAGAAAAGACCCTCATAAAACCATAAGATCTCGTGAGAACTCAGTCATTATTATGAGAACAGCATGGAGGTAACCACTGCATGATTCAGTTACCTCCCATGTGGTCCCATCCATGACTTGTGGGATTATGGGAACTACCATTCAGGATGGGATTTGGGTGGGGACATGCCCAAACTATATCAGCTGGTAAAGTGAAATGGTGTTGCTGAGCCTTCTCACTAAACATCTGAAATATATCAAGTAAAATTTTGTAGAATTATGAAGGAATTAAGTGAAGAGGTTAAAGAGACTGCTAGCTATACCTAAATTTTTACAAATAAATTTGCATATCACAGCGAAACATACAATAAAGTTTAGGTCGTACATTTTTTTTTTTTTTTTCCGCATAAGTCTGCTAAAATCCAATGGGATAAATACAAACATAAGAAGATAATTTTAAGGAAAAGATTTTATTATCATTGTTTTATAAAATGATTTCCTGCTGAAATCACACATAATAAATTATGTTATATGTTTTAAGAGGCTTCAAGTACTGTTTGTGTGTCTGAATAAAGCTTGAAATAAAAATGATTGAGATTATGTTGAAAGCTGTGTTATGTTGAGTGACTCTCAGATGCTGTTCTGCTCTGACCTGAGTGTTGTAACAAATGCAGGTCCAATTATTATTATACCTCCATATAATTGATTTTGTACATAACGTAATTTCCTTCATTTCCCATTTAGCTGGATTTTATTTTCATAAGATATTTTAGAATCAAATAATTCAATTGAAGCTAGTTATTGGTAAACAGAACTAACAGGGACTGTTCTATTAAAAAAATTTACATACTAGAGAGAAAAACTTCCAAAATGACTACAGAGCATTGAGAAGACAAGGCATGACTGAAGTTTACTTTTATAATAGAATTACTATATTAAATAGAACCTATTACAAACACTGAATAACCAATTATTTTAAAAGTAAATTGGATATGACAGGAGTACAGGTATCATACATAAATAGTTTTCTTTCAAATGAGGGTCTTAAGGGAAAAAATCAATTTCTATAGTATTCTTGGGAATTTAAAAATTATTAACCTTAAAATAATGACCTTGTCAAAGAAAGGAGAAAATAATGTTAATGTTCACATGGAATTAGGCTAATTTTATATCATAGATTGTTGTATTTTTCTTTCTAGATATGATAGCTCTGAAATATCATCTGTTAAAAGGAACTAAAAATATTTTCATCTCAATTCTGAGGCTTTCGTTTTCATTACAACATTGCTTGGCAATTCAGTCTTTAGCAATGGGAGAGAAATTAGAAAAAAGACCGACAAGGTAAATATACGTTAGTTTTATAAGTCAGGTATATAAGGTTGGTTCTCACCCTGACATTGCTAATATTCATTAATATATAACCTTATTAAATTGAAGAATGTTAAATTGATAAATTCCTCAAAGATAGCTATGAAGTTTTAGCCTAAATAATTTTTATATGGCTATACTAAACACTGAAATGTGTCTTCAGTGGAGAATCTCACATTACACTTAGCTAGGTAATTTTAAATTAAGTTGTCATAATAAATTGTATTTTTTTCTAACTAATGGAACCAGTTGATTCCAATTAAATTACTCAGGCTCTTTCACCAAAACTCATTCACCCTTCAAAAACATGTTATTTAAAGCCTTTCAATATTAGTTGATAATAGTGTTAAGTTGTGATACATGTCTTGATTTTAAAATAGGATAATGTCAGTAGAGCCAATTCCTTTTTTTCTTATTTATTTATTTATTTTGAGATAAGGTCTGGTTCTGTCGCCCAGCCTGGAGTGCAGTGGCCCAATCTTGGCTCACTGCAACTTCAGGTTTTTGGGCTCACAGAATCCTCCCACCTTAACCTCCCAAGTAGCAGGGACTACAGGCCGTGCTGCCACCACACCAGCTAATTTTTTTTTTTTTTAGAGACAGGGTCTCACTTTTTTCCAGGCTGCTGGTCATGAACTCCTGAACTCAAGCTGTCCACCCACTTTGGCCACCCAAAGTGCTGAGATTACAGGCATGAGCTGCTGCACCCAACCAGTAGATTTGTATTCCAAAATCACTCAAAAAAGTTTCCATATTTAGAGTTGCTGCATTTAACGTAAAATTTAAACAGAATAATAAAGAGTTGGTGATTTTTATACATACTGAAATATGGCATATGATAATTTAAATTAATTAAAAATGCCCAGCTCTACTTCTTCACCAAACAGTTGGAAGTTTTGGACATAATTCATATTACATATTGAAAATAGGCAACAGTTAATTTCCCGGAAGTTTGTGACACCTGGATCTACTGGGCAAAACATTTGAGCAATATAAAGAGTTAAATAATCTAATAAACGCTCTTTGATACAATTTTTTACAATCTTTCTCTAGTAAATATTATCTTGTAAGTAAACTATAGTTCTTGAAGTCTAGTTTAATGTATTACTCAATTTGAGTTGGGATCCTTTTATAAAAATCATCGAGATTGTCGCAAAAGTTAACTAGTTTTCTAATAAAATAGGTACAGGAGGCAAACCTGTGGAATTTCAGATACTATTGTGATCGACATTCATGTTGACTCAAAGACACTTTTCTCTATCCATTAGTGTATTTTTAAATAGAGATTAAAACATACAATGGGCAGTTGTTAAGAAAAAAATATATAAGCACACTATTTTTTCCTCATGATTAATGAATTCAGTTGCTAAACCAAGAGGAAACAAAAAATATCATTCAAGATACATTTTAGAAATTATAAATGCTATAAACTTTCAATGAGTGTAATATATGGACAACACTTGTTAATGAGAAGATTCTTTTAGTTTGCAGACCAATAAAGAAAAAGAAAGTAGAAAACGATGATTTCTTGATTGCAATTCACAGGAGGCATTTTTCCTAGCGTTCTAATTGTTATCCTTTGTCTGCATAGTAAGTGAATTTCATTAACTCTGAAATGGCATACTATTCAAAAGTAGCTCGTAAGGCTCTCATTTTATTGACGATTTCCTTCCAAAACTGCTATGACTCACTTGAAAGAGAGTGTTTTGTTCATACAGAATATTGAGTCAAAAAAAATTCTGGAGTATATTAACATAAGATCTTGATGAGTGTTGCAATATTTTGATGACTGTGACAATCACAACCTAAAATTTTCTTTAGTTACATACATTGAAATATGTTTGCCAAAAAGAAATGAAGTTTCTTGACTAAGAGTACAAATAGAAAATCTGAGATTTTTAGACATCATTGTCATTGGTGTTACCTCTGTTTATAAGAAGATACTACACTAATAATATTTCATTTTTTAAAAAGTGAGTTCTGTTTTTCTTCATTTGTAGATGAGAAAATTTTGGGATATGTTCTTTGAGAAAAATGTGTTTTTATTTCAACATAGATTACATATTAAAATACAATATGATTGAATTTACCATAAAATAAACAATCATTTTGATATATATTTTAGAATGCTATATTAATAAAGAAATTACTAAAAGCATATCAAGTAAAATTATTATATATCTATATCTATATTTTCAAATTATATATATATATATATATATATATGTATAATAGAGACAGAGTCTTGCCATGTTGTCCAGGCTGGTCCTGAACTCCTGGGCTCAAGCAATCCTCCGACCTCAGTCTCCTAAAGAGCTGGGATTACAGGTGTGAGTCACCACATCTGGCCTTATTTGGATATATTGGTTGTAAGGCACATGCATAAAATAAAAAGACTTGCAATAAATAAAGAACATTAGATATTTTTAAACTAAAAAGAATAATTTATATAATTTTATAGTCATAAACTTGAAAAACAGTGCATATTTTCAGTTTTTAAGGAAATACAATTTACCAAAATTGATACAAAGAATAAAATAATAATCAAGAATAATGTAATATTACTAGAGAATATATTAATATAAAAGTTCTTCAAAAATTACTTAAAAACATTGCTGAGTATTCAATTATAAAAGAATATACTTTCTTGCCTTTCAAATTGTTAAAAGTTTCAGTGCTGCATGTGATCTAACATATTTCATGTGCCTATTTGTCATCCATGTTTCTTCTTTAGTAACAATGTTCATTTTTTTTTCTGTTCCACTTTCACTGACATTCTAAAGTTAGTTGACTATTTCTTGTTATTGATTTATAATACTTTGCGTATCCTGGGTAAAAGTGCATATCAGATGTATTAGTCCATTTCCATGCTGCTGATGAGAACATACCTGAGACTGGGTAATTTATACAGAAACCGAGGTTTAATGGACCCACAGTTCTGAGTGGCTGGGGAGGCCTCACAATATAGTGGAAGGTGAAAGGCACATCTTACATGGCAGCAGAAAAGAGAGAAAATGAGAGCCAAGTGAAAGGGGTTTCCCTTTATAAAACCATTCCCCTTATAAAACTTATTCACTACCATGAGAACAGTATGCGGGAAACTGCCCCCATGATTCTTTATCTCCCACCAGATCCCTCCCACAACACATGGGAATTATGGGAGCTACAATTCAAGATGAGATTTTGGTGAGGACACAGTCGAACCATGTCATCAGATATGTAATTTCTAAATTTTTTTCTCAGTCAGTGGTTTGTATTTACACTGCCTTAAAAATGTCTTTCAGAGAACAGAAGTTCTTAACTTTGGTGAACTCCAGTTTATCAATTCTGTTTTTATAGATTGTGCTTTTTGGAATTTTACTTAAGAAATCATTGTTTACCCCAATGTAACAAAAATTTTCTCCTTCTTCTAGAAGTTCTTTAGTTTAAGGTTTTACACTGAGGTGTCTACTTCACTTGAATTAGTATTTGTATATATTGCAAGAAATTGATAGAGATAATTTGTCTTCTTTCTTTTTTATTTGCATATGGCTCTCTAAGTTTTCTAGTGGTATATGTTGAAAAGATTATTCTTTCTCCTTTCAGTTGCTTTTGTACCTTCATTTATATATCCATATATATTCTACTGAATGTACTTCTCTGGAGAATTCTGACTACAAATTTTGCTATCCCAAGTAGTTCCAGAGGAAGAGAACTTTATTTTATTTTTTTTTTAATGTATTTGTTGTTTTATGAGACAGGGTCTTCCTCTGTTGCCCCGACTGAAGTGCAGTGGCATGAACACAGCTCACTGCAGCATTGACCTCCCAGGATCATGTGATTTTCCCACCTCAGCATCCCCCAACACCACCCCAGTAGCTGGGACTATAGACACACACCACCATGCCTGACTAATTTCTGTATTTTTGTAGAGACTTGGTTTCTCTATATTGTCTAAGCTAGCCTTCAATTCCTCAAGGTATACCTTGACTCAACCTCCCAAAGTGCCAGGACTACAGATGTGAGCCTCTGTGCCCAGCTGGAATACAAGTTTAAAGATAAGTTTTTAGAATTGACTTTGGTGTTTCTGCAGCTGGCTCTCTAATCTGATTAAATATGAAGACATTACAAGATTCTACTCCACTAGGAAAGAGAACACTGATAACCCTTGGTGTAAATTGTTTATAATAGAGACACACAAAATATTTGCACTATACTCCTAACCAATCTCTTTCAAGAGGCAAGAAGTTAAGTAACTCTGTTTATGGCACTTTCATACATTTTGGGAAAACTAAGAAGTATAATGACATTGGTTGATTGTTCCTAATGTCACAGGATCAAGTGGTGAAAGAAAAGAATGAGCTAAGGGATGTGAATTTTCAATATGAACTACATAAATCATGTAAGAGTTTTGTGAACCCTGAATATCTGCAACAGGTCTCAGTTAATTTAGAATGTTTATGTTGCCAAGGTTGAGGATGTGTGCCCATGACACAGCCTCAGGAGTCCTGACAACATGTGCCCAAGGTGGTCCGAGCACAGTTTGATTTTATACATTTTAGGGAAATATGAGACATCAATCAATATATGTAAGAAGAACATTGGTTCGATCCAGAAAGGGAGGACAACTTGAAACAGGAAGAAGGTTTCCAGGTCACAGATAGATAAGAGACAAATAATTGCATTCTTCTGATTTTCTGATTAGCCTCTCCAAAAGAGAGGTCCTCTCACAGTACAAGGTCATCTCTAGTACCCCAAAGCCAAAGAAGCCAGGTCATGAAAAACAGGAAAACAGACCTTTAGACCTATGAAGAATTTGCCCATGACTCTTGCAATTCCACAAAGAAAACACAGCACCCCTAAAAGGGTGAGTGGTGCCTTTGTTCTGAATTCTTTAAAGGGGTTCAAGTCAGTAGAAACCTTTTCGAGATTTTTTGGTACTGCAGATGGTCAAGGGGGTAGAAGTTATCAGGTGTAAGAAAAGTAAATGAAAGAACATTTGATTTTTAAGACTGAAAGCAATCATAGACACCAAGCACATCCTTTTTGTTTTTGTTTGTTTGTTTTTCCTCTTTTCCCACTGTGAGGAATTTTAACCAAATTAGAGAGGCTTTCTTACCCAAAATTTGGAATTGTCACACAGATTTAATCAAGTCAGGTCATGTTAGTCAAATCTAGTGGGAGAAAGGCCAGAAACAACAACAACAAATAAAACTCCAACAATATGATCACTGAGTGCTTTAATGATAAGAATAAATTAGGACCAGCTGGTTGTTAAACTTTAGCCTAGACAAAACCCTAACTCAGCTACTTACCTAGGAGTGGGTCTCAGACTGAAGACTGCTCTCTACCATCCTAGAAGCAGGAGAAAACATAAACTCGTCTTCCTTACTGGGAGCGAGCTCAAGTTCCATAAAGAAGTTACCTTGCCTTCCATCATCATGGAAGCAGGAAATCTTGCCTTCCTTTTGGGAAGCAAGTAACACTCCAAAAAAAAAAAAAAAAAAAAAAAGGGAGTTGTACAGCAAAATAAATTTTAGATCTCAAGGAAATTTTGGGAGTTCAGGGATTCTCTGGAGGGTGTGTTCCCAGACCTTAGCAAATTTGTTCTATTATTTTTGGCCATAAAGTTAGCTTATGCTGGTACCAAGCACCAATAGATGATTTGTCAAAGGTCAGGGACACCTCTATTCAGAATCTCTCCATGTTTACCAAAATGTGAATTCTGGATGTCTGAGACAGGTCTCAGTTAATTTAGAAATGTTTATTTTGCCAAAGTTGAGGATGTGTGCCCATGACACAGCCTCAGGAGGTCCTGACATGTGTCCAAGGTGGTCAGAGCACAGTTTGGTTTTATACATATTAGGGAAATATGAGACATCAATCAACATATGTAAGATAAACATTGGTTCATTCCAGAAAGGCAGGACAACTAGAAGTGTGGGGGGGGGGGCTTCCAAGTCATAGGTAGATAAGACAAATGGTTGCATTTTTTTGAATTTCTGATTAGCCTCTCCAAAGGAGGTAATAAGATATACATCTTAATGAGCAGAGAGGTGACTTTGAATAGAATGAGAGGCAGGTTTGCCCCAAGCGGTTCCTAACTTGACTTTTTCCCTTTAGCTTGTGATTTGGGGGCCCCAATGTTTATTTTTCTTTCATAGATTTTAGTTGTGCCCTGAAGAAAAGCCCTCTCTTATAATCCCAGTGTTGACATTGCTGAATATCAAGCACGTGAACTCATATGGTGATTGACTGAACTACTACCCAAGTTGAACTCTCATCCTCTAAGAATGTGGTTAGAGGATCACTTCCTATTAAAGCCAGGGCATTGAAAGGGAAACAACAAGACGTGTAAGTTGAGATGGAGGTGCATGGAAAGACAATGAAACTGGGGACATCGAACCCCTAAATTCTGATGAGATTTTTTGTTTGTTTGGGTTCTTTGCTAGTCAAAAAGATCTCCTTACCCCCCAATAAAAGCAACCCTCTCACCCCCCATTTATGTAATAGTTAGGGTTCTCCAGAGAAACAGTGTCAAAAGGGTATATGTAATATATAGTAGGTTTGTCATGGGAATTGGTTAATGTGATTATGCACGAGGCTCAGTAGTTCTGAGAGGTGAAGCTGGCTGGGCTTCTGGGTCAGGTGGGGACTTGGAGAACTTTTCTGTCTAGCTAAAGGATTGTAAACACACCAATCAGCACTCTGTGTCTAGCTAAAGGTTTGTAAATGCACCAATCAGCACTCTGTAAAATGGACCAATCAGCACTCTGTAAAATGGACCAATCAGCAGAACGTGAGTGGGGCCAAATAAGGGAATAAAAGCTGGCCATCCAACCAGAGGCAACCAGCTGGAATGCCCTTCCATGCTATGGAGGCTTTGTTCTTTCCTTCTTCACAATAAATCTTGCTGCTGCTCACTCTTTGGGTCTGCACTACCTTTATGAACTATAACACTCACTGCAAAGGTCTGCCGTTTCACTCCTGAAGTCAGGGCAGACCACGAACCCACCAGAAGGAAGAAACTCCAGACACATCTGAACATCTGAAGGAACAAACTCTGAACAGGCCATCTTTAAGGACTGTAACACTGGCCGGGTGTGGTGGGTCAGGCTTATAATCCCAGCACCTTGGGAGGCTGAGGGGGGCGGATCATGAGGTCAGGAGATCAAGACCATCCTGGCTAACATGGTAAAACCCCCTCTCTACTAAAAATACAAAAAATGAGCTGAGTGTGGTGGCTGGCGCCTGTAGTCCCAGCTACTTGGGAGGCTGAGGCAGGAAAATGGTGTGAACCCGGGAGGTGGAGCTTGCAGTGAGCCGAGATCGCACCACTGCACTCCAGCGTGGGTGACAGCGCGAGACTCCGTCTCAAAAAAAAAAAAAAAAAAAAAAAACTGTAACACTCACAGTGAGGGTCCATGGCTTCATTCTTGAGGTAAGCGAGACCAAGAACCCACCAGAAGGAACCAATTCTGGACACAGTTCCACAGTATGCCTTTTGTAAGCTGGAGCATTGGGAAAGCCAGTTGTGTAATTCAATCCAAGTTTGAAGATGTGAGAAACAGGAGCACAAGATGCCCAAGGACAAGAGAACATGGACATCTCAATTAAAGAAGAGAGAGTGGATTCACATTTCCTCCCCCTTTTGTTTCTATTCAGGGCATCCATAATGGTAGGGGTGGATCTTCCTTACTCTGTCCACTGATTCAAATGCTAATCTCTTCTGGAAACACCAAAAATAGACATACCCAGAAGTAACGTTCTACAAGATATCTTGGTATCACTTTACCCAGTCAAGTTGACACACAAAAATAACCATCAGAAAACATATGGATGGCTTATCTGTAGTCTCTCTTTTTTATTCTGTTGATCCCTATATGCCAATGTCACAACATTTTGATTATTTCAGCTTTAAAATTGGCTTCAATATCACATAGTCAGTTTCTCAACATCAATCTTTTTTTCAAAGTTGTTTTAATTGTTCTATATTCTATTCGGTGTGTTTTAACATGAATTTTGAAATCTTTATATCGATTCTTTAATTTCTACGAAAAAAAATCCCCTGTAATTTTTATTGAAGTGGCCTTAAATCTATGTTAGTCTGGGGAAAAATTATATGTTAACAATATGGAATCTTTTGATTATGAGAACAGTGTATCTTTTGCATTATTTATGTCAATGTTTTCAGCAATGTTTTGTGCTTTTCAGACTAAAATTCTTGCACATTTTTGTCAGATTTATCCTTGTGTATTTTATATTTTTGATGTGATTGTAAATCAATTTTTGAAATTCTAGTACTGAATTCTTCACTGGTAGCTTATAGAAATACAATTGACTTTTGAATTTTGAATTTATCCTGCTAACTTGCCAAACTCACTTTTTGGTTATTTTAACTTTTTTAAAGATTTTATTTGATTTTCTGTAAAAACAATAAAGTCATCTAATCAAAGATTTTCACTTCTTCCTTTAGAGTTTGTATGCCTTGACTCCTTTTGCTTCATCGATTGCACTACTAGATAGTATTTCTAGTAAAATGATGAGTAGAAGTAATGGAAGAGGATATACTTGTCATGTTTCTGATACTAGGATGAAATAATTCAATTTTTCATGCTTAAGTGTGATGTCACTGGCAGACTTTTCATAGATGCTGATAAGTTTGAAGAAGAACACTTCTGTTCCTTCTTTGCTGAAGGTTTTTATAAGGAGCAGACAGACTTTAACAAGTATTGGCCAAGATGCATAAAATTGGAAGGCTCAAATATTGCTAGTGGAAAAATAGAATAGTACAGCCATTTTTAAAAATACTACGGCAGTTTCTTAATCAGTTAAAAATAGACTTACCGTATGACTGAAAGTCCACTCCTGTGTCTCTCTCCAAGAAAATGAATACATCCATATACATTTGTGCAATAATATTCATAGCAGCATGATTTATAATAGGCAAAAGTGGAAGCAAGCTAAATATTTATCAACTGATGAATGGATGAACAAAATGTGGCATACTCATGCTATGAAATATAATTTGGCAGTAGAAAGGAATGAAGAACTGGTATATATAACAACATGGATGAACTTCAAAAACATTTTGCTCACTAAAACAAAGATAGAAAAAAAGCTTATATAGTATTATTTCATTTTTTCTGAAATATTCCAGAAAAACCAATGCTGAGAAGAGAAAATAAACTAGTGTTTTCCTAGGACTGGAGGTAGAAATAGAGAGTGACTGAAAGTGGGCATAAGCTTTTTTTTAGGATTATGGAAATGTTTCAAAATTAGATTGTGGTGATGGTTTTTCTACTCTGTAAGTACACTAAAATTCTTTATGGTACACATTTAAAGGAGGTTATTTTATGACTTATAAATTATATGTTAAAAGTGTTAAAACTCTGAAGCTACTAACATAGGTCAGGCAATCTGAAAATGTAGAAGATATAAAGGCAAAAAAATAGCATTTTCTTCTATATGTTTACAATGTAGTATATTGTGACAGATATTTAAGCAAAGAAATATATGTAAATGCTAATGGGACATAATATCATATTTATAATTTATGAGTTGATAAAAAAGAAAGTAATATTTCTGTATATAATAATAAATTTATATGAGTTCCATTCTGAAAATTTCTCTATTTTTACGAATTATAGGTATTAAATTTAATTATTATTTTCTGGATGATAGGTATAAAAGGAAGAAAATTAGAAGGTGAAGACTGAGTAGTTGTATTCAGATATTACCAAATGGATGTTTGACCAAAAGTAAATAAAAAGTCATCTTTACTTGTCTATTGCTATAGTCTGAATATTTGAGTCTCCCCTAAATGTATACGGTGAAACCTAAACCAAAATGTGATGGTTTCAGGAGTAGGGAGCCTTTAGGAGGTGATTATGTCACGAGAGTGAAACCCTCATGAATGTGATTAGTGCATTTATAAGAGGCTGAAGAGACCAGAGTTTTCCTTTCCATTACTTGAGGACACATAAGAAATTGCCATCTATGAACCAGGAAGGGAACCCTCACCAGACCCTGAATTTGCTGATATTTTTTTCCTGGACTTTCCAGTCAGGAAATGTGATAAATAAATTTCTGTTGTTTACAATCTACCCAGTTTATGGTATTTTAAATACAGCCAAATGGACTAAGATACCCTTATTGCTCAATGATTATAGTAGGTAAAGAGCTTTTCAGACTCATGACACACTAAAGTCTTCCAAATAATATTCTGGTTTATCCAGATGCATTGAAGTGAGAATTTGTAAACAACACTTTGTGGAAGAATTTCTTTTTAACCACATGATAGAATTTCGTCGTCTAAAATGTGACTCAATTTGTGCTCTGCAGTAAATATTGACTCTGAACACAAGTTTAGCAAGCTAATTGTTTTCTGTGTTGATATTTAGACTCTCCTAAGCTCTAAGTGTAAATGCATGTAAATTAGACAAATTAATTCTTTCCAACTAATTGCCCCACAATACTTCAGTCACCACATAATGCAGCGTGTGTTTATCTGCATGACAAAATAATATAGCAAATAAACATATGCCACAAATTATTTATTAATTAATCCATTTGTTCACTTGTGCATTTGTCCATTCATTTATTGATTTTTTCATTCATCTATTTATTTGATGTAACTAGTGTTTACAGTATTCTAAACACTTGCATTTTTATAACATTGATAATATTCATCTTTTAAAAGGGGCCACTTCATATAATCTTATGCTAACTACTAAAATAAGGTAAAATTCAAATCTTAGCTAACATAGCACCTTAATAAAAATATAATAATTTCAGGCTGTGTGCGGTGGCTCACTCCCGTAATCCCAGCACTTTGGTAGGCCAAGGAGGGTGGATCGCAAGTTCAGGAGATCAAGACCCTCCTGCTAATGCGGTGAAACTCCGTCTCTACTAAAAATACAAAAAATTAGCTGGGCGTGGTGGCACCTACCTGTAGTCCCAGCTACTCTGGAGGTTTCCTAGGAAGCGGAGGTTGCAGTGAGCCAAGATTGCACCACTGCACTCCAGCCTGGGTGACAGAGGGAGACACTGTCTCAAATAATAATAATAATAATTTGAGTGATTATTATCTGATATATTTTACAGCACATTGAAAATATATCATTTCTACTAATAAGGTGTGGGTTTTCATTTTTTCTGATTTAAAAGCATTAATACCAAATTATTTACTGTAACACTCACTAAATTTTTATTACTTTTTAAAAACTACTATATATACACACAAACACATATATAACTATATACATATCTACTTATATGTTAAGCTATATCTAGAGAGAGAGAGAACAAACTTTTCTCACAGAGCATCCAGAATAGTTTCCTTCAAAACACATCATGTCATTTACTCCATCTGCTCAAAAAGCACCAATGGCTTCCCATTGCTGTCACAGTAAAATCCAGATGAGCTAGTTATATACATGGGATCATCTTCTACGATGCTCCTACTTGCTCAGGTCTTTCCAGATTCACTGACCTACTTGATACATCTCAAAACAATGCATAGTATCAGGGCCTTTGCACTTCTTGATCTCTCTGATAGAAATGCTGCCACAAACATCTGTATGACTCACTCTGGACTTCCCTGACGATTCTGAATGAATTAATTAAAATAAGTTCACCTTATCTCCCCTTTCCTCTTAAAATGTTCCGGATTATGCTTATTGTGCATTTGTGTTTTGTATCTGCACATACGATATAGCATAGATACTTGTGCATATTGGTTGGTGGTCTATAAGCAGAAGCTTGATTACTGTATTATTACAGGAGAGTCAGTTATCAGGCTAAAAATGCAATCAGGTTTTCAGCTTTTAGCCTGGGAAATACTCCAATAAAAGAAAAGTCAGGTGACGCAGTGCTGTATATTACACAAAATGAAATGCCATGAGTATGTGCTAAGACAGAATTTTTCTGGATAATTGAACTATTTTTTGATGAACTATTTTATTGGAAATTTTGTTGTTATCACATACCTTCCATTGGCAAACACTCTGGTTTTCATGTTTCTGTACAGAGTGATTGTCATCTAAATGGGAATGCATCCATTCCCATACTATTTACAGATAATTGTCCATTTATAGCTGGATATAAATTATGTGAAAATTATCCTGCTCTATTTAATATAACTGGTTCAAAACTACATGTTTGAAGAGGGTTTATTCTGCTTGTCTGCATAAGAATGAATGGCATGCTGTATTACAGAAAAAGAAAGGGAAATAGAAGAAAAAACCTATCAGGGTTCATTATTAGTTTTCTAATTACATTTAAAGAGCTTTTTTTTTTTTTTGATGCCCTAGCTTATAGAGCCTGTTGGTATAACTTTACAACAATCTGAATTTTTATTACATTGGCTTAATGTTCTTATCTGGATTTGAAAGAACAAGGCATTTGGTTAATTAAAACACATAGTTTCCTTGAGCTACTAGCAGATAGCAAAATGCTATTTGATTTTGTGTGATTATTTTCTACTGGGCTTTCAATTTCACTAAAAGGACCTCACAGTGTCTGCACTGGAATGAAGGCAATTATTATATGGGTCTTTGAAATAAATTGGAGTGCTTTCTTCAATTTGTTTATCCTTAAGATTGGTATTGCCATCCTCATTGTCTTAAACCCAAGTTTCTGTTCTCTATGCCTAATAATTTTGTCATTGTTATTCTAGAATAAACTTTCTCTATAATATATAAAGTTATCTTGTATGATTTCATACAATATTTTAAGACTCCTGTGATTTATCCAGTAAATATGTATTTTTTGAATTCTCACAGTATGTTAAAACTCCATTTGTTATAGTACCAATACAGTCCTTTCTTCAATAGGCTGAGGTAAACAAAAGTGGCAAATTGTAATAGATTCTCCTTTCTGGAGTGACTTTGCTGACATTGCATATTTATGAACAGTACAGCAACTCCATTAGTAGTATAGGAAAGAATCGTTAAGTCAGGTTTGTCAAGTTGAAAACAAAGTGTCCTTTTCACTTGCACTGAAATGTTCTACAATTGCTCTATTCCATTTTGTTTGTTTGTTTATTTGTTTTCAGGAGTGCCTTTCTCTGCACACACAAACGGGGATTCTCTTTTAAGACTGAATGGCCCGGTTTCTATTGACACTGTGTTTGTTCAGTTGGGCTGTCTTATTCCACATCAATATATCTGGGAAACCCAACTCAGTCAAGACAGATTGGACAGACATGACTTGACTCATATAAAGCAGCCATGAGCTCTAATTCAGTAATTGGATTGATTTAAGAAAATGTCTACGGACTATATCAGTTTTCAAAACACTGTAATAGCCTGTATTTCTAGAGATGTGACTATGATTAGAGAAATCTGAAAACTCCTGGATTACTTTTAATTTGATACGAATTATTGTAACTGGACTTTCAAATTGTTTTTAAGTATTTAAAAATACTATATGTAATATAGGCTTAAACCCAGCTTGTGTATGTGTAAATTATTTTATACAGTTATAGAAAGGGTCTAGAGTTGTGGGTGACTAATTCTCATTAGTGTAGATATCTTTATTGATGTTTTGTGTAATGTATTCAGGTGAGAAAGTAGAGAGCAATATGTGCTTGCTAATGGGAAATTGAGCAGGATGATACTTTGGGTACTATCTGTTCTGGAAATGTGATGGCTAAAAAATTACTTGTGAGAATTTTTATTGTGAAACAACCAATAGTGTTGCATTATATCAGGGCACCAAGGTTATTTGTACACAGGAAAACGACTTAGCTAACACATTTGATAAAAAGATAAAATATTTGAGCGTTATCTAACTCACCAGAAGTTATAGATAAAATGGGTCCTAGGGGAGATTAACACAAAGAGAAGAATGAATTCAGTCATTTCCTTATTTATTCAAATAAGAGCAAATTTTTTTTTAGTCAGGAACTGATAATGTTGATAAGACCAATTCATACTGAATATCATTAGTCACTCAGCAATCAGTTTGGTAAGACTTTTAGTCAATCCCACGTCATTTGAAATAAATGTAGTTTTTCTCATTAACCACAGTTAACTTTCTTATAATTTTATTTATTTATTGCTGAGCTGTAAAGAGTCTTAGTCCTCAAAAAACAATTTAGTGGGAAAAAATATGCAGTTCATTTAGCAATAGCATAAGTCACAGGAAACCACTTTCAAATCTCAGCTTTCTAAGAGGAGAGCATTCTTCTCCAGAGAAGGCAGCTTTGGGGATGTTTCTGGAAGTACTTGGCACACATATTTAGTTTGCAGCATCATTATGTCTACTTGACATAATTGAACAGTTATAATCATAGAGTATAGTTATTTTTATCCACCAAATTTCTAAATGTGAGCTTTAAGGTCTTCATTAAGTTTTAGAGAGCATAGCCTAGAAAATTTGGTAGGCTCATTTTTAGGAGTTAACTGGCACTATGTGTTTGGGTAAATGCTCATCATCGCTAACATTCTGCTGCCTTTAATGTCAGGCTATTGTAAAGGAGTTTGACAATATTTTGATTTTCTAGGAATAATACAATTAATAGATCTTATAATGCTTATTAAAATAGAGTATTTTTTACTTTGAAAAAGAAAATGAACTTATATAGATTTGATATGTTTCAGCTAGTTGTAATCTCATTTTATACTTAAGCTGATACATCACAATCTGTGATATTCAACTAAACCTAAATATGTTGATAGAGTAATCATAATTTAAATAAATCTTTTAAAAAACTGACATTTTTGCCTTTTGTTTTTATTTGATAAAAATTAATATGTCTATTACAACACACAATAATAAAAGTGCAAAAAGAACAATAAACTTTAGTGTATGTCATTCAAGAAATGTTTCTTTTTTTCATTATTTATTTTTTTAGAAACAGAGTCTTGCTCTGTCACCTAGGCTGGACTGCAGTGGCGTGATCTCAGCTCACAACAACTTTCACCTTCCAGGTTCAAGCAATTCACCTACCTCAGCCTCTTGAGTAGCTGGGACTACTCCTGAGTAGCTGTGCCACCACATCCGGCTAATTTTTTTAGTTTTAATAGAGATCAGGTCTCACCACGTTGGCCAGGGTGGTCTCAAACTCTTGACCTCAAGTGATCCGCCCTCCTTGGCTTCTCAAAATGTTGACATTGCAGCCGTGAGCCACTGTTCCTGGCCCAAGAAATGTTTATTTTAATACAAACTACTTTATATTAGAATATGAATGGACTATCTAGCAAATGTGAGTGTGTATCATCACTTTTTAAAATAAAGTAATTAAAGTACTCATATGAGGAGAAAAGGCTTACATGAGTAATAAGATTTTATATTGTAACTGGCTTTTCAAAAATAAGTGGAATTAAATAGAATTTGTCATATTAAAGTCAGAAGAGGTAAGCCTGACAGAGGGTATGGGGGGTGGGGATACCTTTCTTGTTTTAAGTTTGCTGACAAGATTTTTGAGTACATCTAGTACTGATTCTTATTTTAGTGAATAGCCAAAAATTATCTTAATATTATAAATTTAAAAACCTCTTTGATTTGGAAACAAAATATTAATTCTGAGTTAGTGAACTATCTCTTTGTGCTAGGTTTATATTTTTATTATTACATACCAATTGACATTAATGACAAATATATTCTAAATATATTTAGAATAACGAGTGAAATTATTTTCCATCATATTTATTTTTTCATAAATTATAGAACACACAATAAAGCATTTCTGCTAGTGGAAGAAAAATAATCACATAATTTTGAATGTATTCCCTGTAATAATTCAGTTATAGTCATATACAGGACCTTTAATGTAGAATATGGACATATATAATAATTTTAGTGACAATTACATGGCCTTATTTATCAAAGGAGGATATTTTTAGTATTGGAAAACTTGTTGCTGAGACAGATTAGTGAGACTACAGGGACATTTTTTATTTTTGTAGAGATTAACTTATTTAAAAAGGGGGTAAATTTCAGATAAGAGTGCCAAGTAAAACATTTGAAAATTAAGTTTGTTTTAATAAAAGCCTCCAAATAATTAAGAAATTAAGAACCACATTTAACTTTATTTATACATATGACCATATTGAAAGTTTGGTAGATAAGACAACCTGAATAAGTTTTAGTTATTTTAGTAATAATAAATTGAATAAATTACAGGAAATGGCTTGACTTTGTATTTTATGTTTTAATCCGCATTAGGCTTTGGGTATTAATTGAACTTTATTCATTAGAATGCATAGATTTTATTGATCTGCTTTAATTGTTGATACTATTATTTTCCTGTTTGTTAATCGTGAAACTATGTGTGACTCATGAATAAATGGTGGGAGAGTATGAAATGCATTAAACAGAAATCTGCTTCAGGATGATCTAAACAATTTAAATGAAGCATACAGCTAATGGTTGCTCTTTGTTTTAGTTTAAATTTTTGGACTTGACTCTAAGGCAGCATCCAGGTCATAAGACATAGCCTTGGGTTAAACCTGTGTGATGGGTTAAATGTGGCTACAAATGGTTTGACACTCTTGCCATCAACAGTCAGGGTGTATTTTCTGTATTATTTTAAACAAAATTTTACCACAGAATAGATATATATATTTACAGAAAAGTTGCACAGACAACGCAGTGAGTTCCTATATACCTGCACCAATTTTTTATTTTTGACATCTCACCTTAATGTTATATTTTTTATAATTAATAAAGCAATATTAATACATTATTTTAATTGAAGTCCATACATTTTTAGATTTCTAAAGTTATTTTACTCTTTTTGTTCCAAAATCTCACCCAGGATACCACATTATATTTAGCAGTCCTGTCTCCCTAGAATCTTCTTAGCTGTGACAGTTTCATGGACTCTCCTAGTTTCTGATGATCTTGACAGTGTGAAATGTACTGACCAGTTGTTTGATAGAGTATTTCTAAACTAAGATTTATTTGATGTTTGTCTCATGATTAGACTAGATTTATAGGATGTGGAGAAGTCTGTCAAGTTAAAATATAATTTTCATTATATCCTATCAAGGGTACATATTATCATTTCTTGATTATTTGGCTGGGGTGTTTTTTATCAATTTCCCTGCAGATTAATCATCCAATTTTCAATTTTTTAATTGTACTTCTTAGAAGAGCATCACTAAGAAGAGGATATGTTTAAACAGAGAGGAATTACAATCTATCTCTTTGAGGGGAGTTTCTATGTATACTATTTGGAATTGTTCTGTGTGGAAGAATTGCCTATTGTCCTACATTTATTTATATATTGTATCCATTTATTTATATCATAGACTCATCTCTTCTATGTGTATGCATGTATATATACAATCAATAAAATGAGTCTATAATGACATATATGTATCCATATAGTATACTTTGGAGTTTAATCTCAAAGTAATTTAGTTTGTTGCTCAAATTGTTCTAGTATTGGCAGTTGGAATCTCTTTCATTTGGCTCTTATGTCTCTGTTGTTGATATAATCCATCCCCACAGTGTTTCTTTGAGTATTATGTTTCTTTCTGAGACTGTAAGGTGTGCCCAGATCATCTTATATATTTCATGTCTGGGTCCTAGAATAAGACATTTCTCCAATGACCTTGTTTTCCTTATTGAGGAGTGGTATTAGAAACTGTCTGCTAAGTGTGAAGTGTGCTTGCTGCTCTTGGGATGTCAATGCTTTTATACTCTTTCAGCTAACAGAACAAGCAAGTACATGTGTGTATACTATTCCATCTATATATACACATATCTATAAATATATGTTGCCATCAGCATCTATGTTAAGCTAAACATGAGTTCATACTCAGGTCTCCACCTCTAATCCATTACTACATAGATCATTTTAGCCTCCTCCATTTGCTGATCTATAGCACACACGACTTCAACAGTAGAACCCTGGTTGCACTATCCACCATTTATTTTTTCATTGTTCAATTTCAGTATGTATGTGTAGTGATTCCAGAGTTATTAACCTCATATCTCTGTGGGAGACAACTTTATCAACTATTTTATAATTATTATATGCAATTCTTTTTGCCTTCGGTTTTACAAACCCCATTCATTTCCAAACTACCAGGTTGGTACATTTTCCCCAACTCCTTTCAGTGACAACATTAAATAATTACAACGCTAAATGCAATTGAAAATGCAGAGAAAACATATCACTTATACATTGCTGGTGGGAATGTAAAATGGTACCACAACCCAGGAAAATGATTTGCTCGTTTATATTAATACTAACCATATGACAACTGCAAGACAAAGCAATTGTACTCTTAGGTATTTATCTCTGAAATATAAAAATATATATATTCACACAAAACCTGTTTATGCATGCTAATAGGAAAGATTTTATTTTAAAACACAATTTTTTAAATAGAAGTCTACCAGAAAATATATCAAATTTAAGATTTCTAAACTTTACATAAACTACAGAAATAGTAAAATTTGATTAATCAAAAAGTAAGCCACATATTACTTATAAAACATTCACCCACTTACAATATTAAGATACAAAAACATTAAAAGGAAAAGTATAGAAAAAGACTTACCATGTAAACATTACCCCCAAAAAGCAGGGATGGCTATCTTAATATCAGACAGGTATTAATGTCAAACAAATGGGAGAGATATATCATAATGGTTAAAATATTAATTATATGATACGATATAACAATTCTAAATTTTTCTATACCCGATAGAATTATTTTCCAAAAATATGAAGATTTGACAGAACTAAATGCTGAGGTAGAAAAATCTACAATTAAGATTTTAATAAGTCTTCTCAGTAACTGATAAAACAAGCAAACAGAAATCATTAAAAATAGAGAAATTTAAATAACACAGTTTAATGTTGGTGTATTTGAGACATATTAGAACATCATATCCAATTTATACAAATTATAGTCTTTCCAAGTACATGTTGAAATTAACATGCTCCACTGTAAAGCATATAGCAACAAACATCAAAGATCTGAAACAATTTGAATGTATATTCTTTGAACATGTGGATTCACTAAAATGTAATATTATAAACCTAACTAGAAAGTCTCCAAATGTTTAGAAATTGAGGTACTCGTTTATGTAACTCATGGGCAAGGAGGAAATCACAATATGTCTGAAAATGTTTTCAGTGGAATTATTATGAGTAACAAAACAATAAATATTGTGGGTTGTAGATACTGCAGTGACTAGATGATGTTCCTTGATAGCAAAAAATAGGAATTAATTTCAGTGTTATTTATTCATAAGATGAATAAATTGAGATACATTCAAACAATAGATATCATAGTCAATGAAAATAAATGCAAAACATGTTTACATGATATCACAGATGAATTCCATAGATATGGAATTGAGGAGAAAAGCCAGACACTCCAGAATTCTAGTGGTATTTTATTCTATGTATATTAAGTGTAAAAAGGAAAAACTAGATTTTGATGGTAGAGATTAGTGGTCATCCTTAGAGGTGTACTGCCTAGGGTGAGCAAAAGGGAGCATTTGAAAATGCTGGAAATGCTCTATATTTTGATGAGGTGGTGTGACATGCTAAAGATATGTGAAAAATTCATACATATGTGAAAATTCAACAAGCCTTATGTTTAAGATTTATGTAATTTACCCTATGTAAATTCTACCTCAATAAAAAATAAGGCATGGTACTCTGTCATACAATATTCCATCTATCCATTTGACAAAATCCAATGTTGATAAGACTCCCTGTAAGCCTAAGGGAACGCTAAGTCTGATGTATTACTGTTGAGAGTCTACATTGGCATGAACATCCTGGAGAGAAAATTGGCAGTATATATCAAAATTACACATGTATATATATATAGTTTCCCCCAGCAATTTTATATCTGGGGATTTATCTTCTGGATGTTTTCACACACGTGAAATGACATATGTACTATTTTATTAATTTTAGCTTTGTTTGAAACAGAAAAATAATATCGGCAACCCAAATTACCAGCAATGGAGAACTGGTTAAATAAATCATAGTATATCAACAAATAAAATAAAATGTATGGCAAAATGAAAAGAATGAGGAAACACTATGAGAGATACTGAATTTTCTCCAAGATATATTGTTAGTCAAGAAACTATGTGGGAAACAGATTATCTCATTTTCTATTTTTTATATAAAAAATGACTAGAGACAAAAATTTATTTCTGGATTTACTTCTACAAATATTAGTTAATACTAGAAGGATATATAAGAATTTGTTATTAATGAAGGATGATTTTTAAATTTATGGAATATTTTTAGCCATGAGATTAAATTCCATATTCAGATGTATTTTATACAAAAACATAGGAAACTATCCAGGACACCGTCACTACTTTCAAACACAGCAAAAATATGTTAAAAGGCCTGGCTCTAGTATATGGTAGAAATAATGTGGCAAGGGGTGACATCTCCACTTAACACAAATAGATTATAACATTTTCTCCTTTTGAATCTCTAAGCACAGATTCAGAATTGCTTTCTTCATAGAAACATCGAATTATACTAAACAATATAGGAATGAAAATATTTCACATTACTGATACAGTTAAAAGAAATGTCTGTAGACTAGCTGTGGTACGTATTTGTTTGCTCCCTTCTCTAGTCTTCTTAATGTTAGATTTTATAAGTTATCCTCCTTCTCCTTCCAATCAGACAGCTGATCACAGTTTGTGCCCTGCCATTGCAAGTAGGAGAAGCAGAAGTCAACCCTTTAACCTTTGGTCCTCTGGTTTATGGTGACAGAGGAAAAAGAGGTATCAGTTTTCTTCTTTTTTTTTTTTGTTAACTGAATGTTGCCACCTACTGATCAAGACTTACTTTTGTAAGGCCTGCTTCTACATAATTTAGCATAGTGAAGAATAGACATGCAGAAAGCCATATAAAGATTAAGATATATAATTAGTTCTGTAATATTTATTTTTAGTAACAATAATTAAAATGTACTACAATAAAAATAATTTTAATTATTTTTGTGAAGTATTATTTGCAAACAATGCACAAAGCCTGAGTGCACAGACACAACATAACCACCACCCAAAAATCAACATATGGAAAGTTATAATAATCCCAAAAAGGTTTTCAAGTCCCTTTCAAGTCAAGCTCTATTCTGAGTAACTATACTCTGATTTTTATTACATCACTTAATTTGTCACCCAATTTTCTTGAGATAAGGCTAATTCTTTTAGGATTGTATCTGCAATCATAGCAGAGAGGCAGACAGAGATAAAAAATAAAGAGCTTCATAATAAATATGTTTAAAAATTTTTTAAAAAGTTCCCATCTTTACAAGAAAAATTTGTGCAAGCAGCAAATTAATGACTTATGTGAAATGCATCAGAGAACTGAGTTCACAGGACAGATAGTCATTTTAAAACCTGGAGAGAGGCCAACATAGAATCTAAGCATTTGTTTTCCTGGGTAAATGACAGTCAGACTATATATGAGCCAGAAAAGACATTAAACTAGAAATTGTGAGGAATTGCTGAAGGCTGGGTATAGGCTAGAGCGAGAGTGGGGAGCTCCTGGGAGATGCAGTCCTAGGGAGATGGTTACCTTTTCACAAACTATTCCACATAAAAGATAGGAGAAAATTCAGAAAAGGGATTTCCATTGTGCTAGCTAAAGGGTAGGAAAGGCAGCTATGGCAAAACCTATTCCATATTCTTAAATGTGCAGGTTGGGAACTCTGCCCTGATTTATCCGCCCAGTTTCTCCTAAGGAGAAAAATAGCTTAAATTGCAGGGTGGAGGTCCTTAGGGACATACACAGAAAACAATGGTGGATTATCTCCTGCAGCTAAGGAACAAGAATATTTGCAGGGTTTATGGTGGGGGTACTCTAATATCTTGGTAGGGGTAATCAGAACTGAGCATCATCACAAAGGAGGGACTCAAAGCCTAGATGTAAGACACAAACAGGAAAGGTAGAGGAATTTGAAGGTTTGGATGGCCCCTGGCAAGAAACTTTAACACAATTGCTCATGCCTGTAATCCCAGCAACTTGGTAGGCTGAGTATGGTTGATTGCTTGAGCCCAGGAATTCAAGACGAGCTTCGGCAACAGGGAGAAACCCTGTCTCTACAAAAATACCAAAATTAGCCTGGCGTGGTGGCATGTGCCTATAGTCCTAGCTACTCAGGAGGCTGAGGTGGGAGGATCTCCTGAGCCAGTGAGATGGAGGCTGCAGAGAGCCAAGATCATGCCACTGCACTCCAGCCTGTACAATGGGAATGAGACCCTGTTTCCGAAAAGAAAAAGACACTTTAATACTGGTAACCATTAGCAATATTGAAAGTCAAACACAGCTTAACTCCTGGATAGATTAACATAAATTCTCAGAGTAAAGGCATATTTACCTCAAAATCTACTCGCCTGTGAAGTACGTCTGGCTTTCAGCAACAACAGCAACAAAAATGGAAGGCATAAGGAAAGGCAGGGGAGAAGGAATCCTTAAAGATTCTGAAGAGAAAAGGAATCATTAGAACCAAGCTCTGATAAGCTACAGATGTTGAAATCATCAGACGGGGGAATTTTAAAAAGCTTAGTAGTGTGTTAAGGGTTTTAATGTAAAAGGTGGATAACATACGAGACCAGATGGATAACGTCAGCAGAGATATGGAAATTATATGAGAAAATTAAAGAGTTGCTAGAAAAAGAAATATCAGAAATGAAGAATGCCTTTGATGAGTTCATCACCAGATTCCACAAGGCCAAGAAATAAACTGAGTGAACTTATATATGTCAATAGAAATTAACCAAACTAAAATACAAAGAGAAAAATAATTTTTAAAAATCCAGAGGATTTAAACATTGAGGTACAAGACCAAATAATGCAAAATACATGTAATAGAAATGTCAAAAGGAGATTAGAATGAGTATCGGCAGAAAAAATGTTTGAAGAAATAATGACCTAAATATTTTCAGAATTAGCAACAGACAATAAACCACAGACTAAGAAAGTCAGGAAACATCAATCAAGACAAATGCCAAAAAATAGAAATAAAAAATACAAACCAAATAAACAACAACAACAACAACATACTCAAGAGTATCATATTGAAACTGTGGAAAAGCAAATACAAAGAGAGAATCTTGAAGGTAGACAGAGAAATCAAGTACCTTACTTAACACAGAAACAACAATAATAATTACAACAGATTTTACATCGGAAATCACACAACTAAGATGACACAAGATTGAAATTTTTTAAGTATTGAAAGGGAAGTTTGTTAACCCCAAATTCTATATCCTTCAAAAGTGAAGAAGAGACTCTCCTACAAAAGATCTGACATACAGCCAACATGTCCCAAAAAGTCAAATTCCACATATCAGCGAGATCATTTAGTGTATGGCTAGTTCTGTGCCTGGCTTATTTGACTTAACATGATGTTCTTCAGGTTCCTCCACATTGTGGCAAATGACCGACTTTCATACTGTTTTATGACTCAACAGTATTTCATTTTACATGTATGTATGTGTATAAACACACACACACACACACACACACCACATTCTCTTTATATATCCATAGATGTGTATTTAGTCTGATTCTTTATCTTGACTGTGGTGAATAGCACTGCATTGGGAGTGCAGATGTCTCTTTGATGTGTCGATTTTCTTTCCATTGGATGTATACCCAGTAATGAGATGGTTGGATAATATGATAATTCTATTTTTTTAATTTTTTGAGGAAGATCCATACTGTTTTCCATAATGGTTTTATTAATTTACATTCCCACCAACAGTAAGGTCTCTTCTCCACATCCTCACCAGCATACATTTTTATTTGTCATTTTGATGATAGTTATTTTAACTGGAGTGAGGTGATACTTCATTGTAATTTTGATTCAATTTTTCTGATTATTGGTAATACTGAGCATTTGGTCATATATATGTTGGCCACTTACATGTGCTTATTGGATAAATGTCTATTTAGGTCTTCTGCCCATTTTTAAATCAGATAATTTGTTTTCATATGCGGAATCTAAAAAGCTTGGTTTCACAGTTGTAGAGAGTAGAACAGTGGTTACCTGAGGCTTGGAAGAGTCAGGGGAGCTGGGAACTGGGAGAGATTTATCAACAGGTACAAAGTTATATTTAGACAGCAAGGATAAGTTCTCCTGCATGATTACACCATAGAGTGGCTATAGCAAATGATGTAGTGTATATTTCAAGATGACTAGTAGGAAAAATTTTGAATGTGTTCACCACAAAAAATGGTAAATATTTAAAATGATAAATGTAGTCATTACCCAATTTGATCATTATACAATATATACATGCATTGAGGCATCACACCATGCTACATAAATATTACAATTATTATGCCTCAATTATAAATAAAAACGCTAAGTAATAAAACATTTGAATAAAGTATTCAAGAAGAAGAAAAATGATATAGATTCAGAAACTTAAAGAGTGGAAAGGCATCAGAAAATAAATCAAGGAAGGTAAAATACAATCTTTAATTTTTTAATACATAATTGATTTAAGGGATAATATACAGTTAAAGCAATGAATTGGGTGCTTATAGTATATATAAAAGTGAAATTAAAGGTAGCAATTTCACAAAGAGGAAAAAATTGGAACGATTCCATTATAAGATATTTGTACTAAACATAACGTGACCTGATATTATTTGAAGGAAGAAATACAATATTTGAAAATGTACATGGTAGACACTACAACAGCCATTAAAAATACATTAATAGATGAAATAAAGAGCAATCATAAAAATGCTCAATTAAAACAAGAGAAGGCCAAAAAAGAGGAAAAAAAGATAAAAAATACACCATATAGAAAACAGCAGTCAGATGGTATATTTTAATACAATGATCAATAATCACAAAGCATGAATAATATAAACACTCATATAAAAAAAAACAGGCCGGGCGTGGTGACTCAAGCCTGTAATCCCAGCACTTTGGGAGGCCGAGGTGGGCGGATCACGAGGTCAGGAGATCGAGACCATCCTGGCTAACATGGTAAAACCCCGTCTCTACTAAAAATACAAAAAAAAACCAATTAACTGGGTGTGGTGGCGAGCGCCTGTAGTCCCAGCTACTTGCGAGGCTGAGGCAGGAGAATGGCGTGAACCCAGGAGGCGAAGCTTGCAGTGGGCCGAGATTGCGCCACTGCGCTCCAACCTGGGGGACAGAGCAAGACTCTGTCTCAAAAAACAAACAAACAAACAAACAAACAAAAACAGAGATTGTCATTTGGGTTTAAAGGAAAACAAGTATGTGCTATATAGAAGAAATGTACTGTAAATACAAGGATTCAGAAAGGTTAAAAGTAAAGAGATGGAGAAAGATATATTATGCTAACACTAACAAAGAGACAACTGAAGTATTCATATTAGTTTGAATAAGGAATAATGTCAGGGATAACAAGGGCAAAGGGTATTACACAAAGTGGTCAATATTCAGAAAAGTGGTAGCAATTCTAGATGTACAATATAACTAACAACCGAGATTAAAAATATGCCATGTAAAAACTTATAGAAATGAAAGGAGAAATAGGTTCACATTATAGTTGGAAATTTTAAAATTTTAACTGCGGACTTTAAGACACCTCTTTTAGTAATTGAAAGGTCAGGTAGAAATTAAGTTAGGATATATAAGCTGAAAAACACTATCAATGAATTTGATCTAGTTGACATTTATACACTATTCCATCTGACAACAGTAGAATACAAATTTCTCTGTGCACATGGGACATTCACTAAGACACATCATATTATGGGCCATAAAACAAGCCTTGATAAATTTCAAACATAGAAAACATAAACTTTATTGTTAAGCAATTAAATAATTAAACTGGAAATAAATAACAAAAAAATTGTTGAAGACGTACCACACATATTGAAATTAAACCATTTATATCTAAATTACCTATGGATAAAAGAGAAATTCTCCAGGGAAATATAAAAATATTTTGAGTTAATGAAAATGAAAATACAGATTATCAAATCTTGTCAGATGTAGCTAAATCAGTTCTGAGAGAGATGCACTATTAAATGTATTTTTTGGAAAAGAAGAAAAATCTAAAATCAATAACTTAAGCCTCTAACTTAGGAAACTAGAGAAAGAACAAATTAAACCTAAAGCAAACAAAAGGTAGCAAATAATAAAAATTAAAGCATAAATAAATAAAATGGAAACAATAAAACAGAGAGCATCAACAAAATCAAAATCTATTATTTTTGAAACTCTCAAAGATGTTAGCCAGGATAACTGAGGTGAAAAATAAAAAACATAAAATACCAATATCAGAAATGAGAGAGGGTTCACCACTACTGATCCCATTAAAGATAATACCCATTAAAGATAATACCTATTAAAGATAATACCTGTCTTTACCCATTAAAGATAATAAAGGTATGTTACGAACAACTATCTCTGCTCATTTGATTCTGAGTTAATCATAAAGGAGACTACTGTGGGTGGGCCTGACTCAATCAAGTGAAAATCTTAAAGAGAGGCTGAGTTCCTTCCTAAGAACAGAGCCTCGCTCCTGTTGTTCTTGAATAAGCAAGCCACTTGAATTCTACATTGGTAAGAAAACAAATGCAACCAGCAATCTGAGTTTACATAGTACAAAAAAAATTCAGTAAATAGTCATGATCAACAAATGCTGCAAGAACAATAATGCTGCAAGAACAATTGGATGCCTATATTTAAGTATATATATATATATGTGTGTGTGTGTATATTATGTGTGTGTGTGTGTATATATATCCCTCAAATCACTTACAAAAATTTAATAAAAATTATCACAGACCTAAATGCAAAACATAAAAATATTAAATATTAAAAAGAAAATAAAGCAGAGCATCTGTGTGATCTTAGCTCGATAGTCAGCTTTTGGACATGACATTAAAATATAATACATTAAAAATACTACATTGAACTTTATCAGTATTAAAAAACGGTTTTGTAAGAGACGTGTTTAAGAGAATAGAAAGAAAAGCCAATGATCCAGAGAAAATATTTGCAAATACATATATCTGATAAAGTACTTTTATTCTCAATATGTAAAGAAGTCTTTAAATTCAAAAACAAAAAAACATTAATCCAATGAAAATTACACAAAATAACTAGACAATTAACTAAAGAAGACATACGGATGGCAAAAAAATACATGTAAAGACATTAAAGAGTAATTGATCATTAGATAAAGACAAATTAAGGCCATAATGTGATACTAGCAAACATTTAGAATTTTCCTTTTTAAAAAAGGAAACAAAGGAAAGAAAAGCTATGTTAAGTATTGGTGATTGTGTGGAGAAACAGAAGCTCTCATTGATTGCTTTTGAAAATGCAAAATAGCACACTCAGAAATAAAAATGGACAGTTTTGTATAAAGTTAAAAATGTATCATTCCAGGGTCTATAAGATCACTCTAAGTTTTGATAATTCATCAGAAAACCTCACAGAACTCAAAAGTTGTTATACTCATGTTTACAATTTATTGTAGCAAAAGGATACAAAGCAAAACAGAAAATGGAAAAGCTGCATGGGATGAAATCCAATGGAAACTAGTTGCAAGTGAAGTCAAATAGGACACACGTAATGCCTCCAACAGCACGAAAAGTATTATTTATCATATCAAGGAAGTTTTCCTGAGCCTAGCAGTCCAGGGTTTTTACTGGGGCTCATTTGCGGTAGTACTTGAGTGACAGACTGCAGTTAATGAAGCTCTAAGCCCCCAGAAGGACAGGAGGTTTTCACCATAAATTATACTGCACAAACTATTTAGAGAAATTGGCATAGCATGGTTCATGTCCCAAATGTTCTACTAACTCTTATAATTTGGAGTATTCCAAAATTATAGTTTTTCGAGGAGGACAAAGGACAGACCCTTCTTGAGAGTTGCACAAGATTTGAGCAACCGAGGTCTACTAAGCTAACTTATTCCTGTGTATATGCTTCCCACACAACTCAGCAACTTCACTGTTAGGCAATTATTAAAATGACTTTAAAAATGATGTCAACAAGAAATCCTGCATGTGAATGCTTATAACAGCTTTATTCATAATCATCAAAAACTGGAATCAAGCAAGTATCCTTATATACATGTCCTTGAATAGATAATGAAACTATAGTACATGTGTAAAATAAAAACTTATCTAGTGATAAAATGGAACAAGCTATTCATTCACACAACCTTAAATATATTTTGTGAAGGCAAACAAACCAGACTCAGAATGCTACATATGTATAATTCTATTTATATTATATAATATAAGTCAAACTGTGTGGATGAAAAACAGATCCATGGTTGCCAGGGATTCTGAGAGTGAAGGGTGGAGGACCAAGAATGCTCACAGTGTTTTATTACAATGATGGAAGTGTGGAATTTGAATAATGGATACTGACCTCTTAATGTTTTTGCCAAGTTCCTTATACAGAGAACTTTTCTATGTGTCTAAAGAAAAGCTCAGTCAAGTTATTGGAGCATCCCAGAATAGAATGAAAACGATGATAAAATAACTTTATCATTAGATTTTTAAAATTGACACACAAAAATTGCACGTATTTATGGGGTGCAATACTTTGACACATATATACATTGTTCAATGATCAAATCAAAATAATTGAACATAACAAATGCATGACATAATGTCACTGAAGAACGTGGTGAAAAATGGAACTGACCAAATAACTTTAGAAAACAACAATGAAAAAGACCTACATGTAAACAGTTTATTATGGGTGGTATTTCTTTTCTCCTACATGGCATAACTTAGCAATTCTGAAACTATATTACATGTATACCCAGTTTGAAAAAACATGCAAATAAATTTTAGATGATGAGACTCAGGTTTCTTATTGCCTTAGAAAGAAGTTGCAAAAAGCTAGGCAGAAAAACTAGAATAAGTCTTGCATTACTTATTTATAATAAAAATTGTGAGTATAAAGTCTCATTCATACACACACACACACACACACATATATACAGATGTGTAGCTGTTGAAATAATTATCGAAACAATTCACTTTTCATACGTAGCTGATGCTGGAATTAAGGTACATAAAATACATGACAAGTGTGGAACACACTGTAGTGTCAGAAAGTAAGGAAGTTATCCTTCAAAAAAATTTGAAAAAAGATAGATCAAATAGAAAAGATACAAGACACAACATGAATCTGAGAATGCTCACATTGGCCAAAGTACGAACAAATATCTTAAACAACATAAGTAACAATATTATTGAGTTATAACCAAAGAATGAGCATCTATAAGTCCATAGTATCTAATGAAATTATTTAACAAATAAATAAAATGAGGTAAATATATTATTTCCTAAAGGAAGACCTTGCAAATAATACACGTAGATACTGCTCCCTCCATAAATGGAGCCCATTTCTCCTTCCCTTCAGGGTGAGCTGGACTTAATAACTGCCTTCCAGAAGAGTACTGAGAGGAAATGTACGACTTCGCACCAGAGATATCTGGCAAACAGCACCTTAACCAAGTGATCAGTTTATCATCAGTCATATATCATATTAATATCATATATCACATGATATAATATGGTGAGAAGAGCACCTTGACTCTGTGTTATCTTTTCCATAAACCCTTAACTCCCAGTATGATCATGAGAAATACAGACACAAATTGAATCATTGTACTCAACATTTGATTAATACTCTTCAGAACTTTGTGAAAGCCAGGAAAGACTGAGAAACTTACAAATCCCAAGAGACTAAAGGGACATGATGAATTAATGCAATATGGCATCCTAGACTGGATGTAGAAAAAAATGTGGATTGTTAGTGTATGGTCTTAGAAATGCCAATATATAAGTAAAACCCAGCAAATCCAATCAATATATGCCTCATTTGGAAAAAAATTACAATTTCCCAACTAACTTTTTTCTCATTTAAATTAATTTTAAACACTTTCTGTAATGTATGTGAAAAGTATAATGATATATTTGTAGGTCTTCACTAAAAGCATGAAGTTATACAATTTTATATTGTATTAACATGGTACTGGTGATTATCTGTCATTAAGTTTAGCTGGAAAAAAAATGGTTTGCAGTTAACTTATTTGCCTTTAAAAATCAAAATGCAGTAAGAAAGAAACTCCAGAAAAAGAATAAAAAATAGATGTAGATTGACATTACTATTTATTTAAAGACATTGTCTTTCTCCTTCCTTCCTTCCTTCCTTCCTCCATCCCTCCCTCCCTCCCTCCATCCCTCTCTCTCTCTTTCTTTCTTTCTTTTTTTCTTGCATGAACTGTTTGATTCATTGATTGATTGATTGAGACCGAGTCTCCCTCTGTTGGCTCTTTCTCTGGAATAGACTCAGAAAAAGAAATATCAGCTATAAACCTATGCCATAAGTATTCTAGTCCTATTTGTTGATATGGTTGAGAAGAATGTATAATGCTTAATTGTTTTCTTAATTATTTGGAACACATTGAATTAACACACTGAATCATTTATGAGGACGTACTCATGCAAATGCATATTTAAATTTAGTCCCTTGTTGGGGACCCTAATGTTTGGGTCATGGGGGCAGATCTCTCATGAATAGATTAATGCCCCCCAAGGGGAGGTGGTGAATGAGTTCTTGATCTATTAGTTTCCCATAGCTAACTGCGTTGTTAAAAAGAGCCTGATACTTCCCTTCTCTCTCTCGCTTCTTTTCTTGCCATGTGGTCTCTGCTCAAGGCAGCTCCCCTTTGCCTTCTGTCATTAGTGGAAGAAGCCTGAGGCCCTCCAAAAGCAGATGTCAGAGCCATGCTTCTTGTACAGCCTGCTCAACTGTGAGCCAAATAAACTTCTTTATAAATTAAAAAAGAAATGTAGTCCCTTGTTTGGTATTTGTATCTGTGGTAAAAATAGACAATATATATCTATATGCATCAATATAATTATATGTATGTACATATGTGTGGTACATGTGTGTGTATAATATTTTTAAGAAAGAGAAGCATCAAATTGAAATTGACATTGCAGGAAATATACCTTTACTTAATGCTCATATAAAAATCATATGCAGCTATAATATAAAAATATCTTAGAGCTTCTTTAGGCATAATTTTCTTAGGTATCAGTGTCACCCTTGAGGATTGTTGAAGAGGACTAAACTTTTCCATCTTCGAAAGAGGGATTTGTTAGAGAAAATAGATATGAAAAATGCAGAAAGATATGTGTTGCATTTGTAAGCTAGTGTTCTCCTGTCATGTTTAAACTTATACACAAATGAACTTGCTTCATTATGAATAGTCTCAGATTGAAATATGATTTCACATTTGCCATATAATTGAGGCTTATTTCCATACTTCTGCTAGACCTATGCCTTCTTATGTGATAAAATTTTAGTGCTGACTATATTATTTCTCCTATTTTTTCATTTTATTCATTCTTCTGTGCAAAAACTCTTGGAATACAAAGAAGGTCATAGATTATAAGGCTATAATTGTGTAAAATTCAGATTATAATAAACGGAAGTTTGATATTAGCCCTACATTTTTATCACATGTATTATACCTTACTAGTAGAATTCCACACATATAAATCATTTTTCTTGAAGTTGGTTAAATAATAATGTTCAATACAATGTAACATGATAGGCATAAATATTTAAAGACTGGGAAATAGAAAGGGTAGAATACTGGCTAAATGGAAATAACAATCTTAGAACCACTTTAAAGGTATTATTATTGATGTAAGTGTAAAATTAGTATGTTGGAGTTTTTGTTCATTTGTTTCCATTTGATTTATTGTCATTTCTAGAAATCTTTTAAAAATCAGACCATGTTAAAATAATAAGAAAAGCTTTAACGTTTCAGAAATGTATAGCATGCCTAAAATCTGAATTTTTTTTTCGGCAGTGAAAAGCTCACAGGGGCATATGCACCCAACTGAAGAAGAAGATGGGATTTGCTGTTATCACTAGGGAGATGACAAAAAATATTCCATGAAGAAAGAATATGGTGGTCACTTAAAATATGCAAAGTCTGACAGGAAGAAAACATTTAGATAAATAGAGCTAAAGACATATTCCAAAATGTTTACATGCATCACCAATGGATCACAGCCATGTTCCTGCTATTAGATTTAGTAAAGTTTAAAACTGTTTCTGAATGAAAAAAAAAGTTTTTATCTTCAAATATAGCTACAAGCATTTTAATTACCGATATGCAGAAAAAATATCTTCTTAAGGGACATCATTTAATAAGGACAATAAAACAATTAGAACTTTTAATCTTTCTAGTGTTTGAAAATCAGTGTTTATTCCTCAGCGTGGAAATCTAGAAACACTCCTTCCACCTTTGCCTTTATTTTAAGTAACACTAAGAAGAATTTAAATTTAATAATTTAAATTATCAAATTCAAATGTAGTATTTATTTTATTTTATTTTATGTTTTGAGATGGAGTTTCACGCTTGTTGCCCAGGCTGGAGTGCAATGGCATGACCTTGGCTCCCTGTAACTCCCACCTCCTGGGTTCAAGCTATTCTCCTGCCTCAGCCTTCTCAGTAGCTGGGATTACAGGTGACTGCCACCACACCTGACTAATTTTTGTATTTTTAGTAGACACTGGGTTTCACTATGTTGGCCAGGCTAGTCTTGAACTCCTGACATCAGGTGATTGGCCCTCCTCGGCCTCCCAAAGTGCTGGGATTACAGGCACGAGCCACTGCACCCGAACTATTTTTATTTTTATAAAGCATGCACATTTGAACATTAGAGGGGTACTAAACTATACTCCAGAGATAAAGATGTATAAAACAAAATATAGTGCCCAAAGTAATTAGTAAAATTATGGCATATTATTTTACTTATATATTTTGTAGTACTTTAACTAAAATAATCATTTTAATTTGTTTAAATAGCTGCTGCCAGAATTTTCTGTTTTGAATAAAAATTATTTACATCAATTATTTTCTTAAAGTTATATGCTTTTTATACTTTATTTGTCCATTGCAAAAAGAATAGAAAATTATAGTAAAATAGCTATTCACTGAGAAAAGTAAATTGTAAAAGACTAAAATGAAATTTTAAGCTATTAATAGAGTTCTATTACAAGGAACACATAGAAAGTTAGACATGAAGTGCTTCTAAGCCTCTCAATGTTCAATATTAATATACTATTTTATTCTTGTTATTCCATCAGTGTCACTTCTTCTAATAACACATGCAATACTATTCCCTAACCTGTGAATATAAACAAAGGTTGGAAAGTTTCATCTAATTTCCAAAAAATTTTGGCTAGAACTTTTTATAGTAAGATAGTAAATATTCACGATAAATGTATTTTTAATATGCTCTTTTATATTTTTTTACTGAAAGAAAGGCATAGGGAGCAAATTTCTATGGGTAAAACATGTACACACAAAATATAGGATGTAATGTGTTGTTTCAACATTTGTTGAAAGTACTGGCAGAGAATCTCTTCCAGAACTAGAAAATACAACAACGAAAAAATAGACGAAAACCCAACATATATACTTTAATTTTACTAACTAAAGAAGTAAATACATGAGCAAGTAAATGATTAGTGCTAATGAGGAAAATAAATTAGGGAATGAAGTTCATTAAGGGCAACAGCAGTTTAACTTTTTTTTCTTGTGCTTTCTAACAGAGCAGCAATGAATTTCATCACAAGATTTAGATTAAAAAATTCTTAATGATTGATTTTGCTTTTTAGGGACCACCTCACCCACATCTTAACCAAGTCTCCAAAGACGCTATTTCCAAATAAGATCACATTTACAAATAAAGGGGGAAGTAGAATTTCAACATATCTTTTTGGGGAACACAGTTCAACCCACAACACTCAAATATGGGCCTGAGTTCCCCTTTTATATCCTTCAGTCTCCACTCAAATTTTACATTATCATAGTGGTCATTCCTAATGATCCCTCATAAGATAATAACCCTCTACATTCTATGCCTTTGATCCTATTTATTTTTTTCAGGGTATTAATCTTTAGCTGACAAAGTATTTATTTGTGTTTCTGCTTATTAAACTACTTTCTTTTTGTCCTCCGTAAATAGTCTCATAAAGATATGTTTTCAGTTTTACTGATTATTCTGTCTCTAACAACTAGAGCAGTGTATAGGAAATAGGAGGTGTCCAATAAACATTTGTAGAATTATTGAATGAATGAAACCAGATTAAGTGGAAATTGATTGCTGATGAATTCAAATGTCTCATACTTTTAACTTATCTTTATAATAAAACTACATGAATTAAAGCTTTAATGTAGTAATATAGTTTAAAATAATAAACAAGGCACTATTTTAGTAATTTAACTACTTGGTTGAATAATATTAAAAACATTTCAGTATGTTTCCTGACTAGGAGGAAAGTTTAGACATTGTTTTTCCAAAGTTCTTTTGTAGGAGAACTAGCTAACATTCCAGCTGTTATTTTTATGAGTTTATCTTATTTAATAGCAACATTTTAAATCCTTTCTTAACTTTAATTTGTTCTTTTGAATAATATATATTTTTTTTTATTTTTGACATAGTGGCTTCTTCTCTTTGGGCCACTGGGAGCATTTCTATTATAATCACGTTTTCTTTTTGTATGGTGCCCAGATGTGATGATAAAAACCATGCAGAACAGATACACTTGACTTAGCTTGCACTGTATTTTATTTGCTATAGCCAAAGGGCTTTCTTTCTAAAATAATTAAAATGTTTCAGTAAAAGATTTATAAATCAGCTTTTGATGTTGCTAATTCAAAATCAAGCAGGACATTTGCAGCTCATTTAACTAATGTATCAGTGAGGCATAATTATAAATTGTAGATACTATGCAAAACTATTTCTTAGCACAGTAGGTGAGTAAGTATAAATTAGAGTCACAAGATTTTTACATGCTATTTATACCTTTTGTAAATATTTGCTGCTTGAAAAAAATAATATTTGATGCTTTTTCGCTGCTCATTTTTGTTTGTTATACATTTTTTCTGCGTCTTTATATCAATATTTCCTCACTGGAGGGATTAATCAGGTTTACTGCAGATGTCCAAATTAATTGTCATTGCTCTTCCTTAATTTAATAAGAAGTCTAAAATATGCTTCGTTGTCAAAGAGTAACTTCATATTATTAGAAAATGTAGACTTTTGAATATAATGTGCAGAATTTACTTTATTAGTTGTTAATCACTATGGGTAGAATAACATTTCATGGAAAATAGGAGGTATAAAAGTTCTTATGTATATTTGTGTGGGGGTGTGTGTCTGTGTGTGTGTGTGTGTGTGTGTGTGTGTGTATAAATCAAACCAAACAGGGTATTCTGTTTTGTTGCATCTCTCAGTTTGAGTGGATATAAAGTGTGCAGAATGGAATTAGTTTGTTACTGCTAAAAGGAAGCTGACATATGGCAATAGTGTTCACAACTGCGTTTATTTGTAGGATCATTTATAAGTCACTAAGGCAGCTTTGTTGACCTTGGTTGAGTTGATTACACATAGGAATTTGGTCAGCTGTCAGCTGGGATTGGGAAGATGGCCTCTTCCAGAACTAGAAAATATAGCAATGAAATAAAATGGGTGAAAACCCAACCCGTATGGTCTGCTTTTCTTTTAAACATAAGTTTCAACATTAAGTAATATCTTTGCTCCTGCACCTGAGCATAGGTTATTAGAGGCACCCAGGCAACTTCTTAAATGCTTTGTTGCTTAGAAATTTCTTCCACCAGATACCCTAAATCATCCCTATGAAACTTAAACTTCCACATATTCCTAGGATGTGAACAGAATGAAGCCAAACTCTTTGCTAAGGTGTAACACATGTCACCTTTGCTGCAGTTCCCAAGGAATTCCTCATTTTCAACTGAGACCCTGACAGCCTGGACTTCACTGTCCGTATCACTATAAGCATTTTGGTCACAACCATTTATCCAGTCTTGAAGAAGTTCCAAACTCTCCCTCAACTTTCTGTCTTCTTTTGAGACCCTCCAAACACTTCCAACCTCTGCTCATTACCCAGTTCCAAAGCTGCTTCCACATTTTCAGATATGTTTACAGCAATACCAGAAGAGAGTAGATGAAAACATTACGTTGTACAACCGAAACATACACAATTTTGTAAATAATATAAAAATAAAGAACCTATGTGACTGCTATACAATGTGGGTATTGCCTCAAGGCAAACCTGAGGACTACCAGAAGAATTAAGAAAATATATAAATGTTAAAAAAGCCAGCCTGGATAAATTAGGCTGCCTAAAGCAAATCATAGCCAATTATTTAAATATTTGACAAATTAGCTAATGAAATACTACATGAAAAATCTTTATTTGTCTTTAATAAAGATCTTTTTTACATGTAGCCATACATTTTAAGTAAAAAGAGCTTTTCTTACTCTAAAAGCTGTATCACTCAAGTATTTTTTGTCAAAAGCCGGTGAAATTTGACACACCAGCAGACACAGCCACAAAAATGACTGCTTATTACTTATAAAAGATTTTCTCCAAAAACTATTTACATTAAAGTCACACATTTTATATATTTTAAGAACTATTATGTATAATAGCAAGAAAAAATAAACATATTAGATTAAAATAGCAATAATGTTAATTTTTATTTCTATGAACATACAAATTATATAATCTCTCTTATCAGGTCAAAGACAGGTAAAGTATGATTGGAAAAGACAAGATTTGAACTTTAGAAAATCTGAAGTTTTAAGAGGATAAGTTGTGAAAATCTAGAAGACTAAAGATATAAAAAATAAACATTCAGATAAATATAAGGCAAAACAGAAGAGTAAATTCTATGTAGGATTTACTGTGTAAGAGTAAATTCTATGTAGAGTGCACAGAAGTCCCAGCTGTTCCAGAAGATGGTCTCAAGGTTTGAGGAGTGATGCAAATGCTCTGGAAAGTTATAATAGAATGAGGTCAGTAGAAGTGTAATTGTGGTTTACAATTAAGGGCCACTGATGCTTTTAGTCAGAATGCAGGGTCGAGTAGACAGTAATAAACAAATAAGTTGAAAGGGGAAAATTTAGATAACTCTTTAAGAAATATGACTAGAAAGGAGGGAATTAGAGCAATGATCCCATTAAGAAGTTCTTACGAAAGATTACTGATTATTCTGGGAACCATCTCCATAGCTGACATTTTTACCTATAATTTATCTCTTCAAATTCCTCCATTTAATAAATGTGAATAATTTAGTTATTGAGGATTTCAATAACTAAACAAAAATAAAAACATTAACTGACAAAGATTAAATGCATAATTTAAAATAAAATTTGTGAGTTAAAAATTGTGTGAAGTCATTTAGTAAATATGTACTACACATATTGTGTACAAACCCTATGTAGAGTTCTACTGTTCATTAACATCAGCTGCCAATTAAAAATTGTAATAATTAAAACAACTTTTCCTACTATATTAATTACTAACTTTAAAAACATATTTTTATTATGAAATGCTCTATATTAATTGTTCAACAGATAGACACCGTATTTAAAATTGAACATGATGGCCGGACGTGGTGTCTCATGCCTGTAATCCCAGTGTAGGTCCTCATAAATCAATATTTGAAGTTGCAGGAAGTATTAATAGTAGCTTCTAGTATTTGATAGCACAGTAAGGAAATTACAGTTAATAATAACTTATTGAATATTTCCAAAGAGTAAGAAGGGAAGAATTGTTATGTTCCCACACAAAGAAAAGAAAATTTTGAGGTGATGAAGATCTCAGTTACTCTGATTTTATCATTGCACATTATATAGGTATCAAAATAACACATATACTTTCAAAATATATTCAACTAACACTTATCAATTAAAAATCCTTGGAAGGCTGAGGTGGGTGGATTGCTTGAGCTCGGGAATTCGATACTAGCATGGGCAGCATGGTGAAAACCTGTCTCTACAAAAAATACAAAAATTAGGCAGACATGGTGGCAAGTCCCTGTAGTCCCAGCTACTTGGGTGGCTAAGGCACAAGAATCTCTTGAGCCAGGGAAGCAGAGGTTGCAGAGAGCTAGGATCACCCCACTGCACTCCAGCCTGGGTGACAGAGCCAGACCATATCTCAGAAAAAAAAAAAAAAAAAAAAAAGTTTATCTTTCAACTCTAAGAAATTTTAAAAACATTTTAAAAAATAAAGTAGAATAAAATAAAATTGAAAATGACTTACTTAAAATTATTGCTATTACATGATCCAGAAATACCTGCATCAATATCTATAATTTTTCTGATATAATTGTCCTTAATCTGTTTGAGTGTATGTGTTGAGTAAACAATACTAAAGTGAGATAACTTCTGTATTCTTAATGTGACACAGTATTCAGAGTGCATATAAAGATTAAAATAGGTAAGAGGGCAAAGGAATTAAGTAAAAGCATTAAACATCCCGATTGAACCTATATTATTATCTAATTTTTAAAAAATATGATGATAAAACATTTTAATTATTTTTATAAACCTACTAAATTCTCTTATACTTACTCTTTAAGGATTTTAATTGATATGTGATAGTTGAATATATTTTGAAAGTACATGTGCTATTTTGATACCTATATAATCTGTAATGATCAAATCACGGTAATTGAGATCTTCATAACCTCAAAGCTTTATCTTTTCTTTGGGAACATTACAATTCTTCTCTTCTATTTGGAAATATTCAATAAATTATTATTAACAATAACTTCCTTACTGTACTATCAAATACTAGAATGTACAATTAATACTTTCTGCAACATCAAATGTTGATTTATGAAGACCTACACTTGATTTAAGGAAAGTAAATTTTAAAACATATTACTTTAAAGAATTATGAAAACTGAACTAAACAGTATCTTTGAAATGTATTTTACACATTTTGTATTAAGTACAAACTGTTAGTAACTAACCATATAACTAATATTCCTTATTTCAGCAAATTAGAAATGTCAGAAAATGCTTACTAGTGAAAACTACATTTTCAAAAACAGTGTGTCTCTGTGTATCCTATCTTTACTTTTTAAGTTCTGTTTTAATTGACACATAATTATACATATTAGTGGGGCACAGTGTGATGTTTTCATATTTGAATACATTGTAAAATGATCAAATCAGGGTAAATAGCATATCTATTACCTCAAACACTTGTCATTTCTTTATGATGAGAAGATTCAAAATTATTTTTTCTCCTCCCTCCTTAAATATACAAGACATTACTCTTGAGTGTAGTAACCCTGCTGTGCAATAAAACACCAAAACTCATTCCTTCTAATTATAACTTTGCATTCATTGATCAACCTTTCCCTTTTCCCCTCTCCCCTAGTCTCATCTGCTTCTGGTAACCACTGATTCTATTCTTTATATCTACGACTTTGACTTATTTAGATTCCACCTATGAGTCAGGTCTGGCAATATTTGTCCTTCTGTACCTGGTTTATTTCACTTAACCGAATGTCCTCTAAGTTCATCCATGTTGTCACAAGTGTCAGGGTCTCATCCTCAAACTATCTGACAAGAGCTTAATATGCACAATATACAAGAAACTCCAACAACTCAATAGCAAAAGCCAAATAGTTTGATTAAAAATTAGCAAACATCTGAATATATCTTTCTCAAAAGAAGATAAACAAGCAACCAATAAGTAGTTGAAAAAGTGCTCAACATCACTAATCATCAGTGAAATGCAAATTAAACTCACAATGAGTTATCACCTCACCTGAGTTAAAATGGCTATTATAAAAAAGACAAAAAAATAACAATTGCTGATGAGGATGCAGAGAAAATAAAACTCTTATACACTGTCAGTGGAAATGTAAATTATTATGGACATTTTGGACAACAGTATGGGGTTCTTCAAAAAATGAAAAATGTTAACTACTATGTGATTTAACAGCGCCAGTATTTGGGTATCTATCCATAGGAAATAAAGTCAACATATGGAAGATATATCTGGACTCCTATCTTATTGCAGCACGTTTTATAATAGCCAAGATGGTGGAAATCAATCTGTGTCCATCTTTGAATGAACAGATTAAAAATATGGTATATATACAAATGGAATACTATTCAGTCTTAAAAAGAAAGAAAATCCCATGTCCAACTTTTAAGCAAAATTATCTGAGAATAAGTATAATCAGTTAACTTTGCTTGGCTAATTTTTGTATTGTCTTGTATACATCTTGACATTTTCTATTTTAAAAACTTAGTTTAAGAAGAATACTAGCCTGGTTGGTACACTGTAGAAACACAGTTTAAAAGGTTAAAAAGTGAATTTAAATGTGAGGCCTTATTTAAAAAGTAAGTCTATATTTTAATTTTGATGAATTATTCTGTGAGTAGAAAACATCTCCAAGCTACACATCCACAAATTTTTATGGTGAAAAAATCAGCTTCTTGCTTGTGATCTCCCTCATTGTTTTTGGAGTTCCAAAACTCCAATTTTTTTTTTGGAAACAAATCACAATCTAGTAATTAAAATTTGTATTTTACAAGATGTTTGAAAGCATATCTACTATTCCACATGTTTTTCTGGAACCTCCCTCTTCATTTTTTAAAAGTAGAGTTTAATTCCTCTTACCTTTAAACTTAGCAGGTTATTACTATGCCAGAAGTGAGTTATGAGACTTCCTAGGCTTAGTCATGAAAGGCGATGACTTCTATCTTTCTTACTGGTAAGTTTTCCTACAAGGCAGAAGCTGGCAAACTTCTCTGTAAGGGTAAGAGAGTGAAAAAAAAAAAAAAATAGGATTTGCCAGACATGTGATCTCTTTTGCAACTACTGAATTCTGCTGTTGCAAAGCTAAATCTACCACAGACCAGTGGTCCTCAACTATTTTGGCACCAGGAACTGGTTTTGTGGAAGACAATTTTTCCATGGATTGGGAAGGAGAGTGGTTTCGGGATGAAACTGTTCCACCTCAGATCATCAGGCATTAGATTCTCATAAGGAACACACAACCTAGATCCCTCGCATGTGGAATTCAGAATAGGGTTTATGGCCCTATGAGAATCCAATGCTGCCACTGATCTGGCAGGAGGTGAAACTCAAGTAGTAATGCTCACTCACCCACTGTTCACCTCCTGCTCGGTAGTCCTAGAGTTGGGGACCCCTGCCATAGATGATATCTAAATTATTTGGCTTGGCTATGTTCTAATTAAACTTTATTTACAAAAACAGAAAGCAAGATATGACCCATGGACCTAGGATTGCCAGATTTAGTAAATAAAAATACAGATGATCAGTTAAAGTTGAATTTCAGATGAACATAAAACACTTTTTTAATAAAATTTGGTCCAAAATAGCATCCAGATCGTATTTATACCAGAAATTTATTCATGTTTAACTAAAATTGAAATTCAGCTGAGTGCCCTGATTCAGTTTGGCAGTCCAACTTGTATTGTAACTTGCTGATCTTTGATGCAGGTAGTCTTACACACAAGAAGTGATTATTCTGTGAAGAAGTCCCAACCAGTAAAGAGAAGAGACTTCATGTAGGGCTAAGACAATATGGAAAGGGAAAGTCCAGTCTGCATCCAACTCATCTCTGCTATTTCAGCTCTAGCTACCATCTGAATAATTACAGGAGATTTCCTGTGCCAGAAATTTACATGAATCCTTGCTCAAATACCGACATGCAAAACCATGAAATATAATGAAATGACAGTTGCGATTATAAATCATAAAGTCTCGTGTGCTTTATTGTGCAGTGATGGATATACCTGCTACATGTCTTTTTTAACCTTTGCACTATTTTCCTATCTGGAGTTCCAAGCTACATGCTAAAACATAAAATTTTTGACAAACCTGCCTAAAATTGCAACCCTGGAAAGTTTTGAACATAACAGAAATATTTTTATATAATCTCAATCATTACATCTGTATTTTCTAGTGCATTGCCAACACAGGTAGAAAGGTAGCCTCGTATTGACATCTGTGTATGTCACAGCTAGCTTTCATATTTCACAAAATTCAAATGTCAGGTGAAGTCCTCCTTCTTCTCCCACTCACAATAAATTAATTTGCAGTTAAGTCATCACATACTTTGACCTCTACTCAAACTTTAGTAATATTGGGCTGAAAATGATTCCTGCTAATGGGATAAAGGCTTTGACAACCATATCATAGTTTGCTTTCTGCCGCTGACCATTAAAAATTGTTTCAGAAACAGAAATAAAAGTTTTCTATTATCAAGAAAGAAGAGCAGCTCTCAAGCTTTGTTCAAAATTGTCATCTGGAAGCTTATTAAAGATGAAGAAAGTATTACTACCAAGTGACACTATGATTGAAAATGTAAGTGAACCAGGAAGGTATGTAGAATCTGAATTTTTAACATGATCCTCCTGATCACATTTTGGAAAACAGAGAAGTGAAGCTAAAACATTGAATACCTTAGTGTTATATATAAATTTTCTCTTTATTTGTTTGAGTTTCTAGAATTCTTTTAAAAATAATTCTTGACTTCCATTCACAGTTACACACACACACACACATATACACACACACCCGCATACTTCAATAAGAATGCTATGAAAGCCTTTCATTAGTTTTTGAGAATGCAGTGCTAGTAGCAAGATCTTTTTCAATAAAAAAGAATATGAAAATATATATGAATAATAACTTTGGGTTTTTTATCTATTTAGGGGGGCTTTATGACCTAAAGTTATATTTTGTTAAATGCTTTGGGGGTTCAACCTGCCTTATTTTAAAACTTCATTATGTAACTGCAAAATAATGTGCCTGAGTTGGTAATTTCTAAATTTTTTCACATTCATGTGTATTTCTAACTGTAAATGCAATAGAATATATGTAAGTCAGATACTTGAGGGTTGGTGTCCAGATGCATATCTGAACAAATGCTCATATTGTTCATACCAATAATAATACTACCAATAATAACTACTATAAATTGTAACATTTCTGATATCATAAGGTAATGAGTATGCATATATTTATAAGATTATTTTACCAACATCACAACAATATCAAGAATGATGAATGCTCTTTGTGATTTCACAACGTAGTTACAGCTTAAAGAGTTTAAATAGTTGGGTGAAGTATGTTATTGAGTTATTAATTTTTGGAGCTAAGACTTAGGCCCAGGACTAGGCAGTATCTATGTTAGTCTACATAATCAACATATTTATCAAACATCATCAATCAAAAATAAATTGATATGGCTTATAAATCAAACCCAATTGTACCCATGACCATTTATTTCTCTGCTTATCTTAATGTTTGTCTATGAAGTAAGTAGCCTTGTTACCTAGGCCAAAGGGATCTCTAGATCAAATTAATTTTTTTTAATGTTAAGCCAACTTTACATTCATGGGATAAATTCTTGATCACAACTTTTTCTTTCATTTGTAGATTTAATTTGATAGTAATCTATTAAAAATAGCCATATCTACTGTGATTATCTATCATTCATGATGTCTGGCATTATAAAGGTTTATATTTTTATTTAATTATATCTAATCTAGTTAATAACTTGATAACCTCTGGTATTTTTCTCAAGATTTAGTTGCAAGGTAATTAACATTAGGTGCTAGACATCAATGTTTTCACGATTTAAATACTTAAATTACAAAAGATTTTATGTCTTCCTGATATGGTTAGACTTGTGTCCCCTCCCAAATCACATCTTGAATCGTAATCCCCAGGTGTCGGAGCGGAGACAAGGTGGGAAGTGATTGGGTCATGGGGGCAGTTTCCCCCATGCTGTTCTCATGATAGTGAGTGAGTTTTCAAGAGAGCTTATCGTTTTAAAATGTAGCACTTCCTTATTCTCACACACACTTCCTCCTCCCACCTTGTGAAAAAGGTGCCAGCTTCCCCTTCCCCTCTGCCATGTTTGCAAGTTTCCTGAGGCCTCGTAGCCATGCTTCCTGTTAAGCCCCTGGAACTGTGAGTCAATTAAACCTCTTTGCTTTATAATTACACAGTCTCAGGTAATATTCTTTATAGCAGTGTGAAAACAGACTATTCAACTTCCCCACGGGCAGCTATTGCATTCAGATCCGGAAAGAATCTTATTGCTGATTGTATTTCCTATAGTCATCACTTCTGCTACTAATATAAAGGTAATGTCAGCTCCCTTTTAAAAATAATAAAGTTGAAAGTCTTTGATATTCTGTCCTAGGTCTTGGCACAAAGTTCTCACATCTTGTAAATCTGCTTAATATGTGTCCTGGTTCCTATAACTTTTTTTCTGGATTTTCTTCTTATGTTGTTTCTCAAAAACATAAGAAACATAACTTCCGGAAATCAATCAGCGTCTGCTGATTCAGTAGATGCTGACTGGCCCAAAGCTGTTTAATTTTTAATACCACAATTAACACCACGTTGTAATAACACAATGGAGCCTCTATCTGTCGCCCAGGCTACAGTGCAGTGGCAAGATCTCAGCTCACTTCAACCTCTGTCTCCTGGGTTAAAGCAATTCTCGTGCCTCAGCCTCCCGAATAGCTAGGATTACAGGCACGCAACACCATGTCTGGATAATTTTTTGTATTTTTAATAGAGATGGAGTTTCAACATGTTGGCCAGGCTGGTCTCGAACTCCTGACCTCAAGTGACTCACCCACCTTGACCTCCCAAAGTGCTGGGATTACAGGCGTGAGCCACCACATCTGTCTTGTAATGACACAGTTCTTATTGTATAAATACTGTGTATTTTGGTCCTATTTTTTTGCTGGTTCAATTTTTTTCACAAGTGTGCCTGATTTTATGAAATTTCTTTTTAAAACTGTTGACTTTTTAGTTGCTATTTTAGTAAGTTTCTTTTCTACGGGTTAGCAAGGGCTGATTTACAAGAAACTTCTTGCATCCCTCTACTAAAGGAGCTAGCCATATTTCACAAAACCTACATTTATACACTTATTATTGAATACTTGCAGCATATTAACAGCAGAAGTAATATTCAGAGCCACATTTCTACCAAGGTAAGGATTACTTTCTCATGGTCTTCCTTTGGAGACATTTCATCTCATTTTCAATTGAATGATTCAATCAACAAATCAAGATCAACTAAAGACCTAAGTCTGAGATATTCACAAGTAGGAAGCCCACAAACATCACTTATTTGACTTGACTTTTATTTATCTCAATTCTTTCAAAGGAGATTGCTCTCTGCTTTTCCCACTATTCACTCCCAGCTGCCAGGTCTAGTAACATTTGTTTGTGGATAGCTCTCCAAGGGATGGAAACCCCGTTATGATCAGCTTGGGTCGGTGCACATCGCTCCCAGCTCAGGGAGACAAAGGGAGTTGAGGCTTCTTATCAATTCAGTTGGCAGACTTTGTGTCAACCTTACATTTTATTAGTCTACAGTTGAATTAGCGATATTCTAATTGGTTTTCCAAATTTTATGTAATTTATTACATGTTACATAACTTATGTTATATAATTTGTATATGAGTTACACACATTTTTATTAATTCATACTGAAATCTCTTAATACTTTCCAAAGCCTGTTTGTTACAACTTGCATATAATTCTGTGACTACTTTTAAGAGAAAATGTTTTTTAGCAGCAAGGGTATGAAACATTTCTGGTGGTAAAGGGAGCACTCCTGGTGATAAAACTAGTTTTAAACATAACAAAAACATTAATAATTATATTTCAAAATATAATAGGAGGCATTCTTTACAATTGTCTCATTACAGAGAAAAATAGATTAGATAGATAGAGAAACATAAATCTGGGACCATGCTATTTACATAATGTTCTAAATATATAGAGCATTAAAGGATGCAAATTATGAAGCAAATGGATGAAGACATTCTTAACTTTATTAATAATCAGATAAATACAAATAATGATAGTAAGATTCACATCTAATTTTTAAAAACCTGTCTGTCTCGCCAATAGCAAGCATTAAAAGTGATGATAATCAATAGTATAATGTATTCATTACTGGTGTGATTATAAATTCCTGCAACTTCTTCCTAAGAGTCATCATCATTTTGTTGACTGTTGAAAATTGTTATAAAATATTGTACTGTATAAAGAAAAGTTCTAAAATCTTTACAGCAATGTTAAATGATTGAAGAATGTAATACAAAATAAATTGTACACAAATCATAATTGTAGAACAAAAAATTGTAGAACTTTTTAAAAATTATTATTATTATTTTTTGATATGGAGTCTCTATCTGTCAGCAAAGCTATAGTGCAGTGCCATAATCTCGGCTCACTTCAACATCCGCCTGCCGGGTTAAAGCAATTCTCGTGTAGAGCTCAATGAATTGCCACATGATCACATCTTTGTAACAAAAAGTATTAAGAAATAGAAAAGTGAAAGAACCCTGAAAACTGCTTCTGCCATCTACCAATAACTACCCCTCTTTATTCTACAATGGAAACACTTATCCTGAATACTAATAGTCATTTCAGATTTGCTTCTTTTTGAACGTTAAATAAATGGCATTACATTACAAATACTTTTGTGTTTGCCTTATTTCTTTACACACTATCTTTATAATATTCATCTCCATTATTTTGCACAATTCTAGCCATGCTCATGTTTATTACTATATAGTATTAGTATAGATGATTATTTGAATATATCCATTTATTTATTGATGTTTCTGTTGGTATACATTTAGGTCATAGTAGCTATGACCTAAATAAATCCCCGATGTTTTTTGCACATGTCTTATTGTGCACATCTGCCCACATTTCTCTTTTATGTGTAACTAGGAGAGGAGTTTGTTTTTTTTTTTTTTTTTTTTTTTTGCAAAGATACATGTATGGGAAATTTTAGTTGATACTTCCAAAGTGGATATCCCCCTTACACACTCTACCAATAGTATATGTAATTACAAATTACCTTAAATTACCTTCTTTGCAACATCTGATAATTTAAAAAATGTTTAGCCATTTTGGTAGGCACTAATGGTACCTCATTGCAGTATAGATTTAAATTTAAATTGATTTCTAGTGTGGTTGGACATGTTTCCATGTTCGTTTGCCTTTTGGTACTCCTTGTGAAATGTCTGTGCATGTATTTCATCTATTTTGTATTTTATGGATGTCTGTATATAATTAGTAGAAAATATTTATGTTCTGTATAAAAGACATGCTACATATATCATAAATAATTTGCTTTTTGTAGCTTTATTTTAAACTCTCCTAGTTATTTTTCAAACAGTGTGTCTTAGTTTTAATGAAACCTAATTCATTAACCTTTTTTTAAATGGAAAAGTGCTTTTGTATTTAATTTTTTAAAATCTCATTTAAAAAATGTTTTCCTGGCTCAAGCTATTTATCACTTTTCTTCTAAAAGCTTCACTGTTTTGTCTTTCTTAAATATAAAAATTTAGGGCCAGGCATGGTGGTTCACGCCTATAATCCCAGCACTTTGGGAAGCCTAGGTGGTTGGATTGCTTGAGCCCAGGAATTCAAGATCAGCATGGGAGACATGGCGAAACCCCGTCTCAACAAAAGAAAAAATAATAATAATAATACAAAAATTAGCCAGCCAGAGTGGTGCCTGCCTATTGTCCCAGCTATTCAGGAGGCTGTGGTGGGAGAATCATTTGAACCCTGGAGGCCAAGTGGAGGTTGCAGTGAGCTGTGATTGTGTTACTGCACTCCAGTCTGAATGACAGAGAGAGACCCTGTCTCAAAAAAAAAAAGAAAAGAAAATTAAAGAAAATGTTATATATTTAAAATGTATTGTGTAATGATTTAATATAATATACATAATAAACAGATGACTGCATTCAAGCTAATTCACATGCAGGACTCCTCACAGAGTTACTTTTTTATGTATTTTTGTTTTCAGTGAGAACACTTAAGATCTATGCTCTTAGCACATTTCAAGTATTCCATACAGTAGCACTAACTTTAGTCTCTATGCTGTGCATTAGATTTCCGGAGCTATTTATTTTACATAATTGCAACATTGCACCCTTTGACCAACATCTCCTCATTTTCCCATTCTTCTGCCAAGGACCTGATAACCATCATCTTCTATAAATTTTAAAAAGTCCATATATAAGTGAAATTATATAGTACTTTTCTGTCTGCTTCTGATTTATTTTCACTAGCATAAAGTCCTCTGATTTCATCCATGTTGTCTTAAATGGAAGGATTTTTTAAGGCTGAACAATATTCTATTTATTCATAATTCTTTATGTATTCAACAACTGATGAGTAATTAGATTGTTTTCATTTCTTGGATATTGTGAATAATGCATGAAATAATGATTAAGACATACCCTAAAATTAACCAAAATTATCACTACACAACTATCAATGGCCAAAATGAAAAATAATGACTAAATTATAGGAATGTTTCAGAGAAGCTGGATCATTCATACGTTTCTGTTGGGATTGTAAAATAATATAGTTACTCTGGAAAATTCCTTGGAATTTTCTTATAAAACTGAACATGTAATTATCCTATGGCCCAGAAATTGCACTCTTAGATGTTTCTCCTCAAAATGAAAACATATTCACCGAAAAAATCAGTATACAGATTTTCATGGAAGCCTTATTCATAATGACAAAAAGTCATCCGGATGTCTTTCACTGGTTTGAGGGTTAAACAAGTTGTGGCACACACACACTATGAAACACCACTAGTCAGTAAAAAGGACCAATCTATTTCTACACACAACTTAGAAAACTATCAAGGGAAGTAGGCTGAGTGTAAAAAGCTAACGACGAAACGTTTCATAGAGTGTGATTCCACTTCTATGACATTCCTGGAATGATACATTTTGGAAATGGAAAAATAAATAAGTGTTTGCTGGGATTAGAGACCAGGGTGGGTGAGGAGAAAGAGTGAGGTAGGTGTGGCAAAAAAAGGGAAACACCACCATTCCTTATGATTATTAAATTGCTCTGTATATTTACTGTGGTGGTGGATGCATTAATCTATACACCCGAAAAAATTGCATAGATGTAAAACCACACATGTACAGATGAACAAGTGCATGGCAAGCAGGGGGAATTTAGGTAAGACTGGTAGATTGTTATCAATGTCAATATTCTGGTTGTGATTTTGTCCTATGGTTTAGCAAGATGTCGTTATTGGGAAATCTTTGTTGAAGAGTGCTTGGAATCTCTGCATTACCTTGTACAGTTTTATGTGGATCTCCAATGATCTCAAAATAAAAAAAGATTTAAAAATAAACAAAAGAAACTAATATCAGACAAATAAACTTCATGAAAAAAGAGTTATTGAGATATGCTTCATAATCTCACTTTTCAGAATAGAAAAACCTTAGAAGCCATACAACTTTCACTTCCAGAAGACAGATAAATGAACTGTAGCATATTCAAACAATGGAATAGTTTATAGCAGTAAAATAAAAGATGGTAGCGATATGCAACTGCATAGCCGGATTTTGAGAACGAAATATTGAGTAAGAGAAAACAGCTTCACTTTGGGAAGCCGCGGTGGGTGGATCATGAGGTCAGGAGTTTGAGACCAGCCTGGCCAATATGGTGAAACCCTATCTCTACCAAAAAAAAAAAAAAAAAAAAAAAAAAATTAGCCAGCATGGTGGCGCATGCCTGTAGTCCCAGTTGAGTCAGGAGAGTCACTTGAACCCAGGAGGCGGAGGCTGCAGCAAGCTGAGATCGTGCCAGTGCACTCCAGCCTGGGCAAAAGAGGGAGACTCTGTCTCAAAAAATAATAACAATAATTAAAAAAGAAATCAACTTACGGAAGATTATATATTGTATCATATTCCATGTCTGTAGTTCAAAATATATTTACCTAAGGTATTATATATGCATGCATATATGTGTGATAAGACTTTTGAAAAGGGCAAAAAGGACATGATAAATATTAAATACAACATACTACTTGCCACCAAGGAAGATGCATTAGGCAGTCCGGGGGTGTGGTACACAGGTACCTTTGAGTTACTGGTGATATTCTAGTTACTGTATTAGAGAGTAGATTAACAGATGTTCATTACTTTGAAAAAGACATGTAAGAATGAATTATAACAATAAATAATCAAAATAGAAGACTCATATATACACACATTTATGCACTGAGAATAACAAAGATTAAGATTAATCAATATTTTTGCTTTTGGTCCTAACTTTCAATAACATTTACTATGGATACAATTAAACAAATAAGTATTTAAATAAACACATTTAGGAGTTAAACACTCAGCCTTGCAATTAGCCATTATATTATTCACATTTTAAACATTGACATTTCCTTCCTTGGCCTTTGAATATTGATTATTTTTAAGACTAAATCCTTAACCAAGAAAACAAATATTGAACCACTAAAACAATATTTTTTTCATTAAGGTAAAATCTTGCTCTGTCGGCAGGCTGGGCTGCAATTCAGTGGCACAATCTCTGCTCACTACAACCTCCGACTCCCTGATTCGAGCAATTCTCCTGCTTCAACCTCCCGAGTAGCTGGGATTACAGGAGCAGGCCACCACGCCCAGCTAATTTTTGATATTTTTTAGTAGAGACGGGGTTTCACCATGTTGACCAAGATGATCTCGATACCCTGACCTTGTGATCCGCCCACCTCGGCCTCCCAAAGTACCTGGATTACAGGTGTGAGCCACAGTGCCCGGCCTTCTGATGTTCTCACACTTTTTTTCTAAGTAACTCAATGGAAACAGACATCCACACAAATACCATTTATATGCATAGAAATAAATAATGTATGTTAGGCATGTACCTCAAAATATATGTATGTAGTCAGCTTATAGAAAGATCTGTTCCTAATGCTTACTTCAGTGAACATTTTATTGAGAATTCTAAACTTTCCAATCTTATTTTGTGTCTTAGAACTGTAGCTTATAATAATGAATACACCTACTGTTTTAGAAATTATCTGCAAATGAGAATGATGTCATAAAGATTATAAACTTTACAGTTTTTACATGATAAATTATTTCTAAACAGAAATTTTTCCTGGTTAAATATATTATTATCCATGAATATTTAATTTATTTCAATAAATTCCACATACTAGGAGTGAATAATTTTGTTTTTATTTGTTCTTAGTTTAATCCTAAACAAGAAACAAAAAATACTCAAATAGGATTTGACCAATTGATAAATATTTCAAATATGAACATTTGCTAATAAAGTGTAATATTTCAACAAAGCCCTTAGGCTTTGGTGGTTAAAATATACTTAACTGGCATATATTTCTTCTCCAATATGAATTATATGTTTACAGGAAAATACATATAATAGTTATCAAATTATACACTCCTATAGCTATTATTTAAAATAAAGCTTTAACATTTTCCTTTAAAGTTAAGAGTAATTTATAATGAGGATTTTAATAAGTTAGATTCTGAGACTTTTTGTTACAAAAATCTTGTGTGCTCAGAACCTCTGATGTTTAGGATAAAATCCTAAAACTCTGATATAAATATATGACAAATGTATTTCTAATACAGAGACTTCCTACAGACATCAAGGATTGAAAAATCTACCAAAATGAGTTAAAATGCAGAATTGTTCAAATGAACAATACATCTTACAAAATTAAAATGAAAATCTTCATGTGAAAATAGAACACCTGTAATATGATAAGCTGATATTTAGGAAAAGACATTTGCTACATACAATGGAAAAAGATATCATATACAAAACAGAAAAAGTAACATCTACAAATCCATACAAAATCAATTAAAATTCAGTATGACATGGGACAAAAGATGTGAATAAGAAATTTACAGAGCAGAGAAAGTAGAAAACATTGAACAAATATTTTAAGTTACTATAGATAAAGGAGTAAGAAAAACTGCAATGAGATACATTTTCACATTCTCTAGAATAGTAAGATTTAGTAAAGGAAGAAGGAAGACAGAAAAAGAAAAAAGGTAAGAAGAGAGGGACAGAGAAAAGAAGGAAGGAAGGAAAGAAGGAAGAAAGAGATACTACCAGACCTTGGTGAGGGTGTGAAAAGTTGAAACTTGATGGTGTAAATTGGGCTATAAATTGATACAGCTTACAGGAGAGCAATTTGGCAACACTTAGGAAAGATGAAGATGTACATATATTTTTTCCCAAGAATTTCACTCCAGAATATATATCTCAGAAAAACATCTTGTATCATTTTGTACATCTCGCATAGATGTACAAGGAGATGATAGATAAGAATGTTGATTGCACCACTGGTTTTAGTAGCAAAACATAATAACATAACATACACTTAAAATGAAAAAAAAAACAAAACCTGCTGTTGCATGTATGAACTTGGATAAATTTCACAAATAACTTGGTCAAGAACCATGAATTGCAGATGATTATATACATAGAGTAATGAAATAAAATGCTTATATACTTTGAAATATGCAAAACTATGTGTGTGTGCTTCCATATTTGTTTTACATATATGTATACACACATATTAAGACACACAAATCCATTTACACATATATATTTGATTAGTATAACTGTTTAGAACCCAATATGATTGCACTTTAAGTGCTAAGAAGTATAATTTTATGAATTTATACTATAAAAATAATTATACCCTATAGATTTGAATTAAAATACTACAAATTTATATGGAGTTCTAAAAATTTCCTCCAGTACTTCATGTGAATCGTAGCAGAAAATAAGATTGTAGTTTGATCTTTTATACTTTGGTTCAATAATTTTGAAAGCAAGGAAATGTTATGAGGAGGTACAATGATAATATTTTTAAAAATAAATAAAGGGACCTAACACTAAATCCTAGGGAGAAGTTTAAAAGTAATAAACATTTACATGTTTTCACACCTGAATGTAATTTGAAAGATAGCTAACATTAAATTAGTCATTTAGCACAATTGCTGGAAAGTCATTAAGGAACATTATTTGCGGTTTTAGACTTGTACAATTAAGTCCTGTTAAGCTTCCTTATATTTGCCACTTGCTAAATCATTTACAGTGTCATATTAATCATTATCTATGTTAATGGTCTGTCTAAAAGACACTTACTTATTAGAGAAGGGATGTTCCCTGGGTAAGAACATAGTGTTAACTAAAGCTCAACATTTAGATATGCTCTAGAGTCTTTCTTAAGCATATAACGACACACATGATAACTTAAGATTTTAAATCTAATTTATAAAAGGTTATATGTAGATACCTACTATATATTTTATGCACATAAGTATAGTTTGAATCAAAAAGCTAAATCTTATCACTCAAGTAAAAAACAGTGACTTTGAACTCTGTTTCCTTACATCTGAATTTAATATCTGAGGGGCTGAAAGCAATTCTTAGGAATAATGTTGTTCCCAATTATCAAACAAGATAAATATAGAAAAAATTTGCCTGAGTGTCAGCATGTTGTTTTGAATTGGGAAACAAGTGTAACAGATTTTGACTATGTTCCCAACTTAACACATAGAAAATATTTTAATACGTATGGCCATAATGCTGTCATTCGCAATGTAAAATATTAAAATAGGTTCTGTCATTGTGGTACTGATAATTATAAGATAAATGATAACATGTAGACACTTTTTAAACTTGATTTTGGTTCATCTACCCACCTTAAATCACAAGCAACATTCATAGACAGACTTGAAAGCATTCTCCGGAAGTACATGCCATTAATTATAAGAACTCTACTGTAATAGTTTGAACCACTCCCCAAAACATGAATTCACAAAAGTCATTTATGATTTATACACGCACTAATTTTCGTTGTCTCTACAGATGCAGAATAATTAAATAAACTTAAATAAAAGACTTTTGATTAATATCTTCTTTCAGAGTGCTTATGTTTTATTTAAAAATATATAAAGGCAAATGAAGATAAATTTGGGAGAAAAGGGGCCACTTTTGCCAAGAGTGGATCAAGAAATCCTCCCAGAAGAGTATTGTCATACATAAAGGAGCAAGGTATATGGAATTATTTTGAGAAGAGAATTCTAGGTATATAAACAAAAATTCAAAGGTCCTAAGGCAAAATTGATTGTGCAAATTCAAGGCATAGAAAAATTGAAGTCTATTTACACCAGGGTGATGTAAAAGAGTAGGGATAATGTTGCAAACAAAGCAAAATGGTAGTGATATTTATTTAGAATCTTGATAGTCGTAATGAAATATTTGAGTTCTTTTTTCCTAAGTGTTCTGGGAAGCCACTGGAAGGTTTTGCATATAGATGGTTACACTCATTTAAAGCAAATGAAAGAAGGGGCTTAAGCCTTTAATAGCTTTCATTTATAATACTTGACACACAAAGGCAATTAGTTTATTTCAGAGAGGGTATTTTAGAATATGTTTAATTTTATCTAGCCTCCTAATCCTCTTAAATTATTTTGCCCTGAAATAATTACAGAAAATGTTTCTACTTAGTCTACAAAGCAGCATTAGGAAAAGGTACAGCATATAATTTTAAACGTTCAATCACCTTTCTAAGCTTTATGAAATGAACCAGGAATGTGTTAGCTTTAAGTAACATGTTCAACTACCATTAAATTTTAATAATACTAATAAATTAACTTTTAGACCATATTTATTCATTCAATAGTTACTTATCTACTTTCTATTCAATGTAAACACTGGGGCTACATGGACATTATATAGCTTATGAAGCTTATAATTTATCAGTCAAAATGCTAAAATTATATACAAACTCTTTATTATTTATACAATTTATTTAAAATATTGAAGGTTATGAAGATGCTAAACTGGTAATATGGAAAATGTAATTCAATATATCTGGTTTGTTTTTTTATTCTGTGTTATTTTATTAAAATATTAATATAATGATTATACATATATACACATAAATAGAATTTAATAAATCCCATAAATTTATATAGATTAACATCTACTCACAGAAATAATCAATTTTATGTATCAGAAAATGTGTTATTGCCTATCTTAATTAAGGATTATGATATGAGAACTCTTTTTTCTTTTTACCCCAAACTTAATGAAAAGCATTGAGGTTGTAAAATTGCTATTAAATTTGATGCCTGATATATAGATACAAATGCCATTAGACATCTGTATTATTTGTGATGTAAGACAAAGGACTTGTGAGGGACTTATAAGTTCTAATCTTGGTTACTCATGCAATCTTTGTCAAATTATTTATATTATAATTTCTCAGTATTTTTAAATTATAATTTTGAGTAATATTGAAACAGCCTTGTTGCATAGAGTGTCACCTGAGGTTCATGGTCTCACAGCCACGAAGAACAACGATGTAGACACACACGGAGTGAGGTTAAGAGTGGAAGTTTAATAGGTGAAAGAAAGAGAAGGACTCTCTGCTGCAAAGAGGGGTCCCGGAGAAACGGGTTGCTGAATCTGCAGTGAAATGCAGGGAGTTTTATAGATGAGCTGGTATGGAGGTAGTGTCTGATTTACATAGGGTGCAAAAAACTGGTTGGGACTAGGTGTGCCATTTGCATAGGGCACGAATTTCTGGCCGCCTCCACCCTTAACTTTTAGTATGCAGGTGGGTTGTCTGCCTGAGCTGCGCCATGTTGCCCATTCCTTTGTTCCTGTACACGTGGTAACAAAAAAAGGAAAGATGGAGCCTCCATGTTGGACATGCCTGGCCCCCAAGTAGCCCTTTTCTATAGGTGCAGCTGCTGGCTTTCCTCCATGCAAGCTTCCAGTGTGCTTATCTATATTTGCAGCTTGATTTTCCAGGCCACTCTTCGTTAGAAAAGAAATGACTTTGAAGGCTGCTTTTAGTTAGAAGGGAAGCTCTGCTGAGGACTCTGTTCCCCTCACTACCTGCCTAAATAACTTATTTCTACCTTCTGTATCATCTTCCCCCTGAGGTGTTAAAATCCTAAGTGCTATTAGGGAGTGCTGGATGACAACTCTTTCTGACTACTCCCTGCTGAAGAGGGGTATCTTGTGGGTAACAGCAGCCAGGGTTCTTCCTGGGTTCAATCTAAGGGTCCTTGGAAGAAAGGCATGTCCATGCTTGGTTCTATCTGCCAGTACCATTTGGAGTTAACAGCTTCTAGGTGATAAGACATAAATTTTACAAGAAGGTTTAGAATATAGGATTCAAATATGAGTATTGAGATTACCATTATGAGTAGGGATACTATAGGCCATAACCATGACAGTAGAGTTTGTTCAATGCCTGTTAGCCATTCTCATGGGTTGTAATACTGGTTTGCCTCCACCAGATGTCGCTGTACTTTCTCAGAAACATTAATATAGAAGCAACTTTTTAAAGGATAAGCATCGGATTGGGTGGCTAGAGTAACTTTAGGGTTAACTTTGCTTAACTCTTCCTGTAATTATTAACCCTAATATTCGGGTGGTAATTAGGCAGAATATTACAGCAATTAGAATTTTCCGTCCAGAATTTTACACTGCAGTTGCCACACTATATAGTCCTACTGCAAATAGTAGAGTGAGTATAGCAACCCTGCAAGTGTGACCTAATCCATAATTAGATCTAAATTTTACTCGCCAAGATATAGAATTTCCCTTTGGGGTCTATGAAGTTACAAATGTAATTCCAAGGATAATCAAAATCTCCCTGGAAGTATGCATTAAAAAGAAGTTGTAATATCTGATGCCAAATCTTGAGAGGAGAAGTAGAAATGATTGAATGTATCTGGTGAGTTAGGGGTGGGATTGAGTAAGAGGAGTAACCCTCACTCATTTACTTTTTTTTTTTTTTAATGATTTTCATGTTAAGATCTTTTATTTTTTCACACTGATATCTGGATCATTCTTCTAGGCTGTTAAGAGTTGCTCCCTCAGCTTTCCAGAATTTGTCTCGAGGGTCATGTAGCCAGGAGTCAATTCCTGTAACTTTTACCACCAAGGGGGTTGAAAGAACAACAGTGTAAGACCCTTCCCAGCTTAGGTTTAGGGAAAGAGAGAGAGAAGAGTGAGCTTTTCCAAATACCAAATCTCCTGGATTAAAGTTGGTCCTATTTCTTGGGTTTGGGCTTCTGTTAATTGTGTTAATTCCTATTGGAAGTGAGCCAGGGAGGTTATGTTTTTAACAAGTTCAGAGGTTTTCTGATCTAATAGGAAAAGGTAAGGAAAGGCCATCCATACAGCATTTCAAAAGGGCTCAGACTTAACTTAAAAAGGGTATTTCTTACCCACCGTAAAGTCAAGGGGAGAAGAGTGACTCAAGGAAGGTGAGTCTTTTGGGACAGTTTTCTAAGGTGTCTCTTATAATATCATTTGTCTTCTCCACTTTTCCTGAGAACTGGGGTCTGCAAACACAATGGAGATGATACTGAAAGCCTAGTGTTTGGAAACCCCCTATGTGGCAGCTGCCTTAAATGAGGGGTCTTTGTCACTTTGGAAGTACTTAGGAAGACCGAAGTGGGAAATGATTTCATTAACTAACACTTTTATTACCTCAGAGGCCTTTTCTGTACAGCATGTAAATGCTTCTATTCAGTTAGTGCAAGTATCTCCCTATACCAGGAAATACTGGATTCTCTTCATTTTTGGCATGTGGATGAAGTTTATCTGCCGGTCCTCCCTTGAATAGCTTCTCATCCTTTGGGTTGAGGAGGAAGAAGTCGACTGTTAAGGGGATTATTTTTAAGACACACTTCATAAGCATTAACAATCTGCTTGACTGTTTTTAATAAGTTCTCACCTGAAAACAATCTTAGGTCACACTGTTAAGTTTTATCTCTTCCCAAGTGAAAAGTTTGATAAAGGATATTAAGGAATTTCCATTGGCTGGAGGCCGGCAAGTGGAGTTTGCCATTCTCTGACTGTCACCATCCTGAGGGCTGGGAAGTATACCCTTGAGAGATGACCCATTCTATTTAGGAGAGCATTGAGGTTTAATTTATTGAGTCTTCCCACATTTCAAGTGGGATGAACCCCTGAGGCTTTCTTGCCATTGACTTGACTGGCTGATCAGTTAACTTGTTTCCTTTAGCTATTTCATCTTTTCCCTTCTGATGTCCCTCGCTACAATGCAGCATTGCTACCTCTTATGAAAGGAAAATTGAGGATAATAACCTGTTAATTTCCTGGTGGTATTTTATAGGTGATCCATTAGCAGTTAGAAAATATGTTTCCTTCCAAATGGTAGGCTGAAGAACTGAGAAAGCATACTTGGAGTCAGTGTAAATGTTAACTACCTTTCCCTTGCTTAATTCAAGTGCTCTTGTAAGATCTATCAGTTCAGCTGGTTGAATGCTTGTGCCTGGAGAGACAGATGTACCTTCAATAACATCGTTCAGAGTGACTACTATATATCCAGCCTTACTGACTCCTTGCTCCACAAAGAAACTTCCACCTGTGAAGAAGGTCCAGTCTGGATCTTCTAGGGGACTATTCCTGAGATCCTCCCTGATTGCATAGGTCTGTACCACAACTTGTTTACAGTCATGTTCAGTTTCCCCAGTTTCCTCAGGGAGGAAAGTGGCTGGGTTTAGATGAGAACAAGTTTTTAATTGGATTGTAGACCCTTCTAACAGCAGAGCCTGATATTTAAGGAACCAACTGTCTGTTAGCCAAAGTCTCCCCCTAGAAGACAGCAATCCTGCTATGCTAGGTGGGGTATAAAAATTTGAGCCACTTCCCAGGGTTAATTTGGTGGCTTCTAGCAATAGTAGGACCACTACAGCAATTGATCAGAAGCATACTGGCCATCTTTTAGCCACCAAATCAAGTTATTTATGCAGGTAGCCCACTGGCTGCTGAGCTGGTCCTTGGGCTTGAGACAAAACTCCCAGGGCCATTCCCTTACTTTCTGAAACATAAAGATTGAAGCCATTCTCTATGAGAAGGCTGAGGGTTAATGCCTTAAGTAAGGCTTATTTTAGCTAATTAAAGCCTTTTGAGCTTCAGGTTCCCAGGTTTGGAAATGAGTTTTAACCACCTGAGTTTCTTTTATGAGGTCACATAGGGACAAGCTATCTCACCATAGCCAGGTAGCCTAGTCTGCAAAATTATGTAATGCCCCAAAATCCTCTTAGTTGCTTTAGGGTTTTAGGTTGAGGGAAGGAGAAAATAGGCTTAATTCATTTTCTATTTATGTTCTAGTCCCTTCAGACAATGCCTAGGCACTTTGCAGAGGTTTGACAAAGCTGTGCCTTGGATTTTGACACCTTATATCCTCTGTCAGCTAAGAAAATAAGAAGAGCTTCGTTGCTTTCCTGAGAAGCTTTCTCAGTTGAGGCACAGAGCAGTATGTCATCTATATATTGAAAGAACTTGGCCTGAGGATGGGAAAACTCAGAGAGGTCCTTTGACAATGCCTGTCCAAACAAGTGAGGACTGTCTTAAAATCCTTGAGGCAGCACCATCTATGTTAACTGGAGAGTTTGGCCAGAGGGATCTTCAAAGGCAAACAGGTATTGAGAGTCAGGATGTAACGGTGTAAAGAAAAAGGCATCCTTTAGATCTAAGACTGTGAAACACTTAGTTCCCTCAAGTATTTGGGTTAGCAAGATGTAGGGATTAGGTATCAATGGATGAATTGGAACTATAGTTTTATTAATGAGGCAGAGGTCCTGAACCAGTCTCCATTCCTCCATTAGGTTTTTGTGCCCCTAATATTGGAGTGTTGCAGGGGCAGTTTCAGGGTTTGAGAAGGCTCTGTGGTTTCAGTTATTAATAATGGTTTCTAGCCCTTTTATAGCCTCTGGCTTTAGGAAATATTGCCTCTGGTTAGGAAAAGAAGTGGGATCCTTAAGGTGGATCCAGACCAGTCTAGAGGTTATAGCTGAACCTATTTTTCTTGAGTTGCCCATGCTTCTGGATTAATATTAGCTTCCATCAGGGGGAGACAAAGAGTTTGTCCTGGGGCTATAAGAATGCTTGCCCCCCATGCAAGCTAAAATGTCTCCACCTATTAAAGGAGTGGGACTTTCAGGCATAATTAAGAAAGCATATGTAAATAATAGGTTCCCCCAACTACAAGTAACAGGTTGAGATAAATATCAGGTTAGAATCTTTTCTGAGATGCCCATTGTGGCAGTACTATAGAAAGAGGGAAGGCCTGGATTAGAGAGGAGAAGACAGAGACTAGCTCCAGTGTCCAGAAAGAGGTCCATCTTCCTTCTTTCAATTTCCAGAATCAGCTGGTGCAGTAATGGCAATTTGCGCCCCTGGAGTCGGGGGTTTCAGCCCCAGGACCCATCAGGCCTGTTGGATCATCTGTGGGACTGGTTCTGAACCTGGTGACCTCCATCTCTGGGAACAATTCAATCTCCAGTGGTACCTGCCACAGGCTGGACAGAGTTGAGGTGGCCTCTTCTTGCTGCCTGCACACTCTTGCTTAAAGTGCCCTGACTTGCCACACTGGTAGCATCTAGTGGATGCATCTCTGGTATCCTGGACTTTTTGCAAGCCTTCTAAGCAGCTATGAGAGCCTTTATTCTTCTCCTGTGTTTCCTTTCTTTTTCCTGGGCCTCCTCCTGCTCCCTATTATAAAAGACCAAGGTGGCTACCGTCAGGAGGTTTTTCAAGGTGCTATCTAGTTCTATAGCCTGCTTCTACAGTTTCCTTCTAATATCAGAAGGTGCCTGTGTAATAAACTTTCCCTTTAGGATTACCTGCCCCTCGACTGAATAAGGGGATAAGGAAGTGTGTTTTCTTATTGCCTCTTTCAGCCTTTCCATGAAGGCTGAGGAATTCTCATCTGGCTTTTGGTTCATCATGGACCATTTAGGGTAATTAAGAGGTTTGGCCCTAGTTGCTCATAGGCCCTCCAATATGCACATTAAAAAGTGTTTCATTTGCCATTCATCTGTGGAGTCATTGGGATTCCAATTAGGGTTGTCGACAGGTATTGCCTCTCTTTCTATTGGGAATGGTGATGCCCCTATTTCTTTGCCTTCCGTATTTTCTCTTTTCCTTTTTGTCTTACAATAGGAGACATATTGCTTGCATGTAAAGTTCTCTGCTGCCTGCAGAGCTGCCTGTTTTACAGCCGCAGTTAAGATTTGGCTTAAGAGAAGCATAACATCACTCCATGTGAGGTCAAACACCTGAGTTAAATTTTGGAAAACTTCTATGTATCTATTGGGGTCATCAGAAAATTGGCCAAAATCTCCCTTTATTTGCCTAAGCTCCTGCAATGATAAGGGAACCAGAACCCTAGTGGCATCACCTCCACTGGGCATTTCCTGTAAGGATAGGAGTGAAGGTGGGGGAGGTGGAGTTTTGGAGATGGTGGAGATGGGCAAGCTGATGGTGTGGTTGATGGTGGCCCTGAATAAGGGGGAAAGGAAGAGCTGTAACACTCAATAGCTGCCTCAGATGGTTCTCCTGGAAGTTGCTTCTCTAGTTTTGGGGACTTATTCCCTTTGGGCCTGCCTGATATGACTGCTGTAAGAGCTAGGTTAATTGTGTAATTCTTGCAAAGCTCTGGATTGTCTCACATAGCAAAGAAAGACTGTACATAGAGGACCCTAGACCATTTGCCCTCATGTCTACAGAAAACATCAAATTGTTGGATAGTGTTAAAATCAAAGCTTCCCTCTGCAGGCCAGGTTGGTTAAAGATAGTAAGAAGGCCATGCCCTTGTGCAAAAGGAAATGACCCACTTTTTCTTCAAAGTCTCAGGGTCAAAGGAGTACCAGTGTTTTAGAATGCGATCCAGAGGAGTACAGGCTGAAATTGTTTGTTACCCATCCAGAAAGAGAAGTGAGAAAAAAGGTGTACTTTTAGTCTCCTTCAATTCCTTTGGAATGGCCCAGGTGGAGGAGAATACAGTGGGAGCGTCCCCCCAAACTGTTTTTCCTCTTTGGTTTCATATGCCCTGGCATCCATTAAAGGTGCCACCCATGGATACAGGCATGATACTCAGCCATGGATCTGGAGGAAATAAGAGGTGGCATTAGTTACACTTTCACATGCCACTGTAGGCCTCTGTTGGTGATTACTCTTTGACTTCCTAGGCTTGTGTGATTTGCATGGCTCCCCAATAGATACATCTCAGGAAAGACTATGCAACAGTTGTATTTGGGCAAGGTCTCTTAATGGACAGAGTGTACTGAGTTGAGCTCTATAATCTGCGATTATGGCCCTGACTAAATCATTTATTCTTAGACAGTGGTTCTGATTAATTTCTGGACACAAAATCCCCTTACTATTTAAGTGCTCTTTTAATTCCATAAGGCAGAATAGATGCCTTGAAAGAATATGTCATGGAGACCAAATGGCAGTTTTCCTGCTGATGGGACAGTGTTGGGTCTAAAATTTGGATTTGGAGACATTTTTCTGCTCATTGTTGAGTTTTCCCAGTGACTGAAGGGGCATAGAGCCTGGTCTCTAGTGGAGGGGTGAGAAGGGGAGGGTAACTGGAAAACTAGAGTGCTTTGGCAAAAGGCCAATAAGATGCCTCATGGAAAGGATCCATATTCCACTAGATGGTGCTGTAGGCCTCGAAATACCATGTGCTTTCTGGTCAGGTGCATTGGCTCATGCCTGTAATCCCAACACTTTGAAAGGCCAAGGTGGGTGGGTCACTTGAGGTCAGCAGTTTGAGACCAGCCTGACCAACATGGTGAAACCCCATCTCTACTCAAAATACAAAAATTAGCCGGGTGTGGTCGTGCTCACCTATAGTCCAGGATACTAGGGAGGCTGAGGAAAGGGAATAGCTTGAACCTGGGAAGCGGAGCTTGCAGTGAGCTGAGACTGCACCACTATACTCCAGCCTGGGCAACAGAGTGAGACTCCATCTAAAAAAAAAAAAGAAAGAAAGAAAGAAATACAATGTGCTCTCCAGACCAAGGCTAGAGACAGAGATGTTCACTGATGGGGGCAGGGAAGAAACCCTCTATTCCTAGAAAACCACAAAAATGCCAATCCCTTGAGCTATATTCCTGGTTTCTATGGCATTTGCTGATTTGCCTAATAGGATTATTTTCCTGAACTGTAAAAATTTCCCTGGCATTGTATACGGAGAGGTGACAGGAGGCAAGGGGGCCAAGGAAAGGAAAGGAGGAACGTTGCAATAAAAAAGGATTGAAGATCCTACTGCCAATGCCCATTGGGCAGTCAGAGGCTGGGGTTAGTCCAGAAGCCTTCTGTTAACATTGGAGTGTAGCCCCAGCCAGAAACCCTTAGTTGCCTCTGGACTTCTTCCAGCCCTTCACGATGGCTAGGCTCTCCAGGAAAGGAAACCAGTTTGAAACAGAGTCAATATTCCCAGCACCGTGAAGACTCAGGGGGATTTGCTAAGTTCTCCCCAGCAAGCCTGTTGTCTGAATCTTAAGAACACTAGCCACACAAATGGTTTTTTTAACCGGCCATCAGACACTCGGTTTTAAGTTTGATTTTAAAATTGAGGGCAGAAAGCCCCAAAATGAAAGTAAAAATGGGGGATCCCTTCCTATACTTATCCTTCCAACGAATCTACCTTGGATCCTGAATGGGCCTCCACAATGAAACAGCCTCACTGTCTGGAGTATCACCTGATCACAGCCATAGACAACAAGAATGTCGACACACAGAGTGAGGTTAAGAGCTGAAGTTTAATAGGTGAAAGAAAGAGAAGAGTTCTCTGCTGCTGAGAGGGCTCCCAGAGACATGGGTTGCCAAATCTGTGGTGAAATGCAAAGGGTTTTATAGATGAACTGGTGAGCAGGGAGTGTCTGATTTACGTAGGGTGAGAAAGACTGGTTGGACCAGGTGTGCTATTTACATAGGGCATGAGATCTGGTTTGGTCTAGGTGTGCATTGGCATAGGACACAAATTTCTGGCTGCCCACACCCTAATATTTTATGATGCAGGTGGGTTCTCTGCCGAAGCTGTGCCATGTTGCCCGTTTCTTTGTTCCTGACACATTGTAACAACAACAACAAAAAAGGAAAATGAAGTCTCCATATTGGACATGCCTGACCCCAGGTACGACTTTTCTATTGCTACAGCTGCTGGCATTTCCCCATGCAAGCTTCCAGCTTGCTTATCTATGTTTGTAGCATGATTTTTCAGGCTGCTATTTGTTATAAAAGACATGATTTCGGGGACTGCTTTTTGTTAGAAGGGAAGCTCTGCTGAGGACTCTGTTGCCCTCACTATCTGCCTAAATAATTTATTTCTGCCTCCTGTATCAATACTGCTTAGCATTTTACTGATATCAAAAGATGTCATCTGTTTCATGATAATAAATGCTAATTATCTTTTTATTAAGCATACATCATATCTCCAACATTATGCAAAAACTTTACATGCTATATCTTGATTCTGCAGTATTTTAAGTTAACTATCTATAGTTCTGTTTTATAATTGGAAACCTGAGGTACTTAAAGGATAGGTGACTTTACAGTGTCTTGCAGACATTAACAGGGCAAATTCTGAATTCAGGCCACTCCAACTAAGAGGGCTATGATTTTGACACAAACTCTACAGTCTTTAAATACACAGAGTGTTAGAACCAAAAGAATGTTAGTTTCTTGAGGGCAAACATTTTTGTCTTAATAATTCACTGCTGCATTCCTCATGCTTAGACTAATTCCTAACTTAGTGGTTACAAAATACGTACAAGTATATATTCACCCAATATTACTTGCCTTAAAAGGTTAAAGCAGTTCAAAGAAGAGACACTTGTGTAAATAGAGATTATAAATGTTTACCTCCCTTCATAGTATGTGATGAATATATGTAAATCACTAACATTATTTTAAAAGTTATAAAGATTGTTTCTATCTTGTCATGTAGGTTTATAATAGAACCAAAGCATCAAGACTTCAACTGTGTTAAATGTATTAGTTTCTGCATACAAAGATATAAATAAATGATCTATATTACTAAAAACACCAAAGAAAATATGGATACACATGACAGATTGTAAAAGCTTTTTTTTTTTTTTCTTGTAAAGTGCGTGATCAAAAAAGATAGCAAGGTACTTGAGACAAATGAAAAGGGAGTAGCTTCAGAGCAAGCACTCTATGTATTTAATCTATTAAAATCTGTGGTTTCCAGAGAATGAAGTGAGGATTGATACTGACCCTAAGAGGGCATAAAATAACTTTTTGGAGGATAATAAAAATGTTCTATACCATGATTGTGTTGGCGGTTACCTGACTGCATCCATTTGTCAGAACTTATGGAACTAACCATTTTAAAAGCAAGGATTGTGCTATATGCAATTGTATCTCATGAACTTGAAAAAAATATTAACCACATAGGGACTCCCTACATTTACCTTTTATTGCTCCATTCTTTAATTTCTGGCCACAAACAGTTTCAAGATTTGTAACTTTCTATGTTTGCACAAGACTACATTCAATCGGCTTTCATTTATTTAGTAAACTGATTCCACTTAAAATCTTTCTTTAGTTCTTCTTCCAAAAGATGATCTGCTGAGTAGGAATCTCACAACATCTTTACCAGAAAAATATTATTGTGAAGACTTTATCTGTAGTCATTGAAGAGAGTCAAGTTAGGGTCACAAAAGCCTGTGACAACTGAATCTGATTAAAATACTTTAGAAATGGTTATAAATTTTGGTAAAACAATAAATTGGATAAAATTGAATTGTTATGAGACTAATGTATTTGTAACTAATAAATGGTTTCTGAATGTGTTACGCAAAGAAGAATTCTAAAAATATTTAAATAAAGGAAGACCCATTTAATTAACTGAGTAGCCTCAATGATTATTATGATAAACTTTCAGATGTATCTTCATAGAGATTTAGCCTCTTGTAAAGCTATTTATAATGTTTCTCATTAGTTTATAATGCTATCATCAACAACTTCTTATAATCTAACAAAACTCAAGAGAGAAGAAAATGTAGAGACCTCAGAATAATAGAAAATTGAATGCTAATTTATCATGTAATTTGGGAATGCTGTAGTTAAGCTTTACAAAGCTCAGTTTTCTCACATAGAATGTAAAGATAAGATAACTGTCTTATGAAGTTTTTCTGAAGACTTTTTGAGACAACATATGAAACCCACCAACCATGTATCAGGCAATTACTAAAATATTAAAACATGGTATTTAATATAATCACTACTTTTCATGTACATATGTGAGATAAAATTTTCTTTAGCTATTTAATTTTGCTCTAATGGTGAACTTATCCTTGTTTCTCTAAGTTCATACAATCCATTTAGGCAAAGAGCCAAAAAAAGGGGGCAAAAATAATTACGATTAATTGCTAGAGATTGAAAGTATTTGTCATTAATGAACAAATCTCAGGATCGCATTGATACTGATAAATTGCACATAATGTGAGCACAGCTGTTGCAGAACCTAAGTGTGTGCAGGAGGGACTTTTGAGGAGATGGAGTATGAAAGCTGTTGATGCAGCTCTTCCAAGCCATTGTCAAGAAAAATTGATATACAATAAGTTTTCCCTAATGTAATAATTTGACTTACATTAAAACTTATGACTATATTTCTTCATAAGAGTAGTTCATTTTATAGATAAAAAGCTATAGATTACAAGACATTCCCACTCTTTGTGCCATTTCCTAACCAAAGAAGAAGATTATTATGCAGCAGCAAATGAGCCTTGTAGATATTATTCATTTTTTACATTATTACTTTCTAGGCAACATTTTATTTTAAAATTGGAGATATAAAATTCTATTTGGAAATAAGCTTTGATTTGTCCATTTGGTATATATTTTAAAAGGCAGCATACATACATTCCCTATCACCAAAGATTAGGGCAAACTAGAAAGTCTAGTGTCTGTCCAACTGAGAGAAGCAAATATTAGTGTTATGAATCCAGTTGCAGTCATCACATAGGTTATTTTAGGGGAGAAAAAAATGATAAATGAAGGGATGTTAGAAAAACAATTTGATTTGGAAACAAAAATTTAAAGCAAACTAAAATTAGGTTATTATATGTTCCAACGGAGGAGTATAGTAAGAGAGAATACAGGCAGAGCATCCAAATAGTATTCAAGAAGCTTTGCATAAAATGAAGAGCACATGTGCAAAATAGTCTTACTAGTGAGGCAGGCTGATAAAGCAAGCTGCCTTTCCAACTGAAATGAGTAGAAAGAATAACAAACTCCAGAGTCAAATTCAAATATTAAGTTATACAAAATATTATTTTTACCAAACCTGGGATATAATTTGGAAACTAGGTAATATTAATATTAAAGAGCATATATTGGAGGTTGATCCAAGATTTGGGTGGTATATTACTCTTGATTAAATAATTTTTTTTTATCTTTTGACCAACGTCGTTCTGACTATAGTTAGTAGCAATATATTCTGTGCTTGAAAATGGTTAAGAGAGTAGCTTACAAATAAACGTTCTCACCACAAATAAAGATAAATATGTGAAGCAATGTCTATGTTAAATACTTTGATTTAGCAATTTCACAATGTATACATATATCAAAAATCATGTTGAATGCCATAAATACATACCATTATTACTTGTCGATTAAAAATTAATTTTAAAAAAGATCATGGTGGGTTTAGCAACAAGGGTGATGACATAAAATCTAAGAATATTAGACTAGGGCAGTTTACAGTTCTTCCTCATAAGTACTTTGACCTTCAAACAGTGGTTTTCATAATTCAGTATCTAAGAAACACCTGTGATACTTCGTTAAGGTGCAGATTTCTCAGTATTTTACATAGAAATTCTGATTCAGGAAGTCTGAAATGGAGCAGAAATTTATTATAAGTTAATATTAAAGGATTTCCATGAACTATGTGGCATTTCATAAGAGACTCTTAATGCTAAACACAGCATGAAATGAGCATAAACACTGATTATGCATGGTAAGAATAATGATTAGCATGATTTCACCCTTTTTGATAAGAAACATGTGACACAACCTTCCCTGGTTTATACATCTTTTGCTTGGATGAAAGAAAAGAAATGGCAGGTTATCCTTTGGGTTATATTCTTGCCTATACATGAGAACTGGTTCTTAGTCATACGGTAATGAATTTGTAATAATAATATCATTAATGGTAACACATACATATAGTGCATATTATGACTCAGATGTATTTCATACTCACAACACCTCAATGAAGTATGCATTATTAGTTTTTCCATTTAGAAAAGAAACTGTTGTACAGAGACATTATTGTAGCTGACCCACAGTTATCCAACTATGAAGTGGCTGGGCAGGGATTCAAATCTCTTGATTCTGATGTAAGAGTACATTCTCTTAACCCCCATAATATAATTTATCACCAATTTAAATAAATGTTAAATATTGTGTTATAAATATTTTAGTTGTATTCATGAAAACTTAAAGACCTTTACTGCTTCTCTGACTTCAGACAAATTAAGGCAAGATATAATACACAGCTACCAGGAACAAAAACATTAGTGTTCTGACATCAATTTAGTGTGAAATTTCTCTCACCTTCAGACTGATGCAGCACCAACGAGACCAAACATCTAGAAAGTCTAGTTGAGTCTAGGTCAGGAACCAGAAATCTAACTGCTGAGAATGACAGAAATTGCAGAAGATATCAGACCAAAATAGTATGATTCAGGCTAGACATACTTCATAGCTCTGCCACGCAAGTGTGAAACACTTTGCCATGAAAGAGGGAAGAGCAAAAAGTTAAACTTTAGATCGGTAATCATAGTTTGTATTTTGTGTACCTGTCTTGTTCTCCAGCTTATATGCACTTGTACTCTCATTCCTTTTTCAATGACATAATATCTTTATGGCCCATACTTGGTTTTCCTAAACTTTACAAATATTTTTAGTAAGCATATCAACATACACACACACAAACACATACACACACACACACACATGCTTGAAAGTGGAATCTTAGATATCAACTACAAAAAGCATATGTGTGTTGGTCTTTCTGACAAACATAGAATAATTTTCTAGCTGTGATCAAGAAAGTGATCCAGTGGACAGGCTTAAATCTGGTACTCTTTAGTTCTGGAGAGAAGCATACACTGGCCACGACTGAAGGAAGAACCCTTATTCAGCTGTCTTCTCCATTTTATCCAAAATGTATTAGCAGGTGGTAAAACTGTGAGCTGTTTTAAATTGGTTTTTATGTAAAACTAATTCATAATTGTGCTGGATGTCACCAAAACAGCTTCAATATTCCCCTAAGCTTGACTAAATTTTAGACAGGTTACTGCTCACTGACTCTAGGTCCCTGACCCCTTTTCGTTTTCCTTTGTGCAGTGACTTTAGAAAACTTCCCAATTACAAACTCTTTCTCTGACCCCTTGAGAAGCACTTTCTTTCAACTTCTTGCCAGTTTTACAACACAGGAATATATTTTTCAACAACATGAGAGGCATCTTTTTGAAGTGAAATCATTAAGGAGCAGCACACCTATCTACCAGTCTCCATGGGAGCTTCCGTGGAGGCTGTTGTGTAGTAAACACAAATGGACTAATCACATTGAGCAACTTCATCCCTAATGTCTTCCAGCCCTCTAGTCCTTTTGCACTACCTCATTCCAGCTCTGAAAAACTCTTTGAACTTTTTTCACTGGAGTTGAGGTAATTCTCTCTCCCATATTGCAGCAGTCCTGAATAAAGTCTTGCTTGCCTATTTAACTTGTCTGGTGCAATTTTTTTTTGAACAGATTTTGTTATAAATGCATGATATGTAGAAAATATTTTCCATTCTATAAAGAAAGCTTGATCTGAAAACATTTCCCATAAGATTACTCTTTCTTTTTGTTAAATGTATTTTATTTAAAATCTCTGAATTCTAAATCATTGAAAATTTATTTTTAATGGCCATTCTAAATATTTTGTTATTGTTGCTGCTGCTGTTGCTGTTTCTGTTGTTTACTCATTCCATGTTGACTACATATCTGTAAAAACCAAAAATTAGAGAATACGAGAAAGAATATAAAGCTCCACTAGTATTTATTTCTTAATATGAAGAGAAGTACAAGGAAGCAGCAATAAATGCTGAGGGGTTGAAATAGCCATTCCAGTAAGTCTTCCCCTTTAATGAGCTTCCTGGAAGTTGACAGTGAATTCTGCTGTCATCTTATTAGAGAGAACTGGTCCAGAAAACCAGCATTAGATACAAGGTATTCAAAGAAGTGTGACTATTTATTCACCATCTTCTAGAGGAAGTCAAGACAGAAAGAGACTGTGATGGCTGTGGACTACTCAATCACAGTCTACTTTAATGATTTATTTATATTTTATTATATTTTTAATATAGTTTACATTCAAATGTGTACATTTTGTGTACATTTTGAGATATTTTACAACTTTGTACTCATGCAACTACCAAATTAAGATGCCATAATTTCTTTCCATCAGTGAAAATTACTTCATTCTGCTTTGCAGCAAATGGGTATTTGGTTATTCCTAATGGTTGTTCCTATCTACAACTGATTTAATTTCTATCACTATAGATTATTTTTTCTTTTCTAGAAATTAAAATGCACAGAATCATATAGCATGTGCTTTTTTGTCTTACTCTATTGTAATTAAGTTTTTACTTTACAAAAAATACATATTTATCATGCAAAATATTATTCTGAAATATAAACACATTATGGAATAACTATATTGAGCTAATTATTATAACTATTACCTCAAATACTCATCAATTTTGTGGTGAGAATACTTATAATCTACTCGATTAGCAATTTTCAGGAATAAAATATATTTTTATTAACTATAGTCACCATGTTGGACAATAGACCTCTTGAACTTATTCTCCCTGCCTAACTGAAATTTGATTTTGTTGACCAACATCTCCTCAAACTCTACACTTCCTGGGCTCTGACAAAGAAAATTATACTCTCTACTTCTATGAATTCAACTTTAAAACATAGGACACATAAGTGAGATAATGTAGTATTAGTCTTTCTATGCCTGGCTTATTTTACTTAATATAATGTCCTCTAGGTTCATTCATGTCATAAAAAATGACAAAATTTCTTTCTTTTAAAAGCTTAATAATATTCCATTGTGCACATATACAATATTTTCATTATCCACTCACTGTTGATGAACACTTAGGTTGAGCTCATATATTATTGGCTTTTGTGAATAATGCTGTCATGAATATGAACATATGATACAGATATCTCTTCTACATACTGATTTCATTGCCTTTAGATATGTACCCTATGATGTAAATGCTGAAACCTATAATAGTTCTATTCTTATTAATGTGAAGATATTCCATACTGTTTCCATACTGGCTGTACTAATTTACTTTCCCACCAACAGATTGAAAGAGTTATTTTTTCCACCATACATGGCAGCATTTGCTATCTTTAGTGTTTTTAGTAATAGCTATTTTAACAGGTGTAAGTTGATCTCTCATTGTAGTGGTACTTTGCATTTCCCTGATGATTAATGATGTAGAGCAGTTTTTCATGTACTTATGACCATTTGTATGTCTTCTTTTGAGAAATTTCAGTTTAGATCCTTTGCCCATTTCTAAATTATTTGTTTCATTGCTACTAGGTTGTATGAGTTTCCTCTGTATGTTGAATGGAAACCCTTTGTTAGATATATGGTTTGAACATATCTTATCCATTTCATAGGTTGCCTCATAATTCTCTTGATTGTTTCCTCTGTTATATGGAAACGTTCTACTTTGATGTTGTTCCATTTGTCTATTTTGATTTTGTTGACTGTTTTTTGGTTCACATATAAAAAAATCATTCCCCACATAAATGTAATGGAGCTTTTTTCCTATGTTTTCTTCTAGTGGCTACACAGTTTCAGTTATTACATTTAAGTCTGTAACCCATTTTGAGTTGATTTTTGTATGTGGTATGATGTAAGGGTCTAATTTCATTCTTAGGCTTTTTAATTTTAATTTCTATGAATACATAATAGCTGTACATATTTAGGGGGCATATGTGATATATGAAACAAGTATACAGTGTGCAATGATCAAATCTTGATAACTGGGATTCTTTACCTCCTAAAATATTTATCATTATTTATCAGAAATACAGTTAGATACAAAGAATATTACCTAGTATTTAGTAGCACAATAGAGCAACTATAATTAACAATAATTTCATTTATCTGAATGTGAAAATCTACTTGTCTCAATACCATCGTTTAAAGGGACTATCTTTTCCCCGTTTTGTGTTCTTCTCAACTTTGTTGAAAATCAGCTGGTTGTAAATGTGTGGATCTATTTCTGGGTTCCTTATTCTGTTCCATGGCTCCATGTATCTGCTTTTAGGTAAGCATCATGATGTTTTTATTACTATAGATTTATAGTGTATTTTGAAATCAGGGCTGTAATGTCTCTAGCTTTATTCTTTTTGTTCAAGATTGTTTTCGTTATTCTGGATCTTTTGTGGTTCCATGCAAACTTTAAGATTGTTTTTCCTATTTCTCTCAATAGCATGATTGAAAATATGTAGTGTGCTGAATCTGTAGATTGTTTTCGGTATTATGGATATATTAATAATATTCACCCAATCTATGAACACGACATATCATTCCTTTTATTGTGTCTTCAAGTTCTTTCATTCATTGGTTAAATTTTTCCCTAAGTAACTTTTTGTAGCTATTATAAAAAGGACTATTTATTATCTTTTTAGATATTTCATTGTTAGTATATAAAATCCTACTTTTTTTTCTATCTTTCAATTTTATTTAGTATATTTATCAGATCTGATAGTTTTTTATTTGGTGGAGTGTTTAGAATTTTCTATATAGAAGATCATGCCATCTTCAAATGAGGAAAATTTAACTTTTAATTATTCCATTTAGGTGCTTTTTATTGTTTTCACTTATCTAATTACTCTGGCTGGGACTTCTAGTACTATGTTGTATAGGAGTAGCAAGAGTGGGCAAAATTGTCTTATTTCATATCTTAGGGGAAAAGCTTTAACATTACCCTATTGAGACTGATGTTATCTCTGGTTTGGAACATATAACCTTTATTGTATTGATGTAAACTCCTTCTACATCTAATATTTTAGACTTTTCATCATGAAAACATGTTGAATTTCATCAAAAACATCCTTTGTATCTATAAAAATGGTCATACAGATTTGTTAATGTGGTATGTCACATTAATAGATATGTATATGTTAAACCATCTTTGCATCTCTGGCATGTGATCAATTTCTCTCTTTCTCAGTTTGTGCTGCTTTAACAGAATACTTAAAGTGGATAATTTGTGAGAAATATATATTTATTTCTCACACTTAAGTATTTCTAAAAAACAAATACTAGATTCCAGAATGTCCAGATCAAGGTGCCACATCTTCTCAGGGTCTTCTTACTGTGTTTCCACATAGTGGAATGTGGAATGGCCAGAAAGGATGAACACCCTGTCCTCACATGGTAGAACAGAAAAAGAAAGCAAACTTCCCTCACAAGTCCTTTTTATAAAGGCATTAGTCCATTCATAAGTGTAGCACCCTCTTGATCTAACTACCTTTCAAAAAACTATGCTTTTCAATACATTAGGGATTAAGTTTTAACAGAAAATTTGGAGAGGACAAAATTCTGTCCCTGGCGCTCCAAAATTGATGTCCTTATTCAAAAAATACATTCCATTTACATAACACCCCAAATTAAATTATTTAATTTAAACAATCTATGTATGTTTTAAACTTAGAGACAGTGCTTTGCTGTTACCGAGGCCAGACTCCAACTCCTGGGCTCAAGTGATTTTCCTGCCTCAGCCTCTAAGTAGCTGGGACTGTAGGCTTGCACTCCTATGCCCAGCAGCCCCCAAATTCTGAACTCATCCCAACATCAACTTTAAAATCTAAGTCTAAAACTTCATCTAAATCAGATTTCGGTGAGACTTAAGGCACAATTTATTACAAAAATAAATTTTTCTCTTGCTGAGAGCCTGTGAAATCAAACAAGTTATGTGCTTTCAAAATCCAATGGTGAGACAGGCATAGGACAGATATTTCCATTCCAAAACGTAGTGGTAAGAAAGGAGAGAGGTAATAGGGCTCAAGTAAGCCCAAAACTCAAAAAGAAAAACAAAATTAAATCTTAAGGTTTAATTATAATCTTTTTTGACTCCATGTCTGGGCTTCTGGACACACTAGAGTGGGAGTTGGGTCCTTAAAGCCTTGGACAGCCCTATAACCATGGCTTTGCTGGGCAAAGTGTGCACAAAAGCTCTCATAGGTTGGAGTCATGTGCCTACATCTCTCACAGGCTGGCATATCATGCTGATTGCTCTACAGTTATGGGGTCTCAGAGGCAGTCCTGCCCCCACAATTCCACTAAGCATTGCACTATTGGGGGCTCTCCGTGATACCTCCACCTAAGTAGCAAATTGTTGGTTAGGCACCAACACTTTCTGAGGCATCCTTTCAAATAAAGATAGGTGAAGTCATGCCTCCACAGCTCCTATGCACCATACACCTTCAGAGTAAGCACCATGTACTTGCCGCCATAGCTCACCTTTTGCACCTTCCAGAATTGTGGCCTGAGATGCACCTGGGCCTGCCTAAGGAAAACACAAGGAGCACTTGTGACAGCCCTGGACAGTGAGTCCAAAAGTACCCATTGTGCCCTGGGCCCCTCCCTTTAAGAAATTCTGACTGCAAGGCTCTAGCACTCTTGACTTGTGATAAGATGGAAAGCCTTGAAGACCTCTGAAATTCCTTTAGGGTCATTCTCAAGGAACTAGAAGAACAAAAACAAACTGAATCCAAAGTTAGTTGCAGGAAGAAATTAATAGCCATCAGTGCATAAATAAATGATATAAAGAGTAAGAAACCAAAAAAGATCAACGAAACTAAGTTTTAAAATTGACATTAACAACCATAAAATTGACAACTATTAGACGAAGAACGAGAATACTTGAATAAATAAAATCCAAAATTAAAGAATATTACAACTGAAACAACAGAAATACAAAGGATCATAAATGACTTATGAATAATTATACACTAGTAATTTTCTTGATGCATATAACCTACAAAGACTGAATTATAGAGAAATACAATAGCTTAACAGAATAGCTTAATAATGAGTAAGGATATTGAAACTGTAATGGAAAGTTTCTCAATAAAGAAAAGCTCATGACCTGATGGCTTCACTGATGAATTCCATAAAACTTTTACAGAAGAATGACTCCCACTTTTTCTCAAATTTCCCAGAAAATTGAAGAGAAAAGGCTGTTGCAAAACTCATTTTACCAGGTCAGCCTCATGCTGACACCAAAGGCAGACAAAGACACTACAAAAACAGAAAACTCTAGGCCAATATCCCTGATGAACACAGATGCAAAAATGTTCGACAAAATATAAGCAAATGAAATTGAACAACAAATTTGGAAGATAATTTACCATAAACAAGTGCGTTTATCTCAGTAATGCAAATACAGTTCATCAGGCATAAATTAATAATTGTGATGCATTACATTAAAGGAATGAAGAATGAAAACCATATGATTATTTCTATAGTTGGAGCAAAAGCACTTGACAGTATTCAACATCATTTTATGACAAAATATCACGACATTAAGTATAGAAAGAATGTAACTGAATATAATTAAGGCCATATATGACACACTGAAAGATAACATTATTCTCAATGGGGCAAATTTGAAAACTTTTCATCTAAGCTATGAAATAAGACAAGTATGCTCACTATTGCCACTCCTATGCAATGTAGTACTAGAGGTCCCAAGCAGAGGAATTATCAGATGAAAACAATAAAAGGCATCCACATGGAAAAATAAGAAGTTAAATTGTCCCTGTTTGCAGAAAACATGATCTTAAATATAGAAATCCTAAAGACTCCACTAAAAATTAAAAAAAAAAGAGATACAATAAATATACTAAATAAAGTTGCAGGATATAAAATCTACATGGAAAAATTACTAGCATTTTATACACTAACAATGATATACCTAAAAAGAAAATCAAGAATGCCATTACTTTTATAATATTTACAAAAGAAAATACTTAGGAATAAATTTAACTATGAGATGAAAGATCTATACACTAAAACCTATAAAACATTGACGAAAGAAATTGAAGAAGACACAAATGAAGGGAATGATATCTCAAGTTCATGGACTGGAAGAATGAATATTATTAACATGTCCATATTATCCAAAGCAATCTACAGATTCAACACACTCTGTCAAATTGCTAACCACATTATTGAGAGAAATAGGAAAAACAATTCTAAAATTTGTATGGAACCACAAAAGACCCAGAATAGCCAAAGCAATCTCGAGCAAGAACAAAGTTGAAGGCATCACACTCCTCATTTCAAATCTATAGTAATTAAAGAACCATGTTACTGACCTAAAAACAGACACATAGAGCAATGAAAAAGAATAGAGAGCCACCAAATAAATCTACACATTCACAGCCAACTGATTTTTAACAAAGTTGAAAAGAACACAAAGTGGTTCAAAAAGAAAGTCTCTTCAATCAGTGGTGTTGGGACACACATACAGCCACATGTGAAAGAATGAAATCGTACCCTTATTTCACACCATGAAAAAATAAACTATAAGGCAACATAATACTAAAACTTAGGACTGAAAACTATGAACATTTTCAAAAAAAACATAGAGAAAAAGTTCATGATATTGGTCTGGGGAATGACTTTTTCAATATAAATCCAAACCACAGGTAATGGAAGCAAAAGTAGACAAATGAATTTTCATCAAGCTAAACAGCTTGTGAACAGCAAATTAAACAGTCATTAGAGTAAAACTGCTACCTACAGATTGGGGAAAATATTTGCAATGTATACATCAGATAAGGAGTTAATATTCATAGTATATTAGCAACTCAAAGAACTCAATAGGAAGAAAACAAATAACCCAATGAAAAATGAGCGAAGGATTTGAATAGACATTTCTCAAAAGAATACACAAAATAGTCAATAAGCATGTAAAAAATGTTCAGCATCACTGATCATCAGGGAAATGCCAAGTTAATCCACAATGAGATATCATCTCACATCTGCTAGAATGGCCATTATCAAAAATACGAAAAATAGCAAGTGTTGGAGAAGACGTGGAGAAGAGGATCCTTTGTATCATGTTGGTGGGAATGTAAATTAATATAGCCATTATGCAAATCATTATGATGGTTCCTCAAAAAATTAAAATTAGCAAATTAGACTACTGTAAAATTCAACAATCTCACTACTGGGTGTGTTTGTGTGTGAGTGTGTATATATATAATTTCTGATTTCTTATATGTATATACATATACATTAAATAAGAATACATTAAATAAATATCATATAAGAGTACATATAAGAATACATTAAATAAATATCAAAGACTAATGGGTATAGTATTTCATGATATCAAGACTTAATTTATGCACACAGAGTTTAATAGATGTGTATAATTACTCTAAATAAATAACGGGCTATCAAATTGCATGACTGTACACCACCACCCAAATATGAACAAACTTACAAAATCTGTTAGATATAAAACTTTGCCACTTGCTGGTACATTGAGTTCACTTTTAGAATTAATTTTAATTCATATGAATATACAGCTGACCATTGAATAACACGTGTTCACTGCATGGATACACTGACACATGGATTTTCTTCCACTTCTGCCATACCTGAGACCCAAGACTAGGGTCTTTATTCTCCTTATCCTATTCAACTTGAAGACAATGAGGATGAAGACCTTTATGGTAACCCACTTCCACTTCATGAATAGTAAATACATTTTCTCTTCCTTATGATTTTCTTAACAATATTTTCTTTTCTCTAGCTTACTTTATTGTAAGAATATGGTACATGATCCACATAAAATACAAAATATGTGTTAACTGACTGTATTATAGGTAAGGAGTATGGTAAATAGTGGATTGTTAGTAGTTAAGTTTGGGGGGAATCAAAAAGTACACACAGATTTTTGACTGCACAGGGGTTGGTGCCCTTAACTCTATGTCGTTCAAGAGTCAAGTGTTTTCAGAATAAATGTCATCTAGCAATAATATGCTAAAAGATATTGAAAGCTATGAGTTCAATTTGACATCAGAAGTGATACTTGAGAGACTCAAGGGCCAGATGCCAGGCTGCTGGAAGTGATCTAGGTCACGGTGTACATGCCACTGACTGGCTGTTCAGATTGTTATCAGTACACCTGGGTCAAGGAGTACATGCCTGTGATGGACTATTCAGATTGCTATCAAGATATCTGGGTACCAGTTGTGAGTATATATTTTTTGTAACTCGTATGCAAAAAAGTACTTTCTTTCTACTATAAACTGGTAAGGAAAAATTATACATTTTTAAAAACATAAAATAAAGGTATGGTTTACCTAAACAACTTTCTGTTTAATCACAACAGGAAAATAATAGATAAAATCAAAATTATATTATTTTTAAATGATTATAACTAATACTTAATAATTTCATAAAATAAAAGTACAAAAAGCATTCACTTATTTTCTGAAATAAAAATTACAAAACCTGTTTTATTTGCATAATATATTAAACATATCATAAATACAATTTTACATACATTTTCCAGTAAAAATATCAACTTAAGCACAGACCTATCGTAATCAGTTACAAAAATACTAATAAAATATAACTGAATATAAACAGTGTCAGAGTTACAATCTTAAAATATTCCAGTTGTCACTAAAACTCAAATACGTTATACTTCAAAAATGTTTTAAATCTTGTGTATCGGGTTTCCAAGACAAAGGTTGTATCTGCTGCTCTCTCAAAATATATTGACTCCTCATTCTATTATTTTTTTTTAAAACAACTCTAACGTTTTCTTTTTTTTTTTTTTTTTTTTGAGACCTAGTCTTGCTCTGTTGCCCAGGCTGGAGTGCAGTGATGCGATCTCGGCTCACTGCAAGCTCCGCCTCCAGGGTTCACGCCATTCTCCTGCCTCAGCCTCCAAGTAGCTGGGACTACAGGCGACTGCCACCACCGCCGACTAATTTTTTTTTTTTTTTTTTTTTTTGTACTTTTAGTAGAGACGGGGTTTCACCGTGTTAGCCAGGATGGTCTCGATTTCCTGACTTCATGATTTGCTCGCCTCGGCCTCCCAAAGTGCTAGGATTAAAGGAGTGAGCCACCACGCCCCAGCCATGTTTTCTTTTGGAATTTTATTATCTAAATTGTCATCATAATTTAAATCATTCTCATGCGAACAGCATGAGGGAACACCACTCACCCCACCATGATCCAATCACCTCCCATCGGGTTCCTCCCTTGATGTGGGGATATGGAGATTACAAATCGAGATGAGATTTGAGTGGGGACATAGTCAAATCATATCAGCATTCAATTATTTGCAATTTATGTAGTTTTGTACTGTGGGTCAGCATATGATACATCTTGCTGTGCAATGTTTTAAACTAGTATTTTAATAATAAAGTTGAGATTCGGGTATAATCCTTAATCCCTGTTAGCATCTAAACAGCACAATATCTTCTTTATGTTATTACCATTTTAAATAACTGTCTTGAAATGCAAAAGGAAGATGATACTGAAATATAAATTCAGATTTGCCTTCAAATTTATTTTAATAAATATAATTGGCCTAAATGATTTTCAGATTAAAATATATTGTAATTATTATGGATTTATAATATTTGTATATATTTATGCAGCACATGGTATTTCGATACAAGCATACAATGTGTAATGATTAAATTAGAACAATTGGGATATCTATTACCTCAAGCATTTATAATATCTTTACAAAATTTAATATTAACATGCATACATTGCAAATTCTTCTATGAAATAAAATGTATGGAGCCAGAGTAATTTAGACAATTTTTTAATTCAGGTGTTTTTTTTTCAAGTACTACTGTTTTGTACCTGGCTTAAAGAATAACAAATACACTTTAATATTTTTATACATTTAACCCAAAGAGAATTTTTCAACTATAATTGCATTCATATAACTGGTCTACATTGGTATTATTTTCTCTACTGTATACCTCACCTTAACATATTACAAAACTGTATTTGGAAAACATTACTACTACATCATAGCTTTTTTTAAAAAATGAATAAAAGTGTGAGATAGTTGAGGGACAGTTTTTTGTTTTCTTCTGTACCCCCACCTATAAAAATATTGGTCTTGAATGTTAAGCATTAGAGTTTTATATAATTATGATATTGTTTACACTTTTTTATAGAAAAGAGAAAAAATATACAAGTTTTTCAAAAATAGCCATGCTCTCTTGCTATGTAGAAGATAGTTAAACAATACAATGTCTTTTCTTATCTGCAGACATTAATTTACAATATGCAAACTACTCCAAGCAATTTATTAGCTAAAAATTTTCCTATTATTACAGGATATTTATTTGTACAGTTTCAGTAATTTACAAAATGAATGATATAACAAAACACACATTTTGACAATTCTATATGTAAATTTGTACTATATCTGCTTATTTAATGTCTAGTTTATTTTTGACATGGACAAAGGCTTCTCTTGTACAACTTCAATAATAAAGCTTGCTTTTATGTATTAACTAGTCAACAGTTCAGGCCAACCATTTTCTCTTAAAATTTACAACAAATACCTTTAAGAAATTGCCTTTGAACTCTTTCTACACTTTTGCATTTATCATCACCATTTTAAGATAATACTTTACTCCAAAAATTGGTATAATAATAGACATTTTTTATATGATATTCTGATAAAATTTTTGGTGCTGGCTATGTGGCACACTTTAATTCAAACTCTGTAGGTGATGATTATCTGCCTATGAATAGAGTGAGGCCTAGTTTTTAGGTATGTCCTGCCTCTATTTGCAACATCAGGAGACACCATGGGAACATTCACAATCAACTTATTGCTGTTAGGAAAAGAAGAGGTTAATAAAGTATTTACCTTATGTATAAGATTGCCAGATTCTGCTAGTACAGCCCTGTGTAAAATTTAGACATGGCCATCACACAGAATAACCATGAATTTAAGCAAAATACTGTTCTAGAAATCAAAACAGCAAAGCGACAATAAAAACGAAGGGTCAAGCATGACTTATTTTGTATTCATTGCTTTATGATGGATTCAGTTCTTAGAGAAAACCTTTTAATATATTTTATCAAGTGTAGTTATCATCGTCTTTGAGAAAGGATATATTAAGTCTCACTTCTTTTTGCTCTCTCATTTTCATTCGAAATTAAGAATCTACCCTGAAAATAAAAATTGTAAATAATTACTCATCATAGGCTAAACATTGCTGTAATTTTAGAATCATAGGCAATTCTAAGCAATGATTCTTTATTATAATAATGAACAAACATGAATGGGAAATAATTTGTATTGTCAGTGCAGATATTCTTTTTAGCTCATCAAGTCCTGTGTATGTTTGTCGCAATTACGGCGTTTTGGGTTATAATCCACAAAACTAAAAATTGCTGAAATTGGCCTTGACAGGCCCAGCTAATTGGCTCCCAAGGAGCCGTTATGTTCTACCTGGCGAACAGTCCGTGAAGTACACAGCTACTCATCCAAACCATGCACGGAGCTAATTATAAAGCAGCAGGAGATATCACACAGTAATAGGCTGTGTACTGTTATTAGTACATAATAATTCCATAGCCAAATCATCAATTATAGTACTCTTGCCACCTTGAGGAAAATGCTATTGTGCAGGAATGATTACTTAGGGACCCTATCTGAGCAGAAATCATGCTATTTTTATTGTTTTAAATGATTAATTCTTCGGACTTTCCCTAGGAGATTAGAAACCCTGTCTAGTCACCAAACACAAACAAAATAAAATGAACCAAAACAAAAAGAAAAATCACTTTGTGCCAAAAGAAAAAAATACAAAGATTCTAATGATATTTATTTGAAAAACAGTGTTATTGCTTAATTTTATCCTTTGCAGTGCATTATGTTCAAATGCTTGAATGAATATTCTGATTTATAATTAATTTCATAAAATAATTAAAATAACCATTACTTACAAATTTTTGTAATATATATTTATATAGTTACTTCCTACTACACACACATATCAAGAAGGACATTGCCATTGCTCTTTCAAGATGACCAATTCTATTCATACAGAAGTGTTCCGCTTTAACCTAGTGAATTATTTGAAAGTAATATAAAACAAACTAGCTCAATTTATTTCATGGTAAGTCTGAGAAGTTCCTTTGCTGCTTAATTAACTTCTTTGGACAATGTATTTCATAATCAGGTTCGCTCTTATCAGAAACTTGTTTGATCTTGGTTTGGGGTCACTAATTCGGATCTGTTCTTGTCTTTAGATGAAAATATGGAAATTATTATAATCAGGCACCTTTTAAAGCTTTTCTCCTTCCTTCTACTTGTTTTCCTTAAAATGAAATTTTTAATGTGTTTCATTTCATTATAATCCGAACCACAAACATTTCATAGATAAAATTTTAAAAATAAAAACACAGTTTAGATCTTTAATAACATGAAGCATTTTTTCTTTGATTTATATATATTTTGTTGGTATTACAATATTTTCTTGATTCAATGTCTGAAACTCAGTGAACAGAAATAAAGAGAAAGTGAGATTCAATATGCAATAGACAGCTCATCTCACAGATTTTGTTTATAATTAAATAAATGTTGTATACCAAAAAATGGGATTGAATCAGAACTTTCAATTGTCTATATCAGAAACTTCCAAATGAACCTGAAATTGAGGCAGATCAATTATATATATTAGTTGATTTATGAATAATTTTACTGTAAAAATGTGATTTTTGCTAAAATTACCTTACAAAGCTCTTTATTGTTATATCTCTTAAACAATTTGAAATTAGCCTATGTAAAGTGAGCCTATAACATGAAACTTTATTTTCCACCTCTCCAACTTGAAAGAAGTAACACTTAAATTTAACTTTTTAAAAATTGCTTCTGTAGTTGTGTGTTGGATTCCTAAAACTACCATACCCTAAGCACGTTATTCTTGGGTGACTTTTTCATTATTGTGAATGGTCTTGATCCAGATAGGCTATATTCAACTTGATACCACATTTTCACAGACTTTAAGCCATAATTTGTAATTATTCACTACATTAGTTTGGTTGTTGAAAAAATTTCACTAGAGAGGAATATTTATCATTTATTGTTCAATTTTTATTTCTATCACGAAGTTGATGACAGTTCTAATTTACCTAGACCTTCTGTGTCTGCTCAATTGTATGTAAGAAGGGATGTGTTTTGCACTTGGAAATAAGTGGATCTTATGTATTGAAATCAGTAACAAAATCCTGGTCTGTCATACATGCCTTGTTTTAACATATGACTTTTGTGTGGTCCTGCTGACTACATCTAATTGCCACATCTTAAAAGCTATGTAATTGCTACCCCACCATGAATGCATTAAAGTGTAAGGGTGAATGGTAAACATAGTTTAGGTAGTGGGCCAGTTACCGGTTAGTGGTTTTATGTATCTATCTGTTTGTCTATCTATCAATCATCCATCTATCTATCTATCTATCTATCTATCTATCTATCTATCTATCTATCATCTATTTATCTATCTTACTGTCTTTAATTGTCTATCTTATTTGAGTAGAGTTGGGTATGAACCCAAATTAAGTGATTAAAGCTATGTGGAAGAGGAAAGATACAAGAGGACCATGTGTTTTTATTAAAATAAATCCACTGTTTTTTTTTCTTTTACTTCACTTTGACTTGTTTTATTAAATGCTTTAATGAGTATATTATTAAGTGGGCTTGATATATTCCATTCTTTACGTTGTGTGAGAGTTATTACTGTAACTTTCTCTATTGTTTGGAAAATATAGGAAGCAAATGTATTAATTTATATATTTATATTAATGTGGGTTACTACCTAATTAATTCTATTTATTGAGCACAAAGTTCAGCTGATATTCACAAAAATTGCAAAATAGTGAACATATTTTATTCTTGAGAAACCATAATCATTTATCCATAGCCAGCCTTGTTTGAAGCTTTTTTACTGGTTAATAGTGAAACATGTTTGCATTTGATTTACACTAAGAAGAGTTTTCATAATGTAATTTTGTTTTATATCATTGACTCTTGACTACGTATGAGTTAAGAATTCATCAGGTAGTCATGCATTGCTTAATGGTAGGGATACATTAAGAGAAATGCCTTGTTAGGCTATCTTATTGTGCAAACATCATAGAGTTTACTTACACAAACCTAGATATTATATACTAATACACAGGTATACCATGTGGTATAGCCTATTGCTTTTAGGTTATAAACCTGTAAAGCATGCTACTATATGGAATACTGTAGGAAACTGGAACAATTGTAAGTATTTGTGTATCTAAATATATCTAAACCTAGAACAGGTACAGTTAAATTATACTATTATAATCTTGTAGGCCTACAATTCTATATGTGATCAACCAAAACATTCCTATGTGGTACATGATTGTAGTTACATATTATAAAGACATGTATGTGTTCATATAGATAGATAGATGCCTTGTATGATGTATAGTTGAAGTTACAGAAGATAATGTCACAGATGCAATATTTTTAAAATTGTTACTAATAATTTACCAAAACAGAAAACATAACAGAATTTCAAGAAGCAATATAAACCTACAAAGAATAAATGAAAAAAAAATACCTGGTCACATCATGTTAAAACTCTTAAAAGCCAAAAACAAACTAGATAAAGAAAAAGAGTTTTAAATAAACAAAAATAAGACTGACTGCATAATTTTCATGAAGAATAACGGAAGCTAGAAGACGTATTATTAGGCAGTTGAAAGAAAATGATCATCAACCTAAAATTTGTAAACTCCTGCATTTGATTTATATATTTATATTAATGTGGGTTACTACCTAATTAATTGCACATATTCCTCAATAAAGAAAACAAAACAAAGACATTTCCAGGAAAACACTGCAAACATATTGTCGGAAGACATGCCAGAAATGTACTATTGAAAAGGAGTTCTTCAGGTAGAATAATTAATACCAGATGAAAACACAGAAACATAAGGTGAAGCAAATGGTATAGGAAAAAATAAAATGTTCAACTAAATTCAAAATAATATTTACTGTATTATTTGGGGCTTTAAATATATGAGAAAACACACAAATTATAGTGGAGGAATTGAGACAGAATGGGGATTAATCTTGGCTTCAACTCACTCCACTAGAGCATTCCTCATGTGTCCCCACAAAATCCACACAGCTGCCTCACTGATGCCACACCCACTAATAGTCATTCTATAAAGAAAATAGCTATTCTATACTGCTCCTTTGTGTTGTCATAATGTGTAACCATACCTTTTACTTTAAAAATTCCAGAAATGGCCTTAAGCAATTCAGATACCAAACCAAGATTGTGGAATGTCCCAACCAGGGAAGGAATGCCGAACAATTGTTTTACAGCCTTGTTGCCAAGGGCCAGACCACCAGGTGGCCCATTACTCAAGATAATCATCACAACCAGATATATGACCTGAATACCCTATCCCTCATGGGCTTTGCCCATCCCAGCCTGTATTGCATACCCTACCTCTGATATCAATTCTGATACTTTGCTTAATAAAAAATCCCCACTTAGGCTGGGCCTGGTGACTAATACCTGTAATTCAGCACTTTGTGAGGCTGAGGCCAGTGAATCACTTGAACTCAGGAGTTCGAGACCAGTCTAGGCAACATGGCAAACTCCACCTCTACAAAAATTACAAAAATTAGCAGGGCATGGTGGTGCTTGCCTGTAGTCCTAGCTACTCAGGAGGCTGTAATGCGAGCATCCCTTGAGCCCAGGAGGTCGAGGCTGCAGTGAACCATGTTTGCGCCACTGCACACACAAAAATACTCCCTACTGGCTTTTTTTGCGGAGCCAGCTGGAAAATTGTTGCGCTTCACTTACCATCAAGCACAAGTCCTGAAATACAACCCTGTCTGGGCAATCAATTTGTCCCCACATTAATTTCCATTACATGGAGAGCCTAAGAGCCTGTGAGCCTGTAACAGATTCTCTGGCCACTGCAGCAAGAACACCAGAGACATTTTCCTTCCCTGAAGGAGAGGCTTATGAGTAAGCAGGAGGCTGGGTGTGAGGTCTTTTAGGCTGACACTGAATCTTTGATTCATTATCACTGGGACAAGTGAGTTTTCTTCCTGCCTTCTGAAGACTCCTTGCCATCTCCCAGACAAAGCTTTGCCTCCCTTCCTGTCCCCTATTTGTTGTGTCTTTCTTTATCCTTCTTCTTTATTCCTTCTTGCCTTCCTTTGTTTTCATTAACTGTATTGTCTCAACCTAAATAGGCATCCTGTGGGATGGATTGAAACAGCCGATTGGTTTATCTGGAACAGAAATATGTGTAAAATGGGTGGAAATAGCTAACTCCCAGGAGTGATTACCCATGGTCTGATGGGAAACTCTGTTTATCTCCTTTGTCTTCTAAGTACTTCTCCACTGGCCTTCCCTTCCCCACAAGGGAAGGGAAGGGGAAGGGAAGGGTGTAAAGTTTTCTGTTGTCTGCCTGTTTCAGCATGTATACCTATGGACTCTGGGTGCTGTTTGTGTGAGGAGAGAATTGACAGCACATGGGTGGGGTGTTTGCATTGTTCGGGTCCCAATCATTTTTTTCTTTTTGTAGGTTTAATTCAACATCTTATTTCCTCATGCTTCTGTTGGGGGACATTTTTCAAAAATAAGAGGCTTTTGCTTATGGTTCCATGAAATAGAAGAGGATGATTTTCTTTTGTAATGTGGTTTGGTCCCACAATGACAGCACGGTGAACAGGATCATCAAAACCCACTCTGAGCGGGGCCCAGTGACTCACGCCCATAATCCCAGCACTTTGGGAAGCTGAGTTGGGCAGATCTCCTGAGGTCAGGAGTTAGAGACCAGCCTGGCCAACATGGTGAAACCCCATCTCTACTGAAAAGACAAATATTAGCCAGGCATGTTAGCGGGTGCTTGTAATCCCAGCTACTCAGGAGGCTGAGGCAGGAGAATCACTTGCACCCCGGAGGCAGACGTTGCAGTGAGCTAAGATCACACCATTGCACTCTAGCCAGGGTGACAAGACTGAAACTCCATCTCAAAAACAAACAAAAAACCCCAAAATCCCACTGTGCTCTTCTGAAAGCTGCAGAGAAAGAGAACCCCAAAACCTAGCATGCTGGCAAAAAGGTAAACATTTCTTACCAGTCAGGCTTCTGGCTTCTCACTCTCTGTGCAAACCAGATGAGTAAACGATAAAAATTACTGTTTGTCTCCTCTGCAAGGTTTCCATTAATGGGAAAAAGGATTTATGAGATTAACCTTAGGCTGTATTGAATGAGTGTACTTTGAGCGATGAATTTGTCTTTCTGTATCACTCTGTCATGGAGAGGGGTAAGAGAAAATAGAATGTAAGCCTAGGATCCCTGTAAGTCACCTGCTTGAGCCAGCCCAACCCATTGGTTGGGTACAAACTTTGCTGCAGGTACCTGAAAGAAAAACTGGATGAAGTTTCCTTCTCGTCTTGTATTAGTACTTGAGAACTTGACTTCATGGCCATGTGGAAGTACTGTCTCTTGGTCTCCACAATCCAGAGTATGAGAATTTTGGGGTTCCTGTCAGGCAGTCAGTCTGAAAGGACATACGATAATGTCATGGCTAGCCTTAAAAATTCTCTTGAGCAGTCAAAGTCTATTACAAGCTCAAAACTGCCTGCTCTAAATTGCTTTTGGAAATGTAGTGACAACTGCCCTATGCTGTGATTCAGTGGCTAGGGCTTTCCTCTTTCATTACAGTGGTTTGGATTCAATCCCTGGCTTAAGTGATGGGTGCTTTCTAGTTTGGTGTTTGTACGACCTTTGTAATTTATTGATTCTTTTCCTCTCCATGAACTAATTCTGACTTCCTGTCTTGAATTTTCCTTTTTCTGAGCTACCTTTAGGGAGATTCTAAATCTTGTAAAAACAGTTTGCCACCTCTAAAAATACCTCATGCACCAGTGGTGAAGTCATAACCTTATTTAAGGCTTATTAATTTGACATGAGAGGTAACCTTTGGTTAGAAAAAAAAAAAATTCAAAAGCCGGAAATATCACCTGTTTGCCCTGGTTAAAATCTGGTAATAAAACATTTTAAAGAATTTTTCTTATGAGAGATCTGTGGTTAAAAGTCAACTTAATTCAGGCTGATATTTGGGCTACATGTTTATAGGTACTGCTTTAAAGCCCCTGCTCTCCTTCTATAAAATCTTCTCAGTCAGGAGAATTCTGACTAATTTTTTATTTATCCCCATCTGTCACTTTTTCCTCTTGTATCTAATTTCTTTGACTTTTAGGGGAGCCAGAAATTTCTTTGCATTTAAAAAATTATCATAATGTGTAGTAGCTAAATGAGAGATATACTTTTTTAAATGGCTAATAGCAGTTGCTTAAAGTGAGTGATTATTACTACAGGGTCATACTCCTTTTGTCACATTTCAATAAGAAAAATAGTGCTCTTAAGATACCTAAAAGATATGAGATGGGCTGATTACAGAAGAAGCTAAGTGGCATGTATCGTGTAGCAGCCTTGAAGAAATGTCCTTACAGTAAAATTCACCATGAAAATTCTGCACTGTCCAACAACAGTGTAACATTTGTTGTCTCACAGCATTTCCTTCTTTGAAGGGACCCAGGATTCAGTGTAAAAATGAGATCTTTTATTTTGGGGGTTCAATCCTGCCTTCTAGCTATGCCTTCCTTTTAGACCATAGTAACTGCATGCTTTCTTGGCCCTGTTCCTGAAAAGGCTCCACCCTAAAGCCAATAATGAAATTTAAAAATGGACATTTTTAAAGCAATCTCCACATGTGAGGATGTGTGCTGTTCCTGGCCATCTCACTTGAACTTTTACTCACGTTTTTTGGTTTAAGTAAAATATAAATTCTCAATCTTGTTTTACCTAAGAGTTGTGCCTTCAGAAATGCAAATTTGGAGTTGCCTCGCTGACAACTTTTTAACTTGGGGAAAGGGTAATCAAGAGAGTACATAGTCTAAAATTGAAAAAAAAAAAAAAATCTTAAAAACTGGCAAGGGGGCCGGGCGCGGTGGCTCAAGCCTGTAATCCCAGCACTTTGGGAGGCCGAGACGGGCGGATCACGGGGTCAGGAGATCAAGACCATCCTGGCTAACACGGTGAAACCCCGTCTCTACTAAAAAATACAAAAAACTAGCCTGGTGAGGTGGCGGGCGCCTGTAGTCCCAGCTACTCAGGAGGCTGAGGCAGGAGAATGGCGTGAACCCGGGAGGCGGAGCTTGCAGTGAGCTGAGATCCGGCCACAGCACTCCAGCCTGGGTGACAGAGCGAGACTCCGTCTCAAAAAAAAAAAAAAAAAAAAAAAAAAAACTGGCAAGGGAAGAATCTTATAACTCTACCAAATCTACTTCTGTCTGTTTTCTGTGTATTTATAGGTGTCATGGATGTGATGTTTTACTCCCAAAGTATATGAAAGATCTCTAATTAATTAGCTTAAAAAGAAGCACTTAAATAAAATATTTTGTCCAAAAAATAGAAATTTTAATGTCTTTTAGTTGACGTAACTTTAGTAATCTCTGGTAAATAAAGACAATATTAAAGACTGTTGGTAAAATGAAATAAAAATATCATCAAAATTTAGACATTTGGTATAAATTAGGCAATTCAGACACTGTCTTGCTAACTGCTTTAAGGTTATAAACTGCTCCTGTAACTTTTGATAATTGTTCATCTTGCCTGCTCAAGAGCCATTAGATTCTAGAATGGCCTGGGGACATGTGGAATGAGCCATGTCCCCTACCTATGTTAGAAATAGTCAGATATTATCTACAGTTCTGTCCTGTGTCCTAGCTTCTGCGCCTGGTACATAATTAAAATTGCTTCCCTCCTAGGTTTTTAACTAAAATAAAAATTAGGTATTTTTGCTAAAATATTATAAAGAGTCATGGGGAATATGAGTTTTTTTTTTTTTTATTTATTTTTTATTTTTTTTTTTTTTTTGAGACGGAGTCTCGCTCTGTCACCCAGGCTGGAGTGCAGTGGCCAGATCTCAGCTCACTGCAAGCTCCGCCTCCCGGGTTCCTGCCATTCTCCTGCCTCAGCCTCCCGAGTAGCTGGGACCACAGGCGCCGCCACCTCGCCCGGCTAATTTTTTGTGTTTTTAGTAGAAACGGGGTTTCGCCGTGTTAGCCAGGATGGTCTCGATCTCCTGACCTAGTGATCCGCCCATCTCGGCCTCCCAAAGTGCTGGGATTACAGGCTTGAGCCACCGCGCCCGGCCGAATATGAGTTTTTATAGAGAAAATAATTTTGTCTCATTTGGAGGTTTTCAGGATGTTTTAGGTTTCTTTCTTAAAAGGATAACATTGAAGGTTTAAGGAAGCCATAAAAGATTTATAAAAGATTAATCTTGTAAAAGAAGGTCTGTGTTTGAGCAAGTTGGCCAAAGTTTGAAGGGGATTATTAAGTTTTTCTATGAGATGAACATTAATATACAAAGCAGACTAATGCTGGCCCAGAATCTGGGCCCCTGTGTCTGAAAATAGGGTTCATGTATAGCATTAATCTACTTTTTTATAAAAAGTGTAAAGGGTTACATAGATTATGAAATATTACCTTATGGTTAAACTAATTAAAATTGGATATATTTGTTTATTTTTAACAAGATTTTTGGGTAATATTAAAAATAATGAAAAACTTTGGTTTGTCTTTTTTTTTTTTTTTTGAGACGGAGTCTCACGCTGTTGCCCAGGTTGGAGTGCAGTGGCGCGATCTCGGCTCACTGCAAGCTCCGCCTCCTGGGTTCACGCCATTTTCCTGCCTCAGCCTCCTGAGTAGCTAGGACTACAGGCGCCCGCCACCGCGCCCAGCTAATTTTTTGTATTTTTAGTAGAGACGGGGTTTCACTGTGGTCTCGATCTCCTGACCTTGTGATCTGCCCGCCTCGGCCTCCGAAAGTGCTGGGATTACAGGCTTGAGCCACTGCGACCGGCTGGTTTGTCTTTTAAATAAACTACAGAAAAAAGAGAGGACAAAGAACAGACAGATTCAACTGTCCTCCTGCTGTCTTTATTGGGTCTTGTTGTTTGGAAAGCTGAGTCTCTCCTTTATCAATGAGTAAATGTTTTTCATTTTTAATTTTTTTTTTAGTTACCATTTTGGTCAATTAAATGACTTATAGTAATCTGGAATTTTATTTTGTGATATCAAGTGTTTTAAAACTTTTGATGTTTGACAAACTTTCCAGTATGAAATTAAGTATTAGGTCTCCTGAAGTCAAAAAACACATATTAGGCTTATTTGGTGGATTAAAACCATATAAAGGCTGGCACCACGGCTCACACCTGTAATCCCAGCACTTTGGGAGGCTGAGGCAGGTGGATCACCTGAGGTTAGGAGTTCAACACCAGCCTGACCAACATGGAGAAACTCTGCCTCTACTAAAAATACAAAATTAGCCGGGTGTAGTAGTGCATGTCTGTAATCCCAGCTACTTGGGAGGCTGAGGCAGGAGAATCACTTGAGCTCAGGAGGTGGAGGTTGTGGTGAGCCGAGATTGCGCCATTGCACTCCAGACTGGGCAACAAGAGCAAAACTCAGTCTCAAAAAACAAACAAACAAACAAACAAACAAAAATACAGAAAACATTGTAAAATGTAAAATGGTGTTTAACTGTCTTTAGATTATACTTATATAAATATGTTACTAATATATATTCCAAAACTATACTAGATTTTTATAATTCTGATAAGTCTCAGTGTATCTTAATAATTACAATTGTTTTGTTAAATTATTGTGTGCCACAGAGATGATCAGATTTTCTCATTGATTGTGTCTTTAACTGTGGCTGTCCTGACTTTTGTCATCGACAGGCAATTGTTGTTTTGCTCTGATCTTTTCAAAAGGCAATGTATAATGAATGTTAGCACTCGAACAGGTACTCTTGAATACAGGTCTCTGATAACTTCAAAGATTGTTATATTAGAATAGAAGGAAAAGCTTCCAAGACTGCCTCAGAAAGTTCATGTATTCATAAATATCCAGCAGAGCAGGAGTAAATTGCATGAACTAAACTAATAGAAGATTGATATAATATTTTATGACTTTTTTTTCTTAAAACATTATTATGTTTCTTTTCAGAATAATGAAAATTTTTGCCTTTTAAATTATTTACAGCTTTTAAAAATGGAGCAAAATACTCCCATAAGCAAAATTTGGAGCATGTTTCCTTCTCTCTACCTGATTTATCCAGAATGTTAAAACTATTTGTGAGTATTCTTAACTTATGGAAATATAGTTGTTTGCATAAATGCAAAAACAATATATTTTATTTTGTAATGGACACAGCTGGAGTTTTTACTAAGGCTTTCACTGAAATGGCATGCTTTCAGACTGCTTTGAAAAAATTGAGTTTGACTTATAAAGCTGATAAAAGCCTCTTGGAGAAACTGGCCTCATACCTTGTCTACACAGCCCTGTACAGAATTTTTGACCTGTGACAAGTAAAGAATGCCACTTCCTGACAGGTCAAGGAGCCCCAAGTTATCTTGGGACCTCATGGGGAGAGAAATTTGCCTAATTTATATAGATATTTAGAGACACAGATAAATCTGTGGCTGGGCTCAGGCTTCATACATTCTAATCTTTATAAAGATTCCTTATGAAACAATGTTCCAGCAAAGCCAATTAAAAAAAAAAAAAAACAGAGAGAGAAAGGCTATATGGAAAATAATTATTGCTGCTGCAATTTATGCAAATAATGAGGCTAAGTGTAATAAGACTATAACTTACTTTCCAAATAAGTTGGTTCTACTGTGATTTGTCTTTGATAAAAATGAGAGACTGGAGAAAGACTCTACTATATCTGTTTATTAGAGTCTAGTGTTTCCCATTGTTTCTTAATGTTTTATATTATTTACTAACTGGATCATGAAATTTTTCCAGGTTACAAGTATTCCATTCTTCTCACTTAATGAAATTGCTCCTATCATGTGCCTGAGGCTCTGCAAGATGAACTTACTCTTTATAATAGAGGCAAGCAAAACATGGACATTGTCATCACCCTCCTCCTCTATAACTAAAGATGCTTTCAATCTAACCTCTAAATATATTACGTCCACCATTAACATTTGTTTTTCATCTGTCCCCATAGAAATGCCTCTTATTAAAACTCTTAGCTTCATATTGCAGGTAACAGGAGTCTGGTTTTCTAGCCTATTCACTTAGCTTCCAAATAGCATCTGATCTGTTTCTTTGCTTTTTAATTTTTGAGATGAAGTTTTTGCTCTTGTTGCCCAGGGTGGAATGCAATGGTGTGATCTCAGCTCACCGCAATCTCTGCCTCATGGATTCAAGTGATTCCACTGCCTCAGCCTCCCGAGTAACTAAGATTACAGGCATGCACCACCATGGCCAGCTAATTTTGTATTTTTAGTAGAAACTAGGTTTTTCCATATTGGTCAAGCTGATCTCAAAATCCCAACCTCAGGTGATCCGCCCACCTTGGCCTCCCAAAATGCTGGGATTATAGACATGAGTCACCATGCCCAGCCTGATTGGTTCTAATATGCATTGTTAAACTGAGCTTAAATATTTATTAATTATTTCTGGCTGTTATTCAATTTTTAAAATAATTATTTTTTATATTCAACAGAGGTGCAAATGATTAAAGTTTGTCTTTCAGGCTTCAATACTTTACATCAAGCTGATGGTGATGCAGATTCCAACCCCTACCATCCCAGGAGGAATGAAGTCCCTATAAAACATTAAATCAGTCAATAAGAGATTTTTTTGTGTGACCTCCAAAATTAGGTGGGATGACGATCCTGGCCAGCAGGAAGCAGCTGTGAAAGACAAGACGACTGCCTTTTCTCCTTAAGAATGAGGAACATCCGGACACGGTGGCTCATGGCTGTAATCCCAATCCTGACTGAGATGGGCAGATCACCTGAGGTCAGGAGTTCAAGACCAGCCTGGCCAACATGGCAAACCCTGTCTCTACTAAAAATACAAAATTTAGCCAGACGTGGTGGTGCACGCTTGTAATTGCAGCTACTTTGAAGGATGAGGCACAAGAATCACTTGAACCCAGGAGGCAGAGATTACAGTGAGCCAAGAGTGCGCCACTGCACACCATCCTGGGTAACAGAACAAGACTATCTAACAAAGAAAAAAATAATAAGGAGGATAAAATCTCCCAGGGGAGAATGAGAAGGAGAAAGATTAGGGACAGGGCTTAGCTTCAGTTCACCCCACTAGAACATTCTTTCATGCACTCCTACTGATCACAAAAGTCACACCACTACTTCACTGATTCTATATCTGCAAATATTCATGCAAAGAAAGTAGTCATTATGTATGGTTCTTCTGTGCTCTCAAAATGTGTAAACATGGCTTTTATTTAAAGAATTCCAGAAACTGGTTTTAGGCAATTCAAAAATCAAATCAAGATTGTGAAATGTTCCAACAAGGGAAGGAATGCTGAACAATTGATTTATAGCCTTTTTGCCACAGGCCAAACAACGACATGGCCCATTACTAAATATAACTATCACAACCAGATATGGTGACCTGCATACCCCACCCCTCATGTCTTTTGCCCAATCCAGCCTTCATATCTTACCCCTGATGTTAAATGCCATACTTTGACTAAGGCTGTTTTTGGGGAACCAGCTGGAAAATTCTTGCACCTTTGGGTTTTTCCTTGTACTCGAGCACAAGCCCCAAAATAGAGCCTTGTCTGGGAAATCTACTTGGCCTTGTGTCAATTTCCATTACATAGGGAGCCAAACAGCCTGTGATCCATAACAGAATGTGAGTTAATGTACTTGAAGATTCTTGCATTTATCTGAAAAGCATAAAGTTACTCCTTTTTATAAGATTTTAGTAAGTCTAGGATGCACATTAAAATCTCTAGCATAGTCACTTAATGAATTGTAAAGAGAATGTATAACTAACAAAAATAAAATGAAATAATAAAAATGTAATAGAAAATAAGAAACAAGAACAACAACTTAAAGTATAGTGAGACAGATCAAAATAAAAGAAAATATTCAAAGGAAGATGCTAGATGGGATTTGCAAATGTCAGTAATCACTTTGAAAAAGAATGGATCTTTTTTTAGTTCATTCAAACTGCTATACCAAAGCATCATAAACTAGATAGCTTATAAAGCATCAGAATTTTATTATCACATTTCTGTAGGCTGAGAAATCCATGATCCAGGTGCAGGGAGATTCCATGACCGGTTGTGGGCCCATTGACTTGGGCCTTCTCAATGTTTGTGCCAGGGCACTAACCTACTCATGAGGGCTCCTCCCACATGACCTAATAACCTTCCAAAAGACTTCACCTCTGAATACCATGATCTTACAGGATAGATTTTCAACCCATAAGGGTTGAATTTGGAGGATACAAAGACATTCTGACCATAGCAGGTCACATACTACAGTTTTAAAAAATGTCAGATAAGATGAAAACAAAATTCAACTATATGAGGCATAAAAGAAACACTTTATATAGGAAGACAGAGCAAATAATATTTAAAAAGTTATAGAAACACTAACAAAACAAATCTTACTTAGCTGTTATAATATTAAACATAGATTTTCCAAAAAGTGCAATTAGATAAAAGTGAATTATTTCAAAACAATAAAAAGGTCATGTTAGAAATACATGTACTTGATAGTATGACCACAACATATATAAAGGAAACACTGAGAGAATTAGAAGACATAACATAAACCTACAGTCAGATCAATAGTTTTTATAATTTCAGTATAATTATCAATACATCCAATAAATACAAAATGTGGCAAGGAAATTGGACAATAAAAATGTCAACAATCAGAGTTGTAATATTTTAAGTCTAAGGGAAACTAAAAAAAAAAAAAAATACTTGCAAATAAGCAAAACGAAGCACAAGTGACCAATATTAAGATTGTAAAAGAGAGCATCATATCAGTGTCTTACGCACTAAAAAATAAAATTGAATCTGTAAATCTCGCTTTAAAAACTCCAATTCTTTACTTTTTAACCAAATAAAATTTAATGCATATAACAATACTAAATATTTTTAAAAGATCATCAATCCCTTTTTGCCAAAACCAGTCAGGGACATGCAGAAGAATATCACTGGCTATTAGTCCTCATGAGCATAGGTGCAAAAATACTAAAGAAATCTCAGTATTCTGAATCTAGGCAATGGATAAAAATGGTAATGTAATGCTCACTTTTTGGTTGATTGTAAGAATAAAAGTTGCTTTAGCATCTAAAAATTCAACAATTTAATATAATTTGCACTGTTAACAGGGTAAAAGAGACGTAAAAAATATGTCATTATTTCATGGGAATTTTTTTTCACAAAAAGGAATGGAAGAAAACACTCAATATAGTAAAGAGTATCAAACAATTCTTTTACAACAAATACCACCCTTTTCAGTGAAATAAAAACACTCTCTCTTTTAGCTCAGAAATGGGGAACAATGCCTATTCCTATTTCATACTTTATTAAAACAGAAATGTCAGCCGGGCATGGTGGCTCATGCCTGTAATCCCAGCACTTTGGGAAGCTGAAGCAGGCAGATCACGAGGTCAGGAGATCGAGACCATCCTGGCTAACAGAGTGAAACCCTGTCTCTACTAAAAAAATACAAAAAATTAGCCAGCCATGGTGGCACGTGCCTGTAGGTCCAGCTACTCAAGAGGCTGAGGCAGGAGAATCGCTTGAACCCAGGAGGCGGAGGTTGCAGCAAGCCGAGATTGTGCCACTGCACTCCAGTTGGTTCATGGCTGGGGCCTGTCCTTGCACCCAGCATTTCTAAGCATGCTTCTCAGCTTTCTTTTTCTTCAACCATGGTGTTTACATCATTTCTATATCAACTTTCAGTGTTTTGTGTCAAAAGATCTGTTCCACATGATGGCTTACTCCGTATTTTGGTTTATCTCCTGTTTTCATTAAGTTTGACATTAGTATTCTTTAAAAGTTAATATGTATTAAAGTTGATATTCATTTAATCTTTCATTGGGGAAATTTAAATTCCAGCTATTAAATTCTAAATTCTTAATTAAAAGGGTGATTTTTTTTTCTGGGAATATAAATAAACATGTAAAATTGTATATTAAGTAAGTCTTTTTATACTCTGGACACTAACCTTTTTTAAAAACAATAGAGATTTATTAATTATACACTAATAATTGAAATAAACTTTCCTGGCTGTTATATCTTGACATATATATGTAGTTTAAAAAATTAAACAATTAACCAATCAATAATTAACCAATTCAATTAACTGAGCTCCATTTCAAAGCTGGCCATATTTTAACACTATAAATTTACATATTTAGTGCTGTTGTTTGGATGTGGTTTGTCCCTGCCAAAATTCATGTTGAAATTGAATCACCAATGTAAAGATATTGGGAGGTGATGCTTGTAAGAGGGGATGAGTTTATTAAACCAGATTAATATATTTATGGAGTGACTGGGTTAGTTCTCCAAGGAATGAACTAGTTCTTACAGGACTGAATTAGTTATTGTGAAAGCAGATTTTGTAAATTGAGGTTGCTTCTTGTTTTTGGTCCCTTTTGATACACTCGCTTTCTTCTCCTCTTCTCTACCATGTTATGACATGGGCCTCACCAGAAGCCATCCAGATGATGATGCCATCCTTCTTGAACTTCCCAGTCCCAAGAATGATGAGCTAAATAAACCTATCATCTTTATAAAATACCCAGTCTCAGGTATTCTGTTATGGCAATGCAGAACAGACTAAGACACCTAGAAAACATCAGCACCTAAATATCTTTTATTAACCACTCTGGGATAATCAGAGAAAACTGCAGAGACCACATATAGAAATTCTACAGTTAACTAAATAGTTCTCATTTGATATAATAAACAACCAATATCATTTATGTGTTTAATATGTATACTTTAATAGATAATATATGCATAATAATATATATACATTTAATATGGGTTTTACATTTCCTTTCACAGACATGATATTCATATGCATATAAACAATAATAAGATAATATACCAATAACATTCACATTTTCCTTATTATGGGAAATATGATGATTTAAGCATTTTTATTAATATAGAATAATATAGTTAGTACATTCTCTAATTCTCATGTCAATTCCCTGAGGTAGTATTTTATTTTATTTTATTTTATTTCTTATTATTATTATACTTTAAGTTCTAGGGTACATATGCATAACATGCAGGTTTGTTACATATGTATACTTGTGAAATGTTGGTGTGCTGCACCCAACAACTCGTCAACACCCATGAACTCGTCATTTACATCAGGTATAACTCCCAATGCAATCCCTCCCCCCTCCCCCCTCCCCATGATAGGCCCTGGTGTATGATGTTCCCCTTCCCGAGTCCAAGTGATCTCATTGTTCACTTCCCCCTATGAGTGAGAACATGCGGTGTTTGGTTTTCTGTTCTTGCGATAGTTTGCTGAGAATGATGGTTTCCAGCAGCATCCATGTCCCTACAAAGGACACAAACTCATCCTTTTTTATGGCTGCATAGTATTCCATTGTGTATATGTGCCACAATTTCTTAATCCGGTCTGTCACTGATGGACATTTGGGTTGATTCCAAGTCTTTGCTATTGTGAATAGTGCCGCAATAAACATACGTGTGCATGTGTCTTTATAGCAGCATGGTTTATAATCCTTTGGGTATATTCGCAGTAATGGGATGGCTGGGTCATATGATATTTCTAGTTCTAGATCCTTGAGGAATCGCCGTACTGTTTTCCATAATGGTTGAACTAGTTTACAATCCCACCAACAGTGTAAAAGTGTTCCTATTTCTCCACATCCTCTCCAGCACCTGTTGTTTCCTGACTTTTTAATGATCGCCATTCTAACTGGTGTGAGATGGTATCTCATTGTGGTTTTGATTTGCATTTCTCTGATGGCCAGTGATGATGAGCATTTTTTCATGTGTCTGTCGGCTGTATGAATGCCTTCTTTTGAGAAATGTCTGTTTATATCCTTTGCCCACTTTTCGATGGGGTTGTTTGTTTTTTTCTTGTAAATTTGTTTGAGTTCTTTGTAGGTTCTGGATATCAGCCCTTTGTCAGATGAGTAGATTGCAAAAATTTTCTCCCATTCTGTAGGTTGCCTGTTCACTCTGATGGTAGTTTCTTTTGCTGTGCAGAAGCTCTTTAGTTTAATGAGATCCCATTTGTCAATTTTGGCTTTTGTTGCCGTTGCTTTTGGTGTTTTAGACATGAAGTTCTTGCCCATGCCTATGTCCTGAATGGTATTACCTAGGTTTTCTTCTAGGGTTTTTATGGTATTAGGTCTAACATTTAAGTCTCTAATCCATCTTGAATTAATTTTTGTATAAGGAGTAAGGAAAGCATCCAGTTTCAGCTTTCTACCTGTGGCTAGCCAATTTTTCCAGCACCATTTATTAAATAGGGAATCTTTCCCCATTTCTTGTTTTTCTCAGGTTTGTCAAAGATCAGATGGCTATAGATGTGTGCTATTATTTCTGAGGACTCTGTTCTGTTCCATTGGTCTATATCTCTGTTTTGGTACCAGTACCATGCTGTTTTGGTTACTGTAGCCTTGTAGTATAGTTTGAAGTCAGGTAGCGTGATGCCTCTAGCTTTGTTCTTTTGACTTAGGATTGTCTTGGCAATGCGGGCTCTTTTTTGGTTCCATATGAACTTTAAAGCAGTTTTTTCCAATTCTGTGAAGAAACTCATTGGTAGCTTGATGGCGATGGCATTGAATCTATAAATTACCTTGGGCAGTATGGCCGTTTTCACGATATTGGTTCTTCCTATCCATGAGCATGGTATGTTCTTCCATTTGTTTGTGTCCTCTTTTATTTCACTGAGCAGTGGTTTGTAGTTCTCCTTGAAGAGGTCCTTTACATCCCTTGTAGGTTGGATTCCTAGGTATTTTATTCTCTTTGAAGCAATTGTGAATGCAAGTTCATTCATGATTTGGCTCTCTGTCTGTTACTGGTATATAAGAATGCTTGTGATTTTTGCACATTAATTTTGTATCCTGAGACTTTGCTGAAGTTGCTTATCAGCTTAAGGAGATTTTGGGCTGAGACAATGGGGTTTTCTAAATATACAATCATGTCATTTGCAAAGCTGGACAATTTGACTTCTTCTTTTCCTAACTGAATACCCTTTATTTCTTTCTCTTGCCTGATTGCCCTAGCCAGAACTTCCAACACCATGTTGAACAGGAGTGGTGAGAGAGGGCATCCCTCTCTTGTGCCAGTTTTCAAAGAGAATTTTTCCAGTTTTTGCCCATTCAGTATGATATTGGCTGTGGGTTTGTCATAAATAGCTCTCATTATTTTGAGGTACGTTCCATCAATACCGAATTTATTGAGCGTTTTCAGCATGAAGGGCTGTTGAATTTTGTCAAAGGCCTTTTCTGCATCTACTGAGATAATCATGTGGTTTTTGTCTTTGGTTCTGTTTATATGTTGGATTACGTTTATTGATTTGCATATGTTGAACCAGCCTTGCATCCCAAAGAGGAAGCCCACTTGATCATGGTGGATAAGCTTTTTGATGTGCTGCTGGATCCGGTTTGCCAATATTTTATTGAGGATTTTTGCATCAATGTTCATCAGGGATATTGGTCTAAAATTCTCTTTTTTGTTGTGTCTCTGCCAGGCTTTGGTATCAGGATGATGTTGGCCTCATAAAATGAGTTAGGGAGGATTCCCTCTTTTTCTATTGATTGGAATAGTTTCAGAAGGAATAGTACCAGCTCCTCCTTGTACCTCTGGTAGAATTCAGCTGTGAATCCATCTGGTCCTGGACTTTTTTTGGTTGGTAGGCTAGTAATTATTGCCTCAATTTCAGAGCCTGCTATTGGTCTATTCAGGGATTCAGCTTCTTCCTGGTTTAGTCTTGGGAGAGTGTAAGTGTCCAGGAAATTATGCATTTCTTCTAGATTTTCTAGTTTATTTGCATAGAGGTGTTTATAGTATGCTCTGATGGTAGTTTGTGTTTCTGTGGGGTCGGTGGTGATATCCCCTTTATCATTTTTTATTGCGTCTATTTGATTCTTCTCTCTTTTCTTCTTTATTAGTCTGGCTAGCGGTCTATCAATTTTGTTGATCTTTTCAAAAAACCAACTCCTGGATTCATTGATTTTTTGGAGGGTTTTTTGTGTCTCTATCTCCTTCAGTTCTGCTCTGATCTTAGTTATTTCTTGCCTTCTGCTAGCTTTGGAATGTGTTTGCTCTTGCTTCTCTAGTTCTTTTAATTGTGATGTTAGAGTGTCAATTTTAGATCTTTCCTGCTTTCTCTTGTGGGCATTTAGTGCTATAAATTTCCCTCTATACACTGCTCTAAATGTGTCCCAGAGATTCTGGTATGTTGTATCTTTGTTCTCATTGGTTTCAAAGAACATCTTTATTTCTGCCTTCATTTTGTTATGTACCCAGTAGTCATTCAGGAGCAGGTTATTCAGTTTCCATGTAGTTGAGCAGTTTTGATTGAGTTTCTTAGTCCTGAGTTCTAGTTTGATTGCACTGTGGTCTGAGAGACAGTTTGTTATAATTTCTGTTCTTGTACATTTGCTGAGGAGTGCTTTACTTCCAATTATGTGGTCAATTTTGGAATAAGTGTGATGTGGTGCTGAGAAGAATGTATATTCTGTTGATTTGGGGTGGAGAATTCTGTAGATGTCTATTAGGTCTCCTTGCTGCAGAGATGAGTTCAATTCCTGGATATCCTTGTTAACTTTCTGTCTCGTTGATCTGTCTAATGTTGACAGTGGGGTGTTGAAGTCTCCCATTATTATTGTATGGGAGTCTAAGTGTCTTTGTAAGTCTCTAAGGACTTGCTTTATGAATCTGCATGCTCCTGTATTGGGTGCATATATATTTAGGATATTAGCTCTTCCTGTTGAATTGATCCCTTTACCATTATGTAATGGCCTTCTTTGTCTCTTTTGATCTTTGATGGTTTAAAGTCTGTTTTATCAGAGACTAGTATTGCAACTCCTGCTTTTTTTGTTGTTCTCCATTTGCTTGGTAGATCTTCCTCCACCCCTTTATTTTGAGCCTATGTATATCTCTGCATGTGAGATGGGTCTCCTGAATACAGCAAACTGATGGGTCTTGACTCTTTATCCAGTTTGCCAGTCTGTGTCTTTTAATTGCAGCATTTAGTCCATTTACATTTAAGGTTAATATTGTTATGTGTGAACTTGATCCTGCCATTATGATATTAACTGGTTATTTTGCTCGTTAGTTGATGCAGTTTCTTCCTAGCATCGATGTTCTTTACATTTTGGCATGTTTTTGCAAAGGCTGGTACCGGTTGTTCCTTTCTATGTTTAGTGCTTCCTTCAGGGTCTCTTGTAAGGCAAGCCTGGTGGTGACAAAATCTCTAAGCATTTGCTTATCTGTAAAAGATTTTATTTCTCCTTCACTTATGAAATTTAGTTTGGTTGGATATGAAATTCTGGGTTTAAAATTCTTTTCTTTAAGAATGTTGAATATTGGCCCCCACTCTCTTCTGGCTTGTAGAGCTTCTGCTGAGAGATCTGCTGTTAGTCTGATGGGCTTCCCTTTGTGGGTAACCTGCCCTTTCACTCTGGCTGCCCTTAACATTTTTTCCTCATTTCAACTTTGGTGAATCTGGCAATTATGTGTCTTGGAGTTGCTCTTCTCGAGGAGTATCTTTGTGGCGTTCTCTGTATTTCCTGGATTTGAATGTTGGCCTGCCATACTAGGTTGGGGAAGTTCTCCGGGATGATATCCTGAAGAGTGTTTTCCAACTTGGTTCCATTTTCCCCCTCGCTTTGAGGCACCCCAATCAGACGTAGATTTGGTCTTTTTACATAATCCCATACTTCTTGCAGGCTTTGTTCATTTCTTTTTCTTCTTTTGTCTTTAGGTTCCTCTTCTCGCTTCATTTCATTCATTTGATCCTCAATCGCTGATACTCTTTCTTCCAGTTGATCGAGTCAGTTATTGCAGCTTGAGCATTTGTCACGTATTTCTCGTGTCATGGTTTTCATCTCTGTCAGTTCGTTTATGGCCTTCTCTGCATTAATTATTCTAGTTATCAATTCTTCCACTCTTTTTTCAAGATTTTTAGTTTCTTTGCGCTGGGTATGTAATTCCTCCTTTAGCTCTGTGAAGTTTGATGGACTGAAGCCTTCTTCTCTCATCTCGTCAAAGTCATTCTCCGTCAGGCTTGGATCCATTGCTGGCGATGAGCTGCGCTCCTTTGCCGGGGGAGATGCGCTCTTATTTTTTGAATTTCCAGCTTTTCTGCCCTGCTTTTTCCCCATCTTTGTGGTTTTATCTGCCTCTGGTCTTTGATGATGGTGATGTACTGATGGGGTTTTGGTGTGGGTGTCCTTCCTGTTTGTTAGTTTTCCTTCTAACAGTCAGGACCCTCAGCTGTAGGTCTGTTGGAGATTGCTTGAGGTCCACTCCAGACCCTGTTTGCCTGGGTATCAGCAGCAGAGGCTGTAGAAGATAGAATATTGCTTAACAGCGAGTGTACCTGTCTGATTCTTGCTTTGGAAGCTTCCTCTCAGGGGTGTACTCTACCATCTGAGGTGTGGGGTGTCGGTCTGCCCCTAGTGGGGGATGTCTCCCAGTTAGGCTACTCAGGGTCAGGGACCCACTTGAGCAGGCAGTCTGTCCGTTCTCAGATCTCAATCTCCATGTTGGGAGATCCACTGCTCTCTTCTGAGCTGTCAGACAGAGTCGTTTGCATCTGCAGAGGTTTCTGCTGCTGTTGTTGTTGTTGTTGTTGTTGTTGTTGTTTAGCTGTGTTCTGTCCCCAGAGGTGGAGTCTACAGAGACAGGCAGGCCTCCTTGAGCTGCTGTGAGCTCCACCCAGTTCAAGCTTCCCAGAGGCTTTACTTACTTAAGCCTCAGCAATGGCGGGCACCCCTCCCCCAGCCTCACTGCTGCCTTGCTGTTAGATCGCAGACTGCTTTGCTAGCCATGAGGGAGGCTCCGAGGGCGTGGGACCCTCCCAGCCAAGTGTGGGATATAATTTCCTGGTGTGCCCGTTTGCTAAGATCCTTGGTAAAGCGCCATACTGGGGTGAGAGTTACCCGATTTTCCAGGTGTTGTGTGTCTCAGTTCCCCTGGCTAGGAAAAAGGATTCCCTTCCCCCTTGCACTTCCCAGGTGAGGCGATGCCTCGCCCTGCTTCAGCTCTCACTGGTCGGGCTGCAGCAGCTGACCAGCACCGATTGTCCAGCACTCCCTAGTGAGATGAACCCAGTACCTCAGTTGAAAATGCAGAAATCACCAGTCTTCTGTGTCGCTCACGCTGGGAGCTGGAGACTGGTGCTTTTCCTATTCGGTCATCTTGCTCCGCCCTCGTATTTTATTATCATACATCTATATATGAAGTAACTCAATAGAAGAGAGTTTTGAGAACTGCCTCAAATGACAAAACCATAACTTAACACCTTGCAGTGCAGTTCCAGAGTGGTACTTCTGGTTACAATACAATATGGTGCCTCATATACTTAGGATTGTGTCCTGTTTAGAAAAAATTGAGAAAAAGCTGAAGTAGTTATTTTCTATAACTCCATCTGTGTATACTTTTGTGTTGTTATAATTGCCCACCTCTGAATTGTTCTTAGAATTGCTTAAAGATATCTCAATGCAGAGGTTAGTCACTCATGCATTAATTATTATTTTCTTCTTTTTTTCTTTGTTAAGCTCTTCATCCATTTCAGGTTAATTTTTCCAAAATTGAACTATCAAGAAAATTTTATGTTTGCACTCTATTTTTGATATTGCTTCTTCCTGAATAGTTTGAGTACAAAAAAACATTTCTTAGTAAAAGCTTGGTAAGTCTCAATTTTCTGGAATAGCTTTTTCAAACTTGGGCATAGATACCTTTATAAGTACATCAAGAGTTTACTAAGTGTGTTGGATAATAAAAGGAAATATATTTTCAGAACCTCATCGTTTTCCTAAAACTGAAGTGCCTAAAATGCATTTCTAATGGAGGCAACATGCTGGGACTGTTTTTACAAGCCCTCTTTCACAATCCTTCTACTATCACTTTATAATTAAAGTGTTTATCTTTGACCAATCACAAATTTTCAGCTTTTGCATTCTTCGTTGAATATATAGATCTCTAGCATGAAAACAAATTGTTATGTTAGTATCTAAAATATGTTAACAGTTACATTCTTTGTAAATATTTATGTTATGCAAATTTTTGATACCATGGTTTTAAAAAATATTTTCAGGAATACTTGAGCAAAATATTGGAAGGCCATAGTTCTAAGTTATTACATAAGACCAAAGTTATTATAGCTGCCTAAGTGCCATACCAGATTATTTAACAGAGTTTCAGGGTAACTTTTCTAAGTTCTGTAATAATAGAGTGTGTATTTATTTTAATCCACAAATAGTGCTTTTTAACAAACATTTGGTAATACAAATAGCAGCTAAGTAAAATTTGCAATATCCTTAGGCTAATAAATACTTCTCTTTAGATAACAATGTTTTCTATTATCCACTGTAATAAATATTGCCATTATAGTAGATCATGTTGTTAATTTAAAGTCAAAAACCCAATGTAGAAATCTTGGTTTCATCACTTCTGTGAAGATTTGCAGGTAAATTAGTTTCTCAATGTGATAATTTTTATCTGTAAGAGAAGGGGGTTATTATATTTCTCTCCTGTGTTTATTGTGAAGCATCTAAGATATATCAAAGTATGTTCATGTAATAAAGTGACAGACAGTCATATAGTAATCACATAGACTGAACTGAATACACATAGACCAAATTTGAATCTTGTGTCTGGAAATTATCAAGTGACTTTTTAAGGCAAGGTTTTATTTTTCATGTATACCAAGATAATAATTATCTCAAATTTTCCCCTAGCAGAAATATTGAGGAGGATTAGTTGAGGTAATTTATTTAGTGTTTTCAGCATGTGTGCACACATACACGCACACACATACAAACAATAAAAACAAAGCAAAACAACAACAAAAAATATTCATCAAACAAATATTGATGGGACACTTAGTTCAGCCACTATGAAGCCTCTTGATATATGTAATTGGGCAAAACAAAGATCCCTGGCCTCATCGTATTTAAAGTCTAATAAGCTGACATATAATACAGAATATCCATCACATTTACACAAAATGCAGATGAAGGTGCAGATAACGGCTTGTACCAAAGTGAGGAGGAGATAAGCAGTTAAGGCAGTAATAAGCATTCAGGGTCTCGATACACTTATTTGAAAGGTAAACCTACAAGATTTGCCTGTGTGGTCTAAGAAACTGGCCCTTGACTGATATCAGAAAGCTTGCATGAGGACCCTGTCGGATGGATCAGGAATAAGGATTCAAGTTCAGTTTTGACATGATAAGTTTGGATACTGATTAAAAAGTTCAAGTGAAGATGTGGGAGCAGTTGGAAACACAAGGCTGAACTTCACTCTAGTGGGTAAACATAGAAATTCACATTTGGGAGTCATCAGCATCTCAATTATATTTATAGTCTCAAGAGATAAAAGATGTGATTTCTGAGAAATATATTCTAAACCTTTCCAATGTGAAGCCGTTGGGGAGTGAGGAGTAGATGTGAAAGGAAGTGTCAAGGTGATAAGAAGAAAGCCATTATATTGCCAAGCCTAGGAAGATAAGTATAGAAAGCGAGTGAACAAAAGTGTCAAGTCCTCCAGAGACAGCAGAGAATATGAAAAACAAGAATTGGCCATATCTTATTTAGCTTCATGTGGCACAAATGATCTTGATGTGAGGGCATCATTAAGTAATGGAACAAAAGTCTGATGAAATATGTTTTAGAAAGAAAAGGTTGAGAAGATTTTGAGAGAATAAATATAGAAAGACTTTTTGAAGGAGTTTTGCAACTAAAGAGAAACAGAAGCTTCAGTGAAATAGGAAGCAAAATCAGTAGTGTAAATGAGGTGGTGGTAGGAGACTTTGAAGACTTGAGAAGAATTGAACTTGCTGTCTCAGAGAATGGAAATCTAAAGAATTCAGGAAATAAAAGATGATTATTCTTTGATGTGCAGGTGTAAAATGCCTATCTGGGGTGGATGCAGTAAATGAATCAATGAAAACAAATTTAGGGTTTTTACTAATAAAGTGAATGGAAATAGCGTTTTACTAATAAAGTGAATGGAAAAAGCTTCAAGTTAAAAGCAAATGACTCATGATGGTATGTGACATTAAATGTAATGATAATAAAATGTGACTAGATTAGATTATTCTTATGGAAGTAGTTTCTAGACGTTACTGTGTAAAATTAAGTTTCTAGTTTTACTAATTAGATCTGTTACTGATAATAATAACAACTTCAAATAAAGACTACAAAAGATTATACTACAAAAATTAAACTAAAAATTATAAGATTTCCTAAATAATTTTATATATAATAGAACAAAAAACACACAAAACAACCCTTTTCCTGAAAATACAATAAAATCTGTGATATTGCATGAGATGTCTGACTAAATATCAAATTATATTGAGTACTTTTGAGCAATTGTTGGTGAGTAAGCAATGATATAATAAGATAGAATATTTTTTCAAAAATTAGGCAATTTGAAAAGCCTTATGTTGTCCAATAGAAAAATAGAAATAAAGTACTACTCTTAACTGGATGATAATATTAAAAGTGATTTTCTATTGAAACAAAAATGTGGACATAGCTGTTGGGTAGGAAAGTGCTAAGAATACAAATAAGCCAAAATCTTCATCTTTTATAGCAGGAAGGTGAATAACAATATATAATATACAACTTGTAAATAAAGATATAACAGTTTGGAAAACAGTAAAACAGTGAAAAGTACTGCCTCTAGAAAGCAGGATGGTGTTTGGAGAAAAAACAACAAGGAGCTTCTGCTATTTTTTTCAATTAATTTATAGCACTATATAACATTAAAACCACATATATTTATTGCCATATATAAAGGAAAAACAACTTAAAATTATTTAAGGAGAAAAAACCTTCAAAATATCAAATAAAGTCTAAGGGTAGAACAGATAAAGTGAAGTCTACGGGTAGAACAGATAAAGTGTTTATAAGGTTTTACAACATAAACCTTATAAAATAACACCCATCCTATACAAGACAGAATTTTTATGGGACATCAAATGTTTCACAGTTCACATGAAAAAAGAGTTAGTTGGGTAAAATAAACTATCACAAAATTTGTCTTCTTGAAGTTTTAAAGATTGATGGATACAATGCCTTCTTATCAGAGATGTAAAAATATGTGTTTTAATTTGCCATCTTTTGAAAATTATTTTTATAAGCATGATTTGATACATTTTAGGAATAATATTGCATCCAATTTAAATTGTGATGAAAAGGAATAGATGTGTTTTACTTCCTCTCCCCTAAGCAATTGAGGGAGATTATGACTACTTTTTTGGAAGTGATTAAGAAAAGCATAATGAGTCACAAATTCTGGAAGTTGAACAGAGCTGAAATGGTAAATTATTTCAGAGCAGATGTTAAAGGATGAAACTGACAGTTGAGAGAAAAGAGTGTGTATTAGAGAACTAGAATAATCTTTTTAGAGCCCTTTCTTATAGCCCACTTTTGACAGACACAACTTCCCAAATCAATGATTATATGAAAACACTTGCTTTGAAGAGAGATATTTTAAAATTCCTAAGTACTGTAATTCTAACTATTAAAAACATTTCTACAGGCAAGTATTCTGTAATAATAATGACAGGATGTATCATCAACAATTACTAGTAATACTTATAGATATCTACCCTCTGTAAAATATTTACCATAAATAGGATTGAAATAATTTTTAAAAATCTCTATTTTATGTGTTCAGAATGAGGCCAAATCATACAGAGAGGTTGTATAAGTTGGCCATGGTTTTACAAATTACTTACATTTCTGGAGACAGAAATCAATTTTCATTTTTTTCCCCCAAAGATCTAAACTTGTCCACAGCCCTGGGCTATTGTAAATAGTTGAGATAACTCTGTTTGTTTATTTGGTTGTGCTTATTATTGTTTTCATAAGGAATTATATTGTCAATCAAAAATATTTAACTTACAAATTATATTTCCATTAATTTTCAATGTATGCTTATGAGTAGCACAATGTCACCTAACTCACCAATGTAACCATATATTTTAGAGATTAAACACACAGACACTTCAAGGAAAATTTCTCATCTGTTCCCTTGTTGAAATAAAAAATATGATTACCTACTGCAGCAGGCAAAATAGTAAGCCTCCAAATGTATTAATGTCCTACTTCTCAATACCATGTGAATTAGTTAAATTACATGGCAATTGGGAAATAAAGTTGCAGATAAAATGAAAGTGCTAATTGGTGAGAAGATTATCCTGAGTTATCCAGCTAGGTCTAATGTAATTAGGAGGATCCTTATGAATGAAAGAAGACAAAAGAGAAAGAACTAGAGATACAGCATTGTGACAAACACCCTCCCGAACCTTGTGGCTTTGTAGATGGAAGGATGGGACCATGAATTATAAATGTGGGCAGTCTCTTGAAGCTGGAAAAGTCAAAGGAATAGATTCTCCCTAGAATTTCCAGAAGAAATGAAGCCCAGCTTCCTAACACCATTATGTTAACCCAGTAAGGCCCATTTTCAACTGCAATCTCTACAACTTTAAGGTAATACATTTGTGTTGTTTTAAGTGATTAAGTGTGTGATATCATTTTATAGAATAAATAAGAAATGAATACAGTTATCACACATTAGGATATTTGCTATATGTAAGCAATAAACTATTAAACAAGACAGAAAAGATTATTTGTCTTATAAGAACTTAAATTTTAGAGATTAAAAAAATAAAGAAATAAGCAAAAAAAAATTAGGTTGATAACATCTATGAAGAAAAAAACAAGATGTTGGGAGAGAATGAAAAGGAAGACCTATTTAAGTAGGTCTGCACTCTGTAGACAGTAGAATCTGTCACACGAAAACAATGGCCCTGATAACTATAAAATTAGGAATCAGCTAAGCTTACAATATTTTAAGAGCTTTCCTAAGGCATAAAACAGTGAATTCACAGATTGTAGAGTGTAGAAGACTTTGACGTTTAAGGAACAGAATCACAACACTTTGACGAGAAACAGTTTACCAAGTAGAAGAGTGTAAGTATTGATTTTGGAAAAACAGTTGAAAGTAGATTACGCAAACCTATTTGGCTATGATAGGTAGTTGAGACTTTATAGAAAGCACAGTAAAAACCATCAAATAACTTGGAAAAGAAAGTGACATTACCAAATGTTAATACGTACATATATATTGTATATAACTATATATAACTATAAATGATTTATTTCAATTTTTATTTTTAAATTGACAATAATTGTATGTATTTATAATATTTTGAAATATGTGTTATTATTAACTACAGTCATTGCTATGCAATAGATCATCAAATTTATTCCTCCTGTCTAGCTGAACCTTTGTACTCTTTCACCAACATTTCCTCTTTTCCCATCCACCCCCTTCCCCACCAGTCTCTGATAACTACTAGTTTACTCTTTACTTCCATAATTTTGACTTTTTTGGATTTTGAATAAAAGTGAGATTATACACTATTGGTCTTTCAGTGCTTTGCTATTCCACTTAACACAAGGTCTTCTAGGTTCATCCATGTTGTCACAATTTTTTTTTTTTTTTTTTTTTTTTGAGACACAGTCTCATTCTGTTGCCCAAGCTGGAGTGCAGTGGCACCATCTCAGCTCACTGCAAGCTCCACCTCCCGGGTTCACGCCATTCTCCTGCTCAGCCTCCCGAGAACCTGGGACTACAGGTGCCCACCACCACACCTGGCTTTTTTTTTTTTTTTTTAGTGGAGACGGGGTTTCACGGTGTTAGCCAGGAGGGTCTCAATCTCTTGACCTCGTGATCCACCTGCCTCAGCCTCCCAAAGTGCTGGGATTACAGGTGTGAGCCACCTTGCCCAGTTGTGTTTTATTTGTTTGTTTGTTTGTTTTTGTTTTTTTTGGCTGAATAGTTTTCCACTGCGTATATATAACACATTATAAAAATTTATTCATCTATTGATGGCTACCTAGGCTGTTTTTATATCTTGGCTATTGTAAATAATGCTGCAATGAACACGGGAATGCAGGCATCTCTTCAACATATTGATTTCAGTTCCTTTGCAGATATACCTAGAAATAAGATTGCTGAATCATGTAATTATAATATTAGTTTTTTTTAAGAAACATCTATACTGTTTTCCAAAATTGCTATACTAATTTATAATAACTCCAGGAGTGTACAAGTGTTTCCATACAACATCAATGAAGGAAATTGAAGAAAAAACCCGTAACTGAAAAGATATTCTCTGTTCATAGCTTAGAAGAATTCATATTGTTAAAATGTCCATACTACTCAAAGTGACCTACAGATTTAATCTATCGCTATCAAAATTCCAACATCATTCTTCAAAAAAATAGAAGAGAATGTTAAAATTCAAATAGAACTATGAAGGACATCTATTAGCCAACGATTAGCAATCATGACCAAAAAGAACAAAGCTGGAAGCATCACGCTACCAGATTTCAAAATATATTACAGAAACACAGATATCAAAACAGCATAAAACTGGCATAAAAACAGACTCATTGCTCAGTGGAATTGAATAAGGAGCCCAGAAATGAACCTGAACATCTATGGTCAATTGATTTTAACAAAGGCATCAAGAATGAGCAGTTTCTTTAAGAAATGGTATTTGGAAAATAATATGTACACGCAGAAAAAAGAAAATGGGGCCATTTCTCACCCCTTATACAAGAATTGACTCAAAATAGACTAATGACCTAAACATAAGACCTCAAAGTGTAAAACTACCAAGAAAACATAGGGAAAAAGCTCTATGAACTTGGTCTAGGCAGTGATTTCTTGGATATGACCCCAACAATTGTGGAAAATGAAAGCAAACATAGACACAAGAGATTATATCAAACTAAAAAGTCTGTCCACAGGAAAGAAAACAATTGATAGATGTGAAAAACAGTCCACAGATGGGAAGAAAATATTTACAAATTATGTATTGGAGAAGGGGCTCATATCTAAAATACAAAAGGAACTCAAACTAAATAACAAGATAACAAAAAATCCTGTTAAAAAAGGGGAAAGAATCTAATCAGCCATTTCTCAAAGGAAGACATACAAAGGAGCAACAGATACGTGAACAAATGCTCAACATTTCTAATCATCAGGGAAATTTAAATTAAAATCATCATGAGACATTACCTCACACTGGTTAGATTATCAAAAAAGGAAAGATAAGTGTTGGTGAGGATGTGGAGAAACTAAATATTTTTTACATGATTCTCTGTGGGATGGGTAATGCAGGATGAGGCATGAATAATAATAGCTTTGGAGAAGCATATGGTGATTTTGAGCAGATTAATTTCAGGGAAATGGAGACGGTAAAATGAAAAAATAAATGGCAAGAGGAAATGCTAATGGAATGAATAGAGGAGGTGAAAAATCTAAAAATTATAAGTTACTCAGATTCCAACTTAAATTAACCGGGTAGAAGACAATGCAATTTATTAGAATGACAGACATTTGCTAAGGAATCATTTCAGGAGCAAAATATGTAGTTCCATTTTAATAATTGAACTTTGAGAGAACTAGGGGGACTCTAGATAAAAAATTGTCATTTTATATATATATATTCATATGTGTGCATACAGGCAAACACACTTACATAGATGGGTAACTTTGTGTGGTAAAATAATGAATTAGTTAGCATTACTTTATTGTATCTGGGCTTTTAAAAAGGTAAATGTATTTTATCTATGTTACTAATATTAATTTTAATATGATTATTTGAGTATATTAGCAATATATTGCTGAAGTTATAGTTAACGTCGTAATGTTGATGACCAAAATGAACCATCTATGGGGGAAACAGATACAACTCTAAGTGAACTCTTAAGTTAACATTTATTATTACAAGTTTATGAATCAATAGTTCTTAGAAACAGCTAAAAATTCAAACTAAAACAAACGCGAAATTACTTTGATATTTTGGGAAAGACTTTGCTGTTTGGTAAATAGATTAAAAATATATCTTAAGATGTTAAAAATAGTCCCCAAAATTGATTTAAATTAATGTATAGTAATGTTATATATTTACTAAAATGCTTACTTTTCTATCCAAACAAACACTAGTTGTTAAGTGATTTAAATTCTCAAAAGCGCACGTGTCCTGTTGAGTTTCCTGTTATTGGCATGTGGCATAATAGTGTTATTCAAATTTCACTGAGGCTAATTTAAAGAGATTTATGGCTTCTGATTGTAATTTTTCAAGTGTGAAGTGTAAGCCAGAAATCAAGGAAAAGATCAGCATAAGATTTACATTTAAAATGACAGGAATGGACAGGATAATTCAGAAAGTGTGGAAACGAAAGAAAGAAAAACTTGGGATGGGATCTTGAGGAACGTTGTGGTAAGATACTGAGTAAAACATGAGTAAGAAGAAAACTCCCCAAATCTGGGGTGATTTCATTCAAAATAAGACAATGAAAGAATCATCCTCCATATTAAATGAGAGGTTAAGTCCAATAAGTATAGAAGTCTGTACTAAAGGCCGGGTGTGATGGCTCACGCCTGTAATCCCAGCACTTTGGGAGGCCGAGGCAAGTGGATCACGAGGTCAGGAGATGGAAACCATCCTGGCTAACACGGTGAAACCCCGTTTCTACTAAAAATACAAAAAATAAAATAAAATAAAATAAAAATAAAAATAAAATAAAATAAAATAAAATAAAATAAAAATAAAAATGAAATAAAATAAAATAAAATAAATAGCTGGGCGTGGTGGCAGGAGCCTGTAGTCCCAGCTACTTGGGAGGCTGAGGCAGGAGAATGGCGTCAACCGGGGAGGCGGAGCTTGCAATGCTCCTAGATGGCGCCACTGCACTCCAGCCTGGGCAACGGAGTAAGACACCATCTCAAAAAAAACAAAATTAGAAAAAGTCTGTACTAAAATAGGAACAGTGGGATCCAAGACTTTGTTACCTAAGGTGGAAGGCTTACAGAACATTCTCTGAGTGGCAGTGGGGAAAAATGCCGATTGCTGAGTGAATGCTGGGTTTGGCGGCTTAGAGCAAGAGGTAATGACACTTTATGCCCTGCTGGCAGTGCAGACAGAAGTTAGCTGTTTACCTGTGCTGGAGGGAAGAAGCAGAAATACCTGTGCATATGGAAACCAGGCCTCTTGATAATGAAGTTTTTAGATATTTATTATTAATCTATCAATTTCATTTCTGAATTATGTCTTACCATACCTACTAGGAGGGAATAATTTGTGGTTTGAGACAATGTTCTTAATGTAGGAAAACTGAATAAAAAATTCCAATAGTTCATCCTTATATGTAGGCTAAAATGTATACCCCTAATTTAGAATTCAGTATTCTTCACAATCTCATCCCAGCTTTCACTCAAAACATATCCTTCTATTATTCTTTATGTGGATTTTATAGCTGCCAACTAATTACAAATCCACGTGTATTCTTAACCTTGGCACCTCCACTCTCTTTACTAACAATGTGAATAACAGTCATTTCAATAAACCATTTAAATTGATGTGTAATCTTCATAAACAAAGCCTCCTCATGCCCGTTCCCAATTGCTATGTCCTGTCTTCTCCCTGACAATCTTAAAGTTAATACAGTTTGGCCTATTTTAAATTTTATGTAAGTAGAAGGACAGAGTGTATCTTATTTAGTGTCTGTCTGCTTCCCTTCACTCAGTATCACATCTGTGAGTTTCATCTATGTTATCATGAGTAATAGTGTTTTCATTTATTGTTATTGTCCTATAGTTTTCTATCTTATTATTATCACATTGTATCTATTTAAATTTGGACTATCACAAATAATCCTGCTATTAATATGTGTGTACATCATAAGTGTATATGTACACATTTAAATGAAGACACAAATTATCTGCACAGCCAGATATTCAAAGAATCAGGGCAAGAAACACATGTCTTGAAATGATAAAATTAACAAGATCTGAATAGAAGAAAAAAATTGGGCATCATCACAAACTATATTTTATATATATATACACATATATATATATAGACATACAAACATGAAGTCATAAAAGCACATATTGGCCTGGTGCAGTGGCTCACAACTGTAATCCCAGCACTTTGGGAGGCCAAAGAGGGTGGATCACTTGGGGTCAGGAGTTCGAGACCAGCCTGGTCAACATGGTGAAACCCCATCTCTAGCAAAAATACAAAAATTAGCCAGGCGTGGTGGTGCACACCTGTAATCTCAGCTACTCAGGAGGCTGAGGCAGGAGAATCACTTGAACCCGGGAGGTGGAAGTTGCAGTGAGCCAAGATTGCATCACTGCACTCCAGCCTGGGTGACAATAGCAAAACTCTCTCAAAAAACAAAACAAAACAAAACAAAAAAAACGCACACATTACCCATATCTTATAGTCTTGTTTTCTAAGATAATTAAGTTTGAGTTTCAATAAAAGATGCTGAAAAATTTTAAGAAGAGGAATGTGATGGTTAATTTTAGGTGTCAACTTGAGTGGATCAAGGGATCCCCATTATACCCAAAGCAGTATTTCTAGGTATGTCTGTGAGGGTGTTTATGAAACAGACTGGCATTTGAACCAGTGGACTGAGTAAAGAAGATCCTTGTCACATAATGTGGTGGGCCGCCACCATCCAATTTGGCTGAGAGCCCAGACAGAACAAAAAGGCAGAAGAAAGGTGAGTTCTCTCTCTGTCTTCTGGAGCTGGGACACCCTCTCCTGCCCTTGGACTAGAACTTTAGGCTCTTCAGCCTTTGGACTAGGAACTTGCACCTGCTCTCCCCCAGTTTCTCAGGCATTCAGGCTTGAATTGAGAGTTACATCACCAGCTTCCCCGGTTCTAAGGCTTTTCAGAATTATGCTGAGCCACACTACTGGCTTCCCTGATTCTCAAGCTTGCAAAGGGCCTGTTGTGGGACTTCCTAGCCTTTATACTCTTATGAGACCAACCCACCAATAAGCCATCTGTCATATATCCACGTTTCTCTTTATTTTCATCCTATTTGTTCTTTCTCTGGAGAACCCAATAATGCAGGGAGTTATATGATATGTTATAGTTCAGGCAAAGGATGCTGCTGGTCTGTTCTGAGTACTTACAGTCAGGATGAAGGGAATGAAGATGGATGTTGGAGGTGCTGTTGGTAAGTTAGACAAGTTGGAAAGGGAAAGGATATAAAGAAGAAAGAGGCCTCAGAGACGGCTCCAATGTTTTAAGTTGGACAACTAGGCAAATGTACTTCCTATTTCCCAAAGGCTTGGGGAGGTTTCTATTTGGTGGTGGGCAAACTAGGAAAGTTGAAAATTTTATTTTGGTCTCTGTAATATAAAAAATAATGCCAAATGCAGAGGAAGTGCTCATAAATATTAATTTCTCATTTCTGTCCTTTAAAACTTTAGAAATAATGCTTTTTCATTCAGAACCACTGTTATTTGTCTAAGAGAAGACTTATTACTTAAATCAATAGGAGATAATGCATAAGAAAGAAAGCTATATATACTGCCCACCTATTAAATATTAGTTACTGTTACAGATTAGACATTTTATAAATATATTATTTAATTATTGAAACAATTCTGTGATGTAGCTAACACTGAGGGATAATAATGTACTGAGATTAAAAGAACCTAAGCAATTCTTTACGACATGTTTTTCTAAGACGTAATGAGTCTGGATCAAATAAATTTTTTTGAAATATAAATTAGATGAATTTTATGTCTCTCCAAGCTGCTTCTCCCTAGAAATCATGTTACCCCTTCATATTAATGTTTCATACTAATGTGTGATTACTGTAACACAAGACATGACAATAATTACACATTTACAGCCATGAAGAACGTGGTTTAGTGCCAAGACAATTACGGATATTGTAAGTAGGGTGGAGCATGATCTTTGCAGGAAGTATTATACCTATTATATTCTGTTTTATATCAAATAAAGAATCATCATCTTAAATTTTGACTTTTTTATTCCTTAAAAACAAATCCACTGTCAGAATGAATGTTAAAGGAGCAGATGTCTAATTTAGGACGTTTTCTAATTTCTATTAAAATAATAGAGGATTTTACAAAAACTTTATATAGAAGTTTTAAGTGGTTGGCAACAATGTAAAATTTTGCTTGACCTAAATATAAATCCAAAGTATAATAAAACGAAACCTTTTTGGCACACCCTATATTAGAATATGAAGCTATAGTATTGTAAAGGAGATACTTTGAATTGTAATTAAAATCAGATTGCACTGAATATAATTATTGTGTTTTTGTTTTTATGACTTCACATAAGTATTTTTTTATTATTGATTTAATATGTTTATATATTTGCCTGGTTTCACATTTTCCAGATTTAATTACATCTTTTCATCATTTAGTTGACAGCTAATACATTGAATAAAATGACATTATTGCTAAATATTGGTGTCAATAACTATGAATAGAATCATTTTTAAACCTCATCTTTCTTCTCTGAAACAGCTTTTTGATGCTATGTTTTTCTCTTTGATTTTGAATTTGTGCTTAGAGTATAATTTAATTATGGAGATAGGAAGAACGTTAAGATTTTGAATTTGTGCTTAGAGTATAATTTAATTATGGAGATAGGAAGAACGTTAATAAACTTTAGCCATAATATTGTCTGAAAAATCAAGTTTTTTCTACAAAAGTACTAAAATATTCTAATTTATTTTAAAGTAGAAGACTACTGAGAATTATTTATAATGTAAATACTGTTGATTAGACCTTTTATTTTTTATAAAATAGTAAAAAACTCGTTAGCACAACTATATTTGTGTGTGGTATATTTGTGTGTGTGTGTGTGGGTGTGGGTGTACCTTCATCATTTGCACTTATTAGCAGGGTAAGATTTTGATCTACTAATGAGCTTTTTATTCTTGTTAATTCCTTTTACTCAATACTGCTCCACTACTCCACACCCTAATGCTAACTCTCTTTCTCTCTCTCTCTTTTTTTTTTTTTTTTTTTTTTTGAGATAAGGTCTTGCTGTGTCTCCCAGGCTAGAATGCAGTGGGGTGATCACGGTTCACTGTAGCTCAACTTCCCAGGTGCAAGGAATCCTCCCACCTCAGGCTCCTGCATAACAGGGACTACAGGCACATGCCATCATGTCCAGGTAATTTTTAAATTTGTTGTAGAGATGGGGTCTCCCTGTGTTGCCCAGGCTGGTCTTGATCTCCTGGGCTCAAGTAGTCCTCCCACTTAGGCCTCCCAAAGTGCTGGGATTACAGCCATGTGCCACACCACCCAGCCTATTGCTAAACTTTCTATGTTTTGGTTTTTGTGTGTTAGGAAAATAATTTTAAAATGATAGTAAATTATTTGCCTTCAATATTTCAAAGTTAGGTATCTGGAATGAATATATATGTTCATGTATTTTTGATGTATTTTTAATTATTATTTATTTATTCACATTCCCTGTGTCTGAGATGGGATTTTTTTCCCACTTTCCTCTCATTAAGAAATTGAACAAAAAATTAATGCCTGTTAGCTTGGATATTAAAACAGGTTGATACTGGAGTTGGTCTCAAAAGGAGGCCCGCTCACTGCTCCCCTACCTCCAAACTAAGCTCCTTCATAGCAAGATGGAGATGGAGCAAATGAAAGGCCAGATGTTTGGAATATCTGCTAAATGAGGTTATGATAGCCTAACTTCCCAGGTAAGATACAAGAAAACAGGTGGGCCTCATAGATAAGAAACAGTGTTCAGGCTAGTGTAAAAACAGTATGGTTATGTACAATGTTTATGAAGATGGGATGGAAGAAACACAATTTCCATACAACCCAGCAAGGAAAAAGAAGCAAGTTGATCCTTTCCCTTTGGCTAATAGACTATTGCACTGACAGCCAGGAAAAATAGGTCTTATTTTCAGAACACACAAGATGTTGCAGTGTATGCTGCAATAAATGAAACGTTGAGACTCGTGCAAATGCAAACATCTAAACTGATGAGAACATAAAGGACCAGAAGAGATGATAGGAAACTCACTAGATGCTACTTCAGATGCCCAACGACCAAGAACTAAAGACCAAATGACCTTCTCTCCCCACTTTGCTGTGGCACTTCAAGAGTATTCTTGTAGGTACACTTTCTAAGACAAAGTTAAGGGAGACAAAAACAAACAAACAAAACATGAGTAGAATAACTTTATCTTGAATTGTGTACATTTAATTTTTCCTACAACAACCATATGAAAGTGTAGTGTGTAATTAAACTTAAGATACTCCCTCCAACAATATCTAAATTAGTTATTGAAAGAATATGACCCCTCAGTTTTCATTATGCATTTAACTGAGGAATTGAGAAATAAGGGTCTTGCAGTAGTTACAAACTCAGACATTAACAAAAATGATATTTAAACATGGAGTTATTCTGATTATTAATCTACAGCAAGGTTCTCTGATGCAGTGGCTTCTTTCAATGATGGAGATAAGCAATGACCAAGAATAATTAATAAAATGTGGTGACAAATTATGCTTCTAAAATTTTAAGATTTCAACTGCTCAAGGAAGGCTCAATGCTGGGGTTTGATTGAATTTGTTTATGCTGACAGTATCATATATGTAGTCATTTTTATTCCTTCTCATTCATCCGAAGTTGTCAGATATTACGAACTATTAACTATTTTAGGTACTATAAAAATAAATTGCTTATTTCTATTTTAAGCAAAGAAAATGAAACATTGCATTAAGGAAACGTTACCAGATATATGGAATTTATATCTGTATTCTGATCCACATACAATGACTAAGGCAATTTAAAAAGCAAGGTAGACCTAACTTTTCATGATTTTTTTTTCCTATGTAATTGAGCATTGATTCTATTAAACCCTATAAATGTAAAGAAGAACAAGCATCATTAAGATCTCACACTTTTCTGGCTTGATTATATCAATGTAAATGTTTTATTTAGATTGTGTGTTTATTAAAACATGAAGAACGAAGTGTTTCAGCGTAATTTGGGTAGGTTTAGTTATTTGTATTCTAAGATTTGAGATATAAAAGTTATTTGCATTCTAAGATTTGGAATATAAAAACAATTTAAAAATCTTTAAATATCGATAGGTTCATTGAATTTTAAAACATCAAGTACTGTAACTTTATTCAACAGCTGTGGGTTTTACCTAAAGGCTATTTCCAAATGGTAGAGAGAACAGAGCATAGGCTTGTGGCTCCTTTATACAAGGCTTATTGCCTTTTGTCTACCAAAATGGTCCAACCACCTCCCAGGGATTCCTGGATAGAATGAGGAGATTTCATGAATTTAAATGGAAAAATATACAACTTTATTTTCTTATGCTCTCATTGACATTTAATATTCAATTATGAACCTCAGTGGCAAACCACGTCAGTAAGAGCAATACCTGTAACATTTTTACAATTAAATGTCACAGATATTTACATTCCCCATTATATTTATTGCATATTTTCATAAAAGTCACTTGTGCTCCTTACTACTTTAAAATTATGGTGTTTCATTAACATGAGGCTGTATGGTATCACTTTTATCAATGAATTGACACAGAATCACAGAAATTTTCATATTGTAATTTTAATAGCTATGTTAAAAGAACTGGTTCCCTTTATGATCCCATATATTCTTTTTGTTGTTGTTGTTTTTGCTTTTTTTGAGACAGAGTGTCACTCTGTCGCCCAGGCTGGAGTGCAGTGGTGCGATATCAGCTCACTGCAAGCTCTGCGTCCCAGGTTCACGCCATTCTCCTGCCTCAGCCTCCCGAGTAGCTGGGACTACAGGCGCCCGCCACCACACCTGGCTAAATTTTTTATTTTTAGTAGAGACGGGGTTTTACCGTGTTAGCCAGGATGGTCTCGATCTCCTGACCTAGTGATCCGCCCGCCTCGGCCTCCCAAAGTGCCGGGATTACAGGCGTGAGCCACCGTGCCCGGCCTATAGTCCTATATATTCTTAAAACATTTTTTTTTTTTTTTACTTTGAAAAGCATTATTTTGAAAAGGGGTTCATCGTACTGCTTCACCAGACTGCTTCACCATACTGCTACAAAATCTATGCCAAGCCAAAGAGAAAGAACTCTTGTTGAAAGAGAAAAGTAAGAGGAAGGAGCGATGGAGAGAGGGAGGGAGAGGAAGGTAAGACCACTGATTCCTGAGATCTCACTTTCCCTTATTCACTCAGTGCCCGCAGAAAGAGTATCTCATGGGTAATAGGACACATGTGACATTTCTGGACTTGTAAATACATGATAGGAAACTACCTTCCCTCTGAACCTAACATGAAATCTTCCCACAGGCCGGGCGCGGTGGCTCAAGCCTGTAATCCCAGCACTTTGGGAGGCCGAGGTGGGTGGATCACGAGGTCAGGAGATCGAGACTATCCTGGCTAACATGGTGAAAACCCGTCTCTACTAAAAATACAAAAAACTAGCTGGGCGTGGTGGCGGGCGCCTGTAGTCTCAGCTACTTGGGAGGCTGAGGCGGGAGAATGGCGTGAACCCGGGAGGCGGAGCTTGCAGTGAGCCGAGATCACGCCACTGCACTCCAGCCTGGGAGACACAGCGAGACTCCGTCTCAAAAAAAAAAAAAAAAAAAAAAAAAAAGAAATCTTCCCACGGAGCTGCCTCAGATGGGGAAGCTCAGATGACATTCTTGCATTGTCTGCATGCACTTCTGACATGGGACGTGGTACTTGTCAATCTGAAATACTGATTTCTCACATGCTATGCCCATGGAAAGAACACTAATCTACCTCTCAGTTTGTATGGAGAATTCATTCATCTAGCCAGTGTACTGTGTACTCTGCCCTGAGAGTTTTGTTCCTTCTTGCCTTCCTTCTTTTCCTTCCATCAGTCTTCCCTCCAATGATGATTAATTTTGTTATTTTACATTTTAAAATCAGTTCAATAATTTATTGTGTGGCTTTTCATAGATGATTATTATGTGTCAATTTAACTGTGCTGTGGGTAGTCAAACATTTGGTCAAACATTATTCTAGATGTTTCTGTAAGGATGGTTTTGGAGGAGATTTACATTTAAATTTGTAGACTGAGTAAAGCAGATTGGTCACCCCAATGTGGGTGGGTCTTCAATTTGCAGACTCACCCTGCAGATCTCAGGATTTCTTAGCTCTCATAATTTCATGTGCCTATTTCATATATAAAACATCTCTCTGTCTCTCTCTCTCTTTCTGTCTCTCTCGATGGGATGTATCAGGATGTATCAGTACTTCCCTTCCCTAGTCTTTTCTTTCTTTTCTTCCACCTTTTCCCAGTTTAGGAGCTGTCTCTTCCTCCCTTCTCTCACTTTCTCTCTCTCTTTTCTTCGTTCCTCCCTCCCCACCTCCCTTCTTTCCTTCCTTCTTTCCTCCCTCCCTTCCTTCCTCCCTTCTCTCCTTCCTTCTTTCAACCTTTGTTTTCTATGAATTATTGTCCAAATTTATTCTCAACATTTTCTGAGCTAGTACATTTATCTCAAGAAATTTTTTTTCTAATCAATATAAAAACATGCTATACCTATGAAACTTTATGCTTCATAAGTTTCACAGAACTTGTTTTTTAGGAGGATCATTAAAAATATGTATGGATATTAATAACAAAGCTTATAAATGTGAAGTATTTTTTCTAAAACCCATCTTTAGAGCAAATATGTTATATACATATTACAAATATACTCACACAGCTAGAGACTTTATTATATGGATAATTTATGTATATTATCTGATTCTGATGCTTGCAATGAAATCTAAGATTTTTGTTCTAACTGTGCATTTAAAAGAAATATTACAAAAATATATTTATCTCCCTAGGTGTCTGTCTACAATTGGAAGCATTATCAGTGTAATTAGTTTCATTGCACATATAATTCTCTGATATGCCACTATTAAATTCTTAAATCATTGGGTCAAAAAGGGATTTCCCTTTCTTACTACAAGAATACAAAAACTATAATACAAATATTACCGTTAAATTGTTGAAGTAGTTATTGTATTCATGATTTCCCTTTAAAAAAATCTTTTAATTTTTAAATATAGGTTTTTATAACTATTGTTTAATATATGAAGTACTTCCACTATTATGTTGAGATTTTGAGATTTCTTATCAAAATTTGTCAATTTTTCTCATAGATCATTGTGAGGTTTGAAACATGTCCATATAGTTCTCCATGTGTTAATGAAGAACATTGATTTCTGCCTGATTTTATATTTGATTTCTGATCAATTGGAAATGATTTTTGCCCTCTTAATCAAAGTATTTAATAGTCATTTTATTTTATGAGAATTTATTTTTCAAAAATATAGCTATATTTTGAACACATTAACTCTGGAATTATATACGTTAATAATGACTGGGTGTGAACCAATAAGAGGTATGAGATACACACACACACACACACACACACACACACACACACACACACACTTTTTCTTGCTGGAAACTAGTATGTCTTTCTATTCCCTCTTTCTTTTTCTTTTGTATTTATCATTTTCCATATTTTTATGTGGTTATTTTTTGAGGGATGAGTGAGCATAATATGTTCTTAATAACTCTCCCTCTTACATCAGAAAATAGCTTTAAGTATTAGATTGATCACTCTGTGAGGCCAGAGTTTCTTAGAATCCAGACAATAGACATTATTTGGATACCTATGTGGTCTCAGGTGCTGTGTTTGACATAGTTTTTTTTTTTTTTTTTTAATTAAAAAGTAACATTAAGTTATTCTTTAACAACTCACACATATATTGATGTTGGGAGGAGCAAAAAAGCAAATACAAAAACATGGAAATGGCCGGGCACAGTGGCTCATGCCTGTAAGTCCAACACTTTTGGAGGCCAAGATGGGAGGATCACAAGATCAGGAAATCGAGACCATCTTGACCAACATTGTGAAACCCCGTCTCTACTGAAAATACAAAAATTAGCTGGGTGTGGTGACACATGCCTGCAGACTCAACTACTCCGGAGGCTGAGGCAGGAGAATCACTTGAACCTGGGAGGCAGAGTTGCAGTGAGCAGAGATTGTGCACTGCACTCCAACCTGGGACACAGCAAGACTCCATCTCAAAAATAAAACAAAACAACAACAACAACAAAAAAAAACAGGAAATATTACTGTATTTAAAGAGTACATTTGCTGGGGAATATACATGAAATCCATCTTGGTGTTATATCAAACCTCATTGACACCTAAAAAATGGATCATTAAAGTAAATTAACTAAAATGAGAAATTGAAGTTTATTACAAATAGTAAAAATATATACTAACATTTATGAACAATAAAACTACAAATTATTTTAAAATAATATTGAATTGTATCCTGAATTTAACAAGATATAGGTTATATTTGTATAACTATTTATTATTGCACCAGAGTCTGAATCCAGTAGTGATTATCTTTTTCATTTTATTTCAAACAGTATGTACAACTATATAATCAAGTCTTCCGTTTCCCCATTGGCTTTTGCATCAAAATCATAAAGGGAATTTTTTTCATAAGTAATCAAGGGATACCTCAGTTATCTATGGGACTTTGTATCCTTTCTTTTCTGGCATCTACCTGTCTTTAACTTTGACTTTTTCCTTTAATTTACCCTGATTTCTATTATGTATCCAAGATCATTTTTACAAACTTGATGAAATTCTATTTCATGCTAAATTTATAACTTTATTTTATAATTGTTTTATACTGTATGTTTACTGTATATCTCATAATTAGGAAACTAATTCACAAATACATTGGTGTTATAGGTAAGAAATAGAATCTAAACTTGAAAAAAGATTTTTTATAATGGACAAATGTAATGTGATCAGCTTAAGATTATTTACTTGTCATGGTTATTTTCATGTCAACATAAATCGCAGGAGCTAAAGTAAGGAATACTTGTAAAATAAGGATCTACTACATAACAAAGAAGAAAAATAAGCAATATCTGTTCATCAATTATATGTCAGAAGTTAATAAAAGGAAGAGTTAGGGGCAAATCACATTTTTTTGACTTGGGAGATTGATAGATGATGGCAGAAATGAGAAATGAAAACAGGTAGTTATGAAACAGGTTTGGAAAGGCATATATAGAACCCAAAATTCCTGTGAGAAATATAGAGAAGGCTATTCTGCAGAAAATGGACATAAGTCTGGAGCACATATATAAAAACTGTGCTGGGAGGTAGCCTGTTTGCTTGTCCTTGCATACATGTATTGTCGAATATGAAGTGAAGGAAGGAGAATTCTTGAAAGTTAGGAAGTGAGTTAAAAGAAGTGGGCAAAAGTTGATATATGTAAAAAGCAATTAAAATAAACTAAATATAGTCTTTTGAAGGACATAATGAAATTCAGTTTTTATATAGAACATCCAGATTGAGATAATCTGAGAAGATGGTGATAATCCAAAAAGTTTTGCTACAAACTGTGTCATTCAGAGACCAATCTAGAGATTAGCTAGCATTTGATATACAAGTAGTAGCTGAAGCAATGAGAAAATAAATGTTTTAGAGAAAATATATAGATGGGATAATGAGTAGAATTTTAGAGAAAAAATGGAAAGAATGAGCATTAAAGCATGGGAATAAGTAAGGCTCTCATAAAAGATCTAGAATTGAAAGAAGATATAAGAAGCAGAAACAGCATGAGTAAAACATATTCAGAAATAATTCAAAGGCATAAAAAATTTTATAAAGAGGCTTTGATGGACAGCATACAATACACCGTAGAGTTTTCTATAGGAGAAAGATGAGAAAGCATCTAATAGAATAACAAATCGTGAGATCAATATGACTTCATTGTAAAAATGTTGTGTGGGAAATAAGGAAAGAATTCTGACTGAAGTTCTGTTAATAGGTGAAAGTAGATCATAAAATGATGCCTTCCATTTTACAAAATACTGTAGCAAGGTAAGATCTTGGAATGTTTCTTGTTTTTCTTGGGAAAGGCCTGAGCATCTTTTGATATGGGGCTATATAGCCAAGATGGAGCAATCAATCCAATTCAATATATTTGAAGAGGTTTTAAATGGGATAGATAAGGATTGGATTAGTAAAGCCAGTGGAGAAACTGGATTTAAAGAAGGATCTCCCTGAGAAGGGTGTGTGCGTGTGTGTGTGCACACACACGCACACACATGTGTGTTTATAAAACTTGTTTTGAGTGCAAAAATACGGAAACGGATGTAGTTCCTGACTAATGGTTTCAACTTTCTTGAAGGGAACAGATTGTTAGACAGAAAAAGTACTAATATCAGCTGAAGAATGAAAATGTGCAAATATCAGTGAATGATATTAAAGGACAAAATTATAGGATTATAGCACCAATTGCTATACTCAGATTAGAAGTCAGGCATCTAAAATCATCCAGAAATATTGGCATCTATAATAGTTATTAACCTATTGGATATGTAGAGTTGAATAAGGCAGAAAATAAGGTTGATAATTCTGTGAATTTTGGGGAATTTTTTTTCTGATTTTTGTAAACCAAACACATGACATGTGCATAATTTTAGCATTTACCAGTTGTAAATAAATGAATCCACTAAAAGGTATCTCACAGAAGACTGCCCTGAATGGTAAATCAATTCTTAATTTTATATTTCTTAGGCCCACTCTGCCTCAAGAGTAAGTGCAGGCCTTGAAATCAGCATGGACAACCTGAAAGCAGAAGTAAATCCAAGATAATAGGTCAAACTGCACATACTGTGCTTTCAATTTTGTACCTGTATATGAGTAAGGCTGCTTCAAATTTACTATCTAAAAGCAATGGAATTATAGATTACAGGAACCATCCTGTGGATAAACATTTCTGCTTTTATCTCAGGAAGCATAGCAAAACCAGAATATTCCAGAAGCCCTTTCTGAAAACATTGCTACCTTCTGAGGGTTTGGTTTTTACAGTTAATGCCATTTTCTGTACAAAGGAGCAAAAACTGCCAGAAAATCCTCATAGCTCACCCCAAGAAGAAAAAGGGAAAGTATGAGAAGACAGAATTAATGTTTATAAACACCAAAGCTAAGGGCAGGACTGTTCAGTTTATGTCCTCCACCCCAAGGCGCGCGTGCACACACACACACACACACACACACAAACACACACACACGATGTAGCTGGAAAGAGTACTCAGTATGTGATATGGGATAACCTCCCACCTATTTTGAACATGGAGAGCAGTTATGCCTCCCCATGAATCAACAGGCCTTTGGAATTTTTTTTCTCTGATCATTGCAATAGCCTCCCAGAAGATGCTTGGCTTATTTAGAGTTACTGCCAAATGCCTCTCAAGTGTTAATAAACCATCTGACTGATGCATTTGCACACGGTTGACAAAAATGACAACAATCATTGCAACCACCAACACCATCCGAGGACAGTGAACACAAGGTCCATCACCTCAAACCTGTGTTCCCTTCACTACAAGATCCCTGGCTGAAACCTCTTTTTATTTATTATGCTCTTACCTTCAGATTTTCTATCTATCCTCACTAGAAGACAACACTAACACTGATGTTTAGCAGCTAAAAACAAGTATAGTTCTATTGGTTATTTTCGGATAGCATCTGTTCTGCTTGTTTGGTACCTGCACCATACTGGTAATTATGTATTTAGTTTAAATTACATCATGTGCACATTTACACTTACTTAATAATTCCTTTCCCTCCAATTGACCAACTTTTTTTAATGTACTTTGAAATGTCCATTAATGGTCAGCAAATGTTCCTCTGAATGTTACTTTGGCTTTCTTCCTTTTATTAAAATATTAATATCACCTGCGGATCTTATTTCCCTTATCACTTAAGCGTCATTTCTCTTTCATGCCACATATAACTCAGGGTACGGAGATGAATTTGGTATCACCCTCACTTGCAAACAAATTTTTAAGGTATTTCTTTTCTATAATGTGGTAAAAATTCTGGTTCTTCTCAGTACTGTGTCTCTTGCTTTTTCATGTCCTTCACATAAGGATTATCTATTTACTTATGTTAACTCTCTATCATTTATCAACAGCTTAAGCTCCTGCATCACATTCTTGTACTGTTTTAAACTCCTCTCATTAACATGTATTATTTAAACATCCCTGTGAATGGCCCATCCATTATATTCCTTCTCTTCCACTCCACTTCAATTCCAGTCTCAGGCTGGAATTTGTCATTATGCAAAACTGAATCATCTCTTACATCACAAACTCAGACATGCTATTTTCCAAATGCAATCTCTTAACATGCAACATGCTTATTCAAGTACTTTCTCTTCAATTGTTCTTTTACATCATCACGTTATTTCACCCTCTGATATATCCACTTACCCCTATCCATCATCAACCTCAATTATATGGCTGTTTTCTTAAGAGCTCACTTTATTGATATCATCTGAATATGCTTAGTTTTCTGATGAAATATTACACTTGTATCATCTAACTCTAATTTGACTCTATTTAAAGGCAACCATCTGTTTTATCCATATGCATGAAGTAAGGTGCTTCTAAAGAAAACAAAATCACATAAATTGGAATAAAACTATGACTTAGATTGATCATTATCAGTCTCAATTAAGCCCTAACATTTTCAAGAAATATTACTGTGGTGATAGGTCTGGGAAGCCTAGAATAATATTTTGGATAGCATCTGGCAAAAAAAGGTTTTATCAAAGCAAGGTCAGAAGCTCTGGAAAAGGACTTGACCTTCACACATTGGGAAAGGCAAGAACAGTTTGCATCCCTGCAGTGGGATTAAATCCACAGGTCTAGAAATGCTGAGAGTTTTTGCATTGAATTGGGAAACTTTATGTAAATTTTTTTTTTGGTCACATAGCCACTTGCTTTATCACTTTAAATTAGTATATATGTGATAGGCAAAATAAGGTCCCCCAGTAATGACCACATACCAATCTCGGGAACCTGTGCATATGTTAACTCACGTGACACAAGGAAATCTGTAGATAAGATTGCTACGTACATTGAGGTAGGGAGCTTCTCTTAGATTATCCAAGTAGATTCCAGCTAATCACATGGGTCATTAAAGTCAGAGAACAGTTTCTGGATATGTTCAGAGTCACAGGGATTTGTGATATAGAAGAATGATGAGAGAAACGCAATGGTGTTGCTTTGAAGGTGTAGGAAGAGGGCCACGAGCAAATGAAGGTCAGTGACCTCTAGAAGCTGGAAAGACAAGCTAATGTATTTTCTCTTGGAGGCTTCAAAAAAGAAACAATGGCCTGTCAGAACCTTGATTTTAGCCCCCTGAGACCCATGTCAGGCTTGTAACCTACAGAACTGTACAATAATGTATTGTTTTAACTACTAAATTTATGATAGCAGGAATAGAAAAGTAAATTACTAATTGTAAATATGAATTGAACAAAAAACATCAATATTAGGTATGATTAGAAATATTATATTGACTCAGCCACTACGAGCAATTCAACTTTAGAATTTTTATGAAGATGTAATTTAGGCAACACTCTTGTGATGCAGATGAGGTATATTGTCTACATCATTTTGAATTGACTCATAGTTTATGCAACTGAACATTTCCTGAAACAATAGCATGCTGCTTTCATTGGAATGATTTTATTAAATATCTTAATATCTGGAGGAACATTTACCCAGTTATTCTTTGTAAGTTAGCAGTTGAAATAGCTATTGGCAAATTTTTATTCCTCCACATATATCTTAGTACAAGCTTATCATGTTTCAAAATAAATATCTAAATATAATTTTGATTAAATAGGATATTTAAAAATTATTTGGAGAAAAACTATTTATAATATCATGTCATTCCATTCAATATCACAAGATGTCTTTTCTTTCATCTACATATTTTCCTAATTCTTCATCATAAAGAATTAGAGTTTTCCAAATGGAAGTCTTAGCATTTTTAGATTAATTTCTAGATTCCTATTGTTTTTGTTTCTATAATATATAGTACAATTGTCTGCTAGGATTCCATCAGGGAATAAGAACCCATATGAGTGATGTACAATAAAAAGTTTATTATAGTTATAAGGTCTTATACAATCACAGGGTTAATTGAATGTCTCTGCATGGCTGGCTGTTGCTTCTGCACATGCTGTTGGGTTTAAGGAAACTTAGGTCAGTCAAGACTGCAACTGTATTGGGATGTAAAATGGGGAAAAGCAGGACAGACAAAATCCCATGACAAATTTAAAGCAATAATGATGAGGTGAAACTCAGAAGAATCAGGTAGAATGCACTTACTGCAACAATGGACCTGCATGAACCTATATGTGTCTCTCAACATTTCCGATTTTGAAGGTTCATGAGAAATTAGCATCCTAGCCACAGAGCTACACAGAGTGCCAACGTATCTGGTCCAGGATTTGTAGAATCTACAAGGGAAGATCCAGCAGTACCTGGAAGAGTTGTGTACCTGGCTTCTTTCTACTCACACCGAGATAATCTTGTAAATCATTGGCAATGTGCTTGACCTAATACTGTGGTTGGAGCCTGACACCAAATTTCAAGCATAAAAAAAAAAAAAACATGATTTCTGCTTCAACTTTCTGAATCTCATGCAAATTTCAGACATAATTGATAATATTGGGGACCTGGGGAAAATAAGAAATTTTACAAAACATTATCTCAGCTTTGCTAGATTGACAACACAGTCTCTACTTTTTAAATGCATATTGTGTTGATTATTTAATTATAAACTAAAATAATATTGATTTTTAAGTTGATCTAGTAGGTTTACCCTGTTGAATTCTTATTCAATTTATATTATTTTACTTTGCTTTTTTTAAGTTTGCAGAACCTTTATATATTTATATGTATGTATATATGTATGTATATATACACATACATGGTATTTGCATGAAAAAGGTTAGAAATACATGTGGGATGTTTTCATTACTTTTTCCTATTTTTTTAATTGACAAATAAAAATTATATATATTTATGGTATATATAAATGCTCTTATTTATTTTATTTACTTACTGATTTATTTTTATTTATTACTTTTTTAGAAACACAGTCTCATTTTGTTATTGCCCAGGCTGGAGTACAATGATGTAATCATGGCTCATGGAGGCCTTGAACTCCTGGGCTCAAGTGGTTCTCCCACCTCAGCCTCCTGAGTAGTTAGGATTACAGACATATATGACTACACCTGACTGATTTATTATTATTATTATTATTATTATTATTGTGACTATTTGTAGAGACAAAGTCTTTCTATGTTGACCAGGTTGGTCTTGAACTCCTGGCCTCCAGCAATCTTCCTGTCTTGGTCTCTGAAAATGCTGGGATTACACAGGTGTGAACCATCGCACCCGGCCTCTCATTTATTCTAAAAACATTAATTTTGTACCTGGTTTTACCAGGCAGATAAAATACACTCTTAAAATAATAAGGAAGTTATATCTTTTTTCCTTGTTCTGACATCCTTATTACTTTTTTTCTCTTCTTACAGCATTGGCCAGGATCTTTACATCTGTGTTGACTAATCATAGTAGGAAGCCATGTCTCCTCCTTAAATGTAAAAAGAATACATATTAAATATCTTTAGATAGAGTATCCTGAATTATCTCATAGTCCTAAACTTAATCACCAGTGTCTTTACGAAAGAGAGGCAGAGAGGTATTTGAGTACAGAAGAGGAGAAGTTGATACAATGATGGAAGCAGAAATTGAAGTCATCAGCTTTGAATATAGAGGGAGGGGCCACAAGCAAGGGAATATGGTGACAGTCAAAAAGCTAAATGGATTATTCTCTCAGAGCCTCCAGATAGAACCAGCCCAGTTGACACCTTGACTTTAGCCTAGTGAACTGATTTTGGACTTCTGGTATCCAGAAACGTAAAACTATAGATGTGTGTTGTTTTAAGCCACTGTGTTTGTGGTAATTTGTTGAAACAGCCATAAGAAACAAATATAGGTACAACTGTAACAACAACAACAAAACGAAAACCAGACCAGGCATAGAATTGTAGAAAATGTCAGGTATATGGTGTCAAAGCGTAAAAACTGAAGCCAACTCCCCAAATCCAATCAGATACAAGAAAAAAAGAAAACACAGATTTGAAGCCAGTAGTTCAGGCCAGTGGAAGATTGAAAAGCATGAGTCAACAACAACCCCTTAGCTGAAAGATAAGAAGTCACAAGGACATTCTATTTTGAAGATCATTTATTCTTATGTCTGGTTCCTTCCTTAGATACGTCAGAGAAGCAGCTATTACACTTTGTAAACTGCTATGTGGAGATAAACCTCTCCTAATTCCTCACTGATTTCGGACAAGTTAATTTAACATATATCTCAAATATATAAAACATAATTAAGGCATTAGAAAATGGATGATTAAAATATCAAAAGAATAATTTAAGAATAATATGAATAATTATAGAAACATTTTTAAATATCAATAATTAGAAAATTAAATATAAGCAATAGTAATGAAAAAAGCAATTAAAAACATTAAAGGAACATGTGTTTTGAGATGAAAAAATTAAAGGGATGAAATTAGACCTTTGATCTCTAGCCTTTATCTCTTTCTTTCTTTAGTGATTATAAATAACTTGATCTTTAAAGATAATAAAAAGTCTTGTAAGTGATCTCGTGAGGAATGTCCAGCCAGCTGATTGGAGCCTGAAAAGCGTGGACTTCTGCTAGGTCATGTGAATCTAAGGACACAAGTTAGAAACCTTGGCCTAAGGGAGAGCATAGTTTTATATATACTGTTATTTATTTTAGGAAAGAGAAAGAAAGAGAAGATGGTGTTCAAAGAGAGAGAAAGAAGGGATCACATGTTGCTCTAAAGGATAAACTACTACAATGTACTATAATAGAACCAGGTTATTTGATATTTTTACAGTTTATTTTTTTAATTAGCATTGCATTCCCTTAAAATTTCAAGCACTGATGCTATAATCATGATTACTTAAACTAAAATAGTAAATTTAATAAACTTATAAGATTGTATCTCGTCTTAAAGATTCTAATGTTGTTGTAGAAAGTAAAATGTCCAAAGAACTTTTCAATTAAAGGTCAAAAGCTTAAAATCTGTCACTCAGTTACACATTTTAAATGGAATTACAAAGCTATGTGTTTATTTTATCGAATACAGTTAATTACCTTAATCATTATATTTTAATTCCAACTTAGATAATATAGTTAGCCTAAATAATATCATTAATATGTGTATGATTTACCTCATCATCTCTATATTTTATTCTAAAACTTTCCAGGTTTTAAAGATTCTCCACTTTAAATATATAATTACATCGTTTCAAGTAAATTGGAGTTAACTCAAGTGAATTGAGGTTAGCAGTTCAAGTTACTAAGGTTGCTTATTGGCAAGATAATTTTTGTTGGGATGAAAGCAAAATAATGTTGGCTGAAATGAGAATATGTTCTGGGTGGTAATTTTCACATGTACGTGCATGCGTGAGCACACACACAATGAGGCATTTTCTATAGTTCCAGTTAAAGTAGGACTACAATTGTGATCTTAATGTTCATATTAGTAACGAAGTCTTGTGTTTGAGCTTGGGAGATAAGCATCTTTTAACCTTACTCTAAAATGCACATACTAAAATAACATATGCATATACTAAGATAACAACTATCATTCTTTACCATCTAAAGAAATTGTATATTTTCCAGTCTTTTTCAGAGTTTAAAGTTTCCTATTTTACCCTAATATACCTTGGTACTATTCCATCAGATTTCATTTCCTTATACAATTCCACAGAAATCTGTTTCTATTTTATCTGATTCAGCTCAGTTCCACTATCTCTCTTCCCGTCTCTCTCCCATTTTTTTCTCTTGTCCTTCTTATCAGTATAAAGTACAACCTATACTGCTATTCAAATTATCCATTATTGTGGGTTATTCCTAAATATCAGGGCTTTGTCTGGATCTAAGGTTACATATCTGTATCACTATCATAGAATATTTCATGAAGACATATCGATTCCTTAGTACAATTTCAGTTTCTTATTTTAACATAACTTATCAACACTTTTTTTTTATTTCATCTATACTATTTTCAAGGAGAAAAATGAATATAATTACCTGAATATGTTTACATGAATATGTGTTTACATACATCTAAAGAATGTCAATGTTAAATGTTAGATAAATAGAACTATATATATTAAAATCTACAAGAAAAATTCTAAAAAGGGGGACAATTTTGGAAAGGGAAGGTATCTTTTATGAACACACTAAAAATATTGTATTTTAGAGTTCAACTACTAATGACTCTTTCTTCCTTGCCCTAGTCCCAGAGACAGTAGACAGAGAGTGGGTCTAGTAAATAGACATGTATATGTCCACTTTGTATTGATAGGCTAATTAGAGAAAATGGGTCTAGATTTGAGATTTTAAATATCTACTCTCATCCTCAAGCTTGAAACAACCTTCCCTAGAAAATATTTTCATAGAAAACAGGGTATATTCATTCAGGATTGTTTTCTTACATTATTATGGTAGAAAAAAAAAGGAAGAGAAAAAGTATCTCCACCAGTTGTGGCTGTTTAACAGATTAGTGCATTCCACCCGGAGAAATGTGGAAGAATGCATGCTGCACGCCAGTTGGGTCACAGAGTGAGGACAAGTGAATTTACAATGTGAGATATTAAGCAAGAGACTTAATTCTACCAAAACATCTTCACATAGAAATACAAAGCAAGTAAACAGAAATTTCTCCAGAATTGTAATGTATTGCAGGACATGATAGTTTAATTGAAAGAATAATAAAAATACTATTCTTATAAATTTTAATAAAATAATGAGTCTATGTAATGCTAATGACATGTGATATTTTTAGTGTTGCTTCACTAGACAGAAATCTCCACAGCTGATGGTACCTCTGCTCAGGCTTCATTGGAACTGGCTGGGCTAATTCTACCCATTCGGCCTGGCAGGTTTTGATCAGCTTATGCTACCAGGCCAGATCCTATGCCTGCCGTGGCTCTGGGCTCAGCCTGTGGCTGATCCAGGCACACTGTAACTGGCTTCGACCTTGGGCGCTGGCATTTGGATGAGGGGTACATGGCAGGGCCCAAAAACTCAGAGATGCCAGCAACCATAGAGCCCCATGGGTGTTACAGCTTTAGCTTAGGGAGTCCCAAGGTCTGAACCCCCTGTAGGTGTTACAGCTTTTGTTTGTTCCCACCACACACAGCTTGGCAAATGGGGGTGTGTGGCATCCAGCAGTTTTTTCACTCTCATAGCTCAGTAAGAAGGAGCACATTTTCAGCTCTTTTTGCACTGACTATTTGGCTGGTTCCAGGTTCTTGTCCTGCAACCAAGAGGAATAACATACACAGACACTGGAGAGTGAGCTAGGCAGAGAAGAATTTCATTGAGAGACAGAAAAGCTCTCAACAAGAAGGGACCTGAAGTGGGTAGCCCTCTTTGTGAGAGGGGGCCCAAAAGTGGGTAACCATCAGTGAGGCTGAGTCTGGGGTTTTTATGGGCTCAGAATGGAGGAGTATGTGCTGATTGGCCCATGGCCAGGCCTGGAAAAAGTACCACTTCTTTGGCTAAAAGGCACTGAGGAAGTTCTCACTCCGGTTGTGTACTTAACTTAGAACTGGCAGCTTGGTATTCAGGCTTCAGGCTGTCTTTGGCTTGAAGATTAGGTTTCAGTGGGGACCCATCCTGCCTGCCTAGGAATTTATATAATGTTACTATCACTAATGTTTATAAGATTATCAATAAACAAAGCTGCAAGTGATATTTCTGTATTGATTATTTGAAATGTTATGTTTCCTTTGAATGTGTCAAAATTCTCAAGTTTCATTTAGGAAATCAGCTATGTCAAATGAATTCTAGCTACATTTTGTCTAAATGTATTAAATAATCAAAAATTGATGTTGCCTCATTTTAGTTTGAGGTTTATTTATTTAAGATTTAGTAAGACCTTTTTTTTTTTTTTTTTTTTTGCTTTTTGGATTTTGATACTTATAATCACATAATATTTATGCCTCTTGCCAAAATCACCAGTAAATTTCCTCAAGCAGTATTGCTTTTGGCCAACTTACATGTTACACCATAGCATTTAATATCTTTCATTATCAAACTATTGCGTACCTCTTAAAGCATAATTACTAGATTTCCTCTGTGGAACAAATGAGTCTCCTGGGGAATAATAAATAATATTTGTATTTTCTGGAAAACACCTTTATCTCTCAAGTTTATGAACATTTGACTAACTCTTCATTTGTTCCAAAATAGTAAGTTACTCCCTTTGTGTTTGCAAAGATATCATTTTCATTTTGCAACATGGAGTCATCTCAGTTTGTTTTCTGTTTATTATCACCTACTTAAACATGTGAGATAATTGGTGCATATTTTGTCTTACCCACTTTTACACTGAGTAGCTACACTGTTAAAGTCATAATTCCTAGTCCATTAATAATTATTTGGAAGACAGAAAGGACCGAGAAGGAATGAAAAATAGAGAAAGGGTAATGGCAGGATATATATTCCTATATATTTGCTAAAACCTATAGAATGTACAACACAAAGTATAAAGCATAATGCGAACTTTAGCTAATAACAATGAATCAACATAGGCTCATCAAGTGTACCACATTAATATAAGATATACCTCAATACAGTAAGATGTTAAAAATAAGAGAAACTAGGGTTGAGGAGCATTTATATTTTGTTTGTTTTTCTGTAAACCTAAAACTGTTTTAAAAAATAAAACCAATTAAAATTAATTAAAATAGAAATCAGGAGAAAGACAAGAAGGCACAAAGAGAAAGGACAGAAGGGAGGAAAGGTAGAAGAGTAGAAAAGCGGAAGATGAGAAAGAGGTAGGTATCTTAACTAATTTAATGATGCTCATAATCCAGGAGACACAGGAAAAATACGTAACATAAATTAAAAGAGCTGAACATGTTTGATTTTGAAAAGAGAGAAATTGCATTAATTTAGATGCTTAACTAAGAGATATTAAAAACAGTAAGTATCAATTTAAAACAGACAGATTTCAGTTTAACAAAATAGAGGGTTTTTTTTTGGTTTTTTTTGTTTTTTTTTTGTTTTTTTTTGAGACGGAGTCTCGCTGTGTCTCCCAGGCTGGAGTGCAGTGGCGTGATCTCGGCTCACTGCAAGCTCCGCCTCCCGGGTTCACGCCATTCTCCCGCCTCAGCCTCCCAAGTAGCTGAGACTACAGGTGCCCGCCACCACGCCCGGCTAGTTTTTTGTATTTTTAGTAGAGACAGGGTTTCACCATGTTAGCCAGGATAGTCTCGATCTCCTGACCTCGTGATCCACCCGCCTCGGCCTCCCAAAGTGCTGGGATTACAGGCTTGAGCCACCGTGCCCAGCAAAATAGAGTTTTTAAGTGTGATTCCATTTAGGAGTTTTTAATTTCATTTTAATACAATTATTCAAACAGACACTATCACTCCCTATCATGTATGTTGCAGTCTCTGCAAGGTAGATGCTGAGATAAATGTCATGATGAAATTTCTATTTCGATGATTTAGTGGAACTTTATTTAAATCTTTTCTTTTTGGATCACAATAGGTAGATAAAGAGATAGATAATTTGAAATTATATGTACCTATCACAAAATTATAAGTTCCTTTAAATTAAGTGTTCTTATTTTACTCTTCTTTCAGATGCTGAAAGATCAATGCTTTGCCTTATTTGATGTACAAAAAAGGCAATATTATCAACAATTTAAAAATAAATATGAAGTGGTTTGTTAGGAAATAAAATACCTTAATCATTTCAATGTTGAAAATATTTTGTCATGCTTTTGCTTTCCATGACACAAACTTAGGGCAGCAGATACACTGCATGGTAATACTATTGTTTGTGCTAATTTTGTTTTATTTTTCTCTTCATAGATATGTGTTTTAAACTTATAGCTATTTATGGGTGCTATTATTATTTGAAGCTTTTTCATATATATCTGTAGGAGGTGTTTTTGCCCCTTTTTTCAACCTTTTCCTATTCAACATTTCTCTAAACTGTTCTTTCCACCTTTCCCAGACTTCTAATTACAGCCATTTCTGATTCTGAATTTTTATTTCTTTCATTTATGCATGAATGTTACCATCTCCAGTATAAGTAATCTCTGTGCTTTCAGGACATGAATCACTTCAATAGGGATTCAATTTTTCTCTCTTCTATTTATTTTCCACCATTTGTGAGAGAAGCTTTTTCCAGGGAATCAGTGAGTGACATTGCTTTATACCAAAGTTAGATAGTCACCCACTGAAATTTTAAATCACTGGTAAATTGTTTGATTTCAGATGGACTTGAGATTGACTTTCTTATTCCCCCTCTCATTCTCTTTATCATGAACCCCAATGTTGCTCAGATCAGCAGCATCACTATTCCATTCTCCTTGATTTCCTTCTTTACTTTCAGAGAAGCACATTTCATTCCTGTAATTTTTATTGACTTGCAAAGCCTACCTTCTTTTAATAGGAATTATTCCTAATGTTTTGTTGTGTTGTTGAATGGCAAACTGAAAAAAAATTAAAAATCAAACTATTTTTATCATAATTATTTCAAAAATCAATCATTAATATAAGACCAGGTCCAAAGAGACCATTATTAAATAGTTAAATCCTAAAAACAAGTTTTACTAGAATTTACAATACTAAGGAATCTCTTCTTGATTAATGAGAGCAAATATGCCTCTGGGAGAAGTCCTTCATGCAGCCACATCCAGCATGTGCAGGGACCTGATGCGGAGGCACAGGCAGTGATGGCTAGACAAAGTGGGACTGGAGGCAACTCCCCTGGTCTTTCATGTCATGTCCTTGCTGATTAGGTGATGAAAAATTTCCTGCAAGCCTGGGTGATCATGTGAGAGTCACTTGCCCCTTTAGAGTACTAGTTTATCAACAGAATGGAAGAGGCCCACATTGGGGGTAAGTGACCATAGTCATAAGATATCTGAAAGTAGATAGAATCGTTGAACTTAAACAATTGGGGCCAAGTGAAACAAGCAGGTAATTCATAACAAATTATATTTCAGAGGCAGTAAGAGATTTCATGTTCATTCAAGTATCCAGTTTTCCCATTTCCCTACATTTCACTGTCACAAAGTTACCTAAACTTCAACTTCATTCCTGATTCTGTTTTGGAGAGGAATGAGGAGAGATGGTAAGTCACTGAAGAACCATATTTTAGCTCCGTCACCCAAGTAGAGACTGTTACCTGAAAAGACCTACTGGATCATTGAAACTTTTCTAATTTAGATGAATTATTCTTCTATACAGTGGATTTGGATTCCTTAGGAAGAGGGTATCAGTTAGAAAGAAATATAGTCACTTCATAATAATGAAAGGAACTTTTAATCTTATGGTCCGGCAACATTTTTTTAAAGTTTTGTTTAATTTTGCAACACATCACTGTATATAGTTCATCCTCACACTGCCAATAAAGACATACCGAAGACTGAGTAATTTATAAAGGAAAGAGGTTTAATTAACTCACAGTTCAGCATGGCTAGGGAGGCCTTAGGAAACTTGCAATCATGGCAGAGGAGGAAGCAAACATATTCTTCTTCACATGGCTGCAGAAAGGAGAAGTGAGTGTGCAGTTAAAACGGAAGCCCCCTATAAAACCATCAGATCACATGAGAACCAACTTAGCATCATGAGAACAGGATGGGGGAAAGTGCCCCATGACCCACTTATTTCCATCTGGTCCCTCTTACAACACCTGGGGATTCAGGGAACTACAATTCAAGATGAGATTTGGGTAGGGACACAGCCAAACGATATCAGTTGCATATAAAACCAAAAGCTGTAACCTTCTAAATAATTTTAAGCTTTAGATTAACAATCAATTACTCTGAACATTGATATTATAAAACAGTACTTTCAGTAAACTTTAGTTTCATATTATATTTTAAAATTCATATCTATAGGGGTTAAATATTGATAAATTTATTAAAGCCTGAAGATTATTACATCATGTGAACTTTTATTTTCATAGTTTTTATGAAACTCTGCTTTTTTGACATTATTTTAATTAATTACTATGCAAATTTACTTTATTCAATGAAATGTTTGTTAAAATACATTTAAACACATTTTTATTACCTAAAATGTCTAGATATATGACTTTAATTTTGCTACATTTCTTCTTCACTATATAGTTTGATATCAACTTGAATTAAACTACTCCCCAAAGTGTATAAGAATATTTTATATAGCAAAACAAAATAATTGCTAACCCATTTATTTTTCTCTATAAGTTTGATATTTTTTCTGAAATTATTCTTTATTACCCAACCAACCTGTATTACACATTGTGCAATCAGTGACACTTATTTAATTCCTTCTCTCCAACTTCTTTTAAAGCTTTTTCCAAGCCTCTTGTTTTTAACATTTCAGGGTCTGAGGCTGCAAAGCTTATGTGATTCTGGGTAATTATAATATATTTCTCTATGTCTTATTATCTGAAAAATGAGAAAATTAATAGACTCCACAACATAAAGTTGAAATAAAAAATAAATTAAGTAAAATTATATACTTTGAAAAATGCATGAAACAAGTAAGTACTTAATACATTTTGTTATCATTATCATTTTCTACCATAATTTAGCATTCCAACTAAAAGATTAAAATATGTTTTTGTAAAATTTTGTAAAGCTAAGTAAATGCAATAAATATATCACATGGTTAATACTAGTAAACATAATGCTAAATTTAGATGAAAATGAGTTTCACTAAAAGCACCAGTGTTTAAACAATTTCAGACAAAAAAAGATTATTATCAATGAAGCTTCATTGAAAATTTCCACAATTATCTAACTAAAGCTGATTTCTAGATTTTGAAAAACAGGTACCACTAGAAATAATTTAACTAATTCAGCGTCTTCATTGAGGTATGAGGGAAATAAAATATATGCACTCTTGCTAGAATATATTACATTGCCCAGACCTGAATAAAGAAGTAACACAAATTTTAGAGTACACTGAACACAACCTTTATGAAAGGATCAATATACTTTTGCTTACCACCTTAGGTTAAAATTTGTAAATGGTCTTTAATAATAGCATCTGAATATGGAATATTACCAAGAATCTGGCAAAGTTATAAGGAAAGCAGAGAGGTTATATTTTTGTGTGTACCCTGCTGGTTGTTTTTTTCTTTTTTTCTTTTTTTTTTTGAGATGGAGTCTTGCTCTGTCACCCAGGCTGGAGTGCAGTGGCGCAATCTCAGGTCACTGCACCCTCTGCCTCCTGGGTTCAAACAATGCTCCTGCCTCAGCCACCCAAGTAGCTGGGACTACAGGCACGCAACACCATGCCTGACACATTTTTTGTACTTTTAGTAGAGACAAGGTTTCACTATGTTAGCCAGGCTGGTCTTGAACTCCTAACCTCGTAATCCGCCTTCCTCAGCCTCCTGAAGTGCTGGGATTACAGGCATGAGCTACCATGCCTGAACACCCTCCTGGTTCTTTAGTGGCACTAAGTTGGCCATGATGAAATGATGCATGAAAAATATACCCTAAAATAAAGTTAATCCAAGCTAAACATTTTCATAAAGTGTAGGACAAATGTGCAAATATTTATGGACCCCCTCCCTCCACTGCTCCTTTGTATTTGCCTTCTCCTTAAGGCCCCTTATATACCAGCAATAGCCTCTAAGATTTATTTGATGTCTTCTTTCTCTCCAGACTATCTGTGCTATGTTTTTGCACGGCTTCTGAGCATCTCTTCTGTGGCTGAAGAGTTAGATGTCTTTCATTTTATAATAAATATATCAGCTTTATATAACATTGTGGAAACTAGCATATGGCATATTGACCATTTGTCAAGCATGTTGCTAATTCTATTTTATATATTTTTTATTTGGTTATTACAAGAGTGTAAAGCATATAAAATTGCTATTTCCTAAGCAAAAAGAAAACATTGGCAATTTGTCTGTTTCAACTTAAAATTCTTATGATGATTTCAAAGATATGAAAGCAGATGTTGATGAATTCTAAGTTACTCACCCACAGCCATTCAGCTGGGGTAGCTGGGTTTCCTTTCTTCCTAAATATGGATTTAAAAGCTTTGGTCTCTAGATCATTATGACTGGTGCTCAACTATTCCTAGTTTAATCCTATGAAATATTTTATTATCCAGAATATTTAAGTGTTTAGTAAACTTATATAGGGATATTTATTGAAGCAGAGTATCTGTGAGTGATAGAATAATGGCCCTGATAAGATAACTAATTCCTAAGCCCCAGAACCTCTGAATATGTCACTTTACATGGCCAAGGGCACAATGGAAATGTGACTAAGCTAAGGATTTTGAGATGAGTAGATACCTGGATTATTTGAGTCAGCCCAAGGTGAATACAAGGATGTTTGTAAGAGGGAGGTAAGAGCATGAGAGTTAGTGAAAATGCAACACAGCAATGAAAACCACACACACACACACACACAAACACACATGGAAGGAAAGATGCTACACTGCTGTCTTCAAAAATGGAGGATGTGACCACCAGCCAAGGAATGCAGGTATCCATCTAGAAGTAGAAAGAGCATGGAAACTAATTCTATTTACAGCCTCCAGAAGGAAGAGTTCTGACTTCCAGAATTATAAGAGACTACATTTGTGTATGTTTAAGCCACTAAATTTACTGTCATTTATTACAGCTGCAATAGAAAATATATATATATATAAACACCTTCTTAGCATAAATTTATGTGATGCTTTGTAGGTACACAAGATATTACATTTCATCACTTGAATTAAATAGCTCATTACTGATACCATGATGCAGGTTTCTGTAAATGTATGTGACAAATTTTAAAGTTAAGCTAAATTTTCAAATTAATAATATGATTACTGTTAGTTTAGCTTATTCTTTTGATATATTTATAATTAAAGGAAGCAAACACATCTTTCATTTTTAAACCACCATCTTCAGGCTTCAATGTAAACCAGCTTTCTTCTTTCTATGTATTATTTTATTCAATATTTATAATTAGCTTCAAAAATTAATAGTAATTTTTCCTTTTTAATATTTCTTATATTATTTGAGTTTTTTTTTCCTCTCACCAGGGGAGAATGCAGGTGTCCTAAATTCTCTTTTCCTTGCTATTTTATTAAAACCACACAGGCCTTTTGGATTATGCCAGTCCTTTCCCTAGCTTCCTCCTCGCTTTTTTTCTTTCTTTCTCATTTTTAGAGTATAGTGGCTTAAAACACACAAATATACTGTAAAAGTAGCAAGAACCATAAAATATAAATTTTACTACTGGTATTTTTTGTTGTTGTTTCTCAATAAATATTTTTTGAATAATTTCTATGTACCAGGGAATTTTCTAGGTACTAGGTCAATTTTCTCTCAAGGCTCATACTCTCTAATGAAAAATAGAGATACTCAAAGTTTTTTGGAACTGGGATTGCTGATGAAGTTATCACAAGAAAATTAGAAGAAAAATGTTGCATATATTAGATGACTAATAACTACCTAAGGGAGTATATTTAATGAATATATGATTATAATTAAAACAGAATCAAGGCATGATAGAGAACAGGGGTTTTAATGTAATACATTTAGTCTTCACATGCACACACCAAACATGTGGTTATATAATTTTATATTTTGCTTTTTGCACAATTAATTTTATAACATGAAGATAAATTTTGAGCTAAGGTTCTTCAAAGAAATAAAAGAAAAATGAAATGAGTAAATTTAGAAATTTTTTATAGCAATATGGAGTTTTTATACCACCTACTACAAAAGCGACCACGGAATATTTACTGATGAATGTATAATGAACCACTTTAAAACTTGGTATCTAAAAACAACAGTTATTTTAATTGCTCGTGACTTTTTCTGGGTCAACACGTGGGCCTATGCTCAGATGTGGAATTACTCTTCTAGCCTCACCTGACGTATCTATGTGGCTGTGGTCATTTAATGGTCAATAAAGCTGGGTGTGCTGGTTTGTGCCCAGAGTACTAACTGCTTGGGAGGAGCCTGAGGTGGGAGGATTGCTTAAGCCCAGAAGTTTGAGGGTGCAGAGAGCTGGGATCATGCCGCTGCACTCCAGCCTTGGCAAGAAGTGAGACCCCATCTCTTAAAAAAAAAAAGAGGGTGGATGGTCTAAGACAGGGTCTCCCGCTGGGCCTTGTGCCTCTAGCAGGCTAGTCTTGCCTTTATCACACAGTGGCAGAAAAGTCTGTTTTTTAAAATGTTTTTCTCTTTAGCATATCTTCCCATCAGCCAAAGCAAGCCAAATGGTGAAGTCCAAAATTAATAAAAGAGGGACCTCCACAAACACTTGAAATCAGAAAGGCATGATTATTTGAGACATATTATGTAACAATCTACTACAGAGCCTGAAGTAGTTATGGAGACATTATTAAGGCCTACATTCCTATTAATGGTCTTTAATGTAGTTTGCAGTGAAATAAATTATGAGACTAAAAAGTAGAAAAATTGAATCATGATAACTATCTATTGCTATCCAAATGAGTTCTATAATTACAAATTTGAGATGTTTTAAAATATATAGTGCAAAGAAACATTTTCTTTTTGATGGTACCTATTGAACATCCTTTAAAGAAATGTCAAAAACCAGCATCAGAGAGATTGGTGCAACTCTAGATAAGTTAGAAATATTATGTGGGAAAAAGTTGAAGTGGGAAGATGACAAGTTACATTGTTCCATATTGCCAAATTTACCATTTTGAATAATAGTGATTTATCTTTTGTTTCTCTTAATTTAAAACATTCTTATTTCCTAATTTAAAACCTACATATGACAGTAATGGAATTAGGATTTTAATAAGACTGAAATAAAGTTTTATTACCATGCTTATTTAATTTAGTAAAACACAGATACACTCCATCTCAATGTTAACTGCAGGATTTGTTCAATTCTCATTGAATGACAATACATTTTAATATGAAAAAATATGGAGCCCAATTTGTAAAAAGGAAACATGTATTCTTTCTTGTTTTCCTTTCCTTTGTCTTTTATTAACACTGTAAAATTAATCTACTGAGACAAAACATACTTGGAGATAGAACCAGAAATTCTAAGAAATGAGTTTTGTAAGCATTACAATTTTATAATTGTATACACCTTAAATTACTAATTTGAAATGACTGCTACTAATAATGATATATTAGTTTATGTGAATCCAAACCAGAGTTAATAGAATCATCTATCTTTTATTTAGGGTAAACATAGTATTTTAAAAATTGAAATAAATAAAGCAGTCATTGTTAAGGCCATAACTGGGGTCACATGACATAAAAGTCTCAGAAAAAAAGATTATATTAAGATATATTTTAAACAGTGTGGCTTTTCTTAAATTTTTATTTAATATTTGTCTACAAATCTATTTTATAAGCCTTTAGTATTTTAAAATACCTTTTTTATAGATATTTTACTAAATAGACCTTCTTGAAAGAGAAACATATTTCTTAGTGATGCTATTTCATTGAATTGTATATTTTTACATAAGACCTCAGTAAAATAGTACTGTGCCTATGGTAAGAAATTCTAACACATAGAACAACAATCCAAAACCTGATTGGAAATAATCTTATTGGCCAATTACTAAAACTGTGAAGTTACTAAAACAAAGGGTTCCCTGCACCTTTGTTTATGCTTTGTTCCATTCAGGAGTCTTCATCAGTCATCCCTCCGCTCTTACTCTCAGAATCAACTCCTTGTACACCATGTACTTTTCATGACTGATCTCTGAAAGCAAAGAAATGAAGAATTAATGTACCAGCAACAGTCAGTAAACAGATGACCAGAAGAAAACACACACAAACTTTTTTTTTCCAGCAGCAAAAGGCTGTGTGGTCCATGCATAGTATCAAAGAGGGCAGTACCATTCCCAGGTTCTAGACCTTGCCAGCAAGAGTTGTCTACCTATCTCACACAGCAGGTGGAAATCCTTGCTGTTGGGAGAATTGAGAATATGGCAAAAGTCTGCATAAATAGACAGACATTTTTATGTATGATAGACTTTAATAAACCTGAGTAATGGGGAAGCGTTGCAGTCCTAAGGAAGTGGGTTGGCAAGAAATAGTAAAATTTGCAGACACCAGCTAACATGTTGGTCTCATGATTGTGTGTGTGTGTGTGTGTGTGTGTGTGTGTGCGTGCATGCATGTGTGTGTGTGTTTGTGTGTGTGTTTTATGTGGGGGGAGGGAGATGACGTGGGGAATACTTGGAGCTCAGAATTTTAAAAATAGGCAAGTCATGATAGGAATTATTACAAATTTATGCTTACACAGTCACCTCTGTTTATTATGGGTTACTGTTATTATCAGTGATTGGTACTGAAAGATTCAGAAAGGAAGAGAGCACAGGATAAATCATTCATTCACTTTTATTTTTAATTTTTATCATTGCATAATATTTTTACATATTTATGGGGTATGTGTGATTTCTTTGATATGAGCATACAATGTGTAATGATCAAATCTGGGTAATCAAATATCCATCACTGCAAACATTTATCATTTATTTGTATTGGAAACATTTCAAATCCTCTCTTCCAGCTCTTTTGAAATATACAATAAATTGTTTTTAATTACAGTCACCCTATTGTGCTACCAAACACTACATCTTATTCTTACTAACTGTATTTTTGTTCCTATTAACTAAAACTCCTCCCTACTACTTTTCTCAGCCTCTGTAACCATTCTGTTTACTAGCTCCAGAGATCATAAATTAAGTGAGAATATGTGATATTTGTCTTTCTGTGCCTTTATTTTACTTAACATAATATCCTCCAGTTCTATCCATGTTGCTGCAAATGGTAGCATTTTATTTTCTTTTATGGCTGAAAATATTCCGTGTGTATATGTATCATGTTTTTTTTATCCATTCATCTGTTGATAAGCACTTAGTTTCATTCCACGTGTTTCCTATTTTGAATAGTGCTGCGGTAAACATGGAGATATAGATATCTCTTTGATACACTGATTTCCCTTCTTTTGGATGTACACTCAGCAATAGGGTCGCTGGATCACATGGTAGTCCTATTTTTGCTTTTGTGAGGAATCACCGTACTATTTTTCATAGTGGCTGTTGGTCCTCTTACCGGCTGGAGAAGTATAAAGCCACTAGTGTATTTACTGCCCATTCGGTAGTGGGCTAGGAATTTAATTTGGCCTGTTCTTACAGGCCAAGGTCATCACTGGATTCAAATTTCAGGTGAAAAGACTGAGGGAAAAGGCGTGGAGTTCATGTGAACACACACACGCACATATACATAGTTGATTTTCTAATCTTCGGTGACTTAAAATACCATCATTTGTGTAAGTGAATAGATAAATTACACTTGATTTACTTTAGGTTATGAAGCTATATTTTGTCAGTTACAAATGAAACTATATTTAAACAATGTAGGCTGATTTTTAATGTGTGAAATTGTCTTTATGGAATGTAAAAAATATTCCATACGAGGCATTGTAATAAGAATCATGTGTTTTACGGATTAGAATTCAAGATGGCATTTTCCCTCATCTGGTAATACTGGGAAATAAAAAGCTATATTATAAAACAACTATTTTTCATGATTGTTATGATCAAGAACTATGTGGATATACTGCTCAACAAGTTTAGGAAGGGATTTGAATAAAAGTAAGCAAGAGAATATCCATGCAACATAAGTGGGGTGGTACAGTTCATGTTTTTGTATTTGAAGGCTTATACTGGAAAGTGGAATATCCGGGCCTGATAAATGGCTTGAGTACGTCATGGAAACAAATTCCGGTGAGAAAGAATTAATCTCCTACAGATTGACATAACCTTAGATGCTGGTGTTAATTCCCTTATTATATGCAAATTAAATATTTCACTTGATTTTTATTTATTCATTTATTTGTCTTTAATTAGAAAAAATATATTAGATATTTCTTAGATATCAAATTGGTATTTCTTCTGTTATAAGTTGATATTTGAATAAGAGAAGAGAAACATATTCCATGTATTGATTTTAATACTGATCTATAGGTATCTCTAATGTAGAAATTTTCTCAGAACAAAAGTTTTACTGTTTAATAAATTATCTCAAATTCTTCTTGGACATCTCAAAATCCTGGCACTGTATTAGTCAAACTCAGTCTTCTGTTACATACTCTTTGTATCATCAAATGCATTTTCTTCCTCTACTGTATTTCTCACTTTAACGCCCTTGACATATGGTGAAATTGTGAGATGTTTTTAGATTTTTTTCATAGATATCTGTTCATCTGCCTTTTTAGGCATTTTCTGAATAAAAAGCATTTCCGTGGCACATATGCTCATGATGAATTTAGAAAACCACTAAAGCTCTAATAGGAAATACAATGGAAACAGTGTAAATATTCTTGAGAGAAAATATATGGATTACAGATACCACGAACCTAATATAAAGCAGAATTCAAAACCTTGCTAATGAGAAAGTATAGGTTTCTGGGAGCATAATTTATTTGAAAAGTTGTAAATCCTGGTGAGGTTTGGATTCAAAATAAACTAATTATTGGAATGCAAAAGAAAAATCAGAGAATATCCCCATGGGAACCCTGAATCCATATTGTTGCATTTGAAAGACTTAGCTTTGATCCATAACTGTATACATATTTGGAACAAGATTATCTCACCCGCATCCTCTCCAGTATGTTCAGAAAAGTCAATTCTGAAATAATTCCCATGAATTATATCCGTGAAGTGTTGCTTTAAAACATACACACACACACACACACATTGAAGATGCTGCTAATGTAAAGGAAGTTCTTACTCCAGGTGCATCTTCATATTCATGGCACATATTTTCCTCAGGCTCACTTTGTATATAAAAATACATCGATGTGTCCATGTACTTGAAGATTATGCATATAAATGTGTTCTGTTACTTTTTCTGTGAACTTTATCCAAGTTAATATTTCCCAGATATGATATGCTCACCAATTCTACTCCAGACTGCCACACTGCCTTACTGCTTTTAATTCCTGTTAAGTTTTCCCAGGTGTTTGTTTTTGTTTGTTTTTGTTTTTGTTTTCATGAAACCATTAAAAAGCCAGAGAAATCTACCTAGTTTTTTAAAAATATTTTTTTCAGCACTCAGTTCCCAAACAACTTAAAATCAGTTAATCAAAAATAAAACACAGGAAAGTAAAACCACACAATTCAAATATATTATAAGGCAACTATCACTAGGTCAAGGAAAAGAGTTTTGTGAGCCACTTATGAGGTCCTTTCCTAAAAGCCACACAAATCACAGATTTCTCCCTTTTCCAGCAAGTGACAATTATCTGGACTTTTTAGCACTCTCTAGTATTTTTCTTGTCGCATAAATTTGCTTCTTTAGACATTAGAGTTTAGTCATGCTCATTAAAAATATTAATATAACTTTATATCACTTTCAATCTATAGGCTTTCCTTTTATCCTTCCTATATTCTTAAAATGTATATCTGGAAAAGTGTGGCAATTTTGTTCAACCTGTAAAGTTTGCCAAACTCTGGGCTTTGCTGATTTTATAATATTTGTGTAATTCTACATGTATTTCTACACTCTGAATTTCTTGCAACTTGGCAGATGTATACAAAGATTAGATCAGACTCTGATTTGATCCTTTTGGCGAGACTATGGATGGTGTTGGCAAGCATATATAGGGAACATAATGGCTGGTTTCCTCTCATTTTGATTTTAGCAGTCATTGATGCTTAATGCCTATAAGCTATCCATTTCTGGGATTTGCAAAAGTGGTAATACTCTAATCCCATCATTATTTTTCATTTATTGTTTGGATTGCCTTTATAAAAGGACACATCCTCATCTACTATTTGCTAATTCAGTGGTGTAGTACAACTAGAAAAACAAGCATAATGCTTGATTATTTTGCTTTACCACATAATGAATTTACCACATAATGAATGACTTCTTGTTATCCTCTAAAAAAGACAATTTATTTTGTTTCATCATAACAAAATCATAAATACAACCATTATTGATTGGTTTCATTGAAATAAATAATTTTTTTTTTTGAAGCTGAAATCATTCTATCTTATGCCAGTAGGAGCCTCTAGGTTGAATCCTGAGCCCATGACTCTTATAATGTTTGACAGTTTTATGCTATCTATTTTTACAAGATATTCCAGGTCAATCTCATATATTTCCTGTCTCTGATATACAGTCACTGAAAGTCATAAATGGTATTATTTTAAGTATATAACTTTAGGGTTAGGGATCATTATTGCTACTGAATTGATCATTGTTTTTAAATCTTTTCAGAGGAAAAAGCTATGAAATATTTTATATGTATAAGTATATATTGTATAGAAATATATATATAATTCATAGTACAGATACACTTGTATTTATTATGCTAATAGATAAGAAAAAATATCTCAAATATCATATTAATGCCTCCACCAATGTAATTATCATAAATATTAAAATGTTGGCATATGATGACCTAATTTCTTCTTTCATTTTTGAATAGCGACACTATACTTGTATTGGCAACACATATAGCTATTATATTATATACTGTCTCCCTCTTAGTACACTGTGTTGTTCCTACAGAAAGCTAAATTTTATTGTCACCTATAGTCCTTATACAGATATCTTTCCCATCATTTTGATTGTCTGGAGCTCATTCCTTGCAATTTTGGTAGAAATGGAAAATGAAGAAGTATTTGCTGAGCTTCTTTATGCTGATATCATTTTGTTTATACCTATTATATATTGATATTTAGTTTTGCTGTCTACAAAATACTCGACTCACACTGTTTTCCTTGAGCATCTTAAATGTGTTACCCTACTTTTGTGATAAAGCAAGGCTGTAAAAAGATCTGATAAACTAATTCATCCTCCTTATAAACAATACATTTTTTCTTTAGCTGTTAATTATATTTTCTTTCTTTGACACATAGCATGGATTTTCAAAATGCAATTATAACTTTTTTTTAACTTTAGCAAGCTGTTCTTAAATTATAGATTTTAGAGTTTTTTCACCCTTTACTCAGTTTACTTTCTTTAGTTTTCTTTTTCGGGAACTCTTATTATTCATGTGTATTACTTTTGTCTCTGATTAATGTTTGCCACTTTGTACTCAATCCTCATTTTATCTATTTCTTCATTTATTTTTACGTTTATTTTTAATTATTCTTTTTATCTCATATTTAAAGTGTTAACTTTAAGGCATTATTATATTTTCTCTCAGTACTTACAATCTAGTTTATATTTTAAAATATTATATTTTGTTGCTTCTATTTATATTTTCATTTATCACCTCATTTCAATGCTTCTCTAATTCTTATTAATATTTGTTTTTGCATTTATTAATAATTTTATTATAATATTATTTTAACTTTTTTCTTCTTTTTGCTATAAAGCATTTATATGGAAATGGACTTTGCTATTTTCCTTTTTTTATTTGATAATAACCATGAATGATATTTGACTTGTTCTTTTCTTTTTCTTTCTGTTATGTGAAATCATCTTTAATGAACTTTTAATGAGGGACAGAGTTCAGAAATATTAATATTACAGTTTTCTCATTGTCAAATCTAAAATAATAGACTTACATGGACATTTAAAAGTTAAACGAATGGTAATATGAAACATTTTGAAAACTATGGAATATATGTCTATAAATTATGCCCACCATGTGAGTATAAACCTTGTTTCTTTTTTCATTGTTGTATATCCAGTGTCTAAAATATAATTTATTTATAAATGGACTGACACTCACAGAAAAGGCTGTAAAGCAAGGGGAATACTTTTTACTTTTTCTTTGTTATTGATCATACTAAAACGCCTATTAGTATATAAATGATAATTCACAAAATGTGTGAATAATTGAATAATAGCAAAATAGTGTTATTTCTAATAATGATGTGTAATTTTCAGATAAATCACATAAGCTTTATACTACTCTACTTTTCAGAAATAAATTAGTTAGATTACCTGGATAATTCAAATGAATGTTGTGGCTTAACTGTGCTAGTAAAGCATTGCAAGAACAACATTGTAACATTTGAAGAGTTATGTAAAATCAAAGTCTGGTCACATTTGACTAAATTTTGGGGGAAAATGTTTACTAAAACGTTTAAATTGTCTTAAACACATGAGTCATACAATGCTTAATAAGTTTTGCTTTAAGAATCTGTTTCCTTTGTAATTAACATTACATCATAATAATATCCACCTCATTAATAGTCTATCCTTTATCTTTTCAATGTATTTAGAAATGTGTCAAGTTTTCCGCAGTTACATATAATTAGAGATAGAAACTTCAAATATAACAACTTAAACATGGGCCAAGTGACAGCTTGTTACAGAAACAAAATGTATCTGAAAATTCAAAGGAATAAGAGAGCCAAAGGAGTGGGAAAAAAAAGCTAACATAGAACTCATTAGGAAATATTCCAGAAATGTGGATGTTGAACAAAATGAAATATAAGATGCAATTAATGAAAAGTAAACTGTTTTTTCTCTCTCTCTATCTCTCTCTGTCTCTGTCTCTCTTTCTCTCTCTGTATAATTAAACAGCTTTATTGAAGTTTAATTGCCACACAATTGGCACGTACTTACAGTATAAAATTGGAAAAATGTGAATGAATAAGATCTATTGTTGGCTAGCACAACAGGGTGACGATAGCCAAAATGATTTAATTGTATGTTTAAAAATAAGTGTGTAATTGCTTGTAACACAAAGGATAAATGCTTGAGGTGATGGATAAAAAAATTGCAAAGTCTCAACCTTAACACGTATGAATTGTTAATACAATCCCGATAATAAACCTATGCCTCTATCTCAGAAGTTTACAACTCCTTTGTAATCGCCCTTCCATCTCCTCCCTTTAGCTTGAGCTTTGACCTAGTGACTTGTTTCTAATGAATAGAGTGCAGCAACAGTAATGATCATCTAACTTTTAACATCTATGCTCAATAGTTGTAGTCTCCAAATATGAGTTGGGTTGTATCTACCTATTTAGGGTATTTATTATATACTATAGGTAATTTTTCTCTTATCTCCCCTTTCATTTCTTCATTGACTCAAATTATTCTTTGGTTATAAAATACTTTCCTGAGGTTAGAAATTTTCTGGAATTACAAAATATAATAAAACTGATTACTTTATTGATATTTGATTTAAAAACTGTGCTTGCAGAAAAATATTTGTGGCCAGTGTGTAAGCTCATATTCTACACGTGATTCTAGAAAAGATGATATGTGAATACAGAGAATGAAGAATTTCTAATAATAAGTTTGAAATGAAAACTATTTCAGCCTCGGTTTCAATACTGGTATCTTTTTAACAATATTGGGTTAAGTAAAATAACCTATGTATACATATATAGAGAAATTTTATTACCTCAGTTAGTCTTCAGTAAAGAATACTTTTTTCCTTATAAATTTCTTTATAAATTAAATATTGTTTTAAGAATGTAGCCATTATAGGGGCTGTGAGCAAGGTGGCTGAATAGGAACAGCTCCAGCCTCCAGCTCCCAGTGCGAGTGAAACAGAAGACACGTGATTTCTGCATTTTCAACGGAGGTACTGGTTCATCTCACTGGGGAGTGCTGGACAAGCGGTGCTGGTCAGCTGGTGCAGCCCGATCAGTGATAGCTGAAGCACAGTGAGGCATCACCTCACCAGGGTAGTGCAAGGGGGAAGGGAATCCCTTTAGAAACTGAGACACACAACACCTGGAAAATCGGGTAACTCCCACCCTAATACTGCGCTTTACCAAGGGTCTTAGCAAACAGCACACCAAGAGATTATATCCCACACCTGGCCTGGAGGGTCCCACGCCCACGGAGTCTCCCTCATCGCTAGCACAGCAGTCTGAGATCTAAATGCAAGACAGCAGTGAGGCTGGGGGAAGGGCGCCTGCCATTGCTGAGACTTAAGTAGGTAAAGAAAGTCTCTGGGAAGCTCGAACTGGGTGGAGCCCAACACAGCTCAAGGAGGCCTGCCTGTCTCTGTAGACTCCACCTCTGGGGACAGAGCATAGCAAAAAAAAAAAAAAGGAGCAGAAACCTCTGCAGATGTTAATGACCCTGTCTGACAGCTTTGAAGAGAGCAGTGGATCTCCCAGCATGGAGGCTGAGATCTGAGAACGGACAGTCTGCCTGCTCAAGCGGGTCCCTGACCCCTGAGTAGCCTAACTGGGGGACATCCCCCACTAGGTGCAGATCGACGCCTCACACCTCACACGGCAGGGTACACCCCTGAGACGAAGCTTCCAGAGCAAGAATCAGACAGCAGCACTCGCTGTTCAGCAATATTCTATCCTCTGCAGCCTCCGCAGCAGATACCCAGGCAAACAGGGTCTGGAGTGGACCTCAAGAAATCTCCAACAGACCTACAGCTGAGGGTCCTGACTGTTAGAAGGAAAACTAACAAACAGAAAGGACACCCACACCAAAACCCCATCAGTACATCACCATCATCAAAGACCAAAGGCAGATAAAACCACAAAGATGGTGAAAAAGCAGGGCAGAAAAGCTGGAAATTCAAAAAATTCAAAAAATCAGAGCGCATCTCCCGCTCCAAAGGAACGCAGCTCATCACCAGCAACGGATCAAAGCTGGATGGAGAATGACTTTGAAGAGTTGAGAGAAGAAGGCGTCAGTCAATCCAACTTCTCAGAGCTAAAGGAGGAACTACGCACCCAGCGCAAAGAAACTATAAATCTTGAAAAGAGAATGGAAGAATGGATAACTAGAATAATCAATGCAGAGAAGGCCATAAACGAACTGACAGAGATAAAAACCATGACACGAGAAATACATGACAAATGCACAAGCTTCAGTAACTGACTCGATCAACTGGAAGAAAGAGTATCAATGATTGAAGATCAAATGAATGAAATGAAGTGAGAAGAGAAGTCTAGAGGAAAAAAAAAGGAAAAAGAAATGAACAAAGCCTCCAAGAAATATGGGATTATGTGAAAAGACCAAATCTACGTCTGATTGGGGTGCCTGAAAGTGAGGGGGAAGATGGAACCAAATTGGAAAACACTCTTCAGGATATCATCCAGGAGAACTTCCCCAACCTAGTAGGGCAGGCCAACATTCAAATCCAGGAAATACAGAGAATGCCACAAAGATACTCCTCGAGAAGAGCAACTCCGAGACACATAGTTGTCAGATTCACCAAAGTTGAAATGAAGGAAAAAATGTTAAGGTCAGCTAGAGAGAAAGGTTGGGTTACCCACAAAGGGAAGCCCATCAGACTAACAGCATATCTCTCCGCAGAAACTCTACAAGCCTGAAGAGAGTGGGGGCCAATATTCAACATTCTGAAAGAAAAGAATTTGCAACCCAGAATTTCATATCCAGCCAAACTAAGTTTCATCAGTGAAGGAGAAATAAAATCCTTTAGAGACAAGCAAATGCTTAGAGATATTGTCACCACCAGGCCTGCCCTACAAGAGATCCTGAAGGAAGCACTAAACATGGAAAGGAACAACCGGTACCAGCCTTTGCAAAAACATGCCAAAATGTAAACACCGTTGATGCTAGGAAGAAACTGCATCGACTAATGAACAAAATAACCACCTAATATCACAATGACAGGATCAGATTCACACATAACAATATTAACCTTAAATGTAAATGGACTAAATGGTCCAATTAAAAGATACAGACTGGCAAACTGGATAAAGAGTCAAGACCCATCAGTTTGCTGTATTCAGGAGACCCATCTCACATGCAGAGACACACATAGGCTCAAAATAAAGGGATGGAGGAAGATCTACCAAGCAAATGGAGAACAACAAAAAAAGCAGGAGTTGCAATACTAGTCTCTGTATAAATAGTGTATGTGTGTGTGTATATATATATTCACACACACATATAGTGTATTTTCCAATACTTTAAATATAATTATGTTCCATTATTGCATTATATATATTTCTGCTAAAATATTTGTTTATATGAAGTTCAAATTTAACTGAGCATCTAGTATTTTTATTTGCTAAATCTGGCAGCCTTATATTTGAGGGACAATGATATATACAACTTTTATGCCATTTCCTTCAAGGGAACAGAGTATCTTTTCTCTCTTTATTTAATTCAGATGCCTGGAAAATGATCAGTGTAGCTGCATTTTGCAAAATTCATCGGTGGACATCACACTAAAATGATGCAGCAACAAGACAGAAGGAGCCAAAGTATTAGATTACATTTTGGAACAGAACTTGCTGACAAACCTTAAAAAGGCTATTACAGGTTAAATTTAGGCTACTACATTGGAGTAAATAAATTTCACGTAACTAAAATAAATTATGTTTACGTTTTAAGTCACTGTCAAAGTTTGGTCTCTATTATGTATTGCAGTTATATCCTATTACAAGAATGTACTATAGGAAAAGTCATCCAGATCACAAATAATTAGTCCTACATAATTTTTTCCCTATCTCACTGTTTCTCTTTCATCTGATAATTTGAGGTAAATTGTACTGTTTGTCTCAACTGCTAATTGCCTAATTATGATTAATTTCTTGCCTTCTATGTTCATTAATTGTCCTTAATAAACTGAAAGCAATTTAAACTGTGTCTTGCCCTGAAGACCCACTATCATAATTATTTAGGTACACAAAGACTGAATATTTGGTAAGGATATTTCAGAATAATAAAATAGATTTTATACTAGGAGAGTTTTCATTAACATAGGTGTACTCCTGATATTCTCAAACTGTATCTTTCAATTTCAATTGTTTGGATACATCTTTACATGGTACAATAAAAAGGATTTATTTTAAAAGTATCCTTCCATTTAGAATAGCTAGAGCCTAGTAACAAATTATTTTTAAAATCCGAGGGTGTCATATTAATAGCCAGTGGTCTTAGAAAGCACTCATCTTGGGTTTGAAGGGATGAGATATAGGCTGCAAACAGGAAGTAATTTACTCCATGTGAGGATCATTATAACATGATTTATCTAAGCTGTACCCCTGTCTAGTTAATTTCTACCTGTAGTTTATACCTTATGGTATTCACAGAGACTCAAGTTAGGACAGGTTTCTAGTATTCTGGTCATGCACTAGGGAAGTCTGATTTACTTCTCCACATTTCCCAGCTGTGGGAACTTGAGATCATTGCTTTTCTTCCTCCCTTTTTTTAAATATTTAACTAAGATGGAATCACATATTCTAGTCCCAGGATCCATGTCTCAATATCATTGGCCCTTTGGGTTTGGGGATAATAAAGGTTAAAGAAAATTATTTGATTTGTCAAATTTTAGATTTAATTGTCACATGCAATAACCTATGGCATAAAAGAAAAATAATGTCTAGTTAAGCTTAGGGAACAGTACTGAATATCGCACAGATTTAAAAGCAATATAACAATACAAATCTTCTCATATTTCCTTCCAGTTATTTCTCCTCCCAACAGAACATGTTAACTTCTAATATGTAAACCCCCTAAATGCATGTGATAGGAGAAAAAGAATATTTATGGCCTATGAAAGGAAAGGCAGGATAATTTAGCTTAGTGTAGCCTCTTTCTTCAATTGTTCTAGAAAGTCCTTCAGAATGTTCTATTCTGAAATTCCAGGATCTTATTTATGCAGCATTTACCTATACATATGGATTATCTGTGCTTGAGGATGTAAATTTTTTTCTTGTGATATGCCAGCAGGTCAAATGTCTTAAATAGAGCAAGTAAAGAAAGAAAACAAAATCTTACATCATTTGAAGGTTGTAATCTCTAGGTGGTGTTATCTGGATAACTGTGATCAACAGATAGAGAAATATCTACCAGTCAGTTCTTAGACTGCTGAGTGCATAAGAAGTTTAATCTTGGAGGAAGATAAATTACATGGACGTGTGTGTATGCACACACATACACCTACACAAACACACACACATATATAACTTATACATATATATTTCTTACGTCCTGCAGAACAAATGACTGGCTTATCTCATATTTTTTCTATCCCAACTTTGAAGTCATCTATTTCACAAAAGTCCCCCTATTTCTTTTCATGAGAAATATTACTTAGAAATTAAGACCTGAGTTCTATAGCTGTTCATCGCTAATGGAATATCATTGTTTCTAGGTTATTTCGGCAGACAGAACAGGAACAATGGCAATTTCACATGCTTCAACTTTTAAAATCTTTTAAATCATAAATTTATATAAATTGTTGTAATCCTACTGCAAGGCAGTAGGGTTCTTCCTTGCTCTTCCTCATGGAACATTTTCTCAACACAAAAAAATTCTGGAACCTCACACTATAAATACATATTTTTTTCTATTAGCCTAATCCTATAATACACACAAATAGTTTCAGAATTTCTAAAACCCTCTAAATAGTAGTGTGTGTGTGTGTGTGTGTGTGTGTGTGTGTGTGTCTCACACTGCCAATTTGAGATAAATGAAACAAAAATTGTGAGTGGCAAGAAATGTTGTGTTATCAAATGACTGCATGACATTTCTGGCTGTTCTTTCCTCATCCTTAAGTTCACTTTTCAGAATTCTTTTAGAGGTCTAAATATTTATTTTATTTTCCTGCTTCTAATTATCAAATTGAAAGAAATCAGGCACATTCCTCAGCCCCGGGCTCAACACAAACAGGCCCAGTACAAACACATCCCACCATATATCTCTCAATTTCCTGAGCCCAGTACAAACACCATATATCTCTCAATTTCCTGAGCCCAGTACAAACACCATATATCTCTCAACTTCCTGAGCCCAGTACAAACACATCCCACCATATATCTCTCAACTTCCTGAGCCCAGTACAAACACCACCTGGAAAATCCCCGATAAGGACACAGTCGTTTGTAGTTTTACTGAAAGCGCGGGAACCAATAGAAAAACTAGTAAATGTATAACTTAAAATGTAAACCAATTGTAATGCTGTAACCAAAAGAATTCCCTTGTTCCTCTGTAACTTTACTATCCTATTTACCTCAGGCTATAAAAGGCAAGCACTCGCATTGTTCGGGGCCCTCTTGTATGCTGTGGAATGGAGGGACCAAGTTCGAACTTGCAGTAAAAGATCCTTGCCGCTTGGCTTTGACTCTGGACTCTGGTGGTCTTCTTTGGGGAACAAACGGTCTGGGCATTACAAAATAATTTTAATAGACAAAAAAATAAATATTAAAAGTACATAAACTGGCATGTGATTTCTGTATTAGTCCATTCTCACACTGCTATAAAGAACTAACTGAGACTGGGTAATTTATGAAGAAAAGAGGTTTAATTGACTCACAGTTCCACAGGCTGTACAGGAAGGATGGCTAGGAGGCCTCGGGAAACTATCATGACACAAGGTTAAGGTGAAGCAAGTCTATCCTACCATGGCAGAGAAGGAGGGAGGTAGCGGGGAGGTGCCACACACTTAAATGATCAAATTTCATGAGAACTTACTATCACAAGAACAGAAAGGGGAAAATCCACCCCATGATCCAATCACCTTCCACCAGGCCCCTCCTCCAATCAGACGTGAGATCTGGGTGGGGACACAAATCCAAACCAAATCAATTTTAATCTTACATTTCATATCTACTTTGATACACTTTCCCATTTCATCTTACCATTTAGCTATGTCACATTTGCCACTGTTTTTTACAAAGGCCCTATTTCTCACTTGAGTTTTTATTTAGAATACGTATTTTTAAAAAATTATATTTGACTTCAGAATTAAAAGCTACTCAATATTTAAACATTAATCCAATCTTTTCAAGACTATTTTCTTTTCCAACAACTTCCTTTTCCAAATAATTTTCCAAAATATTTTAGAACACTTACAAAACCATCTATCCAGTTTTGGAACAATATTTCAAGCTAGTATTTATTGGGGTCCTAAAATGGACCATTATGAATGCTCCTTTGAGGCAACACATAACACAGGTTTGTGCATTAATATTGTTTTTGCACATGGAATATGTTTTAACTTCACAGGACTGAGACTGGCTTGATCAACACTGAATAATAAGATTGATGTGCTATAAAAGCTTTCACTGAAAATTTCTCAGCAAGTGGCAGTTAAAAATACCAGAACAACTTATTTGCATTGTTATATAATTGACATTGTTACACATAATTTTATATAAAATGTGATTTGGTCATAATGACATCTTGATTCACACTTGTTTGTAAGTCCATACCATGCATAATTTCCAAAACTAACAAATTTTAAAAGATCATATTTTAACACGTTTTAATTCATTGGGAATAAGAAATAATAGTCATTTTACAAAGCCACCATACTGGGGTGGATGGATTAGCAGTCAAACCAGTAAAATCAACATTGTATAGCCACTTGAAAAAAACATTGGCCTTGTTGATAAATACCATTATCTTAGTGATTGAAGGTAAATAGTGAATTAAGTATAATTCATTATTTGACAAAACTATTATTACAATTGGTTATTTAATTTAATTTAAATGAGCCTTCTCATAACACAACCAAGTAGTTACAGTTTGCTTACTTAGCTTTCCAATCTTCTTTTTGATTATTATTATTTTTAACTTGTGACTTGTTTATTTCTGAAATTTTCCATTTGATCTTTTTGGACTGCAGTTGACATCAAATAACAAACAACAAAAAGCAAAACCAAGCATAAGGGAGTACCCCTGTATACGAATGGGTACACAGTTTAATACCAGTTACTAAATAGATTGGATTAGAAGCAGGTGAAAAAACTTAGGTTATCTACTGGGAAGAAAAAAAAAAAAAACTTCATACCTCTGTATTAACCACAAAGCTATTTTGTCAACCTTCTTCATCTAACACGGTGTAAATTTCTTTGTAAGTAACTCAGACCCCCCTCTCTCACTGAAACTTTTTGCTATTTTCAGCTCCCAATCATTGTTCCCTTTCTTCTGTCTGTTTTTCTTTCAACACGCCTTCTTCATTGAACTTAATAATTTCTAGCTTTTTATTTAAAGGGAGAAAAGTATGATTATTTCTTTCACTTAAAAACAGTTGTAGCATTATAAACTGGCCAATTTTCAATATTTTTGTATCTCAGGAAATAGGGAGGACCAAGAAGAGAGACAAAGATGAGGAAAAGTGGGTTGATGGAACAGTCAGAATACACACATTTATCAATTAAGTTAGCCATCTTATTGGGAGAGGTTTGTGTCACTCTTAGACAATTACAATGGTAACATCAAAGATTACCAATCACAGATATAATATTATATAACAAAAATATAATAATAATGAAAAAGTTTGAAACATTGCAAGAATAACCAAAATGTTTCAATGATTCATGAAATAAGCACATGCTATTGCAAAAATCCTGCCCACAGATTTGCTTGACAGGGTTTTCACAAACCTGCAATTTGTAAAAAACACAATGTGTGTGAAGCATACCAAACCAAAGCAAAATAAAGTAAGGTAAACTTTTATTTGATTTTTTTGCCCAAAACATATACGGGAAAAATCAAGATAACTATGATTGCAGGATTTTTCTTTGCATGAGAAAGAACTTATCAGCTTTGCTTTCAAAATAATTCTATTATTGTCACAGAATCCTTGGAATATCACTGTGCCAGCCAGAAACCTCTGTGGCCAGTGGTGCCTTTGCCTGAGTTTCACTCAGGTTTGCTGGGCTCATTCTACTCACTCATCCTGGTAGCCTGCCCTTGGCTTGCATTAGCAGCCGGGATCCCATGCCTGCCAAGGGTGAGCCAGGCATGGAGGGTCGAGGGGACCACAAGCATCTTCCACAGCTGGTGCTAGGGAAGGCAGTAGTGCCCGGAAGCTTGGAGATGCCAGGAACCACAGAGCCCCAAAAAGGGTGTCACAGCACTGACTTGAGAAACTCCTAGGTCTGGGGTCCCTGAAGAGGCAAAGTTCTTCTGTCCTCCTTTTTTACCTCCTTCTAGTTGCCTGCAATGTGATGAGCAAGGGGTGTGTTTCAGCCCTGTTTGTGTTACAGCTCTTTTAACCCCAGCATTTGGTGGGCCCCAAGTTCTTGTCCTGCATACAGGAAGAATGAGGTACATGGATAAGTGGATGGTAAGCAAGGCAAAGAGGAGCTTTATTGTGTGATAGAACAATTCAGAGGAGACCCACATTGGCTAGCTCCTCTGTGCAGGCAGGGTGTCCTGACAAATGTTCAGTTTTCAGCAGAGAGGAGACTCTGGAATGGGTGGCTTCTCTCCTTAGGCAGGTCATCCCATCAAGTGTTCGGCTCTCTGCAGAGAGGAGATCCTGGAGTGGGTAGCTCCTCTCCGCAGCTGGATATCCCATCATCTCAAGTCTGGCTGAGTCCAGGGCTTTTATGAGCCTCACAGTGTAGGAGGTGAGCACTGATTGGTCTATGAGCAGCCATGGGTGGGCCTGAGAAAAGAACCACAGGTCCCCATTCTGGTCTGTGGGACTGACAGCCCAGGCCAAAGGCTTCAGGCCCTCCCCAGCTTGAAGGTTGAACTTCACCAGGGACCCAACCCTGTCCACCCAGAAGCCCGTCTGCATCCCGCTGCTATTCATGGTGCCCAGGCTATTCATGCCAAGGGGCACCTGTAGGCCAGTGCTGAGCTGCCTTCAGGTTCCCCTCATCCTCCCTCCTGTGCTCATTGAAACCCAAAGTCTGGAGAGAGCAGAGATGGCAGGGGCCTAATGTGTCAGTACTGCTTGAGCATGTGCAGACTGGGCTCAGCCCCAACCTTGCTCCAAGATCAGAGTGGGCTCTGCAAGCTGGAAGAGCAGACACCTCCAAGCCTGAACAGAAAGGCAGTGGGACCAGATACCTCCAAGCCTGCACAGGAAGGTGGGGCCTATCCAGAACCCCGAGAGTGCAGAAATGCCTGTGTTTGCAGCTGCAGCCTGGACGGCTGCAGCTGTGCCTGGGCAGGCAGGTCTCCTGCCTGCTCCTGGACCCCAAGAGCACAGGAAGGCCTGGATCCACAGCCATGACATGGGTGGTTACAGCTGTGCCCAGGAAGGCAGGGCTCCTCTCTGTTCCTGGCTCCTGCTGGCTCCATGAGGTGTGGAGCCCAGCCTGAGCCTGCCCCACTGCAACTGGCATCTTGGCAGTGGCTGATCCAGGTGGGCCACTGTTGCCATCACTATTTCACTTACATTAAATACTATAGCCATAAATAGGAATAAACACTTCAATTTTCTCTACTTTCAGTTTCTTAGATCACACTCTTACTATCTTTTACTAAATAATACTGTTAACTCCTCAGAGCTAGCTTATGTACTCCCCTCCACTTCAAATCATCTCCTAATTCTTTTAATTTTTGGTTGAATACTTATCATCATTTTCCACAGTTCCTATATTTTTAAACTAATGGCCCAATTATGCTTTGATTGTTCACACACATATTGTGGATACTATTACTATCTATGAGATATCAGAGTTTATTACCTTTGGTAGCAAAGTTACACGCTGCATACAAAGCTGTCTCTTTCTAAGGATACATGCAAAAGTAAAGAGTAATTAATATATAATTTACATGATTGAATCAAGCCATGTCTACATAATGCTATGTATATTGTATGAGTAAAATTTTAGCAGATATTTGGATAAAGAGAAATGTTAGCAGAATTGTGGATTTTAGCTTTTTAGGAGCTTGACATAACTTTTTAAATAAACATCGGTAATATTTGTGCTGGGATGCAATTGAGAGTTTGACTTTTTCAGGTTTATTATGATTTTATAATTTTTTAGGTGAGTGTAGATTAGAGCTCAGTATGGGGGGCCAACAATGGAGGCAAGACATTCCTGAATATTCTATCTAATACTGTCTTATTCTGATCAGGCTTCTATAAAAAAAAATACCATAAACTGGGTATTTTATAAACAACAGGAATTTATTTCTCACAGTTCTGGAGGCAGGGATTTCCAAGGTGAAGATGTCTTCAGATTCAGGGTCTAGTGAGGGCACAATTTCAGTTTACATACACTGTCTTCTTGCTGTGTCGTTGCACGGTTAAAAGGGCAAAGCAGTTCTCTAGGATCCCTTTTTATCAGAGTCACTAATTTCATTGAGGGTTCCACCCTCATGACCTAATCACTTCCCAAAGTCATCATTTCCTTACACCATCACCTCGGGGGTTAGAATTTAACATTTGATTTTTCAGGAGACACAGTCATTCAAACCAGCAAATATTATACAAATCATTAGGTTTTAATAGTTTGACTGATAGAAATAGGCATTTTCTCCAGTTTGTATGAACACTGGTTTTGTTTGTTAATATTTTTAGATTTGTTTGTTTGTTCATTGTTTTTACTTAGTCGTGGGCAACTACCAAGAAACTCTTCAAATAGTTGTGTCGATCAGTATTCAAACCCCTTTTAGATATGCCAGGTTATCTCTTTGTGAAGCCTCTCCAGTATTCTGTGTTGTAATTTTTAACTTTTTCTCACTGAACTTTCAGCTCTGTCTCCTCAATTTATTTTTACTCAAAGAAGCAATGTTTATCAAGAAAACATTTCTTCTGCTAGAATAAATAAATGGTAATTCAAATATTGGCATCAGATTTTCAGCTATGCATTTAAGTCAATTCGTGTTTGCTTTGAGATTGAAAAACTTTTATCATGAATAGTAAACAGTATTAAAACTTTTTCAGGGGAAATAAAGATGTAAGTGTTTATGCATAACCATTCAATGATAAAACTTTTATTGAATGTCTTCAATCAAAAACATACTAAAAATGAATAGGTCAGCTTTTTAAAAGTTAAATAATTACAGCTGGAAAACATTTAAAACTATTTCCAAACCTCATATTTTTAACTTGCTGTGTAGGCATTGTTTGTTCAATTGTTGTTTTGTTTTTATAAATTCCATAGTTAATGCAGGCAGCAAATGTAACAAGGAATTCCATTTTATAAACAAAGAAAGTAGGTTTATTTTATCTTCTCTGACCAACCTAAATGTTTGTGAGTGGATATTTAGCTAACAATAGATTCATATCCAGGAAAACAGTTTTCAAACTTTTAGAAAAACATAAAAATGCCTTTTGCTGTGTTTTATTTCATATTGTATTTTAACCATACACTCTATCTAATGGAATAATAACTAGAAGTGTATATATATATATATATGTGCGTGTGTGATTTTGGTTACATACACATACATGCATTTGAGTAATTTATGTTTTATAATGTTATAAAGATGTCGGTAAATAGGCAAGAATTGTGGGAATTTCCTATTTCTTCAACTTCCCATATCTTTATAACAAAGAGAGTCTGCCCATTGATGTGTATTTTGTGAAGACTAATGAGTAATTATATGCTGAGCATTATAAAAGATGATAAAGACTTTAAGGCTATAACTGATATATCCCAATAGATCATTTTCAAACTGGCATACACAGTTCCACGATAACTTTCACTATATGGCATTGTATGTGTTTGCTGATGTGTCTATCTCCTATACATTTTCTCCTCAAGGCAAGAGTCTATTTCTCTATTTAGGCTTGTATCCATAGCAACCAATTCAGAATCTGTCTTAGGGCTTATGCTGAATAAATGCTTATTTCATGTGGAATTATAATTAAATGATTAGATATTTCACTCAAAAAATTAGAGTTTAGTTGGGAAGATAAGACTTACCTGTTTGAATCGATCTAAGGCAGTATAGATAAAGTGCTTAATAAACAACACATAATATAAAGAGTTCAGTAAATGGAATGATTTTGTTAAATTTATAGATATAATTTGTGAATTGCACAAAATGTAATTATGTAAAATTGATGTTTTAGCAGTCCTCTTCCTAAAATAATCAAATATTAAATCCATTAAAAATTTAAAATAACTTCCTATAATGATGAAAATAAGTCAATTACAAATAGAAAGCAGGCATCTGCAGTTTCTACAGTTTAGCACACAGCACTATTAATTTCAAAGGTACATTTACCTGTCTTCATTTGAGATTGGCTCCAATTGACTAAAAATGCAGCATCCTTTTTATAGTTCAATATTTGAGGTTTAAAGGAAATTCTCCATTTTAAAAACTGGGTTAAGTCATACCTGATTTAAAATTCTGTAATTTGTAATGCACTCAGACATGAACATGCTTCTGTAATAGCATGGCTACAAGAGGCACTTTGAAAAATTCCATTCTGATATCATAATGTGGACTTATTTTTTAAAGTAGAATTTATTTAGTTTAGTGTTGAGTGTGTGTGTATATATATATATATGTTCATAAGAATTATCATGATCACAATGTTTAGAAATAAATTGCATCAATATTTATATGCATTAATTTACATAATGCAATATAGTAAGATTTTTCAACTTGTAGTTTCTGCTTAACACGTAAATGTTTTGTATACTAAGTTATATAAAAAATAATACTCTTTCCTTTTACCATTTGAATTCATCTTCCCCTTGTGTTGAATACTAATAGTATCAATCATTCTAAGGTGCTCATACATTATTTTTTAAGATTAATGACCCTGTTAACTTTATTGTCTCTGCATATTCAAAAGCCTGAAAATCTTTTTGGTGAACAGGCTTGTCTGGTTGCTTTTAGTCAAGATTTTTCTTTCTTCTGATGCACTCTGTTACTGCTGACTCCTTGCTTTATGTATTATTCTAGAAAGTAGCACACTCCTATTTGAAAATGTGGACTCATTGTACAGCAGCTATATCTGCCATAATTAATGATACTCAACGAGGTAAATTTGTCTGTGTTGTCAATACATAGACAATATAACATCCCACTGAAGAAAGGCCTGAAAGTAGTTTGAATAGAGAACACAATGGATTTTTACATTCACGTAGTCTGAATACAATGAATGATATCTTTAATACGTTATTAAATACCTTTGCTAATCATGGGAAAACATCCTAAATGTGCTTGTGGAAATGTAAATGCTTTTAAAATTATTTTATTGAAAATCTTTCTATGAGTTGGCAGTTAAAATTTTTGTCATTAATTCTGAAAATAAAGTCCCTTTTCCTCAACAAAATATAAAGAGATTATCACTTAATCTCTTGATTTTTCACTTCCTTATATTTCCAAATTCAAACAAATATGTATTTGAGGAAGTTAAAGCAGCCAACACAAGTATTCCTTTGCTGACTGGTGCCTGGATAGTCTATTATGCACTATGTCATTGTATGGAGGTCCTTTTACATAGGGGTATTTATTACCCAACCACAGATTCTGAATATTTGAAATGTGTACTACAAATATCTAATGTACTTTAATATGCTTCACAGTTGCTAGTAAGTCTGATATATACCTAAGTTTTGATACCACTGATATATAATGCATTTTTAAAGAAAATAGAAGTCAAATTTAAAATATTTCATGTTTGTCTTGTTTTCTTATAATTATTTCTTCTAATTGTTGATTTTTCTATCTGTGCTGCTTGCATTTGAATTATACTTCTGTGACTTTCCTTCTATAATAGTATATGACTAGCAGTATTTATCAGTATCTCCAACTTCCCACAAAAATATTAATAAAGGTTCATCTAAAAGCGAAAGTAGCTGACTAAAAGTCAACTTATATTATGAAGAGAAAAATCAATTGCCAGATTTGTAGGATGATAACTGAAATAACAATAGTCAGATAATCTACTCATTCCTTGATAGAGAGCAAATCAATCAGCCTCTGGGTTACAAAGGGGCTGAACTGCCTCTGTTGTAATCATTGTCCCTGATTCAGAAGACCAGAGCCAGATTGGGAAACTATATCCCTCCTCCACCAGGGAGTCTGTTATAAACTGTAAAGTATACCTCTCTCTGAATAGGATAGACTTTCTTCAACTCAAGTTCATTTTGTCATTTATGAACACTGGTTCTGTTACATATTTTTATTTTATTTTATTTTTTTATTTTTTTGAGTCAGAGTCTCACACTGTCCCTCAGGCTGGAGTGCAGTGGCGCAATCTTGACTCACTCTGCCTTCCTGATTCAACTGATTCTCCTGCCTCAGCCTCCTGAGTAGCTGGGATTACAGGTGCCTGCCACCACACCTGGCTAATTGTTTGTACTTTTAGTAGAGACAGGTTTCACTATGTTGGTCAGGCTGGTCTTCAACTCCTGACCTTGTGACCCTCCTGCCTCGGCCTCTCAAAGTGCTGGGATTACAGGCATGAGCCACCACGCCCAGTCACATATTTTTATTTAAAAAAAAAAAAAAAATCCCAAATTGAGATTGCTAAATAAAAATAGTAACAACTATTAATATTTCAAGCCCCACTTCACTCAACTCTGGTTTTTCCATTTGTGATTTTGTTCAGGACAATTGTATACACAAATTTCTGCTTTGAGCACAATGAGATAATGCAGGGCGGGGTTGTACTGGGATAGGAGATAGTGAAGCAGTAGGTTAAGAGAACTATTTTAACGTTTTTGCTGAAAATTGGAACAGAGAAATAACGTAGTAGTTATATAAAGGTACATCATCAAGGTAAATGTTTGTTACTTTTTAAATGTGATATATTAGGGCACCTGTTTAAGCTTAAAAAAATGATCCAGTAAAGGGTATAAAGTATAATCCAGAAAACTGAAAAATAAATCACAACATAGGACAGAGAGAGAATAAATGCAGCACAAAATTCCCTGAGTAGTGCATGAAAGTAAAAAGTTTTACTGAGGAAAGAATTGGATGTAGATGGGTGGAACAGTTTTAAAAATTAGCACCATAGAAGACACATGATGTGAAAGTAGACAGATTATATAGATTGTATACATTGGAAAACATGACTTTGATCTCACATGATTACATCTGTTTTCTTGGTGAAATGAATAGCAAGTAAATGGCTGAAATTGAGAAGACAATGAATATTATAGAAAAAAAAGAGTAGAATCTGAAAACTGTGAGTGAATTAACTGACAAATATATTTTTAATGGAGAAATTAGAGATTAGAATATCCAGTTTGAGAAAATGTTGCTTGTGTTTCTCTTTGGGTTCACTGTTAACTGACACAAGTTATTTAACACCAACCTCATTTTTCTCTCTGTAAATTTGTGGCAATAGTAGTAATACAGCATAACATTTTTGTAATGAGTAAATTTGTTTATATATTTAAAGTGCTTAGAAAAGTTTCTGTTCTATAAATTCGTGGTGATATTTAAAATTTTTTAAAACTTTCAATGTTCCTTGTTGCTGTTGTTCAATAAAAAATGCAGCTCCTCTTTTGCAGAAATAACATAGGTGAGGTTTTCTAGGAGAGTTCAGTGGAGAGGCTGAGTGGTACAATAATTGAATGATACTTTTGGTTTGCTTCATGGAATGCAAGTTGGGTAAGAGGTTACAGTGAATGATCTGGACATTTAGATGGGATAAATGATTGCTGAGATGTCTGCTAGATATGTAAGCTTTAAGAGAGGAGATTGAGGTATGAGTAAAGAACACTTAAAATCAAGATTGTAGAAGTGATGCAATTATTAGAAATAAAAAAGATCTTCCATATTTACCCATTAGGGGTGTGGCTAAGTTAGGATGAAATGATTATGAGGAATTAGAAGATAAAGAAAGTAAGAGACTAGAGTCTAGCCTCAAAGGTGTCAAGCAATTTTATTCAGTAAAGTTGCTCATGGATCAACTGTTTATTATAATTTTGGTTTACATAGTAAGATTTCATTGCTGGCTTCTGTGAAAATTTGAGTAGCCATGAAAGCTGCTTTGTTCAATAAAGAAGCAAAAAATAACATTTTATTTCAAAGTGAAAGTTTTGTAATCAATATACAGTTTACCATCCTCCATCTTCTATTATAATAACCTAATATCCCAAGCAAATATATTCTCTTTTGGCCTGGGCCCCTGAATGATTAACATGAGAAAAACCCTCTAATAAGACATTCTGGATACATGTCACAAATAAGAAACATATTTTTATTACTTAAGCCACTGAGATTTAAGGCACATTGTTGGTTTAACAGAAACCAGCTTGAGTGACACAAATGGATTACTAATGTAGCTGGTGAAATAATGCCTGTATTAGTAATGAAGAGAAAAATGTATCCTTAATGAATGGGTCCAAAAAAAAATCTGGACATTAGTATAGGAAGTGAATACAATGGTTCATCTCGAAGATCCTTCCTTTTCAGGCCTGAAACATTTTTTTTTTTTTTTTTTCCAGGTTCTGGACTCTCAGATATGTCCCTTTCTGGGAATTACATTTAGCGTAAGAAAGCTGCCTCTTCCATAGTCGAAGTCTCTAATAACCGATATTCCTGTGGGTGTAAATGCCAGGTTTTTTTGCCTTTAGGAAGGACAATTCAGAAGTATTATTCCAGCTCCAAAGCTTCTTGTGGGATTGGTTGTGTTTTTTGCTGTAACTGCATTGCAGTTCAACACATTTGGCCCTATTCTGCTTTTTTTCTACTCATATACATGTATTGATCCTGAGGGCACTCTTCAGTAAAATTCCTGCTCACAAATCTCTATGCCAGCATCTGTTTCCTATGGAATTGGCCTATTATAATTGTTTCCAGGTGTGGCTCAAAACAGCCGACTCTCAGATGGAAATTTGGAGTTGGATTGCCCACCAGCATGCTGACAATGTAGACTTCATTAATTGTAGCCAGTAAATCAGTAAAAGTTTCTAATGCAGAAGAGCAATATGATTGTTAAAAATTTTGCAGATGGTAACCTGGTATAGTGTGCTAATGGAAGATGGAAGAAAATACATGGTGGTAGGTGCACTGTGCATGAGGCCAATGACATAAAATGGCTGTTGCTGAGTGCCATGAACGCATTGAAGAAAAAATAGTGAAAGATTGAGAATGAGTATTAACCAATTGAAATTAATATTAAATTTAGAAAGTTACCGTGGCATCTTATAAAGATAGTTATCTCCTGTGGCTGTGGCATAGAAAAACCTGAGTTTCTCAGGCACAATACTTATTTATAAGATTAGCACAACTCCAGAGAATGATACATTCTTACCACTCAAGCCAGTTATATCAGGTCTTGGCACTGTAGGTCTTGACCCTAGTTAGGAAGGAGTGGGTCCATAGGACTTAGAGTTGAGAAATATTGGTTGAATATATTTAAAAATCTTAAGATCTTTCTAAACCATACACTCTCACAGAAGTAACCCACTCTTCCCTACTAAAGCCTATTTCTCCTATCTTACAAATGCCTATGCCGCTGGGCGCGGTGGCTCACATCTGTAATCCCAGCACTTCGGAAGGCCGAGGCAGGCGGATCACGAGGTCAGGCAATCGAGACCATCCTGGGTAACACGGTGAAACCCTGTCTCTACTAAAAATACAAAAATTAGCCAGGCGTGGTGGTGGTGGGCACCTGTAGTCCCAGCTACTCTGGAGGCTGAGGCAGGAGAATGCTGGGAACCCGGGAGGCGGAGCTTGCAATGAGCCGAGATCGCGCCACTGTACTCCAGCCTGGGCTACAGAGCAAGACTCCCTCTCACCAAAAAAAAAAAAAAAAAAAAAAAAAACCCAAATGCCTAGGCCTTGACAGGTGATAGAAACTTCTTCCAGATCTATTTCCACATCCCTTTCTGACAGATAACTGTGGTAAGGTCATACTAAAAGACTGCAGAAGTATTGTGGCTAGCAAAAGAGAAAAAGGACTATAAACTGATGAAGCTGCAAGGCATAGGCAGCATATTGTCAGGAACTGGGGAATCATGTGCAGAACTTGATTCTGAAAGTCAGTCGAGGTGGACCATAAGGTTAGATGATTAAGTATTTATGTGGCAGAATTCTTCCCTAAAACGGTTATCAACATTCTGTAAAGGATAAGGAATCAATCCATAGTAATAACAGTACCTAAAACCTTTTTTAAAGAGATGACTGGCACCAAATGAAGTAGAAATACCAGTACTGTCGTGGCAAATGGTGCAAGAAGTAAACACATTGTTCAGAGAAGTGGAAAAGCTGTATTATTAGAAAGAGCATATTTTGTCTCAGCAGAATCCTAGCATTCATTCCTTGATCTATAGGTTAACAGCTATTTTAATGACAAATGCTATGTAGAACACTTTGAAATTACTTTTGACCCCAGCCAAGGATTTAATTTGAAATAATAATATATCTCAAAGGGAATGGCAGAAAGTTGTGTCATCCTAAAAGATGGATAGCGCCATATATCACATCCTTAGTTAATTCACTAGTTTTACCCCTATGAAAACTAGATGGATCCAGTTTATGTATATATTATATATCCAGTTATAGCTCACTTGCATCTCTTGCAGATTAACATAATATTAGAAACATGGTATGTGGCCACTGATCAGGGCATTGTGTTATCAAATACTATACATTATTCTTTCAATACAACTATGTTTTTGTACTCACATACCATTCCCACTTCCCTGCATCCCAATACCCTTCCCAGACTCAGTTAACCATCATTCTACTCTCTATTTCAATGAGTTCAATTGTTTCAATGTTTAGCTCCCACAAATACGTGAGAACATGTGAAGATGGTCTTTCTGTGCCTGGCTGATTTCACTTAACATAATGACCTTCAGTTCCATGTATGTTGTTGCAAATGACAGGATCTCATTCTGTTTTACGGTTGAATAGTTCTCAGGAGAAGGAAACAGGAAATCCAATGAGGATCTAGAGAATGTTAGACTTTGCTCCACACTGGGGCATTTGTGGGCCACTGATCCACCTGCAGTAACAGTAGCAGCAGCAAGAGCAGGCATAAGAAAAGGAGCATAGCTCCCTATGCTCCACACAGTGGCATTAGGCCACACTCTGCAACCTCACCTGCACCCCTTGGCCACAACATGCATATTTATGGCAGTAGGTGGGCAGTGACACCACATTTATTTAATCCATTTGTTGCATTATCTATGTGTCTGTTTTTGTGCCAGTACCATTTGTTAATGGACACTTAAAGATTGCTTCTGAATCTTGGCTATTGTGATGGTCTGAATAAACATGGGAGTTCAGATAGCTCTTTCATATACTGATTTCCTTTCTTTTGTGTATATACCTAGTAGCAATGAGATTGCTGGATCATATGGTAGTTCTATTTTTAGTATTTGGTGGAATCTCCAACCTGTTCTTCAGAGTGGCTGAACTAATTGACATTCCCACTAATAGTGTACAAGTATTCCCTTTTCTTCACATTCTTTCTAGCATTTGTTATTGCCCGTCTTTTGGATAAAGGACATTTTAACTGGGATGAGATGATATCTCATTGTAGTTTTGATTTGCCTTTCTCTGATGATCAATGATGTTGAGCACTGTTTCATATGCCTGTTTGCCATTTGTATGTCTTCTTCAAGAAATGTCTATTCAGGTAGTTTGCCAATTTTTAATAACATTATTAGATTTTTTTTACAGACTTGTTTGTTACTTATATATTCTGGTTATTAATCCCTTGTCAGATGGAGAGTTTGCAAATATTTTATCCCATTGTATGGGTTGGCTCTTCAAAGAGTTGATTGTTTCTTTGCTGTGCAAAAACTTTTTAACTTTATGTCATCTTATTCATTTTTTCTTTTAATGCCCATGCTTGTGCAGTACTACTCAAGAAATCTTTGCATAGTCCAATGTTCTGGAGAGTTTGCCCAAAGTTTTATTTTAGTACTTTTAGAGTTTGAGGTCTTAGATTTTGCTGAGACCAGCTCAGTCGGGCTTCCCTAACTCAGCGGCACTAGTGGAATTAAAGACACACACACAGAAATATAGAGGTGTGAAGCGGGAAATCAGGGGTCTCACAGCCTTCAGATCTGAGAATCCCGAACAGAGATTTACCCAAGTATTTATTAACAGCAAACCAGTCAAGCATTGTTTCTATAGATATTAAATTAACTAAAAGTATCCCTTATGGGAAAAGAAGGGATGGGCCAAATTAAAGCAATAGGTTGGGCTAGTTAACTGCAGCAGGAACATGCCCTTAAGGCATAAATCGCTTATGCTATTGTTTGTGGCTTAAGAATGCCTTTAAGTGTTTTTCCGCCCTGAGTGGGCCAGGTGTTCCTTACCCTCATTCCAGTAAACCCACAACCTTCCAGCACAGGAGTTAGAGCCATTATGAACATGTCACAGTGCTGCAGGGATTTTGTTTATGGCCAGTCTTGGGGCCAGTTTATGGCCAGATTTTGGGGGGCTTGCTCGCAACCTGTATCCCTTCTTTGATTTTCAAAGAGATAAAAGCAAGGTCAGCTTTGTCACTGTGAGCTACTTCTCACAGGAGCCAGGATCCTCATTTTCAGACTATGCAAAGACAAACAACATAGATTCAAAGCACAATCATCATTGAAATCACAATGCTTCCAAATGTTGTTATCCATTTTAATGGGTTACTAGCTGCTAATTTGTCCACAGCTCCTTTAAGAACTCTAGTTCCTGGCATTAAGGTCAGGTGTGCCTGGGATGCTTTAAATATTTGTTCTTTTAATTTTGCTATGTCCAAAAACAAGTTTGTAGAGTGTCCTTCTAGATGCTTTTTTTATTCTTTCCTAAATTTTGATCTTATTAAGAGCATTAAATAGTTTCCACAAATCCTTATGTTTAGCTCCTAGAGCAGGCTATATCATTTGAGGTTGAGGTGCCACTATACCGCCATGGTTCCAGATAATAGGAACTTTTGCCGTACTTCTTAACATTTCTACCATCTGACCATTTGTTCAGATCATCTGAACATAGTGTGGCCATGGCATGCAGACTGAGAGATATTATGGCAAATGCTGTGATCAGAAAGCATGTGTAAATGTGTCATAGAGTGATTGCATCCAGACATTATTACCAGCCCTTATTGAAGGAATACTCACTGCAGTGGTGATAACTGCTATCATAGCTACCATTAAATTATCCATTGTGGCTGGTTGTCCCGTTTTCATTAGGTTTTCTTCTGCCATCTGTGACAGCTTCTTGATCTGTCCCCTGTGGCTGTGTTCAACAGGTGTTGCTCGTGACCCTTGGGGTCCTTCTCAGGGTCAGTCTCAACATGGCTGCAACCGGGGGGTCCTCAAGATCCTCCCTGAGTCTCTTCCTCAGCATCCGGCTCATGATAAGTTTTCAGGTGTCTTGATGGTATCCAAATAGGCTGTTGATTTTGGTCTAGAGAAATACAAGCATAACCTCTACCCCAAGTTATTATTTTACCTATTTCCCAACTTTTTGTTATTGGATCTTTTCACCAAATAATGCTAGACTCAATTGTGTATGGGCTGTCCTGTAATCCCTATTTTTCCTCCTTTTTTGTTTTTGTCAGCAGTTGTTCATCTGTATGAAATTGTAACTGAGCATTTTCAATTAACTGTGTGGAATGAACCACGTATAAAGAATCAGAAATCACATTAATAGGCATATCAAAAGCGGTCAACACCTCAATTACAGCTACAAGCTCCGCTTTTTGAGCTGAAGTATAGGACATCTGGAAAACTTTACTTTTTGATCCAGAATAAGAAGCTTTACCATTACTAGACCCATCTGCAAAACAATGAAAACGCTTAGCAGGCTGCAGGTTGTTTACTGCAGGAATTGTAAATGCAAAACGTTCACAGTCTTGCTCAGCTAAACAGATAGTAAAGAAACAGTCTTTTAAATCTGTGACTTTTAAAGGCCAATTTTTTGGAATCATAGCAGGAGAAGGCAATCCTGGCTGTAATGCTCCCATAGGTTGTGTAACTGAATTGATGGCTCTTAAGTCAGTCAACATTCTCCATTTACCAGATTTTTTCTTAATTATGAAAAATGGAGAATTCCAAGGAGAAAATGTTGGAGGTATGTGCCCATTTTCTAATTGGTCAGTAGCTAATTTCTCTAAAGCCTCCAGTTTCTCTTTACTTAGAGGCCATTGTTCTATCCAAATTGGCTTATCTGTTAACCATTTTAATGGTATAGGTTCTGGAGGCTTAACAATGGCGCCATCAAAAATTTTTTCCTAATCTTTGGTGGGAACTTTGTTTTTCCACTTGAAGCGGTTCTTTCAAACCTTGCAAACTTTTTTCTAGTCCTGTACCAGCAACATACCCCATTTCATGCATTGTATATTGACTTTCAGGGCTATATATTTCTTTTGGAATTAGAACTTGTGCTCCCCATTGTTGTAATAAATCTCTTCCCCATAAATTTATAGGTACAGAAGTTATAATTGGTTGAATAGTCCCAGGTTGTCCATCGGGCCCTTCACAGTGCAAAATGTGACTACTTTGATATACTTCAGCAGCTTTACCAACTCCAGCTATGTTAAATTGAGCAGTTGAATTGGCCACGAGGACGGCCAGTGCTGTAGAGAAATGATTGAAATGTCTGCTCCTGTATCTACCAAACCTTTAAATTTCTTTCCTTGAATAGTTATTTCACACATAGGATGTTTATCAGTAATTTGATTTACCCATTAAACTGCTTTGCCTTGTTTATTTGTGCCTCCATATCCTCCTGTTCATTTTATTTCACTTTTTCCCATTCCCACATATGGCACAATCAGGAGCTGTGCTGTGCTCTGCTCGCCAGGGAACAGAAGTAGATATAACAATGTGAATTTCCCCGTTGTAATCTGAATCAATGACTCCTGTATGTATTTGTATGCCTTTTAAATTTACACTAGACCTTACTAAAAGTAATCCTATTGTCCCTGCTGGCAAAGGTCCACAGACTCCTGTTGGGACCTTTTGCCGGGGTTCCCCAAGCAGAAGGCTCACAGCTTTTGTGCAGCATAAATCTACTGTGGCACTACCAGCTGTGGTGGGGGACAGACATTGTACAGGGGTGAAGGAATGGCCTGAGCTGGAAACGCCCCGGTTTAGAACAGGGCCCAGCACGGGCCCTTCATGGCATTTCCCAAAATCAGTTTCCCTTCTTTATCAAACTTAGAGTGATACTGACTAGCCCAGTGTTTTCCTTTTTTACATTTTGTACATATTTCAGGCTCAACAGTTTTCCTTTTTCCCCTATCTGGCGGCCTGACTTGGTAATTTTTTTCTACATTATTTTTTAGTATGACCATGCTTCCCATAGTTAAAACAAGCTGCAGGAAATGGAGTATTTCCTTTATCCACTCTCAGTCCTGCCATTGCCTGTGCCAACAAGGTAGCTTTATGCAGATTACCTCTGATACCATCACAGGCCTTGATATAATCAACTAAATGTGCTTTCCCTCTGATAGGTTGCAGAGCAGCCTGACAATCAGGATTAGCATTGTCAAAAGCTAATAACCACAATACTGTATCCTGAGCAGCCGAATCTGCAATCATCTTTTTAAGAGACTCCCGTAACTGAGCTATTAAATCAATGTATGGTTCTCTGGGTCCCTGTTTTATAGCACTAAAGGAAGGATATTATTCCCCACCTGAAGTGATTTTTTCCCAAGCTCTGATGCACACTCCTCTAAGCTGTTCCATGGCATCATCCTGAATGTCCACTTGTGCATCTAAAACAGCCCAGCCGCCAACCCCCAAAAGTTGGTCTGCAGTTATATTAAATTGAGGTTGGGCCTGGGCATCGCGAGCAGCCTGAATGGAAGCTTCATCTGCCCATGAAGTTTTAAATTGTAGGAACTGAGCAGGAGTTAGACAAGCTCAAGTAAGAGCGTCCCAGTAAGTAAGTAGGAATCATCTGACTAGAAACAGTAACATTCTTTAACAGTCTCATTACAAAAGGAGAACCTGATCCATACTGACTTATTGCTTGTTTTAATTCTTTGAGTAATATAAAAGGAAATGCTCAAATGTAGCTGTAATATTTCCCTGTTGATCTGGGGGGTTGTATTCTAACAGGGAACTGCCAAGCCTCTAAATCACCCTCTTGTCTATCTTGCTGAATTCCTGTCTAAATAGAACTAAGAGCCGTTGCTTGAGGCGCTGCTCAAACAGTCACTGGGGCAACTACTTTTTGCCCAGTGTCCTCCAGAAAAGAAAGATCTGCAGGGTCATTTTCTTCAAAATAATATGGAGGGGGTGCAGAAGGGTAGGGATGAACCTCTCCTTCCTTTGCCACTTTAGCTTTAGCTGGCACATAAACATGCTCTGTAACCTCTTCTGTAACTTCGCTATACTCTTGTTCCTCCTTGTCATCAGTGTGAAAAAGTTCCAAGGTGAAATGAACCAGACCCCAAACCTGTCCCATTGCTACCCTGATGCTTCCGAGCTCCCCTTCTTACTCATCACGGGGATTCCTTTAAGAGTACTCAGGTGTCCTCCAGCTAGTTTTCCATTCCAACTGTCCCTCCCGCGACCCTTCGATCTGGATTCGAGCCCCCACGAATGGACACCACTTGCTGAGACCAGCTCGGTCGGAGAGATCCTAACCCAGCGGCACTAGAGGAATTATAGATACACACACAGAAATATAGAGGTGTGAAGTGGGAAATCAGGGGTCTCACAGTCTTCAGAGCTGAGAGCCCCGAACAGGGACTTACCCATATATTTATTAACAGCAAACCAGTTATTAGCATTGTTTCTATAGATATTAAATTAACTAAAAGTATCCCTTATGGAAAACGAAAGGATGGGCCTAATTAAAGCAATAGGTTGGGCTAGTTAACTGTAGCAGGAACCTGCCCTTAAGGCATAAATCCTCATGCTATTGTTGTTTGTGGCTTAAGAATGCCTTTAAGCGGTTTTCCGGTTTTCCGCCCTGGTTGGGCCAGATGTTCCTTGCCCTCATTTCCATTAACCCACAACCTTCCAGCGTGGGCATTAGGGCCATTATGAACTTGTTACAGTGCTGCAGAGATTTTGTTTATGGCCAGTCTTGGGGCCAGTTTATGACCAGATTTTGGGGAGCTTGCTCCCAACAAGATTTAAGTCTTTAGTCCATTTTTGAATTAATTATTGCAAATGGCAAGAGATAGGGGCCTAGTTTCATTCTTCTGCTTATAGATATTTACTTTCCCCAGCACCATTTATTGAAGAAACAGTCTTTTCCCAAATGTATGTTGTTGGCACCTTTGTCAAAAATGACTTTACAGGAGATATATAGATTTGTTACTTATTCTGTTCCATTTGTCCATGTGTCTATTTTTATGCCAGCACTATGCTGTTTTGGTTATTACAGCTTTGTAGCATAATTTGAAGTCATATAATATGATTGCAAGTTTTGTTTTGTTTACTCAGGATAGCTTTGGCTATTTTGGTATTTTGTAGTTCCCTATTTTGGTATTTTGTAGTTCCATATACGTTGTAGGATTTTTTTTTTTCATTTATGTAAAGAATATCATTGGTAGTTTGATAGGGATTGCACTGAATCTGTAGATTACTTTAGGTAGTATGAACATTTCTTCCAACCCATGAACATGGAATATCTTAGTTTTTTTTGTCCTGTTCAATTTCTTTCATCAGTGTTTTATAATTTTCATTGTAGAGATTGTTCACATCTTTGGTTAATTCCTAGGTATTCTATTTTATTTGTAGTTATTGTAAATGAGATTACAATGTGTTATTTTCCTAGACTTGACAACAATATCATGATTCATAAAGTAAATAAGCTAGATCTTATGAAAATAGAAACATTTCTTCCACAAAAGAGACTCTGCAAAAGATGAAAATACAAGTCACAGAATAAAAATGTAATTTGAAAACCACATACATGACAAAGGACTGGTATTTAAATTGTATAAAGAGATCTCACATCTTAACATTAGATGAATAACAGTTAAATCAGAAAATGGGCTGAAGACAAACACAGCATTTTGCAGAAGAGTGTATGCGTTTGGCTAACGTGCACATAAAACGTATTCAACAATATTAGCCATTTTTTCAAACTCAATTTTAAAACCTTGAAGTTATCCTTTATTTTTTTCTCACCTCACAATTCACATCTCATTAGCTAGTGATCAGCTCTATTAAATATATTTCTTTAACTGCTGCATCACCCCCTCCAATACCAAACCCATTCCCAAGACATCAACATCCCTGACCCTAACCAATCTCTTTACCTTTTATCTACATTTCTGTTAACACTCATTACCTGTTGTGACTTTACCTTTGTTATAGTCTATTCTCCAAAACAACTTGTGTGATGTTATGTTGTGCATATCATGTCAGTGTCTTGCTCTAGATCCTTCAATGGCTCCTTATAACATTAGATTAATGCTTTGTAAAACCACACACACACACACACACACACACACACACAAATATACCATTAAAAAAACCTGCCAGGCTGGGTGCAGTGGCTCACACCTGTAATCCCAGCACTTTGGGAGGCTGAGGCGGGAGGATCATGAGGTCAGGAGATCGAGACCATCTTGGCTAACATGGTAAAACCCTGTCTCTACCAAAAATACAAAAAATTAGCCGGGCGTGGTGGCACGTGCCTGTAGTCCCAGCTACTTGGGAAGCTGAGGCAGGAGAATCCCTTGAACCCAGGAGGTAGAGGTTGCAATGAGCCAAGATTGTGCCACTGCACTCCAGCCTGGGTGACAGAGCGAGACTCCGTCTCCAAAAAAAAAAAAAAAAAAGAAACCTGCCAAAGTTATTGCTAGAGTCTTCCTCTTCATAAGGATCTCTTCTCTATGCTAGTCACCATAGGTGTGCTACTTCTATTTCTTCCTTGAAATTGCCTATATAAACCAAGGTCAGTAGGTACTTTAAAGACTTTAGCAAGGTAATTATATGTTATAAATGTGAACGCACTAATTTTTTCTCCTCTTCGTACAGTAAAGGTTGTTGATTCTCTCTACCTGTTACCTTCAATGTTTTCGGTTCTCAATATTAGTTTATTGGTGCCTTAGGCCAGTCCACTATGTTTGGTGACTGGTTTACTTTAATAAATACATATACACACAAACACACACACACATGCACACACATGCACACACACAAAGAAAATGCCAAATTTACTTTCACCTCAAAGTTTTTGAGCTTGCTGCCAATTATCATGAAGTGCTTTCCCCATAGATATGCACAGATTAATTTTTAAACATCACTTTCTCAAAAAACATAGTATGTTTTATTAGAAACACATGGCCTTCTGCAGACATTCCTTACTGGCTCTTTATTCTGATTGTTTTTCTCCACAGCACCGACTGTTACTTGAAATTGCACTGTTTACTTTTCCCTCTCTCTTTTTTTTTTTTTTTTTTTTTGAGATAGGGCCCTGCCCTGTCATCAAGGCTGGAATGCAGTGGTTCAATTACAGCTCACTGCAACCTTGAACTCCTCGACTAAAGCAATCCTCCCAACTCAGTCCCTCAAGTAGCTGGGACTACAAGCGTGGGCCACCATGCTCACCTAATGTTTTTATTTTTTATAGAGATATGGTGTCAGTATGTTGCCCAGGATGGTCTCAAATTCCTGGCCCCAAGTCAGCCTTCTATCTCAGCTGCCCAAAGTACTGGGATTACAGGCGTGAGCCACCATGACCAGCCCCTATTTTTTCCCTTTTATTTTATTCTCTTAGTCCAAGAATTTAAGCTACAAAAGTCAAACCCATGTAACTCTAAAATAAAAACTGTGACTGATATAGCAGGTAATCAGCAAACATATTTGAATTAATATATAAATCCATAATCTAGTTTAATAAAAATATTAATATTCAAATATATAATACATATGATCAAAAATAAACCACACACAAAAGACTAAAATGTAAACATGAATTTTTAAAATATAAAACATCATGTGATAATACTATATACCAATGTAAGCTGAATTTTTAAAAACACAGTTTTATATTGGACAAACTGCATTGCAGCAACTGCCTATTCTCTTTTGAAATAATGTAATTAAATTATTAGTCTCTACATCATGCCATAAATTATTAGTCTCTACATCGTGCCATAGACAATATCAAATTTAAGTTCAATAATTTTTCAGAAACAGTGGAAATAAAATTGGAAAATCTTTTTTAGTCACATATGTACTACATTCTGAAGATGTTGCTTTACTCTAAAAGAGCAATCTTCTAAAAGAGCAGTCAGCATTAGAGACTCTACTTGATTAAGTTACTATAATCTGGAGTCATTTTTTTAAAACCTATCAGTTTTTCACACTTGCCAAAGTGGTAATTGAAAGGAGATGGAGTAGAAATCAACCCACACAATTCTCACTTATGTACTTATTTTTTTATGATGACACCGATTAATCAGATTTTTCTGGAGAGTCAGTATTGCTTTTGAATACTCCAAACTAATGTGAGAATTAGATCCATTGTTAAAGTGTGTATGACAAATATAAAACCAAAATTTTTCTAAATAACTTTGGATCATTTCAGGGATTTATTTAATATAAGCTAAAGTTAAATTTGATCCAAATTCATGTTTTCATATGATTCTATATATTCTCTAGTCTCAATGAGAGACTGTAGTTTTAACTGTCCAGAAATCATTAGCTTGATTGAACTGCACAGTACTCCATGATGTTTTTCCATTTCCATTTGCCTGGACACAGTGTAGCAACAAAATATTTCTGTATACACCTTAGTTGAATACTAGGGGAAGGTTCAGAGGGTTTCCATGTATTTCAATGATATACAATTTTTGTGCCCGGCGAGATTATCCACAGGTGTTTTAATTTTAAGGATAATTTTATTTTTATTTTTATTTTATTTTTTGAGATGGAGTCTCTCTCTTTGGTCCAGGTTGCAGTGCAGTGGTGCAATCTCGGCTCACTGCAACCTCCACCTCCCAAGTTCAAGTGATTCTCCTGCCTCAGCCTCCCAAATAGCTGGGCTTACAGGTGTGCACCATCACGCCCAACTAATATTTGTACTTTTAGTAGAGACAGGGTTTTGCCATATTGGCCAGGCTGGTCTCAAACTCCTGATCTCAGGTGATCCTCCTACCTCGGCCTTCCAAAGTGCTGGGATTACAGGCATGAGCCACTGCAACCGGCCAAAAGATAATTTTATTCAATTAAAAAATCTGTTAAAGTGTTTAAATATTTCAGTGTTGACCCAAATTTGATAAAATTTTCTTAACTTACATTAAAACTAAATAATATTAATCTATACATTTGAATATTTCTAAAGTTTTGTCTTGCAATATAAATGTGACAAAAATATTAACACTTCAAAATTATTACTATGGCTACACCTCAAATAGTTATAAAAATACCAAGTATATCTGCATTTATTTTTAATATTTACCTGGAGTTATTTCTTTACTCCTATCTGGCTTAATGAAAGTAAGTTAAAAAGAAAAATAAATTACCATCTCATGCGTAGGCAACACTGCTAACGTAATCTAACTGAGACCTGATTATGCTAGAGGGCTTGGTGACTGCTCTCAGGTTATTTTAAGTCTTGATCACTGCATGTAAGTACGAACATCAACTAATAAGGTAAAAAGAACTTGTTATATAAGTAAACATTTTCAGTCTACCGCTGATAATTATTCTGATTTATTTTTGCTTATGCAATTCAAGTAAGACATTGTCAGACTGTCTACAAATTTTGTTTCTTGGAACTACATGATTAGTTATTTACAGTGGAAAAGATCTGTGTTTTAAGGCTACTCTCTAAAATCAAATTACATTCCATGGTTGCTGTCTATTTTAATGACTTTATTTCTTGCCATAAGTACTAGCACTATTTATCTAAACTTGACCCCTTTCAACCCCATTGAGAATATGGATATTATTTCCATTTTTAGTTCTTTATGTCATAATTCTCCCTGTACCAAAAATAAGTGGTTGGTTTGTTTGTCTGTTTGTTTGAAGATTCCCGTGCCATTATAATCAATTAATTTCATAGTCATTAACTTTGGACCTTGTTTAGTAAAGCAAGGTAGAGGTAAAGTAGCATTTTTTTTTTTCATTTTTATTTCAAGTTTCAGGGTACATATGCAGCATGTGCAGGTTTGTTACATAGGTAAATTGCCATGGTGGTTTGCTGCACCTATTATCCCATCAACTAGGTATTAAGCCCAGCATGCATTAGCTATTTTTCTTAATGTTCTCTCTCCCCTGTCTTCACCCCTGCAACAGGCCCCAGTGTGTTTCATTTCCTTCCCTGTGTCCATGTGTACTCATTGTTCAACTCCCACTTATAAGTGAGAACATGTGTTTGATTTTCTATTCTTGCGTCAGTTTGCTAAGGATAAGGGCTTCCAGTTTCATCAATGTCACCGCAAAAGACATGATCTCATTCATTTTTATGGCTGCATAGTATTCCATGGTGTATAAGGTAGCATTTTCATCTCATGGTGTCTTTGAATTAATTCCACTACATTATGTCAAGATTTTCCTATTATTTTTATATTTTCCATCAGAAACTAGCACTTGATGCATGGTTTTACTAGCCACATCATTAAAGAATTAAAACCAAAATTAGATGTCAATATAGTACAATGCACTTCAAATGCAGTTCAAGATTATATTCTGATATTCTGTACTCTTAGTTTGAGAATCCCCTCAAAAGCCATGCATATATATTTCCAAAAAATATTAATTATTTTAGTTTTTCTCTTCATTACTTTTTCCCTGGAATGTATTTGCCACATACTTAGTTACTAAGATGAAAAAAAGTAGTCTGGAGAAAAGAGTTTACTGCATTCCGCTTCAAATTTACCTCAGATTTCTCAAGAAAGGTACCTCAGATTTCTCAAGAATGGAAATCACAACAGAAAACATTCTGTTGTGATTTATATGTTTTCATGTATTTCAAATCCTTCCAAATATCATTATTCCAAATGTTGAAATTTCACCTTTATTGTTGATTTTTTTTTTTTTTTTTTTTTTTTTTTTGAGACAGGGTCTTGCTCTGTTGCTCAGGATGGAGTGCAGTGGCATGATCATAGCTCTCTGCAGCCTCAACCTTCCAGGCTCAAGACGTCCTCCCACTTTAGCCTTCCGAGTAGCGGGTCTACAGGCTTATGCCACACATGCAGCTAATTCCTTTTTTAATTTTCTGTAGAGATGAGGTCTGACCATGTTGCCCATGCTGGTCTCAAATTCCTGGGCTCAAGCAATCCTCCTGCCTAGGCCTCTCAAAGTGATGGGATCACAAGTATGAGCCACCACTCCCAGCCTAGTGTTGAATGTCTTAACCTTCACATATAAATCCAGAAACAATGATAATCCAAATAGTGTGGCAATTATGAAACAGAATTATTTTCCCATTTTGCTTTCCAAACTTATATCCAATTGTTTTCTTCCCCCCCTTTTTTTTTGTTTTCAAAAAAGTGACGCATATAGGCCCAGTTTTAAGTATACGCTTCAGTAAAAAATTCTGCAATATAAATGTGTTTTTAAATATTTGTGAGGTACACAAAGCTAGAAATATCAATATGCCAAAATAATCAAACGAATATTTGGACCCTCATCTCTGCAGCTATGTTTAAGGTCATTTTCATACTGTGAAAGGAATTGTCTTGCAGAAAATTTATATTTTACTTTATTTGATAATGTGGAAAGAGTCTTTAATATTTTACCTCAATTACTATTCTTCTCTCATTAAGTTATGGCATGGAATGCAACTATCTCAAAAAACTGAAAGGAAATGTAACACATTCATAGGTAGCTACAGCGTTTGCTTGAAGAATTGAAGCAATTGATAAATGGCTACAATAGTTTAAAAAAATAAGATTGGGCTATAAAATATTGTAATCAGACTGTGAACATTAAAGTCTGGAAAACCTGTAGGTTGAATCATAATTAATGTACTAATCTCTATGTAAATGTATTATTTATACATCATGAATTAACTTAAACATAGGTTAGTGAGGCATTTGGATTGGCATATGATTCAGGAAGTCAAAGGCAAATAAGGATCAGTGTCCTTAAAGAAGACCAGAGACAGATTTGTGAAGCAGAACATTTGAACTTTAACTTTACACCAGTAATTTAAAACAATGTTTTACTTAGAATTTGGATTACCTATGCTTTGATATATTCATCAATCTAAACAACAGTTTAGTAAATTGAATATCTATTTATCAGTGCAGGTTTAAATCTTATTATCTAAATCCATTTGTTAAAATAGCCTTTCTAGTGACATTAAAGAAAGGCATCTGAATAAATTGAACCTGAATGTCAGTAATTGTCCACATATTGATGAAACATATTATTCGTATTAGGTAAACATTTTCTTTACACAATTTTATCTGGCAAAATAATATCACAATGAGAAACAATTAACTTTTTTTTCCTTTAACTTACTTGAATCATGAAAAATGGTTATTTACATTACAATTTCAACCTTTCAAAATATACAGGTTATAAATGTCAACTTCATATAGATAATTATTTCTCCTGTGGATGTGAGTGAATGATTGTTTCCATTTTTGATGTCTTGATATTTCAGTTTTGAGGCATGTGTGACTGATAATCATCTTCAATATAGGGGACAGTGATTTAATGTATGCATGCAATAACGATATGATCTAAAACCAAAGTAAAATGCTTGAAACACGGTAGCAGTTAGGAAAAACATTTATTGAGTACAGAGGGCAACATAGAAATTCTGTTAGAAAAGGCTCTCTTTATGAAGAGTAGAGGTTTTTCTTACCAGAATAGCAGATGGGTTTATTGTTAAAGTGTATCAAAATGTGAGACCTGGGACAGGAGAAACAAGTATTACAGTGATGATGAACTAGAAAACACGTACTATTTGGAATTTAGACACTAAGTGTTTTCTTTATAATATTCTTGATTGTTGTTAAAATCAGCTCAAAAATATGTAATCATGATTAAGTTTTATTACATATTTTAGCAGGTTTAACAAGCACTACTATATGTGTTTTGTCAAGAGCCACATCAATAATTTTTAATCAATGCATAACAACTTGACATTTTCTAAAGCTCTCAGAGTTCCTATCCAATTTTGTAATATATTTTAATTCAACATCTCTAGTATCTCTTTAGATTGTTAAATACAAGAGTTTTTATTTTACATATGCACCGTTTCAACATAACTAAGTTAAAATGCACATGCTGCATCAACACGAACGTACAAATTGTAAATTCAGTGTTGATTACAGTATGTGTTTAATAGTTAATTACATCTGAAATTAGAGCCTTCACTATCTCTGTCCTACTGAAGGACAGATTGATAATGTTTCCATTAAATATATAAATGCATATGTGTATATGATAATCACAGCAACATTATAACAGGTAGCATAGATGCTCTCCCAATAATTTTACTTAAAATAAACTATTTAGTCCTATGATGTTGGTAATTATTTCCACTTTAAGGATAAGACACCTGAGGTACTGACAGCTTGCATAACATACTTGTATTTTGTTGAATTGTGTCCACCAAAAAGATATGTTGAAGCCCTCACACCCAGTACCTCAGAATGTAAACTTATTTGGAAATAGAGTCATTGCAAATGTAATTCACTCAGTTCTAATGAGGTCACGTTGAAGTAGGTGGGCCTTTAATTCAATATGACTGATATCCTTATATGAAGAGGGGGATTTGAACAGAGCCACATGGGGAAAATGCAATTTGATGCAGAGACAAAAATTGGATTGATGCTGCTGCAAACCAAGAAATGCCAAAGATTCATGGCCATCACCAGAAGCTAGGAAGAGCCAAGGAAAGATTCTGCTCAGAATCTCAGAGCAAGTATTTCCTTATGGAAACCTTGGTTTCAGAATTCTAGCCTCCAGAACAATGAGAAAATAAATTTCTATTTTTTTAAGCAACTCCATTTATGGTACTTTGTTATAGTAGTCCTAGGAAATAAATAGTGTCCCATGTCACAGAGCTAGTGCATGTCAAGAAATGTGAAAGGTCTGATACTTTAGCCCACTTGCAAGCTAATAAGTTAGTCTAACAGTTTTATAATGTCAATAAAAAACATTACACTTCTGGGTCAGAGACAAAGAAGTTTACTTATGGCAAAGTATACCATGTGAAACTCAGTGGGTGTTTTAAAATTCCTCTTTCCTGTGAGTCCAGTGGGGGAAACATGTATGGGCCGACATGGATGCTGCACATGCATAGTTTGTATAACAGGAGATGATCCCTATGCTTAGGCAACCCAAATATTACAGGGAGTAAGTATGTTTGCCCTTTGCTCCTGCAGGAGACAATATCTCCAATGTTTCAAGGCAGTTTGCAAATCTGCCCTTTATTTTGAAAGAAGACAAGAACTGGGGTTTTAACCTAGAGTATCTGGTTCTTGAATATATGCTTTAGTTATTATGATTACTGTATATTCATATGTTTTACTTATATGAGAAAATACAAGCAGTGAGAAGTCTCTCTGTCCCTCTCTCTCTTTTTCTATCTCCCAATCACATGCACAGACATATGTATAGTATACCTATATATATACACATGTGATATATACATATACATTATATATGAATGTGTTTTTACATACACATACATGTATAATATATACATTATGTAACTGTATGTATATATGTATGTGTATGCTCATGTGTGTATGTATTTATCAGCTTTGAACATACATAAAATAAGAGGTGACAGTATAAAATTCTCTGGAGCATCTTTAAATGGCTATTTTGGGGTCTCTCTCTCTCTTTCTCTCTTCCATACTCCATGGGTGTATGTGTTTCTGTTTGTGTTTACATGTGTGTATGTATATGCATAAATCAATAGTCATGGCATATTTAAGACATAAATTTAAAACAGCACAATGTATGTGTGTGTATTGCTTTTTTCTCTCAAAACAATGCACTTCAAAGGGTTAACCTGTTAAAAAGCAAAACAAACAAACAAACAAAAACTCATGAAAATACTAGTCATTGTTTTCCAAAGTGTCTGCACTACTTAACACCCTCACCAGCAATGTATAAGAAATCTAGTGGTTCCACATCCTCTGCAACATTTAGCATTGTCAATCTTTGAACGTTAGTGGCCTCACTTGTGAAGTTAAATTTTAAAAGATTGACAATGCTAGCAATATGTATATGTATGTAACCTATAATCACAGACTTTGAAAACTATTTAAACATGTTATTTTCCTGAAAACCACTTTTCAGTATTCCTCTTTATGACTGGAACTTCCCATCATAGTCCAGATGTTTTGCATTTTCATATTGGTTCTCAACAGGGTTTTTGGGGAGGGTTTGTTACTTTAGGAGACATTAAACAATATCTGGAGATAGTATGGCCTGTAACAAAGTGGGGGTTATGCTTCTGGCATCTACTACTTAGAAGCTAAGAATGATTTTTCTCTAACATATAGTCAAAAATACTACTTGAATGATTATTTGTATTGAATGTTAAATTATTGAATTTAATGTTAAGTTGTCGTGCAAAACAGAAACGCTGTTAAAGAAAAATATTGTCTCCATTTTTCATTTTATGTCTCCTGTACTTACCCTTATGCTGAGACCTAAGAGTGGTGCATAGCTGACAATGCCTATATATCAAATTAATTAATCCATTATAAATATACTCTGCAGTTCAACTGCTAATACAGAACAAGAAATTATCAGAAGTTTTATTTAAGGGAGTTAATTTGTGCTGACTAGATGTAAAGCCTTAAAGAATTCATTGTGAAGGTGAAGGAAAAGACATACGATTTTCTTATTTTAAAAATCAGGTTGTTTGTTTTATTATTCTTGAGTTATTTGGGTTGACTGATTATTAACCCCTTATCAGATGTATAGCTTCCAGGTATTTCTGCTCATTTTATAGATTGTCTCTTCACTCTGTTAGTTGTTTCTTTTTCTGTGCAGAAGCTTTTTGGTTTGAAGTAATCCCATTTGTCTATTTTTTGCTTATCCAGAAAATCCTTGCTCAAACAAATGTCATGGAGCCTTTCTCCTATCTTTTCTTCTTGTAGTTTTATAGTTTCTGGTCTTATATTTAAGTCTTTGATTCATTTTGAGTTAAGTTTTAGATATAAGTATGGTAAGTATAAGGGACTTATTTCACTATTCTGAATGTGAATGTCTATTTTTCTCTACAACCAGTTTGAAGAGGATGTTCTTTCCTCAGTGTGTTCTTAACATACTTGTTGAAATTCAGTTGGCTGTGAAAAGACATTAATATATATTTTTTCAAAAGAAGACTTACAAATACATACAAATGGTTAACAGGTATATGAAAACATGCTCAATGTCACTAACGTCAGGAAAATGCAAATCAAAACCACGGTGGGATATCACCTCATTCCAGTTATAATGGCTATTACCAGAGACAAAAGATAGCAAGTGTAAACGAGAAGGATGTCGGGAAAAGGTAACACACAGTGCTCGTAGGAATGTACATTAGTGCAGCTACTACAGAAAACAGTATGGAAGTTCCTCAAAATATTAGAGATAGAACTAACCTATGATCCATATCATATCTCACTCCTGGGTATATATCCAAAGGAAATAAAACCAGTATTTCAAAGAGATATCTGTACTCCCATGTTTATTGCAGAAATTTTTGCAATATCCAAGATATGGAATCAACCTAAATATTTATCAGCTAAAATGTAGGATAAATAGAAAATGAAATACTATATAGCCATTTAAAAAGAATAAGATTCTGTCTTTTGCAACAACATGGATGAATCTGGAGGACATTATGTTAGATGAAATAAACCGGGCCAATAAAATAAAACAAAACAAAAAGACAAATGTCGTATGATTTCATTCACATGTGGAATCTATAAAAGTCGATCTCCTAGAAATAGAAAGCAGAATAGTGGTTGCCAGGAGCACATGAAGAGAAAGTGGCCAATGAAAACATAATTTCAGTTAGGAGAAATAAGTTCAAGAGAGCTATTGCTCAGTAGGGTGACAATAGTTAATAGGTATATATCGTATTCTCTAAAAATGCAAAATGGATGCTGAGTGCTCTCACTACAAAAATATTAACTGTGGGTAATGCATTTGTTATTTAGTTAGAGGTAACCATTCCACAATGTGCATGTACTTGGAAACATAATGCTTTACTTAATAAGCATATGAAATGTTATTTGTCAAATTTTTTAAAAAGAGAAAGGTGAAGAAAAACAATGCTCAGTATACTATTAATATAAATGTTATGCTAGTGCCTTCACTTACATTATCACTTATATTTTGAAAATTATTTCTTGTTCTCTGTGAAAGCCATTATAACCAGAAACTTTCAGATGACAAAACTGGAGTTTAGAGATATTAAATAATTTTTAAAAGCTAATAACTTATATAACTTAGTTAAATATAAATGAAACTAATAACTTTTGTAACTTATTAGTTATACATGTTATTAGTTATTAACTTGTAGTGAACAACTAACTTGTAATAACTAAAGTTATGGCGCTAGAGGCAGTGCAGCGACAATTTAACAAAAGATAATGTAAACTAAAATATAGTATTAATATTTAAGAATATCATGTTTGATGTAGGAGACACAAAGTATAAATTTGAAAGGGAGTAATTTTTCCATAGTTAATAATGAAAATTTATATATTCACCAACTTCTGTCAAATAATTTTGAATTTACATAATAAAAATATATAATAACATTTAGTAAGAAAAAGACAAATAGTATTAAATATTTAGCAGACTTGTATAGCTGGGATAGTTTATACTCAGTAATGATAAAAATAAAAATGACTAGTTTCTATAATTTGAATAACTTTATTAAAAATTTTGTATAGGTCTCTAAACCTCATTAACAAAGAAGAAAAATAGATTCAGAAACATATTTGAGCCACAGTTTGTTTATACATAGACATAATTTTGCCATAAGTGGCAAACATTAATATTTTCACTTAATAATTTAATGAATTTGTGACATGACAGTATTAAAACTTTAATAGAGTAATGTAAGTAGGTAAAATAAAAATTAACAAAAGATGTTGTCTACTAGGTAGATAAAAAAACTCTTAAAAATGTAAATGTATATTATAAAATGTATGTTTGTCATGTTATGAATAATAAATACAGATTTTTAAACTAGAATATTAATTGCCAAATTTGAGACAATATCGTTTGTCCTTGTTTTGCAAAAAAAATTATCAAAATATTTGGACACATTTTCAAGATATTAATATAAATACATATTCTAAAAAAGATAAAAAATAAAAAGCTCTTTGAAGTTAGATTCATCCCATACTCTGACAATTCCCTATTTGACAATGGCATTCTAAGTAAGTGTAATCTTTGATTTGATAAGCACTGACATTTACCATTAATAAGTTTTGAGCAAAGGCAGAATAAGCTATAATTTCTGTCACTCTATTTGTCTGTCTGCCTCTCTCAGGCCCACTATATTGCTTTTAGCAATTTATTAATTTATTTTTATTTATTTGTTTATTATCTATTTATTTATTTATTTTGAGACAGAATCTCACTTTATTGTTCAGGCTGGAGTGTAGTGGTGTGATCTTGGCTCACTGCAACATCTGCCTCCCAGTTTCAAGGGATTCTCCTGACTCAGCCTCCTGAGTAGCTGGGATTACAGGTGCCCACCACCATACCTGGCTAATTTTTGTGTTTTTAGTAGAGGTGGGGTTTTACCATGTTGGCCAGGATTGTCTTGAACTCCTGACCTAAAGTGATTCACCCAACTCAGCCTCCTGAAGTGCTGGGATTACAGGCATAAGCCACCACACCTGGCCTATTTTTAGCAATTAACTTTTTAATGCCATATGGAAGATACCTTTAAATCACTCAAAAATTATATTAGTGTCATCCCTCCTCCGCTCCCCCCACTGTAACAAACCTGCACATTGTGCACATGTACCCTAGAACATAAAGTATAATACAAAAAAATTATATTAGTGTCTTAGACTCTGAGCTTATTTATGTAAAGTTTTCACAACTTTTACTGAACAGAACAAAGCTGGAATAACAGACCTGTCTGACTTCCAAGCTTGCATTCTTGGGAAGTGTGATAATGTCTTCCTAACAGATAAATTGTATATGTCAATGATGAAACACAGAGATAATTTAAATATTAGCTATAGGAAGATGAACCAAAGCAAAATCTTATACACCTTGTGGAACTTCTAGGGAGATGTGGATCATCTTTTTGTGCAATTTCATAAATGTAACTATAGACTGCATAGTTGATATCTACTCTCATTTTTCTATCTATCTCTCTTTCATAATTAACTCTTGAACACGTTTGACCATGATCAAGCAATCACAGTTGCCAACCACTTACCCACTCAGTGGGCTTGAACAAATACAGTCAGGCTTCTATCCTTAGAGGAAATAGGCTTTGGATTTCAACAAGTTTAGAAAAGCACTAGGGTCTTTGCTGTTTTGTCTTATGGTGTTGAACATATTAATGCTTCTATTACATTGACTGGTATTGTTTTTAACAAAGCATCAGTGGGCTCAAAATCTTACATTTTAATTTCTAATTATAAAAATCCAGATTAATCCAGAAAACATAAACCACATGTAACTGAGGTAGGTTTTTTAACCTTAAGAATACATTGTTTCTACCATAATTTTAAAAACTTAAAAATTATTAAGGCAGGCCAGGTGTGGTGGCTCACACCTGTTATCCTAGCATTTTGGGAGGCCAAGGCGGGTGGATCACCTGTGATCAGGAATTCGAGACCAGCCTGGTCAACATGGTGAAACCCCATCTCTACTAAAAATACAAAAATTAGCCGGGCGTGGTGGTGGGTGCCTGTAATCCCAGCTACTCAGGAGGCTGAGGCAAGAGAATCGCTTGAACCCAGGGGGCGGAGGCTGCAGTGAGCAGAGATGGCACCACTGCACTCCAGCCTGGGCAACATGGCGAGACTGTGTCTCAAAAAATAAAAATTATTAAGGCAAAAGAAAGATTATATAGTTTCATGTACCTGCCTAATACTTAATTTTCTACCCTAATACTTAATTTTCTACATTTTAAGCTATTGGAACAAATGTGACACTGTTCATCTACTATGTTTAGTAAATCCCTTGGGTTATTTAGAAATACATATGTCAAAGCCTTTCCCTTCCTCTGTAATGGTAACATTTGTTGTTCTATTAAACTAAAAGCATAATACGAATAATCATTTAAAATGCACTAAGGTGTAAAACATTCCCAGTTAACAGCTTATTCTGAGAATAAGCCATTATGGAGAAATACATTTCCTGTTGAAAAGACCTGATTTTGCCACTGCCCAGGCCACCTGCTTTTCCTGCATTCCGCAATATACCTGCTAGTCTGGCTCTCTTCTCCCTGTTTAAAACAAATCTTTTTATTTTTGATTTAAAGATTCCTGCAGATCGTGAGGTTAGAGCATTCTCCCTATTGCAATGATCTTTTGTTAAAACATATTTTTATATTTATTTTATTTTTACTTGATGAATAATAATTGCATATATTCATACTGTGATGCTTGATGTATGCCTGCATTGTGGGATGATTAAATCAAGCCAATTAACATATGCATCTATATATTGCAATGGTCTTTTTGAAAAATTCTGTTTATATTAAGTCCAGATTTGTTTATATTTGACAAAAATTTGGACTTTTCATAAATGTCAAGCATTTTTCCAAGCATTATCCTCTTTCTTTTTACACTTTACAGAGAACCATAAAATGCAGGTCTTTATAAATTGCAGAAAAAATATTTTTATAGATGAATGTATTTATAGATGTATATGTGGGTATGTTTGTGTATAGATAGCAATAGAGATAGAGATATAGAGATAAAGATAGTTTCTGAAAATACCTAACTAAAAGATGAAGTCAATATCCCTTATTTTATTCATCTATTTATTTTACCTTGCAAAGCATCAGTGACTTTCTCAAGCTCCAAAGCAGTGTAGGAAATACAAAAACACTAGTCTAGTGAGAAATACATTACTTCAAAACAACTTGACATTTTCCAAAGCTCTCAATACTCTTAGCTTCATTTTAACTCAAGATTCCTGTACTTTTTCAGAGTGGATAATGGGATAGTCATATAACAGAAATTTAAAGATGTAGAAACACACATTTTTTATGTCAGTCATGTATATAACTATTAGAATATTACAGCAAATGGCAATTTCTGGGAAGAAACATAACTTGCTCAAATAAAAATATAAAGTAAAAATAATCCTTATACATCAAAAACAAATTTTCTAAATATAAACATATTCAAATGCATAGTTAGATAACAGCAAGTGCAAATTTAAGACTGAAAAGTATTTAAGTTTAAAGCATTACTTTTCTATGAAAATAGCTTGATATATTTGTGTATAATACATTATATCATTCACAAAATTGTCTTATTAAGAGCATACTTACTGAGATATAATTCACATGTCATAGAAGTCAATATTTACAGTTTACTCTTCAGTTGTTTTTAGTATCTTCATAGAGTTGTACAATCATTACCACTTCCTAATTTTAGAATATCTTCCTGGACCCAAATAGAAATTCTATAATTTAGTAATCACTTCCTTGCCCCGCTTCTTTACAACCACTTTCAGTTATTATGGATTTGCCTATCAGTTGCATTTATGTAAATTTCATTTAGCATTTTTGTTGTTGTTGTAACTTACTTTCAATTATTATAGTTTTAAAATTTATTTGTGTTTTAACAACTGATTTTTGTACATTCATCTTGTACACTGCAAACTTTTTAACTCATTTATTACTTGTAATAATATATTTTAATAGGCTTCATAATATTTTCTCTATCCAAAACATGTCATCTACAAATAGAGACTGATTTACTTCTTTCTTTTTCATCTGCATGCCTTTATCTCTTTCTCTTCCCTAACTGTCGTTACTGCCAGTACAATGTTGATTAGAAATAGTGGAAGTCAACCTTCTTACCTTGTTTCTAGTTTATGGGGAAAGTTTTAAGTCTTTCACCATTAAGTATGACGTTAGTTAATAGATTTTTCAAACATGCTCTTTCTTGCGTTGAAAAATTTCTCTTCCATTCCTAGCTTGTTATTGTTCTTATGATTAAAATAATAAGATGTGCTTTGTCAAGTGTTGTTCTTGGTCTATTGTGACAATCGTGTGTTTTTTAAATTTAATTATATATATGCATTATGTGACATCAATTAATTTTCATAGGTTGAACCAGCCTTGAATTGAAAAGATAAATCCCAATTAATCATAATGTATGTTTTTCTTTTTGTATTACTTTAGTTTGTTGATATTGTCTTGATGACTTTTTGTCTCCATATTCATTAGAGATTTCAATCTGTAGTTTTTCTTCTTGTGATATCTTAGTTTAGGTTTGTACCAGGGTAATGTGTCCTCATAAGGTGAGAAGTGTTCCCTCCATTTCCATCTTTTGAAAATTTTTGAGAATGATGCTAATATTTCTTTCAATATTTGGTAGGACTCACAAGCAAATCCATCTGGACCTGAACTTTTCTTTCTGATAATTTATTATCATTACTACTATTTCAACATCTTTACTATAATAAATCTATTGTGGTTTTCTATTTCTTCTTTTTTATTTTTTGATACATAATATCTGTACATATTTATGGGGTACATGCAATATTTTGTTGCATTCAGAGTGTGTAATTATCAAGTCAGATTACTTAGAATAAACATTACCTCGAGTATTTATCATTTCTATATGTTGGGAATATTTCAAGTCCTCTCTTCTAAGTATTTTGAAATATTCAATGTAGTGTTGTTAAATATAATTACCCTACTTTGCTATCAAACATTGGAACTTATTCCTCCCATCTATATTGTACCCATTAACCAACCTCTCTTTATCCCTCATCCCCATTCCCACACCCTTCTCTGTCTCTGCTATCCATCATTCTACTCTACATCTCCATGAGATTAACTTTTTAAACTTCCAACCATGAATAAAAAGATAAAACGTTTGTCTTATGTGCCTGGCTTAATTCAATGAACATAATGGCCTCAAGTTTCATTCATATTGCAGCAAAATGCATTATTACATTCTTTTTATGGCTAAATAGTTTTCCTTGCATGCATATACTTCATCTTCTCTATCCATCTGTCCACTGGCAGACACTTGGGTTGATTCCAAATCATTTCTGCTATGAATAGTGCTGCATTAAACATAGAAATCAAGTCTCTTTTGATATACTAATTTATTTTACTTTGAGTAAATATCTAGCAGTAGGATTGCTGAATCATAATAGCTCTAGTTGTAGTTTTTTTACAAATCTCCATACTATTTTCCATAGTGGCTGTACTAATTCACGTTCTCACCAACAGTATGAGAGTTTAAGAATTCCCCTTTCTCTGTATCTTGCCAGTATCTGTTACTTTTTGTCTTTCAATGAGAGTTATTCTAACCGGAGTACAATGATATGTCATTGTGATTTTGATTTATTTGCAATTTGCTGATGATTAGTAATGTCAAACTTTTTTTTCATATGTTGGCCATTTGTGTGTATCCTTTTGATAAATGACTATTCATAATTTTTCCCACTTTATAATGGTATTATATATTTTATTCTGCTGAGTTGAGTTCCTTGTATATTCTAGATATTTGCCTTTGTCAGATGAATAGTTTGCAAATAGTTTATCCTATTCACTAGGTTGTCTCTTCACTCTGTTGATTGTTTCCTTTGCTGTGCGGCTTTTTAGTTTAATACAGTCCTATTTGTCTACTTTTGTTTTTTTGCATATACTTGAGAGGTCTTAGTCATAAAAATCTTTGCTCAGACCAGTGTTCTGAAGTGTTTTCCCTAGGTTTTCTTCTAATAGTTTTACAGTTTCAGGTTTTATATTGAAGTATTTAATTCATTCTGAGATGATTTTTTGTATATAGTGAGAAGGTATATAGGGGTTTGTTTACTATATAGGGGTTTGGTTTTATTCTTCTGCCTATTCATATTCAATTTTTTCAGCAGCATTTATTGAAGAAATTTAGCGAAGTATGTTCTTGGAACCATTGTCAAAAATAGGTTGGCTGTAAATATGTAGATTTACTTCTGGTTTCTTCATTTTATTTTCCAGGTCGATGTGACTGTTTCTATATTAATGTTATGATTACTATAGAGTTTTAATATAGTTTTAAGTCTGGTAATGTGATGCCTCTAGCTTTGCTCTTTTTCCTCAGTATTTCTTTGGCTATTCAATCTCACTATACTAAATAGAAGTGGTGAAAGTTGACATCTTTGTCTTGACCCAATTCCTAGATGAAAAGCTTTTAGCTTTTCTCCATTCAGTATGATGTTAGTTGTTGGTTTATCATAAGTGGTCTTTATTATGTTGAAGTGTATTCCTTCTATGCCTAGCTATTGATAGTTTTTTTCTCATGAAGGAATGTTGAATTTTATTTTGCTTTATTATTTGTTTTCTTCAAAGTTTTATTTTAAGTTCAGAGAGTAAATTTGCCGGTTTGTTGCATGGGTAAATTGTGTGTTGCTGGAGTTTGATGTCCAAATGATTTAATCATCCAGGTAGTAAGCATAGAATCTGATGGTAGTTTTTCCATCCTCATCTTCCTCCCTCCACCCTCAAGTAGGCCTCAGTGTCTATTGTTCCCCTCCTTGTGTCCATGTGAATTCAAAGTTTAGCACCCACCTATAAGTGAGAACATTCCATATTTGGTGGTGTGTTCCACTATCAATTCATTTAGGATAACGCCCTCCAGCTGTACCCATGTTGCTGCATAGGGCTTGATTTCATTTTTTTATGGTTGCGTAGTATTCCATGGTGTATATGTATCACATTTACTTTATCTAGTCCACCACTGATGGGGATGTAGGTTCATTACATGTCTTTACTATTGTGAAAAGTGCTGCAATGAACATACACATGCATGTGTCTTTATGGTAGAATAATTTATTTATTTTGAGTATATACCTAGTAATAGGATAGCAGGGATGAATGGTAGTTCTGTTTTAAGGTATCTGACAAATCTTCAAACTGCTTCCAACGGTAGCTGAACTAATTTACATTCCCACCAACAGTGTATAAGCCTTCCCTTTTCTCTGCAACTTCACCAACATCTGTTTTTTTTTTTTTTTTACTCTTTAATAATAGCCATTCTGACTCGTTTAAGATGGTATCTCATTGTGGTTTCAATTTGCATTTCTCTGATGATTAGTGATGTGGAGCATCTTTTCATATGTTTGTTGGCTCCTTGTAAGTTTTCCTTTAAGAAGTGTCTGTTCATGTCCCTTGTCCATTTTTTAAGGGGGTTATTTGGTTTTTGCTTCCGGATATGTTTAAGTTTCTTATAGATTCTGGATATTAGACCTTTGTTGGGTAGTTTGCATTTTCTCCCATTCTGTAAGTTGTCAGTTTACTCTGTGACAGTTTCAGCTATACAGAAACCCTTTAGTTTAATTAGGTCTTGCTTGTCAGTTTTTGCTTCTGTTGCAATTGCTTTTGGAATCTTTGTTATGAAATCTTTACTAATGCCCCTGTCCAGAATGGAATTACTCAGGTTTTCTTCCAGGGTTTTTTATAGTTTTAAGTTTAAGTGTTTAATCCATCTTGAGTTGATTTTGTATGTGGTGAATGGAAGGGGTCTGGTTTCAATCTTCTGCATATGGCTAGTCAGTTATCCCAGCACCATTTATTGAACAGCGTTAAATCAAGGTTAATCTAAACCTGCCTCCTTAAATATTTTAAGTTCAGCCTAAAAGTTTCTCTGTACATAATAAAGCATAATCTAAACGGAGGTATAAATAGAATGTAACTCACTCTTGTGCCAATCACCAAGTTTTGGCCAATCAAAGGGGGCAAACTGTTCAAACCATGTTTAAATAAGGTAAACACTGATTTTTTTTGTAACCAATATAGCTGATTTTGTATCTCACTTCTATTTTTTGTATGTCACTTTCCTTTTTCTGTCTATAAATCTTATTCAACCATGTGGCTGCCCTGGAGTCTCTCTGAGCCTATTCTGGCTCAAGTTGTAACATTGTTTGCGCAATTCAACTATGTTAAATTTAATTTGGCTAAGGTTTTTCTTTTAATAATACAGAGTCCTTTACTGATTGCTTGTTTTTGTTAATGTTGTCGAAGATCAGATGACTGTAGGTTTGTGACTTTATTTCTGAATTCTCTAACCTGTTCCTTTGGTCCATGAGTCTGTTTTGTTTGTTTTGTTTTGTTTTGGTGGTTGTTTTTTTTTGTTTGTTTGTTTGCTTTTACTACCAAAATACTATTTGGATACTGTAGTCTTGTAGTATAGTTTGAAGTCAGGTAGTGTGATGTCTCTGGCTTGTTTGTTTTGTTTGTTTTGCTTAGAACTGCTTTGGCTATTTGGGCTTCTTTTTGATTCCATATGAATTTTAGAGAATTTTTTTTTTTTTTTTCTAATTCTGTGAAAAATGACATTGGTAGTTTGATAGCAATAGCAATGAATCTGTACATTGCTTTAGACATATGGCCATTTTAGCAATACTGTTTCTTCCTATCCATGAGTGTGGAATGTTTTTTCATTTGTTTGTGGTGTCATCTCTGATTTCTTTCAGCAGTGTTTTGTAAATCGCATTGTAGAAATCTTTCACCTCTCCTGTTAGCTGTATTTGTAGGTATTTTATTTCTGTTGTGGCTGTTGTGAATGGAATTGCATTCTTGATATGGCTCTCAGCTTGCCATTACTGTATAGAAATGCTACTGATTTCTTACACTGATTTTGTACTCTGAAACTTTACTAAAGTTGTTTACCCTTTCTAGGAGCAGAAACAATGGTTTTACGGATATAGAATCATATCATCTGTGAAGAGAGATAGTCTAACTTCCTTTCTTCCTATTTAGATGCCCTTTATTTCTTTCTCTTGCCTGATTGCTTTGGCCAGGACTTCCAGTACTGTGCTGAATAGGAGTGATGAGAGTTGGCATCCTTGTCTTCTGGTTCTGGAGGGGAATGTTTCCAGCTTTTGCCTATTCAGTATGAGATTGGCTGTGGGTTTCTCATAGATAGCTCTTACTATTTTGAGGTATGTTCTTTCAGTGCCTAGTTTGGTGAGGGTTTTTAATGGGAAGGGATGTTGAATTTTATCAAAAGTCATTTCTGCATCTATTGAGATGATCATTTGGGTTTTGTTTCTAGCTCTGTTTATTTATTTGCATATGTTGGAATAATCTTGCATCCCAGGGATAAAGCCTGCTTGATCATGTTGCATTCACTTTTTGATATGCTGCTGGATTTGATTTGCTAGTGTTGAGGATTTTTGCATCTATATTTATCAGTGATATTGACCTGAAGTTTTCTTTTTGCATTGCCTTCCTCCTCAATTGTTTTGGCATAGTTTCAATGGATTGGTGCCAACTCTTCTTTATACGTCTGGTAGAATTCACCTGTGAATCAGTCTGGTACAGGGCTTTAAATTTTATCAAGTGATTTTTCTGCATCTATTGAGTTAATCCTAGGGTTATGGTCCTTCATTCTGTGGATCTGAACTATCACATTTACTGATTTGTGCATCCCTTCATCCTTGCACCCCTGGTATAAATCTCATTTTCTCATGCTGAATTATCTTTTTGATAAGCTGTTGGGTTCAGTTTGCTAGTATTTTTTTGAGGATATTTGCATCTATGTTCATTAAGGATATTGGCATGTAGTTGCCTTTTTTTGTTGCTGCATCCTTGTGCAATTTGGTATCAGGGTAATGCTTGCTTTGTAATATGAGTTAGGAAGAATTCCCCCCTTTTCGATGTTTTGGAATAATTTAAGGAGAGTTGGTGTTTGTTCTCTACAATTTTGTTAAATTTTGGCACGGAAGCCCTAAGGTCTTGGACTTCTTTTTTGTTGGGAGAATTTTTATTACTGATTCAATTTCATTACTTGTTAATGGTTGTTAAGATTTTCTGTTTCTTCCTGATTCAAACTTGGTAATTTGTATGTGTCTAGGAATTTATCCATGTCTTCTATATTTTCCAGTTTGTTATTGTATAATTATTCACAATAGTATCTAGTGATCTTTAACATTTCTGTGGTATCAGATGTAATATTTTCTCTTTCATTTTTAATTTTGTTTTGTCTTTTTTCTTTTTTTTTAGTTAGCTTTGTTTATGTTTTTAAAAATAACTTTTCATTGGTGCTTTGCATTTACTTTATACTCTCAATTGCATTGAGTTACGCTCTGATCTTTCTTCTGTTTAAACTTTTTTTTTAAATTTTTATAGATTTAGGGTGTACAAATGCCATTTTGTAACACAGATATATTGCATAGTGGTGAATTCTGGGTTTTTTGTCTAACCATCGCATGAATGGTGTACTTTGTACTCATTAAAATATTTTTCAGCTCACAGACCTGCCAACCTTCCCACCTTTCCAAGTCTCCAACGTCTATTATTCCACCTTCAATGTACAGGTGTACACATTATATAACTCCCACTGATACGTGAGAATATGTGGCATTTGACTTCCTGTTTCTGAGTTGTTTCACCTAAGACAATGGCCTTCAGTTAATCCATGTTGCTGCAAAAGACATGATTCCATTCATTTTTATGGCTGAAAAGTATCTCATGGTGTGTGTGTGTGTTTGTGCACATGCACACAGACACGCACATATAAACAAAATATTTTAATTGAATTTTCTGTTGATGGATACTCAGCTGAATTCCGTATCTTTGCTCTTGCGAACAGTGCTGTTGTGAATACATAGGCACATGTGTCTTTTTGATAAAGTGATTTATTTTCCTTCGAGTAATATATCTGGCAGGGGTATTGCTAAATCAAATGTTGTATTGATTTTTTATTTTTTAAGAAATCTGCATATTATTTTTCATAAAGATGGTACTAATTTCCATTCCCACCAACAATGTATAAGCATTTCCTTTTTTTTCACATCCTCATAAATGTCTGGTTTTTTTTGTCTTTTTAGTAGCAAAACATTCTGACTGGTGTGAGATGGTATTTCAGTGGGGTTTTAATTTGCATTGCTCTGATGATTAGTGATGCTGGGCATTTTAAATAAGCTTGTTGGTCATTTGTATGTTATCTTTTGTAAAATGTCTGTTCATATCCTTTTTTCCACTTTTTAGTAGGGTCATTTGTTTTTTTTTTTTGTTGTTGAGTTGTTTGAGTTCCCTGTAGATTCTCAATATTAGTCTCCTGTCAGATTCATAGTTTGCAATTTTTTTCTCTCATTCTGCAGTTTGTATGATCACTCTGTTGATTATTTCTTTTACTGTTCAGAAGCTTTTTAGTTTAGCCAAGTCTCATTTGTCTATTTTGGTTTGTATTGCATTTGTTTACAAGGTCTTAGTCATGAATTATTTGCCTAGGCCAATGTACGGAAAAGTTTTTCCTAGGTCTTCTTATAGTATTCTTATAGTTTCAAGTTGTACATTTAAGTGTTTAATGCATTCTGTGTTAATTTTTGTATATAGTGACAGATAGGTGTGTAGTTTCATTCATCTGCATATGGCAATAGAATTTTTCCAGCGCCATTTATTGAATAGCACCTTCTTTCCCCATTGTATATTTTTGCTGACTTCATTAAAGATCAGTTTGCTGTAGGTATGTAGCTCTATTTCTGGGTTCTCTATTCTGTTCCATTCATCAATGTGTCTATTTTCGTACCAGTACCATTAGGTTTTGGTTACTAAAGGTTTGTAGCATAATTTGAAATCAGGTAATGTGATGCCTCCAGCTTTGTTTTTTTTGCTTGGGATTCCTTTGATTTTTATTACTTTTTTTCTTCTTCTAATTTTCAGTTTGGTTGATTCTTGCTTTTCTAGTTCTTTGAGGTGCATAGTTAGATTGTTTATTTGGAATTATTCTACCTTTTTGATATAGGTGTTTATTGTTATAAACTTTCCTCTAGGTACTACTTTTGCTTTATTCCATAGGTTTTGCTATGTTCTGCTTTGTATTTAAACTATTTCACAAAATTTTTAAATTTTCTCCTTAGTCTCTTTCTAGACCCAGCGGTCATTCAGGAGCATGTTGTTCGATTTTCATATATTTGTACAGTTTTCAAAGTTCTTTTAAATATTGATTTCTACTTTTATTCAATTGTGTCGATAAAATTTCAATTTTTACAATTTGTTGAGACATGTCCCAACATATGGTCTATCTGGGATAAAAATATGTATTCTGTAGCTGTTGGATGAAATGTTCTGTAAAAGTCTGTTGGGTCCATTTTGTTCTGAAGTGCAGTTTAAATCTACTGCTTCTTCCATTGTTGGGCTCCTTTGTGGGAATTTAGACCACTGGTTCTTACTCACTCTTTTCCTGCATTGGGAAGCCTCTCTAGGCTCCCAGGCTTTCCTGGCCAATCAGGCAGCCTACTTCCTCTCTTTTTCCCCTGTTGCCTTAGATGTTTTCTGTGATTTTTCTGTTGAATTCCAGCATTCTCTCTTAGGCAATCTATTTGTAGTATGATTATCTACTCACTATTTTGATTCTTCTTTGTGAAGGAGGGGAGTAGCAGATGCCTCTAGTTAGCCACGTTCTATTTCTTCTTGAGTCCATTTAGTTAGCTTGTGTCTTCCTAGGAATTTGTTCATTTCATCTAGCTTATCTAATTTGTTGGCAAACACTTGTTAATAGTATTAGCTTATAATTTTTTTTTTGTAAGACTGGAAGTAATGTTCACCCTCTCATTCCTAATTTTTGTGATTTGAGTTATTGACCTCCTTTCTCTTTCTCTCTCTCTTCTTTCTTGGTAAATATAGCTAAGGCTTGTGAATTTTGTTAATATTGCTAACAAATGTTGATTTATTTAATTTGTTCCCTTTGTTTTTCTATTATATGTTTTATTTCCTCTCTAATCTTTATTATTTTTCTCCTACTTTCTGTGGGTTTAGTTTTTATTTCTTATATTAGTTTTTTTAAGGTGGAAAATTTGACTATTGGTTTAGTATCTTTCTTCTTATTTAACATGGGTGCTTCCAACCACAAGCTTTTCTCTAAGTACTGCTATAGTTGCATCCCATAATTTTGAAATATAGTGTTTTTTGTTTTGCTTTCATTAATCTTAAACTATATATGATTTTCCTTATGCATTCTTCTTTATTTGTTATTTAGGAGTGTGCTGTGTAATTTCACATATCTGCACATTTCCCTAATTCAATTTTTATTAATTTCTAATGTTTCTATTATTATTTATTCTGCCATATACAGAAAAATAAAACTGGACCTCCTATCTCTCATCAAATACAAAAATCAACTCAAGATGAACCAAATGCTTAAATATAAGGCTTTAAACTTTAAAAATACTAGAAGAACACCTAGAGAAAACTCTTCTCAACATTGGCCTAGGCAAATAATTCATGACTAAGATCTCAAAAGCATAAGCAATAAAACAAAAAATAGACAAATGCGAGTTAATTAAACTAGAACGTTTCTAAACAGTAAATAATAAAAATAATAATCAACAGAGTGAACAGACAACTTGCAGAATGGGAGAAAATGTTTGCAAACTGATGAATTCAACTGGGGACTAATACCCAGAATTTACAAGGAATGTAAACAACTCATCAAGAACGATAACAAAAACAAGTAACTCCAGTAAAAGTGGGCAAGGAACACGAACATACTTTTTGCAAAAGAAAACATGCATGCGGCAAAAGAAACGTGAAAAAAAGTTCAACATCATTAATCATCAGAGAAATGCAAATTAAAACCACAATGAAATAGCATCTCACACCAGTCAGAATGGCTATTACTAAAAAGTTGAAAAATAAGAGATGTTGAGGATGCCAAGAAAAGGGAATGCTTGTACACTATTGGTAGAAATGTAAATTAGTAAAACCTCTGTGAAAAACAGTATGGAGATTATTCTAAGGATTAAAAATAGAACTACCGTTTGATGTAGCAATCCCACTACTAATTATACATACAAAAGAAAATAAATCATTATAACAAAAAGATACCTGCACACATATGTTTATCACAGCACTATCTACAATAGCCAAGATAGAGAATCCACCTAAGTGCCCACCAACAGATGATTGTATTAAAAATGTGGTGTGTGTAAATATACATATATATATAATGGAATATATGTATGTGTGTATATATACACATAATGGAATATATGTGTGTGTGTGTATATATATATAATGGAATGTGTGTGTGTGTGTATATATATATAATGGAATACTATTCATCCATAAAAATAATGGAATCATGTCTTTTCTAGCAGCATAAATGGAACTGGAATCCAGCATATTAAGTAAAACAATGCAGAAAGAGTAAGTCCAAACTCACATGTTCTTACTTATAAGATGGAGCTAAATGATGTGTACACCTGACAGTAGAATAACAGTTATTGGAGACTGGGAAGGGTAGGAGGATGAAAGGGGGTGAGGGATGAGAAATTACTTAATGGGCATGATATACGCTATTTGGGTGATATTTATACTAAAAACCCTAGTTTTCACAATCACATATTATATCTATATAACAAAACTTCACTTTTACCTCTTGCATTCATAGAAATGTTGAGATTTTGCTTCAATAATATGCAACATTGCCTTGTCATATTTTCCAAACCAGATCATATATCTAGATTCCAAGATTTCTTTTCAAATTATATGGAAGGTAGGACTCATTATATTTTGTAATACATAGTGTTAGTTAGTCATCTATACCTTTCCAGTCAACAATATAACTTGATCTCATTGCATTCCCTTTTATTATATACAAATGTAAATTTATCTACTTCAATCTTTTAAAAATCTATATAAATACCTTTCTGCAGAAGCTTTATAATTTATCAAAACTGCCCTTCAAAAATATGACACAATAATAGTCATGTGACAATTCTAATCTTAATGTAGTTTACTGGAGTCAAAACATGATTTTTTTTCCTACAACTATTTGATAGTCAGTAGGATGCCTATTCTCTTCTTCATTTCTCAGTTTTTTTGACTCTCGAACATGTTAGAAAACATTTTTACTTTTATCCTTGGACTGCCTCAAAAAGAAACCAATCCAGCATTCTCATATAAACCTCACATTTACTAAAGTTGCCAACTGATGGTGAATGAGTTCCAAACATAAATATTGAGAGAACATTTAATAGATAATCTTTCACAATTAACCTTGAACTTGTAGGTCACTAATAAATTATTTGAAATACATGTATCTCACATGTACCAAGAGATTTCTGAGAATTGATACATCCCGCAACACTATAATAGAAAATACTGTTTTCCTAGGACTAGCTTTGCCATTAGGGAGAGTGCTTTATTTTTTTCAGTCATTTTACACAGAAAAGAGAGAATTATCACTCCATTTCTGTGAAATATTGGCAGTGTATTACTTAGGATTAGTTCAGCTGCAAGTAAAAAGCAGAAAACAAAACAAATAGCAACACGAAAGCAAAAAGAAACAAAGCCAAAACAAAACTGCATAAGAATAACACGAATAAAATGTGGTATTTTCTTAGGTTGTTTAACTCAAATAGCATCAAATAGCCTGTTCAGTGGACTGATCCACATCTTCACATTTTTGTTCCCTTAAGTGTTCTGATTGGTCATTCTGCTTTTCCCTTTCTTCTTAGCCTAGGTTTTAGGTATTTCTGATTTGATCACTTGTCTCAGCATCCTAAAACTTGCAGTAATCTTCTATATTTAGAACATGTGTGTGTGTGTGTGTGTGTGTGTGCAAGTCAGAAACATTTATAAAACTATTTGCCTTCACTATCCATGCAGGATTTTGAGCTCGGTTTATATGAATTGATTCCATCATAAGTTCAGAGACACTAACCGTAAACAGTCACTGAACAATGCTCTGAAACACTGCAACATTTTCCTATCCCATTCATCTCTCTACAATCGTTTTTAAAATCAATTTCAGTCTTGATAAAACTTGGTAACCCCAATTTCTTCCTTATTTTCAGCCAAAGAAATTGCATCCTACTTCATAATCAAATAAAAAACATTGGATTGACAGCCACTTCTGTTTTATGTCCCAAATACCTGGAAGCTGGGTTCATCATGGTTTTGTGGGGTTTGTTGTTGTTGTTGTTGTTGGGTTTGTTGTTGTTGTTGTTGCTGCTGCTGCTGCTTTCTTTTACTTCTTTTATATTGATGACAGTGGCTGCTGCCATCACGCTGCATGGCTGGGGCTCCACACAAATGGAACCTGTGGAAGGCCCTCCCTTCCGAGTTGGGATGGGAGCTACAAACCGCAGCTGCAGACCCAGGCCTCCAGCGCTACGCAGCAGACGGAAGCCCTAACGTCCTGCGCGGGGCTACAGCGACCCAAACTGCAGCTTTGGATCGCAGTCTCCTTGTGCTCTTGGGGGAGGCAGGAACAGGCACGATCTGCCCTCCCGGTACCTGGGCCTCTCGCTCACTAGGAGCTGGGGACAAGCGGGAATCCCGCCCCTTCCGGTTTGGCAGGGCGGGAACTCCTACCTGCAGCTGCAGCCCTTTAATCTCAGAGCAGGGTTGGAGCCAAGCCTCGGGGCCATGAATGGCAGCGGGAGGCAAAGTCCCAGGTGGAAGGGGGCGGGGTCCCCTTAAGGTCCCACCCTTAGGCCAGGGAGCGCCTGAAGGCTGAGAGTTGGGCTACCAGTCCCTCCGACCCAGAGTGGGGATCGCGGTGCCTCTTCCGGGCCCGCCCATGGCCACCCATGCACCAATCAGCATGCACTTCCTCCCCTCTGAGTTTCATAAATGTCCTGGGATCAGCCAGTGCAGGGCAGACGATGGACAGAGGGCAGAGAGGGTCGAGAGGTGTCGGGATATGATGACCAGCTGCAGAGAAGAATACCCTCTCAGCCTAGAGCGGCAGAGAGGACCGGTAGAGCGGAACTACCCTCTTTGCTGAGAGCTTCAGAGACATGCAGAGAGGTGGGAATGACTTGTCTGCAGAGAGGAGACACTCTTTCTAGGGCCTCCTCTTTGCTTATAACTGAACTGTAGACAAGATGACCTGTCAATAGAGAGGAGCTACCCACTTCTCTGAGCTAATGAAACTCTTCTTCACCCTTCAGTTGGCTGTGTACCTCATTCTTCCCGGATGCAGAACAAGAATTTGGGCAAAGGCACCATGGCCACAGAGGTTTCTGGCCAGAAAAATCGACACCCCAGAGATTCAGTAATAAAATCATTGAAGAGGTAAACCACTTTCTGCATATTCTCATGTTATTCACTCGCGATTTTATAGGTTTTTCATTTTTTCTTTTCTTTTTTTTTTTTTGTATTTTCAACAACTCGCTGTTTTTTCCTTCCTGTTCAACCTTTTTCAGTAGATGAAATACAAACGTAAGCCCTTCTCAAGTGTCATCGTAGTCTCCCAACATCTTTATATATTTAATTCTTTTCATGATACATCAAAAGAGCTACTGATCTGGCTGCATTTCTACACCCACCACTTGCACCTTACTGAACTCATTTATGGTTTCAAAGCATGCTGCATATTAAAACTATTTCTGTCTCTAATGTCTTGCTATGTCAGAAAATTCCATGTCCTTTTAAAAAAATTCCTGATTATTTTGGAGAAAACTGTTGACACTGCTGAGCACCCTTCTCTGCAAAATAGCCTTACCCCTAACTTTCTAAAAACACCGTCTATTAGATTCCATTTTTATTTGCTGGCTGTTTCTCATTTAGCATTGCTTCCTTCTCCTCTACCAAATCCACAAATTAGGGAAATTACCAGGGTTGCATCTCATATGCTCTCGTCTCCTTACATCCTAGTTGATTTCAGTGATTCTAGTGGTTTAAATTATATTGATGATTCCCAAATATATATTATAACCATTGTCATTTCTCCTAATTTTTGGGAAAATGCAAGTATTTGCAAGATGATTTCACTTTTATACCTCTTAGGCACCTCAAATCTGCCACACTAAACAGAGCTCAGAATTAATCTTCATTGCACCAAAAAGAAAGTTAAAACAACAGAAAAAACTTTCATTTTTGTCTCACTGCTCATTATATTTCTAAATAGCATTACCTCTCAAGTTACTCAAGTCAAAAATCTGAAATAATTTACTGCCATGAACCTTTATTCTTTATATTCAGTCAATCACCACATCTTCCCAATACATTTTAATTACCTACACTGTACACTTCTTTACATTTACAGTAACTATTTTTCCTTTGTCCCTGTACACTATTGCTTAAGCTCAGTCTTCTTTAAACACTTAGCGTATTCTGCGTAGTCTTATTTAAGCACTTAGTATATTCTGACAGTCTTCTTTCTTGGGCCAGGGCGTCTGATAAACTCACTCATTTGTCAGACCTCAGATCAAGTATCACTTCTTCAAGTTCTTCTGTCGTAGGGGATAGTCCCATGTCATATCATCAAGAGTACTCTATACTTTGTTTTTTACAACATATGTTCCATTTTTTTGTTGTTGTTATAAATTTCTTAAAAAAATTCCGTAAGTCCATAAACTGCCGCATATTTTTGCACACAAAACACACCAAAATAAGGATTCAATTAATATAGATTTCTTGATTGTTTTGCAATAAATCCTTTCAAGACAAATTCAGAAGTTTGGTTCCTACAACCAATGCTGCATCAAGCATCTTGTTCATATCTTGTTCCACACATGTTGAGAAAATATTTTTGGGCATTTTTTCTCATTTTGACACATCATAAATATTGCAAAATAAAAGATGTATACATTTCCATTAAGAACTGTATGAGAATGCTTGGGTTACCAAACTGTAGGCATTATTTTGTAAATCTGATAGAAGAAAATGAACTTTCATCATTGTCTTAGTTGGAATGTCTACTACTCACTATAAGTAGTCTCAAAATAGTTTGTTAATTGAACATAAATACTTCTTGGTAAATTTTTCTTCCTGGAAATTTTCTCATTGCATTTTTAGCATTGTTGAATTAATGGGATTTATTATTGTTTCAATAATAACTGTAATTGCTGATTTGAAAGTGGTGCCGTGGTCAAAAATGCCATGTGTCTCAGTTAATTTGAAGAATTATTTCAGAAAAAATGGACAGTGTGTAAATAAAAACTGAAATATATTTTAGCTATAATTATTTATAAATAGTGCCTGTTAACAAATTTAATAATGCATGCAACCATTACGGTTTACAAAGTAATAAGTATTATAAATTCCATTTACAAATCCTAATTATATTACCAAATAAATTAATGAGGTTTTAATTGCATAATTATGTGAATGAAAACCCATTATATGCCCCAAACCAGTACAAAAATGAACATTTTTTATTAACATTAATGTAATTCCAAAGAAATTCATAATTTTAAATTAATCTGATAGTTTTTGGACTATATCTAACTTCAAATGGAAAAAAAATGTAAAAAACACAACAAAAATGAAGCAGCATGATTTGTTGTCTCACATAATAATATCCGAGAACTGAAACTCTATGAAGATTGATTTACCCTTTATCTTTTATGTGTACAAAACTTTCAAATCTGGATAGCTGTCACTACTGTGATTAGGATTGAACACTGGCTCTTTTCACAGAACATTGGGCAGATTAGAAAGTAAAACAGAAATTTCTGACAGCCGTGACTTGGATGTAGCCATCCTGTTCATTTTTTTCCATTATTTACTCTTGTTATATTTATTAATTGATGTTAAAAACAAATACAAATTTGTGATTTTCTTTACAGGGTGGTTGACGTATTATTTTTTTTGCAATAATGGAGTAATTTATCTTCACACTGATATGAAAATCTATACAAAATATAAATAATAATAACCCTGTCCCACGTGACTTTAAAGTATAAGGTATTTCTATGTCATTAGTTACTATAACATGAGAAATATCCTGGGTAAGATATTGGCTAAATACATAAATATAATTTAAAAAGTGATTCTATTTTTGTAATATATTTTAGGTTATTATAAATTATTAGGTTTACATCTTGTGCCACTAACTGTTGAATATGCCATTTAAAAATATTTTCTATGTTAATTTAAAAACATGTTAATATCTGCTGCTCTACAACTAGGCATGCATATGAGATATACCTTAGAAGTAATTGGCAATCTAAACTCAAATTTCAAGGATTAGATTGTTTCAAATTGAATTAATAGAATACATAAAAAGCAGGAACTAATATATATAATTTTTTATATAAAATAGGGACTTATTTATAGCCAGTGCAGCAAAAATATATTGAAGTAAATTGAATATATTTGGGTGGAAAGAATAGGAATTTTGACATATTTGCTTCACTGTACAGTACGTATATACATTCTCATTCAGTTTTTTCCTTGTTTGTATGTGCATGTTAGACACATGCACATTTTATCCTTCTTGGCAAGTACTATATTTCATGTCACTTTTTACTTATTTATTTTTGAGACAAGGTCTCACTTTGTTGTCCAGACTGAGTGCAGTGGCATGATCACGCCACACTGCCACCTCAACCTCCCGGGCTCAAGTGAGCCTCACACCTCCACCTCCCAAGTAGCTGGAACTACAGGCATGTGTCACCACACCCAGTGAAATTTTTATTTCTTGTAGAGATAAGATCTTGCTCTGTTATGCAGGCTCATCTCGAACTCCTGGATTCAAGGGGTCCACCTGCCTCAGCCTCCCAAAATGCTGGGATTACAGGTATGAGTCACCACACCTGGGCCACTTATTATTTTTGAAAGCAATTAGCACAAGGTATAAAGTATGCATCAGATGTCTGTATGTCTAACTTCCAAAGACAAATATGTCACTGTTACAGATCTTATTACAAATTGTGTGTGCATTCATAGAGATTGCAATGAATAATAAGTAACATTTATTTGCTATTAAGTAGTGTCTTTTGTTTCCACATGGTGGGATAATCTACACACCTATGTAATCTTAAAATGGTATAATATTTAAAGAAATTGATAAATGCTTATAATAAAATTTGTGTAAAAATTTTGTACTACAGCAGGTGTACATACAGATTTATACATTAGGAGAAATATAAGTATATAATATTATAGAAACATAAGAACTGATTGGAATGTCCCTGTTGAACTAGTGAATCTGACAAGAAAATAAATAAAACTAGTAAATGCTTGAATAACTTTTGTGGGTATAATCAGTGTGCTCTCCTTTATTTTCATAAGTTGAAATATAATTGAAAGTATTAGTATGAGTGACAATAATGTGTTAATAAAAGTACAAATATTATCGTGGGATGAAGCACTCTGCTATTGATTTTGATTCAGAGGTAAAAAGTTGGCATGTTTGTCGTGTGCATATCTTGGATAAAATATGTCTATCTTTCGTCATTCCATCTATCAATCACTCCACTGAATTCTCAGATATCAGTCGATCCAACCAAATACAATAAAGACTTCATTAAAAAAGAGAGACATATCCACATATATATGTCAAATAACATATTCCTTTGGCCTTTTTCATATAATATTTCTATCCGTGTACAAATCTATTTTTCTGTCTGCCTTTCTGTCCTTATTATCTTTCCCAATGGACCCCTCAGAGCTATGCAGCAACCTTTATTAATGAAGCATCTTTTGGAGGCAAACTAAGTAATATGTTGAAGATCCCTTTATGTTTGCCCAGAGTGGGCAGGGAGGCAAATGCAAAATAATGTTTTAGAAAGATTATTTGGGCACTGACGAAAAAAGACGACTAAGAGGTGAGAGATTACTAAATGTGAGGTATGGGGCTGATTATAAATGGAGTAATATGGTTTTCTCATGTGGAAAGTAAAAAAAAATCTCAATGAGTAAATATGATTATGCATTTGACATAAAATAAAAATATAACAAACAAACAACTATGATTTCATACAGATTGTGCCTTTTATTAGAATCATATTGTAATCACGGATCATTTACTTAAATAATTTGTACATCAATTTTTAAAATGTTAAATTCAAGGATCTTTATTTATGTGAAAATAGCTCATCTGGTTTGGAAGATAGTTTTCTATACTCACCTGTACTCTTGCTATAGCCTCTAAATATATCTTCTTTAGTATTCCTTTTCCCACAAGCATTCTTAGAATTTAAAACGTACACTGAATCTTGTCTCATCACCACATAAAACTTGCTTCATGTTTTCTAAAAGATAATGTAACAATCATGAGCATAGGAATATAAAAATAATAAGAAAAATAATTATGCTAAAATTACTACAAATAAATAAATAAATGCCTTTTGGCTCTTTCTCTGGGTGAGACACTTTACAAAGTCATTTACACATGACAGGAAACTTAATCCACTAAACCACAGTTCACTAAGTAGTCGCTTCTAGTTAGCAAGGAAGGAACAGAAGTTAATTCCCAAAGATAGTATTTGAGAAGTTCAAAGGAATATTTGGATTATCTGATGTCAAAGTGGAGTGTGAGATGAGAAATTACCTAGTGAGTACAATGTACACCATTTGAGTGACGGATAAACTAATAGCCCAGACTTCACCATTACACAACATATCCATGTAACCTTTATTAAAGTTAGTCATTCTGAAATGTCCTTTGACCTTTTATTTTCCTCATGACTCTCTACTTATTTCCTTCATGCTGTAACTGTACACTGAAAGCATAGAATAAAAATACTATCTTCTGGTGACGAGAGGCACTGGGGAGTACTAGAGTCAAGAGGAAGAGATGAGGGCAAGAGTGGAAAAACTGTTGGCTACAATGCTCAGTAGGGAGAAGATCATTTGTACCCAAAATCTCAGCATCACACAATTTTTTTATCCAGGCAAAAAAAAAAAAAAAAATTGCACATGTACTCCCCAAATCTAGAGTAAAAGTTGAAAAAGAAAAAAAATCCTATCTTTTGTTATTATTGTGTGTGCCCATATGTGTGTGTGCCTTCTCTTCTCAAGTAAGTTAACTTACCACTAAACATATGGTTGTTTGTCCAATGTCTGGCAGAGTTTACAGATGAAGAAGGTATTTAATAAACCTTTTCTGAATTAACTCAAATTTTAAAGATTTATATTCAAAGGCATTATTAGCTAATCACTATGGAAGTCACTGAAAAATCCAAATGTGAAAAAAGACACAGTTAATTACTTACAAAGAGTATGTAATCATATAATATGTATTACCATTCTCAATGCTAATGTTTCCCCACTGATAGTTTACAAATATCAAAACACCATGGAAGTTGTCTTTTGTCAATCAATGAAATGCATATTTCAGCCTTTTAGTAGTAAGTCAGAACAGTTGGAGGGCCAACCAGCATGTGAAAAATAAGCAAGTAGAGAAATTAACAGAGAAATGCATTCAATAATTCATTCAATTATTTTATCTTACTGCAAAGCATCACTAGGCATTATGCTGGCTTTGACATTTTTCCTCTACATGGTATTTTATTAAATATAAAATGTATAAATCAACAAGTATTAAAATAATAACTGTGCTATTCCCCTAAATGTTTCTCTGGTGTCTCAAGTTACTTGTGTGTTTATATATCTATATCTACATATTAGTATTTATACCATTACATAAAAAATGTATAGGAGAGTGTAAATTTTAAATATCAGTTTGGTTAGGCCATATGATGCCCAGATATCTAGTTAAACATTATTTCTGAATGTTTCTGAGAGGGTATTTCTGGACAAGGTTAGCATTTGAATGTGTGGATGGAGGAAACAGATGGTCTCCCCACTACAGATAGATATCATTCAATCCCTTGAGGGTCTGAATAGAACAAAAAGGTGGAGGAAGGTTGAATTTACTCTCTACCTTAAATCTTGAGCTAAGATATAGATCTTTTTTTGCCCTTGGTGCTCCTGGTTCTTTGGCCTGTGAATTGGAATCTACACCATCAGTTCTCGGCCTCTCAGGCCTTAGAAGTACATCACTGGCTTTCCTGGGCTCCCAAGGGGCAGACAGCAGAATGTAAGAATTCTCAGTCTCCAAAATTACATAAGCTAGTATCTTATAATAAACTATTTTCTAGAATACACACACACACATATATATTCTAGTGTTGTAGAATATATATTCTAGTGGTCTATAAATTCACATGATAGATGTAAACCTGTTAGCAATATGTTAATTTTCACATATGTATATTTTTTAATTTAACTAGTATCATGAAATAAAACATAAGTGAAATTAGTTGACATTGATACACATGGATGGAAAATTCTTGTTGCTGTTTCCTCAAGCCAAATACTTTTTCGTCTTAAGTATGTATCCCAGTTTCATTAATTCTGTTTCCCAATATCCTCACTTGAAATGAGGTATAATGCCTAAAATAATGACAGGCATTAAGATTGAATACTATGAGCCTTAAAAGCTTTTTTGTCTTCAGAGAATTTCTATTTGCAAGCAAACGTTCTTAGGAGAGTGACTCTGAAACACTCCTGTTTGACGGATTCCTCAGGGTTATGTGGTGTACTTACATCAAGCCCTCCTTCCTCCCAAAATTACTATATATTTTATACCATTTGTTTATGTGTTGAGCAATGTAAGTGTGTTTGAGAAACTAAAGTATACCTTTATTATATGCATATAGTAAAGTTGTGGACTTAACAATGACTGTCATTCTTAAGAAGGGACTATGGTGTTAAACCATAATTAAATAGTAGTCAGGCAGGCAAAAATTATTGCTTTCCAAACTTTGCCTGACCATATGGACAATCATATATAATCAACAAAGGGAATTTATAAATTATAAAAAGAGACACCAGTGGTTTCATTTATTTTAGAAATGAGAAATGTAGAAATGATCGTTTTGTAGGCATGTGCTAATCTACAGTATTGTGACCGCCATTTAGGAAAACTCATTGATTTACAAAATTGAACAGTGGACATCATATATGGGACAACTGAGACTCTCAGATTACATTGTAACAGATCCTCTCAAGCATGCAAGTTAAGTACAAAAAGAATGTGCTGTGCTCATAGGCCTTTTTTATTTGTGACAAGGAATTTTTATGATCCTAGTTTGATTGCTGCCTTTGAGAGTCAACTATCCTACAAATAACTCTCTTGGGAAATAAGATATTGGAGAACTGGAAACAACATCCTCTCCCTCATAGACAATTGCTTGTGTGATCAGTGACTCTGAACACTCCAGTTTACGGCTTCCTCAGGGTTATGTGGTGTACTTACATCAAGCCCTCCTTCCTCCCAAAATTACTATATATTTTTATACCGTTTGTTTATATGTTAAGCAATGTAAATGTGTTTGAAAAACTAAAGTTAACTAAATTTAGGAACTGAATGGAAAGTTACATTTTGATTATAAACTGACACAAACATCAAAAGAGAAATATGCTGCTATGTCACCTGTGTGTGCATGACTTGTAAACAGGCATTTTATAAGATTATAGCATACTTGGCCAACTTACTAGGAAGTACTATCTTTTCTACTTTTCATCTTCAAGTAGGCATTCCTTTGGTAATTTAGAAGCTTACATTTTACAACTGGAAGATTAACATGTAGTTGAGTAGTAAGTGAGTACCTTGCTACTCTCAGTGTAATCCATGAACCAGCAACATTGACATCCCATTGGAATTAGCGAGAAATGCAGAATCCTAAGCACCACCTCAGGTCCACTGAATTAAAGTCTACATTTTAACAAAATTCTTAGGTAATCTATGTGTTCACTAATGTTTGATAAACATTATTCTAGTAAGAAGAGTGGGAATTAGGAATAACTGCTATCTCCTTTGTGATTTTAGTGAGGCTCCTTCAGCTGCCTCTTGAAAAACAAAACAAAACATTTCCCTCCACAAAGAACAAAAACAAAACTAAAGCAGCAAAGAAACGAAAGGCAATCTTGCTACTTTGAAACTATACAGCATTTATTTCTGGCTATAACTGGCTGGAATTAAACAGTACCAGCTTCCTTTAGATGGAGAATTTTCTGCTGAATTCATTTATGCTGTGTGTCTTGTTATGTCACCTGCATTTAAATTTGAGGTTGCTGATTTATAGAAAAGCAAGGCTAATTTAATGATTACCATTTACTCATGAATTTTGGCATGCTCTTTAAGCCATAACTTAATTGATGATATCTTGAATCCAATCCTGGTCAGATATATTTTACACATCCTCCTAACTCCTTTGGGAGGAATCAGAGACAGGGTTTCTGACCACTACCATGGAGAATCAAGATAAAATATCCTGTGACTGTTAGAAGCTCAATTAGGTATTTATATTGGATTTAGGAACATGAAATCAATGCCACTGAAAGCTCGAAGAACTCTTATGCTTATTAACAAGCAGCTCTTTATCTTGTCTATCTCCCCAGCATGCTCAGGCAGAGAATATAGAAGAGGTAACTTGGAGTTAGGCATAAGAGAGGCATAGACAGTGGATGAACCATATTTTCACTGATCCTTGGTTGTCATAGTTGCATTAGTAAGCTCCCGAGAAGGTGGCTCTTGCAGAAATTAGTCAGACCTAAATGTTTCTTCCTGATAAACAACATCACAGAAAAGATACACCAAGATCTCCTGTTGGGCTTAGGTTTCAGATGTGCTACAGATGAAACATTAAGACCTGATTTCTATCTCTTCTTGATATTCAAGTTATAATATGAAGCCATTTATATTTTCTCAATTTCTAGTATCAAAGGCAGCCAGTACATTGATTTAATTCTACTTAAGGAAGACTAGCCTTCTCTTGCCCTTTCCTATATGCACAAAGATGATGAGTGCATGTTTTATTATTAAGCATAGATTCCTTTATTGGTAATGACTTAACAAAATGTAAAGCTTTGAACATTAAATGTAGCTTAAATAAAGTAACATGAAATAAAATCTAAATACAAATAGGGAATGATACTTCTACATTTGCCCAACTAGTCATCAATCATAATGGTCACCATTATATCACCTGTTTAATTAAGAATGTGTACTTTCAGTTGAATTTTGTATTTGATGTTTAGGGTGTATACATTTTTAGAAAAAGTTAATATGATCCCTTTGTAAAATAAATATTCTATAATGTGTATATAATAATTATTTTGGCTTTTTCTCCTCTGATGCAGGGTCATGTCAGCTTCCTTTTCAGAGTTACAAACTACTAATGGATGGTGTATCCTTCTAGATAAAGCGCACAGACACCGCCACACTCCAATACATGCCTAAATTTCGTTTTAAAATAAAGGTTAGCATGAAACCTATACTCTTTTGTACATTATTTTTTGCTATATATTTATGTGTATGCACGAATGTGAACATTTGTGTCTAATTAATTCAGTAAGCTATTATTTTTAGTGATGAATAACACCATATTTTCTGTGTGCCACAAGAGCAGTTAAATACAGTAACTGAAAGCGTGAGTTCAAGAGCCAGGATGAATGGACGTTTTTTTTTTTTAACAATATCTTATTTCAGTCTTTAAGTAAGCTTTCTAATCTCTTGGTGTCTTGGTTTTCTAATCCACAATGGAATATTACTTTGGAATGCTACAAAGATGAGTCAGATATAGTTGTTGTAAAAATAATAATAATAATAATAACAATAAAAAGCTTAGAAAAGCATCTAATAATCAAGAAATTGCTAAAAACATTAATTTTTGGACCTTGTTTTTTTTCTCACATTTTCTATTTTATTTGGGCCAGATAGGAATGTAAATATTTTACTTATTTGTGCTTTCATTTACTAAAAATAGCTACTTTATAAAAAGAATGCCTGAAAACAAAGAAGAAATCAAACTTATCCATGTATTTGGTTTCGCAGGAATTCCAGAACAGATGTAAATGCAGGCCTCTTACACATAGGAGTTCAATTTTAGGATGGGGAAGTCTCACAGGTTCCAACATAGGACAGATGTTCAATTTATCTTGCTATTCACTTAGCACTTGAAATCTGTCAAACCTAATTCCATCTCACTCAGCTTTATACTTCAATCTGCTTTAACTATTTGTGCTTTTCAAGGTCTTCTTAAACTATCAGCTTTTGTCTTTTTGTGTGCCCTGTATGCATGCAAACTGCCTAAGGAAGAATCTTTGTCTTCTCATTGTGTATCAAAGGGTAGACCTCTTAACGGGTAACCTATGTAATGGGAGAAAATACATGCAAACCATGTGATACGGGGTTAATATCCAAAATATATAAGGCACTCCTACAACTTAATAGCTGAAATAATAATGATACCCCGATCAAAAATATTAAAGAACTTGAATGAACATATCTCTATAGAAAACATACAAATGACCCACAGGTGTATGAAAATATGTTCAACAACATAACTATCAGGGAATTCCAAATCAAAATCATAATGATATATCATCTCACATCACATACAATGACTATTATTTTTCAAAAGATAAGTGTCAGCAGGATGTGAAGAAATTGTAACCATTGTACAGTGTTGGAAATATAGTGTTGGTGGAAACATAGTTTGGTGTAGCCACTATAAAGCATAGTTAGAAAGTTTCTTAAAAATAAAAAAATAGAATTAGGAATCCAGCTAGTGGGTATATATTTAAAAAAAAATTGAAATCAAGAATTTAAGATATGTTTGCACTTCTATGCACTTCCAGGTTTATTTTGGCATTATTCACAATAGCCAATATGTAGAAATAACCTAAATGTCCATCAATGGATGAATAATAAGGAAAATATGAATACATGTGTGATGAAATATTATTTAGAGTTAATAAGGAAATTCTGTCATATGCAACATCTATGAACCTAGAGAACACTGTGATAACTGAAAGAAGCCAAGAAAAGAAGTGCAAATAGTGCATGATTCCACTTATAGGAGGACGCTAAAATAGTCAAAATCATATAAAGAGTAATATATATTGCCACCAACATTGTACGTGTCCCCTTTTCTCCACAGCCTCACCAACATCTGTTATTTTTGTTTTTGAAACTTTAACAACAGTCATTCTGACTCATGTGATATAGTATCTCATTGTGATTTGGATTTACATTGCTCTGATGATTCATGTAGATTAACATGTTTTCATATAGTTGGTTGGTCACTTGTATGTCATCTTTTGGAATGTGTCTGTTCATGTCCTTTGCCCATTTTTTAATGAGGTCATTTGTTTTTGTTCATGAATTTGTTTAAGTTTCTCATACATTCTTGATGTTAGACTTTTGTTGGATGCATAGTTTGAGAATATTTTATCACCTGCTGAAGGTTGTCTATTTACTCTGTTAGTTTTTCTTGCTGTTCATAAACTCCTTAGTTGAATTAGGTACTGCGTATCAATTTTTGCTTTTGTTGCCTTTGCTTATGTGGACTTAGCCATAAATTATTTGCCAAGGCTGATGGTGAGAAGGGTATTTCCTAGGGTTTCTTCTAAGACTTTTATAGTTTTAGGTCTTACCTTAAAGTCTTTAAGTCATCTTAAGTTAATTTTTATATGGTTATAGAGAGGGGTACAGTTTCATTCTTCTGCATATGAATAATCAGTTATCCCAGCACCATTTATTGAATATGGAGTCATTTCCTCATTGCTTGTTTTTGTTGACTTTGTCGAAGATCAGATAGCTGTAGGTGTGTGGCTATATTTCTGAGTTCTCCATTCTGTTCCATTTGTTTATGTATATATTTTTGTACCAGTACCATGCTGTTTTTGCCACTGCAGCCCCTTGTAGTATAGTTTCAAGTCAGGTAATGTAATGCCTCTGGCTTTGTTCTTTTTGCTTAGAGCTGCTTTGACTACTTGGGCTCTTTTTTGAATATTAGAATACTTTTTCCTAATTCTGTGAAAAATGACAATGGTAGTTTGACATGAATAGCATTGAATTTAAGAATTGCTGTGTGCAGTATGGCCATTTTAATGCAATTGATTCTTCCTATCCATGAATATGCAATGTTTTTGCATTTATTTGTATCATCTCTGATTTTTATTTTACCATTGTTTTATAGTTGTTCTTGTAAATATCTTTCACCTCCTTTGTTAGATGTATTCCTAGGTATTCAACTTTTTTTCTGGTTAGTGTAAACGGAATTGTGGGGATTTTTGTTTGTTTGAATCTCAGCTAGAATATTACTGGTGTATAGAAATACTACTGATTTTTGCACATTCATTTTGTATCCTAAAACTTTACTGAAGTTGTTTATCAGTTCTAGGAGTCTTTTGGCAGAACCTTTAGGGTTTTGCAGTTATAGAACCATATCATTAGTGAATAGAGATAGTTTGACTTCTTCTTTTCCTATTTGGGTACCTTTTATTTATTTATCTTGCCTAATTGCTCTGGCTTGTATTTCCAGTACTATGTTAATAGGAGTGGTGAGAGTGGACATCCTTGTCTTGTTCCAGTTCTCAAGGGGAATGGTTCCAACTTTAGCTTGTTTAGTGTGATGTTGGCTGTGGGTTTATCATAGATAGCTCTTATTATTTTGAGGTATGTTCTTCAATTCCTTGTCTGTTGAGGGTTTTTATCATCAAGGGATGTTAAATTTTATCGAAAGCTTTTTCTGTGTCTATTTGAGGTAATCATATGATTTTTGCAGTTTGGATATTTCTCAGAGAACTAACAGTTGAACTATTTGACCCAGAAATCTCACTACTGGGCGTATAACCAAAAGGACACATGTGCCTGTATGTTCAGCTCAGCACTATTCACAATGGCAAATACATTGAATCAACCCAGGTGTCCATCAACAGTTAACTGGATAAAGAAAATGTGGTAATATACACCATGGAATAATATCCTTTGCAGCAACACAAATACAGCTGGAGGCCATTATCCTGAGTGAACTAATGTAGAAACAGAAAACCAAATACCACATGTTCCCACTTACAAGTGAGAGCTAAACATTGATACACATGAAAATGAAGGTGAGGATAATAGACACTGGGGACTAGAAGAGGGGGCATATAAGCAGGAGAACAAGGGCTAAAAAAACTACCTGTTGGTTTCTATGCTCACTCCCTGAGTGACGGGTTCAGTCACACCCCAAATCTCATCATCATGCAATATACCTCTATAACAAACTTGCCTTGCACATATACCCACTGATTGTGAAATAAAAGATGAAAAAGAAAAAATAAATTTATAAAAGAGAGAGGAGAATGTTGGTTGCTGGGGACTGGGAAAAGAGAGAAATGGAGAGTTGCTGTTCAATAGGTATGAAGTTTGAGTTATGCAAGATGAATACATTCTAGAGATCTCAGTGCAACATTGTACCCACAGTTGATAGTGCTGTGTTGTGCCCTTAATATTTTCTCAGAAGGAAGATCTCATGTTACCTGTTCTTGACACAGTAACAAAATACTTTGATTAATTGACTAAACAAAAATATATTTTATAGTCAGGTAATATTACAATCAAATGTGTTCACAGTAGGAAAATCACCTCGTTAATGAGGAAAAATGAAGTCATATATTCAATTAGCAAGGGATACTCTCCATCTCTAGATAAGCACTTTGTATAACTCATATTCAAAGAAAGGATAAAAAATAGTCTGGATAATCCAGATCAAATTAATTATCACTAAAGAAGGCATTATCTTTGGCTAAAAGTTAAGAGCAGCACTAGATTTACAGAGAGAAAAATCCACAGTTTATATAAGAAGGCTGTTTGAATAAAATTTGTTCATATAATTGTTTTAATGTGCTTAATTAACAAAAGCTTATGAAAATCTCATTAACTATTCTTGCTTCAAGAAATACAATATGCCATTCTATGTACATAATATTATGAAACTCCATAGTTATTTTCACATGCAAAAATATAATGTACTGTTAGCTTGTTGTTTTCTAATATTCAATTTTTGGAAAGCATTAGAATAGTTAATGTTTGATTTTTTTCATGAATATCATCCAGTGTTTAGAATACAGTGTCATGAGGTTGAATCAACAGGCACATGTGCTAGAATAGGTTTTCCTTTATTTGTCAATCAAACAAAATACGTAGGGATGTATCAGTTATTAGAGAATATGGCATTACAAAGTATGACACAGTCAACATAGGGGAGGGTTAACATTAGGGCTCTGGTTGGTAAAATACTGTCATAGATACTGCAACAGAGTAAGATTTTAAGCAAGGGAATTTGAAAAGGAGACAATAGTTAGAGTTTCAAACCGTGGTAATGGGTATTCTGACACTAAAACAATAGGAAGTACATGTACTGTTAGAAGTACTAGCAAGGAATGTAGGTATGGTGTAAAGTAGGAAGGCGCAAGGCTTGTATTCAATAAAGTAATTACTGTATTTGCTTTCCATATATGAAATACAACATTGAGTAGATTGAGCCGGTAACGCTTATCTAAAACCAAGCTGCCACTTTTTTTCATGACAACTAATAAAGCTTAATTTTTGAATAGACTGTGTTAATCTTAACTTTAGGTTTGGAATTAAGTTACAGGATTAATTACGAATAAGTCATAGAGGAGGTCATTTTAACATTTTATGTTAATCAATTTAATAATACCATAATATTTTAAGAAAGTAAACAGGCATTCAAAAAGGCGTATGAAGTTATAATAAGAAATACATGCTCTGTATCTCTCCTTTAAACATACATGTTATTTCATCTTTTTAAACATGTATATTTGGTATTGGATCAAGGTGAACTACTGTTCATTTTCTCAGGTTCTCTTCCCATGTCCTAGCTATCAAATCTGCAACAAAAATGTATTTTGAATGTAGTAACTCCATACAAATTCAAGGGAAATAAAAGACTGCTATTAAGCATGCTGAAAATTTCAATGAATAGCCTTAGATCAAGTAGAGTTTGGTATAAGGAAATTTTTAAAAATATAACAATAACTGAATAATTCCTCTTCCCAAAATATACTCAGAAATAAAAGGATGCTATTATTTAGGTAGGAAAAATAGTGGAGGAGTTTTAACTCACAGATAACAATCTAAAAGTACAGATGGGGAAATTCAGACATTCATTAATGTACATTATTTTCAAAAAATATTCAGAGAGTTTGAATTGTTAGTCAAATCTCTTCCTTCAACTTGGGTTGAGCCATAGGCAGCCCAAACAGACAGACAGAAAGATAGATAGATGATTGATAGATAGATAGATAGATAGATAGATAGATAGATAGATAGATAGATAGACAGACAGACAGATAGATAGAGACATAGATAGATAGAGACATAGATAGATATATAAAGTATTTGTAAATACAGATAGGTGTTAGATGGGTTAGATTCCAGAGAGTCACGGATGCCCACTAAAGAAATGAACTCTCCTCCACATCCCAGATTTCTGTGATACCATGTCCAGCAACCCATCCCAATATTCATGTTGACTGTAGGCAGAATTACCATTTGTTCATGTAAAATACTTATTGATCATGTATTTTATGCTAGAAATGTATCTAGGTGCTTGCAATACATCAACAAATAACGCCTGAATAGTCTTACTATGGCAGCTTTCCAAGGAGTCAGCCTGGTACTGGTGTTAGGTACTGTGAGCTTGGAGTTACAGAATTATGCTTAGAGCTCTGTAGAAGTTTCTCAGTTTCTCTCTCTCTCTCTCTTTCTCTCTGTAAAGATTGAATTCATATTATACCACTTCACATATATATAGAAATATATATTTCTCTATATATAGATATTTCCTTCCATTTTACTATATATTTGATCTCATCTATTTCCTGTTATTTAAAGAATTACTTATTGTAGCATTTTATTTTCTCACAGCATTTTTTAGACCTATACTGCTTTGTGTTATTTTTAGTGGTTGCCACCCCCATGGATTACAGTATGCCTCCTAAAATTAACACAATATATATTGAGTTAATATTATACCACTGTTGACCTTGAATAATATATTTTTCGAACTTTAAATTGACATTAAATAACGTATTAAAAGAAAGAAACGTAGCCTTTATACATTCAAATACATTATCCACATGTGTAAAATGGAAATAATGAATACCTCATGGTAGGTTATGAAGTTTAAATAGTGATAGGCAAATGATTGTTTATTTGTCACAGAAGTAGTCCTCAATCAAAGATAGCAATTACTAATATATTTTCTATTTATACTAAAATAATTAGCTTGTCTTAAATAGCTACATTGTTCCTGCAAAGATAGTTACAAGCATTATGTTAAACATTTGCAGCTATAATGTAGATTCTATCTAGTTTAGTAATTCTATTAATCCTATAAATACCTTATAATGCGGCGAAAAGTAGATACTAGATACTTTCTGAAGATGATTTTTTATCAAAAAAAATCTTATTCATCATTCCTGTTAATTAGCATCCCTTTTATCTCATCACTACATTTGGAAATTTTCCCTGACTTCTAGCTAATATGTATCTATCTCAATAAGGTTTCTTCATAATGATTCCAATTATAATAAATATTCATATTCAGGTTAGCTCCATAATATCACTTAAAGAAGCAGTGAAAAACTCAGGAAAGGTCTTTACAGGACCTGTATTATCAAGCTCCCTTCCAAAAATTCCAAAATAAATTGATTGGCATGGGAGAGGTAGGTTTTATATCTCTGAATCTTTATTTCAGAAATAGAAAACACCTGTTATGAGTCAATTTATTCTTCTTTTTCAAAAGATGTTTATTAATCATATTTTGTGTCATTTTTGTGGTTTTAATATTTTAGTTTCAATTTTTCCTAAATGCTATATATTCAACCTATGTAGAATTTTAGGCCCTATCTTATATACTTGGAAATGATCAAACATGTAATAGGGGAATTTTAAAGCCTGGTATTTAGTAAGAATAGATAATTATTTACTACTAGTGACTTGATATTATATACAAAATAGTTTAATCATTCAACTTTATAGAAATTTATCAATAAAAACGCATATGATACACAGGGAAACATATTTGATAAAACTGTTTAATTTGCAACAATTTTAAAAATAATGTTAAGAAGGATAATCATAGAATTACTGTCCAAATATGCCAATATTTAGACAATTCAAAGATCCCTACTAATTGTTCTAATTTATTGGAAATTATATATTTCAAGTGCAAGTATTTATAATATTTAGCAACATAGGATAGAAAGGAGGCAGGAAGGGATTAATGTCTAATACAAATTTAATAATTCTCCGTAAAGTGATTGAGTAAAATCTGAACTTATACAATAGTTGAATAACAAGGACCTTTATTTAAAGGAGCTTCTGAAACATAAACAGCATCCACCAATTATTTTGGCCTCAAGAAGTTTAGAGTTTGGAGAGAAAAATGCAGATAGGTAAACAAGCAAATTCAATTCCTGATGGCAGGCTCAGCTCTTACTACATGCAGAGACACCAGTTAAAAAGATTTGCCAATTATGTCATTGATATGTTAAAAATTAAGTCATTGTTTTTGCAGTTGTGTGTGGCCAAAACCCCTTCCTCTCAATATCAACGTCTCATTTCCTCTAAAGTCTTGTGTAAATTTCGTATCAGTGAATCCTTTTCTACCCACATTGTCTGTAAATTATAGAATCTCCTTATGCAGATGTCTGTATCCTCCTCCTCTGTTTTACTTTTCTCCAGTGCAATGATAACCATTGACAATCATACCTAGTTAGCCAATTCATTTATGTATTTTCTGTTTCTACTTATTAATTCCATAAAAACAATAAGTTTTTCATTTTTTTTTCCTGCAGCCACTGAGAAAAATGCATTATGAACTAGGAGGTCAGTAAAATAATTAATTGCTGCTGCTTAGTGAATATGAATGGTTAGCAATTTAGAATACTTAATTCCATAATTCCTAGAGTATGATGTAGTACCTAGTCTTCAGAGGATAGCAATAATTTTGATTTTGATTTTTTCATTTTATCTTGTGATTTGATAAAATCTTAAAAATGTAGGCATAAAAGACTTTATTGCTTTTAGTTCTAAGAATAGCCATTTTCTCTTGTTGCACAGTCAGTCCCAGTTAACTGAACTTGCAATTTAAAATACAGATAGTCCCCAACTTACAACAATTTGACTTACAATTTTTTGACTTTACAATTGTTTTATTGGGGGCATTAAAAGTATTTTTGGCTTATGATATTCTCAATTTATGATGAGTTTATTGGTACATATCCCCACTGTAAGTTGAGGACCATCTACACTGCAAAGCTTCAAAATACACCAACCATAAAAATCCAGTCATGTTGAATTTATATAAAGTTTAGAAGACACTAGAGAAAATATATTTCTAAAATGTTCTCTAGTGAAGAAATAATAAGTTCTAAGACAGTCTGACAGTCAGATAGAGAGATGATGAGTTTTACATGGCTTCCCTCAATGTTACATAAGTGGTCAGGCTTTCCCATCCCATTCCCTTGGATACAGTAATTGATGAAAAAAAAAAAAAAAAAAGGTGTCTGCAGAAATTATTCACTTCCTGAAGCAGATGTAAGGGCCTATATCTCATTCTGCACTCAAGAGTTCAATATTCTTCTTTAAAAAAATGCTGCGAGTACAGTTTTCTTCACTGATGTTATTGAAATCTTCTCTCAATCCAAAAAGCACAGTAATGGCTGGGATCTCATGTTGGGCCTATACGATAACATCCTATCAAACACCACCAGCAACTACTCTCCTGCACCTCAGAGAATCTCTTTAGGTTCTGTGTTTCAAATGAGCTTGCATTTTGCTTTCTCTTTCTAATCAGCTTGCTTTTTCTACAGCCTTTGACAATTTATGTGTGTTTTTTATCTGCTGTCTGCATAACTGCCTAATCTATTATTATCAAGATTTGAATTGCATTGTATGTTTGATTATTGATCTCTATAGATTTATTCCTGAAAACTGTCTTTGAGATCTTATTTGAATTCATGTTTCTAAATAGAGTCCATGGGTCAACTCCATGTGACTCTGCTCTATCAACTTCTTTTTGAAAACAAAACGATGCTGGTACTTATGCTCTTACTTGTTCAAAATGGAAGTTCAGATATTAGATATACATTCAGTTCATTTTCTCTGCCTTAATGTCCAGACATAGCATTTATTACATTCCTATAAATAAGATCATAAGATATTTTGAAAACATCATTGGTTTTTTTTTTTTGTCTTATTTAACCAATCTTGAAGTCTTGTGTACCTTATTATTTTAGTGATTAAATAATATTCATATTCGTTGTTGATATTTGCTACTTAGATTTAGAACAATTTAATAAAAACATATATGTAGTTTTAATCTCAGTAAGTCTTTGAGACAACATAATCTCCATTTTATAGAAAAATAACATCCTAGATATTTCACATAAAATAGCTAGTAATTAGCAGAATGTAGGGCCTTCACATCTCTTACAAAACAAATGAAATCTTTTTATCATTTATAATGTTCTCGAGATTGATTTCAAGGATTCTGCCATTTATGGATGTCTTCCTTAGCTAATCCAAGCAAATAAAATATGTTTATTTTTAAATTTTCTAGCAATGTTTTGATTTTCTTATCCAGCCTTTTAATATGGTCCAACTATGTGAGTTTCATATTTTCTCAGAATTAATATTAGATGATTTTCCCAAATAAAATAATTTTAACTAGTATTAATGTAAAATTAATTATATTAATTTTTCTCATCACATCTTGTGTTTGAATCCCTCTTAGTAACATTGTCATTTTTCTTTAAAAATTATTTTTTTTTCTCAGAGGAGAAAAAAATGAAAGATTACTATAATGCATCCCCCCATGCCACATGGAAAACAAAAATGGTAATTCTGTTTTAACGACTCACTTGGATGTTTAATTTCCTTCTTAATATGTGCAAGCCAATAAAATAAACATCCCTTAGTATATTGACTTGTAAACATAGATGATTAAGCAAAATAATTACTATGGTCTCGGATCAGAAGATTTTTCATTCAGTCAGTTATTTTTATTCTGTCAGTGAATAACAAATTACCACAAATTTAGCAGTTGACTATTTGTTTGCTATTTGTCTTGCTATTTGTTTATTTACGTTTCATAGTTCTGTAAGTTACAAGTCAAAGCAGATTCAAATAGATTCTCTGCTTATGATACTTCAAGTCCAAAATCAAGATGCTGGCCAGGCTGGGCTCTTATCTGAAGGCTTTGGGAAATAATTCTCTTTTAATCTGATTAAAATGGTTGACTTAATTATGGTCAGTTGTGTCAGATGAAAGTGGTTAAATTCAGGTCCCCATTGCATTTCTGGCTGCCAGGCATAATCTATTTTCTTCCTTGAAAGGCTACTTGCTTTCATTTACATGCCCCCTTTCATCTTAAAGCCAATGGTCACTGTTAAATCACCATCATGCTACTGCTTCTCTGATTTCCCTTTCTGCTACCAGTCAGAAAAAGGTAACTGCATCTGCTTAAGTAATAGCCTTACTAATATACAATTCATGTAGAATAATTCACAAATTTAAAGTGCAAAAATTGATGGTTTTAGTATATCCATACAGTTGTACAATCATCACTACGGTAAATTTTAGAACATTTTTATTACCACGGCATTGTTAAACTTCTTTATTGAATCTCTGGATATATCTGTCTGGCTAACCACTTTCAAAATAATAAAAGTAAGTGTCTCTTTAACATTTCAAATATATTGCCCCATCCATAATTGGGTTATAAAATATATTTTAACTTAACTTTTTGTTTTTTTTTTTTTTAAGACAGAGTTTCACTCTTGTTTCCCAGGCTGGAGTGCAATGGTATAGTCTCAACTCACTGCATCCTCTACATCCCTGGTTCAAGTGATCCTCCTGCCTCAGCCTCCCCAAGTACCTGGGATTATAGGTGCTGGCCACCACGCCAGGCTAATTTTTGTATTTTTAGTAGAGACAGGGTTTCACCATGTTGACCCGGCTAGTCTCGAACTCCTGACCTCAGGTGATCTGCCACCCTTGGTCTCCCAATGTGCTGAGATTACGGGGATAAGGCACAATGCCCGGGCTGAACTAAATTTTATAAACAGAAGTAAAGAGGACATACCATGTATTGAGTGAATTTTTTTTCCGTGAGCGTCATGGACCAATATTACTTCATAGAACTTTAATATTTTATCTTTCTGATCATTTCCTTGCCTAGCATTTGTACCATTATTGATAATGTTGAGCCTTAATTCACTATCACTTGCTAAGCCATTTATTCCTCTCGCTCAATGTGTGCTTTATAATCACAAATCCTTCAGATTTCTACCGTAGACAGATTATTATTTCATGATGCTAGAAAAATTGTGAACAAATCCAGCCCTTTAAATTAAAACCAAAAATAATAATGCAAGAAATCATAAATATCTCTACATATAAGTTTTTCTGTGAAACATTAAACTTGTTATGTATAAAAATACCTAAAACCCATGTTTCTGGAAATATTTACCAATTAAAATATGTTTCATATTTAATTCTCAGTAACAATAAGTACACTAGCAAAGAGATAATGTTACAGTAGTCAGCCCGGGACTCCACTTTGTTCCTTTCCACATCATTCTCTCGAAAAAGCTGCTTGGGTTTCTTCACAGAATAGAAATTGTTTTTTAAGAATAAACAAACAGAACCAGAAGAAGCTTTCAGGGATCTGAGTTGGGAAACTGATACATCATTCCTACTGTATTTTATTGGTCATATCAGTTACAGAGTCAAAACAGATGTGGGGACAGGTAGGAGTCTACCTCTTGGTACTCTGTAATTGTATTTGTGACACACGCTCTAAATGTACGATGAAATGCTAAATATTTTATAAAACATTCTTAAACAATACTTCATATTATCTAGTTTTCCAGAGGAATATTTGAAAATGAATACATCATTGAATCTTGAAGAAAATTGCTTCTGGCTATGGGAAAATATTTCTAAACATTCTTACATAAAGAAACAAGTTTGATTTTCTATAATGACTTAATTTGTCATTCTCAGTAGGATTGTTGAGATATTGCACAAGAGCTAAAGTTTTATGTTGTTTTTAATTTCAATTTATTAATATTTTACTTCATTTTCTGTGAGCATATTGTTTCCTCAGGTCAGATATTAACTCTGTCCAGATTTCTTGATAGTTGGAAACCAATAAAGATTTAATAGAAGGAGCCTGAGGGAAAGTATGCATTTACATCAGGTGGTGTTATTTTAATATTCTAATAACTTTCATCTATGTGGCAGTAAAATTCAATTTCAAAAGTTTTAATAAAAGGAACACATGATTTATTTTGCTGGATGTTCATGAATCTCTTAAGTCTTTGTTTCATAAAATAAACTGTCTAGTGTTGCTTTTCTTATAGTGTGTTTCTGAAATACTGACTCTACAGAATGTTAATAGAACATAATACACATGAGAAAATTAATAAAATGTTATGTTTAAAATTAGAGGGGTTTTCTCAGAGCTGAAAATCATGTATTTTACATTCTAAATCTTCAAAATGTATGATATACATTTAAAATAAATAAATAAATAAATATGTATTCAAGGTGTGTCACTGATGATTGCTGATTCTATTTACACTCTTAGGAAAACAATGATTTCTATGATCATTGAAGAGATTGAATAAAGTGTTTAATTTTTGCAAATATATTGTAAAGACTGGCAGAGCAGGTTCTTGGACTACATCTAAGAATGACTTGCAGCATGAAAAATAAGTCATGTTTCACGAAACTTTAACTCAGGACACTGTCAAAACACTGAGTTGAGTAACATACTGCAAATGCTGGAACCATTGAATCAGTAAGCTAGTCCCAAGAAGCTGCCATCTTTACTACGGTCACTTACATAATTGAAAAACAGAAACTAATTCTGGGCCCTACTGCTTTCATGATTGGGTTTTGATGGCTACAGGGCTGAAGACTTGACATTGATGCCTAATGACTTCTCTTCCTTTTTAGTTCAATTATAAGTGTCTCTAATCGAACCTGATTCCAACACACACAAAAAAAAAACAGCCACAACTATTGCTATGTTTTTATTATTTTCTTATGTTTTGGATTTGGTTTACTGTTCTTTTTTTAATGCCTTGAGATAGGTCTCAGATCATTGATTTTTCACTTTCTTATATTTAAAATACTCATACAAGGCAATACATCCCTAACTCCATCTTATCTACATTCTCCAAGTTTTATGATATATCTTTATTAACAATTACTTCAAAATGCTTAATTTTAACATGACTTCTCTTTTTTTTATCTTTTGGAATGGATTTATTTGACTATGTTGGTAGATATGTCAACAGGTGTTCTCATGGTTGAATCAATTCACTGATTTAATTATAAGTAAGTCATTCAATGGTCATTCAGTCAGTAGATATTTTAATCTCTGGACTAGCCAACAATATTAAAAGTAGCCTGAAAAATATGAGAGCTAAGAAAATAGTTCTGTAGTACTGTTATTTATTTTTACGTGCTAAATTATAGAATATATCTTTTTTTATGATACTTTAATTTCTAGGGTACAAGTGCACAACGTGCAGGTTTGTTACATATGTATACATGTGCCATGTTGGTGTGCTGCACCCATCAACTTGTCAGCACCCATCAACTAGTCATTTACATCAGGTATAACTCCCAATGCCATCCCTCCCCCCGCCCCCTCCCTACAATAGGCCCCAATGTGTGATGTTTCCCTTCCCGTGTCCAAGTGATCTCACTGTTCAATTCCCACCTATGAGTGAGAACATGCGGTGTTTGGTTTTCTGGTCTTGTGATAGTTTGCTGAGAATGATGGTTTCCAGCTGCATCTGTGTCCCTACAAAGGACACGAACTCATCCTTTCTTATGGCTGCATAGTATTCCATGGTGTATATGTGCCACATTTTCTTGACCTACTCTGTCACTGATGGACATTTGGGTTAATTCCAAGTCTTTGCTATTGTGAATAGTGCCGCAATAAACATACGTGTGCATGTGTCTTTATAACAGCATGATTTATAAACCTTTGGGTATATTCCCAGTAATGGGATGGCTGGGTTAAATGGTATTTCTAGTTCTGGATCCTTGAGGAATCGCCATACTGTTTTCCACAATGGTTGAACTAGTTTACAATCCCACCAACAGTGTAAAAGTGTTCCTATTTCTCCACATCCTCTCCAGCACCTGTTGTTTCCTGACTTTTTAATGATTGCCATTCTAACTGGTGTGAGATGGTATCTCATTGTGGTTTTGATTTGCATCTCTCTGATGGCCAGTGATGATGAGCATTTTTTCATGTGTCTGTTGGCTGTATGAATGTCTTCTTTTGTGAAATGTCTGTTCATAGCTTTTGCCCACTTTTTGATGGGATTGTTTGTTTTTTTTTGTAAATTTGTTTGAGTTCTTTGTAGGTTCTTGATATTAGCCCTTTGTCAGATGAGTAGATTGCAAAAATTTTCTCCCATTCTGTAGGTTGCGTGTTCACTCTGACGGTAGTTTCTTTTGCTGTGCAGAAATTCTTTAGTTTAATGAGATCCCATTTGTCAATTTTGGCTTTTGTTGCCGTTGCTTTTGGTGTTTTAGACATGAAGTCCTTGCCCATGCCTATGTCCTGAATGGTATTTCCTAGGTTTTCTTCTAAGGTTCTTATGGTATCAGGTCTAACATTTAAGTCTTTAATCCATCTTGAATTTCTGATCTTTGACAAACCTGACAAAAACAAGAAATGGGGAAAGGATTCCCTATTTAATAAATGGTGCTGGGAAAATTGGCTAGCCATAAGTAGAAAGCTGAAACTGGATCCTTTCCTTACTCCTTATATGACATGACTTCTTAATTGATTTATGGATTATTTAAAAGTATATATCTTTATTTCAACATACATCAGCTTGTGAGTGGTACTGTCAAATTTTTGAATTAATTTTACTGTGGCAAGAGAGTGTAATAATTATTTCAATCCTTTGTGATCTGGTGAGACTTGATTTGTAGCATAGTGTTTTAGTTTGTTTTGTGCTGTCATAACAGAATACTTGAGACTGCATAATTTATATTAAATAACAATTTGTTGGCTCACAAATCTGGAGACTGGGGAGTTCAAGATTCCTGAGGAGGGACCATCTGGCAAAAACCTTCTTACTAAATCATCCCATGGTGGAGGACAAGAAGAGGGCAAGAAAGAGAAAGAGAGAGGGAATCAAACTTATCCCTTTATAAAGAAACCTCAGTAACTGACCCACACAGGAAATAACAATATTAATCTGTTAATAAAGTTAGAGACTTAGTGACCTAATCAACTCTTAAGTGTCCCACTCTTATTACTGCTGCAGTGGTGATTAACTTTCCAACACATGCTTTATGGGGGACACATTGAAACCATAGAACCCAGTGCAGAGCCATTTTGAGGATCAATGTTAAACTATATATATGTAGTTATAAATAGTGTAAATACATGTGATCACCTCATGTGGGACAAGTGTATCAGCCAGGGATCTCCAGAAAAACAGAACAAAAGATTTATTATAAAAATTGGCTCAGGAGATTGTGTGATTACGGTAATTCAGCCAAAATCCAGTGATTTAGTAACAGGGGTTTCCATATCCAAAAAGGTGGACATAGGAGAGGAGAATGAAAATTTGTCTCTTATCCATCTTTTTGTACTAACAGGGGAATCAACAGATTGAATAATGCCACCCACATTGATGAGGTTGATTTTTACTCAGTCTGCTCATTCAAACATTATTATCTTCAAGAAACACCCTCACTGACACATCCAGAAATAATGTTTTACATCCCTTAGCCTAGTCAAGTAGACACATAAAGTAAACAATAACAACTCCACGCCTTGTAAACTCGGCACCTATACAAATCTCCTTAAACCATACTTGATCTCCAAATAAAGACAATAAATAGTATGGTAATAATTTCATGTAATATGATACAACTATTCTGTGTACAACTAAAATTGCACTAATCCCTACCAAGAAAGAGGAAGTAAAGTCCTTGAGTAATGTTCACGATTATAATATCCCATAACTTAAATACTATGATGTAAAATTAGCAATACTTATTAAGGGATAATAAAGTCAGTACATCTTATGTTATATGATAAGGAAATAAGATAGGAGTATAAACAAAGATACTTGCTTAATATATGTATACATACACACATGAGGGTGTACAACATAGGAACAAAATACTCATGACAATTATAGTGTTCATTTCTGTAACTGGTCACATGGTTGTTACTAGAATTTATAACCACCTTCTTCTTCTATCCAGTCTGTATTCCCTTTGCCTTCAGCAGGAAGCTCAGCTGGTCATGGTTTCTTACTTGATGTAGTTACACAAACTTTTATACCCGAAGGATCATGGCTGTTGGTAGTCCTGCCGGGATTAGGTTGTACTTTTACATAGGCCTTAATTACTAGGGATGGTAACACTAAGAGACGCCCTGGGAAACCTCCTAAATTTCACACATTCTTTCTTTACTTCCATTGTAGAATAGTAGTTCAACTTTCCCTTAGTATTGAAAATCAATAATCCCAGCGAACACTATAACTGCCTTCTTGGTCTATAGACTCAGAGCATGAGAAGCCCAAAGTAGCCGAGTGGCTGTCTTAACTTTGAATTAATGGAATCATTGTGTCTACTGGTAGAAACATTCCTTCCTCTGGGACTAAGACTTCTTAGGCTGGCAGAGCATAAAGTCACAGGAATAAGAAAAAAAAAATTTGTTAGTAAGTCAGTAGGGTATACGGTGAATGGTGACACTCCCATTTCCTCCCATTTATTTCAGGACCTGTGAGACCTGGCTAGTGGAGAACCAGTATCACATACTGGGCACTGATTGACAGCATACACAGACTTATGGAAAATCCTAGCTCACAATGTATTGCAACCTAGTTGGTGCTATAAATGAGTCTTCACAAAGCCATTCCACCATTCTATTAATCCATCTGCTTTGGGACAGGGAGGTGGGGAAACAGGGCAATAACAGTGAATCCTGAGTATGTGCCCATTCCCCCCGTTTCTTTGGCTATGAAGTAATATCCTTCCTTTACATTAAACCAAGGTAGATTGGGCATTTCCAATTTGCTCATGTTAGGCCATATTTTGATTCTAATTTGCTCATGTTAGGCCATATTTTGACCCTTCCATGTTACAGTTTTATTTCTGTTCTCCATTACATAGTTTAAATTTTATTCAACATTTTTCTTTTAAAGCAGTAAGTGGAGATTTGGTATTATTGTACTTTAAGGAAATCAACATTATTTTATTTGCTGTAGATGTTGAAACCTGGTATTTTATGTTAATTGTAGGCACTTTTCATAAAGAATATTTTCTTAGTGTATAAGTTCATTCTCACGAACGAACTAATGGGTATGCTATAAGGACATACCCAAGATTGGATAATTTATAAAAGAAAGAGATTTAATTAACTCACAGTTCAGCATGGCTGGGAAGGCCTCAGGAAACTTACAACTGTGGCAGAAGGGGAAGCCAGTCGTTCTTCACCTGGCAGCAGGGAGAAGAAGAATGATAACCGAGTAAAGGGGGAAATCCCTTATAAAACCATCAGATCTCATGAGAACTTACTCACTATCACGAGAAGAGCAAGGGGGAAACTGCCCCCATGATTGAATTACCTCCCACCAGGTCTTTCCCATGACACATGGGGACTGTGTGAACTATAATTCAAGATGAGATCTGGGTGGGAACACGGACAAACCATATTACTTAGTAAATAAGTTTTCTAAAATGTTAGACAAAATATTATTTAAAAACTTTAAAAAGTAAATAAAAATTATCTAATGCATGCAATATTGTAATATATTATACATTGATGTTTACTTTTTGAACATAAAATTAAATGTCTTACTTTTAAAATATTACACACATGAATTATTTTATCAAAATATCCAAATCTAATGTGCTAGAATTGATCATTTGGTAAGACTATTATACACTCTGTAATATAATTTCAATTGGCATTGAAATATTTTTAAAAATTTAAAATGTGCTTTCCAGCTTATGTCTAGTATATGTGAAGATTTATTTATTTATTTTTTAAATTGTTATTAACATTTAATTGACATAGAACAAAATTCACCTATTTAAAGTGTACAGTTTAATGTTTTTGAATATGCAGTCATCTCCACAGTCAATTGTAAAAGTTTCCTGAAGAAAAAAGTAGCAATTAGCTGCCACTTTTTATTTACCACCACCATTGTCATCTGGCTTTATGTAACAACTTAATTTCTGTAAGTATATATTACCTTATTCTGGACGTTTCATGCATGTTCAATCATGTAATATGTATTTTTCTGTGAATGACATTTTTACTTAAAGTGTTGAAGGTTCATTTCTGTATTAATATTCATCAGAACTTCATTTCTCTTTATGGACAAATAGTATTACATTGTATTGATACACCACATTTTATCCATTCTCCTGTTGATGAATATGTGAATCATTTTTACATTTTGGCTATTATGAATAATGGGTTATTCACGTAAGGTTAAAAATTTTGTGTGGCTATATGTCTCCTTTTTTAACAAAAGAAAATTTTTGCTTCTATTTTAGATACAGGGGTACATGTATAGGATGGTTAGTTACATGGGTGTGTAGGACCCAGCTAGTGAGCTATAGAACCCAATAGGTCTTTTTTCAACACATAATCCCCCACTATATTATTTGGTACTGTCTATTGCTTCCATGTTTGTGTCCATATGTGATCAATGTTTAGCTCTGACTTACAAGCAAGAATATGCTGAATTTTCTTTTGCTGTTTTTGTGTTAATTTGCTTAAAATAATGGCCTCCAGATCCATTCATGTGGCTGCATACGTCATTATTTTGTTTCTTTTTATGGTTGCATAGTATTCCATGGTGTATATGTATCACATTTTCTTTATCCAATCCACCAATGATGGATACCTAGGTTTATTCTATGTCTTTGCCGTTGTGAATCATGTAGTGTTGAACATACAAGTGCATGTTGTTTTGGTAAAATAATCTATGTTCCTTTGGGTATATACCCAGTGATAGGATTTTTGTGGTCAAATGATAGTTTTGTTTTTAGTCCTTTGAGAAATACCCAAATTGCCTTTCACAGTGTCTGAGCTAATTTACATTCCCGCCAACAGTGTATGAGCATTTCCTTTTCTTTGCAGCCTTGCCAGCATCTGTTGTTTTTTGAGTTTTTAATAATAGCCTTTCTGACTTCTGTGAGATGGTGTCTCATTGTGGTTTGAATTTGCCTTCTCTGATGACTAGTGATGATGAGCATTCTTTCATAAGTTTATTGGCCATATATATGTCTTCTTTTGAAAAATGTCTGTTCATGCTCTTTCCCCACTTTTCAATGGGGTTATAATTTGCCGGCTGATTTGTTTAAGTTAATTCTGGCTTTTAGGCCTTTGTTGGATGCGTAGCTCACCAAGATTTTTTTTCATTCTGTAGATTATCTGTTTACTTTATTGATTTGTTGTTGTTGTTGTTGTTGTTGTTTTGGCTAAGCAGAAGTTCTTCTGTTTAATTAGATCTCACTTATCAATCTTTGTTTTTGTTGCAATTCCTTTTGGCCACTTGGCCATGAATTCTTTGACAAAGTAGGTTTCAGAAGGGTATTTCCTAGGTTTTCCTCTAGAACTTTTGCAGTTTTACATCTTACATTTAAATCTTTAATTCATCTTAAGTTAATTTTTCTATACAGTAGAAAATAGGGATCCAGTTTCTTTCTTCTGCATATAGCTAACCAGCTATACCAGCTTTATTTATTTAATAGGAAGTCCTTTCCCCATTGCTTATTTTCATCAGTCTTATTGAAGATCAGATGATGATAGGTGTGAGTCTTTATTTCTTAGTTTTCCAATCTGTTCCATTGGTCTTGTGTCTGTTTTTGTACTAGTACTCTGCCATTTTGTTTACTGTAGCCTCATAGTATAGTTTGAAGTCAGGTAATATGATTTCCCAGGACTTATTCTTTTTACATAGGATCATTTTGGTTATTTGAGCTCGTTTTTGGTTCCATATGGATTTTGTGGACCATGGTGCAATAAAAATATAAATCAATATTAAGAATACCTCTCAAAACTGCACAAATATATAAAAATGAAACAGCTTGCCGCTGAACAACTCTTGGGTGACCACTGAAATTAAAGCAGAAATCAAAGCAGTATTTAAAATTAATGAAAATAGAGACACAACTTCCCAGAATCTCTGGGACACAATCAGCGAATTAAGAGGAAATCTGTAGCCCTAAACAGTTTTATCAAGAAGTTAGAAAGATCTCAAATTAATAATTTAACTTCCAACCTAAAGGAACTAGAAAATAAGAACAAACCAACTGCAAAGCTAGTGGAAGAAAGGAAATAACTAAAATTAGAGAAGAAATTAATAAAACTGAGATGCAAAAACCTATACAAAAAAAATGAAACCAAGAGATTGTCCTTTGAAAATATAAATAAAATTGATAGACCACTAGATAAAGTAAGAAGAGAAAAGAGAATATCCAAATAAGTGCGATCAGAAATAACAAAGTTGACGTTACAACTGATCCCACAGAAATAAAAATGATCCTTAGAGAATACTATGAACTCTATATACATGAATTAGACAATCTAAAGGAATGGGTGAATTCCTGGAAGTACACAATCTGCAAAGATTGAATCAGGAGGAGACTGAAGTCCTAAATAGACCAATATTGAGCTCTGAAATAAAACCAGTATTAAAGAGTTCACCAACAAAAAAAAGCCATGGGACAGACAGATTCACAGCCAGATTCTACCAGATGTACAAAGAAGAGCTGGTCACAATCCTACTGAAGCTCCTCCCTAACTCATTCTATGAAGCCAACATCAGCCTAATACCAAAATCTGGCAGAAACATGACAGAAAAAGAAAACTTCAGGCCAATATCCCTGGTGAACATAGATGCAAAAATCCTCAACAAAATACTATTAAATCAAATCCAGCAGCACATCAAACAGGTAATTTATCATATCAAGTAGGCTTTTTCAAGGTTGGTTTCACATATGCAAATCAATAAATGTGATTCACCACAGAGACAGAATTAGAAGCAAAAACCATATGATCATCTCAATAGATGTAGAAAAGTCTTTTGATAAAATCCAAGGTACCTTCATGATAATAACCCTTAACAGCCTAGGTGTCAAAGAAACATACCTGAACACAATAAAAGCAATAAAAGCTGTCTGTGAAAAACCCAGAGCCAACATTATACTGAACAGGTGAAAGCTGCAATTATTTGACTTGAGAACTGGGAAAAGGCAAGGATGTCCACTCTCACCATTCCTACTGAATAGAGTACTGGAAGCTCTAGCCAGAGCATCATCCCAGAGAAAAACATAAAATGTATCCAAATAGGAAAAGAAGAAAAACTCTCTCCCTTTGCTGACAATACGATTCTGTACTTAAAAACCCTAAAGACACCACCCAAAAGGCTTCTAGAACTGATAAATAATTTTGGCCATGTTTCATCATACAAAATCAATATACAAAAATCAGTAACAATTTTTATATAACAGTAATGGCCAGGCTAAGAGTTAAATCAAGAACATATCCCATTTACAATAGCCACACAAAAAATAAATTACCTACAAATACAACCAACCAAGGGGGTGAAAGATTTATAAAAAGACAGCTATAAAACACTGCTGAAAGAAATCAGAGATGATACAAATAAATGGAAAAACATTCCATGCTCATGGATTGGAAGAATTAATGTTATTAAAATGGCCATACTGCCCAAAGCAATTTTCAGATTCAATGCTATGCCTATCAAACTACCAATGTCATGTTTTCAAGAATTTGAATACATTTTTATAAAATTATTTGATCGTTACTGATTTTTATTTCTTGGTATTTTAATAATTGTTGGCACAAATGCGATAAAAAGCATTTGTTCTACCCGTGGTGTGCATTTGAAATTTTTCCTCCTTTTATTAACTTACATGTCAATAATATTAAATAATTAGTAACAGTGCCTCAAAATAAGTTTACATGTTTTCATTTAAATGTCTGAGTTTATTAGTTCCAAATATGGTATATCTTTTATGATATCTGACATAAAACTATACAGTATATATTTTATGATTTCTGATATTACACAAAATCTAAGATTTAGAAATATGATTACATAAATCCACTAAGTTTAAAGAATAGAGATTTTTAAGGAAAAAGGTCTCAGTTTTATCGTTACATGGTCACATAAGGGCCATCATATTTTCTTTATTTTCTAAACATCTTCTGACTCCTTCAGACTTCATTACAATACCTTTAATATAAACCAGTTTGTGTGTGTGTGTGTGTGTGTGTGTGTGTGTGAGAGAAAAATCAGTAGGCCACAATATATTTATACATTGAAAAAGTATTGCCATGACAAAGTCGTGGGATTCAGCATGGAACTTAAAAACTATGGAATTGAGATGCAGGCACAATCTAGCTCACAGTCTCACAGTAGTTAACTATTGAAGGTAGCACTGAGATTCCAAATGAACTAATAATCCCGCTAGTCAGGAAGTTAGTGATTGATAGAATCAAAATCAGTAAGCAGTTCCACAGTAGGGGATAAAAGATTATAAGGTAATCACTTGGCAATAATGCTTGGGCAGGCACTGCTCTTTTATGTAATTTGCCAAAGGTTTTCTTGAGAATGCTTGAGCACAGGAGTTCAGATGAAGATTTGGGACTGAAGGCATTCTGAGGCCCCACTCTCCCAGTGAAATGAAGAAAGCCCCATGAATCCTTGAAGCTGTCCCAAATTTAAATGGCTGAAGGACAATTGCTCTAAGGATCTTAATTCCTTGAACTGATATTATCACCGTGGGAAGTATTCATGCCATATTAATACAATGCAATTAATTTTAGAATAGAAAATGTACTTTATTTCAAAGAAATTGATAAGAAACTTTGGAAGTCTTCTGAATGACTATGGAAAAATAAAATCTGTGATATGCAATGCTAAACTGGCACAAACATACATCATGTGTTTACCACTTTAAAAACCATTATTTTTAGTCATATTAATCACATTTTCAAATTGAAGAACCAAGTTCCTTAATACAATGGCAGACACTTTGCTCTTCTGCAAATTTGGTTTGAATTAATTTATGAATAAATAAAATATTTTTTATATATTCTCTCCTTAAATGTTTTGGATATCCCAGAATTTTTCCTGCAATAAATAATGAAGTGGATCAATTATTCTATAATACAGAGAACATCACAGTTGGTACCACTTTCAACTGTAAAAAATATTAGCACTTTGTGTAAGTTGTCTAATATTGAAATAAGCGAAGTTATCAAAAAATAAGGTACATTCTAATTTTATCAGACCTTGTAAAATTAGTAATTTGGAGGTAATTTACATGCCTGTGTCTTATGAAAATAATTTCTAAATAGTATACAAACCTTCCTTGAATATTTTTGTAAAACTAAACAAACACCAATAATTACATAATTAAGGCATTGATTTAGTGAAAATAGTTGTAACATAATTTTATATGACAGTTATAAGAATATAATTATTATAATATCATAATTGACCTTTTCTTACTTTATTATCAAATATTTTAGGGCCAGATATGCTGGTTTACATCTGTTAACCTAGTGCTCTGAGAGGCTTAGGTGGGAGGATCACTCGAGGCCAGGAGTTTGACTCCAGCCTGGGCTACATAGTGAGACCCTGTCTCAACGCAAAAAGAAAAGATTTTATTTCTCAAATGTCAAATAATTTAAAAATTCTTGGTCGATTAACTTCTGCTATGGGTCTTTGGCTAGGTGATTAGCTCTGCATGGACATCTTTACCTCTTGATACATCCTTGGCTAATTATCTTACATCTATTAAGTCTCTGTTTCATCATCACTGTTTCAATCAGGCCTTATACTATCAATCCTTTTCTATCCAGCACTCCTGGATTACCTCTACATTTTTCTTTGTCATCTTTCTATATTATCTCTTAGCATTCTGTATAATTAACCTATTTATTAAGTTCCTTGTTTATTGTCTGTCTTCCCCTATTAGAAGCCAAGGTCTACAGGGCATAAATTTTTTTCTTACTTGATTTACTGATGACTTTCAAATGCTAATTCATTATATAGCACATAGCAGGGGCACAATATATATTAGCTAATTATACATATAAGTTGATAGCCTTGTTTTTCACAAATAACTTCTAGATACAGTCCTTTCTATTACTTTTTAAAAACTATAAATTAGCCTGTTTATTCCCTTTCAAATATTTTAAAATTGTTCCATATTATTTTTCCCATTGAAGTTGAAATTGAGCATCACATTCTTCATATGACCTACAAATCTTTCATAATCTGATTCAGGGCTCTCTGTCTCTCCAACTCCTTGTGAGTCATTTAAAATACTCGACATAAACTCTACTAAAATTGTATGTAACTCGTTCATACTCTCAAACCCTTTGTTTTCACTTCCCCATCCCCTTCCACTTCCCATTGGGTGCATTCTCTCTTTCTTTCCATACACACACACAAAACTACCTACTTCACTAAATTGTAAGTTTATTCAGTAAAGTAAATAATTCATTTTATGACAATGAATTCAACATTCAGCATGGTGACTGGTGGTACATAGTAAATATTAACTAAGTATTTGATGAACACATAATATTAGCCCTTTTTATAACTGAAAACTCCTACATGAAGTTATCTCATAACAGGTCATATAAAACTTTAAAAAAAGTTTTTATAAAAATAACTGAAATCACAATTTTCCCTAAGAAAGTATAACTTATGTTGTAAAAGAAAATGACAAAAATGGTGAAGATGTTTCAATTTTCATATTGTCTTCTGTGAGTATTTGGTGACAACCCTGAATGAAATTCTGCCTTTGTCTGTACTATAATATCAATCTTTATTCAGAGTGCACTGACCACAAAATCCCCAGGTAACTGGAAACTGATTGTCTCAGGCAATATTTACTGAAACTAGACTTTCTGGTACCTACAAAATTTTTGTGACTCTCACTGAGAAGATTGCTCATACACTCAGTCTATAAAACAGAAGGAAATAAATTCACAGAGTGCCTATATTGGAATCCAATCCCACACCATGTGTTACACAAATTGCCCTAGACTTAATCCTGGCATGCTTCTTTGTGAGAAGAATGAATAAAAGCCAAATCCTTCTATTCTTTTGCTAGCCATGGCCTTATATGCTTTCTTTTTCAAAATAAATCCACCTTGCCATATGACATTGATAAATTTCTCCCAAGTCCTAGTGCATATGGGACCAGCCTTGCATGACATTGGAACAATGGGAACTCATATATATTGCTTGTGGGAATGTAAAATAGAAAAGCAATTTATAGTGTAATTTTTTGGAATCTGGTAAAACTGAAGCTGTGCATACACTTTAATTAAGCAATGACTCCCCTAGATCTGTACCCTAGAGAAAATTCTTTGCAGCTTTGTCTGAATGACATAAATTAAAGAATTTCAAAATATCCTTGAAATGTTGAATTAACACATATTCTAAGGTATAACCATATTGATCTGAAAATAGATAAAATATACATAAAATATATATTACATGTATAAATAAATGAAATATAAATGTAAATGTATTTATAAACATATAATATACAATTATATTATATATATATGGTAGGCAGCCTATGCCTTAAAATGGGTGGCATCTCAGATATAAGAAAAATACAAAAACAATGAAAATTTATTATAATCTAAAATGCTGCTCCCTTGATGAAGTATCTGTGATGATTCCTCTTATGCTCAGGAAACAAAGCCCTTAAAAATTCATATGCACCTAAAGCAATGGGTGGAGATGGGGCATATGATCCAAACTTCGCTAGTTAGAATCACCAGGCAAATTCTGCTGTATCTACAAGAGAAATTTCTAACAAAATGGGGTTGGTAATCTGGGAACAGATAATTTCGGTACTATTTATGTCAATCATACTTAATACGTGAGAAGAACTTGCCAGATACAGAGATGGGTTCATTTTGGTTTTGACATTTTCTACAGTTTGCAAATACTAAGCAGTATTTTCTTTTTTTATGCCTTCTTTCAGCATATTTTATATTTTCAATGGCTGAAGCCAATTAAAAATTATTTCAAGTTATTAATATTAGGATCATGACATTTAAATTAGAGATATTAAAATTCATAATAAATGTAAAATTCATAAACAAGTATTGTATCAGTGAAAAATTAAGAGGAAAATTAAGCAAAAGATTATAGAACCCCATAATATGTTGAAAATTTATTTAATATTTTCTGTCAAAAAAATAAAATATCTATCCAAATCATTTAAAATAAATACCATTTAATTAACTCAATTAAAAAGTTAAGCCATAAATAAGTAGTAAACATAGGCATTTATTAATCTGAAATGAGAAGGAGTTATAAATGGACAAAAAGCAATTTAAAAAATATTTACATCACAAATTCAATGAATGCTGATAAAAACACCTTGATACTAATTTCTCTATAAATTTGTAAAATAATAAATAATTTATGGCACTAGATATCACGGAGGTTGTGATTAAATACACATTCTAATTCATTTTATAAGAATACATCTAATTTAAAAATCTTCTTAAGGAAAATTTGCTACTTACGTCCAATAATTTGCAATTGTGTATATAATTTGACTCACTAATTTCACTCATATTTTTCAAGATAATTATCACTGAAACACAGGCATTATTACATACAGTTATGTTATAACAGTGTTATTTTAATTAAAAATACTAGGTATTCACTTACAGTGATGACTAAATAAATTATAATGCAGGCCATGGGTGGATTACTATGCATTCATTAACAGTTTCATTTAAAATACATAATGAAGTATGCTTGAAATTTTTAGTGATAATTATAAGATACAAAATGCTATAACAATAATGTATATATTCTGAAGGTAAGTAATGATTCTTTTTAAATTTAATTTTATTTGTTCATGTACATATTATCTTTCCAAAATTGATCATTTATCATGTAATTTATAGTTAATTAAACAATAAATCCCTTAAGAAAAATTCTCCTATACATTCATATTTTTCTTTAACTGACTCCACAAGAAAGTACACTCAATTAACATGGAAGTTATTCACTGGAAAATGAACAAGCCACTCAAATTTCTGAAATAGTATTTCCATGTTGTTTGCAAAAGTAACTGTAGAAAACAATTTTTTACATCATAATTATAATTATAATTTATAATTGAAATACAGTCATAAATGTTATTGTAGCAAAGAAAGTGTTTTATGCTTTGTATTAAGTTTCTATTGCTGCTATAAACAGTTTCCACACACTTGGTGGCTTAATACTATGCAAGTTTATTATCTTGGAGTTTTGGAGGTCAGAGCTCCAAATGAGTTTCACTAGACTAAATTAATTTGTCAGCAGACCTGTGTTCTTTCTGGAAGCTCTGAGATCTGTTTCCTTGCCTTTCCCAGTTTCTAAAAACTGTCTGAGTTCCTTGACTCCTGGCCCTGTATTATTGTGATTTCTGCTTCTGTTGTAACTTACACACCATCTTTTTGCTCCTGTTATCACATTGCTTTCTCTCTTTGCTTCCTTTGTGACATAATACTCTTTGGTTCTCTGACTCTACTACCTGTCTTTTATAGGGTCCTATATAATGCAATATAATCTCCTTATCTCAAGATACTTAATGTAATCACATCTGCAAAGTCCCTTCTGCCATGTAAGATAACATTCACAGGTTCCAGAAATTAGGGTATGGACACATTTGGGCAGCCATTACAAGACCGACCACAAACTCATGGAAGAATAATACTACATTGGAAGATCAATTAAAATAGCTCTGTTTTGGTTAAACAGCCAGTTTAATGCCTTAATATGTCTCATCAAATGTTTTTCTACATATGATACATGGGTAATTTCTGGTTAAATTCATAATAATTTTAGATGGTGATTTTAAGCAAGTAGATTGACTCTACTGAATGGATTAGTTGAGAGTAAATAGTTTTTATATTTTTGACAAATTGTATGATATCAGCCCAATGTCCACACAAGTTTTTTTTGTTTGTTTGTTTGTTTTGAGATGGACTCTCGCTCTGTGCCCAGACTGGAGTGCAGTGGCACAATCTCAGCTCACTGCAAGTTCTGCCTCCTGGGTTCATGACATTCTCCTGCCTCAGCCTCCCAAGTAGCTGGAACTACAGGCACCCGCCACCACACCCGGCTAATTTTTTGTATTTTCAGTAGAGACGGGGTTTCACTGTGTTAGCCAGGATGGTCTCGATCTCTTGACCTCATGATAGGCCCGCCTCGGCCTCCCAAAGTGCTAGAATTGCAGGCGTGAGTCACCGTGCCTGGCTGATACAAGTTGTAATCACAGATCAGAAAACGAAGTAAGACATATCAAATTTTATTAGATATGATCATCTTAAACATCATCTTGAAGATCTGTAAGTTATAAGATGCAGAACATATAAGATATGTATCATTCTTTTTTTATTATTAGTTAAAAATTCGTTTATATAATTTAATATCCAATCAAAAGTTTTTAGAATTAAATAAAAATGTGTTCTTTAGAGTCAATGAAATTAAAAATCTAGCAATCAGTCAATCTCAGTGGCTAATACAGTCTCCTCTGAATAGGCAAAGATCAGTTAATGTGAATTACATACCGTCATACCTTTGCTCTTTCAGATTTTGAACCCCATAGCATGGTCAGTTATTAAAATAAATTTTTGTACATTAATCAGAGCTGGGATGAGAATCATTTTTAATGCCCACCTGTTGTAAATAGTCTTAATTTACTAAAATGGTCATTATTCTCTTTATGTGCAAGTGTGTTTAACCCTGGGCTACTTAAAAATCTAATAAAGTTAATTAAACTGAGCCTGTGTACAAGCAATATGAGTTAATTTTCTTGGTAAGAGAATAGGAATAAAAACTTCAAGAACAAAGTTAAGGAATTAGAAACCAGTATAATCACATTTTATTAGCATGTATTGATATGTAATTGGTGTTTATACTAAGAAGAAAAACACTTATGTTATATTGTATATATTTAAAATAATTTTTAAAGTTTTATTCATAAGGTAATTTGAAATTGTTACTACTTCAAGATGTTTTGTGAAAACATTGAATTCAATTCCTAGTTCAGGTAATAGTTGTATATTTTATTATTTTGACATTTTAAACATACAAACATTTATATTTTTCAATCAAAACAATACCTGGAAAACCAAATGTAATAATGTTTAAAATACGAAACATTAATTTGACAGTTTGTTTGAAGTACTCATTTCTTTGGTAATGTCAAAATAATTTGTTTAAACAGAACTAAACCTTAAATATATTTGTTGAGATATATGCTTTGCCTTTCATTCATAGCAAGGAACAATGCTTCCAGCAACTTACTTCCATTGTGATATGTAATAGACAATTTGTAGTTGGGTTAGGCAAGTAACAGTTATATATTGTCATAAGTTGGTCCAATTTACTTTGGTCTTGGAAACTATAAATAAATATTTATCAATCATTATAAAAATATATGGTTGCCAAAATGCACGTTGATAGGAAATGACTCTTAGCAAGTTTACTCTATATATATTTTAAAATGATTATTATTACATGTATACATTTATTAAACTAAATAGGCTTGAATTTAGCATAGCATATATTGCTTGATATAACAGGAAATAAGGCAATAAGCTATAATATAATATTTTTCTTATATTTTTTGTCAAAGAACAAATACCGTTAGTATTTACTCAGGTACGTATATACAATGGAGTACTAGTCAATCATAAAAAAATAAAGAGATCCTGTCATTTTCAACAACATGTATTGAACTGGAAGTCATTATGCAAAGTAAAATAAGCAAACATGAGAAGATAAGCATCACATGTTCTCACTTGTTGTGGGATCTAAAACTCAGAACAATTGAACTCATGAAGACAGAGAGTAGAAGGAAGGTTACCAAAGGCTGGGAAGAGTAATGGGAGGCTGGAAGGAAATGGGGACGATTAATGGGCATAAAAAAAATAGAAGAATGGACAAGACCTAGTATATGATAACACAACATGGTGATTATAGTCCCTAGTAATTTAATTGTACATTTTAAAATAACTAAAAAGTTATAACTGAATTGTTTGTAACACAAAGGATAAATGCTTGAGGGGGTGGATACCCTATTTTTCATGATATGATTATTATGCATCGAGTGCCTGTATCAAAACATGTCCTGTACCCCATAAATATGTATACCTAGTGTGTAACCACAAAAATTAACATAAAAAATGTTTAAAAAGAGAAACTTCAGCAACAGTTTATTATTTATTATCAAATATTTAAGATAATTATCATCTTAATTTTTGAGACAATTATCATCTCCATTATTATATTATAGATATGTAGTTGGTATTTATACTAAGAAGAAAAACACTTGTTATATTTTATATATTTAAAATAATTTTTAAACTTTATCAATATAAAAAGTAAGAGTACAAAAATAACATAAAAATTATATCCAAGATTATTCCTTATTTTGATTATTTATGTGAATTTAATGAAAGAGAAAGTTTAACTATTTGCAGATACTGAAAAATAAATTCATATATGTTACTATCTTCCTGCAAGCATATTTGTTTAATTTGTTTTATTTCATCGCTATGCGATTATGCTGATTTCATTCATTTATCACATACATAATGAATGTCTACTATGTCCCAAGCCCTTTCCTTAATTCTGGTTATTCAGGTTTGAGCAATTATGAAATATTTCTTAGAGATACTCCTTAAATGAGTGGAATAATTTAATAATAGATAAATAAGGGGAGAGGAAAATTATGGAAGAAATTGAAGGAGAATTATTTGAGTGCTTGTCTGAGTGACTACTTTGGTTTGAGTGACAAAGGATTAAGTGTTGAGGGGAAGACAGGTGTCTGAATGACCCAAAGAAGGTTATTGCGTGAATATTTGGATGAGGAGGGACTTAAGGGTAATGAAAACATCTAGTGCAAAATAGTGTAAAACAGGAATGATCTTTATGAAGCAAAGAAAAAGTGGGCGGCTAGAACATAGCGAGTCAAAAAATAATAATGTATATAGCAATGACATAAACAAGAGCAGGAAGATTTGATTTCTTTGAAAGTATAATTGCAAACCATTAGACTATTTTAAGCAAGTAAGAGATATTAACCACCATTTTTTTAAGTGATTTATCTGGATTTGCTGAAGGGGTGAAGAACGAAAGGGGAACTCCAGGAATCCCTGGATTTTTGGCTTCAGCAACTTAATGGGTATTGCTGTTCATACATCTAAAATCAGTGAGAAAGAATCCGTTGAAGTATGGATAAAGAATTCTATTCTGCCCAAATTACTTTAAGATGACATCGAATGGAAATAATAGGAAGGCCAATATATAGGCAAGACTGGTGTTTCAAGTACAAAACAACAAAACACTCAGTTGTAAATAGCTAACCAAAACAAAACTTCACCACATTATATAAAAATCACAGGTTGACTTGGTGTTTGCTGTGTAGGTTGGGCTCAGCTGGCCTCAGCAGGATTCTAATGTGTAGTACTTGCTGGGGCCAAGGCTAAGTGAGTGCTTGGTATTTAAGTAAAGATTCTTTGTTCTAGCAAATCACAAAATCTCCAAGAGATAATGGACAAACTGCAAAATTACATCCAAATCTTATGCTCAGAAATGGCGTATGTTACGTTTTCCTCATATTTCATTGGCCCAAGAAAATAAGTCAATGAAATGATGAGGTATAATTTTACTACTCAAAATGATGGCAAGGCTGGAGAGAGAACAATCAATTGTTAAGATTTAACACATTAAGATGCATTATACTTTCCCTGTATTATTGAGATATATGATATTTATTTATAATAACATTTACCATTTTAAATGCAATTTTTCCCTGAATAATAGAAATATGGTTATAATGCTGCTGCAGAAGAAAGAAATTGCTGTCTGTCAAGAGCTTTTAAAACCCTATAGCCATTTATCTTATTAATTCATCATTACCATGTTCATAACTCTCATTTTGGCAGATTCAGAAAATGGAAAATTAAAATGTATCTGACACAACTGGGAGGTGCTACCTTCCACAAAATATCACACTTACTGCATTTAACTTAGATTTTCCTGTTAGTCCATGCTTGAAAAGCATAAGCAGAAAGCATGATAAATTTGTTGTATGATGTTAGAGCTTTTAGTAGCTATTATCCTGGGAGACACAGATGTGTACCCTGTAATACATTCTTGGTGTATATCATTCCCTTTGTGATTCTGTCTACCCTTCCAATGGGACCAAACCTTTTTCTCAACTGAAATATATCTTTATTCATCTATTTATAGTTTATATTATCGTACAAGGCCTGGTTGGGCCTGTGGGCCATTTAGACTCCTCAGTATTATTCTGTACATCTCTTTGGATCCATTACAAGTTCATTCAGTCCTTATTATCTTCTTAATTTTGATTTTCTGTCAGGTGTAATGTTTGTTGCTTGAGACACAATAAGAGTGGTGCAGATGTGATTCGGATTTGTCCTGATATATCAGTTAGAGATAACAATTTAATACTATCAGTATACCCATGCCCTAAAGCATTCCTGGAAAGGAGAGGAATGTAATGTTCCAAAAGGGTTTATTATTAATAACCAAAGAAATAAGGTTGTAAAAATGCACATTCAGTACTTAGGTCATTCTTGATTTATGCATCTCAACTTATTTTAGAGTATATAAAGGGACTGGAAAGTAGCTTTTGGTTCCATTATAATAATATAATCTTCCACAGTTATGTTCACTAATGGATAACTTCTGTTTTTAAACTTTGGGAGTTGTTGCAAACCTTTTATTCTTTTCAGAGAAAGATTTTCCACTTGGATCTTCCATCTCTTTTTTATTCATTGACACCTTAAACTTTTTGTCAATCACTCATTTTTCTTTCATCAAAATCTTATCTCTTATGTTAACTGATTGTTTTTTAATATCAGCCAGGGCCAGATTCAGATTTTTGTAAGGGCCTAACAATTATGCAATTTAGGGTATAATTTTGAAGACAAACAATATAAGACAACAAACGTAAAATTAGTTTCAAAATAAATTATTCTTGAATACAAATAAATCAACAATGACAAATTTCATAAAGAAGAAATTGTTTTTAATTGCCTACTTTTAGGTTCAAGCAGTGCGTGTGCAGGTTTGTTACATGAGTAAATTATATGTCACAGGGGTTTGGTGTACAGATAATTTTCTTACCCAACTAATCAGCATAATACCTGATAGGTAGTTTCTTAGTTCTCAACTTCCTTGTACTTCAAACAGGCCATGATGTCTATAGCTCTCTCCTTTTTGCCCATGTGTACTCAATGGTTAGCTCCCACTTCTAAGTGAGAACATGCCATATTTGGTTTTCTATTCCTGCATTAATTTGCTTAGGATAATGACTTCCAGCTCCATCCCAATTGCTGCAAAGAACATAATCTCATTATTTTTTTGGATGCATAGTAACCCATGGTGTATATGTACCACATTTCTGTATCCAGTCCACCACTGATAGGCACCAATGTTGATTCCATGCCTTTGGTATTGTGAGTAATGCTGTGGTGAATACACGCATGTATGTGTCTTTATGGTAGAATAATTTCTATTTCTCTGGGTATATACCCAGAAATGGGATTGCTGGGTTAAATGGCAGTTCTGTTTTACATTATTTAAGAAATCTCCCAAGTGATTTCCACAGTGACTGAACAAATTTTCATTTCCATCAGCAGTATACAGGCATTTCCTTTTATCTGACACCTTGCCAGCCTCTCTTTTGACTTTTTAGTAATAGCCATTTTGATTGGTGTGAGATGGTATATCATTGTTTTAATTTGCATTTCCCTAGTGATTAGTGATATTGAACATTTTTCTCTTAAAACAGATAATACAGAAAAATATCAATGTTCCTTCCAAGTAACTCCTTCATATTCTCTATATTTTAAAAATTGTCCCTACATTTTGGTTTCATATGTATTGCAAAAAGCCATAACGAGGGTCCATGACAGTTTTCAAAACAATACATTTATCTAACTGAATTTGTTATTGACTATAAAAGTTGTGTTTTTCTTTACTTTTACTTTCACATTACTTTTGTTTTGTTGTTTATCTCTTGTTATTCTGCTGATTTTCTTTAACATTTTACTCCTTTGGTTTTAATGTCTTCATTATCTGTCTTTTTTGACTAATATAAGCATCTATAGAAGTGAGAATGAATCAGTAAGTATATTTCCTAAAGCCCATACTAAATATCTTCAGCCCAACTTTCTCTTAGCTATGTGCCCAAATTCTTGCAATCAGTTCAGTGCTACTCAAAACAAGAGAAACTGTGACAGTAGAGAAATTGGAGTAGAAAGAGGTAAAACTGTTGTGTCTCTGCCAGGCTTTGGTATCAGGATGATGTTGGCCTCATAAAATGAGTTAGGGAGGATTCCCTCTTTTTCTATTGATTGGAATAGTTTCAGAAGGAATGGTACCAACTCCTCCTTGTACCTCTGGTAGAATTCAGCTGTGAATCCATCTGGTCCTGGACTTTTTTTGGTTGGTAGGCTATTAATTATTGCCTCAATTTCAGAGCCTGCTATTGGTCTATTCAGGGATTCAACTTCTTCCTGGTTTAGTCTTGGAAGAGTGTAAGTGTCCAGGAAATTATCCATTTCTTCTAGATTTTCCAGTTTATTTGCGTAGAGGTGTTTATAGTATTCTCTGATGGTAGTTTTTATTTCTGTGGGGTCGGTGGTGATATCCCCTTTATCATTTTTAATTGCGTCAATTTGATTCTTCTCTCTTTTCTTCTTTATTAATCTTGCTAGGGGTCTGTCAATTTTGTTGATCTTTTCAAAAAAACGAACTCCTGGATTCATTGATTTTTTGGAGGGTTTTTTGTGTCTCTATCTCCTTCAGTTCTGCTCTGATCTTAGTTATTTCTTGCCTTCTGCTAGCTTTCGAATGTGTTTGCTCTTTCTTCTCTAGTTCTTTTAATTGCGATGTTAGAGTGTCAATTTTAGATCTTTCCTGCTTTCTCTTGTGGGTATTTAGTGCTATAAATTTCCCTCTACACACTGCTTTAAATGTGTCCCAGAGATTCTGGTATGTTGTATCTTTGTTCTCATTGGTTTCAAAGAACATCTTTATTTCTGCCTTCATTTCGTTATGTACCCAGTAGTCATTCAGGAGCAGGTTGTTCAGTTTCCATGTAGTTGAGCGGTTTTGATTGAGTTTCTTAGTCCTGAGTTCTAGTTTGATTGCACTGTGGTCTGAGAGACAGTTAGAATTTTAGACCAATATCCCTGATGAACATCGATGCAAAAATCCTCAATAAAATTCTGGCAAACCTGATTCAGCAACACATCAAAAAGCTTATCCACCATGATCAAGTGGGCTTCATCCCTGGGATGCAAGGCTGGTTCAACATTCGCAAATCAATAAACATAATCCAGCATATAAACAGAACCAAAGACAAGAACCACATGATTATCTCAATAGATGCAGAAAAGGCTTTTGACAAAATTCAACAGCCCTTCATGCTAAAAACGCTCTATAAATTCGGTATTGATGGAACATACCTCAAAATAATAAGAGCTATTTATGACAAACCCACAGCCAATATCATACTGAGTGGGCAAAAACTGGAAAAATTCCCTTTGAAAACTGGCACAAGACAGGGATGCCCTCTCTCACCACTCCCATTCAACATAGTGTTGGAAGTTCTGGCTAGGGCAATTAGGCAAGAGAAAGAAATCAAGGGTATTCAGTTAGGAAAAGAAGAAGTCAAATTGTCCCTGTTTGCAGAGGACATGATTGTATATTTAGAAAACCCCATTGTCTCAGCCCAAAATCTCCTTAAGCTGATAAGCAACTTCAGCAAAGTCTCAGGATACAAAATTAATGTGCAAAAATCACAAGCATTCTTATACACCAGTAACAGACAAACAGAGAGCCAAATCAGGAATGAACTTCCATTCACAATTGCTTCAAAGAGAATAAAATACCTAGGAATCCAACTTACAAGGGATGTAAAGGACCTCTTCAAGGAGAACTACAAACCACTGCTCAGTGAAATAAAAGAGGACACAAACAAATGGAAGAACATACCATGCTCATGGATAGGAAGAATCAATATTGTGAAAATGGCCATACTGCCCAAGGTAATTTATAGATTCAATGCCATCCCCATCAAGCTACCAATGAGTTTCTTCACAGAATTGGAAAAAACTGCTTTAAAGTTCATATGGAACCAAAAAAGAGCCCGCATCTCCAAGACAATCCTAAGTCAAAAGAACAAAGCTGGAGGCATCACGCTACCTGACTTCAAACTATACTACAAGGCTACAGTAACCAAAACAGCATGGTACTGGTACCAAAACAGAGATATAGACCAATGGAACAGAACAGAGTCCTCAGAAATAATACCACACATCTACAGCCATCTGATCTTTGACAAACCTGAGAGAAACAAGAAATGGGGAAAGGATTCCCTATTTAATAAATGGTGCTGGGAAAATTGGCTAGCCATAAGTAGAAAGCTGAAACTGGATCCTTTCCTTACTCCTTATACGAAAATTAATTCAAGATGGATTAGAGACTTAAATGTTAGACCTAATACCATAAAAATCCTAGAGGAAAACCTAGGTAGTACCATTCAGGACATAGGCATGGGCAAGAACTTCATGTCTAAAACACCAAAAGCAACGGCAGCAAAAGCCAAAATTGACAAATGGGATCTCATTAAACTAAAGAGCTTCTGCACAGCAAAAGAAACTACCATCAGAGTGAACAGGCAACCTACAGAATGGGAGAAAATTTTTGCAATCTACTCATCTGACAAAGGGCTAATATCCAGAACCTACAAAGAACTCAAACAAATTTACAAGAAAAAAACAAACAACCCCATCAAAAAGTGGGCAAAGTATATGAACAGACATTTCTCAAAAGAAGACATTCATACAGCCAACAGACACATGAAAAAATGCTCATCATCACTGGCCATCAGAGAAATGCAAATCAAAACCACAATGAGATACCATCTCACACCAGTTAGAATGGCAATCATTAAAAAGTCAGGAAACAACAGGTGCTGGAGAGGATGTGGAGAAATAGGAACACTTTTACACTGTTGGTGGGATTGTAAACTAGTTCAACCATTGTGGAAAACAGTATGGCGATTCCTCAAGGATCTAGAACTAGATGTACCATATGACCCAGCCATCCCATTACTGGGTATATACCCAAAGGATTATAAATTATGCTGCTATAAAGACACATGCACACGTATGTTTATTGCAGCACTATTCACAATAGCAAAGACTTGGAATCAACCCAAATGTCCATCAGTGACAGATTGGATTAAGAAAATGTGGCACATATACACCATGGAATACTATGCAGCCATAAAAAAGGATGAGTGTGTGTCCTTTGTAGGTACATGGATGCAGCTGGAAACCACCATTCTCAGCAAACTATCACAAGAACAGAAAACCAAACACTGCATGTTCTCACTCATAGGTGGGAACTGAACAATGAGATCACTTGGACTCAGGAAGGGGAACATCACACACCAGGGCCTATCATGGGGAGGGGGGAGGGGGGAGGGAATGCACTGGGAGTTATACCTGATGTAAATGACGAGTTGATGGGTGCAGCACAGCAACATGGCACAAGTATACATATGTAACAAACCTGCACGTTATGCACATGTACCCTACAACTTAAAGTATAATAATAATAAATAAATTAAAAAAAAAAAAAAAAGAGGTAAAACTCTTTTTTTTTTTTTTTTTGAAATGGAGTCTTGCTCATCGCCCAGGCTGGAGTGCAGTGGCACGATCTCGATTCACTGCAAGCTCCGCCTCCCAGGTTCACGCCATTCTCCTGCCTCCGCCTCCCCAGTAGGTGGGACTATAGGCGCCCGCCACTACACCCCACTAATTTTTTTTTGTATTTTTAGTAGAGACGGGGTTTCACCGTGGTAGCCAGGATGGTCTCGATCTCCTGACCTAGTGATCCACCTTGGCCTCCCAAAGTGCTGGGATTACAGATGTAAGCCACCGCACCTGGCCGTAAAAATCTTTTTTTTTTTAGAGGAGTAGAAAGAGGTAAAAATCTCCAGGTCATTGTGGAGTCAGGTAATTGCGGTTAAAATATTCTACTTTCTCAAAACTCACAAAGCCTTAAGGCTATATAAGCACATTGCTAAGATCCCTTCATAGGCTTTTTAAATGGCTATAAAATAAGCGATTGTGTATCTTATATATTATGCTGAATATTATCATATAGCCATTTCTATGTGGCAAGGATGAGAAAGTAAACCAAACGAGAACGTTACAGCTTTCTATTCTTGGACTGTGATATCTTTTAAATAATCAAGCTTTTCACAGGACCTCAAATTAACAAAACGTGGGCACCTAATGTAAATCACAATGTTATTTCATTGACTTTTATTGTTATTCTACCCATTTGTGGTACAGAAATCAATGTTAAATAGCATTACTTATTTACATAGAGAAGAGTTCTTTCCTGTAATACTGTCAATGGTGAATGTATATTTTTAAATGATCATAAATGTGATTAGATGAGTGAGTGTCCCTCAGATGTACTTTAAAAAGAATGTTATCTGACCTGGCACTGTGGCTCACGCTTGTAATCCCAGCACGTTGGGAAGCCTAGGCAAGAGGATCACCCGAAGTCAGGAGTTTGAGACCAGCCTGGCCAACATGGTGAAACCCTGTCTCTACTAAAAATACAAAAATTAGCCGGGTGTGGTGGCGGGCACCTGTAATTTTAGCTGCTCTGAAGGCTGAGACAGGAGAATGGCTTTAACTTGGGAGGCAGAGACTGAAGTGAGCCAAGATCCCGCCACTGCACTCCAGCCTGGGCGACAGAACAAGGTTCTGTCGCATAAAAAAAATAAAAACATGTTATCAATTTAGACAATTGTTATAAACTGTATATTTCTGCATAAATAAGGTCTTGAAAAGTAGATAGATAGATAGATAGATAGATAGATAGATAGATAGATAGAGATATGGACAAATATTCCTAGGAATTAAGCAGTTTATGTTCAGTGGTAGGAAGACTTTTATTCAATTTATAGCTCTTTTAACATTTTTAAAATATTCTATCCCTTATTATTGGTTAAAAAAACATACATTTTTAAACTGGCAAGTGAAAAGATAAACTGTAATTATAATCTTTTATCTAAAACATTCTCAGTAGAATTTATTGTATTTGTTTCTCATTATTAGTATAACAAATTACTACAAAATTAGTGGCTTAAACAACGCTGAAATTAGTGGCTTAAAACAACACTGCTGTTTTACTATTCTGGATGTTTAGAAATCTAAAATGGGTGTCTTGGGTGGAAATTACGGTGGTGGCCTGTTTCCTCCTGAAGACTCTAGAACACTGCAGACTCCTCTTTCCTTATCCAGCTTCTAGAGGCCGTCTACACTTCTTAGCTTGTGGTCCCTGCCTGCTAGAGTCCTCACAGGACATCATTCTGAAACTAGTCTCCTGCCATTCTACTTTGCAATTACGATGACCTACCCACATAATCCAGGATAACCCTTTATCTCTGGATCATTAATTTTATTAAATATGCAAAGTCCTTTTTTCATGTAAAGTAACATATTTAGAGGTTCCATGGCTCAGGAGATGGCTATCTTGGGCAGGGTTCATTATTCTGTCTATACCATCTGTCTTCTAAAAGACTATCATGAATAGAAGACACAACTGAAATGCAGCACCCAAATATATTTTATTTGATTCAGTAGGATTGTATGTAGTTCAACTCCCCCAGTATCTTGAGTATTGTATTATACCAGGCCCAGCTATAAGTATCAATAATTTTATATATTAATAAGAAAAAAGACAAAATTCGTTCTGACACACTGCAAAGAGTATTTCAGATTCTGAATATTCTAAGATAAATTCTAATTCCCGAGTAGGAAGTCCAGATAGACTGAAATTATATGCCACTATATGCAATTTCTGTTATTATTTTATTTAAGGCCCACATTTGGTTCTTCCATGAGGTCTTAGCTAATCACCCATGCTCTTCTAGGTTGTCTTCTCTCTTTTGATTTCACAGTTCACTTTCTTTTATATCCTCCAGTGCATTGCATTTATTTGTTGATTTAAGTAGTCATTGCTCCCACTGACTGACAGGCCCTGGAAGCAGAATCAACATTCTATTTATCTTTGCTTTGCCTGTGACTTGCACAGACACTAGAAGCAAATGAAATGTGCTCAATAAATAGGTATAGTTCATTAAGCAAATAACTAAATAGAGTTGATTGAATTACTAAATGAATAATTAAGGACAAATATATATTACAATGCTTATTTTAAACATACTCAGCAAATAAATATGAACATCATACTTCTGCCTTTTTTTTTTCAATTTCTCTGCTTTACTATGAAGATAGTCACAGCAGGAATGTTGCATTTGCTACTTTAGTCTCTCCAGGTGATCATAAATGTAGTAGCTTTATGGAAAAGCAGTTGGCTCTGTATTTCCTGGAGTCAGTCTCAGAACTTTTACCCAGGGATATATTCTTAAAGAGCGATTTTCATGTCAGCTATTATATTCTACAGCACTTTGCAGTAAGTAACTCTGGGCTGATTCCCTTTGTTCTCTAAAAATCAAGTCTAAAAGAATCCATTATAAACAGACAGCATTTGTGTTATTTAAATATCTGCAGACAGTCAAAAACTATTTCTATTCTATCAAGCTATTTTTGTTCATTCAATGATTGCCAAAATTTCTCTGACATCCCTGGGGGAAAGTAATTTAAAAATTTTCTCTCAGTCTTTGCTACTGAATAAGAAATAAAAGATTTTTAAATGATATAAATTAAACATAGAAGTCAATTTGTAATTTAACAGTAAGCATGCAATATTAAAATGTGCAATTTCAAGATAAACATATATTTATAAATTATGGCATTTTCTGGTTGCCAATGAAACCAGCTTTCCTTTTACGTGGTTATATCATCTCTCTTATCTTCTTACCTAGTTGGCTTCTGATATTAAGGATCATACAGCTGTCAAACAGGAAAGTTAATTTCCTGTATCTCATCATGGCTTGACAGTAGTTTTAGTTACTCACAGACAGTCAGAAATGGGAGTGCAAAAGAAAGAGAAAATTGTTTAGACTTTATGCATTGTATTTAAATAAATAAACACCTAATTAATGGTAAAAAAAAAAAAATAGGAAGAGCTGCCTATTTAGTTTTTTTTCCCACTCTAGGGTATTTATAAACATATATCAGCAAGAGGATTGTCTGTTTCTCACAAACTTTACATGGAGGGAATTATTAGTTTAGTTTAATCAGATTATTTACACAAATAATAGTCACATGGTAAGAATATGTAAAATTATGTGAGTGCCACCAAAGGTCCTCTAGAAAATGGTTCCTTTTATTATTAATGATTCACCACTTTCTGACTTATATTGTGCATATCCCCTCTGAGTCCCCAATATGTTGCATTTCAAGACAAACCAAGACATCATTCAAATTATTTTTTCTTAATGAACCTAAAATAGGGCATGGTTATTCTTTGCTTTGGCTTAAAAACTGGACTTATAATGGCCTCACAGGGCCACTTCATGCATAACTTCAGTGAGCACATCCTTTTAGTGCTGAATTGGCATAAAACCAAGTTGGGCCCTTTTCAGCATGTCAACACTGCTGACACATGGCTCACATTAAAGGACTTATTTAAGATTAAGGGACTCCTTCAGGAAAATCCAGGCTCAGTTTACAAATTTTGCTATTACACCAACCTTAACTTTCAAGTGACTCCAAGAAATTTCGCAGCCACCAGTTTTGCTGTATATTAATTTCTCAGAGTTCTAGAAGCATAATGAATTTGGATTCTTAAGCCTTGGATTATTTATGTTCTACTAAATTTAAATAATCAGAAAACAAATAGCATGCCCCTATATTGTTATGACAAGGCATTGGTTTTCTGTAAGTCTAGCACGTTTGTGATTAGAGATGGAGGATGATGTCATAGATGCCTAGATACCAGGATCCTTATATGATACTCCTTTATATGACTTAGGAAACCCCTGAGTGCTATCGCCTCCTACTTGATCCCATTACTTTTATTGCTTTCTTGAAGTTTCTTAGTTATTTTCACCTGCATACATTTCCAGAAAACCTGCAATTTAAAATGCTGTCTCTAAGCAGAGTTGGTCAGCATCAACCACTCCCTGAGTTATGCTGTTTTGATTTGGATTATATTTAATTCATGGAATAATTGAGAAATAATTGATATTATGGAGTTATCCAATTTATTGACTTTTCATACGGATTTCATAATTCAAATTTCCCCTCTGTAAATTAGTTTTTAAAATTTATCTATTTTTGTTCATTTGCCTATTTTCTAAATTTCTCTTAGAAACCATTTGATAGGTATATCTCTTGATATATATTGTGTTGGGATTGAAAATATGATTTAACTACACTAATTGGTATATAGGTATATCATTAACTTTTAAAGTCAGCCTGCAAAATAGCTTTTTAAAAAAATAAATGCATGTATTTTACATTTGCTTTTGTTTGGTTTTCTGCGTGCATAGTAGCATCACCAACAAATTATGTAGCCCTATTTTTAAATTTTGTTTTTCTCATAAACTTTAAAAACATTTTTTCACTAAAAATTATTATATATGATATTCTGCAATAAAATAAACAATTTTCAACTATAAATTTTCATTTTATTTATTAATGTTATTACCTTTATCTGATATTGGAGATTAAAATATGCATATGCATGCTTTAGAACTTCTTTCTTCTCCCTTTGATTGTTAAATAGTTAATAATTTTTTCTAGAAGTTGTTAAAAAGGAAAATATCTTGTATTTGCTGTTGCAATTGCCCTTGCAGTGGGTTGGATTGAGTCGCCATTACTGCTGAAGAAGGATTCCAAAATCTGTAAATGAGGGGAATACTTAAAAATTCAATTTCAGCTACACATCTAAGTTATGCTTTCTACTCCACATGTACTATTAGAACCAGAATTTAATTCTTATCTAACACCTATATTTATTTTTCCCATACATTGGAATGCATAGAAGAAAAGTTATGATAGCAACCTCGTAGAGGCCCATATTCTACTATGATGTAGATAGGACCCCTTGTGAATTGACTAAGTCCTTTGCAGAAAATACATTTAGGTACAAATGCAACAAGTAGGAAGACTGAAGCTTCTTCTTTTATGATCAATGTGGAAAGATCTACCTTGTATGTGAACAATAAACCATTGTAGTTTTCATCTTGACCAATCAATCACTGATACAGGAAAGCAGGTGACAAGTTTATGGCTGTTTCTAAGGAGCACAAAATGCCTGAGTTTTTTTTCATGAAGTCCCTCTATATTTATTTTGAGCCACCTGAGCATGATTGCAATAGATACCATCTTTATGCTAGATTACCAGCAAAATGGAGTCAATGAGTCCCAGAAAAATAGACTCCAAATGATCTGACTTTCAGGTTAACAGTTTGTTAGGATTTGGTGAGTGAAATAACACTCTTCTACTTACCTATGATCCACAACAAGGTGTCCAGACTTGGGAACCATGGAAGAGCAAATATTCAATATTCTATACAGGACTTGCTTTTAAGTCCAACTATAGTATTTAACCACCCCGTTTTTTTGTATTGTATTGTTTTGTTTTGTTTTCTAGATGGAATTTCACTCTTGTTGCCCAGTCAGGAGTGCGATGGCACGATCTCAGCTCACCACAACCTCTGCCTCTGGGTTCAAGCAATTCTCCTGCCTCAGCCTCCCTAGTATCTGGGATTACAGGCATGCAGCACCACGCCCAGCTAATTTTGTACTTTTAGGAGAGACAGGGTTTCTCCAGCCACCCTGTTTTTTAAATCTTATTTTGCATGTATTCAAACTCTAAAACCATAAAAAGAACTATAGAAAAGACTAGCCTCCTGAATGTATGTGCGTTTTACAAAAGCTTCCAGACTTACTCCTTAACACACAGTCTAATAAGACTCTGTTTTTGTTAATCATATTAGTAATGATCATGACTTAGGTATTCATATGCCAGGATCCTGGCTATAATTATAAATAAATGCCTCCCATTTAAAAAATTATAGCTAATATATAATCTATAAGTATTAAGGACATCAATACTAAAACTAAAACTACTGTCTTAAAAATGTTTTCAATGTCCCTTTCTGATCAACTGGATTACCTTGTTTTATTGGACTTTGCTTTATTGAACTTTTCAGATATTGTGTTTTTTACAAATTGAAGGTTTGTGGCAACCCTGTGTTTGGCCAATCTATTGGAACTATTTTTCCCACATAATGTGCTCACTTCATGTTTTTGTGTCACATTTTGGTAATTCTCACAATATTTCAAACTTTTTCATTATTGTGATATGTTTATGGTGTTCTGTGATCACTGATCTTTGGTGGCATTGTTGTGATTGTTTGGGGAGCTACAAACCTCCACCCATATGACTGTGAACTTCAGCAATAAATGTGGTGTGTGTTCTCACTGCTCTACTGGCCAGCCATTCCCCCACCTCTCTCCCTGTTCTTGAGCCTTTCTATTTCCTGAGATAAACAATATTAAAATTGGGCCAATTTATAATCTTACAGCACCCTCTAAGTCTTCGAGTGAAAAAATACACAACAATATTGAAGTTGGACCAGCTAATAACCCTACGATGGTCTCTACCTCTTCAAGTGAAAAGTCACATGCTTCTCACTTTAAATCAAAAGCTAGAAATGATTAAGTTCAGTGAGGAAGACATGCAGAAAACAGGCAGGCTGAAAGCTAGGTCTCTTGTAACAAAACACCCAGCTGTTAATGCCAAAAGAAAGTTCTTGAAAACAAACAAACAAAAAAGTGTTACACCAGGGAACAGATAATGAAAAGAAAGAGAAACAGCATTATTGCTGATATAGAGAAAGATTTAGTGGGTCTGGATAAAATATCATACGAGCCACATCATTCCCTTAAGCCAAATCCTAACCCAGACAAAAGCCCTAACTTTAATTCTAGACAGAGAGAAAGCTGAGGAATCTGCAGAAGAAAAGTTTTAATCTAGCAGATGTTTGCTCATAAAGTTTCAAAAGAGAAACCATCACCATAACATAAAAGTGTAATGTGAAGCAGCAAGTGCTGATGTAGAAGCTACAGCAAGTTTTGCAGAAGATCTAGCGAAGACAATTGATGAAAGTGGCTATGCTAAATAGCAGATTTGCAGTGTAGACAAGACAGCCTTCTATTGGAAAATGATGTCTTCTAATGCCCTTATATCTAGAGAGAAGAAGTCAATGACTGGCTACAAAACTTCAAAAACTAGGATGACTCTCTTGCTAGGGGATAATGTAGCTGGTGACTTTCAGTTGAAGACAATACTCATTATCCTGAAAATTCTAGGGCCTTTAAGAATTATGCTAAATCTGCTCTGCCTGTGCTCTATAAATGGAACAATAATGGCCCAAATGGAAGAAAAATGGCCCAGATCATGCCACATCTGTTTATAGCATGGTTTACTGAACATTTTAAGCCCACTGTTGAGACCTACTGCTCAGGAAATGAAAAGATCCCATTCAAAATATTACTGACCAATGACTATGTACTTAGCAACCCAAGAACTCAAATTAAAATGTTCAAGAGGTTACATTAAGAACATTCATGATTCATGAAAGAAGGCCAAAATATGAACAGGAATTTGCAGAGTGGATGACTGTAGAGTTCAAAACTTCAGTGAATGAAGAAACTCCAGATGTAATGGAAATAACAAGAGAACTAGAATTAGAAGTAGAGCCTGAAGATGTGACTAGATTGCTGTGATTTTCTGATAAAACTTTAACACATAAGGATTTGCTTTTTGTAAGTTAGTAAAAATGTGGTTTCTTGAGACGGGAGCTACTTTTGGTGAAGATACTGTTAACACTGTGGAAATTACAACAAAAGATTGAGGACATTACATAAACTTAATTGATCAACCTGGTTTGAGAAGACAGATTCCAATTTTGAAAGAAGTTATGTGGGTAAAATGCTATGCTAGATAAATCTTTAATGAAAGGAAGAGTCAACTGCTGTCATGAATATTACTTCCTTATATTCAGAAATTGCAACAGTCATCCTTTCCTTCAGCACCACCACCCTTATCAGTCAGCAGCCATCATCCTCAAGGCAAGACACTCCACCAGCAGAATGATTAGGTTAAATGAAGACTCAGATTATTCTTAGCCTTTTTTAGCAAAAAAGTATTTTTTAATTAAGGCATGTACATCATTTTAGACACTATGCTATTGCTCACTTAATATACTTCAGAATACCATAAAGACACATTTGTACACATTAGAAAACTGAAAAATTTGTGTACTTACTTTATTGCAATCTTCACTTTATTATAGTTGTCTGAAATTGAACTCTCAGCATCTCCGAGATATGTCTGTACTGTGATAGCTAGTTAAGAATCTTCACATTTAAATTTCCTAAGTTTAAATTTTATATCACTTAATTTCATGTTTTTGGTATATACTTGTTTTATTCTTTCATTAAGATAGAAACTGTTCTTATAGACTAAAACTTTAAAATAATATTTTTCTATTAATATTTATCTAGGAAGTAAAGTAAAACACTTGCTAGCAGACTAAAAATTAATTCTTAACCTTGTAAGTTCAGTTTTATCACTAAGGAGTACTGCTATTTAAAAGATATGAAAAATTATTCCAATTAACAGAGAATTGCTCTTATCATTTATCCCAGTCTTAAGAGTTTTCATGATGACAAGCTTAGGAAAGAAATCTATATATTTAGTATAAATGGTGTGTCACTTGGTCTTTCTGCTAGAAAATGTTAAACTGTGTGATTACTGCATCATGCATATTCAAACTCTGAAAATTTTTAGATTAAATGATGTTTCAGAAGACAGGACAGAATGAAAATTAAACATTTATAAAGCAGGAATCAAGACAAGAAGATGCATATTATGCTGAAGCTTAATGTTTAACTATACCACTAGTGGAAGGACTAACATAGAAAAAGCAACAGGAAGAAAAAATCTAGGGAAAATATTTTTAAATAAACATGGTTCAACTATGTAGTAAGTGGCACTTTCATGTTAAAGTACATGATACTTTCAAATGAATAACTTAAATGTGAGCTGTACAGATAGAAAGCAAATTTGTATTCTTCCCTTAGTTGATTCAAATGAACACTAACAAAAACACTTTAAACAATATTTAGCAGGATCCATGACTCGTAACTTCTTCTTATTTTATCTATGTGAGGCAAATCTACTGTGTCATTTGGCCTGCAATGATATTTAAGCTCTGATTGCATTGACTGTCACATGACAAATTGTATTGATTGTCACATGACAAAATAATAAATGAAGTCCGGTCTTTTGACACAAGTTGTATTTTTTTATGTGTGTTTGTCTGTAATCTCTTGTATAGGTAAATAATATTTATTTAACTACATCAAGGCCATTGGACTTTTTCAGACATATGGACACAGCAGCAATATGCAGTAAACCATGGTTGATTTAAGATACTTTCAAATATATATGGAGAATGCTTTAGCTACTGCTCTGTCAACTGTTATCTTTCCTGACAGTTGAAGTGGGAGAAGAGCTGCTCTTGGGTATTAGTTTCTTGATTCATAGAAGGATAGTTTGAAGTTTCTCAAGACTGGTAGCATAGAAAAAGACAGAAGATGTGTTTGTGTGATAGATCAGGGATTTGATTTTAAAAAGAGAGAATCTAACACTTTTCTATCCACTGAAATGGTGACATGATGAATAATTGAATAACATCATGACTAAGACACCAATAGTGAGTGAGTTACCTATTTTCTCCTTAAATTTGACAGTTCCATGCAAGTGAAAATGTAAAATACTTGCTATAAATTCATTTTGTAACCAGTATAAATATTAGGACCTTATCTACATCTATTTTAGAATATCTTAATTATGCTAAGTAATGTCATTGCCTTAATTGTCACATACACAATCAGAAACTTTATATTACTTTGGAAAGCAAGAAAATCTGAATGCAATAATTTGAAGCAGGACTAGATATTTTTGGCCTTTTTCAAGATGCCCTTTTTAATTCTACAATTTCTCCCTTTATCATCATGATGGAGACACCTCTTCTGCCTCAAAGGTTAAATACATTTCATCCATACAGTATATTTATTTTAAAAAAAACTGGTAATTATTTTTCTGTATAAAGTAACTAAATTTTAATGATGGAAATATACAGTTAGATGTTACATTAGTTATTTATTTTAACTATCATAGCAAAGTACCAGAAACTAGATACTTTAAAAGAACAAAAATTTCTTCTCTCACAGTTAAGGAAGCTAGATTTTTAAATTTCAATGTAAGGTGTTGTCAGGACCACATTCCCTCTAAAATCATGAGAGCTGGATTCTTCCTAGACTCTTTTAGCTGCTAGTAGACCCAGACATTCTTTGACATCTGCAGTACAAGTCCGCTCTCTACCTCTATCTTCTGCGGTCCTCTTCCCTATGTCTGTCTGTGTTCAAATTTCTCTTCTTACAAGGACAAGCCATATTAGACTAAGTAACTACCTTACTCCAGTTATTACCCCATCTTAACTAATTACATCTATCATGACCCTATTTCTCCAGTTATTACCCCATCTTAACTAATTACATCTACAAAGACAATGACCCTATTTCCAAATAAGGTCAAATTCTGAGTCACTGGATGTTTGGCCTTTGAGATATCTTTTGGTGGAGATACAATTCACTCTGAAACAAATGTCCTTCGAATGAAAGAAAAAGATAAAATGAGAATAAAGAAGCACATTTTGCCATTTTGCCAAAGATACTTTCCTAAATTTTAAATGGAAGTTTAAATTATAGCCATTTCTTATCATAAGGTTGAACAAATGTGAATTTAAAAAGATCACACTGTTTCTACGTTTTTTTGAAAGCTAAAATATTTCTATTTTAAAAGGGTCATCAGTGAAAGCAATTTAGCCATGTCAATATCAGAAAACCTATGGTTGGGGAAATGTGTTCACATGGCATAATTCTAACTCATAGGCATCATTCTAAAGTCTAGAGAGGCACCTCACATTTAACATACTGGTTTAGGTCTTATTTTCCTCTCTTTTAGACCTTAAATTATCTTAATATTTTGTACATTGCTTTAAACAAAATTGGTCTGTGTTGTCTGTAGTTAGAGAAAAACAGAAAATGTTCTGTACAACATTCTAAGTTAAGCAGCCTCAGGGGATCTGCAGCAGTTTTGGAAAGCAGGAACAGGATAAGGCAATGGACAGTGGTAGCTATGCAAAGAGATTTCATCCCACATTTTGAACTAATAGTACTAGTCATTTTTCCCTAGTAAACAAAGTGGCTGAATAACTAAAGCCTGGGCAATAATACCCGATACTTGGCTACAGATAAGTTCAAGCAGTGAAATGCAACATGATCAAATCTTAAAGTAAGTGTTGTCTTGATTTTAGAATGAAATTGTGGACATACCCTTTGGTCAACAACTTACTGTTTTCTCCCTCCACCTCAAAAAGATACAAAGTTTCAGTTATGCAAGATGAATAAGTTCTAGAGATCTAATGTATGACATGAGAACTATGGTTAATAATAATTTTATTGCATACTTGACATTTGCTAAGAGTACATCTTAAGTGTTCCTACTGAAACAACAACAACAAAAAAGAATTGGCTGGGTGTGGTGGCTCATGCCTGTAATCCCAGCATTTTGGAAGGCCGAGGCGGGTGAATCACCTGAGGTCAGGAGTTTGAGAACAGCCTGGCCAATGTGGTGAAACCCCGTCTCTACTAAAAATACAAAAATTAGCTGGGCATGGTGGCGGGCACCTGTCATCCCAGCTACTCAGTAGGCTGAGGCAGGAGAATCACTTGAACCCAGGAGGCAGAGGTTGCAGTGAGCCGAGATCGCACCACTGTACTCTGGCCTGGGTGACAAGAGCAAGACTCCATCTCAAAAAAAAAAAAAAAAAAAAAAAAAAGAAAGATATACTAAGAGGGAAGCTTATTGTGATAAATGCCTACATTTAAAAAGGAGAAAGACCTCAACCAACCAACCTAACTTTATACCTCAAGGTATAAACAACAACAACAAAAAAAACCCCAACTTAGTCCAAAGTTAGCACAAGGAACAAAATAACAACCATAAGACTATAAAGAAAGTAGAAGAGAAAGCTAAAGACTTAGGTAATATAGACTATATATATTCCTATATACAATAGATTTTATCTATAATATAGACTTAGATAATATATTTGCATACCACCTTTCTGACAAATAACTAGTATTTAGAGAGTATTTAAAATCTCTCAAAATTAGAGAATAAGCTAGGTGCAGTGGCTCACACCTGTAATCCCAGCACTTTGGGAGGCTGAGCCAGGTGGATCACGAGGCCAGGAGTTAGAGACCAGCCTGGCCACTATGGTGAAACCCTGTCTCTACTAAAAATACAAAAAAATTAGCCAGGCATGGTGGTGCACACATGTAGTCCCAGCTACTTGGGAGGCTGAGCCAGAAGAATCGCTTGAACCTAGAAGGCGGAGATTGCAGAGAGCTGAGATTGCACCACTGCACTCTAGCCTGGGCAACAGAGAGAGACTCTGTCTCAAAAAAAAAAAAAAGAAAATGGGCAAGAGACATAAACAGTCATTTCAAAATAGAGGATATATAGTTGGCAAGTAAGAACATGAAATATTTTTAAACATTATTGCTCATTAGAGAAATACAAATTAAAATCAGAACAACTAAAATAAAAGTAATAAAAAACATCAAATGTTGGTTAGGAAACAGAGACATTGGACCATGTTATTGGTAAAGTAAAATAGTGCTGTCACCCTGCAATAGTTTCGGAGTTTCTTATAAAATTTCCCAAGTAGCCTAGAAATTACACTCTTAGAGAGTCATACCGAATGAATGAAATTTATGTTCACACAAAACCTATATGCAAATTCTTCTAGCAGCTTGATTGTTAGTAGTACCAAACTGTAAACAATCCAGATGTTGTTTGAACGGTGAATGGCAAAGGAAACTGTGGTACTTCACACCATGGAATATTACTAAGCAATAAGAAGGAACAAACTATTGCTAACACACAGGAACTAGGATGAATCTGAATAATTTACGCTGAGTGGGAAAAAAAGTCAAAAAATTACATACAAAAATTACATGTTACACTCACATAATATTTTTGAGATAACAAAATTATAGAAATGGAGAACAGATCAGTGGTTGTTGAGTTAGGTATGAGATATGGGAGGGTATTAGAAGGAGGCAGTAGGGTGATAAGTATTAATAGTAGGAATCTGAATAATGACAGTACTGTTCTTTCTTGACTGCTGTGGTGGATACAGAAACAACACATGTGCTCCAATAGCATAGAAATGAATACACAATAATACATACCTCGTACACAAATGAATACAAGTAAAACTGGCAAATCAGAATAATGAATTGAATCAATATCAATATCCCAGTTGTGACAATGTACTATAATTTTGCAAAAGGTTACCATTGTTGGTAACTGGATAAAGCTTATAAAAGATCTCTTATTTCTGACAATGTCATGTGAATCTACAAATACATCTAAAATTACAATAACAAAATATAAAAATTATGTTTGTAGAAATATTTTGAGGCTTAATTTGATGCTATTTTCTTTCATAGAAGACTTTAAATCTTTTCTCAGCTATTTGCCAATTTCCACTAGACATCTGGGAACACTTCAAACCCGTAAGGCATTAGGTGATTTGGAATGGAGCAAACTCTCTAAAACTGCTGTGAATTTTTAGTTTCCCTGTCTCTTAGGTGCAACCCTTTGACTTTCCATACTGAAACAGGAAGATTATCCTAGTGACCCTTCTTTTGGTGGGCTCTGGATTTCAACAACTGTTCCTCTTGCCCAGTGGCTGGAATAAGCAGGAGATGGGGAAGCTGGGGCCAGAGTGGGTGGGAGTTGGATGTGAGGGCTGAGGGGTTTTCACACTTTTCCTGTACAACCCCAAGAAAATTTTGGCTATGCCTGGAGACAATTTGGTTGGTTGTCACAACTGGGAGAATGCTACTGGAATCTAATGGGTAAAGGCTAGGAGTACTGCTAATCTTCATACAAATCACAGGACATACCCCCCAATCAACAAAGAATTATCTAGTCCAAAATGTAAATAGTACTGAGACTTAGAAATCCTGCACTGGCCTCAGAATGCTGATCTAAGTGACCTCACTTTTCAGCCATATACTGCATAATTTGACAAAGTTGTGAGGGTATAAACCACTCCCAAATTTTGCCTCATCTGCCTATATTCCATCATCTCCTAACTCCTGGTTAGATAATTTCCCACTGTCTTATTAACTCTCTCTGATGCCCCCAAGCAGATGAGACCTGTCTACTTTTGTTTTCCTTTTAGTCCAGTTTCTAGTTTTTCTCTTTCCTTGTTAATCCTACATAAACAATTGTGCCATCATGAGAAGTCTAATTCCTTTAATACATTTTTTAAATTTTTAGGTCAATTTAATACTTTATCAAGCATACTCATTCAGGATGCTCATTTTTATACAGTTCTTTTCACTAAAAATATTTTAAAGCTTGCCTTTAAAAAAATACAAATATATAATATATGGTGTTTATGTCCAGTACCTTTGGAACTATAACCCTAGTTAATGTTACAATATTTTCATTTTTTCTGCTGATCCCCACCTACTGCTACTTTTTCTTTGATTGAGTACATTTTTTATTGAAAACTGCTTACTTAACTTACTTATTATTTATGAAAACCCCTAAGGTTCAAAAATAATTTTTTCCAATAATTATTACAAGATTTAATTGAAGGCTATGGACTTTACTCCTCTACAGCATTGTAAGTAAAATGTTAGAAGGGAGTTCAGAAAGATGTTACATAGATTTTAGGCTGAACACAGTGACCTTTTAATTGCTATAACATGGTCCGAGTGCAATAAAGAACCACATATATGTATAGATATGTACACGTACATGCATGCATAATATACACATATGTAAAAGGTACAACTGATCACATTGCTTTTAACATTTTGGGATATTTTATTTACATAATTTAATATCAACTAGAGATACATTTGAGATTGTACCTTCCTAAAAACAGTTCTTTAGAGACTCCAAGAAATGGAAAAATAAGAATGACAAATAAATTATGGTCAGGAGTTTATCTTCTTTCAAATGCAGCAATTCTGCCTTTAAAAAAAATTGCATCAAGGCGTATACATCATATAATGTCACTCTGTAAAAATTGGAAAATTCTGTTGGAAAATCGATCACAGCATCATTTCCTTTTGAGCCTGGACACAACCCGAAAATCATTCAAAACATAGCAAAAAAGGCCATTACCCACAGATCATAATTCACATATAAAATGAAACCTATTTCCTTTGTTTAAAGTATTTTCAATATTTCTGTTTAAACTGACTGATAAAGAATGTTTCAGAAAAGAGTAAAACAAAAAGACCATAATGTTATAAAAATAGTTCATGAAAATAAAATTACTATTTGGTACCATCTTTTGATTTGTTTTAAATAATTAGGAAACATCTCAATATTGTTTTATTTAACAAAAAAGAACATACAAATAATAAAATCATATATAAACATGTATGCTTATATTTGCTATTTATATTTTTAACAAATATTAGATATTTTGAATTAACTCTCCCTAGAAAATTATATTGTTTTAAAAACATAACTTAAGGTTTGATGAAAGTAGAGTTTTTAATCTTATGGGAATTATGAATATTTTTATGTTGCCTTTGTGGTTGAGAAATCTTGATGATAATATTACTTGTGAAAAACAATGAATACTCTTTTAGTCTTTTGTGTTTATAAACATGTACATATTAAATAATTTCACTAATAAATAACATAAATGAGTACATGGATTAATAGAAAAGTAGAACAGTATGCCTGAGTCAATTTAGGAGATAATTTTATATACTAGTATCATAAATCTTTGTATAAAGTAGCACAGGTTCTCTGTGAGTGCAGATAGCCCTTCAATATGCTGATTTCATTTCCTTTGGATGTATGTATTCAGGAGTGGGACTGCTGGATCATAATTTTTTAATTAAAAAATTAAAAGTTCTTTAATTTTTTGAGGAGCCTCCATATTGTTTTTCAGAATGGCCATACTAACTTAGATTCCCACCAACAGTCCTGTTTTCTCCACATCCTTAGCAACACTTGTTATATTTCATCATTAAATAATAGTCATTCTACCAGGTGTGAGGTAATACCTCACTGTGGTTTTAATTTCCATTTCTCTGATGATTAGTGGTATTGAGCATTTTTATTTAACATACACCTGTTGGCCATTAGTATGTCCTTTTTTGAGAAATGTTTACTCAGGTAATGTGTCCATTTTTAAATCAGATTGTTTTTCTACCATTGACTTGTTTGAGTTTTTATATATTTTGTATCTTAACCCCTTATTGAATGGATGGATGGATAGATAGATAGATAGATAGATAGATAGATAGATAGATAGATAGATAGAGACATATTTGTAAATATATTCTCCCAACCAAAGATTCTATCATTTGCTTTGTAGAAGCTTTTAGTTTGCTGTAACCTCGATCTCTTTTTCTCTTACAGTGGAAGTTGTAGCTGAGAGGATCCCTCTTGGCATTTGGTCTGGATTGCAGCCTGATCAAGGTGGTGCTGGTAATGTTGTCTAATGAGTGGTACCCATGGAGTGGTCAAACTGGTGATGCCTGAGCAGAGGCTTATGTAGAGGGACTTGCACTCTGGGATCTGGGCAAAAATAGCACTGGTCCCTGGGGAGCAGGCATACCACTGCCCCACTGGTAGCTTGTGAAACAGCCAGGAGGCCAAGAACAGGAGTACATGCTTGCACAGATTTACAGTGGCTCTGGGGCTGGGGCAGGGCCCAGCTCTCTGTGACAGCTAAGCTGGTGTCTGGAGCACAGTAATGAATTTGGCTCTGGGGCTCAGAATGTGAAACAGCTCATTGTGATGAGGATTCTGGTGTCTGAGACATAGTGCAGCCACAAAGCCCAGGTGTGAAGTGTGAGCACTCAGGAAGTGGCCACAGCTTGGGTGTTGGGGCCCATGTATGGTTGGAAGAGACAGTGGATCCATTTCCCTAGCAGTTCAATAGCAGCTGCTTCTTGCAGGGAAGGGAGCATTTAGTCACATCTTCTGTGGGGCTCTCCAGCAGGAATTTGGCCATTACCTCATTGGAAAAAGATCCCAGTGTCCTGGGCAGAGCAGTTTGCCTGGAACCAGGGTGGTTTCAACTTTCAGCTAATACCAATAAATTCTGCCTTTCTTCTTTGTTCCTACCTCTCTCCTGGAGTATCAGGTATGCGGATCTCACCAGTGATCCTTTCTATATGGATAGTCTCCATTTTTTTTGCTTCATTATATTGCTGCAGATTCTTTAATGGGCCCTTTATCCCTCTCTGCATTGTTTTGATTTCTGGATAGCTGTTTCTATTTATTTTATTTATTTTTTTACTTATTTATTTTTGAGACGGAGTCTCGCTCTGTCACCCAGGCTGGAGTGCAGTGGCGCAATCTGGGCTCACCGCAAGTTCCACCTCCCGGGTTCACACCATTCTCCTGCCTCAGCCTCCAGAGTAGCTGGGACTACAGGCGCCCACCACCACGCCCGGCTAATTTTTTGTATTTTCAGTAGAGACGGGGTTTCACCGTGTTAGCCAGGATGGTCTCGATCTCCTGACCTCATGATCCACCTGCCTCGGCCTCCTAAAGTGATGAGATTACAGGAGTGAGCCACCGCGCCCAGCCAGCGGTTTCTATTTTTAATGGCGGGGCTGAAGGATGGTATCTCCTAGTCTGCTCTGTTGGTAGCATCACTCTCGTGATGTTTTGATATACATATATATAGTGAAATAACGAAATCAAGCTAATTATTATATACTTAATTAACAGATCTTTATATACATATTATGTACTGGTATGGTGAGAATATGTAAGTAATTTTCATGTAAGTAATATTTTATTATGACTATAGCCACGATGCTGTTCAATAGATCTCCAAAACTTTAAATAATAAAGTTCTCAAAGCTTTATACGCATATGTTTCTTTCCCATGTTCGTACTCAGAACATTTATTGTTTCACAATAAATTGGTCTGTGTAATTTTACCTGAATGAAATGTTTTGCTTCTGAAAATATAAAATGACCACTATTTTTCAGTTATCAAAAATCAGTCCGTGTTTGACAAAAAAAATTGCGATTTTGGATAATAAATCTGTATATGACAAAACTTTTTGAAATTAAGAAAAAAATTCAGCTTTCCTTATCAGTTATTTAAAACATACACAATCATTAATGTCCCTTGTTAAATTTTTAAAATTCATTAATAATGTAATGTGACTAATATTAAAATATTTTGTCCAGCCATCAAATATAATGTCCAGAAGAAACATCAGTTTTGACAAATCAAACATATTATCACATAGGCCCAACATTTTGTACTTCCTTTGTTTAACTAATATTACCATAAAAAGAAATATGTTTTAGATGATTGATTTGTTTTGTTACTATTTTGAATTAATATACTATTAAATTGTAATTTCCAAAAGACTAATAATTTTAATATGTACAGTCATGCACCACATACCCACGTTTTTATCGATGATGCACCACATGTAAATCTCTGATCCCATAAGATTATAATGGAACTGAAAAATTTCTATTGCCTGGTGACATTGTGGCTGTCATATGTTATAGTGCAACACATTACTCCTGTGTTTGTGGTAATAATGATGTAAATGAACCTACTGTGCCACCAGTCTTATAAAGGTATAGCACATACAATTATGTGCAGTATGTAATATTTAATAACAATAACAACTATGTTACTGGTTTATGTATTTATTATACTGTACATTTTATTGTTATTTTCAGTATGCTCCTTCTACTTATAGATGTTAACAATAAAACATCCTCAGGCATGTCCTTCAAGAGGTATTCCAGAAGTCTTTGTTGTCATAGAGATGACTACTCCATGTGCGGTATTGCCTCTGGAGATGTTGAGATAGAAGACAGGGATATTGATGACGCTAACACTGTGTAGGCCTAACGTAATGTGTGTGTTTCTGTCTTACTTTTTAACCAAATTTTTAAAAAGGAAAATATTAACATTTTTAAAAAATTTAAAAAGTAAAATAAGTTAATTAATTAATTAAAGTATAGAAAAAAGTCAATACAGTGAGAATATAAAGAAAGAAAATACATTTGTAATACAGCACCACAATGTGTGCTTTAAGCTAAGTGTTATTACAAAGGAATAAAATAGTAAAAAAAAAATATAGGGAGAGAGTAAAAAAGTTGTAGTAAGATTAATGTACTACTGAAAAGAGAAAAAATATTTTTAAAAATCTAGTTTAAGGGCACAATGTTTTTATTTTTTAATTTTTATTTTAGGTTTAGGGCACATGTGCAAGATTGTTATATAGATAAAGTATGTGTCATGGGGATTTGGTGTATAGATATTTCAGTCACCCTGATAACAAGCATAGCACCCAATAGGTATTTTTAAAACCTTCTTTCGGCCGGCCGTGGTGGCTCAAGCCTGTAATCCCAGCACTTTTGGGAGGCCGAGACGGGCGGATCACGAGGTCAGGAGATCGAGACCATCCTGGCTAACACGGTGAAACCCCGTCTCTGCTAAAAAATACAAAAAACTAGCCGGGCGCGGTGGCGGGCGCCTGTAGCCCCTCCCGAGTCCCAACTCGGGAGGCTGAGGCAGAAGAATGGCGTGAACCCGGGAGGCGGAGCTTGCAGTGAGCTGAGATCTGGCCACTGCACTCCAGCCTGGGCGGCAGAGCCAGACTCTGTCTCAAAAAAAAAAAATAAAAAATAAATAAAAAAAATAAAAAAAATAAAACCTTCTTTCTCCTCCCATTCTCCACCCTCAAGTAGGCCCCAGTGTCTGTTGTTCTTCTCTTCGTATTCATGTGTTTCCATTGTTTAGCTTCCATTTATAAGTAAGAAAATATGAAATTTGGTTTTTCATTTTTGCCTTAGATTGCTTAGGATAATAGTCTATATAGTTCCATCCATGTTGCTGGAAAGGACATGCTCTCATTCTTTTTAATGACTACATAGTATCATGGTGTATATGTACCAGATTTTTAAAATTTAGTCTGCCATTGATGAGCATTTAGGTTGATTCTATGTGTTTACTGTTATGAATAGTGCTGCAATAAACATATACATGCATATGTCTTTATGGTAGAAATATGTATATTCATTTGGATATATACTCAATACCAGTATTGCTGGGTCAAAAGGTAATTCTAAGTTCTTTGAGAAATCATCACACTGCTTTCCACAATGGCTGAACTAATTTACACTCCCACCAGCAGTATAAAAGCATTCCCTCTCTTCTGCAACCACTCCAACATTTATCAGTGTTTGACTTTTTAATAACGGCCATTCTAACTGGTATGAGATGGTATCTCATTGTGGTTTTGATTTGCATTTCTCTGATTATTGGTGATATTGAGCTTTTTTTTTTTTTTTTCCATATACTTGTTGGTCACATGTATGTCTTCTTCTGAAAAGTGTCTGTTTTTTAATGGGTTTTTTGTTTTTTTGTTTGTTTGTAAATTTAAGTCCCTTATAGATTCAGATAACTAAACCTTCATCAGATGTATAGTTTGCAAATATTTTCTCCCATTCTCTGGATTGTCTGTTTACTCTGCTAATGTTTTCTTTTTTCTTTTTTTCTTTTTTTTTCCCATGCAGAAACTCTTTAGTTTAATGAGGCCCCAGGAGTCAATTTTTTTTGTTGTTGTTGCAATTGTTTTGGGCGTCATCATGACATTTTTGCAAGGTCCTATGTCCAGAATGGTATTTCCTAGGTTTTCTTTCAGGGTTTTAATAGTTCTGTATTTATTTTATATTTAAGTATTTAATCCATCTTGGGTTGATTTTTGTGTACGGTATAACAAAAGGGTTCAGGTTCAATCTTCTGCATATGATTAGCCAGATATCCCAGCACCATTTATTGAATAGGGAGTCCTTTCCCCATTGCTCGTTTTTGTTGGCTTTGTTGAAGATCTGATGGTTGTAGGTGCGTGGCATTATTTCTGGACTCTCTATTCTGTTTCGTAGCATGGAAGTAGCACCACAGGACTAAGGTCATGTGGGCCAAAATCCTGCCTGCCACAGGCACTTTTTTTTTTTTTTTTTTTTCTTTCTGATGAGTCTGGCTCTTGTCGCCCAGGCTGGAGGGCAATGGCGCGATCTCGGCTCACTGCAACCTCCGCCTCCGGGGTTCAAATGATTCTCTTGCCTCAGCTTCTCGAGTAGCTGGGATTACAGGTGCCCACCACCATGCCTGACTAATTTTTGTATTTTTAGTAGAGATGAGGTTTCACAAACTTAGCCAGGCTTGTGTTGAACTCCTGACTTCCTGATCCACCCGCCTCAGCCCCTCAAAGTGCTGGAATTACGGGCGTGAGCCACCATGCTCAGCCAGAAATATTTAGATACCAGAAAGCTTGTAGTTGTGTTTAGAGTAGAAAAATTTTAAAAGTTAAAAATTAAACTGTAAAAAAAGGTTAACATGGTTAACATTACAAAAGCATATATTGTATCATGGTTTTGTAATGAGCTAATTTAGCAAAGAGAATTTCCAAATTACATTTTTCCAGAATTTCTTTTTTTGTGTTTCTGGTTAGAGTGGGCCACAAAAGACATTCTTAAAAGATTTTGAAGAGTGGACAGGATGCAGTCATTTTGTAGTACACAATGTTTTGCTTATCATCTCTTTGTTGTAAAACAATACCTGAGACAGCAATTGCTTTGTTTTTTTTGGTATTAAAATTATTATTTCATGCTGGAGTCCTTCAAATCCATGTTGTGGCAAAATCAGGACACATGTAAAATATATTACAATACATAAAATTCTGCAAACTTAACCAAAATTGTGGTAAAATTAACATATCAATTACAGGCAATTTATCACACAAGTAATATAAAGTTAAAAGATGAGAAAAGGTAGCATTAGTCTTCTAAGATCCTGTTTACTGCATGCATCTAAAGTTCACAGGTCCAGGTTGCATAACTGCAGTTGGCAGTAGATCCTCCAGTTTGGTTTTGAATAATCTCAACCAAACAACCCAAAAATGCCACTCTGGTAACAAAACAGCTCGTAATACCCCTCTGACCTCTGATACAGCAGACACTGACCAAGATAACAAGAACTGAGGAAATAGTAAACGGAAGAATGATTTCTTACAGAGAGAGAGTGATTTTCAATAATATGCACATAGCACAGGTGTTGAAAAAACTATGACACTTGTTAAAGTGATAGATAGTCCTGATTACTCAGGACTATCATGATAGCTGCAGGAACTATTGCCATGGGATTTTGCAGTAAGGAAGAGAGATTAGACTCAACTCCGAATACATTACAGAAAAGTGGAAATTTGTATTCAGGGTAGGGTTAACTAAAAAATCAGTGCATTTCATGATATAACTGATCTTATAAAATGAACATGATTATATCAAGATGCAGAAAAAATATTTGACAATATTTGATATCCATTGATGGTAAAAACTGAGCAAACGAGAAAGCAAAATAAGCATTCAATTAGTGTGAAAAAAATCTATAAATAATCTATAGCTGATATAATATATAGTGGTGAAAGATAAAGTGTTTTTTTTCCCCTAACAGGCAAGGATTTCTCTCACCACCCTTATTTATTACTATACTGAAAGTTCTATCACAGGCAGTAAGTCAAGAAATAGAAATCAAAGTATTCCGATTGTAAAGGAATAAATAAAATGATGCCTATTCACAGAAAACATAATTGTCAATGTAGAAAATTTTAAGGCTTCTATTTAAGCAATATCTTGGAATAAACAACTGAATTGAGCAATGTTATAAGACATAAGATCAATATACACAATTCTGTCATCTTTCTGTTAACTAGTGATGAAGAATAAAAACAATAACATAACGTGTCATCATTTCATGATACGCATGAGCTCTGCTCCATGAGAAAGTAATCTTAAATTAAGTAAAGTATGTACAGAAAATATATGCTAAAATTTTTAAATTATTGGTGAAATATATGATAGAAATAATTGTAAAGACATATCATGTTAATGAATTTGGAAGACTCAAAATTATTAAGATGACAAATATACCAAACTGAGTGATAGACTTAATGTAACAGCAATCAAAGTCACAGTAGGATTCTTCATAGAAATAGACAAGTTGATTCTCAAATTCATATGAAGAAGTAAATGGAACTATACTTTCCAAAATAATTTTATAAAAGAACAGATTGAGAGTACTTATGATGTTATGGATGTGTTCCATCCACTTTCTCTCCTGGCTCACAAAATATTGAGAGTTGTAACTCCCAGTACATCAGAATATGGTCTTATTTGGAGACAAAGTCTTTATAGAGGTGGTCAAGTTAAAATTAGATGAGTAGTCTGGGCCCTGAACCAATATGACCGGCATCCTGATAAAAAAAGAACAGTTGGACACAGACAGAAATTCACAGAGGGAAGATGATATAGACAGATAACAGAAGCCAGTCATCTGCAAGTCAAAGAGAGAAACCTAGAACAGATCTTTTCCTCATAGCACACATAAGAAAACAACCCTGCTGACATTTTGATTTCAGATTTCTAGCCCCTAGAAGTGTGAGATAATAAATGTCTGTAACCTCAACCCAACCACTCAGTTTGTGGTATGATGTTACAGTAACCACAGCAAGCTAACACATATAGCCATTGATTTTAAGAGTTATTATTAATCTAAGTTAAGAAAGCCAGTTTAATATAATCGAACGACCAATGAAACAAAGACCAATGAAACAACAGAAAATCCATACATAGGCAAACACAAACAAAATTACCTTATTTTTTACAAAAATGCAAGAGCAACTTAATGTAGAAAATACAGTCTATCATCAAAAGATGTAGGACCAAGGGTATATCCATATTTTTTTAAAACACAAAGAAAAAGAGAGAGAGGGAGGGGAAGGTGGAGCGGAATGGAGACGAAGTAGTAGAAGCAGCAGTTAACCTTTTCTTCATGCCATATAAAACACTAATTCAATCTGTGTTACAGAAGTAAATATAAAACACGCAATCATAACACATTTAGGAGAAAATCTTTGTGATCTTGGATTAGACTAAGTGTTTTAGAACTGATATCATGTACATTAGACTTCATTAAAATTAAAAACATTTTTCTGTGAAGGACACAGTTAAGAGACTGAAAGAGACTACTTGCAGATGACATGGAAAACAAAGGATTTGTATTCAGAATGCATAAAGAATGATCAGAACTCAGTAGTAAGAAAACAATCATAAAAATTTGCAAATGATGTGAAGAGACACTTCACCAAAAAAATCCACAAATTACAAATAAACATATTAAAAGATGCTGAATATCACCAGTAATTGAAAAAATGAACATTAAAACCATGCTGAGAAACAACTAAACACCTATGAGATGGCTTAAACTCTTTAAGAAAAGAATAATAATAACAAAAGCAAGTGTTGACTGGCCCAGGGAGCAATGGGATTACTCAAGCATTGCTGCCAGGGATGCAAATTGCACAGCCACATAGCAAACAGTTTGGCAGCTTCCTACAAGGCTAAACATACACATACATTATGACCCAACAATCATGCTTCTAGTATTTATCCTAGATAAACAAAAACTGATAATTACACAAAAATCTGTATACAAATGTGTAGCAGCATTCAACACATTGCCCCAAAACAAAAACAACCCAAATGGCCTTTCAGGAGATAAACTGTGATGCATTCACATTCAGCAATAAAGTGATATGAACGAATGTTTTATGTAACAAGGACAGATCTCAAGTGAATTATGGTAAGTGGGCAAACTCAATCTTAAAATATTACATACCCTCTGATTTCATATTTTACAGCATTTAAGAAAAGTCAAAAATATCAGAACTAGAACAAACTAGTTGTTACCATGGTTTGGAAGATGAAATAAAATTTGAATACAACGGACCAGCATGAAAGAATTCTTTGGAACGTTAGAATTATTTTGTATACTTTTTGTTGTAACAATTGCAATAATATAATTATTACAATAATATAATTATGGATTAAAGCTCATAGAACTATATACCAAAGTAGCATGAATTTACTTTAAGAAACTTAAAATTTTTAATTTTTTACTGGTAAAAGAATTGAGGAAATCAAAAGCTTTAATACATTTTAATGTTGAATTTAACTTTAATTAAAAATAACTAAAATTTCAAGAATTTTAACATTTTATTCAATGGGTCTTTGTGCTCTCCATAGGTCAATGTATGTTAACAATTAAACCTTGCAGACTTTGTGTGGATAATTACTCATCCTTTCAGACATTTATTTGTAGTATCATTACATTTAACATGCTGAAAGGAATTATCTGTTGTCACTTTCCTGGAAAAAAAGTTTTGGTTTGATACAAAGTGCCATTTTTTATTTTCCTGTCAAAAGGTTAGACAATACTTTTAAGTGATTAAGAAATCACTTTCTAAAAATTAAATTTAAAATATTACAGTTCAAACACAAAAGAAGCATTTGTTCTTAAGGTACACTTTGTGAGGTCAAGTAACGTCCCTTCCTTTCACAAGAACTACATTCTAATCTTGAAACTCAGGTTAGGATAAATTATACTTATTTCCTCACAGTATGATGCTATGGTTAAACTATGAAATAATTTCAATACAGTGTTAAGCCCAGTGGAGTGATTTTTTTGCATTGTTAAATCTGAAACAGGGAACTATGGTCATGTATTTATTTGTTACTGGGATATAGTTTGCATATGGAAGTAAATAATACCAGATTGTCAAACAAAAATAAAATGCATTGTGTTGTTCATCTTCTAAATACTAATGAATGTCAACTTGTGTTCTAATTATCCCTCTAAGGGGAAGTCTATTGATCAAAAAAAGACTGGATTCAAGATAAAAGAATCCCAAGGCAGTAATTCTATGCTAGTCATAAAGCAAATTATAATCAAACACATGATGGTTTGTTCTTTTTACAAACACAAGTTTTAATATATTGAAATTCATAACAATGGATTTATTTTAAAGTAAATTCTGTTTACACAAATGTTTAACTTTTGTGAAAGACACAGAGTAAGTAGTAGTCAGTTTGGAGCACATGTCTACCAGATGACTGACTTCTGGGTAAATGTGATTAATATTAGATACTCTTATTATTTATTATACTATCCTAAAAATGAATTAATATCCACTATATTACTGAAAAGTGATAAAAATATAGGAAGTTAATATATTACTTTGTTCATTCATTCAATAAATATTTCTTGATCACTTTCTATTGGTCAGACCCTGTCCAAATACAAGCAAACAAAACCAATAAAATCACTTGACATCTTCGGGCTTACATTCTACCAGAGGTCATAAGACAATTTTTTAAAAATCGAATAACTAAGAAAATCATAGCAATGCTACAAAATAATAAGTTCCAACAGAAAACAAATTATAACAAGTTAATGAAAATTAGGAGGAATATGATCATACCTTTAAAAAAGGTTGATGGCTTTGAATATATGCCCCTTCCAACTCTCATGTTAAATTGCAATCCTCATTGTTGTAACTGGGGCCTGGTGGGAGGTATTTGGGTCATGGGAGCACATCCCTCATGGCTTGGTGCTGTCCTTGCGGTAGTGAATGAGTTCTTATGAGATCAAGGTGTTTAAGCATGTGGTACCTCACTTCCTCACTTTTTTGCTCTTGCTCCTGCTGTGGCTCTGTGACATGCCTGTTCCTGCTTTACCTTCCCCAGGGAATAAAAGCTCCCTGAAGCCTCCCCAGAAGCTGAGCAGATGTCAGCACTATGCTTCCTGTACAGCCTGCAAAACTATCAGCCAATTAAACCACATTCTTTATAAATTATGCAGTCTCAAGTGTTTCTTTTTTTTTTCTTTTTTCTTTTTTTTCGTTTTCTTTCTTTTTTTTTTTTTTTGAGATGGAGTCTTGCTGTGTCACCCAGGCTGAAGTGCAGTGGCGGGATCTCGGCTCACTGCAACCTCCAGCTTCCAGGTTCACGCCATTCTCCTGCCTCAGCCTCCCGAGTAGCTGAGACTACAGGCGCCCGCCACCACGCCCGGCTAATTTTTTGTATTTTGTTTAGTAGAGACGGAGTTTCACTGTGTTAGCCAGGATGGTCTGGATCTCCTGACCTCGTGATCTGCCGCCTTGGCCTCCCAAAGTCCTGGAATTACAGGTGTGAGCCACCGCACCCAGCAATGCAAGAACAGCCTAACATGGAGGTGGTTATGATTGACATCATTGTGAAGATGATATCTGAGAAAATTCTTGAAGAATGTAACACAGTCAAGGTTGCAGGGAACCAAAAATTGGATCTGATTTGAAAATATTGGAAAGCTTATTCCCAAGCCACTAATCCGTTTAAAAATCTTGGGCCCAGACTAGTATCTGACACGTAAAAGATTGTTGAAGAAAACAGTAATTGAATGCAAGCACATTATCTAAACCAATTTATATATTTGAGGAATCATGAAATTAGAGTTGAAGTTTACTTTATAGATTTGCATTCCTATGAGTCTTGTGACACATAAGAAAGCGTCCTGGGCAAACAAGCCAGCTATATATGGAATTCTTAGATGCTAGAGTTATGCTGCATTCAAAGGAAGTCATATCACAAATCCTGTGATTTCGGACTATACTAAGCAGAGTGTTTGTGATAGCATTGGCAAAACTTCTCTCTGACACTTTTTATTCTAACAGGAAACCTCAAAAAGATAAAGCTCATCGAATATACAAGGCAGTGATGCAGAGGAACCTTGGGACAAAAAGAATTAAGGTGATGACCAGAAACAATAAATATTCAGTAGCAGAATTTCGTTCACTCATAAAATAGAAGCCACTGGAATAACCTCATCTTATACTATATGTTTTTTTAAGTGGTATAAGAATTTTGTCAAAAAGAAAACAAAAAATTAACAATGTCATTTGTTTTCATTTCTCAGATGCCTCCAGATCACTACATGGACATTCAGATATTCAATATTTGAAGGAAGAATTTTTCCAGCATTAAGGTAGAAACAGAGATTTTGTTAGATTAATCATGTTGATCTCAGGACAAATACAGGAAGTGCTATTTATTTAAAGATAAACATTACCCAGTAAAAGGTCTAAAAACAAAATGTAGTATAAAAAAAACACATAGCATTCAAGAGGTAGATACACAATTTATTGTGGCAATTCATTTATCTTTTTCCTCAATTCAAACTGTATTTCAGGAAATAATGGGTTCTTTTATATCCCTTCTTTGATGAAGGTACCAAGATGCATATTGCTGTTGCATGCACTGTGAGATATATGCTTCCATCTTTGCTTTCTAGTATCCACAAGCTATAGGATAAACTATAAACAAGCTATAGGACAAGCTATAGGATAAACCCTCCTTGACACTGCCACACTATCCCTTCTGCCTTCAAAGGATTATCACAGCATGTATGGTATGAACACATAGATTTTATTTCTACATTATTAGTGTTTTTCAGATATTCTAAGTAGAAATTACAACTTAAAATAAGCTATAGTGTTCTTGGCTAATTTGATTTTGTCTTTATTGTGGGACAGACTTAAAAATTTTTAGGCTTCAACAACCCCATCTGTCCCCTAATTGGCTTAGTTACCCTAAATTCATAACACCAAGTATCCTAGGCAGGTCTACATTGCATAGTAATCATCACATTTTAGGCACCTAAAGAAGAGGAAAATTTTTAAAAATCAGAAGGTAAATACACTTTGGATATAGTTTCATATATATTACACATATGAGAAAAGCATATAAATATATATGTGTATATACATTGTCTTTTGTGAAATCTGTAGGATTTCCATACATATATCTTATTACATGTTTAACACATGTAGTAGTGTAATCCTAGTCTTGTCCATTCTTATAGCCTCAATAAAAACTAAGTCATTCCTCCTGAAAGAAAAACTCAGCTCAAATACTGAATGAGAATCATGCCTTTTTTTTCAGATTTTCTTTTATGTTTTCATTTAACTTAAACAGTAGGACCGTGTGGCTGACTTGCCACCACTACTACTTGAGAAAGCCACTACAGCAGTTACTACTGTTACCACTTGAGACTGTCATTACAAGACTGAACGAAGGGATGAAGGTAGAAATGAAAACTTAAGACAAAAGAAACTGTTTTAAGGAAAGGCTAGCATGGGGAAGAAGAAAGCTCCCTACTTCTAGTGAGCAAAGGCAGCCCACAAGCTTCTACAGCCCTTTGTTATTTATTGGGTAACAAGAGCAAGGAGCAGGCGCTAACTATTGGTCAGCTGCTTAATTGATCACATGTTCACATTGCTGCTGACAGGCTTCAATTGTGCCTAATCGTAAGAAACATTTGTGCAGCCTCCAACAGGACTGTGGTTTATTTTCTATTCTACACATATAGTGAGAACATCACCCAAGGTATACATAGCTAAGTTGTGAAGGAGAGCACAGTTACAAAGCACATAATGTAAAAGTATTTCTCTTACAGCCAGGATCTGTAATTGCTCTGAGAGACGTGAACTACTATGTTGAGAAGATGATGGTGGTTTTCTGATCAACTCATGCAGCTGTGGTCCTCACAGTGATCCACATTCACTTTATTTAACTTTTTGTGACATTGATGTCTTTGTGTGTGTATATGTGTGTATATGCATGTGCATGTACCCACATGGATATTGTTTAAAAGTTTATAACAGTTAAAAATATTTATAAAACTTATATGAGTGTAACCATCTTTTAAAAAATAGAGTACCAGAAATTTAGAAACCCTTTATAGATGTACATAAAGCTCATAATCTATTATTCTAGTTTTTGATAAAACTGATTCTTTTGTATTGTCTTGACTATATATTAGATTGTTGTAAATATATTGCACTATTATTGTACATGGTCCATATCACATTACCCTATTTAATTCATACCCTTTGTCAAGTGCCTTTATAATCTATCACAACAGAAGAAGTAGAATCAGGGCAATGATGAAGGTAAAGCAAGTGAGGTTTTCTCCATTCTTCTCAGGACAATATGTAAAGGGAAACCAAACAACTAAATAATTAAATTATATTTTACTATAATATTCAAAGATAACGAAGTTTAATGCAATAAATTCATGGTATAAAAACATAAAAATTCTAAACAAAACCAGATTGCACCCTGCACTTGCACAACTTTACCTTACTGGCTTTGTCCTAATTTGGGCTCTAGATAGTGAATATTTTTATTCCCAAATGCTAGGATTGAATGTGTCTCCCAAAGTTCATTTGTTGGAAACTTAATCCCTAATGCAGCAGTGTTGGGAGGTGGGGCCTACTGAGAGGTATTTAGGTTATGAGAGTGTCACTCTCATGGATGGGTTAATGCCAATTTCAAAAAAAACTTGAGACTATGAGTTTGATACCTCTCTCTCTCTCTCTCTGTCTCTCTCTCCACACACACACACACACACACACACACACACAAACTCCTCTATCTGTCATGATTGACACAGCAAGAAGGTCCTCACTCGGTGCCCACACCTTGACAATGAAATTTGCAGCTTCCAGAACCGTGATATAAATTTTTCTTTATAAATTATCCATCATGTGATATTCTCTTATAGTAACACAGGACTCAAAAAGATATCCATTGATGTTGATATTATCTTCATGATTTGCTTTGACAAGTAGAATATTAGCATATGTAAAGCCAAGAAAGCATTTCAATGTGATTGTGTAACTTGGCAGGACCTCTTGTATTCTAGGATTCTAGATGACAAGAACATGCCCTGGAAATCAGTTGGTTCTAACATATAAATACAGAAGAAAAAGAAAAATGAGACCTATAGTTTGGAATCACAATCAAGATCAAGGCCAAGCTGGGCCAAGATGACCTGCACCCTAGTAGAAGGCCTACCAACCTTTAGACCCTTGAACAAACCGATGCATAAATTTATCGTAAAGGCATATAAAACTTGTAGTTTATTTAACAATTTTATTATAATACTTGAGGTGTGTATGAATGAATCTCAAATATAGTTTTGTATATTTCACAGTGTATATAAGCATCATGAAAATATAGTTTGTGAATGGAGTAGAAGTACTGCATTGAAAATTACACAGCCATACAAACACAAAGAGAAAAACAAAATGGAAGAACAAGTCAACATAAGGCATCGCAATGCTCAGCTGTCAATAAGATTTAGATAAGCATAAAATGTTCAAATCTTTTAAACAACTCTTGACTACAATTAGTTGAGTATATAAATACATAAACCTAAATGTGTATATTCGTGATTTATCAAAACACATTAATGTACCTACTAAATATATCAAGACATAAAATTTAAATGCCAGCCAAAAAAGCTTTTATACTTCTCCTCTTTCATTACAATCTCACTTTTCTTATAAAGGCCGCGATATCACCTGTGGCTATAATGTAGTATTTTTGATCATGTGTAAACTTTATATTAGAGGACTAATACACAGAAGTATTTTTGTTTGTTTTAAATTTACAATTCACCCACACTTTTGTTTTTAGCATTAGCTGGTACAATTTTTAAATATATTTATTGGTACACATATTTATTCACTAATGTTGTTATTAATACACTTTTAGATGTTTTTGCCTGCTGTGGTACTATTCTGAACATGGGCATAAATAACATTGAACATGTCCTTGGTCATGCATGTATGCTTGCATTTCTCTTTAATATCAAAATAGGATAAGAATTGATAGTACCTAGGGTCTTGGTTTATGCAACTTTGGTAGACATTGTCAAAGAAAACTCTCAACGTTAATTGTTCACAAAAAGATGCCTAAACAATCTTTAAATTATCCTCTTTTTTAAATCATAGTTTTTCTTTATCAAATATTATTGTCTTATAGATCAAAAACTCATTCATTTTTATCTTCACAATTTCTAGCATGTATAAGGAGACTGAGTGAAAGGTAGGGTATTCTACATAAATAATTTCATGGGAGAGTTAGTCATTTAGAAATTAGTCAATTAAGACTTTAGCATATGTTATTTTAAACCACACACCCATTATATGCTTAATAAATATTTGTGTAATAAAATATATTGAACAAGTTACATAATAACACAGGCCCTCAACTTTATGATTACATAAAGAGAACTAATAATAACTACTTGAGAAAGTTATGGTAAGGATTAAAGGTAATCTGTATAAAATTCCTGAAGTACTGCATGTATTGAGTTACTAGAATTTTAATAAATATTGATTTAAACTCACTGGCAATTATATTTTTCTGTCTCACGTAAATAATCCATTTGGCTAAACAGAAATGCAAGATAGAATAGCTTATTCAATTTCCTAATGCTAGATATTCTGAAAAAGACAATGTAAGGCAGATATTTGCATTGAATTGCAGCAAATGTAGTGTCTGTGTGTATGCATATATGTGTGTGTGTTTGTGTGTGTGTCTATATATAGTTATAATTGTGCCATTTACAGAATTCTGTAATTTACAAAATATTTACATAATCTGATGGCTGCCTCAGTGCTCTGAGTTAATTTTACCATCTAGTATTTATTCTTAAAAATCAATGGGAATTTTTGTAGATAAAATCTTATCAGTCCAAAGTAGTCTTAATACTACTTAAAACAACAAAACCATCACCACCTCCCCCACACACATTCATGCACATATGCACACATACCACACTTTTAAAAATGTACATACATTTTACTATAAATTATTTAAAAATATGTGCTTAACAATATTAAAATGTGAACAGAAAAAAATGTTTTTTCAAAAATGAATTTTCTATGAAGATATACAACATATAAGACATATTTTCAAAGTTAGAAAAAAGAAAGAAAAAATACAAAAAAATGCAAGAAATCAAGTCAACTTAAGCACCTTCTCAAAAAACAAAAAACCTAAACTCATTAGTAAAGAATAAATAGACTAACAAAGGCTTCACAGCAATCAAATTATTGAAAATAAATAAATATGACATAGGAAAAAATAATCTAACACAATGCTAGCAAGCCTTTGAGAAAATATTACATGAGTATTTTTTGTACAAATGTAAATTTAAGGAATTTTTAATATCATCGGTTGAATGTATTAAAATTAAAATACTATAAGACATTTGTCTTAATTCTCAGAATCTTTTCCAGGTAGATAGATAGATAGGTAGATAGATTTACACACACATACATGTATTTGTATGTGTGTTAAATATAGATATATATGAGAAAGATTCTAAAAATTAAGAAGTATTTATGTAAGTGTTATCTAAATAAGAACAGATAGGAAATAAAAGACCTTGCAAAATAAATGAAACATATGAAATAAATTCATTTGTCATATTATTAATGTCTCATATATAAATACACGATGTATTTTTACTCAATTACCTATTGTATTGATACTGAAAATCACCATTTTAATAAACCCAAATTCACAAATTATAGGCAAACTTGGCAAAAGAAAATGTTCCAAAAATAATTTACATGAATTAAATGAAATGTTGCACAACAATTAAAAGTATTACACCAGTAGATTCCAAATCATTTACATGAGGTATGGTTCAAATACAAAACGTGATTCAGAGAATTGTACACAACGTATCATTTTTAAATCAAGCAACACAAACGTTTATGAATCATAATTGCATAATTTTTAGAAATGTGTATATATGTATATGTGTGTTTGTTGATACACATGTAGACACAAAATATGAAAGTTGCACATCCAATTTAACAGCATATGATACAGAAAGAAGCACAATCTGCTGCAACAGTGAAGATAGAACAGAGGCAATCAACCTAATAGCAATAAAGAAGAGATTGCACTAAATCCAAAATTACATATCACATGATCCCATTTATACAATTGCTTACGTATATATACATGAGTATGCATATCTATTCATAGCACCTTAGCAAAAAGTAGAAACACACCTACACCTATTAATTCATAGTGAAAAAAATAAATTAACACTAAATATGTATCATAGATTGTATTGATTTTTGTGTGTGCTTGTGTGTGTGTATATCTATGTGTGTGCATGTCTGTATATATTTGCATAAGCAATAACAAGGAGGGAGAACATTACTTTGTGAGCTTTTGGACCAGGAGGATAAATATGGAATATGAATAGTCCCTTATGCTTCATACCTTATTATATTACATCATACATGCTTTAGATTTAAAAAATGAGTAAGAGAATTAAATGCTGCAAACATCCATCATTTGAACAAATGACAATAAAATGTAACAGAAAAATTATATTTTGAAGACTATGCTGTTAGTATGTGATGTTTATTTATTTTTTGTACTTTTCAAAGTATGTTTCAGAGTGTTTTGGATATTCTTTTATATATTCTGTTTTCATATGTCTCCACTAGTAGAAAATCATTTAGGAAACCCGGAAAGAAAAGTAGCTAAACTAACAAACAATGTAAAAACTGGATTCAGTAAATACAAAAATTGCATGAGAGTATAATTTTAATCATTTAATCATTATTTCCTTTCAAAAACATTTGTCTTTTATGTGGAGATCAAGATTGTAAGAACGTAAGCCATCATCATATAACTATATTATAAAAAATGATTATATGACAAATGAAGTTATTTTATTTATTTATTTATTTATTTATTTATTTATTTATTTTTCTGACGAAGTTTCACTCTTGTTGTCCAGGCTGGAGTCCAATGGCGCGATCTCGGCTCACTGCAACCTCTGCCTTCCGGGTTCGAGCTATTCTCCTGTCTTAGACTGCCAAATAGTTGGGATTACAAGCACTCATGACCACGACCAGCTAATTTTTGTATTTTCAGTAGAGATGGGGTTTTGCCATGTTGGCCAGGCTGATCTCCAACTCTTGACCTCAGGTGATCTGCCCTCCTCGGCCTCCCAAAGTACTGGGATTACAGGTGTCAGCCACCGTTCCCAGCCCAAGTGAATTTATTTTATATGTTTTAAATGATTTTGCGAGGTTCTTTATTTCCTGCTTGTTCTTATTTAGATAAAAACTGCACAAAGAATTTACTTATTTCTGGTATTACATGTTTACTAAATCAAGGAAAGAAGACTGCACTCTACTTTTCCGTTGATATCCACCTACGTAAAGGTAGTTTGAAACATTTATAGAAACGCTGAAAGGAATTACTACTGACAATACATTCTTAAATGACAAAATGTCAGCAACTGTCCTAACTTTATTGCTGTATTTTGCGTATATCAACAAAATTTTATTATGTGAGTAAGCAATTTAAAAATCCTTTAGGGTTCTATTATTAACTTCTCAGAATTAACTTCAAAACGCAGGAAAAAAAGGAACAACAAAGATAACATTTTGGTCAGCAAAATGTCTCTAAACATATAATTCAATCAGCTAAAATGGCTATCAAAATCCATGGGTGTCAATCATGGATGTGTGCTCCATGAGTGAGTGGAAAGAACACACAAATATGCTTCCCAAGGTTAGAGGAAACATTTTGAAGTAGAAATCCAAGTTCTTTTTTTCCACAATAAAAAAGATACATTTTTTAAAACCCTCAGATTATATGTAAATTGTAATTGATCATAATGGCACCAGAAGAACAAACTTCAAAGGGACCGATTAATATAAAGGAATATAAGACAAAGAATCTGAGTTGAAATTTCTCCTTGGAAGAGACAGAAATAATCAACAATTGTATGAAAAAATGCTCAACATTTTTCCTAATCACCAGAGAAGTGCAAATTAAAAGGTACTTTATACCTACGAGTGAGAATGGCCATTATCAAAAAGGCAAATGACGGCAAGTGTTGGGAAGAATGTAGAGAATGTAGAACCATTGTACAGTGATAGTGGGAACGTAACTTAGTACCATCATTTTGGAAAATAGTATGGAGGTTCCTCAAAAAACTAAAAATAGAATTGCCATATGATCCAGCAATTTCATTTCTGGGTATATACCTAGAGGCATAGACACATATTTCAAAGAGATGGTGCACTCCATTGCACATTGCACATTTCAACATTATTGACAATAGTCATGATATGGAAGCAACCTAAATCTGTATCAGTGAATGAATGGATAAAGCAAATGTGATATACACACACAATGGAATACTATTGCGCCTTAATAAAGGAGGAAATTCTGCCATTTACATCATGGATGAAATTGGAGGAGATTATGCTAAGTGAAATAAGCCAAGCACAGGAAGACAAATACTGTATGATCTTACTTATAGGTAGAATCTAAAAAGTCGTTGTCACAGAAACAGAGAGTAGAAAAATGGTTATTAGAGGTGCAGAGGAATTAAGAGTGAAGGAGAGAAGGAGAATGGGAAATGATAGAGAAAAGATAGATGTTGCTCAAAGGGTAAAAAGTTGCAGTTACACTGGATGAATAAATTTTAGGAATCCGTTGCACTGCATGGTGACCATAGTCAATAATAATGTATCATGCATCTCATGATTGCTAAAAGAATATATTTTTAAATATTCTCATCACAAAAATGAGAGGATGGAAAGGTGATGCCGAGTTGGCTTGAGTGAATCTTTTTACCTTGTATGTACAAAGACATCATGGTGTAGCCCTTAAGTATATGTAATTCTCATTTGTTAATTTAAAATAAATTAATTAATTTTTAAAAGGAAAAATAGATAATATGTCCATAAGTTAGCCATGCTCAGAAAATCAGATAAAATAACTTCCAGGTGAAGGTTATCAAAACTTTCTATACTTTTGGAATATATAATTTCAATGATATATGAAGTTCTTAACCATATAATAAAATCTTCTAAACTTATTATATAAAAACCAAGTATTAATTCAAAAATCTCACATGATTTTACAGAACAATCTTAAGAAAATAATATTTATTAAATTCTAATTATATATTAATCAAAATTAATATATAAATAAAAAGTAAACATAATCCAAAATTATATTAAAAGATTAAGGCCCTAAGGCAAAATGACCTTTATTTATGAGAGCAAGGATAACCAAATATTAAAATTTATATAAATATAGGTAGCCCCAGTTATAAATCTAAGATAAAAAATAATTTACTATTTTCTTAGGAGCTAAATAATTTGATACAAAGCTATTTCCATTTTTGTTAAAATATTGAGCAAGTAGTATTAAACAGTTAAAAAACAACAGATTAATTTCAAAGTTGATATATAAATGACTAACAGATACAGCACAGAACTGGAGGTTGTGCCTGTGATTCAGAGCAAATTTGAAGTATGTGCCTCATTTAAGAACTGGGAGGGTTTATCTATTGCAATAGGAGCAGAGAAAGTATATTAATAAAGATGACGGAATGGTGAGCACTCCGTGAGATCTATTTGAAATTCTAGGTGATTTTAGTCTAAATTCTCATCCTTAACAGAAGTTACATTAGACAAACCTGAGCAGATAAATTAACAAAAAAATGAACTAATATTGTGGTTATGGTTGAAGCTATTCTAAAGCAGTAGAATAGTTCTAAAGAAAAAGTTATAGCGGAAAAAAGCCTGAAAATCATTTTTATCCATAGAGAAGATAGGGAATCAACCTTTGTGTCCATCAATGGAGGAAAAGATGATTGAATAAAGAAAATGTATATATCCACAATGAAATACTGTGCAATTATAAAGAAAAATTAAAATTATGTCTTTTATATTAGCATAGATGAAACTAGATGCTGTTATCTTGAGTGAAACAAGAAACATAAAGACAAATGTTGCATGTTCTCACTTTTCAGTGGGAACCAAACTGTGTGTACATATAGACTTAGAGTGTGATATAATAGACATTGGATACTCTAAATGGTGGGAGAGGGGTAGAAGGGGAGTGACTGTTGAAAAATTACTTAATGGATACAATGTACATTATTTGAGTGATCAATACACTAGAAGCTCAAACTTAAGGACTATACCATATATCCATATTTGCATATATTGTGTAGCACAATTGCACTTGTACCACTTAAATTTATACAAATAAGGAAATAAAATATATTTTTTAAAATTATTTTTCATATGAAGCAATATACAAATTGTAATGACATTTAACAATGATAATTAGGAATACTGAAATATTCACACACATATACATATGTTTTAATTAGATGACTATTTTAGAAACCTATTGACACTAAATCAATACTGTCAATCTAAGTGTCTATTAGTCATGAATGGATAAAGAAAATGTGATATATATATATATATATATATATACACACACACACACACACACCATCAAAACTACTAAGATGATAAAAGAATGGAATAATGTCTTTTGCAATAACTTGAATGGAGCTGGAGGCCATATTTGTAAGTGAAGTAAACTCAAGAATGGAAAATCATATATTGTCTTGTAAGTGGGAACTAAGCTACAGAAACGAAAAGACAGTGTGATATAATAAACTTTGGAAATTCAAAAGGAGAAGGATGAGAGATAAGTGAGTGTTAAAAAACTAAATGTTGGGTTCAATGTACGCTACTTGGGTGAAAGCTGCACTGAAACCTCAGACTTAACCCTATTCAATTCATTCAGGTGACCCCAAATCACTTGTAGCCCAAAAGCTATGAAAAATATATATATTTGTCAACAGTTTCTCTTCTTTTGTGATCTTATATAAGGCAAAAAAACCCATTATTATGTCAATATATAAATTATATATTATCTAAATATAATGCATACAAAATAATATATCGTTATTTATATAATAAAAAAATTGCCTTGACAAAGGTCACAAAAAAGAAAACACCTTTGACAAACTGAAGATAGTTTCAGTAATATGTATTTGAGTCAATTATACACATACATAAGTATAGGATATCATCTAAAAAGATAGTTATATAGATTAATAATTTTTCAGTGATAACATATTTTAAAACAAATCGATATTCACCAAAAAATATTGGCAAAACTTAGTATTATTATTTGAGTAATAAAGAGCCTTATAGAGTTGTTATGAAGTAACAAAATATATGTAACACAATATAAGGTGTTGCTCCTATAAATCATAGCTCTATTTTATGTTATTATTTAATAGATATTTATTTTATTCACCTCTTAATGTAATGAAAATGGAATTTGATACTAAAGATTTGTCTTCTAAAACAATGTTTTTAAATTTCCCCGGTCTCCTTCTTAATTTGTAACATTTTATCTTTCTTACCTACCTACTTTTTCCCTTTTCTTGCTGATCAAGTCCACCCTTACGGAGTTTACCAGACTTCTGTAGGAATTCATTAGGGCCCACGATAGTCACCACTTTCTATCTATCAACTATGAAATGATAACAATATATTTATGTTTTAGACTCTCAACTCCTACATCTATATTAATTCTCTAGTATTTGCTTCCAATTTGTTGAATTTGTCCTCAACTGCTTATGTAAGGGCTTCACATAGATATATCATCATTAATTTAGGCTCGTCCTGCCTAAATGTAAGTGATGTCTTAATTCTGATCCTATTTTTATTAGGATTCTGACCCTTATTCATGCTGTAGAGTAATATCAAGATTACTTAGGCTTGCAGAGGCAAATATTTGTAAGGGATGACAATATCTGTATAATGTTAGAAGAACTTTATTACTTTATTGTGCAGATTTAATGTTATAAGGCTTGTAACAACAGAATGCATTTGCTTTATTTTCAATAATATATTCTAACAGTAGAATTGGTAGTGAACATTTATGGTTAATACTTATAATGTGAAACTAACAATTATTAGCTATCTTGACTGTAGCACTTTAGGATTAGATGGCTCTGAAATAATCATACCTGCCATATATGATTTGCCTCATAAAAAACAGTCACTAAGATTGTAAGAGGAACATTTTATAATTTTATAATTGAGTATAGGGTATGCCAATATCATGGTACAAAGAGAAAATGATTAAAATATTCAAATGTGTTTAGCTGTAACTCTGAAAAATTAATATATAGAAAAAATGCACATGTGTTCTCAAAGTTATTTACAGTCACAAGGATAAAATATTTTATTGTAATTATAAAAAAAACTGTTAACTGAAGATTCATAGGACTAACACATGGCATGACTCTCTAGAGGAAATTATTCTTATCTTCTTCTTTCTTTCTTTTTTCTACTTACCACGAGCAAGACTTTCTCTGAGAAATCTGTACTTTCTTTGCCACAGTTTCTGTACACTTCTTATCCTATAAAATATACACTTATAGTCAGGGCGGTGGGGAATGACACAGATGGTCAGGGTGGTTCCTTGCAATTTTGTTTCCAGACATTGTCTTTTCCTCTTAACTATACCCCTTGTATTACTCTCATTTGTGCTAATTACTTGGTATTATGACAATCCCATGTCGACCTTCTGTGAATGCAAGTTTCTCCTCAAATAATACTTATGCAACTCTTATCGAGTATTTTAATAATATAAAGAACACAGAATTATGTTATTTTGATGTGTAGGGGATTATTTTATTCTGTTTTAGAACCAGAAAAAAAAAGTTAGGAGGAAATGTCTGAGCCAAAAAATTAGATGGCATATTAGGAAAAGCATTTATTCTCATCCTCAAGGCCTAAAACTAAACACCAAGGCTCTTTGCAGTGATCTTTTATTTTCTGCTACCTTCTTAAAAGTATGGTTCTTCTGTCCCATTTTTTCTCCCTTCGTTAGCTATTATTTTCTCTCACTATGAACTGTAGGTTGTTTGCCCGAGTTCAGTAAATCACATACTAAACTCTAAAGTAATTGACATTTTGGTAAATTTTCTTTTTTCATTTATAAAAATTCTTCTTATTGCACAGAAACCTAGTTTATACAAGGTCCTAATTCATTTCTATAGTATCAGAATTTTAATTTGGAACCAGAATTGTAGATGTATTGTCATCCCAAATTTAACAGTGAACTTATAATTGAATCCAAAAAATTTAGGTGACGTGGTGATATGAATTCCTGCAGTAAATTGTGCTCTTACATTCTTTCTACCAGAAATGAGATTGGTTTCTTTACAAGTTTACATGATGCTTTAGTCTCTCCCATGCTCAATTTTCTTTTAAGAAAATTTTGTAAAATGTGTTTATTTTTCTAATTGACAAATTGAAATTGTATACATTGATATTGTACAACATGATATTTTGAAACATGTATTCTTAGTGAACCGGCTGAATTGAACTAATTAACATAAGCGTTATCACACCTATCTTTTTTTATGATGAGAACACTTAAAGTCTACTGTCTTATTTACTTGCAAGAATACATTGTTATTAACTATAGCTATCACTTCACACAATAGGTCTCTTGTACTTGTATTTCCTATTTAACAAAAATTTTGTGCCTTTTGACAAACATCCCCCAGTCTCAGATCCACCTCCACTCCCATTCCTTGGTAGCCATGATTCCACTCTCTACTTCTATGAGTTCAAATTTGATTCCACATATAAGTCTCACAATGCCCAATTTTGGAGAACAAAGAATTTAGAGGACATAAAAGATGACCCTAATACTGGGCCCATGCTCAAAATGTTTAGGAGTCAACCCAATCCTGAGCTCTTTGAACAATTATTCCAATTAATATTTTGCCTGGAAAAAATACTGAATTTAGATTATTCTAATAAAACTATTTGACATACAGCATAGTTACACTGGACAAAGAGATGCTCAGGACAGAATACGATGGCATGAGATTTCATCACATTATTTAGTATGAGAAGCAATTTAAAACTCATACATTGTTTATTTCCAGAGTTGTCCATTTAGTATTTCAGAGAGCAGTTAACTGTCGGTAACTGAAATCTTGAAAAGTAATGTAGGGGACTACTGTATATGATCTCTATCACAACCATTCAGCACTACTGTTGTAACAAAAAAGTGTCCACAGAATATTTGCAAAATAATTAGTATGTCTAAATTTGGCCAATAAATATGTTTTCTGACACTCTTCTAGGTGATATGTGCCCATTAGTTCAGAATGATCCTAAATGTCAAATAGGAAAAGGAGAAAGTCAGAAATCTCACAAGATTATTGGGCTACAAAATGAATCAGCCGTGCTACAAGAGTAAATTTAATGGCATTATCTTCTCACTTAGCCTGTTGTTTCAGATAGTTTCATCATTGCCACTGTCAACTTAAGAGATTGAGGTACAGGATAATAATTAATGAATCAGATTAAGAACGGGTCGGATACACTTGCTCAGGCCTGTAATTTCAACACTTTGGGAGGCCGAAACAGGTGGGCTGCTTGAGGCTAGGAGTTCAAGATCAGCTTGGGCAACATAAAAGGCCCTTCTCTACACTACAGAAAAGAGAAAACTAAAAATTACATCTAGTAGGGAACCTTGGTGGGTTGATAGCTACATGGAACTGATAAGAAATGCACAGATCACTAGATACCTGGTAATTTTTTACTAAATTGTATTTTTATAGAAACACCTAAGCAGCAAAATAAAAGAAAACCAAACAAACAAATGCAAATCTCTTGGGGTTAAAACAACCTACAGATTTTCAAACCTGCGCCAGCAATAGGTGGGAAGCTTCTATAACACTTAACACAGATATAACCACAGAGATGAATAGACAAGAAGGAACTTTTTGAAGGGCAAAGCCAGGATATGAGAACAATTAGTGAAAGAACCCCTCCCAGGAAGCAAAATCAGGATCTAATCAAATAACTCCAATCTAGCACTCCAAGTTGTAATGGACCAGTAGCTTCTCAGTGTCTTTCATTCTATTTTTCCAGATGGGAGGGGCTTTTCTTGTTGTTGTTTGTTTGTTTGTGTGATTGATTTTTGGCCACTATTACTCTATTACACATGGCTATGCATCAGAGTGAGATTTACAATGGTCAGTTACAGGTTTGTTCAGGTCACAGGTCACAAGACCAAAGAAAGTTATATCCGTATAACATGGAAAAGTCTGCAAGTCACTCACTTTTCCTGGACTTTGAGTTAGAGACAGGAAATAGACAGGACTTTGAGTTGTCTTCTTTGGGGGAGTGGGGAGTATATGTATTTCATGGTTAAAAGGCAAATTAAAATCTTTTTTTTTAATTTATTATTATTATTACACTTTTAAGTTCTAGGGTACATGTGCATAACGTGCAGGTTTGTTAACATATGTATACTTGTGCCATGTTGGTGTGCTGTACCCATCAACTCATCAGCACCCACCAACTCGTCATTTACATCAGGTATAACTCCCAATGCCATCCCTCCCCCCTCCCCCCTCCCCATGATAGGCCCTGGTGTGTGATGTTCCCCTTCCCGAGTCCAAATGATCTCATTGTTCAGTTCCCACCTATGAGTGAGAACATGCGGTGTTTGGTTTTCTGTTCTTGTGATAGTTTGCTAAGAATGATGGTTTCCAGCTGCATCCATGGAATACTATGCAGCGAATTAAAATCTTTGTGACCATGAGGATACATGTGAAAAGACAAATCCAGATACTTTTACGGGCACATGAAAAATTTCATTTTCCCATGCACAGAGATTCTTAAACTTCCTTGTCACTAGATATGGTTATATGACTGAGTTCCAACCAACATAATGTAAGTAGAAACATTATGGTCACCCCTAAGACTATTCTCTACAATAAAACCCTCCTACAAGTTTCTTCATACTCTCTCTCCCTGCCACAAAATGTAGAGTATCCTCCAGAGGACATTGAGACTCTTGGGGATGATGCACCATAGATGGAAGAAGCCTAGACCCTTGAATCTACATAGAGAAGGAGACCCAGCAAATACCATTATCAAATGGTTTAAAATGAGATAAAACAATTTTCTCTTCTGTTAAGTATTTGAGATATTCTGAGTCTTTTATTTTGACAATTTGCCTTTTCTTAAATAATATGCTGCTCTTTCAGAGAGTAACATCTAAGGCACATTTTTCAAAGTTAAGAATACAGGCTAATTTGAAGTAGCTTTCTTGATTATGTAGCTATTTAATTTTCATGCCCCTATTTCCCAAGCTGAAATGTGGAAATGTTTGTGTGATCTGTCTTATGGCATAGTTCCTGAGTATCTTTGGGATAGACATTTTCAGTCTTTTTTTTCACAACATTTGTTGCCAGTTTCTTTTCCATAGAATTTTTTCTTAAGAAACTGTCTTCTTTCCTCTCTCATTTTTGACACATGTGGAGCACCAAGTGAGCATGAAAGATATCGATACCTTTCTCCAGATGCACATTTTAGGCTCCAGCAACTTCTAGATTGTGTGCATCTTTCAAAGGTCATAGTTTCACTAAAAAAGCACAAGGCCTATTTACTCCCTAAGCATTGCTGACCCTCTTGCCAAGCTAGTATTCAAAGATAGGAAAAATTGCTTTCACTGTAAGCATAAAATATAAACTTTAAACATCAAATGGCTGTCTTTGAATAAGTACAATCATGATTTTTGGTCACATTTTTATTTGGATAACAACTAATCAGGTTTTCCTGTAGGATGTGAATCACAATAATATATCCTGACTTTCCTTATCTTATATGTCTATGCCCATTTATTCAATGAAACACACTTTGAACTTTTTGCCATTCCTCAAATATGTTATGTCCTTCTATTGAAATTTATTTTTTTTGGCTGGGCGCGGTGGCTCAAGCCTGTAATCCCAGCACTTTGGGAGGCCGAGGCGGGCGGATCACGAGGTCAGGAGATCGAGACCATCCTGGCTAACACAATGAAACCCCGTCTCCACTAAAAATACAAAAAAATTAGCCGGGCGTGGTGGCGGCGCCTGTAGTCCCAGCTACTCGGGAGGCTGAGGCAGGAGAATGGCGGGAACCCGGGAGGCGGAGCTTGCAGTGAGCCGAGATCGTGCCACTGCACTCCAGCCGGGGAGACAGAGCGAGACTCCGCCTCAAAAAAAAAAAAAAAAAAGAAAGAAATTTATTTTTTTCTAAATGAGGATGGTATTGTTAAGCTATCTGAGCAACATTATGCATTCTTGATATTGCAGTACTTACATTCATGAAGATCTAGTTCAAACTTCACCAATTTTTCATCTTTCTTAACTACAGTCCAAGAAATTCTTGTTTATAAATCTTTTACTCTATTAATGTTATTCCTGTGAATTTGATTTGGATTCCTACGGGACTAGACAGTCTTTTAAACTGGCAAGTTTTAGAGTAGGAGTGAAAGCTCATTAAAAATCTTTACAGCAGAAATGAAAGGAAGTAAAGTATAATTGCAGGAAACTTGAGAGATCAAGTGCACTGTTTGACCTTGACTTAGGGTTTTATACCTTGGCATGCTTCCAAGGCCTTGCATCCCTTTTCCCCTGATTCTTCCATTGCAGTGGCCTGCCCCCATGTGCAGTGGCCTGCCAGCACTTGGGAATGGCCACATGTGCAATGTGTTTACTGAAATTCTGCACATGCTCACTTGAGGCACTTTTCCCTTATGTTCCTGGAGAAAGGTAATATACAATTTCAACTCCACCATTCTGCCTCTTAGTGCACATGCTGGAGCACACTCACCCAACTCCTGAGATCCTATCGGGAAGCTAATAAAGAGTTTTAGGTTTTTTCATCTATTGGGAGACTGCCTTTCTCTGGTGCCAGCTGCGAACAATTATTGTTTTAGAGAGGCAGCTTAACAACTGCCTGACTATCACGTGGTGGTCATCTGACATTCCTGGTGGAGAGGACTCTCTCCTGTTCTGCTCATCTCTGACTAGCTACCTACTATAACAAAATTAAAATACCTGGGAGAGGAGCATAGGAATAGTCAGGGCCATAAAAAATTATATTATTTCCAGGTTGACATGTTTTCAATAGTCATATATTTGTAGTGTACGTGTGTGTGTGTGTGTGTGTGTGTGTGTGTGTATACTCATGACATGGAGAAGGAACGAATTGAATTTCACTAAGATTGAAGCATTTCTAAGGGAGTGGACAAAAAAGGAGAAAAAATATGTTATTGAATGATCAGATATTTTAGTATGAAAGTAAGAAGGAAAGTGAGAATATCAGATAAGGAATAGGGAACTAGTAAGTGATATAACATAATTGCAGGAGAAGTAGTTAGCAATCCCCAGTGAAGTCAGAACAATGATGAGACTCAGAGTAATAGGATGTGTTTAGAGAACGAATTTCAAAGCATATGATCCTTGAAACTGGGATGATATATGTGTTAAACTTGAAATTATTGGTAATGGCAAGATGATGATATGGAAATTGAGTTGCTGAGGAAAGGAGAAAAATAAGCATTTTGGAAAAGCAAATGGCAATCTATTGAGAGTATACGGTATTAAGAGAAGTAGCATAATAGTGGAATCCCCAAGAATTCTGACAGAAGCACAATTTAAGATAGTCACAGTGAACCACTGTTTTACAGAGTAAAACTCAGTGGATCAGAACTATTGCATATTACTGCCAAAAGGAGAGGTTTTGAGTTAAATTTTATGTCACTTGGATGACATAAAATTTAAAAATTTATATTTTTAGAGACAGGGAAAAGAGACTAATTTAGAAATGGCAGACAGAAATTATGGAAAAATTTAAACTGCTTCCAGACTTAGTATGAGGTTGGTACAAAGAAGGTAGTATCCTTTGAGAAAGACCTAGCTTCAGCTAGTTCAGGGCAAAGACATAAATTCTTGCACAACAAGTTGAATATATAGGTTGCTTATGCCCTGATAGAATGTGGGATTCAGAAGGCATAAGATAAGCATGCTAGGGGTTTGAGAGGTGTGGGAATTTAGATGAGAACAAATGATATACAGTGATATACAGAAATATATAGTGATTAATATGTAAGCATTGGGGGTTTACTTATATAGATTTCTGGTATATAATGGTGACTCTCATAAATGAGGTAAAGGTAAAATGTAAAATGTAATTATTCTTACACCAGAATTTGGCAAGGCTTTGAACACTGCTGGATATATTTAATGTGGTTTACTCTCTATAAGGTGACTGGGTTATGAACGTTCACTTCTCTGGTTTATGTTATTATAGAGACTAGGCATAGGACAGTTTTGCTTTGGACACATAGTTCTGATTTAATCACTTCAATTAGTTTAAGGCAAATAAAAAACTTTACACAACAGGTTGGAGATATAGGAGGTCCTTTTCTGATGGAATGCATGCTCTTGGTGACGTATGTCTGTAATATATTACTAAATTTCCATGTCACTGATAATTTTTAATTTGGTGTATTCATACCTTTCAGATGAAGAAATTCTTTTGGAAGCCTTTCTGCTTTTTAATGATGTTTTCAATGCTTAATATTTATCAATGCATGTGTATTCACACATGTATACAAGAGCTGAACAATTAAGTAAATAGATGGCAGATGGTGAGAGCCAGGTTTTTCACAGTTGGAGTGAGAAGTTACAGGTAAGCAAGAGGAGGCGGTTAGAATAAAACATATGGTCATAGAATCGAGTTGGAGCCATTGTTATGAATTCATTTTCAGCTCAATATACCCAGAGATATCTGTATCTAGAAATATGTTTAATTATGTTTATGCAGAGGTTAGTATACATGCATATAATTCCTTACACTCTCAGCAGAGAGCAACTAGAAGCAAGAAACTCCAGTACAATGAGCACACCTAGCACCCATGTCTTGATTTCTAATGCCATTCTCCAGGAAAATAAACCAATGTTCCCTGGAAAAATGTCTGATTCTAGAACTGGGATAAGGAATATCCATAATAAACCTGGACTATCTTGTTACTCCAGGAAGTCAGATAGCTCTAAAACAAGCCCTATGTTGATGGAAGCAGCTAAAATGATGCAGGAGTCAACTGAAAGAGCTTCCAATATTTAAAGCTGAAACAAATTTGATCTACAGAATAATAAATCAGCATTCAATCATAACCCCTATATATATATATAGGCATATATAGGCATATATAGGCAAACATATATATATATATATATGTTTTTCCCCAAGATTGTAGATCAAATATCTTTGGCATGCCTCACTCCCCTAAAAATGCAAAGATCCTGCATGAATACCAGCTCTGTGACCTTTAGTTGGAGAAGGAAAATGGGTTTCACCAGAATTGTGAAGGATACCAGATACCCAGGACGACAAACAGTCCCCATAATGATGTCCAGCTGATAAAAGTGAGTTAAGCCCCAGTACAGTCCCGAGAGAGGCAGAGAGCCTCCCTCTAAGACTCTCATTTTCACTGGCCAACGGAGAGCATTTTGTTTCTCCCAAGCCCTGGAGCTAACTTGGGGAGAGACTTGAAGGTGCTGAGACGGAAGGACACCAAGAAAAGCTGTGGTCATTTTCCCATACCTGGGACTGAGAGTAAGACATTATTTTTAATCTGTGTACATACAAGTTCTGTCATTCTTTGGCAACCCAGCAGCATGGCTGTAAAGGCATTTGAGTCTCAGGCCAAATATTGGAGCACTTGCTTTGGAATGCAGTTGGTAATTCCACAGCAGAACTGTGGAAATCGCCATAACAGTAGGTACTGGAATTGTGCTCTCCCCAGTCACAGGCCTGAGAGCATCAGAGAGCTCTACAGCTGTGATTTCTCCTGGGTTGGGAGACTTACACCCAGGACCAGCTTGGTGATCTGGATGGAACTGGTCTCTGTTTGCCATTGCTGCGTGCCCCAGCATGCTTCCCTGAGACTGCAATCCACTGAGGCCCTCTCCACTCCACCTTAAGGCAGATATCTAGGCATTCAGAGCACACACTTGTCTGGACCAGCAGTCTGAGCTGCCCCACTCTTCCTGGGCATAGATAGTGGTGCATAGGGATCCTCTCTGCTCCACACTCAGGCAGATCTCCAGTCATTCAAAGCACTAGCTTGCCTAGATTGTCAGCCTGAGCCTCTCTACCCTTTCTGGGCAAAGATCCTGGTGCTGGGGACCAGGGGTGTCTCCACTTCATGCCCAGGCAGATCTTCAGTTATTTGTAGCACCTGCTTGCCTGGTTCAGCAGCCTGAGCCATGCCACTCTTCCTGGGCATAGATATTTTGGTGGGGCCTACTTCACTCTATGCCCAGGTAGATCTCCAGGCATTCAGAGCACCTAGTTACCTGTATCACCAGCCTGTGCCATGACAGCTTTCCTGTGCATAGGTCATAGTGTAGCGGGACCCCCTCTGCTCTACACCCAGGCAACTCTCCAGACATTTAAAGCACCTGCTCACCCAGATTGCAACTTGAGCTCCCCTAACCTTTCTGTACAAAGATCCTGGTGTAGGGGGTCAACAAAATAAGCAATGGAGAAAGGATTTCCTATTCAACAAAGAGTGCTGTGATAGTTGGCTAGCCATATGCAGAAGAATAAAACCAGTTCCTTACCTTTATCTCACACACACACACACACACACACACACACACACACACACAAACACATGGAGTCAGAATAAATAACATATAATTACAAAAAACTAGAGTAAATGGGGAATATTTTAATATTCAATAAGCAATAACAGTATGGATAGCCATGCAAAAATCCATATAAATTATACCTAATAGCCATGTCAATTCTAGCTAGATAAAAGTTTAATATAAAAGTAGTCACTAAACAATCACAACATTTATGAACATTGTTTAACATTTTTACTCTCATATTTCTTTTTTTAACTTTTATTTTAGCTTTGGGGCTATATGTGAAGGTTTGCTACACAGGTAAACCCATGTCACAGGGGTTTGTTGTACAGATTATTTCATCACCCAGGAATTAAGCTCAGTACCCAATAGTTATCTTTGCTGCTCCTCTCAGTCCTCCTACCCTCCACCTTCAAGTAGACCTCAATGCCTGTTGTTTCCTTCTTTGTTAAACTGTTAAAAGTGTAATGTTTTCATACTCTGGTGTGAAATAGATGCATACATATATGTGTAGTTGCAGCAGTCTCCACTTATCCATGTTTTTGCTTTGCATGGTTTCAGTTACCCATGCTCAGCCATGGTCTTAAGATATTAAGATATTTTCTGAGGAAAAGAGTTAGCAAGAGAGAAAGAAATCACATTAAAATGACTTTTATTATAGTATATTTTTATAATTTTTCCATTTTATTATTAGTTTTTAAAAAATAATTTACTGTGCCTAATTTATAAATTTAATTTATCATAGGTATGTGTATATAAGAAAAATATAGAATGTATAGAGTTGATGCTCTCTGTGGTTTTAGGGATACACTGGGTGTCTTGGAGATGGGTGACTATTGAGTATACATACATACATGAACAGTTATATTTATGTATATACACACATATAAATAAACATAAATATATATAAGATATCCACCTATTTATATAAATATATAAATGATTACACATTTAAATGCACATATGTTTATAAATATGTAACTATTTTTCAATACTTCAAACATGTTTCTACTTTGAGTCACTTTTTGGCTAGGTTTGTTGAGTCAAATTTAATTAAGTCATTCTTTTTTTTTTTTTTTTTCCTACTTAATTCATGGAAAACCTAATCAAATTAGTGCTCTCACTCTCACCATTTCTCATTTGGTGAATAGTGAGTTCCAGTAGCCTATGTTTATTATAGAATTGGAAAAAAAGAAAAATCTAAGTCTTGTGAGTCATCTAAATAACTGATTTTCTAAGGGATGTATATTGTTCCATTCTACTTTTGTCTACTTCTCCACTAAACTTATCCCTTCTATTCTGGCATATCTGGAAACATATCATTCTATTTTTATCCAATTCTCCACTAAACTTATCTCATCTCTTCTATTCTGGCCTATCTGGAAACGTCTCCATTTTTATCTGATCTCCGGTAGTTTAGTCTATGATGATAATCCAATTATTATTAAGAATCCAGTTGACATGATCAAAAGACAACCTCAGGTCACACGCCTATTAATCAAGACTGCTTTACTTTCAACTGCACAGAAAAAGTATATATGACTGCTTTGCATGTCCAGTCAGATATGAAGGCACACTGTCAGACTGTCTCAGCATGTATATCCAAGGCACTCAATACTTCTATTTATGCTCTACTGTATTATTCCATCACATTGTGGAAAATTCTGGTTGAATATTTTCTCATTCAAAACTTAGATAACAGTGTGGACACAGTTTTCCTCTACTTTTGGTCCCCAAGTTAAGAATTTCTTGGAACCTGAGGCCAGGAGTTCCAGATCAGCCTGGCCAATATGATGAAACCCCTTCTCTACCAAAAATACAAAAATTAGTTAGGCATAGTGGTGCATGCCTATAATCCCAGCTTCTTGGGAGGCTGAGGCACAATAATTAGATGAACCTGGGAAGCAGAGGTTGCAGTGAGCCAAGATCATGCCACTGCACTCCAGCCTGGGTGACATGGCGAGACTCTGTCTGAAAAAGCAAATTTGCAAACATAATGTAAAAAAGATAACCAGTGTAGGGTTTAGTGGTATATTCACCCTCATTCGTGTTGGAAATATTTAAGTAAACAGCTTAAAATATTTATATCATTAATTTAATCTTAGACTACAAGGAAATAATAAATTGTGGTAAATTCACATAAAATTTTGCTAGAATGTAAATAACATCAGTTTTTATAATTAAATATTTTCTATTTAAAGCAAGGTTAATCCAACTAGTGTATTTTCATATAGAAAGATATTGCAAGCTAAAGAATACTTATGAACATTTTAGATGACACGGGCCAGGTATGGTGCCTCATGCCTGTAATCCCAGTACTTTGAGGGGCGAAAAGGAGAGGATAGATTGAGCCCAGGAGTTCAAAATCAGTCTGGGCAACACTGTGAGATCATGTTTCTACAAAAAATAAAATAATTAGCTGGGCATGATGGCAAGTGCCTGTAGTCCCAGCTGCTCAGAAGGCTGAAATGAGAGGATGGCTTGAGTCCAGGAGTTTGAGACTGCAGACAATTATGATTGTGTCACTGCACTCCAACCTGGGTGACAGAATGAAACCCTGTCTCAAAAACTAAAATATGAAGTAGTGCATGCTTACTGCAGATGCAGATATAGCCATTTGAATATAAATGTGAATATAGACGTAGATGAAATATCGAAATAATGTGTGCAATACAATCAAACGTTCACAGTGATAGTGTCTTCATGAGAATATTGCCAGCATTCCATTCTTCATTCTGATAAAGTGATAACTTTTAAATATTCATATAATAAAGAATATCTCTTTCATTTATTCCTTCTCTCCTCTATACATCTAAGCATAAATGAGTCAGACATTTATTTTTGATTTTTTCTGTCTTTGGTTAGGTTTTTAAACTCTTGTCCATAAATGACACCATCATTTTCATTCTTCAAATTATGTTTTTCTACATATAAAATGCAAGTCTAAGTTCAGGAAAAAAAATGTCTGTGCGGAAATACACATTTGAAAGTCATTGGCATCCATGACTTTTCTTTTTGTCTTCTAAAACCTATATAATCTGTCAGAAAATCATGCTGTGTCAATTTCCAAAATATACTCAGAACCATCTGATCACATGCATTTCTGCATTCCTGATTCAATTCAGAAGCAGCTTATCACCCATTTATTGTTCTTGCTCCTATGAAAGCAATCTCAGCACAACAGACAGAGTTCATCAAATAGGTAGATAGATAGAAGATAGATAGATTGATTGATAGATACATACATACATACATATGTACATATATAGGCAAAGGTCTCTATATTTTCATTCAAAACTCTAATCTCTTACATTTCCCTAACTCACACAGTATGAAAGCTAGAGGTCCTCATTAAAATACTGATAACATTGGGCAAAGTCACTCTGTTATGTAGCCAACAGGTATTATACCTTGATTCTTGGATAGTGTCTGTAGCTTCTATTTTTCCTCTCCAAACCTAGGTTAGAAGAGCTCTTATTTTTGTTTCTTTAAAACATATCATTCTTAATTTTTAACAACTTTTCAAAGTACATGAATAATGCAAATAAATTGCATTTGAAAGTTTAACTTAAAAATTTCAATATATTTTGCAATTTTTAGTATCCACAATCAATCAACAGAATTTGATTTTTTACATGCCCTATGTCCTTCAAAATGGGGATAAACCTAAGTGTTATAGGTTCTGTTCTTTGTTTATTCCCTCTGCATTTTTCTTCTGAATGTCTTTCAACTCACTTCCCATTTGCCTCTTTGCCTTACTCAATATATGTGTCTTCTCCATTAAGCCCTATTAATATAGAAATCGGTATCTCCTCTCCAAGCCCTCCACAAAGACTCACACATTCACCAACACAAGCTCTCTGAGCACCCTTTTGTATATTCCTCATATAAACTTTGATTCTGCCACACCAAATCAAAATTTGTAAATCCTCAGGCCTGGTCACATTTATTTACTGGAAACTATGAAACAGAGAAACATGAGGCATGTGGCATGTTTAACTGTATGGCAAATATCAAATGCCGTTAATCGGTGAGGTAAGAGAGAGTGGGACATCTAGGATTACTGCTGCTTTTGGTGTTGCCCAATTTGGAGGCAACATTTTATTGGGCAACATTCTTTTATATGTTGCCCATGTTTTGTCAGGTCATCTTACAAAATTAAGAGGACTTTAAACTTTCAGCAAAGATGTACTATAGGAAGCTTCGTTTACCATTATTCAGTTCTAAAATAAAGTGGACAAAGCAGGCTTGTGTGTAACAAAGTCAACATTGGCTCTAGATGCAAATTGAACCCAAAGTGCTATTTCTTTAGAAACTACAAAATTAAGGTAAATGTGGAACTCCATGTCCAGAAATCATTTATCCAAATCTCTTCACCAGGGTTTTACATTGAGGTGTCTCTCTTTGTCAAACTGACTTAGAGCCTGCAGGTAATAATGATATATATTTTACCAATACAATATCAAATAACAAAGTTTGTAATAATCTATGAGTTTAGAAAACAAATATTTTCAGTGAGAAATAAAACAGCAGCCTCCCTCAAAAAAACAGGATTTTTTATGGTACTTCACAACTGCAGCACTTCCCAGGGAAAAATACAATTTTCTGTTAGCCTTTCAGGTGGCTTTATCCATTTCAACTATTGGTGGTTTGTTGAATCACTGGACATGTTTTTGTTTCTACATCGGGGTTAATCTTTACTTCCTTACTTCTACATGACTAAATTTCAACTTTTTAGTCATTATGCTTACTAACACATACTTGTTCGTAAAATCACAAGATTAAGCAATGTACATCATCAATATTTTTTGAATTTTTATCAAACCAATATAACATAGAAAAAAATCTGTATTCAGTTAAGTCTTCAATAGGTGAAAATAAATATTTTAGAAAATAGATCAGGGATAAAATTGGTTTGTAAATTATTTAATCATAGTATCTGAAATAAATAAAATAGAACTTACTGAAATGAAATGACTACATTTAACATTTAAAATTACTTGTTTCTTTTTGTTGCTATTGTTTCTAATTTAAACCTTTTTCAGTTGATGCTCTGAACCTCTTAATGACAAAGGATACACCAGATACATAAATAATTCTACACAAATCTTAACCCAGTATACTTAAAAAAATAAGTTAGAAACATTAAAATATCCAGGCCATCTGCCAGGAATAATAAAAGTAAAAGAGTCATTCTATTTTCAAGTTTATATTACCACTTATTTTTTTTTCCATGTAATAATACAAACAGAATGAAATACAATAATGGGAAATACAGGTTGAGTATCTCTAATCTGAAATCTGAAATCCAAAAAGCTACAAAATCTGGAACTTTTTGAGTTCTGATATGAAGCTCAAAGGAAATGCTAATTGGAACATTTTGGATTTCAGATGTTTGGATTAAGGATGTTCAGTTGTTAAATATAATGCAAATATTAAGAAATCAAAAAAAATCAAAATTGGAAACACTTTTGGTCCCAAGCATTTTGGATAAGGAAAAATTACGAGAAAAGGTGAAAATTAATAGAGTAGCCCCCTTACCCAAGGTTTCATTTTCCACAATTTCAGTTACCCAAGGTCAAACATGGTCCGACAATATTAAATATAAAATTCCAGAAATAAAATATTCAGAAGTTTCATTGCAGACCATTCTGAGTAGTGTGACGAAATCTTGTACCTTCCTATTCTATTGTATCTGGGATGTGAATCATCCCTTTGTCTAAGGGATCCACACTTTATCCACTCCTCACTTGTTAGTCACTTAGCAGCCGTCTCTCTGTGATCAGGTTACCTGTCACATTATCTTAGTGTTTGTGTTCAAGTATGCCTTATTTTACTTAATAGTGGCCCTGGAGTACAAGGGTAGTGATGTCGGCAGTTTGGATGTGCCAAATAGAAGCCATGAAGTGCTTTCTTTAAGTGGAAAGATAAAGGTTTTTGACTTAATAAGGAATGAAAATAACTGTATGGTAAGGTTGCTAAAATCTACAATAAGAACAAATATTCTCTCTTTTAAATTGTGAAGAAGGAAAAATGCATCTGTGCATAGTGTATATAGGGTCCGATACTCTACGCAATTTTATATAGTACTGAAGGCTATTATGTAAGGATGAACTGCTGTATGTAAAACCCTGAATATATGTACAACAGGTACTATGACCATTTTAATTATTCATTAATATTCTTAATCCTATTTGTTTGAGGAGAAAATTAGAGATTTAAAGTAATTAGTTCAAGTCCTCAAAAGAGAGATATTTAATTATATGTCTATTAAGGGAAAATCTCAGAGGTTACTTACATTAGTAACGTAGTCTACTGATACTCATATAAATAATACATTTGTGAATTTCTGTAATTAGGAACTTGACTTTACAAAGCCAATTTCTTTTTCAATATTTTATTAGGAAATAAAATTTTGTCAACTAAGTAATTATTTTATACAGTTAGAGGATTAGCATAAGTTTAACTGCTTGAGATTAGGCTAATATCCCTGCTGTTTTTCCTGCGGAGGCTGTTTTCTGGGATCTAATAGCATCCAAAGTAATAGTTATACTTTAGTGTTTATTATTACTGCAAGTTCACACTTACGTATTTTTTTCATTATTGATGAATTTTTGCTTTTCTCTTTTCCTCATAAGAGTTCTATATTAATATCTTAAAATACAATTTTCAGTATATATTTAATTTAATCATGAAGTGCTTGAGGCATTTCTGAAAACTTTCTGAACATAGTGCAAAGTGATATTTAATTGTATTAGGGAAAATTATGTTGCAAAAAACCATTAGTTTTGAGTCAGGAGTCATTATATATGCTATTAGGTGAAACCATCGTCTTTCATTCCTTTTATAACCTCAATATGTTGTGTCTTCATTTTTAAATTACGTATAACTCGGTTGTGACATACCTCCTAAATTTCTTCTACAGCACTGTCCTACTTCTTTCAGTTGATACAGCCAAATTTTAAAGAAATAAAACTCGTAGCCCTGTGAATGGTATTTCCTAGGTTATCTTCCAGGGTTTTAAAAATTTTTGGCTTTACATTTATGCATTTAATCCATTTTGAGTTAATTTTTGTATATGGTGTAAGAAAGGGGTATACTTTCAATCTTCTGCATATGGCTAGCCAGTTATCCCAGCAAAATTTATTGAAAAGGGATTCCTTTTCCCATTGCTTGCTTTTGTTGATTTTATAAAAGATAACCTAGGAAACACCATTCCGGACATAGGAAAGACTTTGTAACAAAGATGCCAAAAGCAAATGCAACAAAAATGAAAAAGAGCAAATGGGACCTAATAACTAAAGAGCTTCCGCACAGCAAAAGCAAAAGAAACTAACAGCAGAGCAAACAGACAGCCTACAAAAATGTAAGATAATATTTGCAAACTATGCAACTGACAAGCGTCTAATATCCAGAATCTATAAGAAACATAAACAAATTTACAAAGAAACAAACAACCCCATAAAAAAGCAGACAAAGAACACGAACAGATATTTCTCAAATGAAGACATACATGTCACAAAGAGGCATATGAAAAATCGCTCAACATCAGTAATCATTAGAGAAATGCAAATCAAAACTACAATGAGATATCATCTCATACCACTCAGAATGACTGTTATTAAGAAGTCAAAAACTAACAGATGCTGGCAAGGTTGTAGAGAAAAAGCAACACTTATTCACTGTTGGTGGGAATGCATATTAATTCAGCCATTGTGGAAAGCAGCTTGGTGACTTGGCAAAGAACTTAAGCCAGAATTACCATTTGACCCAGCAATCCTGTTATTGGCTACATACTCAAAGGAATATAAATTATTTTACCATAAAGACACATGCACACAAATGTTTGTTGGAGCATTAGTCTCAATAGCAAAGACATGGAGTCAACCTAAATGCCCATTAACTGTAAACTGGATAAAGAGAATGTGGTACATATACACTATGGAATACTATGCAGCCATAAAAAAGAATGAGATCATGTCCTCGCAGCAACATAGATGAAGCTGGAAGCCACTCTCCTACGCAAATTAACACAGGAACAGAAAACTAAATACTGCATGTTCTCATTTATAAGTGGGAGCTAAATACTGAATACATATGGACACAAAGAACAAACAACAGAGACCAGGCCCTACTTGAGGGTGGAGCATGAAAGGAGAAAGAAGATTGAAAAACTACCTGTTGAGTACTATACTTATTATCTGGATGATGAAATAATCTGTACACCAAACTCCCATGATACACAGTTTACCTATATAACAAACCTCCACTTGTACTGCTGAACTTAAAAGTTTTTTGAAAAAAAATACCATGTACCTAGTTAAAAAAATAATAAAAATAAATAAAGCATACAATCATTAAGGAGCAACAAAAATAAAATAAAATAATATCAAAATTATCAAGAATGGTCGAATAGATCCATGTCCAATTTGCAACAGTTGTTCCCAATCTTTTCATATACATTTTACCCAGAATTAAACATTTTTGTTATTTTATTTCATTTTTTCAAAGTACATATCAAAAAAATAACAACAGAAGAAAACTACTGTAGAACCTAAGCCATAACATCTAGTATTGATATAGTACTGTTACCTTAATCAGAGTCCATATTCAAATTTCTCATTCTCTCAGTAATGCTCTTTAGTCTCCCTTGCCTGGATCATAACCACACATTATAGCTAATTACTGTGACTCTTTATTTTTCTTTAATCTGAAACAATTTCTCAATCTTTTTTGTTTGTTTGTTTGTTTCTCAGCCCCTTGCATTTTTAGAGTTCAGAATATTTATTTTACAGAGTTTCATATTTGGGCTAGTCCATATTTTCCTAGTGATGAAATTCAAGCTATTCACTTTCAGCAAAAGTACCACAAAAATGGTGTTGTGCCCTTCTATGTGCTTCATGTCAGGAGGCACGAGATGCCTGCCATTCCTGTTATTGGTATCTTTACTGTGGCCACTGGGTTAAGATAATGACTGTAAAGTTTTTTTCCCCCACTTTAATTTTATGATTATTTACTTTATAATTAAACAACATATTGAGGAGAAATACTTTAAAACAAATATTCTGTTTCTCATCAAACTTGCACTGGCTAGATTTAGCATACATTGCTACTAAAATAATCATTATGGTTGACGAAGATTGTTTTACTAACACTATTATTTCTTCAACATTTATTATTGCTGTCTCAATATATTTTTAAAAAAGCTTTTGCTTACTATTACTTCATTAGTTTATTCCTAAATTTATTGATAACATGATGGACTCAGGGTTACCTATTTTATTTAGTGGATTACATTCCACTATCATTATTTATTTTGAAACTTTCATTATACTGTATTTGGTCAGTATGTGTACCTTCAGGCTGATCCTTGTGACCTTCAGCGTGCCCCCTCCACACTTAAAAAACTTCCTTATTCTCTAGTATAATGAAATATTCCATGAGCATCCAAGAGTTTTCCTCTTCTATTTCTAGAATTAGCCATTATTCCAAAAATCCCTGGAGAAAAATATTACTGAGACACTAATATATTTGTGCTAGGTGTGTTTACTGCCATTGGTTGTCATGTGTAAGCTCTAAAGATATTTACATATACACATGTGCTATGCGTGATAGATGTATGTTTCCCTCTCTTCTCTATCCATCCACCCACCTACGTACATTTCTATCTACTATAAGGTCATATTGATACCTCTGCTTCCAGTTCAACATGATAGAAGATATTCTTTCTTTCTACCTTCCCATATTAGTAACTATGTCCTCCAACTGTGACAAGCCTGGCACACATTAACTTCAAAATGTCTACTTATTTGCTAAAGCATAGAAAATTATACATTTATTTTGAAATTTCTGAAACATATCTTTGGGAGGAAAAACATATCATGAAATAGAATAGAGGGCAATATTAGTTTATAGTTGTCCTGTTTTTATTTTAAACCTTAGGGTATAAGCTGTGTTTAAATTTATTTGGGTTGACATTTTCTCCGTTTAGTGTGACCATATTACAAACATGGAATAGACATCAATTCAATTGTTTTGTTTGTAATTTGTTTTATTTTTCAATGTTGATTTTATTTTATATTTTATGTAAGATATAAACATGCTTACAAAAATTAAAACAAAACTAAACTCTATTCACCACCCCCCCAATCATTTCCCCCCATTGACATCCACTCTCTGCAGGTTCTCATTCTCATAATATTTTGAATTATTATTTTTGCATTTTTAATAAACATAATGAGATATATTTATATGTTCTTATATTTTTTCTTACACAAACTATTATCTACTATACATATTTTTGAATTTACTACTTTCAGTCAGCAGTGTATTCTGGATAAAATTTTGCATGACCTTATAGAGATTGTTGTCGTTGATTTACAACTACAATGGACTTCATTGTCTTCAAGTAGCATGGTTTATTCAATCAGTTAATTATTCATGGAAGATAGTTTTTTTCCCCTAATACTATATAACTATAAACAGTGCTCCAATGAATAACCACTGCATATAAGTTAACGTGGTATCAGACATACATTTTCAGTCATTTCCTAGAAGTGGAATTACGGGATCAGAGGTAAAAATTTGTATTTCTGTTAGATATTGTCAAGTTTCCCTCATTAAGTGTTGTAGTAAGTAACAATCGTAAAAGTGTGAGAGTGCCTGTTTTCCCCACAGCTTCAGCAAGATGGCCTTTATTTTTTCAGTCAAGCTTTTAATTGTTTAGTAGTATAGTAAGGCAAAACGGTGTATCAGGGTTTTCATTTTTTAAATTTTGTGAATTGCCTCTTCATGTATTTGCTTATTTATATTTCGTACTTTTGTTTTCCCTCAACTGTAACAGTTATTATATGTTTGCAAATATTAATCCTAAATTAGTTCTATCTTTCCTGAGACAATGTAATTTTAAGCCGATGCTGTGTAATACGTTTAATTTCTTGTTCATTACTAACCCCTCTGTGATTGTTAATACTGAATGTTAACTTGATTGGATTGAAGGATACAAAATATTGATCCTGGGTGTGTCTGTGAGAGTGTTGCCAAAGGAGATTAAGATTTGTGTCAGTGGACTGGAGAAGGCAGATCCACCCTTAATCTGGTGGGCACAATCTAATCAGCTGCCAGCGAATATGAAGCAGACAGAAAAACGCGAAAAGGGACAGGCCTAGGCTCCCAGCCTACACCGTTCCCCCACGCTGGATGCTTTCTTCCCTTGAACACCCAACTCCAAGTTCTTCAGTTCTGGGACTTGGACTGGCTCTCCTTGCCCCGCAGCCTGCAGACAGCCTCTTGTGGGACCTTGTGATCATGTAGGTTAACACCTAATAAACTCCCCTTTATGTGTTTCTCCCATCCAAGAATTAGAAATGGCTTTTTACTCATTCCAGACAAATATTTTGTATTTCTTTTGGTATTTTTATATATTCCTTTATAGATGTGTTGTTCATTACTATTAGGCTTATTTCTAAGTATTTTATTATCCTACTCACTATTAAAAATAAATATTTTAAGCTATAATATCTTCTCACAGGTTATTGTGTTTATGTGAACGTTGTTGATTTCTGTATGTTAATTTTTGACCTTCTACCTCTTTGAATTATTACTTGAATTAAATATATGATTAGTTCTCTATGATAGTAACATTGTCATGATATAGGAAAATAATGAATGTTATTTCTTCTTTTCTTATTCTTCAACCTCTCTTTGACTCCTTTTGCTAGTTGCATTGACTAATATATTTAGTACAATTCTAGTTACACTAAAAATGAGGAATATCCTTGTTTTTTCCCCAATCATAGTGGCAGTATCACTTGTGTTTCCATTAAAATCAAAATGCAGGCTTTAGGAATATGGTTTATCCTTTTAAAACATCCTATTCTGTGAGTTTTTAAATCAACAAATGTGTATTGAATTTTCTTGATGTCTTTTATTCTGTGTCTATGAAAATAATCATAAGGTGTCTTTCTCTTTCACTGATTTTTATTGTGGTAAAATTTACATAACGTAAAATTTATCACTTTATGTTTATATTTACTATTGAGTGACATTAAGTACTTGCATATTAAACAATAACCACTACCATCTATATTCAGAAACTGTTTATCTTTCCCAGCTGAAATTCTGTACCCATTATACACTAACTTCCCATTTCTTCCTTTTGCAAACCCCTGGTAACAACCATTCTACTTTCTGTGTGTATGAATTAGACATTTTTTTTTTTTTTTGAGACAAAGTTTCACTGTTGTTGCCCAGGCTGGAGTGCAATGCTGCGATCTTGACTCACTCCATCCTCTGCCTCTCAGGTTCAAGCGATTCTCCTACCTCTGCCTCCTGAGTAGCTCGGATTACAGGCATGCACCACCACCCCCGGCTAATTTTGTATTTTTAGTAGAGAAGGAGTTTCTCCATTTTGGTCAGGCTGGTCTTAAACTCCCGACCTCAGGTGATCCGCCCACCTCGGCCTCCCAAAGTGCTGGGATTACAGGCATGAGCCACCACTCACAGCTGAATTTGACTATTCTATGTGCCACATAAAAGTGTATAAGTGGAATCATACAATATTTCTCATTTTGTGTCAACTGTTACTTATTATCATCTTTTCAAGGTTTATCATATGCTATAGTATGTGCCAGAATTTCCTTCTGTTTTTATAGGATGAATAATATTCCATTGTATATATATACTACTTTTGCTTATCCATTGATCTATTGATAACAATTTTCGTTGTTTCCATCTTTTGGCTATTATGAAAAATGCTGCTGTAAACATTGGTATACAAATGTCTCTTTGAGTCCCTATTTTTGTTCCTCTTGAGCATATGTCTTGTAGTGGAACTACTGGGTCATGTGGTAATCATATGTTACTCTTTAGAGAAATCACTACAATTTTGCCCAGTGACTGCACTAGTTTACATTTTGCTAGCAATGAAAAGAGTTGTAACATCTTCACATCCTTAACAATTTCTTCTTCTTTTCTTTCCTTTCTTTTTTTTCCTTTTTCTTTCTTTTCTTTTTCCCTTCCTTCCTTCCTTCCTTCCTTCCTTCCTTCCTTCCTTCCTTCCTTCCTTCCTTCCTTCCTCTTTGTTTTTCTACTTTCTTACTGTGCCATTCTAAAGGATGTGAAGTGGTATGTCATTGTATTTTATAAATGTCTTGTTGTAGATCTACTATTATGCTGTTAAGCAATAGTAATGGATTTACTAATATTGAAACAATCTTGAACTGTTTGGATAAACTCTATTGTGGTTAAAAATTTTCTCTTTTTATTAAGCTTTAATTTCAGGAGCACATGTGCAGGTTTGTTATATAGGTAAATTGTATGTTGCAAGGGTTTGGTGTACATGTCACCCAGATAAATAGCATGGTACCTGACAGGCAGTTTTTTATCCTCACCCTCCTCTCATCCTCCATCCTCAAGTAGGCCCTGTGTCTATTGTTCTCTTCTTTGTATCTATGTGTACTCAATGCTTAGCTCCAACTTACAAGTGACAACATGTGTTATTTGATTTTCTGTTTCTGCATTAATTTGCTTAGAATAATGGCCTCTTGCTATATCAATGTTGCTTCAAAGGATATGATCTCATTCTTTTTTATGGCTATGTAATATTTGGTGGTGTATATGTGCCATATTTTCTTTATCCAGTCTACCATCAGTAGGCATCTTGGTTGATCCCATGTCTTTGCTAATGTGAGTAGTCCTGCCTTGAACATATGTGTGCATGTGTCTTTATGATAGCATGATTTGCATTCCTTTAGTATATACCCAATAATGGGAATGCTGTGTCAAATGGTAGATCTGTTTTAAGTTATCTGAGAAATCCAAACTGCTTTCCACAAGGGCTGAACTAACTTACATTTCCACCAGCAGTGTACCAGCATTCTCTTTTCTCCACTGCTTCACCAGCATCTATTATTTTTTGATGTTTTAATAATAGTCATTCTGACTGGTGTGAAATGTTATCTAAATGTGTTTTTATTTGCATTTATCTAATGATTAGTGATCATAAGCGTTTTTTTCTGTATGTTTGTTGGCTGCTTATGTCTTTTTTTTTTTTTTTGAGAAGTGTGTGTTCATGTCCTTTGCCCACTTTATAATGGGGTTGTTTGTTTTTTTCTTGTAAATTTGTTTAAATTACTTATAGATTGTGGGTATTAGACATTTGTCAGATACATAGTTTGTAAATATTTTCTCCCATTCTGTGGGATTTCTCTTTACTCTGTTGATACTTTATTTTGCTGTACAGAGCTTTTAGTTAATTTGCTCCCACTTGTCAATTTTTGTTTTCATTGCAGTTGCTTTTGGCACCTTCATCATTAAATCTTTGCCAGGGCCTATGTCCAAAATGGTATGTTCTACATCTTCTTCAAGTAGTTTTATGGTTTTAGGTTTTTAATCCACCTTGAATTGATTTTTATATAGGGTATAAAGAAGGGATCATTTTCGGTCTTCTCCATATGGATAACCAGTTATCCCTGCACTATTTATTGAGTAGGTAGTCCTTTCCCATTTCTTGTTTTTGTCAGCTTTGTTGAAGATTACATGGCTGTGGATGACTGTCTTCAAAAGACCCATCTTACATGCAGTGACACGCATGGGCTCAAAGTAAAGGAATGGAGAAAAATGACCAAACAAAAGGAAAGCAGAAAAAATCCATGGTTGTTATTCTAATTTCAGGAAAAAATGGACTGTAAATGTACAATGATAAAAAAAAAGACAAAACCATTATATAATGATAAAGTATTCAATTCAGCCAGACCTAACTATCCTAAATATACATTCACCTTACACAGGAGCACCTGGATTCATAAAGCAAGTCCTTAGATACCTACGAAGAGACTTACATAACCACACAACAGTAATGGGAAAGTTCAATACTCAACTGACAGTGCTATAAAGATCATTGAGACGGAGCACTCACAAAGATTTTCTGGACCTAAACTTGACCCTGGGCCAAATGGACCTAAGAGGCATCTACATAACTGTCTATCCCAAACAACAGAGTATATATTTTCCCATCTGTACATGGCACATACTTTAAAATCAACCACACAAGTGGCCACAAAAATATTCTCAGCAAATTAAAAAAAAAAGTCAACATTATACCAACCACACTCTCTGACCACAGTGCAATAAAAATAGAAACCAATACTAAGAATCTATCTCAAAACTATATAATTACATGAAAATTAAACATCCTGCTCCTGAGTGACTTCTAGGTAAACAATAAAATTAAGATAGAAATCCAGATATTCTTTAAAACTAATGGGAAGAAAGATACAATATAACAGAAGCTCTGGGACACATTTAAAAGAGTGTTAAGAGAAAACTTTATAGCACAAAATGCTCACATCAAAAAGTTAAAAATATCTCACATTACAACCTAACACTACAACTAGAGGAACTAGAAAAATAGGAGTAAACCAACACCAAAGATAGCAGAAGACAAGAAATAACCAAAATCAAAACTAAGATAATGAAATTGAGATCAATAAACTATAAAAAAGATCAAGGAAACAAGAAGATGCTTCTTGGAAAGAATAAATAATATGAATAGACCACTATCTAGACTAATAAAGAAAAAAAGAGGAAGATCAAGATAACAGTGTGGACATTTCTTAAATAACTAAAAGTAGGTCTACCATTTGATCCAACAATTCCACTTCTGGGTGTCTAGCAGAGGAAAGTAAGTCATTATACAAGAAAGACACTTGTACATACATGTTTATAGCAACACAATCTGCAATTGCAGAAATATGAAACCAGCCCAAATGGCCATCAATCAATAAGCAGATAAAATATTATATATATACACACACACACACACACACACACACACACATATATATACACACCCACATCGTGGAATACTACTCATCCATAGGAAGGAATAAAATAATGGCATTTCCAGCAACCTGGATGGAATTGGAGACCATTATTCTAAGTAACTCAGAAACGAAAATCTAGACATTTCATGTTTTCACTAGTAAGTGGAAACTAAGCTATGTGGATGCAAAGGCATAGGAATGATATAATGGACTTTGAGGTTCAGGGGAAAGCATGGGGGGAGGGGGAGGGATAAAAGACTAGACATTGGGTACAGTGTACACTGCTCAGGTGATGGGTGCACCAAAATCTCAGAAATCACCACTATAACTTATCCATGTAACCAAACACCACCTGTCCCCCAAAAACCTATTGGAAAAATAAAAATAAAGAAAGTTGAAAAAAATAAATAAACACAATCAGAAATAACAATGGGGATATTACTACCAACCCAACCTTGTGGAAGTAAAAATAAAAAAATAAATAAAAATAAATTTAAAAAAACACAGACTATGACAACCACCTCTGTGCACACAAGCTAGAACTTCTACAAGAAATGGATGAATTCCTGGAAAAATACAACCTCCCAAGATTGAACCAGGAAGAAATTGAAACACTAAACAGACTAATAACAAGTTCTAAAATTGAATCAGTCATAAAAAGCCTATCACTCAGAAAAAGCCCAAGGCCAAACAGATTCACAGCTGAATCATGCCAGATGTATAAAGAAGAGCTGGTACCATTCCTACTGAACCTATTCCAAAAAAATTGAGAAGGAACTCCTCCTTAAGTCATTCTATGAAGCCAGCATAATTTTGATACCGAAACCTTGGAGATACACAACAAAGAAATATAACTTCAGACCAATATCCTTGATGAGCTCAGACACAAAAATTCTCTTGATCTGGTAATAGATTCTGTTTTTTAATCTTTTATTTATTAATCTTATGCTATTTTAAGTGTGTTTTGACTGGAAACTGAACTGCTACTGTTGAGTTGAAGAGATGTTTCTAAGGAGCTGCTGGCAGGAAAAACAGAAAAAACAAGAAGGGTCAAGTATTTTCTCCCATCTGCTTCCTTCTAGTTTTCCCCTAAATCCTTTCTATTGATCTAACCTCACAGCAAGTCATCTCAGACATGATCCTAGTCCCGGTGTCACAGATCAGAGTATAGAAGCTTGGGTTTGGAGCTGAGCCAGGCTAGCAACTGTGTTCTATATATGTAAGGTAATGACTGTGTGGAAGGTGTCTTACATTATTACAATAAGTTTGATTGTTAATATGAATTAATAAACGTTATTATTTAGTGAAGGCCCTTTCTAAAAATATATATTTATTTTGCTAAGTTGTTTAACACTAATTGTATTTAACTAAAAAGCATATTGCTAGTATCTGTATTCTTTTTAAATTGTCAATGTACCCTAATTACAGTAAGGAAACATGTATGTGTTTAGTGAGAGACAGTAGGGAGTATACTTTACAGTATTGACGTAAAAAGCTTGCATTTAACAAGGTTTGTAATCTATCTTATTAGTTGTTCAATACTTTCAGTGGCACTGAAAAATGTATTAAACTTATTTTGATGCTGCTATTATGAGAATTTTTTTCACTGTATGTTCAAATACATTCTTAATATTTCACAATTAATATATTAGAAAAATAATATTCTTTTCTGTGTGAAGCATCAACATTACAAGTTTATTTCACTGAGCAAAAAATAGAAATAGCCTGCTTTTATCTTTTACAGTATACAGCTTACTAAATCAATTTTGATTTTATTCTTTGTCAAATACACAATTCTTCCATGCCTTTTACTGAAGGTTAATATTTTCATGCCTTCTTTGAATTTCTTAGAAATTATAAATAATAGTTTCATTTGATCATTTCCTGTGGGCAGAGTAAATAAATATGTGAAAAATCTCAGCTATTTAGAACTAATTTATACTAACTGCAGATTATCAGGTTTTAGCCTTTTGGCACTAGTTAACTTGTTTTATTAGTCTGTTCTCACACTGCTATAAAGATACTACCCTGAGACTGGGTAATTTATAAAGGAAAGAGGTTTAATTGACTTGTAGTTCCGCATGGCTTTGAGGCCTCAGGAAACTTACAGTCATGACAGAAGGTGAAGCAGGCACGTCTTACATGATGGCAGGCAAGAGAGCATATGAAGGAGGAACTGTCAAATATTTTTAAAACTAACAGATATCATGAGAACTCACCCACTATCACAAGAACAGCATGGGGACAACCTCTCCTACGATCCAATCACCTCCTTCCCTTCACACACAGGGGTTACAGGCCCCTTCCTCAACATGTGAGGATTACAATTTGAGATGAGAGTTGGGTGGGGACACAGACCCAAGCCATATCACCTGTATAAAAATAAGTTTTCATATTGTCCTCATACCTGTGGTATTTCTGATATTTTTTCTGATTTCTAAAGACTACATTTGTAAAAGTACAAATGAAAAGATTTTCATTTTTACTCCAGAAGTAAAAATACACTAAAATTTTGTTCTTTCTTAATTAGCCTAAAAGAATAAAGAATAGAAAAATATATTTACAAAAGGCATGTGAATCACTCTTATCCTTACATTAGGGGGAAAAATGCAGGCTAAAATTATACGACTTTCAATAGTTTCCTTTTATTGTCAATAAGACTGTTCAAATAACTACTTTAGAAAGCATGTCAATTAGAGTTGTCACACACTCACAAAAGGGACTTTAAAGGATGTAGGATTTAAAGAATGGTGGGTAGGTTTAAAGAACCACAGAGGAATATGATACACTTAGGTATTGGCCACATTAAAGAACCATCACACAATAAGTCTGAAAGAAAAAAAAATGGTGTTACCAGACACTTTGGCTCCACGGAAAAGGGATCACCTGACATCAGTTGAAACGACAGAACAATCACTGCTAGAATGATGGCAATGCAAAGGGGGATACATCTCCAATGTGTTTCTTCATCTGCCTTCTAATACTCTACTACGCTTTCTACTTGCTGAACCCAAGGGAAAAATGAAGAGCAAAGAAGCCCTCCCTGGTGAACTAAGATGTAGTGATCAGCTTTGCACAATAGAAAGGCCGAGAAGGGTACATAATTAATCAGAAGATGGGCAAATAGTGAAAAAGTGACATAATAATACATGTCCACTAAATAAAAATTGAATATTTAAATCATTTTATTATTCTTTTCCTGTGTAAGCTTGTAATGTATGTTCAATATTTTCTTTCCATGATGAATTCTATATTCTTTTGAAAGACATTTTAAATCAGAAGAAGCAAATTTGACATTAAGACTTTCTTGCATGGCCTCCTCTTACTGAGAAATTGTCAATAAGCTTGGATGTCTGGGCTTTAAAAATGGCAAAGAAGATTCATTAACCTGAGGATAAATTAAAGACATGAAAATAATCTAAAAATTAAAACTTTATCTTTCACTATAGGAATGAGGAAGAGAATACCTATAAAATATTGACATAAACTGTAAGGGTATTTAAAATACTTTCATTTAGAAAAGGAGAGGGCTTCAACTCATGAAAACTATTTCATGAATTTTAAATAAATTAAAATTTATTTAAATTAAACTCATGAATTAAATAAACTAAAATAAATTTAAATTTAAAAAATTCATTATTATTTATTTATTTAATCAGTTAAGTCTGCCTAATAAGTTTCCATAAAACGGAATGGTGTAGATGGACTACATAATCACATATTCTACCATAAGCAAATTTGACACATGAATTCCCCAGTTTGATGAAATAAAACCCACAATTGTTTTCTTTCAAGGTAACTTTATGTTACATAAAAACATTTTCTTGGACTATTAGTTTTCAAGAACTGGGAACATTAAAAACCTAATTATGTTTACATACTGACTAAAGAACTATATCTCTCCTTTAATATGCCACACATCTGCAAGAGGTTTGTTAAACCCAAATAAGAATATACAGTAAATCATTCTTCATTAAGTCACTTTAGACTATAAGAAACAGTGATTTTTTTTCTGATTTGTTGAGCCAGTGGAAAACACATAAACACAAATACAAGTATCCATAAAATACAAAACAGACAAAAATAGAGGCAGTAAGGAGGAATTATCCTAGTATAGGAAATTTATAGTTGCCACATTACAAGTATTCTAGCATATTAGCATGTTTATGGCCACATACTAATAAACTGACCACAAAACTTGAAATCCACCAATAAAAACGTACTATTTTTAGACTATAGGACTTAACTTTATTTATGTTATCTTATAGTGAGAAAATAAAGGTGTAACTGAAGTTAATCTTTATGGAGCAATTATTCTGTATAAGGTGATTTATCTGCATTTTTGTTTTTAATATATCAAATTCATATGAATCATCAGTGACTTTGATGCTTTCAAAGTCATCTGGAATCTACCTAATCATTCACCACTTATTTGTTTTTTATTATTAAAAATTATTGGACATTTTTATGCCTCTGTGCACAAAGAATAAAAAAGTTACCTTCCTCATAGACCTTATTTTAAGCATGAGACCCTGGACATGAAGTTCTTACAATAGCTCTGAAGTGTATGAAGAACTAAAGTAATGGTTATTTATACTCAATATTACTATAGATGCTGTTGTTATTCTTACACAGAATTAATCACAACATTAGAAATAGGAAGAGACAATAGCATTGCTGTAAGTAAAAGGACTTGATGATTGTGTTTTTTAAAAAAATTACAGACTTAGTTAAATGTCCCTAAAGATATCCAATGTTGCATTGTGTTAACAGCTGTCTGGACCAGAACTAGCACATGGATCCTCTATGTGGTAACAGCGTCTTTTATTTTACATTGTCCACAATGCCATGAAGTAAGAATCATTTTTTATATACTAATTTATAAATTTGCCTTATTTATTTATTTAATTTTGAGACAGAGTCTCGCTGTATCACCCAAGCTGGAGTGCAATGGTGTAATCTTGGCTCACTGCAAACTTCGCCTCCCGGGTTCAAGCGATTCTCCTGCCTCAGCCTCCCGAGTGCTGGAATTACAGGCACCCGCCACGATGCCCTGCTAATTTTTGTATTTTCAGTAGAGTTGGGGTTTCACAACATTGGTCAGGGTGGTCTCGAACTCCTGACCTCAGGTGATCCACCCACCTTGGCCTCCCAAAGTGCTGGGATCACAGTCATGAGCCACTGGGCCTGGCCAAATTTTTCCTTAATTTATTCCTCCTTAAGATCAATTCCATTGCAAGGTAAAACTGCTTCTCTGACATTACAGAGGACTGGTCTTGTGACCTGCTGTGCCCACCAAAAATGCCACTGTGCCTAATTTAAGACTCAACTTTAAGAAGCTTGGCAGGTTCCTTCCACCCTCCCATATAATTGCCACTTCAATAGAACCAAGTTTGCTGTATGTTGATGGATGATGTGAGATACATGGGGGACAGCTCAATTCTCCTGGTCCAACCATCCTTGATCAGCCTGATCCAAATTACTAAATAGTGTCCACCCAAGTTCAGCTGAGCAGCCTATAAATCTGTAGCTAAGCACAAATATCTGAGTAAGCCAAGTTCAGACTAGAATAGCCTTCCAGCTGAACCATAAAATTGTTAGAAATAATACACTCATGGTGTTTTAAGCCACAATGTTTCATAGAAACATTGTGAGAAACCATAGCTTACTGATCTATATCTATATTTATACCTATATGTATACCGATTCTGATTTTTAGAGGGAAATTAATAAACAGAGAAGTTAAGCACAATAAAAATCACAATTTTAAGGGATAGGATTTTTGACAAATCAGAAAATTTTATGTATACTTCATCTTACATATAAAAATGAAACCTAATAGCCCAACCTGAAATCACTGATTGTTTCAGATATTACTGTTTAAATTTTCTGAAAAGAAATCAATTAGAGCCTCAGGAATTGAAAAACTCACTAATGGAATTTCAAAACACAGTTGAAATCTTTATCAATAGAAGACCAAGCAGAAGAAAGAATTTCAGAGCTTGAACATTTGTCTTTCAAATCAGCCCAGACAGAGAAAAATTTAAAAAAAAGTAAGAAAGCCTAAGAGAAATATGAGCATATGTAAAGCAACAAAACCTATGAATGACTGGCATTTCTAAGAGAGAAGGAGAAAAAAATAAACAACACAGAAAATATATTTGAGGGAATAATCCAAGAAAATTTTCTAATCTTGCAAGAGAGGTTGACATCCAAATACAAGAAATCTAGAGAACATTTGTGAAATGCAATGCAAAATGAGTATCACAAAGGCTCATTTCACTCAACAGACTGTGCAAGGTCAACATTAAGGAAAAAAAGTCTTAAAAGCAGTTAGAAGAAAAGGACAGATTACATAAAAAGGGAGCCTTATCAGGCTACCAGCAGACTTCCCAGTGAAAACCTTAGACAGCAGGAGATATTGGGGGCCTGTTTTCTTAAAGAAAAAAATTCCAACCAATAATTTCATATCCTGCCAAACTAAGCTTCATAAGTAAAGGAGAAATAAAATATTTTACAGATAAGCAAGTGCTAAGGGAATTTGTTACCAATAGACTAGCCTTACAAGAGATCTTTACAAGAAGTCCTTAAGGGAGTTTAAATATTGAAATGAATACTTTCTGCTTCCAGAGAAACACACTTAAGTACATACCTACAGACCCTGTGCAGCAACCATACAATATAAACTACAAAGCAGCCAAGCAACAGCTTCACAATGGTGAATATTAATATTCAATATTAACTTCAAATGTCAGTGGTCTAAACCATTGACATCCAGATACAAGAAACCTAGAGAACACTTGTGAAATACTATACAAAATGAGCATCACCAAGACTTGTAGTCAACAGATTGTCCAAGGTGAACCATAAAGAAAAAAGTTTTTAAAAACAGCTAGGGAAAAAAAAAAAAAAAAAGATCACATACAAAGAATGCCATCAGCCTACCATAGACTTTTCAACAGAAACCTTAACAGGCAAAGAGTTGTAAGTTGGATTAAAAAACAAAACTCATTCATCTCAGGTCTTCAAGGGACCCACTTCACAGATAAAAACACCCATAGGCACAAAATAAAGGGATGGAGAAAGATCTATCATGCAAATGGAAAAAAAAAGAGCAGGGTGCAATTATTATATCTATAATATAATTATATCTATTATATCTTTAAACCAAAAACAGTAAAAGAGGACAAAGATGGGGATTGCATAATGGTAACGAGTTCAATAAAATAAGAAGACTTAACTATCCTAACATATACACACCCAATATTGAAGAACGTAAAATACTTGTTCATAAACCAGTACTTCTAGACCTATGAAAAGACATAGACAGCCAAACAATCATAGTATGGACTTTAAAACCACACTGACAACATTAGATCATTGAGACAGAAAGCTAACAAAGAAAATATTGATTTAAATTGGACACTTGGACAGCCAAATCTGATAGACACCTGTTGAATAAGTCCACCCATCAACCACAGGATATATATTTCTCGGCCAGGCACAGTGGCTCAGACCTGTAATCCCAGCACATTGGGAGGCCAAGGTGGGCAGATCACCTGAGATCAGGTGTTCAAGACCAGCCCGGCCGACATGATGAAACCCCATCTCTATCAAAAGTACAAAAAAATTAGTTGAGTATGGTGACAAAATTTATAAAGTGTTATAGAAGGTTTTTGCCTCTTTACAATTTCTGAGTCATCATTTTTGCAAAATAAATCACTTATGGTAATCTGGAATTCTGTTTTATAATATCAAGTGTTTTAAACCTCAAACATTTAGCAGCCTTCCCCTAATAAAACTTCAGTTTCAAAATTGTCTTCCCTGACACCTGGCTTTTTGGATAGTTCAAAGGGTCCCTGAAGTGTCCAGAAAAGAGAGGTAAACAGTATTATTTTACATGTTTAGTTAAATGAGATTGACAAAATGATGTTCAATCTTCTTTAGGTTATATCTTGGTGAATAATGCTAATATATGTTTCAAATTATATGGAATTTCTAAAATTCTACTGTCTAAGTATGTGCTATCAATCATAATTAAGGTTTTATGTTAAATTATTGTAAACCATGGAGATAACCCAACTGCTTTTTCAATTGTATTTCTAACTGTAACTACAATAGACATTTTGCTATTCACAGAAAATTGTTGTCTTGTTTTAATCCTTTTCAAAAATGGTTTATAATGAGCCATAGAACATTAACAAGTGCTCTCAAATACAGGCTTCTGATGACTTTAGAAACTGTAACATTGGAATAGAGGAAAATGTACAGGACTCATAAAGAGCCGAAATGTTTTCAAATATCAAGCAAAACAAGAGTTAACTAAATGGACTGAATTCAGGAAGCTGAAGCAACCTTTTTGACTTTTGGTGGAATATTGCAGATCCTTGTTTTGTTTTTCAGCGTCAAGGAAACTTATTTCAAATTATTTATAGCCTTTAATAATTGAGTACAATATACCCCCTGTGATCAAAATTTGGAGCACGTTTGTTTCTCTCTGCCTGGTTCCTCTAGAATTTGGAACCTATCTGTGAGTATTCTTAACTTAGGGAAATATAGTTGTTTGCATCAGTGCAATAAGAATTCACTTTCTTTTGCAACAGAACACAATTGGAGAAAGTGGTTATTTTACCAAAGCATTGACTGCTTCTCTTTAAGGAGTCAATCTTGACTTGCAGAAACAATAAAAGCTCTGTGAGGAAAATGGCCTCATACCCTTGCCTACACAGTCCCTGTGTAGGGTTCCCGACCTCTAGTCAGTAAAGAATGTCACTTTCTAACAGGTCTAGGAGCTCCAAGTTTATCTTGGGACCTTAAGAGGAGAGAATCACCCACCTCACAGGTATTTGAGGATAAACTCATGGCTGTGCTCAGCTTTAAAAGGTCTTATTTGAGATTCCTTGTGGAACAAAATTCCATCAAAGTCAATCCAAAAAACCTATGTAGAAATAATTATTCTTGCTGCATGTTATGCAAATAATCAGGCCAAGTATTAGACTACAGTCTATTTTGCAAACCATTCAGTCTTATGATTATTTGGTTTTTTTAAAACACACATGGGGATTGGAGGAAGAGAAATCATGTTTCAAAACTTGTATTTGTCATTAAATTCTAAACTCACTAGTCATTTTTAAGTTTTCACTTACATTTTAGGCTAACCCTGCTTGTTTCTGTGACCCAACCAACACTCTCCAGCGACAGCTCAAAAAGATCAAAAGGGATGGGTAATATAAAAATCTGGATCAATATTCTAGTTCTGAGCTATTATGCAAATCCTGCCAGGTGATGGAATACATAGGGTGCCCATCATCCAGAGGTTTCCTTTTTGGGAAAGTGAGACCAAGAGAACGAACCAATACCAAGCACCATGCACCCAAATCCCAGCAAGCATAACTATAGCTACTAGTTATCTGGGTGTGTCACAAGACCTGCTTTTCTCTCCCTTGTTGGACGAGAACTTAGTTCCACAGTTTCACTTTAGCATTTGGCTTATGATAAGGAGTCCATACAACCCCCACTCTGAGACACATCTTTGTCCCAGACTCAATTCCAAGCTTAGGGTCAAAGCCCTAGAAAAGAAAACTGGATCTGAGGGATCCAGAGGCAGATGATAATGGAAATTAAAAGGCACATTGCAGGTGAGCGTGGCTGATTCCTGTGGATTAAGCCAACCTGAAGCTTCCTGTTTCACGGATAAAGGCCACATTCATATCCATGAGATAAATGAGGTCCATGGAATCCCAGCCTACTGACAGCAGCGGAGATAGGGCATAGGTGGGTAAGAGTGAGTGATTCCCACCCACCAGGCACCCCTGCTTCATGGGTGCAAGTCGCTTTGGCACTCATGGCCTTACCTGCCAAAGTCGCCAGAACTCGGGAATACAAGGATGGAAGAGGGAAAGAGGACGCTCTAACCTCTCTCCCTCACGTACCCTGGGTATCTGCTAGGAAGAGAAGGGAGCCAGGGACACCTGCTCCCTTCCTTCTAGATGGGTAGCCATTCATCTTCAGTCTGTACCCCTTTCAAATGAATCCTGAACCCTTGGGACTCCTTTAAGAGGTGCCCTCTTTTTTCTTTCTTCTTCTCTGTTCTCTCTTCAATAATAGTGAATCATGTCTCCTTACTACAGGACACTCCCCTCAGATGCATCCTCCAAACTGGAAAGAGTTAATTCCCCAAACCTTAAACTGGTTGTCTTAGGACTGGACACAGGCGAAGGGAACCGGGAAGCCCAACATGCCAGCAAAAGGGTAAAGGTTTATTTATTTATTTTTTTCTTTTCTGTCAGTTGGGCTTTTGGCCTTCCTCTCCCTGTGTAAACTGGTAAAAGGCCTTGAAATTTTTAGCTATTCTCATCCCTCCCCTTATTTCATTGTGATACATGTTTTCTAATAAGCCGGTTTGTCTGTTCTTGCCTTCAGGCCATCAAAATCCAAATGATCATGCAACCGGTGCCTCGGACCCATGGCCCTTCTGCTGGGGACCCTTAGATAAGCCTCTGAAAGAGTTCTGACTGCCAATTCCCCTAAACAGCACTACCCTCATCAGCAGGAAGCAGTTAAGACTGGTCTTCGTCCTTTAATCTAACGGCAGTTAGATGTACTTTTTTAGAGGGGGGAATGAGACAGCCAGGTGAGAGGGGTCCCTGGAGAAACTCCCAGCGGCCTCCGCACTGGTGTGGAGCCACAGAAGTTAGTGCCCTTTGCAGCGGGGAGGAGCCAAGCTTCTTCTCTTTCTATGTAGGGCCTGGGATTCAACCTGCGGGTAGGGAGCGCTCTAGCAGGAACTCTGGACTTGTGGAGGGTCCCTGTTTCCCAGCCCTCCTTTTTTTTCCTTTTCTCCCAATAACACCCTGCTTCACTCATCCTTCAAACCATCTGCAAGCCTAAATTCTTGTGGCTGTGGGACAGTCACAAGAATTTAGGTCTTTAACTGAACTAAGGAAAAGTCTTGCAGCAGCTGCTAATGGGGAAAAATTAAAATTTCCTGTTCACTGGAACATGAAATTCAGTCTTGGTACCTGAGACTCTGTCTCTTGAAATTTGACTCATGTTGAAAAATACAAGAAAAATGTGTATACTATTCATATCATAAACTGTCCTAAGGATATTTCCATTAATTCCTGCTAATTAGATTGTTATTTTAAATATAATGTCTTGTTTCCATTCTATCTGAGTCTTAAATATTCAGCATTTGTTTGAAATCTCTAGTTGTCCCTTGATCCTTTCTGTGCTTTCTGAAATTAGCCAGATTTCATGTCTCTGCGTAAAATCAAAGCATAGTACTGAAGCAAAATTCTTACTACGTTTTTCGAAGTAAAATTTTGTTTAATGGCATAACCTAGAGTAGAATTATGTGCCAAGATCAAATTATCTCATTATTTACAGTTACTCATTCTATATAGTATTCTGTTTCATGTAGATAGCAATTCGGTAAATGTATACAATTTAAGCAAAATGGTGATCTTTACACTCATATTCCTTTGTCCTTTGCTTTAAGCATGTATTGGATCATCATGAAAGTTAGATGAAATAAATTCTTAATGAAAGACAGTTCAATCAATGTTTACACTTTTAAGCAGTATTAAAGTTAACTCTGAAATGAAAATGTGCTAAAGTTATATGTCATAATACTAGTAGTACAAAGAAGATATGTAGTTTTGGAATTTGAAAACCTTGAGTCTCACCCATTCACTAACTGTATAACATTAGATATTGAAATTAATGTGGTGTCAGATTTCTCAACTATTAAAATGGGTAATTTTTAGAATACCCTTGTGAAATTATCATATGAATCTTGAGAAAATTAGATTAAATTATGTACTTAAAGTACTTATCTTAGTGGCTACACAATTGTGAACAGACACTGAATGTAAACTACCTTTATTGAGTAGAAAGAGCATTCCCCTTTACATTCCATGTCATATGGTGTGACTGATGTAAACTTTATCCACAGTAGAAATGGAAAATGCAAGCAGCAAGGGGGTGAGCTTACAAAATGAAACTGAATATGCAATTACTGAACAATGCAGTTGCCTCATGGTCCAATTACTTTTTATCATTATTCACATTTGAAATTATTTGAAACTAATTATAGATCTTGGTGTGACTCACCTTTTACTAACACTCTATTATGTGATATGGCTAAATAAACTGCTCTCCTCTCCTCTTGAACAAGAGAAAATGTGATTACTAGTAGTCATTAATGACTTTGGATGTGTATATAATAAAATGATTATGTAAACTGTATGACCCCTAAATGTAGTTATTGGTTCTTAGCACAAATTCTGTATTTGTAAGTGAAGAGTCTTCTGGGGGAAAAAAAAGTTGATAGGTTCTGTTTAGAGTAAATTATTTTGTTCTTATTTTTATTTATTTTGTTATGTTTTATATTTATATCCATGGATGAAAAGCATGTTTCTCATTTAGACATTATTTCAAGCTAATTTAGAGGCTGATTGCTACCAAATATTTTTCCAAATAATCATATCAAAAATATTTAAATTTTCAAAGAATATAGTTTTTACTTTGAAATAAGTTATGCTTTGTTATGAATATTTAAATATCTTTGCCTTTAATTAATGGCTCATAAAATTAAACATTTTATAAAATTTCCAATCTGTCTTAATTACTTTTTAGAAATACCTCTTAAGTATATTGCAAAATAAGATGCTTCACAATAAATTCCATATGCATGATATATTTGTCAGTTTATTCTGTTTTATGTGATAGCATTTCTGACTTATATAATCACATGCTATTATCTTCATTTTACAAAAAGCAAAAACAAGCAGAAGAATTAAGCAATTTTCCAAAGGCAAAAAAGGGGGTCAATGTCAGCAATCGGATTAGAGCTAAGGACGCTTTGATTCCCAAGACTGGCTTAAGATGATTAAAATGCCTCTTTCAGTCTGACTTCAGTAATTAGTTAGAAGTTGGATCTTTCTATTGAAATCTTAAAACCTCGTGTTTTTGTTATTTTAAGAAGCACTAATAATAAGCTAAATATTCAGTTAACCAGATGGGAATTTTGAAACATAAGCTAATGGCGTGATCAGTCTAGATATTCTGTGTCTGCATTCTCCTTCTTTTTTATTTTTACTTATTTACTATATTAACAAATCATATGTATCACCAGGATATAGTCTGAGTGATATCACTTCACTACTCTTCATGTTAGCATTTTTTAGTCAATCCACATTCATCATTCACATGTCAATTTACCACCAGTTTTGTACTCATTTAACACCCAGAATGGGCTTTTAAAATATCATAAAAATTTCTAGTATTTTTGATCTTGTGTTACTCCACTATTTCCCATTACGGTTGGAATACTTTCACTTCAGGATATTTGCACTCTAAATTAAAGCCTCATTTAATCAGGCTTCTTCAGACTTAGCTAATGGTTCTACATTGATCCTGTGCTGCTCTGAAATGCCTCTATTTAGAGACCTTCCAGAATAATTCAATATCATTAACATGTCCATTTCCTTTCATCACATGTTCCTGCTTTATTTTACTCATAATATTTATCACTATTAAAAACAACTCATGTTTTGGGAGGCCGAGGCGGGCGGATCACAAGCTCAGGAGATCGAGACCACAGTGAAACCCCGTCTCTACTAAAAATACAAAAAATTAGCCGGCGCGGTGGCGGGCGCCTGTAGTCCCAGCTACTCAGGAGGCTGAGGCAGGAGAATGGCGGGAACCCGGGAGGCGGAGCTTGCAGTGAGCCGAGATCGCGCCACTGCACTCCAGCCTGGGCAACAGCGTGAGACTCCGTCTCAAAAAAAAAAAAAAAAAAAAAAAAAAAAGTTTCACATTTTAAGAATTTCCAGATGTGTTTCTTGAAAAGAACATGGTACATGTCTTTGTCATCCTGCCTTTCTTCTGGGAGAAAGAAGTCCATGAAAATTTGCTATGAATTAGCTCATATTGAGCACATTTTTATTTCATGCCCTTACCCTTAATGCAACAGGACCATTGGAGTTATATGCTGAGTGAATGTCTGGGTGAGACCTTAGATGTGACTTTGGATTTTGGATTTCTTCACTTATGGCACAGGCAATAAAATACAGTGGCCATTCATGTACAACTCCGTAAAAATTAAGGGTAAGAATTGCTTCATAATTTCTAATCAGTACATCAATTAACATTTCCTGATCACTGACTATGTGTGTGAGAAGATAAAACAAGAATAACAACAATAAAAAAATAATATATGTCCTATGCACTCTTGTACTTTGCAGCAGAAGGAAAATGCTGTTATCTAATGAGCAATGCTAATAAACTGGCAATAATTAGAATATTTGTATTCATGTGCTAGATTCAGAGAAACTCAAATAAGACATAAAATGTAGGCCAGCTCACACAAAAGACGTTAAAGCCTTTCTAAGTAGAATAAAAGTTGATGCAAAATGCGTCTAGGTATGTAACAGCCTTGCATGATAGGGATCCGAACACAGCTGGTCTATAATGCAACAATGGGAAAAGCTGAAGCTGAGAAAGTATAAAGGAACCAAATTTTAAAGGCTGCAAAATAATTTGCCTCATGGTTTATAATATTTCATATATTCGCATTAATGGACTTTATTACATAATTTGCAAATGAATATGCAGCCTTTTAAACAGTTATTTATCTATATCAGTCAATTGATCAGTTGATTCGAAGAATTTTCAATGTCATTTTTGCTAACTTGGGTAGGTTTTAAAGCCTCTGTTGTCCTCTCTGTTACCATCTATTCACAGGCATTAAATTTTTTCTTAATATGTCATATAGTTTTTATTCTCAATAAGATTATAAAACCATTTAGGATGAAGTTATTGTGCCATGCCCTGGATTCTGTATGGAGCCCTTATATTTCTCTGTCTGACAAGTGAAATACTTTATAGTTCCTCAAATACTTATGCTTTCTTTTAGGGGAAAGTGTGCTGAAAACATTGGTTACTGCCTGAATTAGCCAAGTATTCATTATTCTGAGACATTTAGCTAATGCTTTTTATTAAATAAAATAATGTGATATGATGTAATATGGAAAAAGATTATGGTTTTCCATCACAAATTAAGTTCCTAAGTAATCACATTATTCTAAACAGAATATTAGTAAGACATTGCTTGTTTGGATTAAAAACATTGTCTAGACTATAAAAGCATATTTCCATAAGGAAAAAACACATTGCCAGCATTCTTTCATACTTAATGTAACTAACTTAGATGTGGTTTTTTTCCCTTTTATATTTTAGATGTTTCTATTAAACTTAAAGGTAAACAATTTAGTAATTTTGAAATATCAATGTGTGTCACACAAAACCTAACATTTATTTTTTACCTCAACAAATGTAAAGTTAGTTTGATCTTTCTACACAGCTAATCTGAAAATGTTCTTAGTTCATCATTATGAAAGGACTGTTGAAAATCCACTGGGGAGTCTTGAAATAAAATAAGTTATTTTAGCAATTGCGTCATTCTTTCTAAATGTTTTGCTCATTTCTTTAAAAATATTTTTAAATTAAGTCATCTTTTTGAATATCAGTTTATATTTTCATTGTGCATCATGTGAATTCGGCATAAAGAATTATAGTTGCCAAAGTGGGAAATTAAATTTCTCCACCCAGAAATTGCAGACAGAATTGATGTTATTTGTCCTTTCAGTCACAAAAATAACTGTTATTTTTTGGTTGAAATTAAATATAAAAGAAAGATTCATTGTATTTCATGTTTCCAAGGCATTACTCTAAGCACTTCACATAAATTTTCTTATTAAATTTTCACAGAAAGCCTGTAAACTTAGAATATATTATACATTACAGATGATTAAATTGAGTTTTACATGTTAAATAAGTCATCCAAGACTGAAATTTAAGCTTGTTAGATTCTGATTCCAAAGGCTCCATTTTCACCCTGAGAGCCGCATGTTGTTTCTTCATTAACAGTCACAAAAAGAAGAAATTTACGAAAGTCTCAGCAAGAAAAATGTAATACACCAGACATTTAGTAACTAGTTAGAAGAGATGAGTATTTCTTCTTCAGAAAATAGATGAGAAAAACTCTCTCAGGTCCAATACTGAGGCTTGTCTAGAACAATGCTACTTCTAAAACATTCAAGATCACAGGAAAAAAAATTGTCCTGTATAGAAAGGGTGATTTTAAGTATCAAATAACTAGAAAAGCCGTAATTTGAGATATTATACACGAAACGGTAGATAGAATGCTAGAATAAAAGTTGAATAACAACCAAAATAACAACAACAACAACAACAAAATGTTGCTTGAGGAAAGTCAAGGAAATGTATTTGGATGAAATTTATGATAGGAGAGAAAGTGGTTTACAGGATATGGGATGCAATAGCATCTAAGCAGACCAGAAACAATGTGGGAAGAGACTCAGGTGCCTTGCAAAGAACCTTTTACTTGTTTCAGTGTAAATTGAACAATGAGAACACTTGGACACCGGGAGGGGAACATCACACACCTGGGCCAGTTGTCGGATGGGGAGCTGGGGGAGGGAGAGCATTAGGAGAAACACCTAATGTAAATGACGAGTTAATGGGGGCAGCACATCAACATGGCACATGTATACATATGTAACAAACCTGCACATTGTGCACACGTACCCTAGAACTTAAAGTATAATAATAATTTTTTTAAAAGGCAGTGTACAGCTTCTTCATTTTTTTTTTTTTTTTTACAATTCAGTTAACTTAAAATTTTAAAATTACTCTTTTTGTCATGAATTATAACACATATGGGTACATTTTATGAATCATAAAGATATAGCTCAATACATTATCAGTCCCATGTAACTACTTCTCTGGTCAACTGTTAGAATAATACTGACAATACAGGAAATTCACCATTAATCCTCTTCAATTCTCAAAGTTAACCATAATCCTTACTTTGAAAGCTAAAACCTAGTTTTATTCTTTTTTAACAGTTTATATCAATAACAGCCCAATATATAGCATGTTACAACTGGCTTCTTTTCTCAATATTGTGTCTGTGAAATGTGTCTATGTTGCTGAGGGCAGTTCAAGATGGTTTATTTTCATTTCTGTAGTATTCCATTGCATGAAGATATTACATATTTCTAAAAATATTGATGTACATATAAATTGTTTCAATATTTGAGCTATTGTGGATAACACTGACATACACATACAGGTTAAGCATCCCTAATCTGAAAATCTACAATCTGAGGTGCTATAACATCCAAAACTTTTTGAGCACCGATGTGGCACCCCAAGTAGAAAATTTCACACCTGACCTTATGTGGCAGGTCTCAGTGGAAACTTCAGCACACAGTGTAAAAGTGTTCCTATTTCTCCACATCCTCTCCAGCACTTGTTGTGTCCTGATTTTTTAATGATCACCATTCTAACTGGTGTGAGATGGTATCTCATTGTGGCTTTGATTTCATTTCTCTGATGGCTAGTGAAGATGAGCATTTTTCATGTGTCTGTTGGCTGCATACATGACTTGAGAAGTATCTGTTCATATCCTTTGCCCACTTTTTGATGGGATTGTTTGTTTTTTTCTTGTAAATTTGTTTGAGTTCTTTGTAGGTTCTGGATATTAGCCCTTTGTCAGATGAGTAGATTGTAAAAATTTTCTCCCATTCTGTAGGTTGCCTGTTCACGCTGATGGTAGTTTCTTTTGCTGTGCAGAAGCTCTTTAGTTTAATGAGATCCCAGTGGTCAATGGGACTGTAAACTAGTTCAGCCAATGTGGAAGACAGTGCAGCGATTCCTCAAGGATCTAGAACTGGAAATATCATTTGACCCAGCCATCCCATTACTGGGGATATACCCAAAGGATTATAAATCATGCTGCTATAAAGACACATTCACACATATGTTTATTGTGGCACTATTCACAATAGCAAAGGCTTGGAACCAACCCAAATGGCCATCAATGACAGACTGGAGTAAGAAAACGTGGCACATATACAACATGGAATACTACACAGCCATAAAAAAGGATGAGTTCATATCCTTTGTAGAGACATGGATGAAGCTGGAAACCATCATTCTCGGCAAACTATCACAAGAACAGAAAACCGAACACCGCATGTTCTCACTCATAGGTGGGAATTGAACAATGAGAACACATGACACAGGGAGGGGAACATCACACACCGGGGCCTGTCGTGGTGTGGTGGGAGGGGGGAGGGATAGCGTTAGGAGATATATCTAATGTTAATGATGAGTTAATGGGTGCAGCACACCAACATGGCACATGTGTACGTATGCAACAAACTTGCATGTTGTGCACATGTACCCTAGAACATAAAGTATAATGAAAAAAAAGTTTTTTAAAAGAAACTTCAGCACACAACACACAGTTTCTTCAGTGTCCCCAAGAAAAAAAAAAACACCATCCCAGCCCCCTGCAACTGCAATATATCTTTTCCACACACAGCATGATGGCAATGGCAAGTAATCACGGGTTGTCTACATAGGTGACTGAGCTAGTGACACCTTTGCTTTCTGATGCATCAGTTCAATATACACAAACTTTATTTTAGGCACATAATTATTTTATTTATTTATTTATTTATTTCAGAGACAATTTCTTGCTCTGTTCCCCAGACTGGATCATAGCTTGCTGTAGCCTTGGGCTCAAAGTATTCCTCCACCTCAGCCTTCTGAGTAGTGGGGACCACAGGTGCCCATCAGGCCCGGGAAATTTTTTAATTTATTGTAAAGACAAAGTTTCGCTATATTGACCAGAGTGGTCTTGAATTCCTGGCCTCAAATGATCGTCTCACCTCAATCTCCAATTTAATAGAATTATTTTAAATATTGTATAAAATTACTTAATGTATTGTATAAGGTTACCTCAAGCTGTTGCATGAGACACGTAGAAAACGTCAATGGATTTCTTCTTTAGACTTGTGTCAAATCCCCATGATATCTCACTATGTAGATACAAATATTCCAAATCCAAAAAAATTTGAAATTCAAAACACTTCTTTTCCCAAGCATTTTGAATAAGGGATACTCAAGCTCTACTTGAACTTGTCTCTTGGTCTACATAAGCATGCATATCTGAAGGTTATATCACCACTAATTAAAATATTGAGTCTGATTTATATTCATGATTGAATATGTTACATATAACATATTCAACATATGTTATAATATATAACATGCTATAACATACATAACATATTAAACATATATGTTATTATATATAATATGTTATAACATACATAACATATTCAACATATATAACATTTATATATAACGTATATAACTATATAAAACATATATATTATTTATAAAACCAATATATAACATATATTGCTATATATTGTTTTTATATATACGTTATATATTGGTTTTCCAGTATCCGTGTTATATAAATTGTTACATATATAAAACCAATATATAAGAACATATTGTATATGTTATATGTTCTTATATATTGGTTTTATATATGTAACAATGTAACAATTTATATAACATATGCATTGTTGTATATATATTAGAAAAAATTTTCAATGATGCTGTATTCTTTTCAGCAAAAGATATTCAGATTCACTGAATGCAAATTTGTCACTATGATGACAAAATTTTAAATGATTTTATTATTGTATATTTTACACATCATAAAATATCAAAGTGCATATTGCTGTATTATTAACTACAGGTACTGTGTTATACAGCATATCTTTGGAAATATTTATCTACCATAACTGTAACTTCATACCTATGGAACATTCCCATATCCCCTACCTCCCAGTCTTTGGCAACCATAATTGAATTCTCTGTTTCAATGAGTTTAACTATTTTAGACCCTGCATAGAAGTGGAATCTTGCAATGCTTGTTCTCCTGGGACTGAATTATTTCACTGAGCAAAATGTTCAAGTTCATCCATGTTGTTGTAAATGACAAAATTCCCTTCTTTTTCAAGACTGAGTAATATTCCATTGGATTTTTATTCCACAATTTCTTTATTCATTCATTTGTTGATTGACATTTGGATTGTTCCCATATGCTGGCTAGTGTGAATAATGCCAAAATAAACACAGGAGTGCATATATCTCTTTGAGATTCTGATTTCAATTTGATTATTGGATCATATGGTAATTATATTTTTAGTTTATATAAACCTTCATACTATTTTCCGTGGCTGCTGCACTATTTTATATTTCTACCAGCAACATAAAAGAGTTCTAATTTCTTCAAATCCTTGCTAACACTTGTTACCTTTCGATTTTTTTTTTTTTTTTTTTTTTGATAGAAGCCATTTTAACAGATGAGAAGTGATATCACATTGTGGTCTTGATTTGAATTTTCCTGATTATTAATGATGTTAAACATCTTTTCATATACCTGTTGGCTATTTGTGTGTCTTCTATAAACAAATATTTGCTGAAGTCAGTTGCCCATTTTAAACGGGTTATTATTATTACTTTGCTGTTGAGTTGTAGGAGTTCCTTAAATATTTCAGAAATTAGCCTTTTGCCAGATATATAATTTGTAAATATTTTCTCCTAATCCATAGGTTACCTTTTCATTCCATTGATTGTTTACTTAGCTGTGTAGAGGCTTTTAAGTTTTATGTAGTCCTACCTGTGTATTTTTGTTTTGTTTCCTGTGGTTTTAGCATAATATCCAAGAAATCACCACTAAGCATATTAAGAAACTTCCCTGTTTTCTTCTAGAATTTTTACAGTTTTAAGTCTTAAATATAAGTTTTAATCCACATTAATTTGTTTTGTCTGTGTATGGTGTAAGAAAGCGTCTAATGTCATTTTTTTTTTGCATATGAATATCCAGTTTTCCCAGCACCATCGGCTGAAGAAATTATTTTTTATCCATTTTATATTCTTGGCACCCTTGTCAAACATGAGTTTATTGTGAACATTTGTGTTTATTTTGGGTTTCTATTTTGTTTCATTTGTCTAGATGTCTGTTTTTATGACAGTGCCACATAGTTTTAATTGCTGTAAATTTGTAATATATTTTGACATCATAAATAGTGATGCCTCCAGCTTCGTTGTCCTTTGTCAGGATCACTTTACCTTGAAGTTGGGCAGTATGATGCCTCCTGCTGTGTTCTTTATGCTGAGAATTACTTTGGCTCTTCATACTCTTTTGGTTCCACATGAATTTCAGAATATTTTTTAAAATTATGTTTAAAAAGGGAGTTGATAGTTTCATAGGCATAGTGTTTAATCTGTAAATCTCTGTGGGCATTGCTATAATAATGTAGTTCCAAGAGATCTGTTGTTGTTGTTGATCCATTTGGATTTTCTACATAGACAATCATGTCATCTACGAACAAAAACAGTTTCATTTCTTCCTTCCCAAACTGTATACCTTTTGTTTCCTTTCCTTGTCTGATTAGATTAGCTAGGACTTTCAATACAATGTTGAAAAGTAGTGGTGCCGGGCGCGGTGGCTCACGCCTGTAATCCCAGCACTTTGGGAGGCCGAGGCGGGCGGATCACAAGGTCAGGAGATCGAGACCACGGTGAAACCCCGTTTCTACTAAAAATACAAAAAATTAGCCGGGTGCGGTGGCGGGCGCCTGTAGTCCCAGCTACTCAGGAGGCTGAGGCAGGAGAATGGCGTGAACCCGGGAGGCGGAGCTTGCAGTGAGCCGAGATTGCGCCACTGCACTCCAGCCTGGGCGACAGAGCGAGACTCTGTCTCAAAAAAAAAAAAAAAAAAAAAAAAAAAAAAAGAAAAGTAGTGGTAAGAATTAAAACCCTGGCATTGCTACTGATCTTATCAGTATAGCTTCTGAAGTTTCTTACCATGAAGTACGATGTTAGCTGTTGGATTTTTTGTAGATAATCTTTATCAACTTCAGGAAGTTCTATTTCTAGTTAACCACGAGATTCTGTCATGAAAAAGTGTTGGATTTTGTCAATTGCTTGTCTGCATCTATTGATATAATTATGCGGTTTTCGTCTTTGTCCCATTTATGTGATAAATTACATTCACTGATTTTCAAATGTTGAACCAGCATTGCCTACCTGGACTAAATTCCATTTGGTTGTGATGTTCGGTTCTTTTAATTCATTGTTGCATTCAGTTAGCTAATATCTTATTGAGGATTAAATCTATGCTTATAAGAGTTATTGGTTTGCAGTTTTACAGCCATTTCGTTGTTGATTTCTGTATTAGGATAATGCTAGCTTCATAGAATGAGTTAGAAAGTGTCCATTCTGTTTCTTTCTCCTGGAAAAGATTGTATATAATTGGTAACATTTTTTCTCAACTATTTGGTAGAACACACCAGTGAATTCATATAAGCTTGGTGCTTTATTTTCTGGAAGGTTTTTAATTATTGATTCAATTTATTTAATAAATATAAGTCTATTCATAGTATCTGTTTCTTCTTGTATGAGTTTTGGCAGATTGTGTCTCTCAAGGAATTGGTTTATTTCATCTAGGTTTTCAAATTTGTGGTCCTAGATCTGTTCACAGTATTCCTTTATTATCTTTTTAATCTTTGATTTTCCGCAGTTTGTATGATATGCTCAGGTGTGGGCTTTCTTGTTTTGTTTTGTTTGTTTGTTTTGCATTTGCCAAGTCTGGTGGATTTGAGCTTCCTAGATTTGTGATTTGATGTCTGACATTACTTTGGAGAGATTCCCAGTTATTACTGTTTCAAATATTTCTTCCTTTGTTTCTCTCTTTCTTCTGCTTCTTGCATTCCCATTACACGCATGTTACACCTTTTATCATTGTCCCAAAGTTCTCAAATAATGTTTTTAGTCTTTTCTATATTTGCTTTTCAGTTCTGAAAATCTCTATTGACATATCCTCAAGCCAACTAGGTCTAATAATAGTCACCATTGGCATCAACCAACCATACCTAGCATTCCTACACATCTGCACCCATGCCTTCTTTAAAGCCATACTTTTTATATGCTCCGGATCCATTATCCACAGCCTAAACAACGAACAAGACATTCGAAAAATGGGAGGCCTATTTAAAACAATACCCCTCACCTCAACTTCCCTAACCATCGGCAATCTAGCACTCACAGGTATACCCTTCCTCACAGGCTTCTATTCCAAAGACCTCATTATCGAAGCCACAAATACGTCGTACACCAACGCCTGAGCCCTATTTATCACTCTCATCGCTACCTCCCTAACAAGTGCCTACAGTACTCGAACCATCCTCCTCACCCTAACAGGACAACCCCGCTTCCCAACTCTAACAAACATTAACGAAAACAACCCCGCCCTACTAAACCCAATCAAATGCCTCACAATAGGCAGCATAATCACAGGATTTCTTATCACCAATAGCATCCCCCCCACCTCACCCCCTCAACCAATAATACCCCTCTACTTAAAACTCTCGGCCCTGTGCGCAACTGCTCTAGGCTTCCTAGCAGCCCTGGACCTCACCCTTATATCAAACAAACTAAAAATAAAAAACCCATCACAAATATTCAAATTTTCCAACATACTAGGATATTTTCCCACCACAATTCACCACACAATCCCCTATCAAAATCTACTTATAAGCCAAAACTTAGCCCTCCTTCTATTAGACTCGACATGACTAGAAAAATCTATACCTAAAACAATCTCACAAGCACATATCACTGCTTCCATAACTGTAACCACCCAAAAAGGCATAATCAAACTCTACTCTCTCTCTTTCCTCATCCCCCTTACCCTAGCCCTATTCCTAATAGTATAATCTATTGCCCCGAATAATCTCAATCACAAGGTACACACCAACAAACAGTGTTCAACCAGCAACTACCACTAATCAACGCCCATAATCATACAAGGCACCCGCACCAATAGAATCACCCTGAATTAGTCCTGATCCCTCCCCCTCAAAAATCACCCAACCACCAGTATCACCAAGACTAACCACCACTACCACCGCCTCATCCAAACTTAAAACCCATAAAACCAACACCACCTCTATCATCAACCCTACTAAAAGACCCCCTAAAACCTCAAATCCCGAACCTCATGTCTCAGGATACTCTTCAATAGCCATTGCTGTAGTATAACCAAAAACAACTATCATACCCCCTAGATAAACCAAAAACATTATTAAGCCCATATAAGCCCCTCCACAATTTAAAACGATCACACAACCAACCACATCACTAACAATTAACGCTAAACCCCCATAAATAGGAGAAGGCTTAGAAGAAAAACCCACAAACCCCATAACTAATAATACACTCAACGTAAACAAAATATATGCCATTGCTTCCATATGGACTCCAACCGTAACTAATGATATGAAAAACCATCGTTGTACTTCAACTATAAAAGCACCAATGATTCCAATACGCAAATCCAACCCAATCATAAAAATAATCAGTCATTCCCTCATCGATTTACCCACCCCACCTAACCTTTCCATATGATGAAACTTCGGCTCACTTCTTACAGCCTGCCTAATTTTACAAATCATCACAGGCCTATTCTTAGCAATACACTACTCACCAGACACCTCCTCTGCCTTCTCCTCAATTGCACATATTACCCGAGACGTAAACTACGGCTGGACCACTCGCTACCTCCACGCCAATGGTGCCTCTATACTCTTCATCTGCCTTTTCCTACACATGGGCCGAGGCCTCTACTATGGCTCATATCTCCTCCTAGAAACCTGAAACATTGGCATTATTCTCTTTCTTATAACCATAACAACAGCTTTCATGGGCTATGTCCTCCCATGGGGCCAAATATCATTCTGGGGGGGCAACGGTAATCACAAACTTACTATCAGCAATCCCATATATTGGAACTAACCTCGTTCAATGAATCTGAGGTGGATACGCCATTGATAGCCCCACTCTCACACGATTCTTCACCCTACACTTTATCCTACCTTTCATCATCGTCGCCCTCACAACCGTACACTTACTATTCCTACACGAAACAGGATCAAACAACCCCTGTGGAATCTCCTCCGACTCGGACAAAATCGCCTTCCACCCCTACTACACAATCAAAGACATCCTAGGTCTAGTTCTCCTTCTCTTCATCCTAGCAATACTAACACTACTCTCACCTAACGTCCTAAACGACCCGAATAACTATATTCCAGCCGACCCACTAAATACCCCCCCACATATTAAGCCAGAGTGGTACTTCCTATTTGCATATACAATCCTGCGATCTGTCCCCAATAAACTAGGAGGCGTATTAGCACTCTTCCTATCAATCTTCGTCCTAGCAGTCATCCCTATACTTCACAAATCCAAACAACAAAGCATAATATTCCGCCCACTCAGCCAGTTTCTATTCTGACTCCTAATCACAATCCTGTTAACCCTCACTTGAATTGGAAGCGAACCAATAACCCAAGCTTCATTTTCTCCTCCATGTCCAGTTTACTAGTGAGTCAATGATTGGCATTCTTTATTTCTGTCTCAGTGTATTTTATCTCTAGCATTTCTTTTTGGTTTTTTTTTTCTGGGAAATTTCTGTCACTGTTAGAGCCTTTATCATATTAATCATAGTTATTTTAGATTTTTGGTATGATAATTCCAGTATTCCAGTTAATATATGACTCTGGTTATGACGCTTGCTCTGTCCCTTCAAACTGTGTTTTCTTAAGCAGCCTTTAGTAACGTGATGGTAATGTGTGGGGGAAAGGAGGAAGCATTCTACAGTCTTATAATTAGGTCTCAGTCATTTAGTGATACTGGGACCCTGAACTGAATTTCGTGAGTGCGTTCTAGTACTCCCCTCACCTTAGGTGACAAAAGATAATTAGAGAAGGTAGAAGTCTGGTATTTTTCTTTTTCCACATGGAAGGCTAGGAGTAGACTAAAGCAGGACTAAAGCTGGCCAGAGTTGGATAATTTCCTTCCCCAACATTAGTGAAGCTCTGATAAGCTTCAACATGTTACGTTCCGGTAAAGTAGTTTCTCATGAGGGCAAGCCTTGTTAAGAAAAGCAAAATGCTTTTTCATGTTTCTAAATGGCTACTTCTTCCCTCCCATTGCCAGAATCAAGAGGGAATTCTCCTCAGATTTTTACTGTGAGAACATAGTAGAACTCCTGGAAGTAAAACTGTGAAAAGTGTGAGTGTGTTCCCCTAAGGCTGAACACCCTGAATTTCCCAACTCTCAGACTTCTCTCCATTGAACCTGCAACAATTTGTCAATTATAGATCAGGTTTTCTACCCTGGAACTCGTTTCTATGATGGCTTCTTCTTGGGGCAGCAGTTTGCCCTGTGACATCAGTTTTATGACAGATCTAAAAAGAGTTGGTCACCCTTGGTTTGTTGAGCTTTTACTTACTAGGATGGAATTATAATGTCCAGGACGCTTAAGTGTCAGACCAGAACTCAATGGTATTTTAATACTCATTTTTCTCATTGTCTATGAAATTCTATAACTTACCTGTTTAGAAAATGACTTACAGAAATAAGTCAACTCATATATTTCCTTCAAAGCCTTCTCTAACTTTGATTGGCCTTTCTCATGACCTTGCTAACGTAGTATAAAACATACAGAAAAGTAGTCTATCTTGTTAAAATGTATTGATTCAGAAGAATGATTTAAATGGCATCTTTTGCACCAAACAAATCCTTAGGTGGGAAAAAGGTCACAGGTGACTGCCTTGCTTAAAATTTTCTATTGCAATAAATAGAGCTCACTATATATTTAAAGTTATTTAAATATTCCTCTAGTTTATATATTTACATTACAAATAATATGCTGTAACTCTCTTATTTTATATTATAGCACCACCCTTTTAATGAAAGCATTTCAATATAGATACTATTAATTAGCGTACCAACACACAGCTTGGTCAATGGATCGGTGTTTGCAAAACACACATTTTCATACACTGATGACTTCAATTATTAAAGCAGAGAGTCATCAGCAAATAAACAAGAGTGGTCATGTAACTACAGACTCAAATGCCCTAATATGCAACTGGATTATGAAAACAAGCAGCTGTACCAACAAGATATGCAATCAAATTGACGAAGTATGTCTTTGAGTTAATGAAGTATTTGCCACTTGACAAATATAAGCAAGTGCTGAAATGGTGAAATGAACTGATTTGGATTATCACATTTATTCAGAGTAGACCCAACTTAAATGAGATTATTGTGCATGCACATCAGGCAAATGCAGTTTTCTAGGTAACAGAGAATTAAATGGATCTAGAATACAAAGCAAACCATTTTTAAATATAAGATAAACTTATCAAATAAAATTTCATATTTAGAAATAATCCAAGGGCTAGACAACAAATATGCCACAGACTATACTAAATCTATATAATTCTTGGTAAAGATACAATATAGTTCATTGCATCTTTTTTATCAAGTCCAGGAGTTCAACACACTATAGAAAATTAGCAGCATCTATAATTAATTATAAAATATATTGTGACTTTATTACATGACATGACCTGTTACAAAATGTACACAAAAGGAGTTTTAACTCAACAATCATGAAAGTACAGCAGACTTCAAATAAAGTATTTATTCTCAGTAGCTACTCAACAGTTTAATATAGAATACAAAGCAACATAAGCAAATGAAATTATATTTATTTAGTATTACATCTAGTACGTTCAAATGTATGCAATGAGTGTGTGTATGTCTGTGCTGTTTACTAGTCAACTAAGAACCTATTATTGTGTTCCATTCAGTTAATATACAATAATTACCTATGATTATTATCATTCACCAAGTTAAAGATAAAAATCTTACTATGTTAAGTAATTTTTAGCTTATAGAATTATGATGGAAAGTGAAATAAAAAGTAAAGACAAATACCTTGTTTCTATCTTTCCCTTTAGCTAATTAGTTCCAGAGACCCCAGCATCTCTTACCTTTTCCATGCATGCCTTTCAAATACTTTTTCTGGCCTTTGAGTTTTCCTTCTTCCAGTAAATATTCTATTGTGCAAATATTTCACAGTTACCAAAATCTAAAACACAAGATTTTGTGATTCTACTAAACTTTTTAAAAAATATTTACTTACTGTGAAATGATTCATTTTTCATTCTTCTCATACTATACTCTTTGGAAGAAAGTTATACGTAACCCAGATTTGAGGAGTGTGGAGTTATCACTCTACCTGTTTGAAAAAAAAAAATCTATTTTGAAAATTGTAATTCTTCAGCAGAGGAGATTTGTCCATTTTCTCTATTTTACTTAGGTTTTAGTGATTTGTTTATATCAGTATGACATTATGAATACTGATTTAATATTAAGGGTTAAAATACAATACTACATTAGTTTGTGGTTTTTATTGTTTCAGGTTTGGCCATAAGTAGATCTTTCCATTGGTAAATGTCTCCCTATAACATACCCATATTTGGGGGATTTTTTTTTTTTTGGTCTTTTGTTTGTTTGATTGGTTTTGCTCTATTTTGTTTGAGCACATCTTCACGTTCTATTACTACAAGGTTATCCAGTCTAACCTTGTATATTTCCACTTCCAGTCCTATAATCAGACATTTCTCCAAGGTGCACTAATTTTTTATTGGATGATAGTATCATAATAAAGATATGGGTGCTAGATGCGTTCATTGGTTTTGGGTGCCTTTTGTTTTAGGCCCTCTCAGTTGTCAGAGCAAGGAAATATGTGTATATACAAAGAATTTTACATACCTGATATATAACAATTTATATGGCATACATCTATATCTATACTAAGATAACATGAAGTCATTATGATGTCTCCTATTGTAAAATTTTACCACTTGGATACATTTTGCTTTCCTCACTTGCTTGTTTTTAACTTCTCGGTCCAGTAGTAAGAAACACTGATTTAACCATCAGATATCGATGTACTATAAGTTTGAATTTCAGTAAACATGTCTAGTGGTTTCTGAATTGTTAGCCTGTAACCCTATAGGGAATGATTTTTATCAACTAAAATGCAATTCTTATGCGGTTACATTTCCACTCATAAACAAAGTGACTCAGTGCAGCACCTTCAGCTCCCACCTCCTGGTGTGAGGTTGTATCATACATTTGTAATACTGTTAGATTTTATTGGCACATTCTGAATTCCATCCAGAGATACTGATACTCTTCAGTATTTCTTTAATTTGTATACATTGTTTCATTTTTGTGTTTTATAGGTTTATGGGTTTTAACAAATGCATGGTGTAATATATCTAATCATATAACTATGATTCCAGTAAAATAGTATCATATAGGATAGCTTTATCATTCTAAAAATATTTTCTTAGCTATGTCTATTACACATAGTGACACAAACATACTAAAACATCCTATTCCTTAAATAATATGAATCTTATGATCTCATCCTAATACAGTGTTCAACCAACAAATATAAAATTTTCATTTTTCCTTCTCCTCTATTCTGGAAAATGTATACTTTTTTTTTCTGTTTTCTTCCTACCTCTCTAATTATGCATAAAATATATTAAATTAAAGATAATAAAACTCAATAAGATATATTTCAGGAAAATTTAGTTTGGCAATCATAGTAGCAATGTGTTAATAAAAGTTGCATATTAATTTCATTTTATTTTGTTTTTTGTTGCTATTGTTTTATGTTAAGCCATTTGAATGTCCATTTCATTTATAATGGTTTATAACTGTTGGCATTAGGAACAGATTGAGTGAACACTATTCTACATGCAGGATACTTCTCTTTAAGTCAGCTATGTTTTCAGATTCATTAATCTTTTCCTTCAAAATACCTGATTTTATCACACCGGGTGTATTTCATCTCATTCATTTTGTTTCTCATCTCAAAGTTTGATTTGGGTCCTTCTTTTATTCTTTACGTTTGTCTACTTAACAAATGAACAGAATACATTTGTAAGAAATTTTTTTAAATATTGTTGCATAATATTTCTGTCCTGTTTAATCAGTTTTGAATAATTGATGTTTTCAGCCTTGGGTTGTATATTCCTGGTTCTTTGAGTGTCTGATATTTTGTAATTAGCAGCAACATAATGTGAATTTTACATTTTGGGGTGCTGAATATGTTTGCATTCAATATTTCTGAGCTTTGCTCTAGTGTGAAATGATATTTTCTGGATTTGGTATAGTGCTAATTATTTTGTTACCAACTACTGAGGGAAAACACTTCTTAGGGCTCTATCCAGTTATTCATGAATTATGAGTCTTTCCAGTTTGGCCGGTGTTAACATAAACTATTCCTTATACTTGGTGTGTACCAGACACTACTACTCTAATCTTTTTAAATGTTTTCCTAATCTTTGATAGTTTTCTCTCACATGTGTGCCATTCAGCATTCTGCTGAACACTTGAGGTTAATCCTCTGAGAAATCTCTTGATTTCCTCTCTGCTTCTTTCTCATGTTTGCCATTCTGTCCTGTGATTTCCAGTGCATTAGATCAGGCTACTATAAAAGAATACCATAGAATGGGTAGCTTAAACAACAAAACTTTGCTTCCTACAGTTTTGGAGGCTGGGAAGACCAAGGTCAAGACACCATCAGATCCAGTGTCTGGTAAGGGCTCTATTTCTGGTTTGCAGATGACCATCTTCTCTGTGTCTTTATTTTGCCATCTTCTTGTGCCCTCACATGAAAGAGAATACAAAAGCGAGGAAGCAAACTCTCCTCTCTCTGTTTATAATGGCACTACTCCCATCTGAGAGCTCCACCATCAAGACCTAATTACCCTCCAAAGGCTTATCTCCAAATACCATCACATTAGGGATTTAGGCTTCCACAAAGAAATTTTGGGTAGACACAAACATTCAGCCCATGGCATCTAGCTACCTTTGTTTTCCTGCACTCTCAGCTCTATTCTTACAACTCAGGGAATACATCAATCTTCATTGGCATTTCTTCGCCTTGTTCCATAGTCTGAAAACCATTTTAAATTTATTTTATTCATTTTTTGTTGCTTCAGGTGGGAGGGCAATTATCTTCCCACACACTCCATCTTAGCCAGAAACAGAAACTTTGTGATGTACTTTGTTCATAATGGTATACTAATGTGTCAAAGCATTCTATTTTAAACTCACAGAAATAGAAAAAAAAAAGTTAATGGAGCAGCCATGAGTGAATAGTGTAGAAATTTATAAAGATCCAGGAGTATGGCCAGGCCTGGTGGTTCATGTCTGTAATCCTAGCACTTTGGGAGGCCGCGTCAGGTGGACCACCTGGGGTCAGGAGTTTGAGACCAGCCTGACCAACATGGCAAAACCCCTTGCTACTAAAAATACAAAATTAGCCCGACATGGTGGTGCATGCCTGTAATCCCAGCTACTTGGGTGGCTGAAACAGGAGAATCACTTGAACCCAGGAGGCGGAGGTTGCAGTGAGCCGAGATCGCGCCCTTGCACTCCAGTCTGGGCAACAAGAGCGAAATTCCATCTCAGGAAAAATAAATAAATAAAATCCAGGAGTACGAGTTAGCTGGAATGAATGAATGCTAAAACAGTCTAGAAGTTAGAAGGAGACATTCAGCACAGTTCAGCAAACAAGTCAATGCCACTCTAAAAATTTCACTTGGGTTTATAATCCCAAGAAAGTTATTTAAACTATGTAAGCCTTAGACTCCACAAGTGTAAAATTGAGGTAAAAATTTTGTTCACCTCATAGAGTGTTTTGGGAGAATTAAATGTGTTAGCATGTAAAATGTCCGGAATATTGCATTTGCTCAATATGTGGAAGCTCCCATTTATCTCTCATAAAGATTATTGCGGCACGTGGGAAGAAATATCATTTAAGCCATTTCTACTGAAGGGAGAGCTTAAATTGAACATACTTTCACCCTCAAGTGTAAATTATCCACAGAAAATTGCAAAAGCATATTTAGGGAGTGGAGGAAAAATAAGGAAAAGAAAACTGCATTTCAAGTTTTATCTTGCAGAAGCTGAGAACGCTTGCTTTCAGTATGTAAAGTTTTGATAGATGCTTGAGGGATTTGGAACTCTAGAGTGGTGACTCAAAAACTTATTTAGCTGCCTATTTCAGTTAGATAATTTCAATCTAGTGTCAACATTCTCTCTTTAAATGCTCCAGTGAATGCAGAGTCAGCCAATCGCCTTCACTTTCTCTATATTTCTCATTTCTATTATGCCACTTAGCTTACTACCTCTTTTGCAATAGAGAATTGATTCCAGATGATAGATTGATTTTTTTTTCCCACTGTTCCTATATACTACCAGTCTCCCAATCAGGTTAAAACCACCTCCATAATCCTGTCTTTTCAGTTTTTCTCCTTGCAATCATTCCAGGTAAGAAGTACTGTGTTCTTTAGGTTTTATTGCATATTGTGCGAGGTACACAGTTATCTCCATGTAATCAAAACATACTAGTAATTAACAGATTGAGAATGTCTGAGCAGAGAAAGATCAAAGAGCACAAAATTATTTTAGCTTCCACAGTTGTTTAAAAGAGTGGTGTAGTTGTGGAACAAAAGATTAATGTACTATGAAGATAACTCCTTTTGAGGAAACAGGGGACTTCAAATTCATGAAACAACCTTGAAATGTCTTTGGAGCTCAGTTAGGGAAATTACATATGAATGTTGCTGAAATCAGCCAGAATATTTGCAATTCCTAGATGAGATGGGGTCAGGGCCAACCTTATGGCCATCTGAGATAAAACTTACGTCGTTCCTCAGTATAACACTTGGCCCATAGGAGATCATCTAACATAAACTTCTTCATCTGGAAAAGTAATTCATTTGGCTTTAAGTAAAATATTCATCAATGTTTAATAATATTAGAGGTACAACATACTGGAAGCCAAGAAGAAAAATGAGAGCATTCGTATGCCAAAGAAGATTAAAAGAGCTTGACACATTAGTATGACTATCTGGAATACTATCAAGAAGAACAAACTGGAGCCTCAGGTAATTTTAGAAAGAAGGGATTCCCAAGACATTATCTGGAAGTGCTTTCACAAAACCACTTTTGTGCCATGTAATGCTGAGCATGACAAATTTAACATTATAATAAATTCATATTGTGAGCTGAGCTGTCTGTACTGACTAGTGTAGTCAGAGGAAGTTGTTCAAGACTAGTTGCCTGTACATGGAATACAAACTGAGAATGATAAATGTTTTCAATGTAAACACTCACTTCCTCTATGAGTTTCCTCCTTTCTTTTGTGAATAAGATTTGTTTAATCTTGATTAATGGTGTTTTGTTATTCCTGCTGAGATTGGCCACACTGTACCTTTTTCTTGGAGTAATAAAGTCTAATGAAGACAGGAGTGAATCACTGGGTTCACAAATAGTGCTTATGAAAATGGATAAGCACATGCCCAGCATGTGGAATCCTCGGATGAGGGACAATGACTAGGGAAATATTTTCCACCTTCAGAGTGGACATTCAACAAAAATGTATAATCACTCCAAGTCGGGCTATCATTATAGTTATTTCTCCAGGGGAAAGGCTAGTAGGACCATCCTGAAGGACAAAGATAATTAATACTGTGCTTGTCTTATCTACTTATCCCCCATTTAAGCAATGTGAAACTCCTTTGCCATTCACTGGAGTCACTTTGGGAGCAGAAAGTGGAGATGAATGTCCAGAGATAAGATGCAGAAATTCTTTCCTAGTATACCAGATAGAACAATTTCCACTGCTTTTCTCTACTGTGCTAGGAAGTACTTAAAACCCTGGCCAAGTCAGAGGGGGCTTTTCAAGTTATATTAATGTTCAGAGTGTCAACATCAGAGCACAGCTGGACCAGCCAGCCTGTAAAATGTATTTTAGAAAGCCATTAGTGCATGTTGCCTATGGGTAATGGCAGGCATGGAACAACCAATTACACTGCAGTACTATGCCAAGGTATTCATTCCTGAGTAGCTGTAGCTACAGAAAGAATCTTATTGTCGTTTGTGATATCTGGTAATCACAGTACAAAGAGGGAAAAAAGGTCATTTAGGAATTTAATTGTATGTATGTGCTGTCTGCTCCTGCAAGAGGCATGACATCTTCAGATTCTGACAAAATGTTTATGGAAAACATAATCCATCACTGACCTCTGTTTGAGAATAGAGTTTTACCAAGTCTATCTGACAATTACAAGCTGGTCCATGTCCACAAATTATATGCTAAGATCTCTTCAAAACGTGTCCATCCAGATAGCCTCTGCCTTGTGAACCTTGGTGGCTTGCCCCACAAATCCCTCATTTAGCACCAAATGTCTTCACGGTACCTACATTTTCATAGCAAATTTAAGTGTGGATCCAGTGAGCTAATATAAACACTGATCTGCATTATTTCTTCTGTTACTTTCTTCCAGATACGTCCCTTCTGGGGAGCACATACATGATGTATTTGCCTCCATTGAAATTGACTCTTCAAATGGATCTCCCTCTAATTGTCTAGGAATATGAAGTTTATTTGTCAGAGCTATTAACAATGGCAATTACAGTGGTACGTTCCAGTAAATTTCAGTGGCATACTGTATGGCAAAGAATGCTGACTGGAGCTTAATCTATTCCATTGAACATACAATACTGTGGGCTGTCACCAATTTTCCATAGTTAGGAAGAATTGTACTGTAGCATGATTTTGAATTGCCCATCTTACAAATGGGCTATCCCACAACAGAATTGTGCTTTTTTATCAGATAGTAATCTTGTAAGTAGCGCCCATTAGAACAGTGATTTTAAAAAAAAGCGAATGAGAACATTTTTATATTCCAAATTATTTAAGCAGCTGCTCATTTTTTCCAGTATGATAAGGTTTTGAGCCGTTGATTGGATGTGACATTTACATTTTACAGATAATTCTTATATTCATATTATGTAGTTTGGGTTCAGAAGCAACCCATTGCAGTATGGGAAAGTGATATCTGAGTAAAACAATGTTCTCTTCTGCAAGATGATTTGCTTTCACTAAGGTCCAGTAAAAGGGAACACTGCCACTCAAAGGGGATAAAATAAAAAGTCCTTGAGTTTTAAATTCCAGGACCAAAAATGACAAATGATTTCAATCAGCTATGGGCTCGCCATCGATACGTATTTTCCCAGACATTGCAACTCCATAACTGAAGCAGAAGAAAGACCTGAAGACAGAATGTCTTACCCGTATCTGCAATCCAGTTATCCAGACTACTGGTTCCAAAAAGTTCTCTGTTCAACTTTGCAAGTTGGCTGGTAATTTATTAAAAAAAAAAAGTTAAAAATATAGTTAGATAGAATAAGATTTAGTATTTGATAGCACAACTGATTGATTATAGTCAGCAATAATTTATTGTACATTTAAATATAATTAAAAGAGTACAATTTGAATGTTCGTAACATAAAATAGTGATAAATGATTGAGGTGAAGGGTGTGAAAGACATGAGCTTATGTCTTTCTGAGTTTGAAGGGTGTGAGCTAGAGCTAGCATTAAAAGTTGAGAATTTTACCCAGATGTGATTATTATTCATTGTATGCTTGTCTCGAAATATCTTATGTATCCCATAACTACATACACTAATCACATACACCCAGTTTTTTTAAAAAAGAGTCAAACTAAATTTCAAGATATGGAATATGCTGCCTCTGTGTCAATTCTTTTGACAAATCTGGTTTCAGTGCATATCTTTGGTGGAAACACAAATGAAATCCAGAAACAAAGCTCCAGTGGAGTCAGGGGATGTTGGGTGGATATTTTAGCCTTAAATTACCTGCAACTTGAGCAGAGGAACAAAGGAAACAGAAATAAAAGCTGCCAAAGCATAATATCCACAGAATATTTTAATTGCAATCTGTGCCGTTCACCTTTATAGTCTACAGGAAATATAATACAGTGTTTTCAAATACTCTGGCACTCACTTCAATGATGTGGGAGAGTGTCTTAGGTAAACTCAAGGGTTGGTGAATGGATCAGCATACTAAATACATTCAACTATTCTTTTTTGGTTTTAGGAATCTTGTTTTGGTTTGTTGGTTTGGAATATTTATTGTGGAAAAACTTTGAGATTAGTGGTTTCAAACAACCAAATCAACAAAAAACTGAAGAATCTCTCTTGGTTGCCAGAGCAAGAACATTCTGTAAACTCTAAGTTTATCCATGTTTCTATGTTTATTTAATATAAGATTATATTCTAACTTCCATGGCCTGACACCATGAAAATCTATTCTAAAACATCACACATATTTTAAAAAGCATATCAATTTCATGTGACAATCCACTGCTACTGAATATACACGGATTGGAATATAATTATAGTGGGGGGCTTTGAGACTGAGGAGTTTGAGACTTCAGCATGAGACCATATACAGTCATTTGCAAGGTCTGCCACAGGGCCACTAAGCAAGGCTAGTATTGCCTCATCAGGGGGAAAAAGGTACTGCATCTGATGGGGTGGGAGGGTTAGGGAGAGGTGAGCCATGGGGGTCCCTGGGCTCATCCAAGTCTCACACACCGTTTCATGTCAATTCTTAGGGTGCCACCCTTTTCCTGGGAAATGCCTTAGCTTTCACTTTAAAAAGTTGACATATCTAATAATTCAAATGATATAATTTGGCAGTGAACCGAAAATCCATTGGAAAATGGAACAGAGCATCTGTTTTCAGTTAGAGAAAGTTAGTGTTTATCAGACCATACCCTGAATCAAATGTTTGTGATTTTGAACTTAAGTTTTTTCTTTAAACCTCTAGTTTAGTTATACATAGCCAGTGCACACTAAATCATGGTAATCTTCATGTCCTTTACCCTGTTGTTTGGCAAAATTTACTCAGTTCCCTTAGCTAGACTATATCCTTGTTGCCACAGAAGTTGGAGATGTAAATATTTATCTTCTATTTTAAAGATTCAAGATTGAAAATGTGGAAAACGTTTCCCCATTTGAAGAGTGATTGAAAAAATACTGGGCTATGTTATGTTAAAAGTTCACTGCAAATAATAGTGCAATGTGATAAAGACAAACTTCCAGATACGTCTTTTGTTGAGATAATTGTTCAATACACCAACAATTGGCTTTATCTGAGTGGCCTTAGAAATAAAACTGTAAACAATTTTAATCTGTAATAAATAAAGAGTTTTGGAAAATAAAGAATAAAATTGTCAACAACTCTGAAACTAGAGATAAGAAAAGACAGTCCATGGGGGGAAATGTAAACATCTCTCTCTTGTGTATGCAAAAAAAAAGTCCAGTTTGCTAAAAATAAAAGAAATGTAAATTAAAATTATACCAAGAGACTAATTTTTACTGAGGAAATTATCGAAAAGTCCAAAAGTTTACTGATTATATGGCAAGGTTGAAGAAAAACAGGCACTCTTATATGTTGTTAGTGTGAATTGCAAAATAGTACAACTCTTACAAAGAAGTTGTAACACTTGAACTAAAAAAAATCTTATCCTAAAGATGCATTTGTAAAATTATAAAAATCATACACGTGAGTTCAATATTTTCAGCACTTCTTGTAATAGTATGATTTTATAAATAACATATTAATTGTCAGTTATTAGGGTACCAATTAAATACATTATGTAAAATCTCTAATAGTATACTAGGCAGCTTTAAAAATTTAAAGAGAAATATCAAAATGCACAAGCATGGAGTGATCTCTGGAATTTAGTATTAAATGTGAAAACAAAGAGTTGTGAAACTTTTGTTTATAATACTAGTATTAAACAAGAAAATCTTCAGTCTTTATTTGAAATGCAAGGTGGCACAAAACATCATTTGAGGAAGGAACTGTTTTACTACCTTTTAAGATAGAAGGATTTATATATGATTTGTCTACTTAGGGTTTTGGTTGGTTGGAGGGTCAATGTGTGCAGTTTCATACAATTGAGGACAGAAAATTGGTGCATTTTTATGTGTCCAAATTAAGGTGAAAAGGCAGAAGTAATTCTGACATAAAGATGAGCATGTTATGCGGCTAGAGAGGATCAGGTTTTAGTTGGGTAAATAAAAAATTACTAGGAATGGAGAATTTTCCAGAGACCCTGACAATTCATAGGCATGTATTCATTTTTGTGCACTCAAATGTATCCTCATAAATACTTACAAAATCACAACCATACAGATATATCCACATATCACTTTTATTTATGGAAAAAAGAACAAAGGAATGAAAAACAATAAATTAGAAAAAACAGTTACATGTAAAAACAAATGAATAAATTGTGTAATTATAATGTAAATGTATTTTAAATGAATCATTAAAATTAAAAATAAAATGAATGACTACAGAGAGAACGTATTACAAGTGTCTTCAAAAGATTTATGATAATATTTTGACTGTGCATTCCTACTGGTATAAAATTTAAGTACTGAAAAACTACAATATTTGCCAGCAGACTGCTTTTTGTAATAATATTGCTTGTGTTCGTGCTTTGTTTTTTATCCTGAGACTGTCGTAAATGTACTGTAAAATAAAACATATGAATAATTGTGTGAGTGTTATTGAGAAGAGATATTCCTCATTCTGTAGGGAAAGTATATACGAAAAAGATATAAAATTGCGCAAAAACTCTGCCACATTGAATTCAAGTGGAAAGCATCAATGCTTGATACTCAATATAAATATTCCGTTAATTATATTCTCCTTAATATAAACATTCCCTAGTAGCACTCATTGGAAATTGTTTAGAACTATGACCAAACCAGGAGCACTGAGCATCCTTAGCTCACAGGTTGAAGTTGTGCTGAAATTGAAGGTATTTATACCTGAAAGTAGCCAAGCCACCTTGGACAAATTACTGATTCTGGATGTAGGGTGGGATCCTACATACAATGTCTTGATATTAAAGATGACAACATAGTTATAAAAGACTATGTGCCTTTGATACTTGATTACTTTATCATATGTGAAGAAAATTAAGGAGTGGCCTAAGAAACCTCACATTATGCAATCTGCGACAATTTGAGCATCACAATAATAATGACTGCAATTGAGCAAATACATATTAAATGTGTTTAAATCCATGAGTTCTTAATAAATCTCAAAATATTCTTATAGGTCATTCTCATCTTTGAAGAATGAAAGAAAATCTCAAAAAAATGCTAGAAGAGAAACAATCATTCATCTTGTCTTTTATTCACTATCTTGGTACTTTAAGAGAAGAGTTAATTAATGGAAGTTTATTTTATAGAAATATCCTGCATAATGCAAGAAAATGAAAGATGGAATTAAACTATACACATTTTGCAACTCCTAATGAATGATTAGATCTAAGAAATGATTATCAATGTTCAATACAACAAAAAGGGTAATAGTGAGACATGTACCTTCTGATGAAAAAATACAGTATCCTCTAGCCAACACAAAATTAAAATGGAATCTGTTTAAGCCTGGTGATTTTACTTCCAATTTGCTTTTCAGTATTAAAATGACAAAGGGGCATGTGAAAAAGCATCACAAGGTTATAATGGGCAAAATTCAGACCATAAGTACTCTACATGATAAAGAATTTAGTGTCTTTAACAATATCAACATTTCAGGGGAAAAAAAAAAGATGAGAGCAGCACCTGAAGATTGAAAGAGATTTAAATGAAAACCAACAAATTATTGTAATACGTGGATCTTATCTGGATCCCAAAGCAAAAGGTAAAAACCAATCAATCACAAACCGGAATATATAGCACACATTGACTAGATACTCCATGAAATAAATAAATAATTAATTTTCATGTGATAATGGAACTCTGTGCTTTCAAAAAGCCCTTATCTTGGCCAGGCATGGTGGCTCAGGCCTGTAATCCCAGAACTGTGGAAGGCCAAGGCGGGCAGATCACCTGAAGTCGGAAGTTTGAAACCAGCCTGGTCATCATGGGGAGACCCCCGTCTCTACTAAAAATACAAAAATTAGCTGGGCGTGGTGGCACATGCCTGTAGTCCCAGCTACTCGGGAGGCTGAGGCGAGAATTGCTTGAATCTAGGAGGCAGAGGTTCCAGTGAGCCAAGATCGTGCCATGGCACTGCAGCCTGGGAGACAGAACAAGACTCTGTCTCAAAAACCAAAAATCAAAAAACAAATCAAAACAAAACAAAAATGTCCTTACCTTTCAGAAATGCATAATGCAATATTTATAGAAGAAATGCTGTATCTCCTTGGTTGGGCTTGAAATAATACAGATGTAAGGGTGTGTAGATATACTGAAGCAACATTGGCCATGTAATGATATCTGTTAAAGTTGAGTGATGGCTCAGTCTCCCCTCTATTTTTGTATATGTTGAAATATTTCCATAACAATAATTTTGAAAATCCAAAAAGATAAATAAATTTGCTGTGTATATTATTTAATGAGGCACCTAAACTTGAAGACCTAATACAGAAAATAGAAGAAAATAACTACAAAATATCTCGTATGTGGACACAATTTTGGTGGCTGAATATTTACAATAGCTCATTAAATGACCACATGATACAGTCAGATGAGTTTCTTCTCTCTTCTTCCTTTACACAGACCAGCAACTCAAAGTTGCCTATTAAAGCTGAAGTTTTTTGTTTTTGTTGTTTCATTTTTGGGGATTTCTTTGTGTTTTAAGAGTAAGCCAGTACCCATACATCGACTGTCATTCACACAGTGACTACTCCAGAATTTTCTATAAAACAGAGTTATGAGAAGCTTTCTGGTTAAAAGTATAAGTGAAAGCCTTGTGCATGCTAAGAGACCAATGATGAAATTGTATTTATTTAGCAAGTTTACTGTTTGAAAGGACTTATGAAAATGATGATGAAGTTCATAGGCTAGCTAAGATCTGTTCACTAACTCCATTTGCCATTCTTTGCACCAACCACTGCCCTTGCATCTATTTTAAACGACATTCACAAGACAAGGGTATTCTTGCCTGGAAAAAGGAAATAAACACTGCTTTTTTTTTTTCTTTCTCCACACTATTACTCAAATAAACATGCTTACTCTTAAGAGATGGGGTGCTGTGACTATCCTGTTTGTCTTACATACAACTTGTAGGTAATGGAATGCCAGTGAATTACCTCATTTTATTGTTTCTGGTTCATGGAAGGAGGGACAGAGCATTACCTAGAGCCAGATGGCCAATGTTCAGAACCTGGCTCTCTTTCTTACTTGCTGTAAGAAAGAAAATTTAATTACTTTCCTTTGGTTCTTCAGTTTCATTATCACAAAAATTAAAATAAAAATAGGATTTCTCATTTGAGGATTGCTGCAAGGACAACAATCCTTATTGTTTAATTAAATTAATAAAATTTAATTGCTTTTAATTTAGCAATTAAAAAGTTTTAACACGTAAGAAGTATTTGATAACTGTTGTCATTTTCATCGTAAGTTGTTAGACGATAAGTTGTTAGAAGACTTTCAAGATTGTGATTATTTGAGATAAGGGAAAAATAAATAGGACACTTGAAAACTCTCAGAGAAGAGCATAGCCTCACTGGGCTGAAGAAGTGTTGGACAGGGTGGCATGTGACTGTGTCTCTGCTCTTTCATGATATGATTATGCAATCCAGGCATTAATTAGATCTTGCCTCATTAAATCACAGATTTCTTTCTTTCTCTTTATATTACTACAAAACCAAGAGGGGGAAGGTGGATTATCGTGAACAATTAAAAATTGAACATTCTTATCTTTTAAGAATGAACACTTGGAAGTGTCATTCTATAACGTAGCAAAATAGTCATTGGATATTGCAAGATGCTGTGTCACCTAGAACACAGAATTGTTAAGATTTCTTAGAAAATGGAAAACGTCCATATATCTGTATATTAATTATAAATGAAATGCCTGGGAAAATTTATATCTAATTCTAAATGTGTTTTATTTGTAGTATAATGTGTCTAAATATCTGTCCATATCTCTGAATCTTAAATACTTAGGAAGAATATTTTATGATATCTCCCCATTCTAATGTCCTAAATGTTAGTTTATAAATAGAACTGTAAGAGTCAATTAGAGTTGTTTCAATTAAAACATGGAAATCACTCTGCTGAACTCTACAGAGATCAGTATACATTGCCACAGGATATGTTATGTGTTTCTTATTATTTCAATATGAAATTACCTCAATTCCATGCTGTCGATTTGCTGACCATGGTTGTAATTAATCTTCTAATGATTAAAAAGAAAGACTTGTTTTGATGTCAAATAAATGAGGATAATAGCCTCTATGAATTTCGCAAAAACCAATTTATTAAATTGGTCCTTACCATCTTGGATAGCTTCCAGTAGTATAGATGAATGAAATCCAGCAATGGAGTATTTCCTTTGAAGATAAGACTTATACATGAAAAGGCTCTGGAAGGAATCCTAGCTTTTTTTCCACAGTGGCAGTAACTATAAAGTTAAATATTGTTTAAAATGGAATTGCAAAGAATGAGGTTAAGACTAAAAGAGATGAAGGACATATTTGATAATATTATTTTTAAACATAAGATATTTAACTCCCAGAAGTAACTTTAAAATGTCTAACAATTCTTAAAATTCACTTTTATAGAGTGTTGCCTCGTTACACATTCTATTGTAATGGCTTTTTTATATTAGTATGTAACAAAAGATTTAACATTATGTGATACTTTTCCATAAAGCACTAAAAAATACAAAAAGTGTGACATCAAAAGACAGTAATATTATGAAAGCAACCATTCATTACAACAATTATAAGCATGTTTCTGCAGAAATAGCTGTGATATTTTGTATAATTATTTATTAGTGACAAATGTGGGCCATAGAATAATTCCAAGCTCTCCACAATTGTGTTTTTGTTTCATTCTTCAGCCTCAACTCTCTCATGCCTTGTTCATACACTTCTACTTAAATAGTACCAGTTTCTTAAATCCTTTACTAGACACAGACTTTGTTCATGCTCATCTTTTCAGCTGAATGCACTTCTTTTTTCCTTACTCATGTATTGTATTGTCTATTGTGAAAACAACACAATTGACAAATTCCTTCCTTCCTTTCTTTCTTTCCCTTTCCCTTCCTTCCTTCCTTCCTTCCCTCCCTCCCTCCCTCCCTCCCTCCCTCCTTTCTTTCTTTCTTTCTTTCTTTCTTTCTTTCTTTCTTTCTTTCTTTCTTTCTTTCTTTCTTTCTTTCTTTCTTTCTTTTCTTTCTTTCCTTTCTTTCTTTCTTTCTTTCTTTCTTTCTTTCTTTCTTTCTTTCTTTCTTTCTTTCTTTCTTTCTTTCTTTCTTTCTTTCTTTCTTTCTTTCTTTCTTTCTTTCTTTCTTTCTCTTTCTTTCTTTCTTTCTCTTTCCTTCTTTCTTTTTTATTTTTTGAGACAAGGTCTCTCTCTGTTGCCCAGGCTGGAGTACAGTGGCACAATCATGGCTCACTGCAATCTCAACCTCCTGGGCTCAAGGGATCCTCCCATCTCAGCCTCCTGAGTAGCTGAGACTATAGGTGCATGCCAGCATGCCTGGCTAATTTATTATTTTTTGTAGAGATGGGGTCTAACTATGTTGCTCAGACTAACTTTAATTTTGAGATTCAACTCTAGAAAACATTGTGTGCTACCAGATGATATACAATGTGAGGACAACATACAGGAAAGAATTGATGATGTTCTCCTTTAGGCTAGCACCATGCAACCATACAGATTTTATTTCAGCCTTTGTGAAACAGTAACAAACTGATATTTAACAAATCTGCCTCCTCATTCTAAACCACCTTCCTTTCTTTCCATGTTGCCAGTATTGAGCCAACTGAATAATTGTCCAAGGTGTGCTACAGTTTAGGTAAAATTTTCTGTTAAACTATTGTATCCTTATTAATTGGCTATTTCTTTCAGGTCAACACACCTCAATTTGTTCAGGCTTATGTGATTTTGAAATAATTTAAGATATATCGGAACATTGCAAGCAAGAACTATTGATTTCCCCTGTGTCCACCTAATCTTGAGGATACATGTAACAGAAACTGTTGGAATATCATACCCTATAGAGCAGTGATCTTCAACAAAACTTCCTGCAGTGATGGAAAAGTGTATATCTGAGGTGCCCAATATGATAACCACTAGTTATATGTAGCTATAGAGCATTTGAAATAATAAATGTGACTGAGAAAGTAAATAGTTTTATTTAATTTTACTTAATTTAAATTTAAATAGCCATATAATGTATAATTAGTGGCTACCTATTAGCTCTACTCTGGAGTTAGAAGATAGTTAGAAATCAAGTATTTTCAATGCCACAACGGATGCTAGCTATGCATCTTTATACATTGCCATTTAATTAACTTCATAAACGAGTGTTTTTCCAGTCACATTGCTGTGCAATGGGAATTCAAAGATAATATGCATACACAGAATTCTAGACATTTTTACTTTCTAAGGAGCAGTTGTGATAATATTTACCTCAAAAGTCACACACATTTGAATAATAAATATTTGCCCGTATCAGTTCACCCTGATCAAAATTAGATAGCTTTGCAGACGAATGAAAGAAGGGAACTGAGAAAAACAGATTGGGCTTCACGAAGCAGAAAAACAAATATGAACAATAAAGTAAAAACTTTGATAATAGAAGGAAAAGCTTCAAAATGAATTTAATAGGATCCAGTAGCAGAAAACAGATATGACTAGAATGATACACATTCTAAGAAATACTCTTTTAGATTTGCTCAAATTTATTTTTAAAACATTTCAGATTGTATAGATTTTGACATACTGATTTATTCAATATTATTTCTTCTAGCCTATGCACCTGGTAAGAGTAAAAATTATGTCTTGCTTTTTCAGGGTACCCTTTCACCTGGAATGCTGCTTGACCCATAGGAAGTCCTTAGGAAATATCAGATGAAAGCCGGGCTTAATCACTGTGTCCTGAGCACTGTAATATAAAAACATTAAATCCACATAAATAACATATTGATGAAACTATATGACTTACAATAAATATTGGCAGCATCATAGAAAGAGCAGATCATTAACATGGAAGCAACACCAATATAACTTTCATCAGCAGCAGGATATAACAGGAATAAAAGAAATATATTTCAAGTGACAAAATATACTAGTAACCAATAGCAGCAGTTTGTTGCTATTAGAAAGCCAGAATTCAACAACCTAATTTTCTTTTTCTTTCTCAGGGGATAATCACTGTTTTCATGTGTGACTTTCCTCCAATGTATATATATATACACATATATATATACACACACACACACACATATGAGTATGTCTGTCTGCACATGTATGTGCTCATGCACAGTTCTATATGTTTTCATAAATTATTTTATTTTTTGTTTAGACAAGAAAGGAAGAGAAACCTCAGAAAGATGGTATTCCTGATGGACAGAAAATGGTAAAAGGTGCTTAGGACTATCTCAATATTTCATTTTATTAAATATATTTTAAATAAGTAGGACTATATATAATCTATGAAGACTAAAGGAAAAGATATGGCTCCTTGTTATGTCATTAGCCACATATTTTTTCAATTGATTAGAATATTTTATAATTAAAAATGAAATAAAAATATATTTGCTGTACAAAAACTAAATTTGTGGTGCTGTCATATATTTCTAAAACATAAAATGAATGTGGCATAAACCAGTTGTATATAGATTATCATCAATATACAACTTTTATTGCACAATAACCACTATTGAATCCCTAAAAAGACACAAGTTAATTTAAACAATTCTTTTTTGGTATGCTTTGTCACACAGAACACAAAATCTTCAAGATTTCTTTAAGGTGGATTCTTGTATAAAATGGAAAACTCCCATATATTTATGGATTAATGATTTATACATAATATGCTTGGGAAACTGTGAACATATTTCTAATAACTCCATATACAGTTTTCCACATATTTATTGTGACACTAGTTTTAAGTAAGTGCCAATTTACGCTGTTTAAAAACCAACCATAGAAGTGTTGAAAGTGTTATTTCTTTAGAAAATAACAATCCTTAGAAAATGTATTTAAACCTACTGTAGATATGTGTATCTACGTTACATTGAGTTTAGAAAGAGTAGCCATTAAATTAACATGTTTAATTTCTCATTAATTTACACTTGAGCAAAACATAGCAAGTGTTTATTATAATTGTGTCCCCTGTTCATAAAATGTATACATTTTTATTTGATAGTTGCCTTTACCAATTTTATAAATTTTCTTTTATTACCATTGTCAAAAGATGGCTTGTTGAATTTTTGCCCATGAAAGATTTTATTCCAGCATTGAGTCATATTAAAATATGAAAAAATTTTAGTTGGCAGGAAACACATGAAATCAGCAAAGTTAAGAGAACATAGTGGTATTGAGGGAATCTGGGAAAATACTGCTTATCTAGCATCAGAACCATTGCTGCCCAGAGGCAATTTTAATTAGGCCACAATTCATATAGCAGAAAGCAGTTTTGTAATTACCTTCAAATGACCAGATGATATAGAATTCTAAGGAGAGTTGGCTATTCCCAGTAATGAACCAATTTGCAATTGACTGGAATTTTTATGTAAGGCATTTATTGGGCAAACAATATTTAAAAATATGTTACTTCAAATTCATATCCGTGTAAATAGGTGAATTTTAGTAGCTTATTTCAGAAGATGTAGAATAAAAAGAATTTAAAAACAAAACCTACCAATTTTTAAAAACATTCTACTTAAAATTAACAGTACTATTTATAAAACTGATAAATATTTACAACCCTTAACTAAGTTTTAGATTGGACCATAAAAATTTTAATTAATTTGAGTATGAGAATTATATTAGTTAAAATCTGAAATATTTATTAATGGTGAGTAAGGAAATAGAATTGTATTAGTCTGTTCTCATGCTGTTAATAAAGACAAATCTGAGGCTGAGTAATTTACAATGCAAAAGAGGTTTAATGTACTCATAGTTCCACATGGCTTGGGAGGCCTCACAATCATGGCAGAAAGTAAAGGAGGAGAAAGGCTTGTCTTACACGGAGGCAGGCAAGAGAGCATGCCCAGGGGAACTCCCTTTTATAAAACCATCAGATCTCGCGAAACTTATTCACTATCATGAGAACAGTATGGGAAAGACCCACTCCCATGATTTGATTACCTCCCACCAGGTCCCTCCCATGACACGTGGGAATTATGGGAGCTACAATTCAAGATGAGATTTGGGTGGGGATACAGTCAAACAATATCAGACATGCCTCATTTTCTGATTCAGCGTGCCTACAGAGAATTCTTCCTTATCAAATTGACTTAAAAATCATAACACTTTCTTAATCTTTATGTTTGCCTTTTTCAAAAGATAAGTGACTTTACTACATTAACATACTATCCCAAACCAGAGACATAGCTTCTCTAAACTATAGATAAATAAAATTACTATGACATAGGCAGAAAATATGATGGTGAGGTCTTGTAATTTATCTAAAAATATTTTCATTCCTCAAGATATAAGCATTATCAAGAGAGTAGAATTGATTGTCTGTGAATACAGAAAATGTTTGAAATATTATGGGAAATTAAGAATGTCTACATAAGTACATTTAACTTATAGTTGCAATTACTGTAGACTTTATAAAAATTAATCCTTACAGTTAACTGTTATGACCTTCACTTAACAGGTGAAGAAAAGATATAGAAAAATTGAATGATTTACCAAGGTATACACAGATAGAAACATTGAAAACTAAATTTGACCCTAAGCGGTTTGCTTTCATAGCTGACATTCTTGACAACTGTGCCATGATTTCTATTTATACTTTGCTGCTTATATATATTTTATAATACATTTTGATTAAAGCAAATGTATATTAAATATTCACATCAATATGTCAATACCTATAAGGAATTCAGAGAATCACCATACCTCTCTTGTTCTGAGAATTTAAGTAGGTAGAAAACAGAACTAAAACATTGAAATATATACACATGTTTATGCTAATATATATTACTTTGGAACATGTGAGATATTTTAACGTGTATTTGAGCACACGTAACCATTACTAACTGATTATATATACGATGAATACATAATTATTGCAATATTTGAAATACAGAGAAAATACTGTTGGGAGGCAGTTATTTATGGATTTCTCTCATTTCTAACAGGTCTTATGATCAGACACTCTTTCTGCCATTGTTCTAGATTATCTGATGATTGGAGAGTCAATAGCATTAGGAAATAGATACATTGTCTCCCTAGAGAGGAAAGGACAGGTTTGTTTACAGCCTCAGTAAAATAAGATTATCTTTCTCCAGAAAATGGGCAGATATGATATCTGCCCTCTGTATATCGTTTGGGTTTACTTCTAATAATATAAACCACTGCATAGGCAGACATCTATCTTGCTCACCTACGTGACCCCTTTCAGACCTGCGGGCAAGTGGAGCAGGCACACTTACATGGTTCATGCTACCATGTAATGTGTAGCATGTGTACATGTGCTACACATTTACAATGTGTAATAAACTGCTTTGGCCTCCAACCCAAGAATCTTGTGTTTTGACAAAATCCATGAAATTTTGATAGGCTAACATTTTATCTTGCAAATAAAGTAAAATCTCAAACCCTTCAAGGTTCTTTACAAATATGGCATTTAACAATAATTCAGGATCTAGACCTACCAACCAATCCAGAATGTTTAAAAAAACATTAATATATATTTTAACAGACCTGCGGGCAAGTGGAACAGGCACACATTTAACAAATGAAAGAGAAAAAGTACAATAGATCAAAATTTTGTCTTAGAAAGAAATGCAAAATTGTAATTAGAGGTATTTAAAAATAATAACAATATACTTTACATAGTAAAAATTATGTAGATTAGACAAATTTGGATACACGAATTTGTTTATAAAGAAAGAAATGGATGAAAATAGTGGAATTAACTATTAATTCAAGAACTGAACAAAGGTAACTAACAAGAGCTCAATGTAGACTATCAAATTACACCTCACGAACTAAAAGATCTTTTTTTAAGGCACACAATCCACTACTAATAAATCTAATAAAGAAAATAAATGTCAGAAAAAAAGTCACATTCACAACATCAGAAATCAGAAGATGAATATAAAAATGGATAGAGCATCAATTCCAGTAAGTATGAGAGAAATAGTCACATATTCTGTGCTAATAAATTTGAAAATCTGGAAGGAACGGACACTTTCTCAGGAAAATGTGAATTAGAGATTACCATGTGAGAAAGAATAGAGCATCTGCATAACAAAACAAAACAAAAAAACGGCATTGAGACTATTAAGGGAATTTAAGAGAAAATATCAAAAATATAATCTAAGTTGTTTTAATGAGCTCATGAAAGTATGAGGTATTGATAGATTAATCTAAATTTGGCATTATGATTTATTAATAGGGTATACACAAAATGATTACATGCAAATGTGTAATTTCATCCTGAGATCAATATCAGTGATTGCTTTGTTAACTTTACTTCACTAGCTTGTTGTAATTGTTTTTCTATGTATTTGTTGTTTGTTTATGGGCTGTTACTAATGTTGTGTGTGTAGAATATCTAAAAGAATTCTCCAAAACCAAGCAAAGATACCCAATCCCACTTACTCAAACATAAAGTTATCAATGCTAGATTTACATTGTCTTAATTCTTAATTCTTTTTGAAGAAAGCCATAGGGAAATTATCTGGAAAATAATAGACTGGGTAACTTATTTAGACTTCAGAAATTTCTTATAAGATTAGAATAAAACCTATCTCCTTTTAAGCTTTTTATCCTTTTGATTTTTCTCATCTAACTTTATATAATCAGTCTCAAGGCCAACACTATCAAGATTCAGAATAAGTCAGTGTGAAAGATATTGATTTCTGGATTGTTTAAAATATCAATATTAAAATTAGACATTTTTACGAAAGAATTTTTTCTTAGCAAATAGTTAATGAATGTTCTCTAGTATTTTTCTCTTATGTATCTGTCTCTATATCATGAACAAGTATCCATAGAAATACACAAATTTCAGTTCATAATTCTTTGAGTTTAGAAATAAATTATCATATATTTTATATTAATGATTATATCTTATTATATAATATAGCATTATGCTTGCTAGATATAAAGCTTAAAAATATATGCTATTTAAATAACACCTCCAAAGTGGAGCATTAAACCATATCAAATCCTTATTTTGGGAAGTTAGATCTGGTTTGGAAAACATACATTATTTGAAGAAAAAAACCTGAGAACTCTATGAAGAAAGAAGTTGAAATAAGAATATTTTTGTAGATTGAGCTTTTTGCATTATTGAAAGTAATTTCATTGTTGCTCACTCTATATTTGCCTCTTGCTCCAAAATAATACTTCTCTGAGGAAATATTTACAAGTCAGCATAAAGTATTTTATTCTTTAGAACAAATGTACCAACTTACCTACGTCCATTTCAGACATTGAAAACAAAATGAACTGCATTTATCATAGGCCAACCCGCAATTGGGAAGCTGGATCCAAATATTTGTTATTTACATAATGCATCAGTCCAGAAACCAACAATTTTGCTTGCAGTTTACTAGTTCCTACCTATTAAGAGAAAAATAGAATAGAAAGAGGAGACAGGGAAGAAAGAGAAGAAAAATATAAAGAAGAAATGGAGGAGTATACTCTATGACCTGTACTTCATCTGCATCAATGGCCCATATTGAAAATTTTTGTAGTATTTGATACCTAATATATGTCTCTTTGCACATGCAATGTCTCATCTGGTCCTGTTTTCATATTATTGAAATATACACTAAATCTCATTAATTATCACCATTAACTCAGCCATTATTCATAGGCAGCCACAGCTTTCTTTTTATTGGACAATTACAATAGCCCCCTAACCGTTCTCCCAGCTTCTAGTATTTCTCCTGTTGTCCATTCTCTGTATAAAAATCTTAGTGAGCATTGCTCTATTCTTGAAATATTCCAAACGATTATTTTTCCTGTTTCTGGAAATTTGCGCTTCAGAATTTTACACTTCCTATTGTCTCTATTTTGCCCCTCTTCCCCCTCATATGTGATTGTATTTGTTTTTACTCTCATCTGGCTTAAATGTCATCTAATTCCAGAAGATTTTTTTTCTGGCCACCCTAAATTATTATCTTTTCATTCTCTCAGAAAACAATATTTTAGATTATTGAGAACATATATCATTATTAGAAATTATTTTATTCTACTTTGTCACAAATGAAATATAAATTTACTATGAGAAATAAGTACTTTATAATTATAATGAATAATTTTGAATATCTGAATTGGCAATTAAATGGATAAATGTATTTATTTACTCGATAATATTCATACAATATAAACAAATAAGAAAAAGATTTAAACCATTGTAAACCAGCTTTGATTAAAAACTATTTTCTCTTATTTTGGAAAGATACACAAATAAAAATCAAACATACAAAAACTTATGGAACAGATTTAGAAATAAAAAATGCATATCTCATATGGAGTGTTTGAACTGCCCTAGGTTAGATCATAACAATAAGAAAAAAGTTGTCAATCAAACATTATTTGGATTTTCATTATTTCATTCAGTAATCATGGCAGACCAATTAAATGTAGCATTTGGCATCCAAGCATTGTATTTACCCATTTGTTCACTCATCTGCTCATCTATCAGTTTATTCATTCAATATTTACTCAATGTTATCATGTTCTAAGTTCTATACTTAAGAGAATGCAATTTCAGAAGAAGCAAACAATATGATAGAGCTCAAGGAACATAAACAATAATTCTAATGAATGTATAATTCGATAATAATTATTGCAGAATTACATTCAATAAACATTAGTATAGTTTGGATGTTTGTCTCCTCCAAATCTTATGTTGAAATGTGATCCCCAATATTGGAGGTACGACTTGGTAGAAGGGTTTGGGTAATGGGGGAGGATCCCTCATGAATGGCTTAGTGCCCTCCCCGTGGTAGTGAGTAAGTTCTTTCTCTGAGTTCACGTGAGATCTGATTGTTTAAAGAGTCTGGAACCTCAATCCACCTTGATCTCTCTCTCACCATGTGACACTGCCTGCACTCCCTTTGCCTTTTGCTAAGACTGTAAGCTTTCTGAAGACTCACCAGAAACAGATGCGGGTGCCATGCTTTCTGTACAGCTTGCAGAACGATGAGTCATCCCTACTGCTCCAATTCCTGCTGTTGATCAAATGGCTTCAAGTACAGCTCATCCCACTCTTCTGGAGGGTGTAAGCCATTAGCTTTGGTAGCTTCCAGGTGGCATTAAGTCTGCAGGTGCTCAGAATGCAAGCATGAAAGAGGCTTGGCAGCTTCTAACTAGATTTCAGAGGATGTATGAAAAAGCCTGGGTATTCAAGCAGAAGCCTAACAGAAACCCCTGCAGAAACATTATACTAGGGCAGTGCCAAGGGGAAATATGAGATTGGTCCCTCCCATGGAGTACCTACCACAGCACTGCCTAGAAGAGCTGTGATACTGGAACCACCACCCTTCGGATCCCCAAATAGTAGAGCCACTGGCAGCTTGCACTCTGATCTTAGCAAAGCTGCAGACACTCAACTCCAACTCATGAAAGCAGTCACAGAGGCTGCACCCTGGAAAGACACAGGGGAGGAGCTGAGGAAGGCTTTGGGAGGCCACTCCTTGCACCAGTGTGCCTGTGGAAGCAGGACATGGAGTCAAAAGACATTATTTTGGAACTTTAAAGCATAATGACTCCCCAGCTGGGTTTCAGACTTTCATGGGAACTGTTGCCCCTTTCTTTTGGCTGATTTCTCCCTTGTGGAATGGTAATGCATATCCAATGCTGTATCACTATTGTATCTTGGGAGTAAATAGTTTTTTTTTTTTTTTTTTTATCTCACAGGCTCATAGGTGGAACAAACTCATGTCCAGATGAGATTTTGGACTTGAGACTTTTTTGGGGGCCTGGAGCAAGTTAAGCCTTTGGAGGTCAATTGGAAAGATGATTGAATTTTGCAATGTGAGAAGAGGACATGAGACATTGGGGGACAGAGAGGGAATGACACTGTGTAGATACTTGTCCCTTCAAAATCTCGTGATGAAATTTAATCCCTAATGTTGGAGGTGGGGGCTTGTGGGAGGTGCGTGGGTCATGGGGGTGTATCCCCCATAAATAACTTGGTGTCCTCCCCACATTAATGAGTGAGACCTTGCTGTGGGTTCATATGGGATCTGGCTATTTAAAAGAGGTTTGGACCTCTCCCCTCAACTCCTTCTCTTACCATGTGGCACTGTCTGCTCTTTTTGCCTTCTGCCTTGATTGTAAGCTTCCTGAGGCCTCACCGGAAGCAGAGGCTGACAGCTTGCTTCCTGTACAACCTGCAGAACTATATGCCAAAATAAACCTCTTTTCTTTATACATTACCCAGGCTCAGATATTTCTTAATAGCAATGCAAACTGACTAACACAAACATAAGATGTATTACAAGTAAGGCCTAGTAAGCAATAGGATTTAATATTTAGTAGTGTTTTATCACAAACCTCCACAGTATCATCGGTAGAGGACAGCAAGATGATGAGAAAGACTGAAATGAGGAATCTTCACTGGGGCTGTCTGATTTTTAAATGTTTGCAAAGCAACTCAAATGTCAAAGACATAATCTAAATGTATATCAGATGCAACAAAGAACAGAATAATCAGTATAGAAAGGCATATAAACAATGATTTAAAAGAAAATTCAAAAACTCTGTCACAGCATGCATGGGAACCAACTTCATTATGGAATATTACTTAGAGGAACCCCTTCTGATGTAAATGCAGTCATGCTTCACAGAGTAATATGTAAATGTACCTTTTAAAGTTCCCTGTCTCAATTATCTGGATAGAAGCACTATCTTCCTTAAAGAATAAGAAACTTTTGAAGTAGATATTGAAGATTTCTTATCACACTTGTGTCCTCTATAGTAATTACTATACTTGTCTGGGTAAATAATAAAAGTTACCAGATGTGTTGTGAAAGTTAGCAGTTTAGAATCAACTTTCTTGTAAAATAAATATGAAGTACTTGAGTTTTTATTAAACTGTACTTTATTTATTTAAGCTTATTGTTGTTGAATGTATTTATTGCAAAAGAAAAGTGCTAGCAATGAATGGAATAAAATGTATTTGTTTAAAAGTGTTTTATTTATACTGTGCACTAAATTTCTGCTACTCAAATTAACTTTGAAGAGCAGGAGCACAGGCATCAGCTGGGAGCGATCATTTCCATCAAGTTCTCAGGTGATGTCCATGTTGCTGGTCTGTGTACCACACTGTAGCCAGGTTAGAATGAATGATATACCCACTTTCTATATAGGCTAATCTGATAGCTTGCTCTGAGTTTTACTACAGTATTGTTCACTCTCAATTTTCTTATATTTTTGTCAAATTAGCCCAACTAGCAGACACTTCTTGTGGCTCAAATGGTACAAAGGAGAGCTCAGCCTATTATTCTGGAGGGAGCAAGCCATTAGCTTTGGTGGCTTCCAGATGGGATTAAGTTTGCAGGTGCTCAGAATGACTTTCCGTAGTCGCTTTTCATACCCCAAGACTTAGTCAATGTGCATGACAAAACTGGTTGTTTCACCAAGCGGCTAGCAGAGACAGCAACATGGATCATTTATTTCATCACACCCTAAGATCAGAAGGGGTGAAGGACTGACTGTGCCTGCTCTGTCCAAGTGAATTTATTTTTATCAAATAGCCCCCTACATACTCGTTCTGAAAGGGAGATACTAGTTTCTTCACATTGTAATGGGTCTGACAAAGACAGAGTTTAGCTGCAGTATTCTTTCAGATTTAATTTCTGAAGTATGTGAGAGATGTGTTCACAGTTTAAGTCTCTCACAAATTACTACATTAGACATTGGTAGAATCTAGAAAAAACAAACTTGAAGACTAACAAATCATTAGGTTAGTGCAAAAGTAATTGTGGCTCTTCCAATTAAAAGTAATTTTAGTCTTAAAATTTGTTTTTTCTAATGTATCATGTCTAATTTTAAAATTATTATTAATTTTTTTTTTTATTTTATAGAGCCAGAGTCTCCCTATGTTGCCCAGACTGGTATTGAACTTTGGAGCTCAAAGAATCCTCCCACTTTCACCTCTCAAATTGCTAGGATAACAGACATGAGCCACTGCACCCGGTCTAAAATTCTTATTTATAGTGTACTTCATCGAAACTTTTTAAAATGTAGGAGAAATGTTACATCAGATATGATACTGGGCATGTAAGAAAGCTGGAAAATACCAGTCACCCTGAAAATATGTGATTTTGAAGAAATAATGACTGAAAATTTTCTCTGATATCTAAAAGAACAAAAATTACTAAATACCCACATGGAAATACCATATTTGGTCACCCCAGACTAAGTGGAATTATCAAAAACCAGAAACAAGAAACAGGTTACCTGAAATTAAGTAGTAAGAGACCTCAACAGGACCCATAGAAAAAGGAAGACAGTGGAAGATTATCTTCAAATTTCTGAGGAAAAAAAAATGTCAACCCACTACTATTTATTTGCTTCTGCTAACCTTCAAGAGTAATAGCAAAATAGACATTGCATGCAAACAAAAGTGATAGACTACTATTAGCAAGCCTTCACTAAAAAAACCCAGGTAGTGAATTTTCCAAGGAGAAAAAATATGAACTTATAAAGATTGCACTGAATTGGTAACGGCAAATTTGTAAACATAAAATGTATTTCACAAAATGACACCAAAAAAACCTGCAAGATCAGTGTTATGTGAATAAGTAGTGGAATTTATAGAGTTGAGAAGCCCTGAATTTGTTCTTTTTTTCTAAAAAACTATTTTGCAATCTATGGTTAGAAGAAATAGACACAGTATTGTCTATTTTTGCAAAGCAAGTAGACAATTTAAATTGTGAATAAATACAATTTGTAAAAGCTGTTTTACCATATGTAAAAGCTAGAACAGAGTTTGACACGCATTGACTAAATGGCTAGGCAAAAGTAAATATATGAATTTCTTGGATATGAGAGAAAAATGGTTGAATAGGAGTTTTGAATAAAAAAGAAAATTCTGAAATGTGTGCTAGTATGGCTATGATTTTAATGAATTCTTATTTATTGTAAATTGGCTAAATGATAACAGTTACATAGACCAACATCCATTCTCCTTCTTTAGAAAAGTACGGAAGTACTGAAGTATTTTAGGGAAAGATTTCCAGACAAAACAGTGATAAAAGCCTGATTTATTGGGCAAAGTATTTTCCCATGGCTAAAAATGTGAGCCATGATTCAATTAATTCTGAGGAAAAAAGAGAAGACATTTGTAGAAGTCTCTGGAAATATTTTTTTAAATTGGATTGTATTTCTATTCATATTGTATTTTTGGAGGAATATAGAAGTCACTTTTTTTGCTCCTTTATGACACTGATTGAACGAAGATATAGAAGCGATTTGCAGGTATTTTGTAAAAGAGAACAAACCTTAGAATGATACTAATGCCAGAAAATGCAAAACAAAAAGTTGACATCGAGTTGCTGACACAAATATACATTGAAGCTAATATACTTCTAGAATTCAGTTTATATTAGCCAAATAATAATCTTTCTTGTTTAAGCCAGTTTGACTTGGCTTTGGGCCCTATTTGTTTGTATGCTTGTGATTTCCTTCAATGCATTGCATATGAGACAGTTAAGAGTGGAGCAGCCAGGAATCCGAGTAACCAGAGCTTTCGGAAACTTCTTACAGAGATATTGAAGTTAATTTAGATTAAATTAACCTACCTTACAAGAGGTATATATTTGCTACTAATTTCTGGAATTTCAGGTTTAGACAGTGTTATATATGTATAATATATGGTGAGTACAGACTTGTTGCCTCTAGTACATTATAAAAGAGACAGCACTGTTCACTAAATGTTCCTTTTGTTTTCCCCATTATTTTTCCATTCTTATAATTGTTTCCATTGTCAACACAACATTTGCACCAGACAAAGTTAAACATGCCAGGAAGGCTTTATTTACAGTAGGGGAGAGAAGTCAGAACTCAGTCTGAGCATAAGTGCTCAGAGGAGAGTTTTTAAGAAGTAAGTGGGAGGATTTTAGGCCATTTGTGTTTGCGAATTGACTTTACCCAAAGGAAAAGTAAACTTTCTTGTACTTTCATGACAGAAGGCAAATTTACAACATGCAGTAGAGGGAGGTGTTCACCTAAATTAGGCATCTAATCTCACATGTAAATTAGGAGATAAGATCACTCATTTCCATGATATTTACATTTCAAAAGGATGGTTCCCAGATCCTTGGGAAAAAATCATTTTGGGTTGTAAAAGTGGCTGTGAAAAAGATGTACATCTCAAAAGGGCAGACAAATAATTTACAGTCACAAATTCCCTAAAATAAATCCTCTTAGGAAAGGAAGGTCAGGGGCTTAGATGCGGAGAGGAAAAAGCCTTTGTGATGCTCTGTGGTTTTGAGGAAGTGTTTAAAACTGTTTTAATGATCATCTAACCAGTAGTAACCAACAAAACGCGAAAAAGTCACCATCTAATCTTCTGGATTTCTCTTTTGGCTTCTACTGTAGTTGAGCCTTCTAGGACATGAATCCTTAATAGTTTTGGACTTCGAGTAATAATGTAGAGTATAGCTCAACCAAGGACTTGAGTTGGACATGAAGAATAAACAAAATAAGTGTTTATTTTAAGCCACTAATACTTTTGGTTTCTTTGATACTACAGCATTATCTGGCATTGCCTGCCTAATATAGGTCTTGCTTTCAGTAGAATGCCACCTCAGTTAAGTCATTGTGTGACACAAGCTTCTCTACAGGGAGTGGAGGATACAATTAGGAAAAGCTGTAGATGTCACTCTTGAGCAGTAGTGGAATGGTTGGCAACAACTTATCTGTGAAATATCTTGTGAGACAGATTGCACGTCCAATTATTTTGTAGCTGTAGGGAAAGAGGTCAAAAAACAAAGTTCGCGTTTTGGGGTTTTATTGACTAAATTTTATCAAGCATTACCAGAAAGATGAGTGAAGAAAGGGATTGCTGAACAGCAGAAATAAAATGAAGTAAACACTTTCTGAAATTTTGGGCTTTGATGCTATGAAGCTCAAACAGTAAAAGCTATAATTGAGAGGCAACACTCTATCAAAACTCGACATTTTGGCCAAGACAAAAATGAGAGTGTAGCTTTCCCATTTATTGCTAAAAATTCTCAGAAGATTCAAGTGCCTCAGGGCAAAGATCAGATCACTCTCATAGAGAACAGTTAAACCACAAAACCAAATTAATTTATTTAGAGAATTTCAGGCTATAGTTTTTCCCCAGAAGCCAAAGAATTTGAGTTATCAACTTCAAATTTGAAGACAGAATAAAAGATCTGTGGGTAAGAAATTACATGTAGAAAAAAAATAGATATGAAAGGAAAATAAAATATCGGGACCCCAAACTCACTACGCCAAAAGGAACAGTTAAGCTTGGAGACTGAGGCTTGCAGAAAACTGCCTTTCCCTTTGTTCCTAAACATACAGCTATAGATAGAAGGCTACATATCTCCCCAGATAGCCTCCCTCACCCTGACAATGAAAAATTAACAGCTTATCTTCATGAGGCAAGAGGAAACTAGAAATCCTCCCCCCATCGCCGCCCCTGCCCCTTAGAGGAATACATATTTGTCATCTTCCTCTGCTCTATATTTTTCTTATGTAAAGTGCAGATTTACTAAGCATGACATGAATAAGTAATTGTTCTTTTACTCCCTCCTTTTCACATGCAACATGTGGATTCAGTGAGTGCTAATCAAAACCTCAAAGGAATGTAATGGCCTGTCTCATTTGTTTACCTCCTCCCACCTTTTTTTTTTCTTTCCTCCTTCCCCTCCTGCCCACCTTCCCCCTTTAAATATTGAAGTGCTCAAAACTCTTTCTGGAAAAAGCGTTGACCACAGATTCTACTTGGCTTGTAATTCTTTTTTTTTTCCTTTCTTTCTTTCTTTTATAATTAACCTGAACAGCTGGTCGTAAAGAGCTAAGTTTTGCAGCGACCACTGAGGACTTGCTGAGTGGGTAGTGATGGGTCGGGGGCTTCTCTCATGGGCACCGTACCAATATATTGCCAACCACTGGGGCCAATGCCATTTTCATGAGCCCCCATAAAGGTGGTCATTATATGATGGGATTGGAAAGAGGCAGGGGGAATGCACCAAGAATCTGTGGATAACCTGTCACTGAGTGGGAACAGTTTACAGACCAAGAGGATCTCTCTAGCCCTTGAAAGTATTGTCTTCCTTTTTTTTTGTAAGATACTAAAGCTCTTTCTTTCTTTCTTTCTTTTTTTTTCTTACTATACTTTAAGTTCTAGGGTACATGTGCACAAGGTGCAGGTTACATAGGCATACATGCGCCATGTCGGTTTGCTGCACCTATTAACTCGTCATTTACATTAGGTATTTCACCTAATGCTATCCCTCCCCACTCCGCCCACACCACAACAGGTCCCGGTGGGTGATATTCCCCTTCTTGTGTCCAAGTGTTCTCATTGTTCAATTCCCACCTATGAGTGAGAACATGCAGTGTTTGGTTTTCTGTCCTTGGGATAGCTTGCTCAGAATGATGGTTTCCAGCTTCATTCATGTCGCTACAAAGGACATGAACTCATTTTTTTTTTTAATGACTGCATAGTATTCCATGGTGCATATGTGCCACATTTTCTTAATCCAGTCTATCATTGATGGACATTTGGGTTGGTTCATCAAAAAGTGGGCAAAGGATGTGAACAGACACTTCTCAAAAGAAGGCATTTATGCAGCCAAAAGACACATGAAAAAATGCTCATTGTCACTGGTCATCAGAGAAATGCAAATCAAAACCACAATGAGATACCATCTCACACCAGTTAGAATGGCGATCATTAAAAAGTCAGGAAACAACAGATGCTGGAGAGGATGTGGAGAAATAGGAAGGTTTTTACACTATTGGTGGGAGTGTAAACTAGTTCAACCATTGTGGAAGACAGTGTGGCGATTCCTCAAGGATCTAGAACTAGAAATACCATTTGATCCAGTGATCCCATTACTGGGTATATACCCAAAGGATTATAAATCATTCTACTGTAAAGATACATGCACACGTATGTTTACTGCAGCACTATTCACAACGGCTTGTAACTCTTAATCCCTGGTGCATTCACAACCAAAATAAGCCTCCAAACTGATTGACAACTCTCTCAGGAACCTTTTCAGTTTACACTACATGTACACATGCAAACTATATCTTTATAAGAAATGTATGTATAAATATTTACTAGCATATAGAATGGGCTGCCACCAAATAAATAAAAACGTTTACTTTTTTTTTGAAATAGTTAAGCTGCTAAAACAAATTCAAACCTGAAGTAATAATATTAATTATAATAGTAATAATGCCATTACAAGTAATGTCAAAACTGCAATTACTTTTGCAGCAATCTAATAGCAAAGAGATAAATAGCTGTTACTACTATAGACTTTGCCCCTTTCCCATGAATCTTTTAATTGAAATGAGTTTAGAAAGCTGAACAAGTCCAAAATAGGGAGATTCCTTCTAGCAAAGCCAAACAAACAAACAAACAATCAAACAAAAAAAATGAATACAGTAGTCTCCCTTTATCCCCAGTTTTGTTTTTTGTGGTTTCAATTACCCACGGGCAACTGTGGTTCAAAAATATTAGGTGAAAAATTCAAGAAATAAACAATTCATCACAGTGTAATAAAATCTCACACCACCCCACTTTATCTAACCTGGAAAGTAAATCATTCCTTTGTCTAGTGTATTTGCACTGTTTCAGTAACCATCTGGTTATCAGATGGAATGTTCTAGTATAACAACACTTGTGGTCAAATAACCCTTATTTTATGTAATAAGGGTCTCAAAGTACAAGAGCAGTGATGCCGGCAATTCAGATATGCCAGAAAGGAGTCATAAAGTGCTTCCTTGAAGTGAAAAATGGAAATATGTTAACAATAAAAAAGACAATAAAATGGTATATTGAAGTTGCTAGTATCTATGGTAAGAATGAATCTTACACCTGTAAAACTGTGAAGAAGGAAAAACAAATTTGGAATATATAGCGTTTGGTACTATATGTGATGTTAGGTATCTATGGAAGCCTTAGAACTAACCTCTTGTGGATAAGAGGGAACGATTGTAAGGGAAAGAAGAATCTCTCTGAGTGCAGGACCAGGACAATAGAATGCAATGCACTGTGGCACAAGACCTGTACATCAGAATCAGAGCCTAATCAATGAATACCCACCAACACTACGATGGGTGCTGCTCACAATGCCTATCTAGGATCGCAGAAAGCTGTAGTCAAAGGACTGTTGAGAATCTTTCATATCTCCCTTTCTGATCAGGAGACTTCAGTGCAGATATCCAGTCTTTGTTTCACTATCTAATATTGGGAATTTGTAGAGGGAAGATAACTTGTCCTATAGTGCAAGGTTTTTCAGGTTAATAAGAGCCACAGCCAGACTTGTCATTGAAATCCCTCACAGCACCCAGAGATTCTATGATTTGAGCTGGATGTAGTGAATGAATGAATTTTTAGGTTGTTTTCCTCAGGGATGGCTGAGTGTGTATTATATGTTGTAATAAAGAAAAAAGGACACAAACAAACACAAAGAGGTGTTTGGCAACGAAAACATAAAGCAAAATTATTGGTCACCCAATAACTCATTTGCTATTGTATATTAATCAGCCCTTTTCCATTTGAGTGTGGCCATAAGACAATTCCTCCCAATAAAATACAATGCTAGAGATTGTATGTTACTCTACAGTTTTATTGGCTCCTAACACAGTGTATTGTGAAGTCACATATTGAGATACTGTTATAATGAATTATAATGAATTAGATTCTTCATCCATCTGAGCCCCTGGGTCACTTTATGGAATAAAGGACCCTCTCAACCGCAGGCATATTTCCTAAACTGTACATGCATTTTGAGGGAGAAACTAATGCTTAAGTCACAAAGAGTTTGGGGATGAGTTTTATCTAGACTAATACATACTGGAGTCATTGAGAAGAAACATACTGAAAGACAATTACTATTCTATGTTCCTATTCTATTTTGAAACCAATCCTTTTCTCTCAAGCATGTACAACTATAATCATGTACCTCATTTTCCTGAGAAAAAAAATTATTTCCACTTTTTTTCTTTTTCCTCATTCCTACTTAGCTCTTTAGAAATGCAGGTATAACCTCTACCTTCTCTTCACCAGACACTCTCTGAATTGCAAGCTTATATAACTATGTGTGTGCTTTGAAGTTCCAGGGACCAAATTTTACAATAAACCAGGTGCCTCTGGAATTTTTTCCCACCAGATTACCTCGAGCAATTTACAACCTAACTCTGCCCCAGAAGGTGCCAGCCAGACTGCCCAATAGACAAGACACTGAAGTGAGTCACAAAGACCCCAGACCTCCTCATCCCCTCCACTGCATGCCTTTTACACCAAGTCCCACAACCTCCTTTTTTTAAAGAGACAAAATCTCCCTGTGTTGTCCAGGCTGGTCTCAAACCCCTGGGCTCAAGCAATCCTCCTGCCTTGGCCTCCCAAAGTGCTGGAATTATAGAGCCACCACACCCAGGTCCAAGTCCCCTTTTATAAACCATTGCCTTCTCTCTAGAAATTGGACGTGATTGCTTTGAAAGGGAATCTAAACATTTCTTGATTACTAGGTTTGGTTGATAAAGTCACCGTCTTTCCACCAGACCTTGCTCTTGTTAAGTGAACTCTGCAAGTGGTGAGTAGCCAGACCTGCATTCAATTACACATGGACAATCAGTGTAGAAGAGCCAGTATCTGAAATCTAATACTAGTATCTGAAAACCATCCAAGATTTAGCAGGGATTGTGAACTAATTAAAATTGTGCATTTACTTCAGAATGGGAACTACTATCAGAATGATGTTGAGATATGAAAAATGATGATTGGTGTCTGTTAGCTTAAATATCATCACTTTAGCTAATATGTATATTTCATTGAAAACTGTGAATTATAAATTAGCATAAAACACCACCACTCTAATAATTTGAAAAATATTGAAAGATAAGGCACTTGAAAAATCCCATAACCCTAACAAAAATAAATATTTCTACACATTCCCTGCAGTCTTATTTATAATTTTGTTTTATAAATAATGGATTTTAAAAATATTTTCATTTTAATAAAAGATTTATGCTATTGGAGTAATATGTATACAATATTCTATGAAGTAAGTATAATGCAATTTACATAAATATTATAGTTGTGGTAGGCGAAAGGGTAGCATCCAAATGTTCAGCAATATATACAAGTGTATGCTGAATATCACCAAACTAGAAACAGACCATGTGATTCATATTAATTACTTCCTCATGAAAGTTGAGCACCACATATTTGTGTGATTATTATAACATATTAAAGTACTTTCAAAAGAATAAACCTACTCATGTTATAGTTATTTATGATGGCACAACTATTTTAGTTGCGTTATTTGTAAACATCATATTGATATTTGCCATAATGTCTCAGAAAGTCCTAATAACGTAAAACGAAATTCTACTTTTTGCTTCCCTGTCTCTCTCTTTGTGTCTTCCTCATTGTCACCTTTTTCCTCTTTCTTCCTTCTCTCTTTTCTTCCTTCTTTACATGTTACCTTTCTTCTTTTATTTCCTTTTTCCTCCCTTTCTGTCTTATTTTTTCATGAATACCAACAGCTTTCTATTCTCTCTCTCTCTCTCTCTCTCTCTATATATATATATAAACAAATAAAGTCTATTTGCTGCCTTGCTAGTTAGTCCTGATCCTAACCATATTGTAATCCTGAATAATATAATAGTAGTGTCTATAAGAAGAAAAGGCCAGACATATTTTTTTAATGTAACACTCTTAACTATAACAAAATTCATTGGGTTTTTTTTGTTTTATTTTGTTTTGATTTTTCCCTTTGTGTCTTATCTAGGGTTCCTTCTAAAACAAGGTTTGGGTTTGGAAAGCTTATTTGGGGAAGCAATCACATGTATCAGAAGTGGAGGACTGGGAAGAGTGATACAGGCAGGTAGGGTCGGGGAGCTCTCCATGGGTGAGCTACTACAATTATGGTTACAGCTCTCAGTTACCAAGACCCATGCTTGAGGAGGAACTCCTTAAAAGCTGCAGAGAAAGTGTTCCAGAAGAGTCCACTGAATAATTCTGGCTGTCATCGTCTATCAGTCAAGAATCATTTCTGAGAGTCACAGCATACTCCCCATAATATTTATGCAGAAAGGTCAAATATATTTTCTATTAATATTCTTAATGAACTCATGAGAAAATTTCAAATGATGTATATGGCTGTGATATAAACCTTTAAACAAGATGAATAGTGTTTTAAGTTAGATTGATTTTAGTCAATGAAAATTTTATTTTTACAAAATACTTCAGAAATTTTCCACCTGAAAATGTAAGAGAAATCAGTGCAACATTTCTTTCTTCAATGATTCAAGTGCTTCACTAAAATGACCATAGATTTCTTTTTCAGAGAGGGAAGCATTTGGAAATCAATTTAAATTAACCTGCTCACAAGTTTTAATTGACATATTTATTGGCTTGCAGTTTCACTGCTGATACAGCAAACCAAAATAGACCAGATCATAGATTTGGTGTAAGTCACTCTTATCTCACATTAGTTTAAGTAATTCTGTTTGGTTCAACATCAAAATTAGAAACATATAATTGTGATTTTTAATGTTGCATAATGATTAGAATTAGAAGATCAGTTGGAGAATTACATGTATTGTATTTTGCCATTCATTAAATAATTCAAACACAACATGTATGTACATTTTCTAGGTATTTAAAATAAAGAAAATGTGGAACAATAGTTATTGGAGAAATTGATAACAAAAGGAATGCTTATCAGTTGAATGTGATTGAAAATAGTTATGAAATAGTATGTATAAAATTTATTAAAAACCATGCAATACTATAAAACTCAGCTCAAAAACTACAAGACTCAATTTTCAAATGATTACTACATAATAAATTATTAATAATGCTCAAGTCGTCTGCAAACAGGGACAATCTGAATTCCTCTTTTCCTAATTGAATACCCTTAATTTCTTTCTCCTGACTGATTGCCCTGGCCAGAACTTCCAACACTATGTTGAAGAGGAGTGGTGAGAAAGGGCATCCCTGTCTTGTGCCAGTTTTCAAAGGGAATGCTTCCAGTTTTTGCCCATTCAGTATGATATTGGCTGTGTGTCTGTCATAAATAGCTCTTATTATTTTCATATACGTTGCATCAATACCTAGTTTATTGAGAGTTTTAGCATGAAAGGCTGCTGTATTTTGTCGAAGGCCTAGATGACATGATTGTATATTTAGAAAACCCCATCATCTCAAGCAAAACCTCCTTAAGCTGATAAGCAACTTCAGCAAAGTCTCAGGATAGAAAATCAATGTGCAAAAACCACAAGCATTCCTATACAACAATGACAGACAAACAGAGAGCCAAACCATGAGTGAACTCCCGTTCACAATTGCTTCAAAGAGAATAAAATACCCAGGAATCCAACTTACAAGGGATGTGAAGGACCTCTTCAAGGAGAACTACAAACCACTGCTCAAAGAAATAAAAGAGGACACAAACAAATGGAATAATATTCCATGCTCATGGATAGGAAGAATCAGCATCGTGAAAATGGCCATACTGCCCATGGTAATTTATAGGTTCAATGCCATCCCCATCAAGCTACCAATGACTTTCTTCACAGAATTGGAAAAAAATACTTGTAAGTTCATATGGAACCAAAAAAAGAGCCCACATTGCCAAGACAATCCTAAGCCAAAAGAACAAAGCTGGAGGCATCACGCTACCTGACTTCAAACTATACTACAAGGCTACAGTAACCAAAACAGCATGGTACTGGTACCAAAACAGAGATATAGACCAATGGAACAGAACAGAGTCCTCAGAAATAATACCACACATCTACAACCATCTGATCTTTGACAAACCTGACAAAAACAAGAAATGGGGAAACGATTTCCTATTTAATACATGGTGCTGGGAAAACTGGCTAGCCATCTGTAGAAAGCTGAAACTGAATCCCTTCCTTACACCTTATGTAAAAATTAATTCAAGATGGATTAAAGACTTAAATGTTAGACCTAAAATCATAAAAACCCTAGAAGAAAACCTAGGCAATACCATTCAGGTCATAGGTATGGGCAAGGACTTCATGACTAAAACACCAAAAGCAATGGCAACAAAATCCAAAATTGACAAATGAGATCTAATTAAACTAAAAAGCTTCTGCACAGCAAAAGAAACTACCATCAGAGTGAAGAGGCAACCTAGAGAATGGAAGAAAATTTTTACAATCTACCCATCTGACAAAGGGCTAATATCCAGAACCTACAAAGAACTTAAACAAATTTACAAGAAAAAAATCAAAGAACCCCATCAAAAAGTGGGCAAAGGATATGAACAGACACTTCTCAAAAGGAGACGTTTATGCAGCCAACAGACACATGAAAAAATGCTCATTATCACTGACCATCAGAGAAATGCAAATCAAAACCACAATGAGATACCATCTCACACCAGTTAGAATGGCAATCATTAAAAAGTCAGGAAACAACAGGTGCTGGAGAGGATGTGGAGAAATAGGAACACTTTTACACTGTCAGTGGGAGTGTAAAGTAGTTCTACCATTGTGGAAGACAGTATGGCGATTCCTCAAGGATGTAGAACTAGAAATACCATTTTACCCAGCCATCCCATTACTGGGTATAAACCCAAAGGATTATAAATCATGCTGCTATAAAGACACATGCACATGTATGTTTATTTTGGCACTATTCTCAGTAGCAAAGACTTTGAACAAACCCAAATATCCATCAATGATAGACTGGATTAAGAAAATGTGGCACATATACACCATGGAATACTATGCAACCATAAAAAAGGATGAGTTCATGTCCTTTGTAGGGACATGGATGAAGCTGGAAACCATCATTCTGAGCAAACTGTCACAAGGACAGAAATCCAAACACCGCATGTTCTCACTTATAGGTGGAAATTGAGCAATGAGAACACTTGGACACAGGGTGGGGAACATCACACACCAGGACCTGTCGTGGGGTGGAGGAAGAGGGGAGGGGTAGCATTATTAGAAATACCGAATGTAAATGACGAGTTAATGGGTGCAGTACACCAACATGGCACATGTATACATATGTAACAAACCTGCATGCTCTGCACATGTACTCTAGAACTTAAAGTATAACAACAATAATAAAAAAAAAAACACAATGGAATTCTGGTCAAAGGATACAAAATTTCAGTTAGGAGGAATAAGTTCAAGAGACCTATTTTACCACATGGTGACTATAGTTAATGACAATGTATTGTATTCATAAAATGTGCTAAGAGTAGATTTTAAGTGTTCTCACCTCAAAAAATGATAAAAACATGAGGTAATGCATGTTAATTATCTTGATTTAGACTTCCACAACGTATACATATTTCTAAACAAGATGTACACAATAAATGTATACAATTTGTATTTGCCAATTAAAAAAATAAAATTTTTTTGAAAAAAATAAATAAATAATCCTCAAACTTGCATTATTAACAATAACACAGATCTTTTCCACATGACACTTCCTTTATAGATCCATGTGTTTTCTTAAGCAGAAAATATTAAATATCCTGAATTATGAATTTTAAATAATGCCCCCAAACCAGATAAAAATTGTTTATAAAGCAAAACTACAAAATATGGCTCTTGAAGATATTTAAGGATGAGTTGTTTTATTTTTATTTTATTTTTATTTATTTATTTGTTTATTTTTTTGAGATGGAGTCTTGCTTTTTCTCCCAGGCTAGAGTGCAGTGGCATGGTCTCGGTTCACTGCAACCACTGCCTTTCAGGCTCAAGCAATTCTTCTGCCTCAGCCTCCTGCATAGCTGGAACTACAGGTGCATGCCACCATGCCTGGTTAATTTTGTATTTTTGGTAGAGACAGGGTTTCACCCTCTTGGCCAGGCTGGTCTCGAACTCCTGACCTCAGCCTCCCAAAGTGCTGGAATTACAGGTGTGAGCCACTGTGCCTAACCAAGGGTGAGTTTTGTATGGATAAAGGACTGTGTAGAAAGTAATCATGAATACCTAACGTCCATTAAGCTGTTAGAATATTTGTGCAAAGTATTTAATAGGAAAAGAAGCTTGTTTTACATGTATTCAATACACTTTGAATAACATGTTTAACTTATGGAAATATAAAAGAGAGAAAAGTAATAGTTTTTCTTCACATAATGAACACACAGGTATTATTTCTATTTATAGGATCCTAAATTCAAATTCTATTCAAAGGTTTCTTGGAAAGATGCTACATTTAAGCTAAAGGATTTAAAAATAATAAAGAGTCAATACATATTATTCGCATTAAATGTAGTAAAGTAAGATGTAGTTCACTAGCAGAGAGAGGACCTGGCTTAGCCTAGGTAGGGGAAACACTAAAAAGTTGACACTCACAGTTACTAATATGATTCATCAACTCCTGGAAGTTTAGCGAATTCATTTTGTAAGAGACTAAAATTTCCATTATCAGCAGTTGACATAATAGTCTACCTTTAAACTTTAGATAAATCAATTGGAAAGCTATTATATCTAAAAATAAGATTCACTTAAGAGCCAATTTACAAAGTAAAGCACAAAAATCAATATTTAAGTGTTATGCATTCTTCAGATACCTGTTTAAATATTATCCTCAAGAAGAAAATTTAAACAAGTTCACACCTTCTACTTTTCCTTCTGTAAGAGTTGAAGAAAGAAGAAAGAAACATGAAGAGCAGCTTAACAGTCAGAGACAGGTTTATTTTAAAGAATAAACCTGAGAGGGGCTTCTGCTGAGTTAGTTCAGGAGCACTCTCTCTTACAGACTAAGAGCATTTAAAGGTTCAGGGTGGGATTGCTTATCGCAGGCTCAGAGTATCTGTGTCTCTGTCTTGCTTATCTAGGTAAGAGAGTTGTGTGTCTGTTCCCATACATCTTTCTGTAGCTGCAGGCATAACCCCTGAGTCTGCTTTTAGCTTCCCCATCTTAGTGCACCTAAAGGGAAAAGAATGTGCTTATTTGGGTCCACTGTTTTACTGGAGCCCATTGTATGAGGATGAAGTTTGGTGGTTACCCAAGAGACTTTACTCCTCCTTCCATGCCCGAGCTGTCTTATCTGTGTTATACTGTCTGCTCTTTCAGGCTGCTTGCTGTTAGAAGAGAAGTGATTTCCCTGAAATGTGTGAGGTTAGAAAGGGACCTGGAACTTCAAATTGTGATGTTTGTCCAAGATGATGGTGTTCCTGCCCTGTCACCTTCAACATTCTTTATTAGTATGACAATAGTGTAATTATGTATTTAAGAGTTTTATAAAAATTGTAAATGTATTACTTCCAACAAAATTTAAAAAAAAATAGAAAATGTGACTAAGTTTTTTTCTTAATTTACTTGGAAGAATAAATCGGTGCACATTGAAACATTTCTGTAAGGAAAAGTGAGAAGGAAATATTTACATCTATCAATTAAATGTATTGTCAAATTACTTGCAATAGTCTGATAGTGGCTCAGGAATAGAAAAAAAAAACAGCAAAATGTGTCAGTGAGCAAATGAGTTACAAAATAATACCAGCTTTTCGCAAACTCATGGAATTCATAAACAAATATTTATGCTTATGTTGACTATCTTTGCTTAGAGGTTCCAAGAAGAGAGACTTATTTGACTAGGGTAGAAATATGAGCTATTATATATAATTGTACAAATAGCTTGTACTAAGCCTATGGCTTCTCATATAATCATCAAATTTTGTAGTCCATTTTTCTGTAGGGGAGATTTGGGGGAATAGTCTGAAACTCTTTTAATCTTTACCAGTTTTGATTCTTCTTGCTCTTGTAAGGAAATTAAATGAAGAATAGCATATTTTAAAACATATGATTATTAGTTAGTTACACAAATGGATGAACACCTTTGCTTTCACTATAAAGTTATAGGTGGCAGCTAGGGAATGATCAGAGAGCTTGAATTTGTATGTTTAAAGATTATTTCAATCACTATAAGACTTTTTCGCTTGTAAGTTTTTCTAGGTTAATATTTTGTGTTTCATGATGTAACTAAAGATATAGACTGAAAATTTTTGGTTTTATTCCGCCATTGATAACATTACACATTTGGACTCTAAATTTCTAAACAGGAAAAATTTTAAATAACATTGTATTAGTCTGTATTCATGCTGCTAATAAAGACGTATCCGAGACTGGGTAATTTACAAAAGACAGAGGTTTATCGGACTTACAGTTCCACGTGGCTGGGGAGGTCTCACAATCATGGTGGAAGGTAAGGAGGAGCAAGGCACATCTTACATGAATGGCAGCAGCCAAAAAGAGCAAGATCTCCTCTTTATAAAACCATCAGATCTCATGAGACTTACTCACTATCCCAAGAACAGCATGGGAAAGACTTGCCCCCATGATTCAATTACCTCCCATTTGGTGTCTCTCACAATACATGGGAATTCAAGATGAGGCCTGGGTAGGAACACAGCCAAACCCTACCAAATGTCATTAGAGATATTTACACTTACAGAAACTAATAAAGGTTTGAAACATGTAAGATAAATATAAACTGAAAAATGTCAGTTTGTCTCACCATGAGTCATTTTATGTATTTACATCTCAAATCTTGTCTTAGTAAATATTCCTACCTTTCTGTCTTATTATGAAAGCTTTTTTTTTTTTTTTTTTTTTTTGACACAGAGTCTCGTGCTGTCGCCCAGGCTGGAGTGCAGTGGCCGGATCTCAGCTCACTGCAAGCTCCACCTCCCGGGCTTGCGCCATTCTCCTGCCTCAGCCTCCCAAGTAGCTGGGACTACAGGCGCCCGCCACCTAGCCCGGCTATTTTTTTGTATTTTTTAGTAGAGACAGGGTTTCACTGTGTTAGCCAGGATGGTCTCGATCTCCTGACCTCGTGATCCGCCCGTCTCGGCCTCGCAAAGTGCTGGGATTACAGGCTTGAGCCACCGCGCCCGGCCATGAAAGCTTTTAAATTGCCACACTTCTTTGAATTTTATCACAGCTTCAAAGAACACCTTAGTTTTATTTTTAAGCCTTTTACTTCTACTGAGGTGATTAATTGGAGACCTGCAGAATTTTATTTTATCCAACATTTTATTTGCAAGTACTGATATAGATAGATAAATAGGAAAGACAGATTAAAAACTGATAGAGAAAATGCATGGATTTTATGCATTTTAGAAATTAAGCATATTTAGTGTTTATAATTTTTTAGTTTTAGAGTATATCTTATATTTATTTTCCAATGGGGCAATTTGTTTAAATTTTATCAAAAATATTTCCTATCATCAATTTATAAGGGATAAATTAGCACCTTATTTCCTCTTCCTAATATAATAATGCTGATTTTCAGATTTTTCAGCATTATATTTATAAACAGCACATCTATATTTATACAGAATTAATCATTTCAAAGTGCAGATAATGTGGGCAGAATCAAGAAAGATATAAGAATCCTGTGTGGACAAAGAATAAATTCCTAACCCTCTTCCTACCACAAAAATTATGCATTCATTCAGTAGCTATTGTGAAAGCATTTGTCCAACAATATAAAAAATAAATAAATATGTACTTTTTACTTTATACCATGTATCTGCAGTATATTTATCATGTGTTAAATTGTAAATGTAAAAGATACCCTTAAAATTATAGTTCAAGTATATTCTAAACTTAAATGCAATTGAGGTAAAAATCAAGACTCAGAAATAAATTTCACTGCATACCATCTTAACATTCTGTATATGTCATTTGTCACAAATAGAAAAAACAATTAACCAGTGATCAAGGGTAAGCAAACTATGACCTGCAAGTCAAATCCAGCCTATAAACTAAGAGTTTGTTTATGCTATGCCCATAAACCAAGAATGGTTTTTATTTGTATATTTTATTTAAAATACATGGAAAAGAGGGAGCATAACTCTTCACTCCTTAACTGTGAGCTATGTATAGAGACTACCTTTAAACAAAATAGTACAGAAAGAGGTTGAAGGGGGAGAGATTAACTTGATAATGGAGAAACCTGACAAATACTACTTCAGCCAGTTGATCAAGGTCAACATCAAAAATTATAAATCCTGTTGATAATAATGTGTATCCTGGATATGATATAATAAAAATGGCACTTTACCTCTTTGATCTTTCACCCCAAAACCCAAATCTCCACTCTAATCATGAGAAAAAAATAGACAAATTTCTCTAGAGGAGCATATTCCAGAAAACCTCAATGCTTTCAAAGTGAGAAAAACAAAGGAAGTCTGAGAAATCATCCTCAATCAGTTGAAAATGCCCACTAACACCACATAGAACTTTCTATTTATGTGTTGCTTTGGGAAAGGCTAGGGATTGTAGCAGCAAAGTGTTAGAAATGCTTACATATCCCAAGTCTCAGGCCATCTTTTAATAAAGCATTTTTATCATTTTGCTTTCTTTCCTTTGACACATTTTTTTTCTGGCAAATATCCAAAAACTGATTAGAAGGTTAGCTTATATGATTTATAATGAAAGATTATTTATTTATTTTCCAAACATTGACAAAGTTTGGCTGAAATAAATAAAATAAAAGAATTAAATGGAAATGATGAAAACTAATATTTCTAGATTAATACATTTTCAATATCCCTGATGGAGTCATTGTCAAGTTTTCACAATTTTGAGGGTATTAATTGTATTGATCATCACCTAAAACTAAATTTTAAAAATATTTGTAATGGACATTTCCTAAAATCATTTATTTAGAAAATTTCTATGGATTTGCCACAACATACTGTAGTAATCTGAAGTACCTATTGATTTTCCATTTATGCACCATACAACATATGACTATTCTTCTCATTAGCTTTATTTTTAAATCTGCCATCTTCACTTGCTTGTAAGAACATACACTTTCCGGGGTTGGAACACTAGACCTGGTGACGTGGGTTCATGAGCAGGATCTTCCAATCTGTGGGTTGCACAGTTCCATGGAAAAAGCACAGTTTCTCCAGCTGGGTCGCACGCTCACTCACCACCTCCCTTGGCTGGAGGGAGAGGGTTCACCTGTCCTGTGTGGCTCTCAGGTGAGCCACCACAAATAAGGCATCTACCATTATATGCCTCTAAAATAACTCTTGTTATGAACCTAATTGCCATCACTTTGAGAATTGTAATATCATCACATTTATCTTCTCATTTTACAAAGTTCCTTAGTAGCTTATGTCCCAAGTACAAATTTGTATATATTTTCTAGTTTCATTTACTCTTGATTTCTGTGCTGTTTAAATTATCTAAATGTAATTTTCAAGTTGTCTTTATTCTAATTATCCTCAATGAATACTGGAAATCTAGTGTAGTAAGAACTTGATGCATGCACACAATAGATATTATTATTACTGATTATTAGATCTTCATTAGAGTGTTTTTATTCATTAATTTTGTGCATCATGTGACATCTATTAATTAGCATACTGATTCTTATTGCGTGGACTTTCGATATAATGTGCAAAGAACATTTCTTACAATAACACAATCTCTTTATACAGTAACTAGTCAATAGATAATTACTAAATTGTATAGATTAGGCTGCTGTCTTTGTTTGTGCCACTAAAACAAAATACCTGAGGAAAATTTATGAACAGCAGAAATTTATTTCTCACAGTTCTGGAGGCCGGGAAGTCCAAGATCAAGGCATTGTCAGGTTGGCATCTGGTGAAGGACTGTTCCTCATACCTGACATATTTCTAGGTGTCCTCACCTAGGTGTAAAGGACAGGAAGGTCAAATAGGGATGAATACTGACTTCTTATGTGGGAGAAGAATGGAAGAACTAAAAGGGCATAAATTAATTCTCTCTGTCCCTTTTATAAGGCACTAATCCATTCACGAGGGTGTAGACCTCATGGCTTAGTCATTTCCCTACCAGCCCCACAACTTAATACCACCACACTGGAGATTAAATTTTAACTCATAAATTTTGAAAGATATTCAGACCAAAGCATTCTGCTTCTTTCTCTGAAAATTCATGTGTTTCTCATAAGAAAAATACATAAATTCCATCCCAACAGCCCCCAAAATCTTACCTTTTTCCTGCATCAACTCAAAAGCCTAAAGTCTAGCGTCTCGTGTAAATCAGATATGGGTGAGACTCAAGATATGAATCATCCTGAGGCAAATTGCTTTCCATCTGTGAATATGTGAAATCAAACAAGGTATGTGCTCCCAAAATACCACGTTGAGAGAGGAATAGGCTAGATAGTCCCATTCCAAAATAAATAAATAGGCAAAAAAAGGTGGATAAAAAGTCCCAAGTTTATCCAAAACCAAACAAATCAAACAAAATTAGATCTTAAAACTCAGTAACAATCGTTTTTTGGAACTCTATGTCCTGCCTTTCTAATATACTTGTGTAGGGGTTGGACCCTCAAGACCTTGGACAATTTCTCACCTGTGGCTTTGCTGGGTGGACCCCATGGTTCACCTCTCATGCTGTTATAGCTTGGATATTTGTCCTGTTCACATTGCATGTTGAAATTTGATTCCCATTGTGGAGCCTAGGGGAGGCGTTTGGGCCATTGTGGGGCAGATTTCTCATGAACATCTTGGTGCTGTTGTAGAGGTGAGAAGTAACTTCTTGATCTTTTAGTCCAAGCAAGAACTGGCTGTTTGAAAGAGTGTGTCACCCTCCCCACACCATTGCATGTACATAAAATGCCTGTTCCTCCTTTGTCTTCTGCCATGGTTGGGGTTCTTATCAGACACAAATGCTGGTGCCATGCTTCTCGTACAGCCTGCAGAATCATGAACCAAATAACTCTCCCCTTTTAAAAAATAAATTAGCCAGCCTCTAGTATTCCTTTATAGAAATGCAAAACAGACTAAGATATCTGCATTGTAGTTGCATTCCTGTATGCAACACTGCATGCTAGTATTTCTGGGGTCTCAGAAGTAGCCCCATTTCCGTGGTTCCACTACACATTGTCCTAATGGTGGCTCACAGTGGCTGTGAGCCCATGGTTTCACTAAGGATTGCCCTAGCAGAAACTGTCTGCAACAGCTCAAACCAAACTCTCTGCAACAGCCCAAACCCTGTGGCAGTTATTTGGCTCAGCAGTGAAGCTCTCCAGAGCATCCTTTGAAATCTAGGTGGAAGTAACCATTCCTCCACCACTTGTACACTCTACTTTCTTCATAGTAAGGACCACATCATGCCAACAAGGTGTACTGCTTGTGCCTTCCAAAGCAATAGTCTGCATTGCACCTGGGGTGGCAAAAAGCTTTGCACTGGAAAGAGGAGAATAAAGACTTGATGTGGCCCTGGGCAGTGAGCCCTATATCCAAAGAGCACACTGGGCCCTTACTTAAAACTTTTCTGCCTTCAAGGCCCTATTTATCTGGGCCTGGGATGGGAATGACAGCCTGAAAGATTTCCAAAATGCCTTTAGGGTTATTATTTCACTGTCTTAATAAAAAGCTTCTGGCTTTCTTCTATTCATTCTAATCTCCCTATCATAAATTTGTTTGTCCACACCCTGATTTCTCTCCCAAACAGGACTTCTCATTCTTTAGATGTCTAGGCTGAGAGTTTTCTAATTCTTTAAGTTTTCCTTCCCTTTTAATTATAAACTTTTCTTTAATTCATTTATATATTTTTATATTTTACTATAAGCAGTCAAGAGAAGCATACAGTGTCTAGAACACATTGCTTAGAAATTCTTTCCGCAAGCTGGGTGCGGTGGTTCACAGTTGTAATCCTAGCCCTTTGGGAGGCCAAGGTGGGTAGATCACTTGAGCCCAGAAGCTCAAGACCAGTCTGGGCAACACTGCAAAACCCTGTCTCTAAAAAAAAAAAAAAAAAAAAAAAAAAAAATAGCTGAGCGTGGTGGTGTGTGCCTATCATTCCAATTACACAGGGGCTGAGGCATAAGGATTACTTGAGTCCCGCAGTTCCAGGCTGTAGGGAGTTGTGATCATGCCACTGTACTCCAGACTAAGTGACAGAGACAGACCCTACCTCAAAAAAAAAAAAAAAAAAAAAGAAAAAGAAAAAGAAAAAAATTATTTTGCCAAATATCCTTGTCCATTACTCTTAAATTTCACTTTCTATAAAATATCAGGGAACAGACATAATTCAGCCAGGTTTATTGCCACTTTTTAGCAATGTAAACCAAAAAGTATCTGAGACAAGTCTCAATCAATTTAGAAATTTATTTAGACAAGGCTAAGAATATGCCTGTGACACAGCCTCACGGGGTCCTGGCAGCATGTGTCCAAGATAATGAGGCTACAGCTTGGTTTCAGACATTTTAGGTAGACTTGAGACATTAATCAACACATGTGAGATGTACATTGGTTGGGTTCAGAAAGGTGGGACAACTTGAAGTAGGAGGCTTCCAGGTCATAGATAGATTCAAAGATGTTCTGATTGACAATTTGTTGAAAGAGTTTATCTAAAGACAAGGAATCAATAGGAGCGAGTGTCTGGGTAAAGATAAGGGGTTGTGGAGACCAACATTCTTGTTATGCAGATGAAACCTCCTGGTAGCAGGCTTCAGAGAGAATAGGTTGTAAATATTTCTTAATAGACTTAAAGAGTCTGTTTTATCAGTCCTTATTTAGGGGTAGGATTGGGGAAGGGTCTCAGTCTGTCATCTAGGCTGGTGTGCAGTGGTACCATTATGGCTTACTGCAGCCTTGAACTCCTGAGCTCCGGTGATCCACTCACCTCAGCCTCCCCAGTAGTTGGAACTACAGGTGTGTGCCACCATGCCCTGCCAAATTTTTCTGTATTTTTTGTAGAGACAGGGTTTCACCATGTTGCCTAGGCTGATCTTGAACTCTGAGACAAGCAGTCCACCCACATCAGTTTCCCAAAGTGAGCCATCATGCCTGGCTATCCTATCAGTCTTAAGGCCACTGTTTTAATGTTAATGTTGGTCAGCTGTCCCTAAATTCCAAAGGGTGGAGGGTATAATGAGGCATGTCTTACCCTCACTTTTCATCATGTCCTGAACTAGTTTTTCAGGTTAACTTTGGAATGACTTTGACTGAGAGAAAGGGTCCATTTAGTTGGTTGATAGTGTTAGAATATTTTTGAATTACAAGCCACTTCCTTGGGTTTGCATTAGTATACTCCTCATTTTTGCCTAAGACTTCATCAAATGAGCTTTACTGTCTGTATTTCTATGAGCTTTGTGATTATGACCACTTACAGAATCTCTAAGATGAATGTGACTTTTCCTATAGGATTTCTCTGCATCTGAGTCCCCACCAGAATTATCTATAACAGTTTGTTCATGGTAATCTAGGCGTTTTCCAGAATTTGCTTCAAAAGTGTTCCAGCCTCTATCACCCAGTTCCAAAGCTGCTTCCACATTTTCAAGTATTTGTTATAGCAATACCTATTCCTCCAGTATAATTTCCTATCCATGACTATTTGTGCTCCTATAACAACATACCTGAGAATGGGCAATGTATAAACAACAGAAATTTATTTCTTATAGTTTGGAAGATTGGGCCGTCTGAGGTCAAGTCATCTGCAGGTTTAGTATCTGCTGGAGGCTACCATCTAGGTGCTTTGCATGAGAGGGATAAAAAGGGCAAAAGGAGACAAACACTGTGTCCTCACATGGCAAAAGAGAGGAAGAACAAATAGCAACTGAGTTATTCCCTCCAGTCCTCATATAAAGCACTGTTTCATTCAGGAAGACGGAATCCTCATGAAGTACTTACTTCCCTGAAGGCCACACCTCTCAATACCACCACATGGAGGTTAAGTTTCAAGTCATGAATTTTGCAGGTTCTAAATTGTATCTTTCAGCTTCTTAGAATCCATTTTATTTACAGCGATGGCCGGAATTTAGCACATTCATTTCATAAAATTTTGTTTGTTTATTTTGTTATACAGAAGCTTTGCTGGACTATGAATAGAGATTATTTTTTTCATGTATAAGTACATCATGTCTACATTACTCTGTTTTCCATGACATGCCTTTGGAGCATTAAGCTCTCTGAAACAACTGCCACGAACTAAAATCTTAGATTAGTAAAAGCTATTTTGTCACTGATAATAAAGCATATTTAAAACAAATCCAGGAGAATGATAAATTATCTGCCTTATACCTTTATTAAAATACAGTTATTTTACTTAGACTTCTTGGGCCATATAAATGTCAAGTTAAATAATTCTGAAACTCCCAGAGTTATTTTTAACTCACTTAGTACCAGGTTGTACATAACCAGAAACTATTGGAAACAAAAATTGAAAAAACGGTTGCTTGGAGAAAAAAATGGAAAAATAACAATGTAAAATTCAAAACTATCTTCCTGTTTATATTTATTTTTCCCCCTCATTTTTGATATTTCAACATTTTGATCTATTCACACAAAATCATGGCAAATAAAATTTCATTCCTCTTCAATAAATCTTATTAAGTAAAACCGATACAGTTTCATGCAAGCTCACAGTAATACACTTGGATATGCATTGATGGTTTGGCGTTTCTGATGGAAATTTGTTTTAAGTAGGTTGCAATAATCCAATTTTCTTTTGACAAGTTACTGCTAAATGTCACTCAGGGATATTTTAAAATATTTTTTTTCAACTGCAGGAATAAAATTTTAAAGTAAAAAAAAGGAAAGTATATATTATTATGTCAACACTATTTGTTCTAAGTTTGAGAAAACTGTTGCACAGAGGGGAAAAGTAACACGCTTAGTCACATAGCTAAATGGAAATAGAAATTGAAAAACATTTTTTGATGTGACTAAATTTCAACATGTATTATTTTGCAGCAAGTAAGCCATATAAAGAGGAATTTGGTAGTGGAGGTAAGCCTTTTAAATACAGAGAGGTGTTAGGGTTTAGAGACAATCCATTTTTGTTCCTGAGTCTCATTAAGTCCAAGTATTTTATCAAACGATCCTACGTATTCATCAATACAAGATTAAAGAAAACTATGATCCTCCAGGGAATGACCCAATGAGCAATAGCATTGAGTTTTTCTATTTAATCATTAGAAAAGGCTCTGAGTTTATTTCCTACAGAAGTTAAAGTGTCAACATTAAAGGGTGGAGCTGTCCAATGTTGCTGTAAATTGTTTTCTGAAAGATTTTAGAGAATTTCTCCAAGATCATTTAATTCCTAGTACGCTTAGATGATATTTAAGAAGCAAAAGAACTTTGAGCATGACCTGGGGGCAGCATTTCAGACCTGAATGCCTCGGAAGTTTAGAAAACTACCTGGATAGACCATGGTGTTTTAGCCTGAGCCCCCTTACCTAAAGAGACTATTAGTAAATTCTCATCACCTTGAATGTTGGAATGGTCTGATATAAGGTATTTCACTTTCAGAATAGTGACTGTAGATACGTGTTTTTGATATGTTTTAAAAATGGATAAAAAGATCGTATAATTATGTGACTATAAAAGACCTGCACAGTTAAAAATGAAGCACACAGTTGAGTTACTATAATGTAAAATACCTCAGAGTTTCCTGTGACCTCCTCAGCTGTTTCAAAGGCACTATCTCTCTGTACCATCATGTCTTCCTGCCAACTTCCAAGTTGAGTTAGATCTTATACTGGTCATGGGCTATTTGTATCCAATTTATTTTCATTGGTCAAATTGTTAAACAGATTATTGCCAGATAGCCCTGTCAAGTACTGTGCGAGAAGCCAGTGGCAGTGATTACCACAGATGTCGCTTTCTAGTGCCAAGCATTATTAGTATTTGTGTGTGTGTGTGTAAATGTTTGTTTTTGCAATGCAATCATTTTATGAAGCCTGTTAAAATACATCTCCATTTTCTCCTGACAGACAGAAACTGGTCTATGCTATAAGTGCTTACACTGCTGTATGGACTACAAATAAGACATTATTTCCATAATGAGATCATAGAATAGATACTCTATCATTTACTCATCTCCTGTATCCCCTATCTTTCTTATTTATCTGTAAACCAACATTCATAATTTAAAGAAAATAATGGTTTTTAGGATTTTCCCTCTTCATTTCTTCATTTTTTAAAAGGGTGATATGGTATTATTTTACATCTCTTATTTATATCATCAAAGACAAAATTAGAAATTGTCTGTAAATAAGGATACATTACTTATTAGTAGGCATGTCAAAAACAGAATCATTGTCAAATGTGTCAGACCATGCTGTGAGCAAAACCATATCAACCAATTATCTGAAGATATTTTCCTATTAAACCTTCAAGAGTACAGGATGGAAACTGTGGGATTCGGAAATAAATCATTTTAAGTGAATCTTAAAATTGATAATTAGGAAAAACATACTCAGAAGAAAAAAATAGTATAAAATTTTTAATAGTTATTCTATGTTACTGTAGAAAAAATATTTTAATTAAAATTAAGTGGCAAGGAAGTTTAATAACTTACATTAAAGGGACAAACAGACATATTGGTAAATTATGTTGCTAATTTTTAATCACGCACACTTTATTTAACTTTCTTAAATTATTATTTTGGTGGAGTTTAATAGTAATATAGAAGGGACTCCAGTTAAATTAAAATTATGCTTCTTACATGTTCTCCCACAGATAACTTGTTTTGATAGTGTCATTTAAAAATATTTACACTTAATTTAGCAACAATGATATCTGAACAAAATATTAGGTATTAAATATTAAATAACTGGGATTGCCAGTAACACAATCTATAAGGAAAATACAGTATCTATCCATTCCTTTACTTTGAGCCTATGGGTGGCTTTACACATGACATTGTTCTCTTTAAGACAGGGGAAGTTTGGGTCTTGTTTTTTTGTTCGTTTGTTTGTTTTGTTCTTTTAATCCAATTTGCCACTCTATGTGTTTTATGTAGATAATTTAGGCTATTTATGTTCAAAGTTAATATTGACATGTTGGTGAATATTTTGACAAACAAAATGTGTGTTTTTGTTCCTTTCATAGTGTTATTAGCTGCTTGTTTTGAAGTTTCAATTGGGTAATTGCTTTATAGGATCTGTGAGCTTTGTACTTACATGTGCTTTTATGGTAGCAAGTATAGTTCTGCTGTTCCCATGTTTCGAACTCCTTTGAGTATTTCTTGTAGGATTTGTATGGTAATGACAAATTCCCTTAGTGTTTGCTTGACTTGGAAAGATTTTTGTTTCTTCCTCATTTATGAAACATATTTTATCAGGATGTGAAATTCTTTGCTGAACTATTTTTTTCTTAAATAAGGCTAAAAATAGGCCCCTGAATTCTTTTGGATTGTAAGGTTTCTGATGAGAAATCTTCAGTTATTTTGATGTGATTTTCTTTATAGGTGATTTGGCCCTTTTCTCTAGTTGCCTTTAAAGGTTTTTGTTGTTGTTATTTGTTAGTTTTTGTACACTGACCTTAGATAGTCTGATGACTATATTCCCTGACTATAGTCATCTTGTATAGTATCTCAAAAATCTTTTTGGAATTTCTCATATCTATATGTTGACCACTCGGAAAATTTTCCTCAATTATTCTCTCAAATATATTTCCCAAGTTTCTTACTTTTTTATTCTCTCAGAACTGCCAATAAATTATAGGTTTGGTCACAGTACATAATCCCTTTTTTCTCAAAAGTTGTGTTTGTTTTTAAATATTCTTTATTTCTCTCTGACTGGATTAAGTCAAAAGACCATTCTTTAGATTCTAAAATTATTTATTTTGCTTTGTGGAGTTTATTAGTAAAGTTTCCAACTATATTTTGGAATTTATTTAGTAAATTTTTAAATTCCAGATATTCTTTTTTAAATGCAGCTATCTTATATTTTTTATTCTGAATCATTTATCTGGTTTCCTTGTGTTGGATTTCACTTTCCCTTGGATCTCACTGAGTTTTCTTACAATCCATAGTTTGAATTATTTATTTGTTATTTTAGACTTTTCAATTTAGTTCAGATCCGTTGCTAGAGAGCTAGTGCAATGTGTTGAAGGTGGGAAGACACTCTGGCTTTTTGTATTGCTGCAGTTGTGATGAGTCCTTCTCATTATGTGAAGGAGCAGTCACTTCTCTCTCTTTTTTTTTTTAATTTGCCAACATCTCTATGGGACTTCTTAATTGTGTGTGTGTGTGTGTGTGTGTGTGTGTGTGTGAGAGATGTGAGATGTAGTCTCATTCTGTCACCCGGGCTGGAGTGCAGTGGCACGATCTCGGCTCACTGCAACTTCCGCCTCTTGAGTTCAAGCTATTCTCCTGCCTGAGTCTCCTGAATAGCTGGGATTGCAGGTGCCTGTCACCATTCCTCGCTTATTTTTGTATTTTTAGTAGAGATAGGGTTTCACCATGTTGTCCAGGCTGGTCTCCAACTCCTGACCTCGGGTGATCTGCCCACCTCGGCCTCCCAAAGTGCTGGGATTATAGGCATGAGCCACTGTGCCCAGCCTAGGACTTCTTAATTTTTTAATGCTTTATTACCTTGGGGGTATGACTTTGGTTTATACTGTGTATGATTGTTTGGCTTTGCTTCGGGGTGCTTTCAGGAGGTCATGTCTCTGTGTGGTTTCCTTGATTGTGGAGAGCTACAGTGTGGTGGCTTTATCAGATGTTGTTGTTTTAGTGATATATTAGTCTTAAGAGTCGACATACTATCTTCTGCAGAGTTCAAAGCTGAGAATACAGAGGTCATGGGAAGCTGATCTTGTAGACTGGCACTAACCCCTTTCTGGTAGCAGGTTTGTAATTGGTGGTGCAGTTCAGCCTAAAGTCCAGTAAACAGTGCTCAAGAGCTTAAGAGCTAGCTCACCCTCAGGTAGGCTGATATCCAGTGGAAGCCCCCATCCTGATGGAGGGGCTGTGAAGAGATTCTGTTGGAGTGTACTGAAGTTTTAGGGAAACAGAGGATTCATCAGCTTCTCATCCTGAGCTGGCAGGAATGGGATCAGCTTTCCTATCAAACCTCTGTTGTAGGGCTCATGACCTTCAGTTCATAAACACTTCATCCTTTGGTTCCCAGTTGCAGTGCAGCTGCAGGCTGTGGATACACTTTTCTGATGGTTACCACCAAATTGTGCTCAGGGCAAAGCCTCTTCTCCCAGTCCAGAGCAGGGAACTCTGTGACTTGTCCACATTCTGTTGCCAGGACACTGACACTCTGTGTAGTGAGAGGCAGTTGGGCCCCATCCTTTGGGTAAGACCAAGCAGTGTGGAAACCTTTTTAGTCATGATAGAGCTATGGTAAATATCCCAAAACACACTTTCTCGAAGTGCACACACACTGATGCCCAACTGGAAGAACCACCACTGTGTCTGCAATACTGTGCAGAGGGTGGGAGAGAATCCCCTTTTCATGTCTTCTGGGTATCAATTTTGACCTCTTCAGGGAGTGGCACCACACCCACATTTCCTTTGTCCTGAGGGATCTTTGGTGGACTGTGCCTCTCTCTTCCTTAGGGATAGTCCACATCAAGTGTTAAATTTCCAGGTGTCCCACAGCTCTGTGAGGACCCATCGATCAGTGTCCTGTGCTTGCCAAAGTCAGAGTGGGTTGTGGGGTGTGTTTGCAGGGGATCTAGTGGTGTGGTAACTCAAGGACAAAGAATCCCCAGGCAGGGCAATGACCCATAATGGCTGCACAACTAGTATGACACCTGCCATATCTGTTTGGGTCTGGGTGGAGTGAGGGTAATCTATGTGAGCTGGTGCCCCAGTTCTCTGTCCCTGAGAAGTTCCCAAATCATCACAAACAGCACTGCCCTGCATAACGAGGGCAGAGAGGCTCCCAACAGTTGGCAGTCATTAGATTGTCAGAGAGGTGAGGGGAGCAGAGGAGCACTCCCATCTACCTTTTCTGTGGTATTTAAGTTTCTCAAGGGTTAATTTTTGCAGGACTATTGCTGCTTTCCTTTTCTGCACCCCAGCTTCTTCCCATGGATGCTCCAATAGGCCCCGGCTCTCTTCCTTCAGTTTTCCATTCAGAACAAATACATTCACCAGTAACTCTGATCTTCCTTCTGAGGTGAACTGGCCTCTGATATTTTTAATCAACCATCAACCTCTTCTGGCACTCTCCTCTGGCTCACTCAACTTCTGCTATGCTGGCCTGCTTGCTGCTTCTCCAATTTGTTGATCTGTTCAAAAAATCAGGTTTTGGTTCTGGTCATTTTCTCCATTATTTTCCTTTTTTCAATTACATTTATTTCTGCCTCTCTTTTATTTGATTATTTATCTTCATTTGGGGTGAAATTGCTCTCCTCCCTCCTGTTTGCTAAGTTGTAAGCACAGATTATTGATTTTAATATGCATATTTAATCTTAAATATTTTTCTCTAAGCATAATTTCTATTGCAATTCAAAAATGTTGATAAATTATATATTCATTTATTTTAAAATATTTTTCAATATCTACTGAGACATTTTTGATGTGCTATTTAGAAATGTTTGTTTAATCATTAAATATTTTAAGATTTTGCAGCTATGTTTCTGTTATTGCTTTCTAGTTTAACAACATTATTATCGGATAATATTAGTTGTATAATTCTACTTTTTACTTTATCTAACTGTATCTTATGACCCAGAATGTGTCTCTTTTGGTTGAAGTTTCATGTGAGCTGAAAAAGAATGTATATCCTAATATATACATTAGATGAAATATTACAAAAATGTCATTTATCAAGTTAGTAGTGCTGTTCAGGTTAGGTATATCATTATTGATTTATTATTGATTTCTGTCTGCTGGATGGGTAAATTACTAATGGGAAGATGTTGAAGTGAAATAGTAGGGTTGTTCCCAATATCTGCCACATATTCATTTAATTTTAAAAATTTTAGTGTTTTATATGGTCTTATTATAATTGTTGACCTATATGCCCATGGAAAATAAGAAACTCAATATTAACTAGAGAACATTGTTTATTTATAATGCTTTTGCATTTATTCTAACATATATCCATCATTTATAAGGTCTGCAACATTTGTCTCCCATGCATTCATACGTTTTTACAATCCATAGTTGGATTGTTTTGTAATAATCTTCATTCCATCATGGAATTCCCTAATCACTTAAATTTTGTTTCATTTTGCATACATTAAACTTCACTTTTGTGCTATAAAATCCATGAGTTTTGACAAAAGCGCAATGTCATGTATCCACCATTACCACATGGTACAGGATAGCTTCACCACTCTAAAGTATCCCCTGTGCTTTAACTATTCAAGGTTCTCCCAGGCTCCCTGCATTAGTTTGCTAGGTGACATAACAAAATACCACAGACTGAGTGGCTTCAACAACCAAAATTTACTGTCTCACAGTTTTGGAGGATAAAAGTTTGCAATCATGGTGTCAGCAGACTTGTTTTCCTCTTGGACTTTTTATTGGCTTGCAATTGGCCATTCATTTGCTGCCTGTTCACGTGGTGGTCCCTCTGAGAACACACATCCTGATGCCTCTATCTATGTCCTAATCTTCCCTTGGGATAAGGACACCAGTCTGATTGGATTAGAGCCCACCTCTAAATTATTTAATAACTCTGGTTACCTAATAATTTAATTACTCTTTAAAGGCTCTGTCTTAAATGTAGTCACATTCTGAAGCACTGTGGATTTAGGTCTTCAACATATGAATTGTAGAGAATACCAGTAAGCCCATAACACCCTCAAGCTCATGGTAACCACTCACCTTTTTATCTTTGCTATAGTTTTACCTCTTCCAGAATGTTCTATAATTTGAATCATACATAGGCAGCTTTTACAGACTTTTTTCTTTTTCTTAACAGTAAGAGTTTTCATTTATAGCTTCTTATTGTTTTAGCAATAGGAATTTTTTGGTATTGGTGAATAATACTCAATTTTGTGGCTGTATCTCAGCTTGTTAATCTAATCACCTATTCAAGGTTGCTTCTAGTTTTTGATGAATATGAATAAAAATGTGTGATTGCTTGTTGTAAACTTCCTTTCTAATATCTATACCTTAATGAAATTATCATGCTCCATGTACAAGAAAAATAATTCCTTAATTTTGCAAGCAAAGTATCTATATAGAGTACATGATGATGTAAGATGCACTTTGTAAGTGATGACTATTTTTGTTATTAGTGAACAATACCTGTTTTTCCTCTTAACGTTGAGCTGTGAGCAGTGGTTGATTTATTCCCAAGCATTATTTTCCAATTTTAAAAAAAATGATTTTAAAGTGAACTCAGAACTTCCTTTACTTTTATATTCAGCGAAGATAAAATCTTCTTTGAAATTTCTCTTGATATTACAAAACACAGCTTTTCAAAAATATTCTAATATGGTGTTTTTGGAAGTCTATTGCTATGCTCCTCCATCCTAGATCTATTGTTTCCTCCCACAACACTGCTGTCATATCAGAGCTACTTTTCCTGGTTTGATCCTCCAATTCCTGCATTCAATGTACTACCTTTCATAGTTAATTCCCACATTTTAATTAGGTATCTGTTCAAGTGATATTCCTATGGGAACACAAGTATTGTCCAGAAATATCCATATTTGATTTTACAAATAATTAATAACTTGGTTGAATACATGATTCTAAATTCAAAATGAAATTGTCTATCTAAGTTTTAAGGTGTTGCTTCATTGCAGTTTAGAAATCTAAGCCCAAAGTTAATATCATGTTTATTAATTTTTAAGTTACATCTTTTTCTTTCTTGAAAATGTTTTCATTGATGACATTAAATTTCACAAAGACACAGACTTCTATGAATGTGTAATCAGTTTATCTATGTGTGTATTTAAAAAAAATTTGTTTTGGCTACTTGAGCCACCTGATCTCAGGAAAAAAATAACCTTATGACAATACCACAGAAGGTTTTTGTTTTGTTTTATTTTGTCTTATTTTAAGATTTTCCAGATAGATTTGGCTTTCTTATTCAACCATACGTGTTATTGTAGTATACTTTTGTTTCTTATAGCAAGGATAACATCTTCCATTTTGTTAGCACTTTCATAAATTTCTAAAAGCTGTGGGTGAAACTCTCATGCTGTTAAACATTCACATCTAAAACTAGCCTAAACAACCAAATAGATATGCCTCAATAACTTCTCACCTTTAACTATTCACTGCTCCTATCAAATTATAATTTAAAAACTATGTTTGTGCAATAAATATCTGCTCAAATTATTTTAACTATTTTTTACCTTTAGGGCTTTTATAATGAAGATATATAACTCAAAAATGATTAAAATGTATCATATATCATAAAATTTGTGTTATTTAATATATAAAATACACAGGTAGTATTATTTACATTATACCTTATGACCCAACTTATGTGTGTTGGTTTTGTGTATGCATAAAATTATTATAATTATACTATTTAATAAATTATTTGAAGAGTACAACCATTAATTTTCATATATTTGGACATTTCATTTGTGAATAAAATTTTAATAAACATGAGATGAGAATGAGAATTTTAGGAAAATGGAATTTACTCATTAAGTTATAAGAATAGCATCAGTCGTGTATAACATGGTATATAAAGCATATAATTTAGAGTTAGAAATATGCCAAATAGTTTACAAAGAGTGGACTATGCATCCACTATGCTTTGCAATAATAATGATTAAATGTTGCTCAGTGCATTTAGTAGATATTTCATTTTATGTATTAAAACATATTAGTCCTATCATTTAAATCATGACTAGAAATCACTTTGAGACACTTTATTTTCTTTTCTCTTATATTGAACCATTTCTGTACTTCATTTTTCATCATCAATTTTCATTCACTGAGCACTCTCCATCTTTGTTCTTTATTGTTGCAGGAAATGTACATGGCAGGTGAATAAATTGAAAATGGCTCTATGATATTCTGATCAATATTTCCAGATTCCATCAGGGATAGAAGATGCAAGTATGTAGAAATGCTAAATTGGCTTTCAAAAATCTGGAAAAGGTTAACTTAAAAGATGTTTCTGCAGGTTCAAAAACAAAACAAAATAATTCTCTGGGTCCCAGAGCAGACAGGATTACTGCATTATTTGGCAGCACTCATGTGAAGTGACAAAGCTCTACAATAAAGATGGTATTATTACTCTACAAGGTAAAAAAATTCTGATTCAGATTTTCCAAGTATGATAAAAAATTTCAGTGTTTCATACATGTTATAAGATCAGTAGAACTTTGCCATTACTGAAGCAGACAGAAATAAAGAAACAGTATTTCCCACCTCATCAAGCCCTACCGAAGCTTTCACACTTTAAAGGCATAGATCCTTACTTTACACTGCCATCTCAAAAGCCACATCTTTGAATGCTATCTGCAATGGGATAGGTGAATTGCATGTTTCAAACTGATATTACTTTATGAGTAATTTATTTCATATAGGATAACTCTAGCAGCATCATTTGGCAAAATACAAATTCAAGTAATTTTTTTCATAAATTCATTGGATAAAGCACAGGTAGCATTTGGAATCAGAAGACATCATCTCGAATCTTGCCTCCATTGCTATTAACATCAGTGCCTTATACAAATGATTTACCATCTCAAAATAAGTTTCACTACTCACAAAAATTGTGATGATGATTCCAAAGTCTCTTATCTCTTTAAGAATCAAATAATTTAATGAATAGCGTATAAATTTTATTGAGTTATTATAATCAGAAAGCTATATAAAATTGTAGAAAATTTCAATAGAGATTCCAGAGTTATGAGAGATATTTTTCTTTGAAGTCACTAGGGAAAAGAAAACTATGTTCATAGATGTAAATTATTTACTAAAAATATTTAATTACTAACATGGTATATTAAGTTTAAATCTTTACAGCATTTATCTAAATATCCTTGCAAAATTAATTTAACAGTAATTAGTAAAATTGCAAAATGTCTGTTCACTTTTCACAAAAAAATTTAAACATCTTTGATAGGCAAACCCCAAGGCTACAGTATAGTACAAAAACATTTTACATTAGTTTGTGAATTCACTTAACTGTAATACTATGCATATTAGCATTGAATATCTTAAATTTAAAAGAAATCAGATTATTATAAGTAATATTGTTAAGAAATATATCTTGACCTACATCTTTGGTGGACATATCTAAATGTAAGGGTGTTACAATAAAATATTTTAGTAAATATTGTACAATAGTGCAATTAAATAAAAATTTACAAAAAACAGTTAAAGAAGCAATAATTTAAGAATATAGCTATCATATGCTGCATAATATACAACTTTATACAGCATCAGAAGTATATCCTAAATAAAAGTTTTCTTGAGTCATCAATATTATTTGTCTCTGAAACATAACTTTTTCTTTTTAATTCAGCACTTGGCAGTATTGTGAACATATTGATCTGTAATCAACTGCCGACACAGTTATTTGGCTTAGGCTGTATATTTACTGAACAGAAACACAGCATTATGACAGGCATATATAAAACAGTTTTCTACAACACACAAAAACTCATTGCAAACACTTTATCTAAGTGACAATTTCATCGCACTTTTTTTTCTTCAATTTGTTCTGGAAAGAGAATGTATGTTAGCCACCGTAAAAATAACATATTGCTATGAAGCATCCCCTAAAACAAAATTGACTTTGTATTTCCTCATTTATAATAAGGATCTTAGCAAATGTTAAATCCCTATGAAAATACTCATTTAATATAGCTTGATTGTAGAGGATTAGCATTTGGAGTATTAATTTATCAGCAATATCTAAAAATGCTAGGGCAACTTTTTATAGACTAGGGATTTATTAGTTTAATAAATATTGTAAAGAATGTTAAAAGTATTGCAATTAAAATACTTTATGATGCATTTCATACAGGAAGCTAAATAGTCTTCAGTATTTTAGCATGCTACTGAGGAAATATAATAAAAATCATCAAGATGTATAATTTCATTGTTTTAAGACATTTTTCTTTTCTTACCCAACATCTTACTCATAATGTGGTTATTTTCTCAGATTTACAACTAGAAAGCTGAAAATCACATACCTATCGTGTGCCTAGCAAATATTATGCTTGGTGCTACGACTTAAAAAATATGAAGAAAACTTGCATGTAACTAGAGTATGATGACTGTTATGATAAACGTATGCAGAAGAGACAATATTGGTATAAATAAGATATAACTGGTTTTATTTTTCTTTTGATCACAAAAAGCTTCCAAGAAAAAAAGATGTAGGTTTTGTGTTTGACTACCATTTATAGGATTCAGAAGGTTACATACCATAATGTAAGAAAGCAACATATGCAATTACTTAATAAATGATACATTAATTTTACAGTTTCTTGGTCTTTGTTTTTTTACTATTAACTGTGTTTGCAACTCAGACAAGTATGCTATTGTAAAATGTTCTATAATGCAATTATATACATTGTAATAAGACTGTTGCTCTACTTTATTCTATAAAAGTATTTCCTGCAAATGACACTATGTACTGTTTAGTTTTTAGCATGTGATGAATGAGAAGTATAAAAATTTTTCCAGGAAAAAACACTGAATGTTGGATGATTACGTATCTAAAAAATCCTGACCAGTTGACAAGAATATATGGGAACTCCTCAGAAACCAGAAGCAAAAATTAATCACAAGTTCAGAGATATGAGTAGTCACCAAACCTGGGGTAACTGCAGATCCCTATTGTCCTTGAAACTGCACTTAATGTGCTACACAGATGGCACGGAAAGTGGCACGTGGGGTAACAGACAAAGACTAATATTCAAGTAAATAACACACAATCCAACCATTCTAAAGTTAGCATATTCCAAGGATAAATGAAGAAAGAAAAATACTCCGCCAGAGGTCCACATGAAAGGAGAAAAAGAAAAAATAACAGTGTCTTTGTACATTCTTAATTATAAACTTGTATTTGCATTACTTGAGTGACTTAAAAAGTTTTCAAGCTAAATTGTAGTTTAAATGGATTTTCAATTTATATTTACTACCTGTAATTTGCAATGATAAATGCAAGTAATTGTTTGATAAATAATATATTCCCAGGCTTTTCTTAGGCAGTACCAAATAACACATTAAATAGTTTTTAAAAATCAAAAAAACTTAAAAGCTGCTATGTTAAAAAATCAGAACATTTAGAGCAGAATCGACCTGCCAAATACTGCAGATGATGAAATGAGTTTTGATACTGCATATAAAACACAAATATACAATATGTTCAAAAATAAAAGAGAACATCAGAAATATGATAGTACAACACACTATAAAAAAGACAAGGAAAACGTTTCACAATATCAAATATATTTCTAGACATAAAAAACATAAGAAAGAGAATTAGTCACTAAGTATATGAGATAAACTGGAGATTCACTACAAATGGAAATAAAATCAGTAACCCTGACCATAAAACAAGAAATCAAACATAATGATGCAAAATGTGAAAAATAAAGTATTAAAAAGAGAGTAGAAAACCCAGAGATTAGAGAAAGAGGATTTAAATATCTAATCAGATATTTGGAAGGAGCAGTATAGAGAAGTGTGACGAGGCGGTATTCAAAAATATAATAGGGTAAGTATGTTTTAAGAACTGTTGAGGCCAGGCACGGTGGCTCGCCTGTAATCCCAGCACTTAGGGAGGCCGAGGCGGGTGGATCACGATGTCAGGAGATCAAGACCATCCTGGCTAACGTGGCGAAACCCCGTCTCGACTAAAAATACAAAAAATTAGCCGGGCGTGGTGGCAGGCGCCTGTAGTCCCAGCTACTCGGGAGGCTGAGGCAGAAGAATGGCCTAAACCCGGGAGGCGGAGCTTGCAGTGAGCCGAGATGGTGCCACTGCACTCCAGCCTGGGCAACTGAGAAAGACTCTGTCTCAAAAAAAAAAAAAAAAAAAAAAAAGAATTGTTGAAAAACACAAATCAGGAAGTCCAAATAATTCCAAGTAAAATACAATTAAGAAACAATACTCCTAAATCTAATAAATATTAGAAGATAACATAAATGCATGAAATTATGCTAATAGGTAGTATAATGTAGATAATTTACAACTGAAAATATATCTCACAGGAGAATTTATGAAGGAAAGTTACGTACAATTCTTGCTCACCCTCATCAAAATATATTATTGAAATTCACAAGATGTCTGAATAATTAAATAATTGGCAGTACTTCTCATACCCAAACTATTTGCAAAAGGGATATAGTGCAAATCTGCTCTTCATCTTGTTTAATATGGCATGCAAAATGAGAACCTTTATTATTACCTGTACCAATTCAAGTAGTTAATTTAAAACATTATAAGATACATAGAGGGGAAGTGGCAATAAGAAAATTTCAACTAATAAATCAGCCAGAACTAATTATTAGAAATCTCCTGGAAAAGACTATAACTGTCACCTTCAGTCCACTGCTGGGACTTTGATACAGCTTCAAGGAACACACAATTTGAAATGAATTTATTGACTTCTTATTGAATTTGCATTTAAACTTCTATTACAGCAGAATTTACACTGTATTAAGAGTTGAAATAACCTTCATATTTTGGTTTAGGACAAATTCTGGTCCCACACAGATGAAGATGTAAAGATTTCTCTCATTTAGTAGAAATTATATATTCAAGAATTTATGACTTACATGACTACTGGAGCATCAGGGACTATATGAATTGGTGGCTGCCCTGGCTTTTGGCTAGGTCTATGTTAGATTCCTGTTAGAATTTACTTAACTCTATAGCCAAGGAGCTCCTTCCCATGACCAGTTCTTAGAAGATACCAATAGCATAGGTTATCAATGGTAGATCGAAGGTAACTGATGTTCAGTCTGAAAAACAATTGCATTGCATCTAGGTGATGGTTGCTCTTGAGGAAAAGATACAATCACACAAAGAGCATAATTAAAATTGCAGTGTCTTGAGGTATGAGAGGAACTAGAATATAACATAATGGCATGGATTTTTAATGATTCTTGGGCAGTAATCACTAAATTAACTATATATTCTGGAAAATGAGGTTTAGATCACTAAAAGATAAAATGTGATACATAACTTTATGGAATTGGAGAGACAGCATCAAATAAGTCATGTCTATGGCCATTAAAAATACCTTTAAACTCAGGAAGGGGACAAGTGACAACAAATGGATGATTTTCTGAACTATTTGAAGGTTGTCCCACAGGCACACAAGACTAATGACTATGTAGGCATTCAATAAATGCACTCATGAGTAGAAAACCAAAAAGTATTTCCCAGTTTCTGTCAGAGACTCACAATGTTACTAACAACTGTTCTGTTTACTAATAAGACCATTAAAGGCTAAAAGCAAAGGATCTTGGGCAGTTGCGCAAGGCCCTGGGCTCATTTCAATTTAGATTAGTATATTGGCTTATAGAAGCAAAAACTTTAACCCTATTAGAGATCTATAGAAGAAATATTATTTTAATTTGGACTTTGTGTTTATATGTAATTTGATCAAGGAATCATTTAACTGCAAGTGGTAAAACAATGGGCCAAGAATCATCATAGACAATGGACTTATCATACACATCGTCATACAGAAAATAATGGAGTGATTAAAAATTAAACAAAGCAATAGAAACATCTGCTTACTAAATTGAGGAGTGTTAAGGAACTAAAGAGATGGTTTGCATAACTCATAAATCTGTCAGCAAAATGAAAATGGGCAATTCTACCCTATCATCCATCCCTAGTCACATGGAGGAAGGCTGAATATACACAAGTTCATAAGATTGTCTCAATCACTTTGCAGGAGATAGGCAGAAACTGTTCTTCCCAGCCTAGCCACGGGGGAAGGAATAACCCACCTGAACTTTCTATGAGGAATCTGAATAATAATATTTGAGGTATTGTTGTGGTGTCCTATTTAAACGTTAATTTTTCTTTTGGACCTCATAAATGAAATGCAGGTCCTGGCACTACAAAATCATATAAAATAGAGGAAAAAAGTAGAAAAATAGTTTATTTAAGTTTCTGTACCATTCCCCCATTTCTCCCACAAAATCATGTACACAAAAAATTACCCAATGATATCCCTTTATTTCTACGCATATTAATTGTAAATACACATTCTTTTGGGTACATGGGGTTAAAAATACACTATGTGCTTATGGTTGCTGAAATCATCTACCAGCTCATAATTCATTTGGGCATGTGTTTTTTTTCCTCAGCAGTTCAATATATCACTTAGACATTTAGTTTTATTTGGTTTTAAAGTTAGTGTTTGCTACATAACATACCCTTCCAAAACCTAAAATATCAATCATTATTTAATTCATGGTGTTGAGAGTGGACAATCGGCTGGGATAAACTGGTAGTTCTGCCTGTTTTAGCCAGATGTGTGAAACTATATTAAGTTTCAAAACCATGCTAGTACTCTTACTGATGTGTTATTTGAATAAAAGTCTTAATTTTAATAAAATCCAGGTGATTTTCCTTACAGATAAGAACATTTTTTGGTCCTATTTAACACATTTTTTGCCCATGTTCAAGTTAAAAAGTTATTATACTATATGTTTAAAACATTCTATACTTTGATTTTCACATTGATATCTGCAATTTACTTAGTTTTACTTTTGTGTATGACATGAGATTGAGATTGACTTTTTTTTTAAGATAAGACAAGGTAATTTAAATATTGTGAAGTAATATGTCTATGAATGGAAAAAGTTAATCATGAAATTGATCTATTATTCAGTTCAATTTCAATCAAATTTCCAGTCAAATTTGTAGGTGTGTTTTCATTTGTTTATGTGTATGTGAATAAAAGTATATGTGAGCAGTAAATACCAAGTTCATTATAAAATTATGTAAACATACTAAGTTCCAAGAATATCCAAAAATAGGCAAATCAATCAAAAATGAGATGAAGAAAACAAAAAGAACATACTCTGACATATAAAAAGATTACAAATCTTTAATGATAAAGACAAAAAGACAATATCAAAAGCATTTCAAATATATATACCCCTTTTATTAAAAAACAGAGTAAAAGTGATAAAAGGATATTCTTAGTGAAAAAAATCTGTCAGTAACACATAGATTTGTATTCATTAGTATTTATTCATCCATTCAAGATAAATTTTCTTTATAAACAGGCAGAAAATATATCTTAAAGATTAATAATGTCTGTATCAACATGTATAGACAGATATTAGTGCATTATCCTTGAAATTTGGATTAATATATGACCAAATGCAGTGATATAGATAATAAGCAAATTATAGTGTTTAAAAGAATGGGGGAAAAAAAAGGTTTATTTGGAGAAATCTGGAGCAAAAGGATAGATACAACCACAGATAAGGACACTAAGGGCACTCCTCATGTTCTTCTTTCTGCATATATTGTCCATGTGTTCTACTACACGAAACAATTAGGAAATCAGAGGGTAAAGCAGGCTGCGGCATATTATTCTATTTTATATGGTAGAGAATGGTGGAGAATGAATCTAATATTAAACAGACAGATGGAACCTATCTATGAAACCAAGAGTTGCTCTATGAAAAGATCAACAAAATTGATAAACTATTAGCTAGATTAACTGAGAGAAAAACAGAGAAAAATCAAATAACTGATATCAGAAATGAAAGAGGGAAGCTTACAGCCAATTTTACAGAAATTAAAACAATTATAGGAGAATAATACTATATACTATTATATACCAATAAATTTAATAACCTAGTTGAAATAGGTAAATTTCTTAGAAATAAACAGCCTATAAAGAAAGAATCATGAAATGGAAAATCTTAACAGACATAACAATCCAAAAAATTAAGAAAATGATTCCATGTATAGCAACATTAATAATAAGAAAATACTAAGGCAGAAACTTAAAAATGGAGGACCATGCATACATGGTCAAATGATTTTTGACAAAGGGGTCAAGTTCATTCCAAGGACAGACTTTTCAACAAATGGTGTTAAAAAAGAACCGGATATCCACATGCAAAATAATGAAGTTGCCCCATTACCTTATAGCATATGCAAAATTTAACTCAAAATAGATCAAAGACCTAAATGTAGGAATGAAACTTATTAAACTATTGAAAGAAAACATAGAAGAAAAGTTCATGACATTGAATTTTGCAATTATTTCTTGCATGTGATGGGAAAAACACAGGCAACAATGTAAAATAGATGAATTGGACTGCATCAAAATTAAAAACTTCTGTGCATCAAAGGACACACGAGGGTGAAAAGGCAATATATAGAATGAAAGAAAATATTTGCACATCATATATTTGATAGTGAGTTAATATCCAGTATATATAAACAATGCCTACAAATAAATAACAAAAAACAACCAATTTCAAAAATAGGCTAAAGTGTCAAATAGACATTTCTTGAAAGAAGACATATAAATGGCCAAGAAACACATGAGAAGATGATCAATGTCATTATCAGTAGGGAAATGCAAATAAGAGCCAGGGTGAGATATCTCCTTACACCTATTAGAATGACTACTATCCAAAAAACACAAAGAAACAAGTAAAAAACAGAAAATAACAAGTGTTGACAAGGCTATGGCGAAATTAGAAAACTTGTGCACCACTAGCGGGAATGTAAATGGTGCAGTGCTATGGAAAACAGTGCAGTAGCTCCTCAGAAAAATTTTAAAAATAGAATTACCATATTATTCAGCATTTTACTTCCAGACACATCAAAAATAATTAGAAGCAAGGTCTCTATTAGATATTTGTATACCCATGTTCTTAAAAGCATTATTCCAATTCCATTATTCCAATAAGCAAAAGATGGAAGCAAACCATAAGTTCACTACAGGAGAATGGATAAGTAAAATATGGTATATACATAAAAATAAAATGTTATTCAGCCTTCAAAAGCAAAGAAGTTTCTAAACATTCATAATATAAATGAATATTGAATACATTCTCTTAGTTTTGAAAAGCCAGGCGCAAAAAGGTGAACTTTATGTTATTCCACTTATATGGTATGTAAAGTAGTCAAACTTTACAGAAATAGTAATCTGAATAATGGTTATCAGGAGCTGAGGAGAAGAAGAAATAAAATGTTTAATGACTACAGAGTTTCATTTTTGCCACATAAAACAGTTCTGCCAATTGGTTGCAAAGTTTATATTATGCATATTTTAACACAATTAAATTCTTAAAACAACAGAAAATATAAAATTGTGTCATCTTTACATTTACACTCAATTTCTAAGGATACCATGAGTTTGGTTTCATATTAGATTTTTTCTGACGTGTGGCAAACTCTCTTCTGAACATCTCATTGATAAAAATTTATATATACTATTTAACATTTTGAAAAACAATTATTAATTTTATATCTTCCTTTGGTTGGTTACCACTTTGTATATGACAAAATGCAATAGCTTTTACACAAAAGTAGACTAATTTAAAATATCCATTTTAATGACAGAAGATATAAATACTATTTTCTCTATGTATGTATCTAAACAACCTTAAAGAACAACTAATATCTTTGTGGTGTAATTATCACAAGCCACATAGGAATGTTAGAGACTTATCAATAATATAAACAGAAACATTTCAAGAAAACAGAAAATATTGTGACTATAAAAAAATAGATTTGTACTAATAATTATTTAACAGAAAGTTACTCTTACTCAGTTTTCCAAAATTAAAACAATCTTGCATTTCTAGGAAAACAAATTGATCCACATATGTTTCTTTTAAGAATATTTCTTGATACAGTTTTCTAAAATTTAGTTCAAATATTCCCATATATGTTTGTAGTGTCATTGACAGTTTGTACTCTTTTCTTAAATTATTTTTCCCACATATTTTGTAGGAAAGTTTATGAAAATTTTAGATATCTCTTTTTAGAATGTATGATTATGTCTATAAAGCACCTGTCTTATCTTTTTTTAATTAAAAATTGTAAACTTCCAGTTTCATTTATTTATGGTTATTATTGAACTGTTAGAACTAATTGAAAACTTCAGTAAAGTTGCAGGACACAAAGTCAAAATTCAAAATTGGTAGTGTTTCTATACACTAAAAACAAGCTATTTAAAAGTAAATCAATACAACAATCTCATTTACAAAGCTAAAAAAATACTTAGGAATACATTAAACCAAGGAGGTAAGATCTGAAAACCATAAAACATTGATGAAAGAAATCGAAGACATAAGTAAATGGATTAATATGCGGTATTCATGGATGGAAGAAATGATATTGTTAAAAATATCCATTCTACCGAAGGCAATCTATAGATTTATTTTTTCAATTTATTTTTTAGACAAATATTCTAAATAATTATTTTCTTGAATTTTACTATCATATATTTATCTTAATTTTAATATTAGTCATTTCTTTATCACTATCTTTTCAATTGAATAAACATTTAAACATAGTTTTTCTTGACATTCACCACAGTTACCCTAAAAACTTACACTCTCTTGCTACATTCAATTACAAAAATATGAGGAAAATTAGCAAACTGTAATACATAAAAGGCAGAGTAAGAATTGTAATTTGTAAACATTTAATAAGAATATATACTATAAATATACCTTTGGAAGTTTCCTTGGTTAATATGAAAATTTATAGGCAAATTTTAAAAAATATTCATGTACATTTAAATTTTAAAAGAGAAAACTTTATCCCCTTCTCAAAAAATTTAGAAGCAATGATTTGAACAGCAGATGAACCTAGCTGATAGTTATTTGATGCAGACCAAATTAAGTTTCTAAAGTTGTTTATTATTTTACCAGTACATTTACACTTTATGGCTTTCTTCTAATTTATCTTCTGATGCTACTTCTTTGGACTAAATATTCTCTTTTTTATATAAATACTTTTACAGTATTACCCTATTTTACTTAAGTCTCCAGCCATTTATAATTATTCTTCCCTTAAGTCCCCATCACAGCCTACCATACAAAATAGATCATTAATTTTACTCATATTTCACCTAAATAGGTATACACAGATTAAGGCATCACCAAATCAAAAGACTGTATTGGTAGGTAGAGTGTGTTATTCTCTGTAAAGCTGTTTTATGGCTTACTTAAGGGTATGATAATTAATAGGTGGTCAATGCACCTTTGTATTTAGATACATTTTATCCTTTCAGTACTTAGCTGTTCAGTACTTACGGTATTGTACTTATAAGTTAACAATACCAATTTGCCATAATTGGTAATAGAGCAGAGCTCATGTCAAATGTTCTTACCATAAAAAACAAAATCTTTTTAATACCCTTCACCTATTATCTTTACAAAACTTTTAATAGAATTTTGAATTTTCACTTTATGTTTCTTAAAGACTATATCATAAGAGTAATTTTGTTCTGTGACAAGAACCTATTCACAACCACATTATCAAAGGTACCCTAAAAGTAAGGATAACAATTAAAGGCAAATACTTAAATATTCCAAAATATAGTAAGTCTATTATGATAGTTTTTTAAACAAAAAGAAAGAAAAATCGTAATTGATTCATAAGCAACAAATTTAATCTCAGAAATACTGTCAAATAATTCTTATTCTTGTATTTGCTTCGAATGTGAAATATTTTTACTACTGTTGGGTTTATCTGACCTTCTAAAGTACCCTACAGCAAACATAGGCACCATTATTATATACAGAATGCTGTGAAAGCAATAGACAATAAATCATTCATCTTTATAGTGGAATTTCATAGTTTCTCATTCTCAAAAGAAACCCTCTATCTCCGCAATAAAATAATGTCATTTTACATCAGAAAAAAATATACTTTTCAGAATTACTAAAAAACATAACCATGTCAAACAATGCAGCTTAGGCATATGCTGATATATTTTCTGTTCTTCAGCTAATGCTCTAGTACAATCTTTAAAAAGCACTTGTATTTTATTAATAAGTAATGTGAGATTTGCTCTTTTATATGCATGTGATTAGATTAAAATTAATACAAATATATTGTGATCATTGATATAACATGAAGAGGAAGTCATTGAAATATTTCTTGAGATAAATGTTCACTCAGTTATTACTTCATGTTTTCTCCTTTTCATTTGACTGAGAAAAAAATTATTAGAAAACTTAGTATCTACTGTTTCTTAAGAACAGAGTAAGAGAAGTGATATTAGCAAGACGAGGAGTGGGACGTGCCCAGCCCTTGTGCACCCACAGAAACACAAACTTGGCAACCATATATGTACAAGGATTCCTTTGTGGGAACTCAATGATTCAGATAAATGGTTGCCGCAACCCCAGTGGATCCCAAGACAAAGGAAAGTCTCTTTGAGAAGACAGGTCACATCCCTGATCAACATCCTGGCTGCAGACTGGGAAGCAACCCTATTCCTCTGTCTTCTCTGCTTTAGCCCTCCTCAATCAGTCTCAATCTTCCATGCATCTGGGAGGAGCCACATCCATCTGTGCTTCCTGGGGATGGGCCTGCCTACAGTTGACCTGACAAAATAAAATCAGTGCTGGCAGCAGTTTGGGGAAAGGGAGCTCTTGTACGCTGTTTTGTAGGAACGTAAATTGGTACAGCCCTATGGAAAACAATATGGAGTTTCCTCAAGAAATTAAAAATAGAGGCCGGGCGCGGTGGCTCAAGCCTGTAATCCCAGCACTTTGGGAGGCCGAGGCGGGCGGATCACAAGGTCAGGAGATCGAGACCACAGTGAAACCCCGTCTCTACTAAAAATACAAAAAAATTAGCCGGGCGCGGTGGCGGGCGCCTGTAGTCCCAGCTACTCAGGAGGCTGAGGCAGGAGAATGGCCGGAACCCGGGAGGCGGAGCTTGCAGTGAGCCGAGATCGCGCCACTGCACTCCAGCCTGGGCGACAGAGCGAGACTCCGTCTCAAAAAAAAAAAAAAAAAAAAAAAAAAAAAAAAAAAAAAAAAAAAATAGAACCACCTGTGATTCAGCAATCTCATTTCTAAGTATATGGCAAAAGAAAATAAAATCAGTATCTTGGAGAGATATCTGTGTTTCCTTGTTCATTGCAGTATTATTCACCATAGCCAAAATATGGACACAACCTAAATGTTTATCTACAGACGAAGAAATAGAATATGAGATATATATTTATATCAAATATTATTCAGCCTTATAAAAGGCAGCTTGGTGTGGTGGCATGCAACTGTAGTACCAGCTAATCAGGAGGTGAAGGCAGGAGGATCACATGAGCCCAGGAGTTAGAGGAGGCTACAGTGAGCTATGATTGCACTTCTGCACTCTAGCCTGGATGACACAGTGAGAGCCCAACTCTCAAAAAATAAAGGAAATGTTGCCATTTGAGGTAATATAGATGAACTTTTAGTATAGTATGTTAATTGAAATAAGCCACCAGGCACGTAAATTCAAACACTTCATGCTCTCACTGATACATGAAATCTAAACAAGTTGAACTCATAGAAGTAAAGACTGGAATGATGGTTTCCACGGGCTGTAGGGAGGGAGAAATGGGAAGGTGTTGATCAAGGGCTATAAAATTTCCATTTTGTCAGGTGAATAAGTCCTAGAAATCTAATTTATAGCAATGTGACTATAGTTGGCAATACTATATTGTATACTTGAAATTTGATAAAAGAGTAGACCTTGAGTGTTCTCACCATACACAAAAAAGTTAACCATGTGAGGTGATGGATATGTAAATTAGTTTGGTTGCTGCACTTATTTTATACATATTATTGTATGTGTATATCAAAACATCAAGTTAAACATCTTAAATATATGCCAATTTCATCAATTTTACCTCAGTAAAGATGAAAAACACTTTTAAAAGAACAAAATATTTGAATTTTTGTGTCTATAAAGTTTCCAAAGCACTTTGGTTTTATTTGTTAACAATGACAAATTGACAGAAATAATCTCCATATGTTTGCCAGATTAATGGCCCTAGATCATCACTTGATAACCATAGTTGTTATGAATGAGTAGATTATTTGTTTGAAACCATGCTTATGTGGTTATATCTGTATAGTTGCACTAATCACAATGATTGCTATCAGTTAAAACATTAAATAAAAATGTATTCAATTTTCTTACAGGTTGACAATTAAATGATTGAATATATAGCAACAGCTATGTTTATAGACCATCTCTTATTAAGAGGACTCTCAAATACACTAAAGGATATTTACAATTCTATCTATAGGTGCAATTCTATCTCAGCAACTGTTGAAAATCTTCAGAATTGTCTATGCTATTAATTTTTACATTCCTTCTGTTCTTGTCCCTTGAGTTCATTACAATCTTTTAACCATAAAACACAAATAAATAATGTTTATTAAAGTCATCCACAACTTCTACATACCCAGTTTCTCAACCTCTTCTATTTTTTTCTCCACCTTGAAAAAATGTTGTTAAGCTGGACATAGTGGCTTACACCTGCAATCCCCATACTTTGGGAGACCAAGGCAGGAAGATTGCTTGAGGCTGGGAGTTTGAAAATATCCTGGGCAAAAAAGTTGGATGCTATCTCTATAAATAATAATAATAATAATAAAAGGAAAAATTAGCTGGGCGTGGTGGTACACACCTGTAGTCCCAACTACTTAGGAGGCTGAGGTGGGAGGACCACTTGAGTTCAGGTGTTTGAGGTTACAGTGACAAAGTCTGTACCACTGTACTCCAGCATGAGCAACAGAATGAGACCTTGTCTGTAGACAAAAAAAAAAAAAAGAAAAGAAAAGAAAGTAAACAAAAGTTCATTGCTTGTCTTTAGGGCACCGTGTCTGATCTCGATGTTAATTCATGCCCATTCCATCTCACTTCCCTTTTCAGGGTGTTCTTTTTTTTCATGACCTTTAAATATTTCTAGAATCCAAGGATCAATACTTGTATCTCTTCAATTATTTGTCCACATTAGCTTTGTAGGTGCTCTCATTTATAGGCTTAACTATGGCTCCAATATGCGCTTTTAATCCAAACTTAAACTAAGAACTGCAGAGTGGATGTCTAATAGATACCTCAAACATAATATGTTTAAATTCATACATTTGCTTCCTCTACTAATCTGTTTATGATTATTCATTCTCATTTTAGTATCTGTAAATTGGAATTGAAACAAATGTTTATTAATGGTCAATATTTAATACCAATATTATGAACCCCCCTACCCAGTCTCTCCCTCCCTCCCTCTGAAAATTAAAAGTGGAAAGAAGATAGGAGAAAAAAAGGATTGCCGGAAAAAGTGTAACGTTAATACTATTACAAATGATGATGTCAATGGAACTATTTCAGAAAATTTATGTCAAAAAATCCTGACTGCAGCTTAAACTTGTCAATGATGATGATGATGACAACAGCTAAGGACAAGTAAACGAAGAAAAACAACATCTACTAAACACCTACTATATACCAGACATCTATTTAAGCATTGTAATACATTAGTTTATAGAATATTTGAAGCAGTTAAATGAAAAAGCTGGACACAATGAGACAATGTGTTTTTTCAAACCAGTTAGACTGTCCTAAAATACACAGAGTGAAGTAAAATTAAGAAACAAAATACAATATACAGGAACTACCAACTCAAGTATTTTGCATTGTGGCTTTACATTTTGGCCAAAGAAGAAGTGGAGGTTTTTTTTCCCCCAGTGAAAGATTATTCCTTGAAACAGCCTTGGTTAAGTTTTGGTCTTCTGGGTATCATGATTTGTACTCTCTTCTAAAAGCAGAAAGCATACATTGTTAAAGGATACTTTTCACTTACTGTTATTATTCTAAGTCGACTAATTATAATTAATCATTCAACAAAATTCCCATATGTAGAAAGTTCATGAAAAATCTTTGCTAATATAAGGTCTGAAAATTATAAAAGGATTAATAGCCCCCCCTAGAAACTTTGTAGTTGAGGAGGGCAAAAGGAGCATCAGTTTGTCTTGAAAGCACACACACAGTAAATCTGTGAATATGAATTTTTTATAATAGCTTATTCAGAGACTATGCCTACACTGTTCTTATTGGATTACAAAAATAGCTACCCAATTACCTACTATATCCTTGAAAATAAAGATTGATGTTTCATGTCTATACAGCATTTCAGTGCTCAGTCCATGTGACTATGTTAAGCAGGTAGCACATGATCAATTCTTCACAACAACAGGCTTGTATAATGAATAAAATGCATAAGCAGCTTGTAAGTACCCCGATCCTCTAGTTCCAGCAGTGTATTTAAGGGCATTACACAGTGATTTTCATGGGAGTCTACAGTAGACATTCTGTTACCCACTTAGGAATACAGAATTTTTACTGAGGAAAAAACTCTACAAATAATCCATAATTTGTGTAAATGGACAGTACACAGACACTAGAAGAGAATGCTAGAAAGGACAATGACTCAAGTTAGAGAGAGTTCCAGACAAAGCTAACAAGTATGTGAGGTTACTATCCTTGTAGAAAAAATAGATAATTATTATGAAAGGCCTGCTTAAAGAAAATTACCCACAAGCTTTAGAGAAACTGAAGAAGCCTGAAACAAATAGAGGGCAACACCTATACAATGTGTGTGAAGCAAAAACAGGGTAATATGCAGACAAAAAGATAGCAGAACTTGGAAAAAGAAGGAATAATACTAGGCATATTTTCATTGTTTTACTGAGAATTAATTATGCAAGTTCAATAGAAATAAAGATCTGGAACTGGAAAACAAATCCTAATCAATAGTATTTCCAAGAATGTACATGAATATGGTAACATTGTAAATTGTAAATTTCCTATTTGAGCATTAATTTGGAAAAATGATTATGCATTGGGATGTAAATAAAATTATCTTTGATACTGATGTTTTTATAGAGCTAGATAGATGATGATATGGTTTGGCTGTGTCCCACCCTAATCTCATCTTGAATTGTAGCTCCCATAATTCCCACATAATGTGGGAGGGACCCGGTAGGAGATAAGTGAATTCTTGGGGAGTTTCTGTGCTTATGGTAGTGAATAAGTCTTATGAGATCTGATAGTTTTATAAGGGGGAACCCCTTTCACTTGGCTCCCATTCTTTTTTGTCTGCCACCATGTAAGATGTACCTTTCACCCTCTGCCATGACTGTGAGACCTTCCCAGCCATATGGAACTGTGAGTCCATTAAACTTCTTTTTCTTTATAAATTGCCCAGTCTCAAGTATGTCTTTATCAGCAGCATGAACATGGACTAATACAGTAAATTGGTACCAGTAGAGTGGGGTGCTGCTGTGAAGATACCCAAAAATGTGGGAGCGATTTTGGAAATGGGTAACAGGCAGAGGGTGGAACAGTTTGGAGGGCTCAAAAGAAGACAGGAATATGTGGGAAAGTTTGGAACTTCCTAGAGACTTGTTGAATGGCTTTGACCAAAATGCTGATAATGATATGGACAATGAAATTCAGGCTGAGGTGGTCTCACATGGAGATGAGAAACTTGTGAACTGGAATAAAGGTGACTCTTGCTATGTTTTAGCAAAAGGATTGGCAGCATTTCACCCCTGCCCTAAAGATTTATGGAACTTTGAACCTGAGGGAGATGATTTAGGGTGTCTGGCAGAATAAATTTTTAAGCAGCAAAGCATTCAAGAAGTGATTTGGATGTTGCTAAAAGCATTCGGTTTTAAAAGTGAAAGAGAACATGAAAGTTCAGAAAATTTGCAGCCTGATGATGCAATAGAAAATAAAAACCCATTTTCTGAGGAAATATTCAGGCCTGCTACAGAAATTTGTACAAGTAATGAGGAGCTAAATGTTAATTGCCAAGACAATGGTGAAAATGCCTTCAGGGCATGTCAGAGACCTTTGTGGCAGTCTCTCTCAACACAGGCCCAGAGGCTTAGAAGGAAAAATGGTTTAGTGGGTTGGGCCCAGGGCCCCCATGCAGCGTGCAGCCTGGGGACTTGTTGTCTTGCATCCCAGCTGCTCTAGCCATGGCTAAAAGGGGCCAAGGTATAGCTCAGGCCATGGATTCAGAAGTTGCAAGCCCCAAGGCTTGACAGCTTCTACATGGTGTTGAGCCTGGAGCTAAACAAAATCAGTAATTCATATTTGGAAACCTCTGCTTAGAGTTCAGAGGATTTATGGAAATGTGTGGATGTCCAGGCAGAGGTATTACAGGGGCAGAGTCCTCATGGACAGAACTTCTGCTAGGGCAGTGCAGAAGGGAAATTTGGGGATGAAGCTTCCTCACAGAGTCCCCACTAGGGCACTGTCTAATGGAGCTGTGAGAAGAGGGCCACTACCCTCCAGACACTAGAATGATAGATCAACTGACAGGTGGCACTGTGAAAAAGTGCCTGGAAAATCTGCCCACATTCAATACCAGCCTATGAAAGCAGCCTAGAGGGGTGCTGTACCCTGCAAAGCCATAGGGGGAGAGCTATCCAAGACCACATAGGAATCCATGTCTTGCACCAGTGTGATGTAGGTGTGAAACATGGAATCAAAGGAGATCATTTTGGAGCTTTACGATTTGACTCCCCTGCTGGATTTTACAGTTGCATGGGGCCTGTAGCCCCTTTGTTTTGGCCAATTTCTCCCATTTGGAATGACTATATTTACCCAATGCCTATACCCCATTGTATCTAGGAAGTAACTAACTTACTTTTGATACAGGCTCATAGGTGGAAGGGACTTGCCTTGTCTCAGATGAGACTTTGGACTGTGGACTTTTGAGTAAATGCTGAAATGGGTTAAGACTGGTGAATTTTGGGAATGCATGATAGGTTTTGAAATGTGAGGACATGAGTTTTGGGAGGGGTTGGGGTGGAATTATGTGGTTTGGCTGTGTCCCCACCCAAATCTCATCTCAAACTGTAGCTCCCATAATTCTCACATGTCATGGGAGGGACCCTGTGGGAGATCATTGAATTACAGGAGCAGTTTCCCCCTTTCTGTTCTCATGGTAGTGAATAAGTCACAGGAGACCTGACGGTTTTATAAGGGGAAACTCCTTTCACTCGGCTCTCATTCTCTCTTGTCTGCTGCCGAGTAAGACATGCCTTTCGCCTTCCCCCATGATTGTGAGGCCTCCCTAGCCACATGGAACTGTGAGTCCATTAAACTTCTTTTTCTTCATAAATTACCCAGTCTCAGGTATGTCTTTATCAGAAGCTTGAAAATGGACTAATACAGATAAAATTGATTTTCTTTGTACCTCATAATATTAACATTTCATATTTTTATGGTACAACTATCAAAACTAAGAAACTATAGATCTTGTTTCTTTTTTATCAGTTTTTAAACCAATATGCTTTCTATATTCCTGGGTACTATCTAGGATTACATTTTTAATTTGCTAGTCAAGATCTTTATACTCCTTCAATAAGTGATAGTTCTTTAGTTTGTTCTTAATTTTCATGACCTTGATATTTTTGAAGAGGATTGGTGAAGTTTCTTGTAAAATATTCCTCAATTTTGGTTTCTGTTACATTTACTTTGATAGAGGCCATGGAAATTGTTTGAGGAAAATACTTCAAAGCTAATGTGCCCTTCTTAGAGACCTTAGCAGGGGACCAGACACACCAGTGATACTAACTTTTATATCTTGCTTAAGGTCGTATCTGCCCAGTACTTCAATGTAAAATCATTATTTTCTTTTTATATATATTCAACTAATATTTTAGAGGAGACACATTGAAGCTGTGAGATTATACTATTTTTAAAACTTAATTTTAGCATTCATCTCTTTATTTTGCCAGTAGAAATTATCACTGTGCCGTTCTAATGGTTGTTTATGTTTCCCTCATTCCTCCTAGTTTTATTACTCGGAATTTTTCTGTAAAGAGGTCTTTTTTTCCATGTTTATTGATTCAATTATTTTAGTATGAACTCATTGATATTATTTATTTTTTGGGGGGGCTATAACATATACTACCCTTATTTGTATTCCTGTTCAATATTTTAGTTTTGGACATTGAACATTCTTTCAGAAAATAAATGTGGAGATGGGGATAAGACACAGCTAGAAAGTGCTGCGCCCACTGAGAGCGACCAAATCATCTAGTAGACTACCCTAATTTGGAAAGATCTTCAGTAGAAATGCCAAGAGTGCACGGAGGTGACACTGAAGCTGAAGCTGATCAGGGGGAAGCTGAGAACACTGCATGGGGTACCTGAATACTAGGGCTAGTTTCTAGACCCCAGCAGCTCCTAGGAAGAGGCTGAGTGAGGTAAATGATGGATGGCTAACTTGCTATGGACGTCCAGGATTCTAGCTACTGGGGACTCTGTGTTCTCCGTGGATGTGTGAGTTCCATGGTGAGCAGACAGAGGCAGGCCTTCAGAATGTGCAAAGCCCAGGAGTTTTTGTGTGCTGGGAAGCTCCAGCAGAATGTGGTCATAGACACCAATCCTCCAGATCTCCCTATTTCCTTCCAGTAGGCTCTGGCCACAGCTGACTTCTTCTGAGTCAGAAGACGTGTGGGTCAGTTTCCTTGTGGGACTGGGGCATGTCTGTTCTGAAAGCCCTGCTGCTGCTGGTCCCTCCAAGTGTCCATCCCTAGAGTGCCAAGGCTGGGATGCAAGGCTGTGCTGTTCAAGTCATAGATGAACAGCACAGCCTTGCATCCCAGCCTTAGCACATTGCTCCACCTGAGTACTTTCCTGGTGACTAGGGAGCACATCAGATCCCTCAGTGAAGCCAGAGCCTGACCCTAAGCTGGGGTACATCCTGGCAACCCAAGGGCTGTGACTTACAGCTTAGGAGTACTAAGGATAGCTTAGGAGCTAAGATCTATGACCAGCACTGGTGGGCGGGTGGTGGGGAGGGGTAGAAGCCCTGTTCTCAGAACACTAAAAGGGGTGAGACATGTGAGTTCCTGAGTAGGAGTGGGAGCAGAGTGTGTCTCCCTCCACAGGTCTGGTCTAGAAAGGATGTGGCCTATCTCTCTGCCACAGCCCATGTCCAAGGGGGCCCCAAAGTCCAGAACACCTAACAAAAAAAAGTAGGCATAGGACCGGATGAGGGTGCTCTCTCTCTCCCCTTCACACTGGAGAGTATGCCTGCCAACCTGGGCGAGTACAAAATAGCTTTGTGGCTGGGTATTGGCCTAGCTACCAGCCATTACTCTCCAGCAGCACATTAAAAAGTTAATACACCACAATCATGCAGGCTGTGTCACTGGAGTGCAAGGCTGGGTCAACATACACAAATTGATAAACGTGATTTGCCACATAAACAGAATTAAGAGCAAAAACCATATGATCATCTCAGTAGTTGCAGAAAAATCCTTCAATAAAATGCAACATTATTTCATCATGAAAGCCCTCAAGAGACTAGGCATCAAAGGACCATACATAAAAATAATAAGAGCCATCTATCATGAACCCACAGCCAACATCATACTGAATGGGCAAAAGCTGAAATCATTTTCCTTGTGAACTGAAGTGAGACAAGGATGCCCACTGTCACAACTCCTATTCAACACAACATTAGAAGTCCTAGTCAGAGAGATCAGGCAAGAGAAAAAAAAGAAGACATCAAAATAGGAAAAGAAGAAATCAAACTATCTCTCCTTGCCAACAAAATTATTCTATACTTAGAAAAACCTAAAGACTTCATCAAAAGGCCACTAGAATTTATAAATAATTTTTGCAAGGTTTCAGGATACAGAATTAATTAATTAATAAAAATCAGTAGTATTTTTATACATCAGTAATTTCTAGGCTGAGAGTCATATCATAAACACAATCCCATTTACAATAACCACAAAGAAAATGAAATACCTAGGAATACAACTAAGAAAGAAGGTGAAAGATAAATACAAGGAGAAGTACAAAACACTGCTGAAATATATCATAGATAAACCAAACAAACGGGAAAGCATTCCATGACCATGGATTGAAACAATCAATATCATTAAAATGGCTGTATTGTTCAGTGCAATTTACAGATTTAACAGCTTTTCTATCAAACTGCTAATGTCATTCTTCACAGAATTAAAAAAGATACATTTCTAAAATTTATGTGGAACCAAAAAAGAGTCCAAATAGACAAAGTAATCTTAAGCAAAAAGAACAAAGCTGGAGGCATCACATACCAGACTTCAAACTGTACTAAAAAGCCACAGTAATCAACACCAGTTAGAATGGTGATCATTAAAAAGTCAGGTGCTGGAGACGATGTGGAGAAATAGGAACACTTTTGCACTGTTGGTGGGACTGTAAACTAGTTCAACCATTGTGGAACACAGTGTGGCGATTCCTCAAGGATCTAGAACTAGAAATACCATTTGACCCAGCCATCCCATTACTGGTGATATACCCAAAGGTTTATAAATCATGATGCTATAAAGACACATGCACACATATGTTTATTGCAGCACTACTCACAATAGCAAAGACTTGGAATCAACCCAAATGTCCATCAGTGACAGACTGCATTAAGAAAATGTGGCACATATACACCATGGAATACTATGCAGCCATAAAAAAGAAGATCAGTACATGTCCTTTGTAGGGACACGGATGCAGCTGGAAACCATCATTCTCAGCAAACTATCACAAGAACAGAAAACCAAACAACACATGTTCTCACTCATAGGTAGGAATTGAACAATGAATACACTTGGACACAGGAAGGGAAACATCACACACTGGGGCCTGTCATGGGGTGGGTGGAGGGGGAGGGATAGCATTAGGGGATATACCTAATGTAAATGATGAGTTAATGGGTGCAGCACACCAACATGGTACATGTATACATATGTAACAAACCTGTACATTGTACACATGTACCCTAGAACTTAAAGTATAATAAAAAATAAACAAATAAATAAATAGAAAGAAAAACAGAAACATAGACCAATGGAACAGAACAGAAAACAGAAATAAAGCTGCGTCCCTGTAGCTATCTGATCGTTGACAAGACTGAGAAAAGCAAGTAATAGTGAAAGGACTCCCTATTCACTAAATGAAGTTGGGATAGCTGCCTAGTCATATGCAGAAGAATAAACTGGACCCCTACCTATCACCATAAACAAAAATTAACCCAAGATGGAATAAATATTTAAGTGTAAGACCTCCAATTATATAGATCCCTGAAAAAACAGGAAATGCCATTCTCTATATCAATCATGGCAAATAATTTTTGGCTAAGTCCCCAAAAGCAATTGCAACAAAAACAGACATTCACAAGTGTGACCTAATTAAACTAAAGAGCTTCTTCACAACAAAAGAAACCATGAACAGAGTAAACAGGCATTCTAAAAAACAGGAGAAAGTATTTGCAAACTATGCATACAACAAAGGTCTAAGAAGCACAATCTATAGGGAACTTAAGCAAACCAACAAGCAAAAACCAATAATCCTATTAAAAAATGGGCAGAGGACATAAACAGACAGATACTTCCCAAAAGAAGACATATAAGTGGCAAACAAACATATGAAAAAATGTTCATCATCCCTAATCATCAGGGAAATGCAAAAATGCTAATCAAAACTACAGTGAGATAACATCTCACACTAATCAGAATGGCTACTATAAAAAAACAAACAAAAAACCTCAAAAAACAACAGATGCTGGTGAGGCTGTGGAGAAAAGAGAACAATTTTACTTTGTTGGTGGGAAAGTAAATTAGTTCATCCACTATAAAAAAATAGTTTAGGTATTACTCAAAGAACTTAAAACAGAGCCATCATTCAACGCAACAATCCCATTACTGGGTACATACCAAATGGAAAATAGATCATTACACCAAAGACACATCCGGTCCATCCAGTCCTATGTTCATCCCCATGCTATTCACAATAGCAAAGACATGATATCAACTTAGGTGCCCATCAATGGTGTATTGGAAGAAGAAAATGTACATATTCACCATGGAATACTATGCAGCTACAAAAATAATGAAACCATATCCTTTGCAAAAACATGGATGGAGCTGGATGCCCTAATACTAAGTAAATTAAAACAGCACAGAAAACCATATACTGCATGTTTTCACTTCTTAGAGGGAGCAAAACATTGAGCACATATGGACATAAACATGGAAACAACAGACGCTGCACACACTACAGGGAGTAGGGATGGAGGAGGAAATGGTTTGAAAAACTATCTGTTAAGTATTACATTAATTACCTGGGTGCAACATGCACCTATAACGAACCTGCACATGTATCCCCGGGATCTAAAATAAAAGTTGAAATTTTCAAAAAGTGTACTTACACACATACATTTCTGAATCTATCTGTATATATGCACACACACATAAATATATTTCTGAATCATTCCATTTGTACTAATTCTTCCAATTACAATGTACAGAGTTTATTACTAAGTATGACTACTAAGTATGTTGTGATGTCTGGTTTTGGTTTTACTTTGTATTTTTTATACTAATAACTGTTGATGCTGCACTTTTTTATACTTAATGTGGTAACAATATACATAAAATTTGAGAAAATGTCTGTATAGACTTTTGCCCATTTAAACATTTTAAAAATTATCTAATAAATGTTTTGTTTTGAGAAAATTTTATGTAGTTTGGATAAACATTCTTTATCAGTTGTAATTAGTAAATATTTTTCTTCTAATGTGTAGTTTGTCTTTGTATTTTTAGCATTTATTTTGTAAAAAAAATTTGTCAATATTGATGTACTTGGATAAATCAACTTATTTCTTCTATGGCTTGTGTTATGGTATTATGTGTAAAAACTTTGATAAACACTGGGTGACACAAATGTTTTCCCATATCTCCCTTTGAATATCCTATGCCTATACCACTTACATTTGGTTCAACACACATTCAAATTAATTTTTCAATAAAACAAGAGTTATGTTAGGAGATTCAAATTTTTAACATTTCATATGAACATTAAATGTTTCCAACAGCATGGAAATTATGGAAATACTATCATTTTTCCATTGATTTACATTCATATCTCTGTCAACTATTAGTTGTATTTGAGTAGGTCTATTTTGAAGTTCTGTATTCTATTTTATTGATCACTGTGTCCATGCTTTCTCCAATCCATAATACCTTGATTATTGTAGTCTTATAGTGAGTCTTGAAATTGGGTACTGGGAGTTGTCCTATTTTGTTCTTCTGTTTTAAAACAGTTTGTAATTTCTCTTTCTTTTCATATAAATTGGAGTATCAGTTTGTTAACATTTACAAAAGATCTTTCTGATATTTTTGTTGGGATTACACAGACTGCACAGGTTACATTATCATCTTACCAATATGGATAATAAATATACACAGACCAGTTATTTATTTATTTGTATATTCTTTCATTTTGTCATCATTATTTAGTATTATTCAATATAAATTCTATATGTATATATAAACTTCATATATATATATATAAACTTCTTGATTTATAAATGAGTTTTCTTTTTTGGTATACTATGAATTTATTGTTTTTCTTTTGTTTTTACTCATATTTTTAATTAAACTTGAATGCTCTCTTTGAGCAAGGCTTTTATCCAGTGAATATACCAAGCAGACTGGCCTTGGGTTGCTGTTAGGGAAACAGTTTGCCATGCCTGGAACTAGTCAGGATGTGTATTGATTTTGAAAATCGATCAGTATAAGCCATCATCACTTTTGTCCTGATCTCAGACAAGAGGTAGCCACGAAGTGATAACCCTTTTTGGGGGGCAGTCACATTCAATATTCCAACTGCATTACTAAATGGTGCAGATTAGGAGGTGAGGAAAGTAGAAGGAGAAAATGAATATATTTATTTTCCAACACTCAGCCATACCAGATGCCTATAGTCCATTGTTGAGTGGCTTTTGTGATAAAAGGAGCAGAGTTAATAGGCTCCAAATATTCCAGGAAACAGAAACCTGCACAGATTAATTTCAAGGGCTACAAATACGTGAATAGGGTCATCTGACAGTAATCCGAAAAAAATATCAGCAGTGGTAAGGCACCATGGATAACCCAAAAGGGGTCTCACAAGTCCGACATAGTCAATCTGTCAGTAGCAGATGAGAACCATTCTTTGCATAATATGGTCTCCCCAACTACAAGTCAAATAGGCCAGCTTCTGGCAGATGAGTAAGTATGACGTGCAGTGGCAGCTTCTGCGTCATAAACATGTTGTCCTTAACTTTCTACTCAGTCTTTAACAGTGAATATTTCATGATGAATCCAGGCAGCAAATAGTGGCAGTCTAGTTGGTGCAAGCTGAATCAGCACCTTGATTTCAGTCTCAGCAGAAAATGGGCCTTTAGGTTGGGTATTTACAAGTGTGACCTTCAGAGTTTGAACAACGACTGTGATTATGACCCCTAAGTTTGTGGACTTAAAAAGAAATTAATTTATTTTGGTAGTTTCTATAGCTTTTTTTAAGTTGCAGACTTTTAATAGCAGCTTAAGAGTTATTTAGAAAATAATAGGTTTAATCAAGAAGAGTACTGGCTAGTCTGTTCAGTGACTGAAATTATCATTTTCATTTTCTGTAGAACTGGTGCTGAGGTTGAATAGCTACGGTAGCCTAGTTGGGCACCACCAGGTTTATGTTTAGCTGAGACATCTGTGAATCAGGCCCAGAAATTTCAGGGATTTTATGACTTGAGTGCCCCATTAAGCTAGGAACTTTCTATCTGGGGAAGTGTGGGAGATGAAGGGTTTTTTTAAAGCATTATCTGTCACTTTTTTATTTAAAGTTAGTGCCCTTTGTGATGTGTTCCTAAATCTATCATTTGCATTTAACAAGCAAAGCTTTTTAGGCTTTTCCTGTCCTATTAGTCATAGAATCTGAGTTGACAAAAAATTAAATGTGAATATAAAATCTGACATTCCTAATGCCTCCATTTAAACTTGACCAGAGTCTATGAAAACCTAATAGCTGCTTCTCAATAATAATAATAATAGTAATAATAATAATAATAATGATAATAATGAACCTGAGAGCCATGTCAGGGAGGCAAGGAGTCCAAAATCTCAAAGGGCACCTCTGTAAGTTGGCTGCCTCTCTTTCTCAGCAACTCTAATCAACAGAACCATCAGTCACAGAGATGTGTGCTCTCTCCAATATCCAATGAACCCAATAATATTGTGTGGACTTTTCTCAGTGAAGGTCAGAGAGATAGCAGTTTTTTCTTGATTGCTGTTAGCAGTGAGTTGTGACTCTGCTCATATAGTCCTAAGGAACTTTACTTTGCAAGCAGAAGCAAGCCTCCCAATTTTATCAGGATTTATCAGCCAACTCTGCTGAAGGAGTTGTGATAATACTAATCAGGACAATGGGCACTGAGGATTCTGACTTGCCAAATACAGAACACTATAGAGTGAGAACGTTGGACAGTGGGTAGAGGCATCATTCATGTTAAAATATTACCTACATACCAGCAGCAAATCAATGGGAAGTTTGACCCACTAGCCTGTCTTTACCTGCAGCTCTTCCTCCACAGTGATGCTTCCCCCTGGAAGTTTTGGCATAGGGATGTGCAAACTTATGCCACATCAATTCCTATTATATATTCACATATAAAACCAACAGAAGCAGTATATTTAATTAGCCTGTGGAGCCTCACCTACAAAGTCACACTATATTACCTCACCAACTGTCAACTCTGGCCACAATCCATCATTAAACCTCTGCCCACAGGATGGGGTTGGACGGTGACTTTGATGCCTATATCTAATAGGGCCATAAAATTTTGTAGCCTCCTAACCCCAGTTCCCCAGCATACCCACCCAAGTGCAATGGTCTTCAACCTTCACTGGAACTGGGAGACCTCATCTTCTCCCATAGTTATTATTTTTCTTTTTTGCCTTTTATACTCATTTTATTTTATTTTAATCTTTTCTTTATTTCTTCTAAAAAAGTAAAAAAAAAACAAAAAACAAAAAACAGGATACATGTACAGGTTTGTTACATAGGTATACATGTGCCATGGTAATTTGCTGCACCTATTGACCCATCTTCTAAGTTCCCTCCCCTCACCCTATCCCCCAAATAGGCTCTGTGAATCCAGATTCACAGCTGAATTCTATCAGAAATACAAAAAGTAGCTGGAACCATTCCTTCTGAAACTATTCCAAACAATTGAAAAGGAGGGACTCCTCCTTAACTCATTTTATGAAGCCAGCATCATCCTGATACCAAAACTGGGAAGAGACACAAGAACAAAAAGAAAACTTCAGGCCAATATCCCTGATGAACAACGATGTGAAAATCCTCAAGAAAATAGTGGGAAACCGAATCCAGCAGCACACCGAAAAACTTTCCCACCACAATTAAGTTGATTTCATCCCTGGGATGCAAGACCGGTTCAACAAATGCAAATCAACAAACGTAATCCATCACATAAAGAGAACCAAACACAAAACCACACGATTTTCTCAATAGATGCAGAAAAGGCCTTTTATAAAATTCAACATTGCTTCATGTTAAAAACTCTCAATAAATTAGGTATTGGTGGAACATATCTCAAAATAATAAGAGCAATTAATGCAAACCCACAGCCAATATCATATTGATTTTTTTTTCTTAAACCAAATGTGATCAGGATACAGGGCAAGAGAGGGATCACAGGGCATGGAGAGAGACAGCAATTCTACAACACTAAGCAAAGCACATTTACTTCTATTTTCAAAAACTTCGTGACAGATGCTCACAGTTCCCCAAAACGGATTTTCAATTTGATGCACCTAAAGTTCTATGTCCACTTTGGGAATCCCTTCTCTTAGCAGCAGCAGACACATTGCCTTTTGGGTGGGCTTGCTGCCTCACTGACACTTTCCCTTGCTGCCCCATGATAACATTTCATCTTCCCCCAACCCAAAGGGCAATGTAGAAAAAACAAACTATGTTCAAGGAACTTATTTTAATTATCCCTATTGACACAGCTTCTAAACATTCATTAACAGATAGTCCCTAAACAGTGGGAACCCTTACTCTCCCCCATCACCCACCACATGTAAAGCATTTGCTATCAGATCCCATAGAATTTTCTTAAATGCCCTAACCGGCCTATGGGGAGCCATTGTGCTTTTCTTTGGAAGCCGTATCTCTGTTAGCATCCCATCCTCATCCCTACAAAGTGTCAAGAACTGTGATGGGTTAAAGATTTTACCCTACTTTTACGACAACTTTTGGGCATCTCATCTTCCTAGATGATGGAAGAAGACAAGAGACTCCTGTGTCAGAGGCAAAAGACATGATTACTCAGGGCACAAGGAGCATGAGTTCTCTTGCTCCCCAATTCCTATAGGGGTGATGCAGAGGTAGACCAGGCAAATGCTGTATAGTAGTTGAGGAACCTCAAACTTCAGTAACCCCAATCTATTATGAGGGATTCGGAGCTCCATCTTTGTCCTGAAAGGAGACCTTGTCTCTTTTGTACTAGACATCAAACAAACCAGACTTTTGCCTTGGAGTGGTCATATGTCTAACCTCCCTGACTATTTGCCATGAAAACATCACTGGCAAGACCAAGAGCTTCAGTTCCCCTGCTTGTGAGACTTGAAATGTTACAGATTAAGAAGCATTATCTTAAAACAAGAGCCTCCTTACACAAGGACCCACCCTTGGCAAAACAACACCTTAAGGTATTCAGCAATGGAATCAAGATCTATTTTGACTCATCGTGTGAAAAACTCTGACAGGCCATGTATGTTTCAGAGATTTCTGTGGGATTGACCCAGGCTTTACTTCGACTTCATCATGGTTCAACATTTTCTTTTTTTTTTTTTTGCCTAATTATGCTCCTCCTATTCTTTATTCAGATGTCAATTTTAATAAATACATAACACCATAGTCCTTACTCAATGCCTGCTTTCAAAGATTTCATCCTGTGGCCAAAAAATAGTTCTGTTCTTTCTTTCTTTCTTTTCTTTCTTTCTTTTTTTTTTTTTTTTTGACAGGGTCTCTCTCTGTGACCCAGGCTCGAGTGCAGTGGTGCAGTGACAACTCACTGCAGCCTTGACCTTCTTAGCTCAGGTGATCCTCCTACCTCAGCCTCCAGCGTAGCTGGGACTATAGGACATGTCATCATACCCAGCTAATTTTTGTGTTTATTATTATTCTTTTTTTAGAGATGGGGTTTCACTGTGTTGCTCAGGTTTGTTTCCAACTCTTGAGCTTAAGTTATCTGCCCACCTCAGCCTCTCAAAGTACAAAATGTTTCTATTCTTATCAGTGCCATTTGTTGCTGTAGGCATTTGAGTCTAATAGGCTTTGCTCTATTAACTCTATTATCAACTCTGCCTTCCACTTTCCATTTTTCAGACTTCTACTCTATCATATTTCTTCTTTTCTCTCCAGGTAACTATATTTTTCACCCCTTGTTGGCATTTTATTTTTTTGTTGTTATTTAGTTGAAGAGACAGACAATAGCATATACAGTGAACTGCCATGTTTAACTGGGTCTTCTGGTCTAATTTTAAAGCAAATTTTTTAAAGTCCTCCTCACTTTTCTATGTTGTTTCACATAAAAGAGGCTTTTTCCAAATAGGTTAGAAGTAAAATAGGTATACAAAAGTTGTCATTTTCAACAATAAATATATTTCAAGGCTATTCTTCCCTCATATTTTGTGGGGGTTTTCTCCACATATACTACAAAATAACTGCATTGATTTCATACATATATATATATACACACACACACACACACACAATGTATGTATTTTTTCCCTATTTCTCTGTTTTATTTTGTTCTCTGTTCCCTCTCTGTGCTAACAGATTTTGATTCCTGAAGAAAAACAAGCCTGCAACCAGGGGAATTTAGCCTTTCTACGCCTCCTGTTGTGACTGCCTCCATGGCTTTCTGCTCTAAGTTGCTTGAGATGCACGCACAGCAAACACCACTAACCTGAAACTGCACATCTACAGAAATGCAGCAAAAATGCTTTACAAATAGCTTTTCCCTTTAAAACAAATACACCTAATTGTCTTTTTTGGCTTTACATTTCAACATGTATGTTAGTATATAAATGATACATTCCTTGAATTTTTACATTAAAAACTATAGATAACATTAAAATCAAACTGAAATATATCATTTTAAAAGAGTTGTAATTTATTAATGGTTTTTAAATTTTATATACTTTTAATTCTAAACTGCAATTCATACAGCATATTATATATATAATGATAAGACATGTTATAATGATTTATCAATAAAAAATTGAAAGTGATAGCATTTATGTGATTAAAATGCTTGCCCAGATATCTTAGATTCATCTGGTAATCTCTCCATGGCAATTGCATGTTTATCTTTATTTTTCCCCAATATGTATGAGGAATTATCTAATTGTTCATGCTAAATTGCTTTCAACTTTCTACTGCAAATTTATTTTTAGCAAGAAAACAAAATGCTAAATTAACATGAGCAGCATCAATTTTGTATTGAAATATGTTACAGTTAGAATTTTATTCAATTCTTAAATTGATTCTTTGCCATGGACAGAAACTATACTCTCACCTTTGATTTCTGTTCAATAATAGTTTTTTTGTGTTTTTTTTTAAATCTGCTTAGGTGTACTGTTTTGTGAGTGGTAAGCAGAGGTTTGTTTGTGCTATTGCCCGAAGTACAAGAGGGATTACTAATCATATTAAAAGAAAACAAGAAATAATGTCTTACTTAAGTATTTTAGCTTGGACTATATAGCAGAGATCTCTAAGCATTCCTGAGAAATCACCAACAAAACAAAATTACTAAGAGCAAAGATACTATGACTTGTCTGACTCATTTTCATTTGGCTCCAAGATTTATAATCAGAATATACAGCCATAAATTATTTATTGATTAACTCTAATTTTATTGTCAGTAGTTACAATAAAAAACTGATTATCTTCATTTAAAGAGATACAAAATTAATAATATCTTCTAAATTTAATGCCACAAAAATTATGACATTATTTTATTTACACCTATGATCATAGTAACTACTACAAAAGCTCATCTTACCTTTATCTACTAACTTGAGTTCTAAGTAGGTCACTCTGCCAAAGTATAGTAAAATTACCATGTTCCTCTGAGTACAATGATGGATTTTCAAAGTCAAGTAGTAAATTAGAGTCTCAGGATAATTCCAAAGAAAGAATTTTGCACAAACAGTCATGAGCATTTAGGTTCAACAAAGAACAATGTGAGAGTCTAAAAAAAGTTTAAATGTCAGAATGACGGGTAAGTTCCCTAGACACCTACACCATTCTTATTTTTAGCAATTCTAAATGATAAATCTTGCTAAGATTAGGTTTCTGCTTCAGGCAGTTTTCTTTCCCTGAATTAGCAAGATATTCTAGATCCTTTTAAAATACATTTTAGGATTTCATTCTTAGTGTAGTTTCTTTTGTAATGTAAACTAGGACTTAATAATATGTTTATTAATTAATAATCAGGAAGATTTTCTAAGATGTATTTAATTATTATATAATTGTATTGACATTTGGTCTTCATTATGGAGCTCTGCGTCTTGGATCTTATAGTATATGTTCTTTTCCATTACTAGTCACATAATTGGAGAACAAAATAAAGGGAAACCAAGAGTAAAACTCACCCTTGGTAAATCATCTAGTTACCCATTTCTATGTGCTTACTTCCCTTCATATAATACCATTCACTAAAAAAAATAATTCTTACAGTATTAGAATTTCTCTCCAAAATCTGACAGCAATGTGTAGAAAAACAAATTTAATAAACTCTTGAATTAAAAAAAAGTAACTTACAGTTTGAATTGGATTCAGGTGTCTGCACTGAGAAATTCAGATGACCTAAAGCCTGGGGTTGAAACTGTGTAGTAACTTTTAACCTCTGCAGACAGAAGCTTTGTGGTCGAGCTCACAGCAGAGGAATATTTACTCTTTTCTGTTCTCCTTAGCCAAGTCTTCCAGATGGTGAGTCAATCTTGTGAGTAAATCTTGTCCACAGGTCTGGAACATTCTTTTCTTTTCTTTTTCTTTTTTTTTAAAATGTCTTCTAAAAATAAATCAAAATCGGTATACATGTGCATGTATTTACATAGGTATACATGTTCCAGGGTGGTTTGCTGCACCTATTGACCCATCCTCTATGCCTCCCCTCAGCCCCCAACCCCTACCAGGCCCTGGTGTGTGCTCTTCCCCTCTCTGTGTCCACGTTTTCTTAATGTTCACCTCCCACTTATGAATGAGAACATGTGGTGTTTGGTTTTCTGTTCCTATATTAGTTTTCGGAGGATGATGGCTTCCAGCTTCATCCACGTCCCAGCAAAAGACATGATCTCATTCCTTTTTATGGCTGCATAGTATTCCATGGTGTATATGTACCACATCTTCTTTATCCAGTCTATCACTGATGGGCATTGAGGTTGGTTCCATGTGTTCGTTCTTGTAAATAGTACAGAAATAAACATATGTGTGCATGTGTCTTTATAGTAGAATGATTTATATTCCTTTGTTTATATACTCAGTAATGGGATTGCTGGGTCAAATTGTATTTCTGGGTCTAGATTCTTGAAGAATCACCATACTGTCTTGCACAATAGTTGAACTAATTTACATTCCCACCAACAGTGTAAAAGCGTTCCTGTTTCTCTACAACCTCACCAGCCTCTATTATTCCCTGACTTTTTAATAATCACTGTTCTGACTGGCGTGGGATGGTATTTCATTGTAGTTTTCATTAGCATTTCTCTGATGATCAGTGATGTTGAGCTTTTTTTCCTATGCTTGTTGGCCGCATAAATGTCTTCTTTTGGGAAGTGTCTGTTCATATCCTTTGCCCACTTTTTGATGTTTCTTTTTTTTTTTCTTGTAAATATGTTTAAGCTCCTTGTAAATTCTGGATACTAAATGTTTGTCAGATTGGTGAATTGCAAAAATTTTCTCCCATTCTGTAGGTTTCGTGTTCACTCTGATGATAGTTTCCTTCGCTGTGTAGAAGCTCTTTAGTTTAATTAGATCTCATTTGTCAATTTTGGCTTTTGTTGCAATTGCTTTTGGTGTTTTTATCATGAAGTCTTTGCCCATACCTATGTCCTGAATGGTATTTCCTACGTTTTCTTGTAGGGTTTTTATGGTTTGGGGTTTTAAATTTAAATTTTTAATCCATCTTGGGTTAATTTTTGGGCATGCTTTTATCTTCCTAAATTTTGCATTGAAACTCCTTCATATTTTATGATGTTCCTAAACTATAGTTCCCTCTATCTTTGTTTACAAGCAGGGTCTTTCTTCATTGTCAAATTATCTGCCTTGCCTTGCTTTTCTTTCTTTCTTTCCCTTTCTTTCTTTCTTCCTTCATTCCTTCCTTCCTTCCTTCCTTCCTTCCTTCCTTCCTTCCTTCCTTTCTTTCTTTCATCCTTCCTTCCTTCCTCCCGTTCCCTCCCCTTCATTTCCCTCCCTTCCTTCATTGCACTGGAGTGCAATGGCATTATCTCAGCTCACTTCAACCTCTGCCTCCTGGGTTCAAGCAATTCTCCTGTCTCAGCCTCCAGAGTAGCCTGGACTACAGGCATGCACCACTATGCCTGGCTAATCTTTTTTTATTTTATTTTTTTGTATTTTTAGTAGAAAGTGGGTTTTCACCATATTGGCCAGGCTGGTCTTGAACCCCTGACCTCAGGTGACCTGCCCACCTCAGCCTCCCAAATTTCTGGAATTACAGTCATGGCTTTTCTTACCCACTGCTCTACCTCTCAGTGCTTTTCTGATCTCTGTGCTGCCATTGTCCTTCCATACTTTTTCCTTACTCGTGAATGAAAGCAATGCAATTAGCCAGAGAGAAAAATAACTCAAAAAAATGAGAAAGGTACAATTTAACGTGATGTATATTATTTAATTAAATGCATTATATTATTTATCCACTGTATTATATGATATTGCTTGTTGCTCTGAGATATCAAATCCCTGAAGGCAGGAATTATTCCATGTATTAATCTCTGCATAATTTATTTTGACTCTATAGGTGGTACATACCTAAACAGCCTATTGTGGTAGTGAGATCAATGAATGATACTGAATATTTTATTAATAATGTTATTATTGGCGTTATCTATTCTGATATTATTAACATCATATTGAAACTGATGGTATGAAGACCAGGAAAATTAAATTTCCTAGGACATTCTTGAGCAAATAAATAATACAAAAAATGAGAGACCAAAAAAAGATAGGTTATGAGTCAAAGTGAGATATTACTGAAACATAAACTGTTAGTCTAAAATTATTTAAAAATAAAAAAAGAATATTTTTATTCTCTATTATATATAATTAGTTTGACACATGAGATTGCTTAAGATGTAAATGATAAAGTATTTTAGGAAAAAAGAGACAAATCTTTATGTGACTCTTTCTAAAAGCAGACGTCCCTGGAGCACAAATAACTTATCAAGGATTGCCAGTATGATCTTGGGATACCATTTGAAACCTATTTCAGATGCTCTACATGCTGTGCTCATTGTTACAAACTGATAATCATGTAATGAGAAGAGGTAGTATTTTTCCTTACAAAACTTATAGTTATACTAACATAAAAACAGAATAAATTCAACAGACTTTAAGGAAAATCTGAGAGGAAATAATAGAAAATAAATAGTCATAAAATATTTTTAGCAGTTATTGTAAATCTATACCATTAGAAATGCAAAGTACTAAAATCTGAAATGTCACAATGTAACAGAAGAAAATACTGTTTTATTTGGAATGTATAACAATTTTGAAAATAAAAAAAACATGTAGAGCTTCTATAAGTAATGTAACCTTAAACACACTTTCTTGGAGGAAGTAAGGATTTGAAAATTTTGTTTCCGAGCTTCTTAAAACTGATAATTAAAACTTTAGTGCTGGAAAAATATTAAAATACAAGATAACGTGAATAAAAAGGTGTTACATAGAAAGATTTTTTAAAATCTAAATTTCCCTTTTTTAAGAATAAGTGAATATTGGTTTCTTATGTCCATAAAACTGTGAAATATTTACATGATTTGGCATTCAATTATTCAATACGAAGAACAAAAGTTCACATCTGAAGCAAACTTAAAGGGCTTTTGTAAATATTTTAAAATTTAAAATGTGAACAATCTAGTGCTAGCATATTAACATACTAATTAATTATTTAATATAGGTAACAAATATATGGAAAAGTAGATTAGTATAATAAATTAGTAATTATATTATAAAAATAGGTCATCTTTTAAAACTATTATAATATTCACAAATTATATTCATATGAATACATTGTATAATATTCTGTCACTAATTGTATTGTCATTTTCTGCCAAAGTGAATTAATATTATTATTCATGTTAATATTAATATTTGTATTAGTATTAGTATTCCTTAATTCATCTTTCAGTAGTATTCATGTTGTTGATATTTTATATTTAAATATTGTTTAATTTTCTCATGATACTTTATCTTTTTACCTTATGGATAACTAAATATGTAGATATATAAATATATACAGAAAAAAAGTGACACAAAGAATACTAGGTGACTTACCAGTGATGATTCAGAATGTGAAAGATTTTAAGCTTCAGTTTAATTTCATATATACTAGAAAAGTACATTCATTATGTCCAACAGTGTACAGAAAAATATGATAAATATTTAAATAAACCATTTTGCTCAAACACATCAGAAACCAGCTGAAAAGAACATATAAGCAAATGAAATGGATAATGGCCTATTTAGCATCTGAAGTAAGCAGTGGGCTTTCGTAGCAGAAGAAACCAAGGGAAGTACCTTTGGTTGAAAAACTCCTTTTTGGTTACTGCCATCTAGAGGGCTTTAGTAGATAGTTGTAGTGGCTTCCGGGACATTCCAAATTCCAATTCCTTCTCTAAGTTTTTACAAATTCCTCAGCCTTGTGATTTTGGTGTGATAATTCCTAGGTCAGTTGCATTGGGTTCCACATAACCATTTACTGGAACACAGAGTTAGGATCATTTATGGTTATTTATCTCACATCAGAACAAGAAGCACAGATAGATGAAAGTCAATCTGGAACACTCTGAGTTTTTGGGAATATAAAAATTGCATTTTATTCTACATAAGATTAAGGTTACTTGCAGCCTCAATATTTATAGCTTTATATGGTAAATAAGAGAGGAGAACATGCTACGAATAGAGTGAAAACTTCATAAGGAACATAGAAATTAATTTGAACTTTGAAGACTTTGTTGTACCTAAGTACAAAATAATTTCATAACATAAAGTAATAAATCACAGTAATTACTCTCTCACAGTAATTTAATGGTACAAACAAGAAGTTGCATTGATTCCCTTTATGTAAAATGCACACTGTCCCCTTTAATAATTTATACACTAAATAATACCATGAGTGATAAAGTGAAAATAACAATTATTTTGAAACCAACAAAATACAATCCTCATGAAATATGGAAAAACAATGGAGAGAGTCAGCTGGTTGTCTAAAAGACAATTAAGAGCCCTAAGGATTAGAAATACACAACAATGTGAAAATATCACCTATTGATGTGTAATAAGATTACTGAGATAAATGAAAAGAAAAGATCATGAAGAACGGGAAAAAGGAGAAGCAAACTGGAAGTTCTAGAAAATAACTAGAAAAATCAGATAGCAAAAGACAATGGTGAAAAATATTAATGACATTAAATTTAGATAGCTAAAAATCAGCCAAAAAGAGGTTAAGATACACGTAGGGAAGAATGAGAAGCTCTAATTCATCTGACAATAGTTCAAAAGGGAGTGAACTGATAGAATGGGAAAGTAAGGGTTTGACCTATTGGAGCTGGCAATATATATAATCCATCAGATTTCAGAAGCTAACCAGTTCTCAGACTTATTTCTAGATGCATTTAAACCATAAAAATGTATTGTAATAAAAATTATGCGTATTTTAGAAAGACAGCTTCTCAAGAATTATAAAATCAAATCAAGACACCTTGGTAGAGATAATAGAGACATACTAAGCACTTCTGCTAGCTTTTCTGTAGGCTCTCAACATTTTAGCAGACGAATCACTCACTTATAAAATGTGTAATACTCCAGCACTTTACTTTATTATGGAATTTTGCATCACTTCTTAAGAAACATAATAGAACTATAAGAAGAGATATACTAAGAACTCATAGTTATTGATGAATAATGAACTGGCAAAGTGCAAATCAATACCACCATGCAGTCACTACAGATTATACCCTTATTGACTAAATAATACATTTTAGCTTTCAATATTCATTGGGCTGTTCAGAGCATGTGGTAAAGCTCTTAAAACCAAAAAGTCTCACATGTATTATTTGACTTCTTAATTAAGGGAGACATACAGGAGATAATTTAGCATCAAGGAGAAAAGGGAAAAGAATTACAGGTGCAAATAGTATTTGTTTATATGCTAATTTTGAAACTAGAATTACTTGGCTTCATCGATGTTTTCAGTCTCTGTAATATTTCTGTCTTTTTTATTTTATTTGGAAATTTTAATCTATTTATTTATTTTGAGACTGGGTTATGAGACTGGCTAAGTTTTATATTTCTGGTAGAGACAGGATTTCACTATGTTGCCAAGGTTGGTCTGGAACTCCTCGACTCACCCTCTCGGGCTTCCTAAAATGCTGGGATTACGGGAGTGAGTCACTGCACCCCGCCTTTGTGTTCTCTTTCAATCAAACCTGCACATCATCTGTTTGTTTACTATGGCTGTGTAGCAAATTACCTGTATGCAGTGATTGCAGGCTTCTTTTTTTCCCCCTTTTGAAAGGAATAGTGTGAGAGACAACAGGAGCAAAGACATTAGTGGCTAGACTGCCACATTACCGTTAAGACAGTAAGTACTAATTTCCATTTCCCAGTATTACTGTGGGTAGCAACAAGCTAGGGCCAGTAACACTGGGGGTGAAAAGAATTTACCAAGACCATTGTAGGTAAAGAAAGGCAGATTTATTAGAGAAAGTAGGAAAATACGTTACAGAAAAGCAATAGGAAGAGCAGCAAGAGAGATGCTGACTGCAAACAGACAAAGGCTTGCTGGGGATTTCATACGACAGTGCTTGTGCTGGAGAGGGCTACGTGTAGTACTGATAAATGCCAAGGTTGCAGTGAGCTAACTTGAAATTTTCTATGAGCCGAGGGTCTGTTGCAAGTCTGGTGCAGGAATATTGTGTTATTTACGCAGGAGGGCTATGTGCCCTGGAAGATGAAGAAAGGCCGACTTAAAACAGCTTGTCTGCTCTTTCTTTTTGCTTTCCTCTGCTCCTGCCAGCCTGACACCTTTTCCCCTATTAGGGCTCCAGAAGTATCTCTTGCAGTTACGCTGAAGCCACAAGGACTTATCTGGCTAGTGAATGGTGAGTATGTCACTTCAGGTTGAGACTGTTAACACCAGTATGCTTGGCCTTTATCTCCTCACCCCTTGCAATGCCTTTGGTGGCCATGTGTGGAGATGGTGGAGCCATAATTGTAAAACATGTTGGAATAACAGTTACTAAATAGGATAAATATGTCCTGTATAGTTACCAGATCTAAATCAGTTTTCTTTAATGAGAAATATAATTTGGTTTAGTTGTTACTGAGATTTTAGCATTTGCCATTAAAGTAGTTAACATTAACTATCTTCACTGCAAGCTTTTACATAGTGAAATCTTTAAAAAGTCCCAAATTTATCCACATTGGTAAATAATACACACAATTTTGTAAGCTCACAAAAACATTACCTTTGTAAAATCTGCATATTCTTTCTAAAGTTTTACGTATGTCCCCAAAGTTGCTGCATTTACAACTATCCTTAAACTCAAAATATTTTCTCTTACACTTGGAAAGAATGCAAAAAAATAATAAAAAAAGATTTACTTTATCTTTTAAATGTTTTGTTAAACAATTTCTTACTTTATACACAAAAATATATAATTGATAAATTGTCTGCTTAACAAATATGTCCCAGTTGGGCACTGTCACTTCACGAGTACCCTGGTCATGACACAGAATATTATTCAACAACTTTGACCTTCTTTGTTCTTCCTCTGTCACTATCAGCCTCCAAAAGTAGTAACTGTTCTGATGTCTTAACACTGAGATTAGCTTTACTTTTTTTATGCCATATGTTGTATATATGAAATGTATATATAAATATGGATATATGGCATTTACTTGTTTGTGTGACATATATGCTAATCTATATATAGCACATATAGAGAGAGCTATATAGCATATATAAAGAGACATATATATATATAAAGCTAATGTTTACATATGGACAAAGAGTCCATACTTTATGTTTACACATACATATATATGTATATTATGTACGTATATTACATATACACATATATGTAGGTATGCATATATAGACATATATGCATGTATGTATATATAGACACATATACATATATGTGTATATGTGTGTGTGTAATCAAAAAGAGTCCATATATATGCGTATGTGTTATCATAAAGTATAGGCTCTTTGTGCTTTGTTTTGTTTCTCCACATATTGTGAAATGTGTTTGTATTTTTCCATATAATTATAGTTAGTTCAATTTCTAGATTTTACTTGTTTCTTGTAGATTTAGTCATAGGCTCTGGACTGAAGCTAAAGAATATGTGCAGTAAGGTGGAAAGTCCAATTAATTTGCTTTCGTAATGATTCAAAATAATACTTTAGAATATTTGACATAAACTGGAATAAAACTACAAATCCCCCTTGCAGAAATTTATTTTTAAGATGTTTCTCTAAGAATTCAAAAATATATCCATATAAGATGATTCATTACAGCATTGTTTTGTAACTGCAAAAGATTGGAGGCAACTAAACTCTAATACATAGGAGACTGCTGAAAAAATGGTTATATTCACACAATGTTTTGCTATGAAACTGTTAAAAAAGAGAACAATTATATACATTACATATATATGTTTGTGTGTACATATATTATAATATGAATTGATGCAGAATGAAAACCCAAGGAGAAAAGCATATATCTTAAAGTCTAAAGATATAAATAATAATAATAATCTTGAACTTGACTTAGTAGGATTGTTTTTCACAGTGGTATTAGTGTAACATTTATATAAAAGCTTTCTATACATTGCGGAATGATGTTAGGGAAGAGTGGTACAACTATGAAATATGGGAAGGCTAGAAAGAGCTTGTGGACGGCATTAGAGATGGGATTTTCAGTGTAAACTCATGATTTTAATACACACACACATCAATATACCTCTTTTTAATATATGCAAACATACATACATGTACTGTATATTTTGTAACTCGATTTGCTGAATGGGCTTTGAAACAAGACTTCCAGTAGCATCAATAGCAATGAACATATCTAGACCCTGATTTTGATTTTAAAAACCATTCCCTAATAAAAATAATGAAGGTAGCTTAGAGAAGGACAGCTGATCTCAGGCAGAGATTGCAGGCAGAGAAAGCACAAGCTGCAAATGCAACTGCAACTGCAACATCTTGTTGTGCTAGAAAGTAAGGGAGTGTTCAGAGTCGTGGGGTCATGTCAGTTAGCACATGAGCTGTATCGAAGGGGTCCCCACTTAGACAAATCTAGGAAAACTCAAACATTAAAAAAAAGGTGGCAGTTTAGGATTACAAGTCACTCCATTAAAAAGAAACCCATGAGTCCATATAGATAATAAATAAGAATAAATAATAGATATATGATAGCTAGATAGATATGTAAATGAACAGATAACAGAGAAAGGTCAGCTCCCCATTACAGAAGAATATCAACTAATTATTTTATTTTATTTTATTTTTTGAGACAGAGTTTTGCTCTTTTTGCCGAGGCTGTAGTGCAATGGTGCGATCTTGGCTCACCGCAACCTCCTCCTCCCATGTTCAAGCAATTCCTCTGCCTCAACCTCCAGAGTAGCTGGGATTACAGGCATGTGCCACCACGCCTGGCTAATTTTGTGTTTTTAGTAAAGACAGGATTTCTCCATGTTGGTTAGGCTGGTCTTGAACTTCCAACCTCAGTGATCCGCCCGCCTCAGCCTCCCAAATTGTTGGGATTACAGGCATGAGCCACCGCGCCCGGCTCAAATAACTATTAAAACACTTAGAAATAATAAAGTTAAAAATCACTTTTGAAACCATGATAGTAATCACGGATTTATGCAAGTGTTATTTATGGGTGTTAAAATTTGTGGATTAAACATTAATGAGGAGAATGATATTTACATAGTTCCAAAGTACATGCCTAAGTGTAGAGAGAGACAAAACGATTAAGAAAACATAAAAATGTACCAGGTAACTAATCTGGGTGAAAGTTGTAAATTTTGTGATGAACTTTGCAAGTTTTCTTTAGGTTTGAAGCGATCTCATAATAAAAATTCTATAACATCATTTTATGAACTTTGCCTGCATCAATTATACTTTGTATTAGAACCCAGGGTCTAAATATTGACTGAAGTACAGAAAACAAAAAGATTTCTATCAAAGAGACATGAGGTGAACACAATCCAAATTAAAATAATAAGTCAGGAATTGTGATGTGATTGTAAAAATAGGCAGGAGCATGAGAAGAGTTTCCCATTTATACTCTGGGTAATGTGGTAGGACGGTTTCTAAAAGATGTAGGCTATATTGATGACTTGCTTCCTGAGAACAGCAGCGATTTTCACACATTTGAATGATTAATATTCCCATTAAAACCACAGGTTCAATAACACACTCTGTTAATTTTGTGCTTCACAAGATTTTAAATTTACTTTACGTCATAGTTTATTTGAATTATTTTCTATTAATAGTAGTTTGTGTCATCAAATTTAATAAAATGGTTTAAGCAAAATATGTTCTTCCTGTGGAATATGTACATTAGAAAAGATTTATTAAAATTATATCTATCCTAAAATAAAATTCAGAATGTCATGTAAGTAATTATTTTACTGAAGTCTATAGTTTTACAGAAGCTTATCTGACTGTTTTTTAATTATATCATGCTCAGAAGTATTAGTTTTTATTTATCTTTGTAAATCCACTATTACACATACAAAGCAAATTATTTGCTACTTTCTCTTACAATTTTCAACATCATAATCCCCTCCATTATAATTTACTATCTATTAAAATTCACATTGAATTTAAGTACAGTACAATCAACACATTTATATATAGTTATTTATATATTAGTATATTCTGGACATTTGAGAATTTAACATTTTCTTCTTTCCTTTTTATCTATTTTGAGTTGTCTAGAGGTAGATGAGATATTCTTGTATATAATTTGTAATAATATTTTGAATTGCTTTATGCGGACCATGAAGTTGATAGGTGTGTGCTAGGTAATTAGTTAAAAACCAGTTTCGGTATTAATTTTACTGTCTGATTATGAAAGGCTACCCACATGCTTTGCTATTTAGTACTCCCAAATCATCTATGAATCGTTGCTATTTTTATATGCTAAGGAAATTGGGATAAATAAAATGCTCCATTTGTTCAAGATCAGTGGCAGAGATGAAATCAGACAAGTTCTGCAGGTGTTATTGTGCAGTGCATTAAGTTCAAGGACTCTGGATCTAAATTTCTTCAGGGACTGAACACTACATTACCATCAAATAGATAAACTTTTATTCTATTCTCTCCCATATTTCCTCCGCATGTTGCCCTGGGCTTTCTTTTATTTTCAGATAAAATTTTACTTTCTATTTCCTGAATCTGCTTACTGTATACAATTCCCGTTATATGGGTTTATACATTTTATATGCTCTCACTGAATATTCATTGTGTATCTTATTTTGAAATCTGAATTTTTATTGAGACTGACATTTCCAGACAATGATTCTTATGTCTTTGAGTCATATGGTTTTAAAAACCTATTAGAGGGGTTCTAAAACATTCTAGTCTGTCACATGTTATAACTGAAATTTTTATAACTTATTTCAAAGATTTGATCTGCTCACAGCCTTCATTGCTGTTCTAACTTGAAAATTACCTCGAAAGATTTAGAAATGAGTACAATAATTGAGCCATTAGTTTTTGGTTTGATCATCATCCTTAAACTTGCCACCGCCCTTTGTAGTTGGAATGATTTAAAAGAAGTTAACTTATAGGTTTTTGGCTAGATATAATGCAATCAGGAAATGAACATTCCTGAATATTATTCTATAATAGATATTTGGAGCAGAATATAAACTGTTAAAGCAAAATCTTTCTTTTGTTGTTATATCTTCAAACTTAAGAGATTCATCTTTGGTCCATCTTCCCCTCAGTACTATTACAACTTTCCACTTTAGAAGATACATATTATCTGGAAGAATGATAGTTCCTCAAGGGTGTCTTAAATATTATTCATTATAAACATTCTCTAGTCATTAACTACTGCTGTATAACATACTACTCTCAAACTTATAGCGTAAAAACAGTGAGCTTTTACATTTTCTCCCAAATCTACCAATAACCAAGTGAGTGTGCTGATCTTGACTCTGCCCATTTGTGAATATGCAATTATTTGCTAAGCCGAATGAGCCTAATGGCCTTAACTCCAATGACATTGCTTTGTTCCCCATGGTCTCTCTCGTATGTCAGTAGATTTGCCCTGTTGGCAGGGGCCCCAGGAAGTAAGCAGAGACATAACACAAATTGTCAAGCTTCTGCTTACATCCAATATGCTACTGTCCACTCGCTGGAAAAAGAATCCGAAGGCTAAATCTCTAGTCAGTATGGTAAGGCACCATAAGAAAGATGTGTATATAGGGATGCATGAAAAATGGTGGCCAAGCTTTATATCAATATCCTCCACTCGACATCTTTCTTGAATTCTTATTGCTAATGAATTAAGTTCTGATTGCTGGATTTTGATTATGAGATCTCTTACATTGGCTTTTTTATCAGATTTAAATTGATTTAATTGTATCTACAGCACTAGAATTTGGTTACTTAAGATCATATGAAATCATGTAAATATTGTAAATCCAAGAATGTACTAAGTTGCTCCAACATTTTCTGTTAAACCAGCGAGAGATAACTAAACCAATTTTGAGGTAAAGACAAAAGCAGGACGTGTTTGACAGCAGGAAGCTTGTGTAATTGACTCTTGTGTATGTGGCATCAACTGACATCCCAAATAAGCAGGGGAAAAAATTGAGAGCTAAGATGACCATAATTTTTTAAATTAAAATAAACAAGAAGTCCAGGGAAAATTATATTTTCTTCACCATACTTTGGGATAAGAAGCAGAGTAAATTATCTGGTTAAAATGACCAACTAGCCTGCATAAAGAATAGAATGACGTGACATCCCAGCTTTAAGGGAAGCAAATGGCAACTTTCTTGTTTGTACATGTATGAAAGTGCCAAGTATTAGAAATGACCATTGATGGTAATTTTTGATGAATGTTATTGGCTATGACTATCTTCTTGTCAATGTAGAACTCTTCCCTTTTATAGCATTTTTGAACCTCTAACCCTATTGTGATAGTCAGCTATATGTACTATTATTTGGCATTGTTCCCAAGTAAGAATCATTGCCTTATTTTTCACCCAGAAGACAGAGATCCTAAATGCCAACAAAGGTTAAAATAAATTATTATCAGATAAAAATAATAAAAGTTGACATACTCTAATAATATTAATTAAATGAAGGGTAAAAGTATTCAATTATTGCTTAATTTTAAAATATTTTTAACAGCAGTAGAATAAGGATCTCAGAATAATTCAACAATTCTGATTTTATCCAAATTCTGTATTATGTAAAATCTTGGCTCTTGGTTCCTTAATCTTTTCATCTTTATGTTTCTTAAACTTAAAAATTTATGAATGTCCCTAACCCATAATAATAGACTAGACCTTATTATAAGAAGAAAATAATCTATTTCTGAAATTCTAAAATTATCTAGTCATTACATAAATCTTTATTTTGTTCCAAAATGTATGCTGAGTACTTCTACTATGTCTATTAATTGAACTTATCAAGAAATCCAATGGTGTTCTAGAACTCTGTTGTATTTCTATATTTATTTACCACTTGTCTTTATTTCCCTCCTTCATCCCTTTGTTATGGTCCAATCTATCACTCCTAAAACTCTTTGGAAAGATTTTCAACAATTCCTATTACTATCTCTCATTTACACACTTAGTAAAATGCTAATGCAGCTCAGTTCTCCTATTTTTTTTTCCCCAAGCATAAACCCATGGTGCTTTTTACTGCTGTAGAAAATCATAAAGCTGTGATGAATTTCTTTAAAAATACATGGTTCCCAAACTCAGTTAAATACACAGTGCAGCCGGGCATGGTGGCTCATGCCTGTAATCCCAGCACTTTGGGAGGCCAAGGCGGGTGGATCACGAGGTCAGGAGCTCGAGACCAGCCTGTACAACATGGTGAAACCCTGTCTCCACTAAAAATACAAAAATTAGCTGGGTGTTGTGGTGCATGCCTGTAATCCCAGCTGCTCAGGAGGCTGAGGCAGGAGAACTGCTTGAACCGGGACCTGGGAGGCAGAGGTTGCGGTGAGCCAAGATCACGCCATTGCACTCCAGCCTAGGCAACAAGAGTGAAACTCTGTCTCAAAAAAATAAAAAATAAAAATAAATAAATACACAGTGCAGCCTGGGTATCCTTATTCTACTAGACAGTCCATGAGACCCACTATTTATTTCAAAAGTTTTAATTTCTGGTTATTTCGGTCTTTGTGTAAATGAAATTTCCTGAATCTTATATTCCATATCTGTGAAACAGAGGTAATAACACTGGTCTTAATGTGAATTATAAAGAGGTATTTCAAGAATGTATACACAGTAGCAGTTTTTTGTTTGTTTTTGTTTTAGGGATAGCTGAATCTATATGCAACAGAAAAAGTGAAAATATTGGAGTTGAAGATGAGATTCTATGGGGTTAGAATTAAATACTTGAGTTATACAAGCAGAGCTGTCCATCTTCTAATTAAGAAGAAAATGGGTAGCATGGGCAGTGAAGATCTAAGAGGGAAGATGAACTTTGAAGAGTTACAAGGGGCAGCTAGTCAGACATGAACACAGCAGGAGACGGCTCCCCCAACCCAATCAGGAATGTCAGGCTACCATCAGGTGATGGTCAGGCAGTTGCTACATTGTTTCTCTAAAATAATAATTGATCCTGCTACTGGCACCAGGGAAACGCAGTCTCCCAATAGACAAAAACCTGAAACTGGTGATCAGCAGCTTCCTGATAAGATCCCCGGAGTTGGGTGAGTGGGCTCGAGCATACACACTAAGAGGCAAAAATAGCAGGGTTTAACTGGTGTATGGCCTTCCTCCAGGAACTCTCAACTGGTAAGACAGGAACCCCCCGAGTGAGTGTGTACACAACTTCAGTAAACGCACTGCACATGCGCCCCTCCACACCCACAAGTGCTGGCAGGCCACTGCACATATGGACAGCCGCTCCAAGGGAATAATCAGGAGAAAAGTAACACAAGACCCCAAAAGCATGCCAACATATAAAACCCGAAGTTAAAAGGTCAAACCATGCCTTGATCTCTTAAGTCACTTTTTGGCCCTCTTCCAAGTGTACTTTACTTTCGTTCCCACTCTAAAACTTTCTTAAAACTTTCCCTCCAGCTCTAAAACTTGGTTCAATCTCTCACTCTGCTTTATGCCCCTTGGTCAAATTCTTTCTTCTGGGAGGGCAGGAACTGAGGTTGCTGCAGACCTGGACAGATTTGCTGCTGGTAACAGAAATAGGGAGGAGCTAAGCAACATAGAGAAAATATCAATGGGAGTAATATCAGCTGTGTGTATTTGTGGTATCATAGAGAGATTTTTAGAAAGCATAAATAAAAAAAAGGCCGGGCGCGGTGGCTCAAGCCTGTAATCCTAGCACTTTGGGAGGCCGAGGCGGGCGGATCACAAGGTCAGGAGATCGAGACCACAGTGAAACCCCGTCTCTACTAAAAATACAAAAAATTAGCCGGGCGCGGTGGCGGGCGCCTGTAGTCCCAGCTACTCAGGAGGCTGAGGCAGGAGAATGGCGGGAACCCGGGAGGCGGAGCTTGCAGTGAGCCGAGATGGCGCCACTGCACTCCAGCCTGGGCAACAGCGTGAGACTCCGTCTCAAAAAAAAATAAATAAATAAATAAATAAATAAATAAAAAATAAAATAAAATAAAAAATGTGAGAATTTAACATTAGATAGTTCTATATTCCTAAATTTGCAACTTAACAGCACCATGACCTTGGAACCAAATTACTTAAACTCTTTGAAGCAAAAGAGAAAATGGAAGTGAATATGCATTAAGTACATTTAAGGGCTATAAAGACTTTAGTTAATTTGATCTAATGACTGAACATCAACTAAAATAGAGCCAAGGAGAGTTACAAAAATCTATTAATTAAGGTTAATTTATAGTTCTGTTAAGAGGCACACATGCTGTGTGTTAATTTACATAAAATTTATGTTTGATTACATAAGTCATTGGGAGAAAATAATGAATGATCCCTCCATTATGTTTACAATTAATGAAACTGAAATAAAGGAATAACCTAGAGCAAATTAAGTATATTTCATTTGCTCATTAATATTTTTAAGAGACAAAAATGTTGACACAAAGCATTAAACTGTAAAATATTTAAAGAGGCTTATTCTGAGCCAAATATGAGTGACCAATACCTGTGACACAGCCCTAGAGGTCCAGAGACATTTGCCTACTGTGATTGGGTTATAGTTTGATTTTGCACATTTTAGGGGGACAGAAGTTATAGGCAGACATCAATCGATATATGTAAGATGTACCTTGGTTCAACCTGGAAATGCATGACAACTCAAAGTGGGGGCTTCCAGGTCACAGGTGGATTCAAAGATTTTTTTTTTCATTGGCAATTTGGTAGAAGGGTTATGTTATTAGCCAAAGACCTGGAATCAATAGAAAATAGTGCCTGGGTTAAGACAAGGAATTGTGGAGTACAAGGTTCTTATTACGCAAAAAAAGCTTCTAGGTAACAGACTACAGAGAGAATAGATGGTTAACATCTCCAATCAGAACTAAAAAGATGCCATATTTAGTTTCTCCTAGATCAGGAAAAGACCTAGAAAGAGAAGAAGATTTCTACGAGTGTAGATTTTGCTCACAAGAGAAAGTTTTGGGCCATTTCAAAACACATCAAACATATTTTGCGGTAAAATATTTCGATTTCGTTCAGTGCCTCCTATCTGACATGTATTTCTATACTTGAGTCAGGTTGGAATTTGGTACCTCATGGTTTAAAAGAGTCTGCTTTGTTACTCTTAAGATCTCTGCTTTAGGCCGGGCGCAGTGGCTCACGCCTGTAATCCCAGCACTTTGGGAGGCCGAGGCGGGCGGATCACGAGGTCAGGAGATCGAGACCATCCTGGCTAACCCGCTGAAACCCCGTCTCTACTAAAAATACAAAAAATTAGCCGGGCGCGGTGGCAGCGCCTGTAGTCCCAGCTACTCGGGAGGCTGAGGCAGGAGAATGGCGTGAACCCGGGAGGCGGAGCTTGCAGTGAGCTGAGATCGCCCACTGCACTCCAGCCTGGGCGACAGAGCGAGGCTCCGTCTCAAAAAAAAAAAAAAAAGATCTCTGCTTTAATGTTAATGCTGGTCAGTTGTGCCTGAATTCCAAAGAGAGAAGTGAGTCATGTCAGACCCTCCTTCCCATCATAGCCAGAACTAGTTTTTCAGGTTTACTTTGGAATGCCCTTGGCCAAGATGAGGAACACGTTCAGTCTGTTGGGGAGCATAGAATTTTAATTTTGGTTTACAAAATTATTTTGAAAAATAAAATAGTATATGCGTAAATGAGTAAATAAGTAATGAATTCATTAGTTTATTTCATGAAGGTTTATTATTCTATGTTTTTGCTGCCTGACCAACAGAAATGCAGCAGAATTGCTGTGAAAGTAAAATGACAGTATTAATGATTTCATTTGATTTGACTCTTTTTGCTTTAAGAGACTTAAACATATACAACCTTGGTTAAAAATCATAAAACATTTTCTTAATTTGCTTCAGTAATAATACCTTTTATAATTCCTAACAACAGATAGATCACCTTGAAAATATAATCTTGATAATAGTAATCTTAATGAAGAACTTGAAAAACTGTTCAAAAGACCAATTCAGAGTCACACACATTTAATAGGGGAAATGTTTAAGTAACTGGTTCTAAGCTAAATAGTGAACATTTCACATTGATATGTTGTGATTCCAAGTGATTTCTCAAAATCAAAAGAGTAACTACAACATTTGTACATCAAGTGAAATTTCCTAAATCAGTTCTTCAGAAATATATACCAGTCCTGCCCAATGCAACTACCTTTATACTTAATATAAACAGTCTATTTTTAAATGACTACCACTTGGCCATCCTGAAAAAACAGGCCTTGCAAAGCTGTCTTAAGTGAGAAAAATTTGCATCTGTAGAAATCTTCATTAACGCAGGCATGGCCCCTCCCTTTCTATCCCTTTCCCAGGTCCAGAAGAGATTAAGAATCTGACATCTTTAAAATTCTGAAAATAGACATTTGCCATCTATTCTCCCTGAAGCAGTCTTCATCTAAATAACAAGGCCACCCTTCCGAGCCAAGCCTCTTCTCCTTCTCTCATACCCTATTTTACCAGAATCTAAGCCTCCATTTTTTTCTGTAACCTTCAAATGGTATATAAGTTTCTGTAACTCATTGGGAAGTTGGGTCTTCATTCTCAAGACTCCCATGTATGAACAATAAGTAATTTGTTTGTTTTTTTCTAGCAATAAATAAGTAATAGTATATTTCCAAAGTTGCCTCTTTTTCACTTTGTGTCTTTCTTCCCGCTGTCTCTCCAATTACACCATTGCTTATTTTTTGTTAATCTTGGTTTTTGATTTACTTAAGCTGTCTGATACATTGGCCAATCATGAATCAATTTTGGCAGAGGCAGAATAGTAAAATGGCTGAATATGCTGTTAGAAGAAAACTCCAGCCAAATTAAATTTAAAAGAATTTAATTGAGCAAAGAGTGATTCAAGAATTGGGCAACCTCCCAAGCCAGAGTAGGCTTAGATACTCCAGCGCAGCCATGTGGTACACGAAAATATATGAACAGAAAAAGGAAAGTGGCATACAGAAAACGGAAGTGAGGTACAGAAACAACTGGATTGGTTACAGCTTGGCATTTTCCTTATCTGAGCACAGTTTCAGCACCCACCTTTGATTGGCCAAAACTCAGTAAACAGTTTGTTTACAATTCCATTTAGGTTAAATTCATAATGTACAGAGAAACCTTCAGGCTGAACTTAAAATATATAAGGAGGTAGATTTAGACTAAACCTGATTTAACAGTGCCTACATTTTCTCTGGCATATTTTAATAGCATGTTCTTATTTGAAGCATATTAATGATTAATTATTCATCCTTATTTATCTTATTTATGCTTAATAGACATTTTATGTATTCATTATATATTTACAATTATTAGTTATTCTAAAGTGAGTCCACATGGCATTATCTTAAAGGGGGCATATATTATTTTTCTTATTAGCCTTCTTTGGTCATGCACTCACGTGTACTTTAAATCTACTTGAATGTAATGAGAGGAACCCTCAGGAGGCATTTCGTGCACTTTGGTCTGAGCCCCTTTATTTTGACAGTGGGGATATTTTCATGATTATAAATTGGGGTTATAATTGTCAAGAGATTTTTTTAAGGATCTTCACTATTAGAAATAAGGGCACTTGACAACTTAAAAATGTTTTTCTATGAAATTATAGTTTCCCAAGTTCTGACAACATCATGACACTTATTTAATTAATCAAAACCTCATGATTGCATGACTACTTGATTGAAAGATCAATTTTTCTGATAGTTCCATTTTACCTTTTCTGATGGTTCCATTTTCCATTTCCATTTCGGCAAATCTTGTCAAAAGTTGACGATCACGTTTAAGACAAAAACATTGCAGTTTTTTTGGCCATGATTACCAAAAAGTACTTGAAAACTGTAACTCAACTATTTTTTTTTTTTGAAACGGAGTCTTGCCACCCAGACTGGAGTGCAGTGATTCCATCTCGGTCGTTGAAACCTCAGTCTCCTGGGTTCAAACGATTCTCCTGCCTCAGCCTTCCTGGTAGCTAGGACTACAGGTGCCTACCACCACACCCAGCTAATTTTTGTACAGAGTTTCACCATGTTGGCCAGACTGGTCTCAAACTCCTGACCTCAGGCGACCCACCCACGGCATCCCAAAGTGCTGAGATTACAGGCATGAGCCACCGTGCCTGGCCTGTATCTCAACTTTTTATCACTCCAAAATAATACATTTACTATTTGCTTTGGCCAAGAGTAAATATCATCCTTTACTCCATTGAAGTCAGCATTTCAAGATATTCTGAAATTTTACTTCTTTCTTATTCATTTTACATTGTAATATGTTTTCTATTTTATTTCATTCTTCAACAATTCTAGTGAATTTTTGTTTGCTTTTTGGTCAGCTAATAACAACCAGCAAAATGTGCAAATTTCACAAACTATTTGTATTATATGTATTAAAAGTATCAAGAATATATAATAATTCAAATTGGTTGAGCAATAGAAATTTAAAATGTTCAATTAAATGAATTAATAAGCACTTTCTGTTCTTGGGATAATCTAGTGGACAATGAAATAAACAGAAGCCATTAGCCTTTGCTTAGGCCTTTTAGCTTCTATATATTTTAAGACATTCTATTTAATTTTTGTGCATTAATGTTGAAATATTTTCCAGTAGGCAATACCATTCAGCAGCTCTGTATTTTAAAATAATTAATTGCACCATTCCTAAGTGCTGAGAGATTTATAAGAGGAGTGTTTTCATGATGGCATTTATGACATTTAGTTTATTGTCAATATCTTATAAGGATAATGAAACCCAAGGACTTAGGAATCTGTCTTATAAGTTACCAAAATATGTCACATTACAACTCTTTTCACATGTGTGTAAATTGGTGAATGCGGGCTTACTGCGAAGATGTCAGGTTAGAAAGATCCTCCCACCACCAAAACCATTTTTATCAATTTACACTACAGATTCTCTTTGACTTATGATGGGGTTCTGTCCCGCTAAACTCATCAGAAGTTGAAAATATTGTAAATCAACAATAAATTTCATATGCTAACCTATTAAACATCATAACTTAGCCTAGCCTACCTTTAAGGTGCTCAGAACACTTACATTGACTTGCTGTTGGGCAGTCATCCAACAGAAAATTTATTTCATAATAAAGTGTTAAATATCTGATGTACTTTATTGAATGCTGCTGAAAGTGGAAAACAGAACAATTATATTGGTACTCAAAATACAGTTTCTATTGAATGCATATTGCTTTTGTACCATCATAAATTTGAAATATCTTAAGTTGAATTATCATAAGTCAGGGATTGTCTGTATTTATAAAAGCATATAAAATTGGTTATATCTTCACAACATTCTCCATATTAGCACTATGAATTATTTTGATGTAATAATGTTAGTTAAAATCAGTATGTGTAAACTTAATGTGCAACTACTATTAGAGAGGTTGATCAACTTTTTATATATAGTGACTTCCATAAGTTAGAAATTTATAAACTTTTGTCATTTTACTTCTCATTTTTCTTTCTGACTCATTTATAAAAACTTCCAAAGATGAAAGTTTTAGTAGAACATGTAGCAGCTAAGCCATGACAAATTGTGAACTATTCTATCCTAAGGCTATTGGCTATCTTTTAAAAATTCTACTATTGGTAAGTATTCATGGATTTCAATGCAGAAATATAAATGTTTTACACATGACTGTAATCATTGCTGGGGATTTTTAATATACCATTTCTAAAGCTCACCCTCAAAACTTATTTTGAATTCCAAAACATATGGTCATTGCATGATAATGCAACCTATCATTACTCATAGGTAAACATAAAGACATTAATACCATCATCCCCATTTTACAATAAGAAAAGTGATGGTAAGATATGAGCTAATGCTATTAATCAGAATTTAGATACATATTGCAGTATAGATCTGGAAGTCATTGTTACTTGAATTTGTTGTTGAGTTTGTAATTCATGAAAGAGAATCAGGCACACTTAAATGGATTTGTTTGTTCATAATGCATAAAGTAATAGATTATTAAAAAATAAGTTATATCCTGCACTTAAAAAATCCATAACCAACTTGAGCCACAAAATATAAAGTATAAATGAAAATATAAAATATAAATGAAAATTAGTATTTAAATAACAATTTGCAGTAATGATAGAATAAAAATAGAGAAGCAGTATATGGTCAAATTATATTCAGATTGCAAAGTGGATTGAAGTTATGTCTTCTTTTTTCATTTAGAAATATTTATTTAGTGCCTATTATTTTGTGGATATCTTTCTTGGCACTAGGACTTGGAAGTGACCTGCAAGGAAAAATTCTCTACTTTTTTAATTTCTAGGAGAAAGAGACGAACGATGAACAAATAAATATGCATGCCAAACCGTGATTGGTGTTATGAAGAAAGATAAAGTAGGGTAAGAGGAAAGAGGCGATAAGGCTTCTAATTTTATATGGAGTTAGAAAAGTGACCCTTCTTATGAGATTGCATTAGAGCAAAGGCATGTAGAAAGTTGAGAAATAACTGTTCAGGTATTTAGTGGAAGAGTATTTCAGAGAGCTGTACTATGGTGCTTAAGTATAGGAATTCTAGGCCAGGCAGCTTGTAATCAAATTTTGGTTCTTTCATTAATAACTAATTTTAGAGTTAATATGCTTCTTTTCACCTGTCAAAATTATTCACTACGCTCAAACATGTAATATTTATTTTTTGAATATGGTAATTCATATTTTCAAGCATAGAATAGTGCCCTGCTTTGCTCAAGCAACTTTTTTCACCTTTTATAGATATACACTTTCGTGCAAGACCATTTTGATCATTCCAGTTTGTCAAACTATTATATCAAATAATAATAAGTCTTTATAATTACGACTCTTGCTATCTTGGCAAGGGTTTTAATGTTCTCTGTCTCAGTTTCTCCAAATGGGCAGTATACCTTATGAGTTGATTTGCAGTTTACATCAAAAATTTTAAAGCTCAGTGCCTGTCACCTACTAAATACTCAGCAATTTAAGCAGTTATTACTGACAGAGAAAACAACAAAAGCAAACACTCCAAGGAATGTACGTACTAATCTAGGAACATCAAGGAATCGGGCAACATAAAATTGGGATGGGGGAAGAAGTGAGTAAAAAGGATGAGAGAGAGAGAGGGAGAGAAAGTGAGAGAAAGATACCAATAGGGATGGAATCAGGCACCTTACAGAGACAGAGAACATTTAGAGTTTTCCAGGCCAAAGTAAAGATTTGGATTTAGCTTTGGGTAATAAGAGAAAACACTGGAAAATTTTTTTGTTTTTTGTTGTTTTTTAGATGGAGTTTCGCTCTGTTGTCAGGCTGGAGTGTAGAGGCGCGATCTAGGCTCCCTGCAACTTCTGCCTCCCTGGTTCAAGCGATTCTCCTGTCTCAGCCTCTGAGTAGCTGGGACTACAGGCGCCAACCATGCCCAGCTAATTTTTGGATTTTTAGTAGAGACAGGGTTTCACCATGTTGGCCAGGTTGGTCTCGATCTCTTGACCTCAGGATCCACCCACCTCAGCCTCCTAAAGTTCTGGGATTACAGGCATGAGCCACCGCGCCTGGCCAACACTGGAAAGTTTTAAGCAAAAATGTGACAGGATCATTTCTGTCTTATGCATATGCGAATGGTTTTCACTGAGTTTTTCATAGATGGAGTGTAATATAGGTTCAGTATATTTAAAACCTGTCATAAAATGTATAAACATTCAGCTTTCTTATCTCTGATAAGGGCCTAGTTTTCTAAAGTGCTGTGTGATAGGCCCATTTAAATAACAAAATGACAGATGACATATAATAAACCAAAGGACCTCTATGATTGCTCCCATGTTCATAGATCACTGCTTTGGTTGTTGGTTTCTAAGACCACTACAAACATTAGTGACTTAAAGCACGAATGCATTATTATCTGACTTAGTTAGGCAGTTCTGCTGTTTTTGCCTAGGGTCTTTCATGTACTTGTAATTAGATGGCCACTGGGACTGGGATGTCCGGGATGATTCCACTCATTTGCCTGGCTCTGAGGAATGAAGGGCTGGAAGGGTTGGATCATCTGGGAAGATGTGAAGGCTGCATCTCTTTGTATGGATGCTCAGGACCTCCTCCTCTTCATTTGGCTTCTCCACACAGTCTATCCATTTGTATGTACGATAAAGAAACTGAACTTCATATTTGGCAGCTCAAGGCTCCCAAAAGTGCAAAAGTAGCTTCTATCAAACCTTCTTAAGACTTAGTCCCAAAGTTGGCACTCTTACTTCTGCCATGCTGTGAGTTAAAGTGAGCCTCAGGGTCAGATCTATTGCAAGTAGGGAGATATCACAACAGGATGTGAAAAGTAGGCAATGCTTGTTAAGGGTCATCTTGGGACAAGAGCTTCTATAGTCACCATACACCTCACAGTGAAAGAGAACCTCAGGTTCTCTTTCCTTATCAAGACATATTTAGAACCTTAGTTTTTCACTAACACTGGGATTATCAAACCCTGGGGCAGGAGTTAATCCCTCATTGCTAAATGCCCATGAGTATTTTATTTTTATATGCTTGGAGGACTCATTCTTTGTTGATTAGATATGTTCAGAAAAACAAAGGATATGTCAAAAAGCTGCTTGATAAAAATTATTATGTAAGGAACAACAAAAATAAAATAAAAAATAAAAAAACTAAAATACAAATACTTGCATCTCCATCTCTCCCATTCCATTCTTTCAAAATAAATGTGTCAGCAGAAGCCTGCATGTGTTAAAGGCCATATGCTTAAAAAACAACCCCATCAAAAAATGGACAAAGGATATGAACAGACATTTCTCAAAAGAAGACATTCATACAGCCGACAGACACATGAAAAAATGCTCATCATCACTGGCCATCAGAGAAATGCAAATCAAAACCACAATGAGATACCATCTCACACCAGTTAGAATGGTGATCATTAAAAAGTCAGGAAACAACAGGTGCTGGAGAGAATGTGGAGAAATAGGAACACTTTTATACTGTTGGTGGGACTATAAACTAGTTCAACCATTGTGGAAAACAGTGTGGCAATTCCTCAAGGATGTAGAACTAGAAATACCATTTGACCCAGCCATCCCATTACTGAGGATATACCCAAAGGATTATAAGTCATGCTACTATAAAGACACATGCACACATATGTTTATTGCAGCACTATTCACAATAGCAAAGACTTGGAATCAACCCAAATGTCCATCTGTGACAGACTGGATTAAGAAAATGTGGCACATATTCACCATGGACTACTATGCAGCCATGAAAAAGGATGAGTTCGTGTCCTTTGTAGGGACATGGATGCAGCTGGAAACCATCATTCTCAGCAAACTATCGCAAGAACAGAAAACCAAATACCGCATGTTCTCACTCATAGGTGGGAATTGAACAATGAGATCACCTGGACACAGCAAGGGGATCATCATACACAGGGTCCTATTGTGGGGGGTGGGGGGCGTGGAGGGATAGCATTAGGAGATATACGTAATGTAAATGACGAGTTAATGGGTGCAGCACACCAACATGGCACATGTATACATATGTAACAAACCTGCACGTTGTGCACATGTACCCTAGAACTTAAAGTATAATAATAATAAAAAAATTAACTTTACGACAACTAAAATATAGTTGGAATTGAACAGAGGAGCATGATTATTCACCTTCATGCTGAATAGTAGATGGGGAAAACTAATTTTAGAGTTAATATGCTTCTTTTCATCTGTCAAAATTATTCACACAATATTTTAATTTTTCAATATGCTGTTTCATATTTTCAAGCATAGAATAGTGCCCTGGTTTGCGCAAGTAACTTTTTTCACCTTTTATAGATATGCACTTTCTTGCAAGACCATTTTGATCATCCCAGCTTGCCAAATTATTATATCAAATAATAATAACAAGTCTTTATGATCACCCACGGTGAGCTACCTATGCCAAAGAGAGCAACATGAATGTATTTTCTTCTTGGTGGGTTCAAATAAAAGAAAACTGGTATCTTCAAATTCTCATCAGAAGACTACTGCTGACTAATCTGGTGAAGGAAAGAAATCTCTGGGGGAATGCTAATTGGAAGGGTAAAGCTCTCAGTGGGATGTACTATTTTCTTTAAATGTCAAGACAGGAACTAACACATTTATTTTTTTCATGGACTGATGTGAGGGAATGAGAGTAAATGGTCACTGATCTAGACATCCTATTTTTATCATAAAAAATAGAGGTTTTCTTGTTGACCTACTTCAGTAAAGTTATTTTTTTCTGAGTGCTGAAATACTGATAGCCCGAAAAGAGCAGGACCTAGAGTATTATGACGCATTAGTAATATTAGAAATAACTCAATTTATTTATAGTATTATTTGCAATAAAAAGAAAAGGTTAAATGTTTAGCAGAAGAGAAATAGCTATAGTATAAGTAAATAATGAAATGGTAAGAAGCAATTACAATAATAAGTGATACTAACAATATCAGAAGTTTCCACTTTATACATCATTATAAAAAACATCGAGGCTGGGCACGTTGGCTCATGCCTGTAATCCATGCACTTTGGGAGGACGAGGAGGGTAAATCACTAGGTCAGGAGTCTAAGACGAACCTGGCTAACATAGTGACACCCAGTCACTACTAGAAAGACAAAAATTAGCTAAGCATAGTGGTGAGCACCTGTAGTCCTAGGTACTTGAGAGGCTGAGGCAGGAGAATTGCTTGAATTCAGGAGGCAGAAGTTACAGTGAGCCGAGATTGCATCACTGCGCTCCAGCCTGGGTGACAGAGTGAGACTCTGTCAAAAAAAAAGAAAAAAAAAAATCAAAATATAGACAAAATTATTTTAAGTTTCAAAAGACAAAACTATATTATCTTAGCAATGTTAAATTGACGTGTGAAAAATAATATAGAAAAAGAAACTGTAGGTATTATTTTTCTCTAACGATGAAATAGAAATGTATCTCATTTTTATTTTTAAACATTTTAAATATTTCCTAATTTAGAAATGACACAATAGAAAACAAAAGCTATTATATTAATTTTCTATTGCCACTATAACAAGTTACCATACATTTAGTGTCTTAAAAAAAAAATCTTATTTTACTATTTTAGATATCAGAAATCCTTAATGAGTCCCCCGGGGCAGAAATTAGTGTTGGCAAGCTGTATTCTTTCCTGGAGGCTCTAACAGATACTCTGTTTGCCTTTCCTAAATTCTTGTGCTGCCCATGTGTCTTGGATTGTGGTTCTCTTGCTTCTTCAAAGCCAGTGATCCCGTCACTCTGACTTCGATTCCAGCATTGTATCTTCTCTAAATCTGACTCCTCTCTCTTCCTCTTTTACTTATAAGGGTGCTGAGATTGCATAGGGGCTACCTGGGCAATCCAGGCCGTCTCTTAATCTCAAGGTCAGCTGGTTAGCAACCTTAATTTCATCTTGCCACATAAGGTAATATATTCACACGTAGTGGGGATTGAGACACCATTGGCTAAGGGAAGGACTATTTTGCCCACCACACCTATTAGCTATGTATCCTAGTAAAGTTTCCCTAGGAAGGTTAATAGAACACAGTCTCATTTATTGTTTTTAATCATCCCTAAGAAATCACCTTTCATGCAGAAAATACTTCCTTTTATTCCTTTCAAAATTTTGAATATTCCTTCCACCCCTTTAAATTTCTACCTCTCCTTTTTTTTAACCCCGTTTTCCTCTGTGGTTTTCATGACTTCATGCTGTTTGTTTATTGTTCATTACCTGTCTTGCCTCACTAGAATATACATTGAGATAAGGTGGGGAAGAGAACAGCAGTGCAGTATATTGATTATTGGGTAATTTTTTTCCTCTATATGCCACTGAACTATTCTCTGAGCAAAACCACCTGACTTAGGATATCAATATTTGGTGATTGGCTTTCATATCAAATTTACAAGAAAAACATGTGTTGTGAATAAATGTGTCAGGAGAAAGAACAGTGCACCTCAGAGGTCAGAGAACCTGGGATTTTTGTTCAGCTTAGTTTACTGGCTGTAAGTAATAGCTTGTTAATGTCAAAAAACTCTGAGTCATATTCTATCTTTGTGCAATGAGGACTTATAATTCATGCCTACTTCAGATAGCACAATTATCATTAGTATATTAAGACTCCATCCTATGCTGGAAAAAAGAAGTGTTGTCTTTAAATCACATGATCACTTTTATTTTATATGTATCATCCATACTCCTTTAAACTCTAAGATGTATTAAAAACATAAATGCGACTAATAGTTGCCATACATGTGTTTGATCATGCAATGTGGTAATGATAAGTGTATTTTGTTTAAAACTCCCTGTAACTGAAAGTATAAAGCAAGACAGAAGACATCTATAGAAAGGCATCTCTTTTCCTTCACCTGAAGCTACATATTTCAATGCCTTTAATATACAATATTTTAAATATTTCAATAGTTTTGTTATAAATAACATTAATGTTTAATAATAAAATACTATTTCATATACTTTCAGTACAAAGAAATCATAGGTGCTATAGAAGAAACGCTAAATATTCAATCATCTTATCAAATTGTTAAGCTCAACAAGTGTATTGTACAACTACTTATTGTGACAATATGAGTCCTACATAAAAATGATATTGAATCATGGTTTCATTTTATTCAACATATTCATATTGAGCCCTTACTATGTGACAGGCACTATTTTAGGCATTGGATATAAATCTTTGAACAAAGTGAGTGAAAGTCCTCCATTATAAATCTTATTTTTTGTGTCTAGACATGTAAGCAAGTGAGTAAATATTTTAAGTATTATATAGGTAAGACAAAGATAGATTTTATGGGAAAACATAGCTTACAGTGATGGTGGATGTGGAAGAAGACTTGTAATTTGAGTAGCCATACTATGCCTCTTTGAAAAATGATTCATGATTTGAAAGAGATTAGGGAGCCATGGTGATTTGGGGAAACAAGAAAAGTTTGGGAAGAGGGAACAGCCATACAAGAGCACGTACAGAAGGTGTGAGGAATAGAGACAAGTCCAGTGTAGTGAGACAGAGTACGCAGTCCAGAGAGTAATAGGATGTGCAATCCGGGTGTTAAAGGAAAAGGGTCAGATGCTGTGGAGACTGACAGGCCATTGTTAAGGCCTTTGATTCTAGGTGAAATACAGAGCCATTGCAGGGAGAGCAGAGAAATGACTTTCTGATTGATGTTGTAGAATTATTATGGGTGTTATGATGACAATAAAATACAAGGTGGAGAAAGATTCAAAGCAAGGAGATCAATTAAGAGGTATTTAAAAGAATCCAGGCCAGAAACAATGTTGGAGAGTGTTAAGGGAAAAGCAACAGAAGTAGGGAGAAGTGGTTGAAATCAGGATAATTTTTAAAGAATGCAAGAAAATGTTCTGAAATAGCACATGTGAGTTGAGAGAGGAGTCAAGAGTAGCCATTAAAAATAAAATAAATCTGTTTAAATGGAAGAAGGCAATCATCATTGACTGAAAGGGGAACACGTACGTCAGGAGGGCAGGTCTGGGACTGAAGATCATTAGTTTAGTTTTGCCTATTACAGTTTGAGATAGATCAAGCTTAACGTATACAACATCGAGAGTTTATGAGACAAATCAGAACAGTAACAAGTTGAGGAGTCGCCTATCAAATAAATAGAACACAAAGTACTGAGACTGATGGAGACCTCCAGCACATCAGATGCACATATGAAAAGAAGTGTTAAAAAATCAAGATTTAAGGCACTCCAGTGTACACAAGTCAGGGAGAAGAGCAAAAAAAACAACAATAAAGAAAAACAGGAAAGCCGCTACTACTGATACAGAAAGAGCACAAACTGTACTGTACTAGCAGTAAGGAGTGAGAAAGATGGGAATATCAACTGTACTAAAGGCTGCAGACAGTGAGATTTCTGAGACTAGACGACTGAACTTACCAAAGTCGCCGTTGTTGGTGACCTTGACAAGAGAATTTTTACTAGGATCAAATGCCTGATTAAAATGGGTTTTATAGAAGAAAAAATGGAGAAGAATGAAGAAAGCAGTATAGAGGAATCTAAATGATGTCGATGGAAAAAAAAAGTAAAGGTGACAGAGGTACAGCAAGTTGACATGCTCATGGGGATGACTCACTGTGTTTGTTGTAAGCCCTCTAAGCTGAGTTCTTGTGCAAAATATTGTTTTGTTTTGTCATATATGAACAAAGTAGAATAAAAGAAAACTGTAAATCATGAGTTGTCTTATCATCACTGACAATATAGAACTCAAATACTTAATGAAGGATATTCTAAGTACCTATAATAAATATATGTTAAATTAGTTACATCACTGAGCTTGCATTTGTTATTTGTAATTAGATATTTAGTTTTAGAACAATTGAGTCTAAATTTCTATATTGACCACTTTTTAACTTTCAAAAATCATTTAATTTTATGATTTAAATTCTTCATCTGCCAGATAACAAGAATACCTGTTCTACCCAATTATTGTTTTTCTAAAGGAAAAATAATATAAAAGACAAGGACTTTTTTTTTAAAAAATGCAAGATTAGATACTATGTATTCAAGTGGTAGATTATCACTATATTTGCTCAATGACTAATCCAAAGGAAAATTGTTGCCAGAAGAGTCTATATTTCAGTTATTTGTATGCTTAATAGAAACCAGGTAAGTGTGTTTGACCTATTCTAAGAATACATTCCTGTAATATTTTTCCTATCCTTAAACACAAACACTTGAAAAATAGCAGAGGGTATTTTTTTCAACTTTATTTTCAATAGCTTCCACAGGACTGTTGAATTAGAATCCCAGATAAACTCTGCCACAGTAGGTTTCTGATGTGATGTATGGCTGGATAGTAACATACTACAGGATGTAAAATCTCTTATCATGGAAAGTGAATTCATTATATATTAAGTACTTACTATATTCAAGCACTGGGAAAATTGCATATTCCCTGCTTCCTGATATTATAAAATAGAGCAAAATGTAAAAGAACAAACATTGATGTTGCACAATTTAGCAATAACCATGGGAGAAGCAGCACTTAAAATAGATGACTGGAAGCAGAGGCTATCTTTGGACAAAGCACCAGAAATAGGGGTGAGTCTTTGACCTTTTCATTGAACCTGGCATGCAGATCAATGTAGACCCTAAGCCCCTAGTGATGTGGTACTACTGTTCTCTCTGTGTTCTTAGTCACATCTGCTAAGGTGCTCAGGTGTCTTTTCTGCAGTGCCCAGGTGTATTACAGGCACCTCATACGGTTGGCATTCTGTTATGTTTTAAGACATTTTTTTTAAGAAACCTGAAGCTACAAAGGTCTCTGGAAGTGGTAGCCAGAGCTGAGGTTAGCCTCGTAATACTAAATGGGACACTCTTGCTCAAATTTTCTCATATTCTAAATGTATACTTTTTACTTTAGCTCTGACCCTAATTGTTAAGCCAGAGAGAATTTCCCTAAGATGAAGATAGGAGAGTTGCATGAATCAGTAGATTCAAAGATACAAGTAAATTTAAGCTTGCCAAGTCACTGTCACGATTCTCTTCCTCTCTCTCTCTCTCTCTCTCTCACACACACACACACACACACACACACTTCAGAAGATATATAAGCCTATATGTGCCCCCAGAAGGGTTGATTTATTTCAAAGAACAGATCCATTTTGTAACCAAATTATTATTTTTTCTTAACAGCTTCTACTAGAAATAAACCCCATGAGGCAAGCAATTTTATCCTTTTTTTTTTTTTCCCATTATTGTCACTCACTTTGCAAATTAGACCAGTGTTTGGTGCCTAGTTGTTTCTCAGTAGATATTTACTGACTGGATTGATGAAGAAATAGCTCTGAGGAGCTTAAAACAATGTACTCTGGGCATGTAGAAGGAATGTGGAGACAGAAAGAGTCCTATCATCTGGGATTCAAAGAGTATTTCAAGAAAGCAGCTATTAGAGCTTGGTTTGCCCCGTAACATATTTTTAAAACTTATGTTTACCACTTTACAATTTCTTATTCACCTTAACTGTTGAAAGCTTCCTTATATATGAACTGCTTAAGCATCAGAGATTCCATAAGTGTTCAGACTATTATGTCCTGCACTAGACAATGTCACCAATATTTGCATTTTCTCAAAGTGCAATGTGCTTGATAATTGTATTTTACCTCTTTACTTCCCCACTTCTACTCCCTATCAACTTACTAATCATGCTTTTTGCAGTTGGATTCTTGTTCAATACACTGGTTGTATTAATCCAAGAGCTCCAATGGTTAAGCTACATGTCTCTGATCTCTTAATTAAAACTTAATCTGGATTCACAAATGGCCTCATACCTGACTCTTAATGGCACTTGTGTGTGGGAGAATGGAGGTAGGTTTTGGTTGGTTAAATATTATGAAATTCTAACTGCTGAAAATTCTGTGTAATTTCTGGAATATACTTCAGAGAAGGACAATCTTCACAGAATGTGTGTTCAGTGTTCTCATATTAGCTATTAATTCAGCCCAGAAAGCACAAAAATAAATGTTTGTACTAACCACCTCCCCATAAGACCCTATTATCATGTTATGCAAATATGTGCAATTTACCAGTAAAGATCTTATGTTTAAACTCACCCTAAATGCTGCATTATTAATATACCTCACAGCTTTCAGTAATATGAACAACATTAATCTATCCATTAGCCTAATTGTTGAGAGGTCCATATGAATTTACTAGAAATGGTTTACACCTTTGTGGGTTTTTACTGGACAGTTTCTAATTTTCTGCTATGTCCTTACACTCAAGAAGAAAAGAAGAAGGAAAATTGTATATGTATCCAAAATATTGTAATATATTTCACTATATACATACATACACACATATTTCTGTTCACTTTTATTTATCATTGTAGAGGTTAACTTTTAATTTTTTCTCCTGCAGTCACTTTATTTTAGCTTTTTAAACTCTTTACTCAAAAGGAGACACAAAGTCACAAAGAAGTCAAAATCTATTATATATTCTTCAACTTTCAGTTAATATTCCACTCTAATATGCATTGAGCTGTCAGTTTTAATCTGCTTCTCCAGATTTGAAGAAATAAAAAAATTAGAAATTAGAAATGAAATATTATAAAATTTAATTTCAGTTGATTTTCAGTTCTTTCCTTGTGGTGGATCTTGATACCATTCTGAGTTATGAACAATATTATGTCACTAATGAACAATTAACAGATATTAAAAATAAAGTACAAGTGGGCCAGGCGCGATGGCTCACGCCTGTAATCCCAGCACTTTGGGAGGCTGAGGAGGGTGGATCACAAAGTCAGGAGATCAAAACCATCCTGGCTAACATGGTGAAACCCCGTCTCTACTAAAAATACAAAAAATTAGCTGGACGTGGCGGCAGGCGCCTGTAGTCCCAGCTGCTGGGGAGGCTGAGACAGGAGAATGGCGTGAACCCGGGAGGCGAAGCTTGCAGTGAGTCGAGATTGTGCCACTGCACTCCAGCCTGGGCGACAGAGTGAGATTCGGTCTAAAATAAATAAATAAATAAATAAATAAATAAATAAATAAATAAATAAAATAAAAAATAAAAATAAATAAAAAATAAAAAAAGATAAATAAATAAATAAATAAAGCACAGGTAATATTTCTACCAAATAAAAAGTGAGCACATTTGACTTAAAGCATGATTCCTTTTAACTTGCTAAACGTATGATTGGTATTTAAGGCATCTTTGTTTAAAGCAGGCAAACAAGCTAGAATTATATTTGACAAGCAAGTTAGGCCTTCTCCACCTAGCCAAGAATTTGTCTCTGATAGCCCTAAAATAATTTGCCAAGGAGGAAAAAAAAAAGAAATGATGAAGAATTTATTGGCTCTTGCTATTATTTTAGATAAGAAGAATTATTTCTTACTAAGAGTCAATTAGTTTGAATTAACATCTTTCTTCATTCTTTGCCCATGTTTCAGTTGCCCTTGTCCCACTGCCCATTGAGTTTCTCCTCTAGATCTATTAGAGAAAACCATCTTATGTATAGTCGAAATTTAATCAGTAGTAAGCCATTAGCTTTATATTGTTTGTTTGTTTGCTTATTTCACTAAATTTGCATATGCTTGGGGCCAGCACAGTGACTCATGCTTGTAATCCCTGCACTTTGGGAGGCTAAGGCAGGCGGATCACTTGAGGTCACCGTTTGAAACCAGCCTGGCCAACACGCTGAAACCCGTCTGTACTAAAAATACAAAAATTAGCTGGGCATGGTGGTGCACACCTGTAATCCCAGCTACTCAGGAAGCTGAGGCAGGAGAATCACTTGAAACCTGGAGGCGGAGGTTGCAGTGAGCCACAGAGATCATGCCATTGCACTCCAGCCTGGAGTGACAGAGCAAGACTCTGTCTCAAAAAATAAAATAAAATAAAATAAAATAAAATAAAATAAAATAAAATAAAAAGTAAAATAAAATAAATTGCATATGTTCCATGGATACACCAATAAGTGAACCATGAACAAGAAAATGAGTTGAATTTGATAAATACGCAAAAAAAAAATTCATGTTTTTACCAAATCTGAGCCCTTCAAATTATCAAAATGGATACCTGTAACAGATGTTTGGTCAAAATGTGTGGGAGAGATCAAAGCGATAATATATGGGAGAGATTAAAAGAGAGAACATGTACTTAAACAATTTTAAAAAGTGAAAATACTGTGATGCTGTTACTGTGGATTAAGCACATATTTTTTCTGATTAAAATGGTATAATCTATTGAGTGAACAGTAATAGGATATTTTTCAATTGTGACAGGTTTCTACGTTTGTAATTTTTGCAACAATTTTATGTTAACCTGTCATCCCACTGATGGTGTTGTTTTCCTTCAAGTTATTTCTTCACCTGCTAAAGAAACCTTAACTATCACTTAAGGTTAATTAATAGAAATGATAATAAGAAGAAAATTAAAGACCCCTGTGAAATAGCCAACCATATTTTCAAATTAGAACCTTAATTAAAATGTTACGGACTAGTAATTACAGACTCATTAGTTAAATCCCCCACAGCATTCCATAATTGTTTTGAAGTTATCATTTTTATTTATGTAATTCATAGCTCTTTCATGTCTGCCCTTTAATGTAAGGGAAAACGTAAGATTATCCTTCCATTGAATCATTATTCCACAAAATGTCACATAGAAACCCATTATGTCTTTTCTCCTTTGTAAACAAAAATCACTTTGAGTAACAGAATCACTTATATTAATTTAAAAATATCAACTAATTATCTGGAGAAGATCCTTCAACCAAATTAATGAGTATCAAGGTAGTCATCACTGACTGATAAAGAGATTTATATTAGGACTAGTAAATAAGCACTTAATGTTTGACTGAAAATTGATGTGATCTCCTCTATCTCTAATACTCTCTTTCTCCCTCTCCTCCACTCTCTTTTCTTCCCCTACCTTTCATCTTTTTAATTGGAGTTAAATAGTGACATTTGCCTTTCAATGAGTTCAACAGGGGCAAGAGTTAAATTGTTTGAGATTATTTGAATACTAGGTGATGTTTCAAATTTACCATCATCCTATGTAGTCAGTGAACTGTATCTGTTCCAGATTTTTTTTTTAAACTCTTAAAACAAATGGACACTTAAACCACAATCAAGGAATTTGAAAAATAATTAATACAAACATTATTTTACAGTCATTTCAATCATATCACAAATCTCTTGGCTTGCAGGAAAACAAGCAAACAACAAAACCTAATCTTGAAATTTGTAGACTCTTAAACTGGGTTTCAACTCTTTCATTTACTGTCTGTTGGGCACTGCCTAAGATAATCTGTTTGAGACATAGTTTATTGCTTTACAATGGAAACTGGTTAACCAGTTAGCCCTTAGTACAACCAGTAAGGAATAGAAAACAGACAATTAAGTTTGGTATATGTGCACAGTGGAGGGAAGAAATTCATGGATCTTGTTTTCTGTTTTTGGTCTTATTTATTGGAGCTGCTCTTGAGAGTAGTTGAATGTTGGGCTTCAATAAAATGTTTTGGATTAGAGAAGGAGGTTTTAGAACGAATAGACAAAGACAGTATTCAAATTATGAGTGAATATTATTGTCTCTATGGTACAAGTTCTCAGTGTTACATACATTGCATAATTTAATAATAAGCAAAAATACTTGAGCAACACTGCAGATCAATTAAGAAAGAATTTCCAGAATGGGATCTCAGGATGTACATGTTAACAAAGCTTAAAATAGCCATTATATATGTGCTTCTGGATAAGAACTACTGACAAAGAAAGGACAGCATACACATAATAAAAATAATACTAATAATAATAACAAAAAATCAATGGTAATAAAGACTGAGAATGAAGCTTTTAGAATTTCTGATATTTCATAGTGAAAAAAGTAAAATACATTGGAGATAATGAAAATATATGTACAGAAATCCAAGAGGCCAAACAGGAGCAGAAAAACCACAGGTCAAAAGGAAAGAAAGTTCCTAAAAATTAGCAGTACAGAAATATTTCATCTCCTTGTTAGCTGTATTCCTAGGTTTTTTATTCGTTTGTGACTACTGTGAATGGAACTACATTCTTAATTTGGCAATCATCCTGGATGTTATTAGTATATAGGAATACTAATAATTTTTGTATATTGCTTTTGTACCCCCAAATGTTGTTAAAGTAGTTTATCAGATCAAGGAGCTTTTAGGAGAGACTATGGAGTTTTCTAGGTATAGAATCATATCGTCTGCAAACAGGGTTAGTGATATGGTTTGGCTCTGTGTTCTCACCGAAATATCATCTTGAATTGTACTTCCATAATTCCCATGGTTGTGGGAGAGATCTGGTGGGAGATAATTAAATCATGAGGGTGGTTTCCCCCATACTGTTCCCATGGTAATAAATAAGTCTCACAAGATCTGATGGTTTAATCAGGCATTTACGTTTTTGCATCTTCCTCATTCTCTCTTTGCCTGCTGCCATCCATGTAAGAAATGGCTTGCTCCTCCTTGCCTTCTGCCACATTTGTGAGGCTTCCCCAGCTACATGGAGCTATAAATTGTATTAAACCTCTTTCTTTTATAAATTGCCCATTCTTGGGTATGTCTTTATCAGCAGCACGAGAATGAAATAATACAGTGAGTTTGACTTTCTTTATTCTTTTTCGGATGCCTTTTACTTCTTTCTGTTGCCTGATTACTCTGGCTAGGACTTCTAGTACTACGTTTAATAGGGAATGCTTATACACTGCTGATGGGAATGTAAGTTAGTTCAGTCATTGTGGAAAGCCATGTGATGATTTCTCAAAGAACTTAGAATTACCAGTTGTCTTAGCAATTTCAATATTGAGTATATAACCAAAGGAACATAAATCATTTTACCATAAAGACACATCCATGAGGATGTTTATTACAGCAACATTCGCAAGAGCAAAAACATGGAGTCAACCTAAATGCTCAGCAATGGTAGACTGGATGAACAAAATGTGGCACACATACACCAAGAAATACTATGTAGTCTTAAAAGAAGAATAAGATTGTGTCCTTTGCAGCAATATAAACGGAGCTAGAGACCATTATTCAAAGTGACCAAACATCGCATGTTCTCACTTATAATTAGGAGCTAAATATTGAGAACACATGGACACAAAAAAGGAAACAATTGATAGCAGGGCCTATTTGAGGGTGAAGGGTGGGAGGAGGGGGAGGATTGAAAAACTACCTGTTGGGTACTATGCCTATTACCTGGGTGACATAATATTTTATACACCAAAACCCTGTGACATGCAATTTACCTATATAACAAACATGCACATGTAACCCTGAACCTAAAATGAAAGCTAAAAAAAATTAGTAGAATAGTCAATACTGTATTTGTTGCAAATGTTTCACTCTGTAACAGCATAGAGTGAATGTAACAGCATAGAATCAACAGCATAGACTGTTCATTTGGTAATGGAAGTGACCTTTGTTTACATATAAAAAGTAAGGAGGTTTTAATCCATCTTGAGTTAATTTTTGTATGTGGTATAAGAAAGGGGTCCAGTTTTAGTCTTCCGCATATGGCTAGCCTATTACCCCAGCACCATTTGTTAAATAGGGAATCTTTTCCCCATTGTTTTTGTCAGGTTTGTCGAAGATCAGATGGTTATAGGTATGCATTCTTATTTCTGAGTTCTCTATTCTGTTCCATTGGTCTGTGTGTCTGTTTCTGTACTTGTAACATACTATTTTGGTTACTGTAGCCCTGAAGCATAGTTTGAAGTCAGGTAGCATGATGCTTCCAGCTTTGTTCTTTTTTGCTTAGGATTGCCTTGGCTATTTGGGCTCTTTTTTGGTTCCAAGTGAATTTTAAAATAGCTTTCTCTAGTTCCATGAAAAATGTCAATGGTAGTTTAATAGGAATAGCATTGAATGTATAAACTGCTTTGGGCAGTAGGGCCATTATAATGATACTGATTCTATCCGTGAGGATGGAATATTTTTCCATTTGTTTGTGTTATTTCTGATTTCATTGAGCAGTGGTTTGTAGTTCTCCTTGTAGAGATCTTTCACCTCCCTAGTTAGCTGTATCCCTAGGTATTTTATTCTTTTTGTGGCGGTTGTGAATGAAAGTTAATTTGCATTTTGGCTCTCAGCTTGCCTTCTGGTATATAGGAATGCAAGTAATTTTTGCACATTGATTTTTTATCCCGATACTGCTGAAGTTGTTTATCAGCTTAAGAAGCTTTTGGGCTGAGACTCTTGGGTTTTCTAGATATAGGATCATGTTGTCTACAATAAGGAATAGCTTATCTCTCTCTCTTCCTATTTGGATGCCCTATATTTCTTTCTCTTGTCTGATTGTCCCATACTGTGTTGAATAGGAGTGGTGAGAGAGGGCATCCTTTTCTTGTGCTGGTTTTAAAGGGGAATGCTTCCAGTTTTTGTGCATTCAGTATGAGGCTGGGTGCAGGTTTGTCATATATGCTTCTTTAATACCTAGTTTATTGAGAATTTTTAAAAAATTTTATTTTACTTTAAGTTCTGGGGTACATGTGCACAACGTGCAGGTTTGTTATATATGTATACACGTGCCATGTTGGTAACATGAATGGATGTTGAATTTTATCAAAAGCCTTTTCTGTATCTATTGAGATAATCATGTGGTTTTTGTCTTTAGGTCTGTTTATGTGATTAATCACTTTTATTGATTTGGAACCCAAAACTATGAAAACCCTGGAAGGCAATGCCATTCTGGACGAAGGCACAGGAAAGATCTCATGACAAAGACACCAAAAAGGATTGCAACTAAAGCAAAAATTGACAAATGGCATCTAATTAAACTAAAGAGCTTCTGCACAGCAAAAAAAAAAAAAAAACAACCACAGAAACAAACAAAACAAACAAACAAACAAACAAAAAAACACCATCAACAGAGTAAATAGAGAATGTACAGAATGGAAGAAATTTTTTGCAAACTATGCATCTGACAAAGGTCTAATATCCAGCATCTATAAGAAATTTAAATAAATTTACAAGAAAAAAAACAGTTCCATAAAAAAGTGGGCAAAAGACATGAATAGGCACTTTTCAAAAGAAGACATACATGCAGCCAATAATCATATGAAAAAATGCACATCACTGATCATCAGAGAAATGTAAATGAAAGCCACAACGAGATACCCTCTCACACCAGGCAGGTTGTCTGTTATTAGAAAGTCAAAAAATAGCAGATGCAGATAAAGTTGTGGAGAAAAAGGGACACTTATACTCCCACTGTTGATGGGAGTGTAAATTAGTTTAGCCATTGTGAAAGATAGTGTGGTGATTCCTCAAAGACCTAAAGACAGAAATATTATTTGACCTAGCAATCCCATTATTTGGTATATATCCAAAGTAATATATTCTATTGTAAAGACACACGTACATGTATGTTTATTGCAGCACTGTTCACAATAATAAACACATGAAATCAACCTAAATGCTTATCAATGATAGATAGGATAAAGACAATGTGGTATATATACACCATGGAATACTATGCAGCCATAAAAAAACTACCTGGATTATGAAATAATTTGTACAACAAACCCCCATGACACAAGTTTATCTATGTAATGAACCTGCACTTGTACCTCTGAACTTGAAACAAAAGTTAAAAAAAGATAAACAGTTGAAATTAATTTTAATAATTTATTGTGTCTAAAACTCAATATATATAAATATAATTTAAACATGTATCAATAAAATATTAGTGAACTATTAAAAATAAAATAATAAAAATAAAAACTTGCTGAAGATGAAAATAAGCTGCAAACTATTATGTTGTAGTAGAACTGGTCATACCTATTCCAAGAAAAATATGAAGCCAATGACAATTTTAAGTAGAATAATACAAAAATGAGATTTATATTTCATAAAAATGACTTATTTATGGAGAATGAATTGAATAAAGCAAGAATCAAGAAATAAAGTAATTTAGAAAACTAATGGAGGCTTGGTGAGAGTTTAAGTATGGCTTGATGAATTAGAGGCAAGGCTGAATAGAAAAAAATGAAGACAATGCATATTTTGGAGGCAAAATCAATATTTTTGGATTTTGTAGAAAGTCTCAGGAATGTAACACACCAAAAATTTTTCATATTACTGTTTTATAAGTTACTATATATGATGGAACCCTTTACTGATCAGGAGACAATTCTAGACATAAAAATTATATAAATATAAAAGCCATCTCTTTTCACAATCTTTCATCTGAACCAAGCAATAGAAGTAAAGAAATTTACAATACATATCAAGGTTCAATCATTCTAGTAAATCTCTTATGTTTCCTGTAGGAAAGTGATGGGGGGGAACCCTAAAAATACTCACTCAGAGAGTAAGGGATAAAAGTGAGTAAACTTTAGAAGGAGTCCGTGGAATCACAGCAATCTCCTCATCTGGGAATTTTAATGCATTTGAATCCCAGAATGGTACAGGAGCTTCCTTGTTTAGATAACAAAACCAAGGCTAGACAAAAAAAAACTCTGCTGAAGGAGAAAAAAAATCTTTGCAATAACTTGCTATGACCAATTACAACTTTTGTAAAGAGAATATAGTTGGATCATATTTTCTTATCCATTCTGCCAAGCTTGTCTTTTTTTACATGTTTAGATCAATTACATTAATTATTGCTATGTTAGTGCTTAAGTTTGACATTTCATTTGTTTTCTGTGGTTCTCATTCCTCTGTTTCTTTTTAAAAAAAAGTCTTACTTGTATCAATTTAGCAGATATAAGTGCACTTTTGTTACATGGATATATTTCTTAGTGGTGAAGTTTGGGCTTTTACTATAGCCACCACCCACATACATCGTACCCATTAAGTGTTATCTGATCCCTCATTGCCATCCCACCATCCTACTCTTCCAACTCTGCAATGCTTATTATTCTACGTTTTACGTCTATTTGAACACATTATTTAGCTTCAGCTTATGTGAGAACATATGGTATTTGACTTTCTGTTTCTTAGTTACTTCACTTTACATGATCTGTTTATCTTTTATTGCCTTTCTTTTGGGTTATTTCTATATGGAGTTTGGATTCCATCTTGATTAATAATAGCATTTTGAGTATATCTCCTTTGCACATATTTTAGTGGTTGCTCTGAGTTTTAGAATATACACATGTAACATATCAGAGTCTATTGGTAACAATATTTTTTCATTTTGAATGTGTGCATGTGTATGTATGTTTGCATGTGTAGTGTGGAAACCTGACTTCAGTTTAGTTCCCTTTATTTTGGCCACTGGTACATATCATAGCCTTAAAATCAGATGGTGTTATAATTTTTATTTAAATCACCATATGATTTGGGAACTTAAGAGGACAGCCTCTTATAAATACTAATATATATTTTTTTCTTTTTCTATTTTATTTCTTCCTTCAGTGTTCCAAATTTGCTACTTCTACCATTTTCTTTCTGCTAGAAAAATTTCCATTAGACAGTCTTCAGGCCTACTACCAAGTATTTTACATCTTTGTTTGAGAATACTTATATTTTTCTTTCTTCCCTGAAGTACAGTGATGTTGCATATAAAATTTTCAGTTGACAACACTTTTCCTTAACCATTTGAAAAATATCATGCCAATTCCTGCTGACCTCCATGATTTCACATAAGTGCAAACCCAGGAAATTTGAGACAGATCTCAGTTAATTTAGAAAATTTACTTTGCCAAGGTTGAGGACACACCCGTGATAGCCTCAGGAGATCCTGAAGACATGTGTCTAAGGTGGTTGGGGCACAGCTTGGTTTTATACGTTTTAGGGAGACATGAGACATAAATCAATATGTGTAAAAACTATTGCAGTTTCATCCAGAAAGCCTGATGCAACTCAAAGCAAGGCCCTCCCACTGGGGGCTGGGGGCTTCCAGGTCACAGGTAGGTGAGAGACAGATGGTTGCATTCTTCTGAGTTTCTGATAAGTCTTTCCAAAGGAGGCATTCTCAATATGCATCTATCTCTGAAAGCAGAGAAACTATGACTTTGAATAGAAAAGGTAGATTTGCCCTGAATGGTTCCCAGCTTGAAGGAGCCCAAGGTATTTTCTTTTCACATAAGTAATGTGCTATCTTTTGAAATGGTGATTCCCTGTAGATAGTATGATTTTTCTCTCAGTCTGCTTTCAAGGTTTTATTTTTGTTTTAATTTTCTTTAATTTTCTACAGCTTAATTATCATTTTTCCTGACATAGATTTGCTTTCCAAATGAAATTTTAAACAGTTAATTGAAATAATACAATGTGTGTGTGTGATGAGGTAGGTCTTTATTTTATCATTACAACAAAAATTAGATACTTAGGAAAATTCTGAGATATGAAACACTTTTTTTGAGAGAGACACACATAACTTTACTGAAAGACATTAGACAATGTTTAATTTGAGCCATGCAATCTGATAGCAATTTTTCATATCAAATATATTTAAATATTCCTAAATTGTTCTATATATTAGATAAAATTTAAATCAAAATAGCATAATTTATTCCAAAGCTAGAGTAATTAAGACAACATGACATGACACAGAAATCAATGATACAGGAAACAAAACCACTACTGCATGCATTCAGACTATACTTGACATATGCCAGAACCAGCACTTTCAATTTCTAATAAACATATTGCTGTTTAATAAATATTGCTAGTACTATTGGCTATGCATGAATGACAATAGTTTACGTCACTACCTTACACTAGATCAAATAAAAATCAATTACAAATAAATTAATGATATAATTGCAAAAAGAAAAAAAATAACATCTTTGGGCGGGGCACAGTGGCTCACGCCTGTAATTCCAACACTTTGGGAGGCCGAGGTGGGTGGATCACGAGGTCAGGAGATCAAGATCATCCTGGCTAACACAGTGAAACGCTGTCTCTACTAAAAACACAAAAAAATTAGCCGTGCATAGTGGCGGGCACCTGTAGTCCCAGCTACTCGGGAGGCTGAGGCAGGAGAATGGTGTGAACCCAGGAGGCAGAGCTTGCAGTGAGCTGAGATGACACCACTGCACTCCAGCCTGGGTGACAGAGTGAGACTCTGTCTCAAAAAAAAATAAATAAATAAAATAAAATAACATCTTTGAAAAAAATATAGGACAATATACTAAATACCTCAAGGTGGGTTTTTTTTAATCTAAAAATGTCCTAAAACATAAACTTTTGATTTAAAAATCCCTTTAATTGATAAACTTTTTGTATGTTGATCTCAATACCTTTTTTTGGTACTTATATCTAGTTATTTAAACAGTCAAAAAAGTGAAAGAATGCAATATTTCAAATATGGAAATTACATATTTTCAACACATGTAATAAAGCATTGTTTCCATAATATAAAGTACAAAGACATTAAACAATAAAAAACTAATGGAACGAAAGTCAAAAGATTTGAACACGAAGAAATGTTTATGGAAATGGCTTACAACTGTGTGAAAAAAATTAGCAATCAGAATAGCAATCAGGTAGGGGCAAATAATATACCCAGTTATTACCACTTTATACTTAGTAGTACTGTTTACTTTTTACTTTTTAATTTTTGTGAGTATATAGTAAGTATCTATATTTATGTGAGTATATAGTAAGCATATATTACATATATAAATATATATATAATAAGATTTTAACACAGGCATGCAATGTGTAATAAGCACATCATGAAGACTGGGGTATCCCTCCCCTCAAACATTTAGCCTTTATGTTACAAACAATCCAAGTACACTCAAGTTATTTTAAAGTGTAGAATTAAGTTATTATTGACTATAGTAACCCTGTTGTGCTATCAAATAGTAGACCTTATTCATTCTTTTTATTTTTTTGTGCGTATTAATTATCTCTCCTTTTCCTACACCCCTCCTACTCTTTTACCAGCCTCAGTAACCATGCTACTACTTTCTATGTCCATGAGTTCAATTGTTTTGATTTTTATATCCCACAAGTGAGAACATGTGATGTTTGTCTTTCTGTACCTAGCTTATTTCACTTAAAATAATGATCTCCAATTTTATCTGTGTTGTTGCAAATGACTTGATGTCATTTTTTTTTTAATGGCTGACTAGTACAGCCATTTTTTAATGGCTGACATAGTACATTTTCTTTATCCATTCACCTGCTGATGGACACTTAAGTTGCTTCCAAATATTAACTATTGTAAACAGTGCTGCATCAAACAGGATTGCAGATATCTCTTTGATATACTGATTTCCTAGATTCATAGTTTCAAGCCTCAGATTTAAGTTTTTAATTCACTTTGATCTGATGTTTGTGTATGGCAAGAAATGGGGGTCTAATTTTATTCTTCTGCATATGGATTTCCAGCTTTCTCAGAACCATATTGATTTCCTTTCTTTGGGATTGGAATTGCTGGGTCATATGGTAGTTCTATTTGCAGTTCTTTGAGGAACCTCCATACCGTTCTCCATAGTGATTCTACTAATTTACACCAACAGTTCATGAGGGTTCCCTTTTGTCCACATCCTTGCCAGCATTTATTATTTCCTGTACTGTGGAAATAAGCCATTTTAACTGGGATGAGATAATAACTCATCGTAGTTTTCATTTGTGTTTCTCTGATGACCAGTGATATTGAATACCTTTTCATATCCCTCTTTGCCTCTTGTATATCTTCCTTTGAGGAATATCTATTGAAATCTTTCACCAATTTTTTTTATCAGATTGTCAGATTTTTTCCTGTAGGGTTGTTTGAGCTCCATATAAATTCTGATTATTAATCCCTTGTCAGATGGGTAATTTGCAAGTATTTTCTACCTTTCTGTGGGTTGTTTCTTCGCTTTGTCGATTGTATCCTTTGCTATGGAGAAGGTTTTTAACTTGATGTGATCCCATTTGTCCAGTGTTCTTTGGTTGCTAGTGTATTGCTGAAGAAGCTTTTTCCCAGAACAGTATCTTGAAGATCTTCTCCAAAGTTTTTTTTTCTTTTTTCTTTTTTGGTAGTAGTTTCATAGTTTGACATCTTACATTTAAGTCTTGGATTTGATTTTTGAATACAATGAGAAATAAAGGTCTAGTTTCATTATTCTGCATATGGATAGCTAGTTTTCCCAGTACCATTTACCGAAGATACTGTTTTTTCCCTACTGTATATTCCTGGGACCTTTATAAAAAATAAGCTCATTGTAGATGTGTGGATTTCTTTCAGGGTGCTCTGTTCCATTCCATTAGTCTACATGTCTGTTTCTATGCCAGTACCATGCTGCTTTGGTTATTATAGCTCTGCTGAATAATTTGAAGTCAGTAATGTGATTCTTCTGCTTTTGCTCTTTTTGCTTTGGGTGGCTTTGACTATTACGGGTCTTCATACTAGTCACATAAATTTTAGAATTTATATGGGATTTATATAGGTTTCATATAAATTATAGGATTATGTTTTCTATTTCTGTGAAGAATGTCACTCATATTTTTATAGGGATTGTATTGACTCTGTAGATTGCTTTGAGTAGCATGGACATTTTAGCAATACTGATTCTTCCAATCCATAAACATGGAATATTTTTCCATTTTTGGTGTCCTCCTTAATTTATTTCATCAGTATTTTATAGGTGCCATTTTAGAGATCTTTCACTTCTTTGGTTAAGTTAATTTTGTCACAGGATACTTAAGATGTTACTTCACCAGCTGGGAACCTCTGTGGCTGGCCTCGCCTCTGCTTGGGTTTTGCTATGCCCACTGGACTCATTATGCCCACTTGGCCCATTCTGCCCACTTGGCCCAGCGGGCTGCACTCAGCTTGCATCACTCACCTGGATCCCACACCTGAAAAGGGCAGACCAGGTGCAGAATGGCAAAGGGTGTGTGAGCAAGTGAGTGCAGGGTCCAGCCACTGCCCACAGCCAGGTGTGCCAGCTGAGGCAGGGTGGGCAGCTCCAGGCACTGGCACAGGCACCAGCTCTGTGTGAGGCTGCAGTTGAACCAGGTGTACCAAAAGTGGCTTCCACCATAGGCACCAGGAAACATGGTGGCACCTGAAAGCTCAGAGACCCCAGGAACCACAGAGCCCCAAAGAGGGTTTTACCATGTGTCACAGCCCAGGCTTTGGGAGCCCCAAGATCTGGGCTCCCAGAAAGGAAGGAACTCTTCTCTACTTCTCACTGCCTGAATTGTGACAAGCAGGGTGTGAAGGTGTTTCAGTGGAGCATGTTTCAGCCCATTTGTGTTACAGCTTTTTCAGTCCTGCTGCCCTGTTCTGACCCATGACTCCTGGGCTGGCCCAGCCCTGCCACTACTTCCCATTATGAATGGCAGCCATCCAGTACCGTCACAGGGCAGGAGGGTTATAGTGTTATAGCAGATCTGGCTTGGGGAACCCTGAGGTCTGGGCCCCTAGAAGGGTCTCCACTCTTCACTCCCACAGTCTGGAAGTGCGTCACTGACTGTGGCTTGGTGAGCCAGTTAGAAACTTGTTACAGCTCCTGCAGTACATGAGTTCTCAAGTCCAATGTCCAGGAAGAATGAGGTTACAAAGGACAACTCGGGATGAGCAAAGCAGAGAGGAGCTTTACTGACAACAACTCTCAGGAGACCCAAAGTGAGTAGCTCCTTTCTGCAGGCAAATTTTCCCAGAGAGTGTCTGAGTGTGGTTGAGTCTGGGGTTTTCATGTGCTCAGAATGGAGGAACTGCATGCTAACTGGCCCATGGGCAGCTATGAGCAGGCCTGGAAAAAGCACCATTGGCTGAAAAACATCAATGAAGTTCTCACACTGGGTCACAGACTCTCCCCAGATGTGGCAGCCTGGCCCCAAGGTTTTAGTCCATCTGGCTTGAAGGTGGGGTTTCACCAGAGACCCTCCTCTTCCTGCCTATGAACCTGTCTCCCTTCCTCTGACATCAACATGCCATCCACGGCAACCAGGCTGTCCATGACGAGGGGTACTCAGAGGCCTGCGCTGAGCTGCTCTTAGCACCCTGGCCTCTGTCCCATGGAATCAAAGGAGATCATTTTGGAATTTTAAGGTTTAATGATTGCTCTATTGGATTTTGGACTTGCATGAGGCCTGTAGCTTCTTGGTTTGGGCCAATTTCTCCCAGTTGGAAAGGGAACATTTAGCTAATGCCAGATCCCCCATTGTATCTAGGAAGTAACTAACTTACTTTTGATTTTACAGGCTCAGTGGTGGAATTGCCATGTCTCAGATGAGACTTTGGACTTGGACTTTGGAGTTAATGCTGAAATAATTTAAGAATTCAGGGGACTGTTAGGAAAGCATGATTGGTTTTGAAATGTGAAAAGACATAATATCTGGGAGGGGCTGGGGCAGAATGATATGGTTTGGCTCTGTATTCCCACCCAAATATAACCTCAAATTATAATTTTCATAATCCCCACATGTTACAGGAAGAACCAGGTGGAGGAAGTGGTGGAAATTGCTGGGGGTGATTTTACCCATGTTGTTCTTATGATATTGAGTGAGTTCTCATGAGATCTGATGGTTTTATAACCTTCTGGCATTTCACTTGCTTGCACTCACTCTGTCCTGCCAACTTGTGAAGAGGTACCTGCTTCTCCTTTGCTTCCACCATGATTGTAAGTTTCCTGAAACCTCCCCAGTAATGTGGAACTGTAAGTCAATTAAACTTCTTTCCTTTATGAATTACCCAGTCTCTTGTATTTCTTCATATCACAGATAGTCATCTTTGGATTAAATCTGCTTTGTATAACTTTTTGTATTAAATATTGATATTTTTGTCTAGGTTTAGAAAGTTTTCTGTTATTATCCCTTTGAATAAAGTTTCTTTCTTTCTTTCTTCTTTTCTTTCTTTCTTTCTTTCTTTCTTTCTTTCTTTCTTTCTTTCTTTCTTTCTTTCTTTCTTTCTTTCTTTCTTTCTTTCTTTCTTTCTTTCTTTCTTTCTTTCTTTCTTTCTTTCTTTCTTTCTTTCTTTCTTTCTTTCTTTCTTTTTCTTTTTTTTGACAGAGGTCTCGCTCTGTCACCCAGGCTGGAGTGCAGTGGTGCAATCTGGGCTCACTGCAAGTTCCGCCTCCCAGGTTCACGCCATTCTCCTGCTTCAGCCTCCCGAATAGCTGGGACTACAGGCACCCACCACCATGCACAGCTCATTTTTTGTATTTTTAGTAGAAACAAGGTTTCACCCTGTTAGCCAGGATGGTCTCGATCTCCTGACCTCGTGATCCACCTGCCTAGGACTCTCAAAGTGCTGGGATTACAGGCACGAGCCACCGTGCCTGGCCCCCTTTGAATAAACTTTATACTCCTATCTCTTTCTCTAACTCCTCTTTAAGGACAACAACTCTAAGATTTTTTTCTTTTGAGTCTATTTTCTAAATCCTGTAGATATACTTAATTGTTCTTTATTCTTGTTCTGTTTCCTCTGACTGTGCATTTTCAAATAGCCTCTTCAAGCTCACTAATTCTTTCTTGTGCTTAATCAATGCTGCTATTAAAAGACTGTTGCATTATTTAGTATGCCAATTGCATTTTTTAGCTTTAGATTTTTACATGATTCTTTTTAATTATTTCAATCTCTTCATTAAATTTATCTGATAGAATTCTGTATTCCTCATGTTTTCCTGGATGATGTTGATGCTAGTAGATCTTCTTCAGTGTCTGGGCATTGAAGAGTTGGGTATTTATTGTAGTTGTCAGTATCTTGGTTTATTTGTACAACCTTCTTAGGATGGCTCTGCAGATACTTGGAGGAACTTGGGTGTTTGATATAAGCTGTATCTGCTTTAGGGAACACCCAAAGCCCAGTAATGCTGTAATTCTTGCAGAATCATAGAGGTATTGCTTTGATAGTCTTGGACAAGATACAGGTGAATTCTCTGGATTACCAGGCAGAGACTCTTGTTCTTTTCCCTTACTTTCTTACAAACAAATGGAATCTCTCTGTGCTGAGCTACCTAAAGCTGGGAGTGGAGTGATACAAGCTTCCCTTTGGCTACCAGCAGTATAAATGTGCTTAATCAGATCTGAAGCCACCATAGCACTGTATCTCATCCAAGGCTTGTTGTCCTATTCCCAGGTTACTGCCTATGGTTGCCCATTGCCCTGGGTCTCTACACTCAGTCAGTGGCAAAACCAGCCAGACATGTGTCCTTCCCTTTAGGGAAGCGAGGTCTCTGGGCTCTGGGTAGGTCCAGAGGTGCCACCCGAGATTCAGGTACTAGAGCCAGAAACCTTAGAAGTCTACTTGCTGTTCTATTTTACTGCAACTGAGCTGCCACTCCGATTATAAGACAATTTTTTTTCACTCTTTCCTCCCCTTGCCAAAGGCAGACAGGTCTCATCCTGTAGCCACCACCACCCTAGACCATAAGGTGTACTGACAGACTACCAGCAGTATTTCCTTAGGCCCAGGGGCTCCTCAGTCAGCTTGTGGTGAATGCTGCCTGGCTTGGCACTCACCCTTCCGTGAAGTGAACTCCCCTCTGGCCCAGGGAAGGTCCAGAAATGCCATTCAGTAGTCAGGTCCTGGAGTCATGGGCCCCAAGGACTTGCCTGGTACTCTAGTCCCTGTGGCCATGCTGACACTTGAAGCCAGCAAGTCTCAGAGGCTCACCCAAGGACCTTAATGTAGTACCTGGGTATGTCTGCTAGTTATTCAGGGCCCAACGGCTTTTCAGTTAGCAGAAGAAGAATGCTGCCAAACTGAGTCCTGTTCTTTAAGGCAGCAGTTTCCTTTCTGGACCAGAATATGTCTATAAACTTCTTCTGGGACCTAGGGCCTGGAACAGGGGCCTCACAACTCTGAGCACTGTCCTATCCTGCTGTGTCTGAAACAGTATCCAAGGTGTATGACAAACTCTTCCCTTTTCCCTTTCCCCTTCCTTTCCTTCTTCTCAAGTGGAAGGAAGGGTTCCCTTTTGGAGCCATGAGCTTTGCAGCCTGGGGTTATGGGAGGGATGATGCTAGCACACCCTTGGCTGCCTTAGGTGGTACCTCAGTAAACAGCATGCCCTGCAGCTCCCAAGTCCACTGTCTCTGGGCCCCATTCAGCACTAAGACTCACCGAAAGTTCACAGCCCTATGACCTAGACTGCTTTTCAGTTTTACCAGGAGATACACAGCACTTTGGCCCTCAGTAACAAGGTCTGCAAGAACTCAATTTTGGACCACTGGGCTCAGAATTTCCCTCTGGCTAGGGCTGGTTAAAATACTTTCCCTATGGGCAGGCATCAGCCGAGTTTGGTATGGTTTTGCTTTCTGCTCTAACAGAATAGCACTGAGTTCAGATTGCTGTGTTCTCCCTCCCTCAGTGCCCAGAGATGCTCTCCACACCACACCACTGCTGCTAAGGTTAGGGAGGGGAGGCATCAGTGGTTCAAGACTGTTTTGTCTGTCTCTTCAATGTCTCTTTCAGTGCTATAAAGTAAAACCCGGGTACTACAAGTGCTCACCTAAGTTTTGGTTCTTATGAAGGTAATTTTTTTTCTGTATAAATAGTTGTCAAATTGGTGTCCTTGTGGGGAGATGATTGGTGAAGACTTCTATTAATTTTTAAGAAATTCGATATTTCAGGCTGGACGTAGTGACTCATGCCTTTAATCCCAGCACTTTGAGAGACTGACGCGGGTGGATCATCTGAGGTCGGAAGTTTGAGACCAGCCTGATCAACATGGAGAAACCCTGTCTGTACAAAAACAACAACAACAACAAAAACAAAAACATAGCCGGGTGTGGTGGTGCATGCCTGTAATCCCAGTTACGTGGGAGACTGAGGCAGGAGGATCGCTTGAACCCAGGAGGTGGAGGTTGCAGTGAGCCAAGATCACACCATTGTACTCCAGCCTGGGTAATAATAGTGAAACTCCGTCTCAAAAAAAAAAAGAAAAAGAAAAAGAAAAAGAAATTTGATGTTTCAATTTGTTGCTGAGGAAGTGGAATAACTTACTTTTATTTACTGCCAATTCAAATATAAATAATTACAATCCTTTGTAAAATCATTTGATGTTATCCACTTTGAAGATTCATGATTCAGCATTTCAACAATTTGGTATGTATAATACACAAATCCTTGTAATTTTTTACCAAAATCATTTATCTGAATGCTTATAGCATGTGATAACAAATTACAACTCAAATGTACAAGACTAGATGTGTCCATACTATAAATATCATGCAGCAGTGATAATGAATGTACAGAAGCTATGCACATCAAGAAGAATGAATCAAAACAATGTTGAGCAAAAGATGATTAAAACAAATATAATTCCATTTAATCAAGATAAGAAGCTATAGGGCTACATGTACATATTGTATAGCTACATGGAAAATAAGGGATGGCTAACATAACCTCTCGTGTGGAGGAGGGATGGTGGTATAAGTGAAAGTAGCATGTAGATAGAAAAGAAAAATCAGGTTGTATTTTATTTTATATCAGAGAATATCAAAGAAAAGTTTATGAGTTACACAAATATGTTGCAGCCACACACAGGAAAAAATGGGGTGCTACTGAAAAAAGTCATAAATATACTGATGATATTTTATTTCTTAAGCTGCGATATGGTTTGACTATATCCCCACCCAAATATAATCTTGAATTTCCTTGTGTTGTGTGAGGGACCCGATGGGAAGTAATTGAGTCATGGAGACAGGTCTTTCCCATGTTGTTCTCATAATAGTGAACAAGTCTCATGAGATCTGTTGGTTTTAAAAACAGGGAGTTTTCCTGCACAAGCCCTCTTTGTCTGCTACCATTCATGAAAGATGCGACTTGTTCCTCCTTGCCTTCTCCCATGATTGTGAGGCCTCCCCAGTCATGTGGAACTGTAAATCCAATTAAACCTCTTTCTTTTGTAAATGCCCAGTCTCAGGTATGTCTTTATCAGCAGCATGAAAATGGACTAATACAAGCTGAGTCATGGAAATTTGCCTAGTTTATTATTTTATAACAAACTATATATAATGTAATATATAATCTGCATATTATAATATATGATATAATACAATATGTATAATAAAAATATATGTGTACCTCTATGATATATTTGGCAAACATATATGCACTTAGTAGCTGACATAGAGATCAGCTATAGCATTTTTATTCAGAAACAAGTTTTTGTTTCTACCATAATTCATGAATAAAATTCCCCACTATTTTTGTTTTCTCAATGTACTCCCGTCATGTTTAAATATTCACTGTCAAACACACTTGCATGTTTTAAATATTGGTTTTATATCCAGTGGCCATTTCTTCATGTTTCAAAATGTAAATATTGCATGCAAATAATTATTTTTCCTCAATACTGGCCCCCATACATGAAAAAATTAGTTTAGCATTTGTCTAAAGTGTCTTGAAATGAAAAAAATTAGGGAATGGATTGAGGACAATATGGCTGCAATTAGTTGTTTCTGTCCTGTGTTAAACCTAATATAATTCACACTTATATATAACGTATTAAAAAATAAATTCAAATGTATATATGGTCAAAAATAAAAGGATATTATAGTTACAAACATTAAAATCTGATATACTGACCCTCATGTGTCTATGTATATTGAATTGAAATAAAAAATTTGAATCTGGAACAGAGTGTTTGAAATTTAAAAAGTAAGCATTGCCATTTTGGTGAAGGCCCACATAAGTAATACAGATATTGTGTATCGTGAATCTGTGAGAAAAAAAATTAGAATCCCATTGAAGAAAGTAGACTTTTTTTTAATAGCAGGATGCAAGACCCTTCCTATATGGAGATAACAAAAGGAGATAGAAGCCTAAAGCTGCAAAATCCAAAACTAAATCCTTGGTAAAAGGTAAACTAGAATAAAGCTAAATCCACAGAGGGAGACCACAGGAGAGACCACAAGGGAGACCATGTCTCACACAATGAGTAGGTGAAAACTTGGGGAAAACAAAATAAAGCTTAGAAAATTGACAACCACAAACCACATGTGAGTTTGTGACCTAAATACAAAATAACCTCAGATCCAACAACCTTGGAAGCAAGGAGCTGTTTTAAAATGTTTATCTTGTTTCTTAGTAAGCCAGATACCTAGTAAACCAAACAAAAGCCCTCCTAGAGGACTTCTTTCTTCCAAGAATTGCCACAGGTAAAGTTTGATCACACATGATCGCCCAATAAAGCATCTCAAGGAACATGGGGAAACAAGAATCTGTAATGGAGAGCTGGCAGAAACAATCCTCAGATAAATAAGTATGGAATCATCAGGTTCAGAATATAATACTCACAAGTGCGCAAACTCACAAACATTTGAGAGACTCAATTGTGTGCCAAAATAAGTGCCTTAGAGAAGAATGTTTATATCACCAAAAAATATATAACTTGAAATATGTCTCAGAGTAGAGTGATGACTTACAGTAGAGCGGTTTGCTTTTGATGTACAATCCTATGTACTTTTCTTCACTCAACACCTCTCATCCCTTCCTGTGATACCCTGTCCTCAATCTGATTTTGGGAAAGGGTTGATACAAAGAAACCTTGGGAATTGTGCATATTATGTCAATAATTTTACTTCAGAATGACTCTAATACTTTACACAAAAATCTCCTGTCTTACTGACTAATGACTGAACGTTAAGTTCAGGAAAGCGTATGATTCAGACTAACAGAATCTAAATATTTTAGTAAATATTGTGTATGATAATTGAGCTAAAAGTTTTGTTTTGTCAGTATTATCAAATGGGGTCTAAATTTTATTATTCCAACTTGCATTTATGGAACAAATAAGCTGAACAAAGTTATGGTCAAAAATGAGTATTTTGGAAATCATCTGATGTGTGGCCTGAGATATCATTCCCAGGTGTAAATTCCAGAAACATTCTTTAGGAAATTGTTTTTATATCTCAAACAGAAATGAACTCCAGCATCCAGTTGTTTGAAGAAATTATAATATACTGTAATCAACACATTAAAGGGTTAGCTCCACTAGGAATAAGGAGACCCCTTTACATTTTTAATATTAGAAAGCCACAAATGTATATTTGATTTTCTTTCTCACCTAAATGCTAGTGAGAAAGTTTTAGGTAACTCACAAGGGATTATTTTTCAAGACCTAAGTTTTAATTTATGTTTATATTTTCTATTTTAATACATTATTATTATTAGAGATAGTTGTCAGCGATTATTAAGTTTCTCTTGGGTAATTTGATGTTTTTTTCTGATATTCATTAGTTTCTATCCCTATTTCTATTTTTTTCTCTATACCTTCCTTTTAATGCCATAATCTTTGCCCCTTAAAGTCCTTATATTTTTGCAGTCGCCTTGCTTTGTGTGTGTATTTGTGTATATCACCTGTGGTTGTGTGTCGTTGTCTAGGTGTGCATCTGCTTTTGTGTGTAGGCATTATGCACATATTTGTGTCTTTATGTGGCTTGCATGTGTATATTTGTGTGCTCTATAGATTTGTGTGCATATGTGTTTGTATGTGAAACATGTTTTCATGTATGTGAATGTGTTTGTATGTACATACCTGGACACTGGACCATGGAGTGTATGACTATGTATCTGGTCTCTTTATATATATATATATATATATGTGCACTTTTGTGTATGTGAGTTTCTGTACAAGTGTGTGTATGTTCATGTGTATATACATGCATGTGTGTTTATGAATATGTGCTACATGTATGCCAGTATATATTTGCCTATGCTTGTATATGTACTTCCTTTCAGTTTTATGTTCTTGCTTGATTTTATGTTTTTTATTGAGCATATGTCTCAATTTTTAATTTGGCAACATTGCTTTTGTATAATATCTAATAATTTTTATTGCAGATATGTCCTTTCTTGTGAAGGCTAACTCTACTTTCTCAGGAGAAATGATTCTTTTTAATCTTTTTGAAGGTACGAACCACACATTTTCTAGGTTCCTCTCCTGCTCTAAACGATAAATTGTGTTTGAAGGGAGTTATTTCCTCAATGCTAGAGCCGTATTCCTAAAGGGGAATCCTCACATTTATTTCAATAGATCATTGGTTTTTGCTGTTGTTGTTGTTGTTTGTTTGTTTGTTTTCCCAATTTTACTACTTGGGCTTTCTGCTTGTTATGTTCTTTTCTCTGCTATGGAAAAAGATCATCAAAGTGTTAATTTTTTTTCCCCTCTCCTTAATGGACTCTTTGTGATACTCACAATTCATTGATGTTAGCAGATTTTTATTCCATTGCTCACTAATCCCTTCTTATTATGTTGCTATGTCACTTGAAAACAGTGTGAGTTTGTTTCCTGATTGTCTTGAGTCCAATTTTATTTAATTTTAAGTAGAAATTTAATAAAAATTTTGTCTGCCATTTTTTAAAATAAGGATTAAGGATTAGAAAGAATTGCAAAACTTTGTGGCTATTATGATCTTACAAATGACTCATATACTGGAAAATAAAAGGAATTTCACTTAAAAAATATGGATATAAAAATCGTTTTGAGAGGGAGAGGACCAAATCTATATTTCATATAATTATGACTTAAAATATCATGCTGTATTTGGGAAAATTATTCTTTGTTTAATTGTGGTACAAATGATCATATAATGTTTTTTATTTGAGGTATGAATGACCTTTCATGTTACTGTTATCCACTGTCTCAATTCCACTTCCTGAAAACTGCTAGCTTCTTCCTGGTACATCGTGTATGTCCTTAGTATGTGTCTGTCTATATTTGTCTTCTGACTGTTTTCTGTCAACAGTATCACATTTTGCTTCTGTATGTGTTTCTGAAAACTGTGGCGTGTTATAGTCAATTCAGTGATTATGTTAATGGAGACTATGGATTAAACACAAGGAATATCATGAAAGTTCCTACAAGAAAATGAAAAAGCTTACTTATCAATAGTTTTGTAAAGCAAAGGAGAGAATCAGTCTAAGAAATGAGTAAAATGAAAAAAGTTGTTTAGAAATCCTAAGTGTCAATTACTTAACTGACAGGATAAGAAAAGCAAGGGTGGAGAAAAGGGTTGTCTTCAATTTTGACATGTTAAGGAGTTTGGAATACTAGTCATACATGCAACCAAACTTGTTTAGGGGACAGTTGTACAAAGGCTAAACTGATATTCAGTAGACACGATCAGATTAAATACAGTTTTCAACTGCTGTGTTTGTTAAATACTTTCTTCTTTTACCTCTCTGTAGCTTTCAATAGGCCTTAACAACTGAAAAGCAAGATGACTGTCCAAGGCACAATTTATAACATAAGGAATCTAGCATTTGGCCTTGTTGAGAAGCCCAAAAGTGCAAAATATTGCACCAAGGTATTACAACAATGCTAAGGCTAATTGACCATTTGTACCTGGGGCAATATCTGAAGATACTTTTTATTTTCACAACAGTAGAGTGGCTCCAGTCTTCTAGTGAGTAGAAGACAGAAATGCTGCAAAATATTTTACAATGCACTGGGTAGCCCACGCAACAAAGCGTTATGCAATCCAAAATGTTTCAAGTGCTGTTTTTGAGAAACTTTTACCTATAGTGATTTAGAAATGACAAAATCAAAGAAAAAGAAGAGGGAATAGGAGAATGAAGGGAGAAGAGGGAAAAGAGTGAAAGAGAATGAGGAGTGGGGAAGGGAAACATCTCTATATTTGAAAATATTTCAATCAAATCATGATCTAATAAAGTCATTTAAAGCTATTTGGGCACAGATTTTTATTTTAAACTGCAGTAATAGTATGCCATTTATATACCTATTAAATAATGTGTTACATACATTCATATATACACACATGCATGGATAAAAATACTACTAATAATATTCAGCAACATACTTTATTATACTGATCAATGGAAACTTCCTCATATATATTTAATGAGAATATAGATAATAATATGAATCCAGTAATTTATGATATGTTTGTTTATTGAGTTAGTAATTTTTGTCATGCCTTTTGGTAGAGATGAAGCATGCTGACAGAGATGCAATAGTTAATAGTATCAACAGCGATCAAATAATTAGATTATGTTTATATGCAAGTCTTTGAAAACTAAGAAGAAAGGTGGCTTTCTTAGACTCAAAATTTCAAAGCATACATTAAATATAGCAGAAATCCAGATTCAATTACATAATAATTATAGGTGGGTAAGGAAAAATCAACTCCCAGTAATCATAAATGAAGTGGAGTGCTCATTTTTGTGCATAAATATTAGAAAAATGTCCGACTCTGACATATTTAGTAACTTCTTAATTTCCGAGTATTCTTTCCCATGTACTTATTATGACTGATCATTTCATTTGATTAATTAAATTTTAGATGATGAGTTATTAGGTGTATTTCATACAGCATTAATTTTGTATATGTTGTCATTTTCTTGTAGATGGGAAACTTAAATGATAGCTCTCATTTTATCTTGCAGCAGCCACTTCTTGGTTAGAGTATTTCTCTAAAAAAACTACAAGAACATTTGTTCGGCCGGCGCGGTGGCTCACGCCTGTAATTCCAGCACTTTGGGAGGCCGAGGCAGGCGGATCACAAGGTCAGGAGATCAAGATCATCCTGGCTAACACATAAAATCCGGTCTCTACTAAAAATTCAGAAAAATTAGCCATGCGTGGTGGCGGGCACCTGTAGTTCCAGATACTCCGGAGGCTGGGGCGGGAGAATGGCATGAATCCGGGAGGCGGAGCTTGAAGCGAGCTGAGATAGCACCACTGCACTCCAGCCTGGGCCACAGAGTGAGACTCCATCTCAATAAATAAATAAATAAATAAAATTACATAGACTATCCATAGAGAAACTATCAATTTCATATTAATTCTATTTCAGTACAATCTAAATAGTCAAAATAAGAAGTTGAAAACCTAATTTCTTTTTTTTTTTTTTTTTTTTTTTTGAGACAGAGTCTTGCTCTGTCGTTTAAGATGACTGACATGTCCTGGCTAGTTATTCTTTCGAAAATAGGGTATTAATTACAATTATGGAAGAATGACATAAATAATTTCAACTCAAAAATGAAAATAAATATAATTTGTTACATGACAAAGGAAATATTTCTTTTATAAAAGCAATCTCAGTGGTTTGTACAGCTAGTGTAAAAATAATGAAAAGTAATAATATTTGCTTTTTGTGATCCCTGAAAAACGGTCCCTGCAAAAGATAATGATCTATTCTCTAGATCTATAAATATCACCTTATATGGAAAAGTCTTGCAGCTATGATTAAAGATCTCGAGATGAGTGAATTATCTTGATTTATCAAGTAGGGTCCAAAATGCGGTTAAATATTCTTTTTTTTGTTTGTTTGAAACGGAGTCTCACTCTGTCACCCAGGCTGGAGTGCAGTGATGCAATCTTGGCTCACTGCCAGCTCCGCCTCTCAGGTTCAGGCCATTCTCCTGCCTCAGCCTCCTGAGTAGCTGGGACTACAGGCGCCAGCCACCACACCTGGCTAATTTTTTTTTTTTTTTGTATTTTTAGTAGAGATGGAGTTTCACCATGTTAGCCAGAATGGCCTCCATCTCCTGACCTTGTGAACCGCCCCTCTCGACCTCCCAAAGTGCTGGGATTACAGGCGTGAGCCACTGCGCCCGGACAATATTTCTTTATATGAGGAAAGCAGAGGGAGAAATGACACACTCAGAGAAGAGAAGCATATATGAAGGATATGACTAGTGAGAGGAAGAGATTGGAGTGATGTGGTCACAAATTAATGTATGCCAGCAGCTAGAAGCTGGAAGAGGGAAGGAATAAATTCTCCCCAAAGCCTCTAGGAGTGCAGCAATGCCAAAACCTTGCTTTCACCCAGTGATACTGATTTTAGGCTTCAGACCTTTAGAACTTTTAAAAAATAAATTTTTATTGTTTGAAGCACCCGTTTGTCATAACGTTATGATATCCATAGGAAATCAATAAATCTTAGTATTTGCCAACTTCCTTATTCTGCTTAAAATTGTATAATTGTTTTCTTTTGAAACTTTCAAAGGAAACTTTATTTTATAAACTTTACTAGTTTCTAATTCTCATTAAGTAGATGTCTGAGTTTAAAATTTTCTTTTGGTGCCGGGCGCGGTGGCTCACGCCTGTAATCCTAGCACTTTGGGAGGCCGAGACGGGCAGATCACGAGGTCAGGAGATCAAGACCATCCTGGCTAACATGGTGAAACCCCGTCTCTACTAAAAATACAAAAACAAATTAACCGGGCATGGTAGTGAGCACCTGTAGTCCCAGCTACTTGGGAGACTGAGGCAGATGAATGATGTGAACCCGGGAGGTGGAGCTTGCACTGAGCCGAGATTGTGCCACTGCACCCAGTCTAGGTGACAGAGTGAGACTCCATCTCAAAACAAAAAACAAAAAACAAAAAAATTGTTTCTTTTGGTATAGGGCGGCAATTTGGATCAATCTTGTTTACACAGGAGTCACTAAGATTTTAAAATTTCAGATCATTTCCTTAACTTTTTATAGCATTTTATTAATAACAGAGAATCCCTAAATAATTTTTTTCTATTTTATTAAATTATAATAAAAACAAAAAATCATATATTTAAGAAATACAACATGATGCTTTGATATATGTATACCATTGTAAAATGATTACTACCATCAAACAAATTAATACATGCATCACCTCTATAGTTACCTTTGAGTGGCAAGAACATGTATGATTCCCTCTCTTAGTGAATTTCAAGCATACAATATAGTATTTTTAACTACAGTCACTATGCTGTATATTAGACCTCCAGAACTTATTCAATCTGCATAACTGAAACACTATCTCTTTTGAACAACATTTCCTGACTTCCACCAACCTCCAGCCCCTTGCAAAAACCTTCCTGCTCTCTGCTTCAGTTTCACTTTTTTGGATTTCACACATACATGAGATCTTGCATTATTTGTTTTTCGGTGACTGGCTTATTTCACTTAGCATAGTGCCATGCAATTTCATTTATGTTGTAGCAAATATCAGTTTCCTTTCTTAAGGCTGAACATGCACCATTTTCTTTATTTATTCCTCCGCTGATGGACAGTTACATTGATTCCATATCATGGATATTGTGAATAATGCTAATATGAACATGAGAATGAAGATATCTCCTCCATATAATGATTTAATTTTCTTTGGATATTGGACACAGAGATAGTATTTCTGAATCACAGAGTCATTCTGCTTTTAATTTTTTGAGGAACTTACTGTTTTCAATGATGGTTGTACTAATTTACATTTCCACCAACATTGTACCAAGTTTCCATTTTCTCCACACCCATGCTAATCTTAAAATTCATGTAGAAACACAAAAGACCCAGAATAGAAGCAAAGAGAGCAAACGTGGAGGCAACATACTACCTGATTTCAAAATATACTACAAAGTTATAACAATCACAGCAGCATGATATTGTCATAAAGACAGACATGTAGAACAATAGAACAGAATAAGGAGTCTAGAAATAAATCCACCCACTTATCATCAATGGATCTTTGACAAAAATATCAAGAACACACAATGGTGAAAAGACCATCTCTTCAATAAATGGTTTTGGGAAAACGTGGATATCCACATGCAGAAGAACAACATTGGTACCTTATCTCACACTATACGCAAGCATCAAATCAAAATGCTTGAACTTAAGGTCTGAAACTGTAAAATTACTGGAAGAAAATTGAAGGGAAAAGCTTCTTTTTTTTTTTTTTTTTTTTTTTTTGAGACGGAGTCTTGCTCTGTCGCCCAGGCTGGAGTGCAGTGGCCGGATCTCAGCTCACTGCAAGCTCCGCCTCCCGGGTTTACGCCATTCTCCTGCCTCAGCCTCCCGAGTAGCTGGGACTACAGGCGCCCGCCACCGCGCCCGGCTAGTTTTTTGTATTTTTAGTAGAGACGGGGTTTCACCGTGTTAGCCAGGATGGTCTCGATCTCCTGACCTCGTGATCCGCCCGCCTCGGCCTCCCAAAGTGCTGGGATTACAGGCTTGAGCCACCGCGCCCGGCCAACACTTTTATCTATTAACATTAATAGAAACCTTCCTTCAGTAAACTCATGAAAGTCTCAGATATTTTCATACTAAATAAGGAATGTTTCACCCTTTGTTTGTGTGGATGTATGTATTCATTAATTGGGAGAACTGAAAGGATTGAACAAACAGGCAAAACTAGAATCCTTTCAATTAAGTGCAGTTACTAACCATTTGTCAACCTAGGCCTGAAGCTATGTGATCAAACAGACTAAATTGTAATCCACATATTCTGCTTTGTTTCAGTTATCTTACATCCAACACACCACAAGAATGGAAAAGAATATATAGCAACAATTTTTACTTACTCTTTTTAATATTAAAAAAATAGCAGCAGAAAAGGTCAATTACTCACAAGCTGGAACTGGAATTTCTTTTTAAATTGGAATGCATTCCCTCTCCAAAGCAAAACAATATCCGATTTCTGTTAGCAAGAAAAAAGAATAGAATAAATATCAAACGGCAAGTATGTGTCCACCACTGTTCCAAATCCTAGATTACAACTACAAATACTAATTTGCATAAAAATTAGAACTCTTAAAATTCCTAGTAACTTTGATAGTGGCGTACCGTGATTAATTTTATAACAAATTTCACTTTTTTGTTTTCACTATAATTTTGCCTGCACTATCTTTATGAAGTCTTAGAACCAATACTGGAAAAAGTCTACTCCTCATGTTTTGGTTGGGATTGATATAAAAGTAATATGATTTTGCCTTGCATTTTTATCGAAGCTTATTTATGTCTCCACTGTGCATTTTCAATTCTAACTTATTTTCTTGCCCCACATCCTCATCAATATACATCTTGAACCTATCTATGAAAGAGATAAAGCCAGGAGGGTGTCACTGTGAAGTTCCCTCTCATTTTCTATTTCCTAATTTTGACTGTCCCTTGACAGCTACTTAGGGCACCAGAGGCCATTTATCTTGAGCACAACTCAAGACAACTGTTCAATTGCAAGTGGCTTATACTGAAGGTTTGAGATCCAGTAGAGAAGTGTAAAGTCAGACAGAGAAGGGAAATCAGCTGATAAAGAGGATGTTATCATAAGCTACCACTAAGCATGACTTGATTTTTTTATCCTTAACAGAATTTTGATGAAAGAATGTAAAACTCTTATCACAGCTCATAGCTATCCCAGTCAAAGAGGTCTGTTTATTTCCATCAGTGTTTTGTCAAAGTCTGCTTTGAGGGGAGAGGGTAGTAATTCACTCTGGCCTCTCACATATGCAAGAGGATAGCAAAGTGGTGTGTCTAGCACACCACACTTTCTGCTTTATAGTTTTTCTGAGTTTGAAAGCAGAATGGTGACCTGGCATAGGTGGATAATCAATTAAAAAACAGAAAGACAACAATGGTTAGGAAAAATGAGGAGCACAGGCTGTATCAAATGTATCCATCCCATGTTCTACTTAGGTCCTTTTTTTTTGGCCCTTTCTTTATAATTAGGGGACAAACTATATTATCTGGCCTCAATTATTTCCTATGAGGATAAAATGTCTTTTATTCTTCCAAAGGAAAACGAAAAGTTTTAAATTTAAAGGATTTCCCTCAAAGTGATGGCCATGTGTAATTTTCTTAAAGGCTAAGGTGAGAGAGCTAGTAACAAAAACTTTACAGCCTCCATTGCTGCAGCTGTTCCTAAGGCTGCAATTAATACTAATAATCTTCTTCTTCTATTGCACATTTAAATGCCATTGGCTCTCCATATCTCACCTGATAAGTTGTTTGCCTGGCAGGATAATCCAGACTATCATTCTCCAAGTGCTCTCAGTTGCACTGTTTTTATGGTTTTGAGATTACAATAGTTTGGCACACCTAGTCATTATCACATATGGAGGTAGCAGTAATGTTACAATGAATCTCGGGTTTCACATTTAATCCTCCCAGCTTTCACTGTGTAATAGCAACCATATCTCCTCCTTGCAACCAGAATCAATTACTTCAATGCAGTGCTGGGCAGGTAGTCTTCATAACTTCCAGTTTGCTGAAACCATTATTGTCTATTCTGCTAGAATCGTCCCTAACACCACCCTCAGATGTGAATATTTCTAAAATAGCAAAGACTGAGATTATAATATTTAGAATAAAAATCATTAGATGCTTTAGCAAGAGGACCTATTACCAATTCCACAACTAAGTTCCAGGAACTATGTATACTAGCTCTAAGTAACACAGTGACTTTTATTTGATCCCAGATGCATGCTGTATCCTGAAAGGTAATGCCCCCACAGTACAGAGTTCCCTAACCAAGTCTTCAGAAGTGTAATCCAATTTATATCAGGGTGATTATTTCTGTGTTACTGGCTACATCGAAACACAAGAAAATCAGATTTCTATGATCTTATTATCACACCTCCTTTTCTGTAAAATGAAAAGTTTGGTCATAGGTAATGTGTAGAACACATTCACAGATAATCCTAATATTCAGATGGTGCTAATGGCAAAGGCGTCACCTTTTAAGTCTTGATTATAGCCATTAATATTTCCACTCAGCCCTTTGACTCAGTAAATTAGATAACATCTACTTCCTAATAGGCAACACAAGATATATGGTCAGTTAATATAGCATTACTATTTCATCAGCTGTACTGAAGTCCTACTAGAATATCATATTTATATTTTTCATAGAAGATATTTCTCTACTGCAGAAGTCTTGATGGCTTTGCCCCCAAATCCTAAGATATATGTCACCGGTAGCTTCTAAGATGCCCATGAATGATTTATGTCTCCTGATATTCCCAATGTCTAATCCTATCCCTCTGAGTGTGGGCTGGATCTTGTGACTCATTTCTAGAAATTACACTGCTTTGAGAGTTATGAGATATAACATCTGAAATTGGGTTACAAACCAAGTCTGGCTTCCATCTTGTGTGCTCTCTCTCAGTCTCTTTCTCTCACTTGTACAGAAGAAAAATTATCTACCATGCTGAGAGCTGCCCTCTGGAGAGACTCATGTGGCAAGAGAGGTCTTTGACTACAACAAATCAGAAACTGGGGTTGTCATTCCAAAAGTTAATAAGAAATTGACAATGGCAATGTAAATAATCCTGAGTACATCCCTTCTTCCACTTGAGCTTTCGGATGAGACCAGTTCCGGAGCCTTGTGAGAGAAAGAATAAGTACCTAGCAAAGCCATGGATAGAATCCTGACCCACAGAAACACTGAGATAATAAACTTTTATTGGTTAAAGCTACAGAGGTTTGAGGTAATTTTTACACAGCGACAGATAATGAATACAAGTTTTGTACTTCAACTCTCCTGTTGGGTTTTGCCAGAAATATCACAATATCTTGTCTACCAGATACTTTTAGTTACCTCACATCCATGGGATCATGATACTCAAAAAGCAAAGTGACTTGCACTGCAGCCTGGACTTGATACAGAGTCATTTCTTGCTCTGAACTCTACTGAAAATATAACTGTCCAGATAACTCAATAGTGGGACATAGCATATTCAACATCAATGTGTCATACATCTTAAAGGCAAGGAAACTCAACAATTATTGAGCATCTTTCAGTGGTGTGATAGGCAAGATTCAGCATTGTATTTTTTGTTTTTTTGTTTTTTTGTTTTTTTTTTGAGACGGAGTCTCACGCTGTTGCCCAGGCTGGAGCGCAGTGGCGCGATCTCGGCTCACTGCAAGCTCCGCCTCCTGGGTTCCCGTCATTCTCCTGCCTCAGCCTCCTGAGTAGCTGGGACTACAGGCGCCCGCCACCGCGCCCGGCTAATTTTTTGTATTTTTAGTAGAGACGGGGTTTCACTGTGGTCTCGATCTCCTGACCTTGTGATCCGCCCGCCTCGGCCTCCCAAAGTGCTGGGATTACAGGCTTGAGCCACCGCGCCCGGCCATCAGCATTGTATTTTTTACTTTAGCAGGAATATCATTGATATGTTCCTGATGACAGGATCCTAAAACCTCACCTAACGGCAGACGTCCTAATCTCCATGGGTTTTTTTCCAAACTCTGGTTCACATATTTCCTACAAAGTTTTCTTGTTTAATTGCAACTTCTGAGTTACCAGTTAATATTATCAAATTAACATGATATCCAGTTAACATGCTGTCATAATTTAAGTTCTCTATAGGAAAAAGCTACAGAATAATATAAATTATATCCCTGTGAAGTATATGAGCACAGAAACCTGGAGAGCTGATAGTACTGACTTAAGTGAATAAAAGTATACTGCTATCTCTGTCATATATTTTGATCATTCTTTTTTTTTTTTTTTTTTTTGAGATGGAGTTTTACTCTTGTCGCCCTGGAATGAAGTGATCTCGGCTCACTGTACCCTCTGCCTCCTGGGTTCAAGCAATTCTCCTGCCTCAGCCTCCCAAGTAGCTAGGATTACAGGCGTTCACCACCACAATGGGCTATTTTTTTGTATTTTTAGTAGAGACGAGGTTTTACCCTGTTGGGCAGGCTGGTCTCAAACTCCTGACTTCAGGTGGTCTGCCCCCTTCAGCCTCCTAAAGTGCTGGGATTACAGGAGTGAGCCACCATGCCCAGCCTTGCTCATTCTTAATGATGAGCATGGACATGAGAGTACTGGCCAAATAAATACCAATATATCAAGTATAATGCACTTAATGAAATTTGTTGAATGATTCCAGTAAATATATTACATTTTCCACCACAGTTAAATTTGAGATTACAACATGACTAAATTCATGATAGTGTGTAGTCATTTGCTGTGAGACAGCTGAATTTATAGAGGCAGATAAATAAATTCAACAGAGATGAATTAGGACAATAAACTTTGCAAATTTCACATCTATGTTGGTAACATTTGTCTCTACAATCCCTCACATAACACATCACTGATTTTTGGTTACTGTCAAGCCACAATTGGTTTACAGTTTTAAGGGTTTCAATTTGTTCTTCCTACTGTAATAATCCTTTTTCTACAGATCAAGAACAAATGCTAGTATTCAACCTGCTGGTAACTATGTCTGTCTAATTATATATTAATGAACCAGGACAATTAGCTCAAGATCCCTTTAGACACCTTCTGAAAACTTTACCTACTTTTTAATATTCATTAGTTCTCATTCTAATTTTGGATCATGATGATGTTTTGAGTCATTAGGCATTCGTGTTAGTTTGGAGTTTATATTTAAGAATCTGAATCCTTAAAAACTCAGGATATTTCCTTTTCTAAGTATGTATTTGCCGTGGGAAAACCATTACCCATCTATTTGAAAAGAATCAGAGAAATAAATTAATTAATTTAGGTGAAGTTACAGAGTTCCTCCTCAAAGTGTTATTTGTTCCACAAATATTGATCTCTGGCACTGTGGGTTCTGACCTGAGAAATAAAGTGGACTGTGAGGTTTGTCGTGGGTAATATCAGATACCTGCTTCTTAGCTGTCAAGGTTTTATAATTATGCAAATTAAGGAGCACTTTGGGTGGCTTCTCTTTATGATGCCTCTGAAAAACCATGATCTATTAGCAACCACTTAAGTTATGATTCTACTTGGCTTTGCAAATTACATAATATGCTAGAAGATATACACACATACACACACACACATTTGGAGTAGAGGAGAGAGAAAGAGAGAAGCAAAACAGAGTTGTAGCAGTTGCTGTAGTTATAGGTTTTATGAGTGCTGGCTGTGTAAGATAGCCAGACTAATCTTCATGGAAAAAGTTACATCCAAGCAAAGATTGAAAGGGAGGAAATTGGTCAAGTGATAAGTAGCTATCAGGAGTTAGAGGCTTCCCAACAGACAAATAGCTAACGAAAATGTCCCAGGACAGGAATGGTTTTTTTACATTTGCAAGATTAGCAGGACCAACATAATCACAGTGACTCCACTGTGATAAGTAAGATAACGGGCCATGAGGGGAGATGTCAATTTGTGTACTACCTTGCTGACCATTTTAAGGTATTTGAGTATAATGCTGTCTTAAAATAATAGTAATACATCTGAATGAGAGATAGAAGAGACAGAATTGTGCTTAAGAGCAAGAACTCTGTAAGCATTGCACCCACCTCTAAACACTTGATATTTTCTTATCGGTTGAGAAACTTTAAGCAGTTTTTTATTTAAGAAAAATATGTAATTGACAAAGACTGAATACGTTCAAGGTGAACAATGTGATAATTTGATATATGTGTATACTGTATAATGATTACCATCAATAAATTTAATTAATGCTTCTATCACCCATGCTGTACATTATAGCCCCAGAAATTGTTCATCTTATAACTGAAAGTGTGTGCTTTGAGTAACATCTCTCTGTTTCCTCCATTCCTCATTCCTTGACAATTACCACTCTATTATTTGCTTCTATCAGTTACACTTTTTAAGATTTTAGATTTTATATAGAAGTTACGTTATGCGATATTTGTCTTTTTGTATTAGCATAATGCCCTCCAGGCTCATCTGTGCTGTTGCAAATGAGTTTTATTCTTTTTATGGCTGAATAATATTGCATTGTATACATATACTGTGATTTCCTTATTCATTCGTTCATTGATGGACATTTGTTTCTGTATTTTAGCTATTCTGAATAAGGCTCCAATGAACGTGGGGATGCAGATATCTTTCTGAGATACTTTTTTCATTTTCTCTGGATATATACCCAGAAACGGGATTGCTGAATTATACAGTAGTTCTATTTTTATTGTGTTGAAGAGCCTCCATATTATTTTCTATAATGGATGTACCAATTTACATTTCCACCAACAGTGTTCAAGGGTTCCCTTTTCTCCACACCCTCATCAGTATTTGTCATGTCTAGTCTTTTTCATCATAGTCATTCTAACAGGCATGAAGTAATACATCATTGTGGTTTTGATGTACATTCAATTAGTAATGGTGAGTACATTTTTATATGCCTATTTGTCATTTGTATATTTTGTTCATATAAATGTTTATTCAGGTTCTTTGCCCATTTTAATTTAGGTTATTTATTTTTTTGCCGTTAAGTGAGTTTCTTGTATATTTTTATATTAGTACCTTATCAGATATACGGTTTGCAAATATTGTCTACCATTCCACAGGTTGCGTTTTCTACCATTCTATAGATTGCATTAATATTTTATGTAGAATAATGCATGACCATTCTTTTTGTTTTTCCATACATAATTTTGAATATCTGTTTTAAAGAGCCTTTTTAAAAAAAACAGATTCAGAGAGTATAAGTGAAACCTCCTGAAGAGTCTTCCTGCCCACTGTGCAAAGAGCACAGCAATGCAGTAAAGAAAGAGTTTACTAGACATGAGGACAGCCAGGCCATGTGGGAGACAAAGTTATTACTCAAATCAATCTCAACAAAAGCTCTTAGGTTTAAGGTTTTTTTCAAACCCAGTTTGCAGGAAGGGGTGAGGTGGCTAGGAAATGGGTGCTTGCTGCTGATTGCTTGGGGCAGAGATTAAATCTCAGGGGGTCAAGGCTGTCTTCTTGAGATGAGTCGCTTCTGGGAGGGACCCCAGGAGTGGTTTGCAAGTCCAAATGGAGACATCAGGTGTCAGCCCTGCAAAAAACCTGAGAAGATTTCTCAAAAGGCAGATCCACAATCATGATGTTATCTGTAGGGGTAATGGGGGAAGTTGCATGTCTTGTGAGCATCTACACCCTAGCAGAATTCAGGCTCCTGAGTTATGCCTAGCCTGGTGGTCTCTCATTAGCTTTACAAAGGCGGTTGAGTTTTGGGGAAGGCTATCATCATTTAAACTATAATGTAAATGTCTTCCAAAGCTAGCTTGGCCTAAGCCCAGAAATAATTAAGGCAACTTTAAAGTTAAAGGCAAGAGACAGGGGGTTGGCTAGATCAGATCTTCCCCACTGCCATAATTTTCTCACTGATACAATGTTTGCAAAGGTGGTTTCACAAGTTCAGTTTTGTTACATGGATACATTGTGTAGTTGTGAAGTCTGGGGTTTTACAGCACCATTTGCCCAAATAGTGAATATTCTACCAGATAGTAATTTTTCGATCTTCACCCCTCTCCACCCTCCTACTTTTTGGAGTCTCCAATATCTATTATTTACTCTGTATGTCTATTGCCATGCGTGTCCCTGTGAAGAGACCACCAAACAGGCTTTGTGTGAGCAATAAAGCTTTTTAATCACCTGCGTGCAGGTGGGCTGAGACTAAGGGAGATAGGGGTGAGGCCGTTTTATAGGATTTGGGTAGGTAGTGGAAAATTACAGTCAAAGGGGATTGTTCTCTGGCAGGCAGGGGCGGGGGTCACAAGGTGCTCAGTGGGGGAGCTTCTGAGCCAGGACAAGGAATTTCACAAGGTAATGTCATTAGTTAAGGCAGGAACTGGTCATCTTCACTTCTTTTGTGATTCTTCACTTGTTTCAGGCTATCTGGATGTATTCGTGCAGGTCACAGGGGATATTATAGTTTAGCTTGGGCTCAGAGGCCTAACATCTATGTATACCCATTGTTTATCCATCACTTATAAGTGCAAAAATGCAGTGTTTAACTTTACTTGTTTGTTTATTTATTCTGTATATCTATGTATACCCATTGTTTACCCACCACTGTTACCAGGGGTCCTTGCTCCCAGAGCTCCCAAGATGGTGGCGGGCGCTTCCAAAATGACAGCGGGCAGCTTCCAAGATGGTGGCAAGCCTCCTGTTCTCTGACCTGGGGTTCTCGGCCTCATGGATTCCAAGGAATGGAATCTTGGGCTATGCGGTGAGTGTTACAGCTCTATTAGAAGCTGTGGGTCATGGAAGAGAACTGTGGAACCCAGTGACTATTCTTCAGCTCAATTAGGACAAACCGGGCACTTAGCTGTGCAGAAAAAATGGCCAGCCTGTAGCCCGATCAGGAGTGGCAATGGGCGCCTGGCTGGATTAGAACCACAGAGGACACCCTGCCTCATCTGGAGGAATGGAAGTCAGTGGTGGGTCCGCGATGGCAGCAAACAGCAGTGGTGGGCAGCGAGTGAAAGCTCAGCTCCAGCGGTAAGAACCATGGACCAGAAGAGAGTGCAGCTGAAAGATTTAATAGAGTGAAAACAGAGCTCCCATACAAAGGGGGGAAACCCAAAGAGGGTAGCCATTGCTGGCTGGAATGCCTGGGTTTATATCCTGATCATTGTCCCTCCTGCTGTGCTCTCAGGCGATAGATGATTGGCTATTTCTTTACCTCCTTTTTTTGCCTAATTAGCATTTTAGTGAGCTCTCTTTATTGCCTGATTGGTCAATATGAGCTAAGTTGCAAGCCCCATGTTTAAAGGTGGATGTGGTCACCTTCCCAGCCAGGCTTAGGGATTCTTAGTCGACCTAGGAAATCCAGCTAGTCCTGTCTCTTCCCACTTATAAGTGCAAACACACTTTCTATAATTTTTAGTTATAATCTTTAATCTTGCTAATCTGTTTAATCTATTCTTATTTATATTTTCAATCTGCAGATTTTAGATTTTATAACTTCTAATGCAGTATATTGTGAGATATTATAATTTCCTTATAACTAATTATATTAACTTGGCTTTAGATAGTAGACTTAAATAACAATCATAATGAAATGATCAAGTGGTTTTAAAGAATCACTTCAAAAGGAACCACAGGTTGAATGTAATTCTAAAAATGCAATAAAATATTTAAATAAGAAAATAGCTGCTTTTAAACATCTCTGCTACCAAAAGCTTATCATCAGTTCTATCATGAAATTTAACCATTAATGATATAATAGGTTCACATGATAAATTAAGCAATTATTGCAAATTCATGAGGAAGGCTATTTAAAAATGGATTTCATTCAATATCTGTCTTCAACAGTGAAAGTCTTTTGTAAAGCACGTTTCTTGGAAAATATCTAGGATTAAAGAACTGGTGCTTTTGTAATACTGTGCCTGTTGGCACTAACAATCATATCCAAGTCACGTCACCAAAGCATGTTACTGATGGCAAATCCATACGGGTCTGCAGCAACCTCAATCCTTGATTTCTCAAGAAAAAATTCAACTGAGGGGCATAAGGCATAAGGAGAGACCGAGGCAGGTTTTGAGCAGCAGTGATAATTTATTAAAAAATTTTAGAGCAGGAATGAAAGAAAGTAAAGCCTACTTGGAAGAGGGGCAAGTAGGCAACTTGAGAGATCAACTGCACTGTTTGAACTTCAACTTGGGGTTTTAAACATTGGCATACTTCTGGGGTCTTGCATCTCTTTCCCCCTGATTCTTCCCTTGGGGTGGGCTGTCAGCGTGTGCAGTGGCCTGCTAAGGTTTGAGAGGCGAACATGTGCCGTGTGTTTACTGGAGTTTTACCCATGTTTACTTGAGGCATTTTCCCCTTACCAGGCCAATGTTCCTAAAAGAAGTTCATCCACCATTTTCCTCTTAGTGTGCAAATAATTTGGTAGGTAGGGGGCCAGTGAGTCAGGAGTGCTAATTGGTTGGGTCAGAGTTGAAATCATAGGGAGTCGAAGCTGTCCTCTTCCACTGGGTCAGTTCCTGGGTGAGGAGGCCACAAGACCAGATGAGACCATTTATCAGTCTGGGTGGTGCCAGCTGATCCATCAAGCACAGGGTCTGCAAAATATTTCCATAGTGTGCATGCTTGAGCCCACTTGCTCAACTCCTGAGATTTTATCGAGAAGTTGCCAATCACCAATTTCAGAATTTTTTATCTGTTGGGAGACTGTCTTTCCCTGGTGCTGGCTGTGACAAATTATTATTTTAGAGAGACAGTTAACAATCACTTGACCATCACTTGATGGTCACCTGACATTCCTGTTGTGTGTGGTTGGGTGGGGGATGCCCTCTCCTGCTCTGCTCATATCTGACTAGCTACCACCTATAACAATTCCTTTTTGGTGCTAATCATGAAATGAAGGGTGGGGGGCAGCAAAAATCTTTCACATGTCTGTGGTAGGTAAAATTTTGAACTAATTGAGAGGTGAATGTTACAGATGCTGTATCTTTCCTGCATTAGTCTCTCTAGTACTTTATACTTAAGATCTCTTAAAAGCAGCATAAAGATTTTATTTTGATTTGTTTTATTTTCTCCTTTCTATAACTCTTGTTTTAATTCGAGTATTTTTTTGTTATTAGTTTGCTCACATTTACTGAAATTGTTGATACATTTAAGATTCATGATGGTGATTATTATTTGTTACACCTGTTCTGTTTCTCTTTTCTTTTTTTCTCTTTTACTTCTTGTAGATTAGTCTAGCGTGTTTTTATTCATGAATCTTTCCATTTATTTTCTTGTTTCTTATTTATTTTATTTTATTCATTTGTTCTAGAATTATAATGCTCATATATGACTTATGGAAATCTTCCTTAGAATTATGTTTATTTCTTTTTCCATATGTACTTTCCTTTCAATACATGCAAATCAATTAATATATTTTATTCTTTGTTCTACTGTTGTCATGTAAATTCTGAATGTTAAATAGGTTAATAATTTTTTACTTAAGCTGACCATATTCATTTAGAATTACCCACAATTACAAATTATGTTTTTTTTTCTTCTTTGCCAAATTATTGCATTTCCATATGGGATCATTTCCTTTTGTCTGATGAAATATTTCACTTTCAATTTTAATGCATATTTCCTGGAAATAATTTCTATCATATTTAGTTTATGTGAAATGTCCTTATTTCACTTATACTTTAAAGTGCATCTTCCCCAGCTATAGATTTCTAGCTGTCAAGATTTTGTTTTTCTGGCTTCTTTTTGTCAGCATTTTAAAAATATCATTTCATTTTTCTCCTGGCTTCCATCATTTTTGTTGTAAAGTTGGTCACTGGTATCACTTTTCTTCCTTTTCCTATTTCTTTGATTTTTATCAATGTTCTAATGTCATTTTTCCATACTTTTCTTATTTGAGTTTCAATAAGTTTTTTAAATCAGTGAATTATGACTTTCATAATTTTCAAAAATTTGTCGTTTCCTATAATGCTTTCGAGTCATTTTCTGTGTCCTTGCCTTCCAGAATTTCAATTATATGCACATTAGAACTTTATTTACTATCTGTATTTAATATCATGTTTCTGAATTATGTTTCTTTTATGTTTATATACTTCAGTTTTAGTATATTATAATGACTCTTACTGTCATCCATCCTCTCTTCTGTTATGCCAAATCTCTTATTAAATCAATATATTACATTTTAAATCTTACTTATATTTTCAGTTCTAGATTTTTCATTTGACTCTTTCATGTAGATTTTCATGTTCATAGGGACTTCTTCATCATTTCCTATATTTTGTTGAATATGTTGGTATTTTAAAAACCCTTTGATATGTCTAAAATTTGGATTACCTTGTTTCCTTTTGTTTTTGCATTGTTTGTTTTATGTTTATTTCTTTGATAATCTATTACTTGGTCGTTTCTAGTGATCTTCAATTGACTGCTATAGTTTATATGTGAAAAATTATTAATGTTCAGGTTATAGTAGGATAATAGACTTAGAAATCCATCTTGATGTGTAACCACCCACTATATATCTATATCTGTATAGATAGATATCTGTAGAACTATAGCTATATATGTGTGTGTATATATATATATTATCTGTTATACTGTTATACACACACACACATATATATAGTCCAACATATTTAGTTATTTTCAGAAGGAAATTTTGTTAAAACAAGGTAATTCTTCATAGCAAGAAACATAACTCTTTCTAATCACTATTGAATAAACTCTACTACTACTATAGCTTAGCTAAATTTCACAGATTTGTACCTTAAATGTAATTTAATTTCAACTAGAAAAACAACAATGCCAATTTCTTAAGCTTACAAAATGAAATTATGTTGACATACACACACTAATCAAGATAAACAGTATTACAGACATTTTATTTTACCCCGCCAACATACAGAAAATTTGGTTTAGAACTGTCATCTATATTATCGTTTTAACAAGTTTTAACATATACTTCTTTCAGTTAGGGTTCATCTACTCTCCATGGAAACACATAAGCAACAAATAATTTTAATTTAGCAGTTTATAAGTGTAATGTTCAACACCAAAATTCTGTAATGTTATTACCTTGGTTTTTTCTTTCATTAAGTGAAAGTTTTTGCTTTCTTATGAAAAGTGTGATTAGGAAATATGCAAATGTATTTTGCATCATGGTTTGAAATAAAAGAGAATTTCAGCATTTTAAGAAGTAATTGTAATATGTTGTTTGAACCAGATATACTATTAAAAATTATAAGAAGGAAAACATATTATATTTCAAAATAAATATGCTGTTTTTATTATACAATTGTCAAGCTCTTCCTAAAAAACACTGTGAGAAAGTTGAGACTTTTGTTCATATTGTCTAGATTTTACCACTGGTTTTGTTTATATTTGACAATTAACAATGAATGATATTGAGTCTTAATGCTGTAGTTTAGGAATAAAGAATTCCAGGGCTAGATCATTGTCTTTGTTTCTTTGAGTGACTAAGATTTACCTTATATAGGTAGTACACATTTATCATCCTGATCTTACTAAAATAGGTCACATAAACATCATTAACAATACATTATATACTTCCATATAATAAAAAAGTCAGTCAGTTATTGGCCACATGCAATTATTCATGTGGACTTAAAGGACTCCAAATCTATAAGCACACTTACTCCTCTTAATATTTCTAAGAAGTAAATAATGTTCTTATCCTCATGAGAAATTGAGGAAACTGAGCCACTGACAGGGAGGCTAAGGTCATATAGCTGATAGGCAGTTAATTCATGATTCAAAATCAGGTAATCTGACTTGAGCTTGTGTTCTTAACTACCATATTAAATAGCCTCTCTGGATCACTTCCTAAACTGTCTAATAAACCGAACAAGGACAATATGTTAAATCACCTGTCACTAGATGGTTCCAGATGATATATATCTGTCTTAATATATATTCATTTGGATTCCTCAACGACAAGCTACAGAAATGCATTCTACTAACATAAGAAAGTGGTACATTAATTGAGAGAATTTAAATATAATTGGAAGAACATTATATCAAAAATGGCAAGAATGAAGCCATCAGTAGAGTCTAACAAGCAGTAATGGAGAATTTCCTTAGAGCACACACAGTCATCCATTTCCCCCATTTATGTCATTGCTCAGTGTTAAATTTCAGTGAGAAATTATATGATTGATGCAGCATGGGGCAACATGAAACAGGAGGGCAGTTAACTGTTATCCTGGCAAGACTGTGTTTCATGAGAGAAGTTTGTATTTACCAAAGCGATTTTGTGAAGGAATGCTATTTCCAGAAATGTGAAGAATGAATTCTGGGAAGGCAAAAGTATCCATCATTCATTTCATAAAGTGAGGGCTTCAGCACAATGTGAAGAGTTATTTGGCTTCAGTTGTGTGTTCTATATAATGATTATCACCTAAAGTTATTGCTTTGTTGGGTTGACAAGATTGTGTTTTATTTGCTAGAATATTATTTTTTAACATAACAAAACAATTGGAGTTGGATTGCTAATATTTTTGTTTCCCTACCATCTCCACTTTTATTATTGGTTATCAAGTATACAAAATAAAAAGAAAAAAGTCATTAAAGCAAATGCTTCCATTTACAATTTTATTAAACAATATTTTTCTATTGTTTTATAATGTGTTCATATATCACATTATATTTGTAGCAGATTACATTCTGAAAAAGGCACAGAAGAGATAATATGTCTTAAATTAGTTAAAAGCTTTTAAATTTAAAATATATACATATAATATATAGTATGAGATGTGTGAATTGGAATTTTGAAACAAAAACATGTAATTATTTCAGAGAGATTATGAGGCACCTGAAATAAGTTTACTAATAAGTTAAAATCATGTCATTTCATTGTATGCTTAAAAATGATGAAATTGTGGGAGCTTAAAATTTATACAAACTTCATGAATAAAAAACACTACTGTTACTTCATTATTATTTTTCATTATCATTATTTAATTTATCTTCCAAAACAGAAAATTTGTAAATATGAAAAGGAATACTATTAATAATTTCTGGGGCCACTGATGCAAACCAGGACTATACCGGGAAAATTGAAAAAAAATCGCACCCCCTCATCTTACACTATGTTCTACTGTGGAGTGAAGGTTTCAAAGGAAACTATCACTATTAGCCTCAATAAAGAGTAAGATTTGAATATGTTACAATAAGAGATTTTAAATAGAGGACTGTGAAAATTAAAAGATCTGAAACTAAGAAGAGCATTAGGGTATTCAGAGAATAGAAACCATTAGCAAGCCTAAAATTATTTGTAGTAATAGAGTCAGTGTTGGAGAACAGAAACTCAATACAGGAAGCTGAAACCTAGCTGCCTTTGATAGTTCTTCTGTGTCTTATTACCCCTTTAGGTACCGTCACAGGTTTCTAATATTCACTTCCCACTCTATGTATCAGTCCCTCAAGTAAAATGACAGAAGCCTTTTGTCATAGGATGAATACATATTCTATTTAGATATGAAATGTGTAGAATTTGTATCAATTTAATATCTATATTATCTATTAAGTCAATATAATGGTCAAGAGTTGATGAGGGGCTAAACGGTCCCAGGTGTGTCTTTGGGACAAGATTTTAAGAAATATTGGTGAACATTTTTGAGAGTGTTCATCTCTTAGTCTTAGGCAAAGGTACACTTTGCATAACTGTCCCTCTAAATAGCTTTTCTAACAGCTTACAGTGACAAGTGATTTTTTAAACCAGTAGGAGGAAAGACAACACAGAAGTAATTGAAAAATATTGCTTAACGGAAGATAGTGTAAACCCAAATGCCCTTTTTTTAAAAAAGTGTCCTTTTTTGAATTGGGGTTGGGGCACTATAATCACAACTACTGGGTCCTAAGATGATTAAAGTCTCCTAAGGATCCCCCAGTTACAGGAAAAGTGCAGGGTCATCTATTTGGGTAGCAGTAACTGTGCCGCCCAGAGCCAAAGGAGCATGTTTAACTATGATCTTTGAGATATATTTGAAAATTTACCTTTGGGGAAAAATTACAGGGAATCTTGTTCCACATTTGAATTTAGAAAAATAAATTATCAGTGGAATCCTAAGGATTTCTGAGAGCTGTCAGACTATAAAACTATATTTTAGAATATTAATTTTGCAGCAACACAATAGATAGATTGAACAGGGAGGGAAGCAGGGAGTTAAAAGAAAAGTGAAAAATTAAGGATCATTAGTAGATTGAGTCATTTTAAACTGACTTTTCTGAGGAGGAACAATTGTCAAATATTGGCAATTTAATATGGTTAAATGTAGTAATATTTTACAGACAATTTAATAGTGTAATAAAGTGATGTTAGTGAGAGTAAGTAATATAAGAGATATAGGCGTAAGAATACTTCCAATTTCTAGAATGTTATTTCATTGAAGGGACAACATGAACACATTGCTGGCTTTGAAGAATCCTAGGTTTCAACCATACATCCATGGCAATAGTTGATCCTTAGTGTTCAAGATAAGCTCAACATTGTTTTAAGTGTCTTACATGCATAAGCTCCTGGAATTTTTATAATAACCTTTAAGGTAGGAATTATTATCATACTCACTAAATAGATTAGGAAACAGAGGTAGAAAGAGTTATTTCCAGCTTGCTCAAGATAAACACAGTTAACAAGGCATTCCCTAGGATTTGAATCCTAGATTAATGTGTAGTTCTTACTTTCAGTGTATAAATTAAGTTTATCTCTGTATCTACTCCACATACAGCACGAATTCTTACATGTTTTTCTTAAGGACCTAGTTTAAGTAAAATTGAGAAGTATGCATAATTTGTTTTCTATAGCTAGAAATGATCAAATTTGAAAAACAATATCAATATTCTAATGTCTTTAATATGTCTTTGATAGATCCACTAACTTCTCCATAGTTACTCTCCAAAATTATTATATTCTATTAAAGTTTGCTGTTTGATATTCTTTCTCATTTCAAGCTCAACCTGTATGATCAAACACAAATTATTCAAAGGTACTTTTTAAATGATCATAATGGCTTTTATGTTTCTTTATAGAGAACATTTGCTTTTTAACTTGACTTTGTTGGACTTAACCTAAAGAAGTAACCTATGTATAAAGTTCAGCAAATATAAAAGAGGGTCACTTAGAGGCAAGTTATATTACCAAAACTATGGGATCTTGTAATAGCGATAACTGACATTTCCTTGTAAAATTCTGCCCTTTCGTACTGAATTTTCTAATTTTCTAATTTATAAGATCAACCATGCTTTTTAAAATCGTGAGTATTTGAGAAGTAGCGTCCATGTGAATGCGATTGAATAGATCACATGCCTGAGGAATCTCTGCCTTTCTTCCCTGTATCTTCTCTCATAAGCATGGGACTAACATGTGAATAGGTATATTTTAATAAATTACTTACAATTTACTTTGCAACAGAAAATTTTATTTATAAAAATATCAGGTTTTAACTGTAATTACTAATGAAAACAGTAACATAATTAATAAATTTCAACTCATAAAAAAGAGACCTTCATTGTACATCAATTCTTACTGTCCTATAGATAACTCCGTAAGTGATCCTTGGTATTATTTTCTTTCAATTTTAAGTTTTATGGAGAAATTGTTATCTGTTTTAATACAAATTAAAGCAACTAATCATTTGTTCAAACACTAACTAACAACTACACTAGACCAGGTATATTCCAATTAGAGTTACAAGAAATCTGATTGCAGAAGAATCTTTAAAATTATCTTCAATGTTTGCTAATTGAGGATTTCAACAATTTAGCCCAAGCAATGTCATTTTTTGTATTGTTAATAATAAACAGCATAATTTTAGGTGTAGATTTATGACATCTACAAGAACAATCAAGTAACCAACTTTAAGGAGAACTGAAGATAAGAATGTAATTTCTTTTTGAGTCTCTTTGCTAAATGACACTTCATAAAACTATATAAACAAACTGAATAAACGCTGTTTCACACAGTTAATTTAACAGCAGCTGCTAATGTGAATGTGTGACTGTAAAAAATACTCAAAGCTATAGTTCTAAGGCTATTCCCCACTTGCTTAATTTTTGCTTTACCAAACAATTACTTATTATATTACTATTAATACATTAATAGTAGTAGTAATAGTAATAATAATAATAGAATAGGCATATTTGTGTTGAATGTTATGACTTATGAAGCATTTAACTTAGAAATCATATAGAGTTTTTTGTAAATAAGAGACAATGATTGACAGTACATACACAGGCTCTTACTGGTTCCACTATGGTGCTAGTGACTAGAAAGAAGAGAAACACTTTTTTTTTTTTTTTCAGAGAATGTTAACAAAGAAGATGGTGAGACACAGTTGTTTTAGTTGCTAACCATCCTCAGATTTCTACTCTGTATTAGCCTGTTGGTCAGTTATTTTCTATGATTGATAGCCATAAAATTGAAGTCATTATTCATATCTTCCTGGAGAAATGGCAATAGCCACTGCTTTTTATAGGAAGGCCCAATGTGCCAGCCTGGAAAAGGCAATTCTTCTTTAGACCTTGAGGTAGGGAGTGGATTAGAAAAGAGCTGAGTCAATTAAATTCAACAAGCATTTAATGAACTCTGACTTATTTGAGATTCCTCATGTTAGGAACTGTGCCCACCCCCCAAAAAATACGACAAAGACAGGCTCTTAGTCTTCAAGCAGAGAGGTGCAAGCATGGTTTTAGAAGAAGTTAAGAAGTGTTAGTTCTAATCTTTGCACTGCTACCTAATTATTGAAAAATATTTGGAAAGGTAAGTATTTGTCTTATTTGTTAAAGGTAGCGAATTGATAATGATTTATTTTGGGTTTCTGAGAATTAAATAAAGTGAAATATACCAGTGTTGTCCTATTGAAAAAAATTTAAAAAACAAATGCAGAAATATTTTTAAAAATATAAACCGAAGGAGAGAAAACAGGAAGAGAGGATGAAGAGTTAAGAAAATCTTAATGCTGGAAGTGGAGCTTGTGATTCGTGGGTAGAATGTGATGGTAGTAGTGGAGAAAATGTATTCCAAATATAAAAATGTTTAGAGACGCAGGAATACAGAGCACATCTGAGGAAAAAGAAATTAGTCTGGAATGACCCAAGATAGCTTATACTCATAAATCTATGAGTTCATATTACTAAAACTCCTGCGTATTCATCCAGAACTTTATAAATTGTTAACTATCTGCATTATGCTAAATGGCTTTCTTTTTGTCATTAAATTATTTCACTTCCTAGCCCCATTGTCTGGTATGCTTTAACCACATTAAACATCTACTTATTATTTAGCATATGGCTTATAAGATTTTTCATTACCATCTCAGGCATAATGAGGCAGGTTATCTCCTGTTCTACTACAATACTGTGTATTTGCATGTATTGCGGAAGGCATTATAAGGACTTCAGGAAATAATGGCAACCTAGGCTGATGTAGAAGTGTATCTTTTCTACTACAAATACACACAGTTGTAGAAAATATCCTGAAACTTTAATATATGTGTCAAGCACAAAACAAAAAAATAGAAATCTCTGTGGCAAAAAATGTAAAAGAACTCTGTGCCACATAGTAAACAAACAAACAAACAAACAAAAAAACTAAGGCTTTCTGGACCACAGGAATATCAGACACTGATATAGCTGGTTGGAATTAAACATTAGGATTTTAAAGCCCCCGTGACCTAAAATTTTTAGAACTTATTTAATGTGGGTTAGAGAGCTACAACTAACGTACACTGTGTGTAACGCTGGAGCACTGATATATTTTCCAGGGTAAATAAGCGGGTAGGGGCATAAAAGGACAATGGCCAGGACTGCAGCCACAAGGTTTGCTGTTTTCCAGCTGTCAAGGTAGATGAAAAAAATCTACAGAAAGCTGAAATCTCAAACTGGTGCGAAGTATAAGGTTGATTTTTGAAATAATATTTTATCTTTGCTACAAGAAAATACAACTTAGAATTTAAAATAAAATATAGCCCAATTAGTGTGTAACCCTTAATCCATAACAAAAACGTCTTCAAAATTCTTGCATACAGGCATTTTTGTACCCAAAAGCATGTAGGATAAAGTTGAACAAAAAAATCAACAATTGCAAGTTAGAGAAGAATTATCAGCATAAGTAAATGGCACTAATTAGCACTCAAATATACTAGACACATGATTTGGAAATATTTTCTCCCAAACCATAGGTTGTGTTTACTCTATGCTGTTAGCATCCTTGGATATACAAGAGTTTTAAATTTTGATATAGTCTAATTTATTATTATTTTATTCTGTTGCCTGTGTTCCTGGTGTCATATTTAAGAAATAATTGGCAAATTCAATGTCACAAAACTTTTCCCATATTTTCTTCTGAGAATTTTATAGTTTTAGTTTGCATGTTTAGGGCTTTGATGCATATGAGTTAGTTTTTATATATGGAGTAATCTGAGTTCAACTTCACTCTTTTGCATATGACTATCCAGTTTTCCCAATACCATTTGTTGAAAATACCGTTTTTCCCACATTGAATCATCTTGGTACCCTGTTAAAAATCATTTGAACACATATGTGAGGGCTTATTTCTGGGCTATCTTGTTCCGTTGGTCTATATGCCTGTCATTTTATGCTAATATGACCGTTTTGATATCTGTAGCTTTAAAGTAAGTCTTGAAATCAGAAAACATGATTGTTCTGATTGTCCTTTTTCAAGATTATTTTCTCTATTTGGGGTTGCTTGAGGTTCCACATCAATTTTAGAGTAATTTTTTAAATTTCTGCAAAGAAAGTACAATTGCGACTGGGATTGAAAGCGGAATTTAAATAGGGCCTATTATGTAGAAGGAAAAAAAGACAATATGTAAATGCAGATTAGAGTGTGACAATTATTGCAGGCTCATCTAGCAGTTTATAATTGGGATTATAATAGACAATGGACTGAATCTGTAGATTACTTTAGGTAGTATTGATATTTTAACAATTTTGTCTTACAATCCATAAACATAGGTTGTTTTTTCGTTTGTTGATGTCTTCTTTAATTCTTTCAGCAATGTTTTAGTTTTCAGTGTACATTGCCTCTTCAGTTTATTCCGAAGAAGTTTGTTCTTTTTGATGCCATCGTAAATGGATGTGTTGTTTTAATTACCTTTTTAGAATTATTCATTTTTAGCATATAGAAATGCAACAGACATTTGAGTATTATTTTGTATCCTGAAATTTTGCTAATTTTTAAAATTAATTCTGACAAGCTTTTGTGTATTTGTGAGGGGATATGAAATATTATATATATTTTTACAGTATGTAATATAAAGTCATCTGTGAACAGAAATAATTTTATTTTTTCCTTTCAAATTTGGAGGCCTTTTTTCAATTGCCTAGTTGTTCTGGGTAGGAATTCCAATGCTATGTTGAGTAGAAGGATTTAAGATGGTCAAAATTGTTCCATTTTCGATCTTAGAGGAAAACGTTCCAGTCTTACATTACTGAGTATGATGTTGGCTGTGAATTGTCACATATAACCTCCATCATGTCGACATAGTTTCCTTCTATTCCCAGTTTGTTGAGCGAATTTATGATTCAATTTTGTTGACTTTTATCAAATGTTTTTCTGGATCATTTGAGATGTTCATTTGTTGTTATTGTTGCTTCTTCCCTTTACTCTGTTAATGTGGTGTATTCCATGGAATGAGTTTTGTTTCTTGCACAATGATGGCATTTTAGGAATAAATCTGACTTGGCCAACTAATATTGTCTTAAAGTCTACAAAATTTTCTATGTGTTTCACACACTGAGTTCCTGCACTCAATTACTCAATGTTTCACCTCACAGTATTATATTTTTCTCTTTTTCAAATCTGCTGAGGAAATTTTAATAATTGTTCATTCTTAGTGATAATATGGATATTCTTTTTTACTTCTATCCCTTTCTTTTTGCGTGAAATTCTCTGACATTTATTATATATTCATTCTCTGTGTATCCAATTTTGTAGTTTTCTTTGTACTGACTTAGGTGACATTATTTAAACTTTATTTATGGTAATATGTAAGAATTGTGTTAAAGTTAAATTCCTACATGTATTTGGACTTTTCCATACTACCACCTCAGAACTATTAATTTAATATCAGAAAATATATATATAATTTAAAATATATATATTGAGCCGGGTGCAGTGGCTCACACCTGTAATCCCAGCACTTTGGGAGGCCAAGGTGGGCAGATCACCTGAGGTCAGGAGTTTGAGACCAGCCTTGCCAATATGGTGAAACCCCTTCTCTACTAAAAATACAAAAATTGGCTGGGGGTGGTGGCACATGCCGTAATTTCAGCTACTAGAGAGGTCGAGACAGAAGAATCACTTGAACCCAGCAGGCGGAGGTTGCAGTGAGCCGAGATCGTGCCTCTGCACTCCAGCCTGGGCAAGAGAATGAGACTCCATCTCAAAAAACTAAATAAATAAGCAAAATAAAATAAAACGTATTATATATCATATATAATATATAAAATATATTTTATATATGATTTATAATAGATATTTTATAAAGCCATATATATATATGGCTTTATTTTAGGGGAAGGGGTAATGGTTTGTACAAGTCATCTGAACTCTTTCCTAGTGTCATTCTGCTTTTGTCCCTTTATCCCATTCCCATCCTGTTTTTTTCTTTTCTTTCCCTTCTTTTCTTTCCTCCCTTCTTCCTTCTGTTTTCCTTATCTCTTCCTTCTTTCTATTTCAATCTATGAACAGTGTAGGTTGCAAAAAATAACTGTGACTTTTTCCCTCTGAGAGTCCTGTATTTTCTTTGTATTCACTTGAGCCTGAATTAATTGTAAAACTCCAATCTGCAATTACATACTTTCCTTTTTTACATAATAGGCCCCATTTAAATTCTACTCTCAACCCAGAAATGATGAGATGTCCCCAGAACAAACACCAGCTTCAGAAATTACAAATCTCTTTATCCCCTCTTTCTCATAAATTTAGGCATCTAGTGCATTAAGTATCTCCAGTAAAACTATATATTGCAAACATATTTTAAATATTTGCTGTTATAAGAAATTCTCTAGATATCTTGTCTATCACATTTCTAGAAAAATCCACTGTTATATTTTTCACACTATAAATGTGTCTCTAAAAAAAGATGACAGTTCATAAGACAATGGAAAAGTACATTTGAACATTCCTATTAATAACGAGAAAAACAGAATAGCAACTTTACCCATCCAAAAATTACAAGGAAATAGTATTTAAAAAGAGAACAGAAAGACTATTCATCCATTTATATCAATTGGATAGCATTTAGCTATAAAGTCATAAAATATTAGAATGCTACCAAAAAGCATACAAATTTTTATTTCTCATATGAAAGTATTCCGGAGGTAGGCAGTTTGTTGTGTTGTGATGGCTCCATGGTGTTAAGACTGCAACCCAGGAAAGAGTCAAGCTCTCAAGAAGAATTCAAAGCGGCTAACTGGGTCTAAATTTAAATTTGAATCAATTGGCCATTTGCTGACTGGAAGTGATACTCATACTTTGAGTTCCTAGAAAACCCACAGACCTGCTAAACTTTGGGGCTTTCATAGCTGCCTTCTCTTGTTTTCCCCACCTAAACCCATCGATAGACTTTGACCTGTGTCAGTGAACCAGAACTCAGCAAGCATCAATCATTCCAGAACTAAGTAAGTTTGCATGTTTCATTTGCCTAAGCAGACCTGAGTGGGCACCTGGGCAGAATCATTTCTGAAAAAGAAAAATCCTCCCTTTGTTTTCTGGACTGTACCTTTATTTTACAGGGTGTCTCTCCCTGGTTCGCAAGCTCTTCACTGAAATAAAGTCTCTTTCCTCTAAATTACTTTCCAGAGAACTTTTGTTCACAGGACCTAGGCTCCATCTTTCTTTCTACATTAATATTTCCGATAATAGCATAAGCCAAGATGGCTGCTGGATCTCCATTTTCTACCTGCACATGTAAGGAAACAGGAAAAATAGCTGATAAACAAGGGCACATCCCTCACATTTCAGGGAATTTTTTTTTTTTTTACAGAATTACATAAGGACACATCATTTTACATGTCATTGCCAGAGATTTAGCTAGATAGGCAAATCCGCTGGCAAAGCGATCTTAGAAATTTTCAGCAACATAAAGGGTTATGGTACTAAAAAGACAGGAGAGACACAGATAATCAGAGAAAACTATGAAACTCAGCCACAATTGTAGTACAATATAGATAAAATTAATAAACTCATGAATTGATATGCTTTAAACAGCATAACACCCAACTGACTCTCTGTTCTCCTTTTCTCTGTGTGGGCGTGTGTGCGTGTGTGTATATATATGTATATGTGTGTGTGAGTATATACATGTATATATGTCTGTGTATGTATATATATGTAAAATTTTCACAATGTAACTGAACATATAAAAATGAAAGGATATTTTGATAAAATATTTGGTTATAATAATGACTTCAATAAATATATTATTTGTTTTCTATTCAGAAACCACTCTTCACTCCTATTACCTCAGGAAAAGTGATGCCAGTGCTCAGCTTGGGGGGATAAATCACAATTTATTTGAGTCTGTCATGAAAAATGGTATCCCTTTTGCCAGACACTCAATTTCTTTTTTTTTTTTTTTTTTTGAGACGGAGTCTCACGCTGTTGCCCAGGCTGGAGTGCAGTGGCGCGATCTCGGCTCACTGCAAGCTCCGCCTCCTGGGTTCACGCCATTCTCCTGCCTCAGCCTCCTGAGTAGCTAGGACTACAGGCGCCCGCCACCGCGCCCAGCTAATTTTTTGTATTTTTAGTAGAGACGAGGTTTCACTGTGGTCTCGATCTCCTGACCTTGTGATCTGCCCGCCTCGGCCTCCCAAAGTGCTGGGATTACAGGCTTGAGCCACCGCGCCCGGCCAACACTCAATTTCTTGATTTCCCTTCCAGTAGAAGAAATCGAATATCCTAATTCTAGTCTAGAATAAAAAACAGGAAGTGTACTGTCAACTTCTATTAAATATTTTCTTGGTTTAACAAGAAGAATCAATTTCCATTCTCATTTGGAAGAAGGGATTAGATATTTTAATGATTTGACATCGCATTTTGAGATAAGAATAAACCTACGCTATTTTCTTTTTTGTTTTCTTTTTCAAGTAAACGCATAAGTTCTGTGCTCCTGAGGTACAGAGCCATGTTCTCTGAAGTTTGTTGCAAAAAAGATAAACAAGGCTGGATTGTTGCAAATTGTTCAACAGGAGCTAAGAGCTAAGAAGACAAAAGGTACTGTAATGCCCTGTCAGGGGTGGGGTGGGGGGGCCCACAGAAAAATAAAAATAAAAATATAGTGAAGTGTAAAATAAAAGTTATCTTTTATTACAGAATTTAGATATTCTTATCTTATTTGGAAACAAATTCATGTAAATCAGGCATGATTTATACAAGAAGCAAGTTTTATAGCAATTTAATTCACAAACATTTCCCAACTGGAAAATAATTTTCAAAGGTTAAGTAACCTTTAACCATACATAGAAACATTAGAATACAAAACATTAGAATACAAAAATTAGCTGGGCATGGTGGCAAGCACCTGTAATCCCAGCTATTTGGGAGGCTGAGGCAGGAGGATCACTTGAACCTGGGAGGTGGAGGTTGCACTGAGCCGAGATCGTGCCAATGCACTCCAGCCTGGGCAACAGTGTGAGACTCTGTCTCAAAAAAAAAAAAAAAAAAAAAAAAAAAAAAAAAAAAAAAAAATCCATAAGAATATAAAGAAACCATATAAAAAGAAACTGTTTTCCTTTGGTGTCTTGAGAACTGAACTTAACATAGATATTGTAAACTGTAGAGGCATATACATACACAAACAAAATGCTAAGTCTCTCAACCCATTTTCCTCCATCCCTTTTCTCTGCATAACATGTTGTGTTCATCCTCCTTTTAGTTTCTTTTTATATATGGCACTTTCTCTTCTCAATTTAATCATGCATCTGTATATAGCTTTTTATGAGTTTCTTCATTTGCTTAATTTAGCTTTTGGTATTTTTCAATCTTTCATCCTTTGATATTTTACTTCAGAATTTTAAAATTTGCCTAAACATGGTTATATGTTCTATGTCTATTGCAGAAAAAAGTAATATTTTGCAAGTCTCAAAGGTAAAGGAAAAACAAAACATAAAATGAGCTACTTTTAGTTTCCTTGGCTCCTACCTGTGATTAACCTAGATAAGCTAGTAAAAAAATGTCCTTAAACATTAATTAATTAATATATACAGTTAAACTATGGAATGTATAATGTAATTATATGTTTGACAGAAGAACCAATATTTATGTACTGCCTTAGAAATTCCAAGAAGATGGCCACAGGCACTTTACTTATACTTTATCTTAACAAACAGAAAAATCTGAACTTCTCTCCCACATCCAATGCTCCCTATATATTTTTTTCTGTTATTATTTTCAAAAGAAGTATCATCTAAAGGACAGAGTTTAACCTATTAATTTTATTTACTCTTTACTATTGTTTATTTTTCACCCTCACCCAACCAATTATCTTCAGAATTTTTAGAATAAGGATTTTTCTTTTCAATGCTATGTCTTCAGCAGTCAGAAACATATTGGCACATAGGTAGAGATCAACCAATAGTGGCTGAATAACTGTAAAATAAAATTATCTCAAACTTGTCTTTATGAATGAAGGAAACATATTCAGAATATAGAGTTTTACCAAAGCTATAGAAATATGAAATCACAGAGACAGTAGTTGAACTCATGTCTCTTGCTTTTAAATCCAAAGTCTTTCCAATAAGTTGAATTGCCGGCCGGGCGCGGTGGCTCAAGGCTGTAATCCCAGCACTTTGGGAGGCAGAAACGGGCGGATCACGAGGTCAGGAGATCGAGACCATCCAGGCTAACACGGTGAAACCCCGTCTCTACTAAAAAAAAAAGAAAATACAAAAAACTAGCCGGGCGAGGTGGCGGGCGCCTGTAGTCCCAGCTATTCGGGAGGCTGAAGCAGGAGAATGGCGTGAACCCGGGAGGTGGAGCTTGCAGTGAGCTGAGATCTGGCCACTGCACTCCAGCCTGGGCGACAGAGCGAGACTCCGTCTCAAAAAAAAAAAAAAAATATATATATATATATATATTTCTCAAGATGGTGAAAGGCATCTCTAGTTAATGAAAGTAGTTGAAAATAAAAAGCAAATAATTTCAAGTATTTTAACTTGTTTCCTCTAGAAGAGATTTCATAGTTACTAAGAACTTGAGTCATCTTTAGAAATAATTATAAATTAAATTATAGAACATTAAAATACTGATAAAAAGAAACACTTGAAATTTGCTGAAGTGACAGATGGAACATAATTTCCAGAAATGAGTTGTCAGTTCCCTAAAAGTGCAAAGTCTTTCTGTTTTATAAGTGCTAAATTGTGATTGAGGCTCTCAGAATGTAAAACTCGAATAAGGAACAAATTTAAGACAAAGAGGTATAGATTTAGTAGGGAGCTTAAATGAGTGAAATGTATTTTAAACATTTTATAAACAATGAAAAGAAAGAATTATGCATGTAGCTCAATCTGCTGTGCAAAATTTAAACTATGTGACTAAATTATATGTAAAATGAGCATATTTTGAAAGAAAATAGCAAATGCCATTCAGACAGTTACCAGTATGTAACTGCAAAGAGAGTATCCAATTCACATTCTAGAAAAATATTACACTTGTAAACTAAGTATACCCCCCACAGCCTGTTAAATTGCACATTACCAAACTTCTTTTATAGTTTTGGAAAGTGACAGAAAGCAGACAATTAAAAAGCAAAACTAATTTTAAACAGCAGCCTCCTTATTAAATTTTCTACATGTAAATTTTACTTACATTACGATTGCAATTACTATCAGCTTTAAGAAATATAGCTTAGTAAATCAGAAACTACTTCTATGTTTAGATAGTATATTGCCTGTAAGAATATTTGGTTGATATTACTGTCAGCCTCTTGGTTGAACAGAAATTTATTTGTCAGATTTCCAAATCTTGATTTAATGAAGCATATTAAAATATTGTGATCAAATTGAATTTCTAAAGTCAAGTTTTGATGATTCTTTGCAATAATATTATGGCATTTTTAAGTGAACATACATTAAACTACATTGATAATACATTAATAAACTGCATTAAAACTACAGTGTTGCTTTTGTTGTTTTAATCACCACTAGAAATAATTTTGCTATTGTCATTTTTGCCTGACTGAGAAATGATACTAATATTTTAGTTACAAAGTAAGTGGTAGAAGATTTGACCCACCTCAATTTTGTGTGTTTTTCCTGTAGTTAAAGGACTTGAAAAGCAGAGTTACTGAGAAATAAACAAATGAAGTAATACTTCCTATCTTTGATGAGCATCAGTCTTTGAAGTATACTTTGTGCAGGCCTCAGTGTGGGGTTGTAGGTATGTGAATTGTCAAAGGCAGAGATAGTAATAATATTTTTCGCATATTGAGATTATATGCAAAGGGAAATGCAAATATAAAGCCAGAGTCCTCCTTACGCAGTTCATGCCCGAATAGAGTTTTATGCATTTGATTTCCATCTATTTATCTGTACCTATTTATTCAATTAACATTTGCATTTCCCTTTGCATATAATCTCAATATGCCAAAAATCACATTGGCATATTGAGCCAATGTAATTATATTAGTTAAATTATATACATATTTTTTTCAAAACCACGCCTGTTTTTGTTTTAGATAAAACTTAAAAATAACAACCCTTATGATTTTTTCAGAGTGAATTGCTTTTTAGTTAGTATATACATATCTTGTTCTATGTTACTTTTATTTTTAGAAATTATAATAACAGTGTACATTTATTGAATTGTTACTGTGTCTCGGACATTTTTTCAAGCATTTGACATAGTTAAAAGCATTTAAAGCACGTGATAAACATATTAAGTAGAAGTTATTTCATGTACTGTGTTTTCTCATAGAGATAGTTAATACCTTACTCTAGATCACATTGATAGGTATTATCTAGTAAAGTCAGAAATTAAAATAAGAAATTTCAAAGTCACAAAGTTAAACAGCCCCTACACCAAAATATCTTGAAATATTAAGATAAATATTCCCACAGTCAAAGGTTTTGATCATACTTATTTAATTAATACTTTATATAAGAACCAACTTAAATGAAATATACATTTCTTTGGAAACTCAAACATTTTCTAGTGCTCTTCTTTGAGACCAGCAATTTGATACTGCTATCATATTTTTAAATATTATTATTATTTCTAAGACATTTAGGAATGATTTTCTATTCTGTGCAGTAATTTAATTCCCAAATAATGCCAGATTACATTCTCATTGTACAAATTTACACATTGAAAATAAGGCCAAAGTCTTCTGGCTGTATAAAGCTTTATGCATTTGATTTCAATCTATTCTCTATATTTATTCAATTTTTATAGGCCTCCATGAAAATATATAATGGGGTTTTATGCATATGTATGTTCATATGTGAGAGCCTATTTCAATATGTGTCTGGAATTCAGTTCATCCTATTTGTTGTTTTGCACTAACAAATTTATCTTTTCATTCTAGGCCATATATTCTGGTATATTTTTAAATTGCTGTGTTGCAATTTACTTTTTGAGTCACCCAATTCTGCTTTTTGCTCTTTGTTTTTGTTCTTTTTTCTGTATCACAAACAAAGCTGCAATGTTTTCTTGCACATGCATTCTTTGCTTAACTCACTTATTTTAGTTATATACTAAGAATTGGCTTTCCAATATCATGGTGTTTTATATGAATAGGGCAAAATTATGCTTCAAATGTTGATGTGATAACTTTTGTTCATGATGGTTGATATAATCACTTTTAAATATTTTCCAAACTTTTCTATGTATTGTTAGTTGTAATTATTTGAATGACATACTTCGCTTTGTTTTTGCTTACTTGCATTGCTTATCTATAAAGCATGAGCTTCCTTTTTAAACATTTTGTAACCAAGTTGCTCTTCTATATATTATCTATTCATATATTTTGCCTGGCTTCCTTTGCAGACTTCTACTTTTTGTTTTATAGATATGGTCAACATATTCTTTTTTTTCTCCTTCCTTCCTTCCCTTTCTTCCTTTTTCTCTTGGGCTCAAGTGATCCCCCTGGCTTAGCATCCAGAGTAACTGGGACTACAGGTGCACATCCCCACTCTCATCTCACTTTTTTATCTTTTTGCAGAGATGGGGCCTTGCTATGTTGCTCAGGGTGTTCTCAAACTCCGAGCATCAAGTGATCCTCCTGCCTCAACCCTCCAAATGGTTGAGTTTACAAGCATGATCCACCATGCTGAGCGATGCATTCTTACATATGCGTGTTTGTGTGTGTGTGTGTGTGAGCATGTGTGTATGATATATTTCCTTTTAGGTTGTCAGTAATATTTATTCTATTTGTACAACATCTTTTGAAGTATAGAAGTATTGAATATTTGGTTTGGTAGTTGTCTTTAGATTGATATTTTTAATGACAGTAAGGATAATATGTCTTATCAGTTTCTAGTGCTTATACCAGCCTCCTAAAAAAATTAAGCATACAAAATATATTTTTATGAAAAAAAAATAACTGCATTAATTTACATTTTTATAATTTCATGAATTTGTTTAGCATTTATATTTTTAACTTATTTGGATTTTATTTTTGCAATTAGTGTGAAACAGAAATATATTCCCCAATTGGATACCCAATCTTCTCATGCAATTTTATGAATAAAGAATCATACAATTTTATAGCTTTGTAATATCACTGCCATCACATACAGTTTCATTTGTCAAAGAGAAATTCCAGGAGAGAGTTAAGCAGGCAAGGAAGACTTCAAGGCTATTGCAATTGCAGTCAAGTCTATCCTAATTGGGAGACAAAACCCAATTCTTGTGGAAAAAAAATGCAGGAGAATTTTTAAGCACCGAAGTGACTTAGTGAAAAAAACAACTGGAGGACGTTAAAGTCAGGGTTGCCAGTGAAATTAGGCCAGTGTGCTTGTTAATTTGTGTTTATTGAAGTTAGGCCCCTACCTTCCCACAGACAGAGGAAGATACAGGCTCTACTTCTCTTAAAGATTACATTTTAGAGGGATAACTCCAAGGTCCAAGGCATTCCTGGGTTGTAAAACTGGCAAGAGTTTAGGAGATGATTTACATTTCAATGTACCTGAGAACTCATTACAATTATAACTTTTCTAAAATAAGCCCTCTAAGACATGGAGGGACAGGGGCTTAGAGTCGGGAGAATATCTTAGTCAAGCCAAACGGAGTGTTAAGGCCTTCTAGTTTACATTAGAATTATAATTTTTCTGGACCATATTGTGTCATATTAATAAATGTTTATAACTGAAGCATTTCTCATTTAATTGCTATTGCTTGATAATGCTTTAATAGCCAGACACTGAATACACATATGTGCTGCCCTTGCTTTGTTTTGTTTTTTGAGACAGAGCCTCACTCTGTCACCCAGCCTGGAGTGCAGTGGCGCGATCTCGGCTCACTGCAAGCTCCGCCTCCCAGATTCATGCCATTCTCCTGCCTCAGCCTCCCGAGTAGCTGGGACTACAGGTGCCCGCCACCACCTCTGGCTAATTTTTTATACTTTTAGTGGAGGCCGTGTTAGCATGGATGGTCTCGATCTCCTGACCTCGTGATCTGCCCACCTCGGCCTCCCAAAGTGCTTGGATTACAGGCGTGAGCCACCGTGCCTGGCCTACCCTTTTTTTAATTAAACATTTTTTTCTTTGGCAATTTTCTTGTCTATAAGACTTTTAACTCCAGCTTGTCAATTTCTATGAAAAATTATTTTGAGATAATCATTGAGTATAAAATAGATGGCCTCTTACCTGCAAAAATGTCATTCTTCTCTTCTTCCTTGAAACAAAACCACAATCTTTTCCAGGGCAATAAGATGCTCACCTAGAAAAAATAAAGCAAAACATTCATTAGCATTAGGTAAAATGGTGGTCACTGAATATCCATAAATGATATTTGCTGAGAATATCTGGGATAATTTTGCTTTCCTGACATAAACTCTATTTTTTTCTCACCATTATTTCATTATATTTTCCCTTGCCAGGAAGGCAGGAGAAAAGCTGAAGCTGAAATAAACAATAGCAGCCAGTGTGGAACCATTCAAAAATTCACACCACTACATCTACACATACATTGCTCCCAGCTATTAACCTACAAATATGGATGCTCCCATCAAAATCAAGTCATTCTATATGTACACTAGATCCTAACTCCTTTCAGCTATGGAAGAACATCAGTTAACACTCTTTTCTCTCTGCAACATCATGGATTTTGTTTTTACTAAAGATAGACACATATTTGTCTTTATATAGAGATATAGATATCTATATATATAGTGAGAGATTCTCCAAGATTATTTTAGAGCTTTAAGATTTACTTACTACTTTGTTGGATTTCAGACTTGCATGTAGTCCCTTTGTTTTAGTCAAATTCTTCTATTTGTAACAGGTGTATTTACCCAATGCCTATACCCCCATTGTATCTAGGAAGTAACTAACTTGGCTTTTGATTATACAGGCTCACTGGTGGAAGGAACTTACCTTTTCTCAGAGAGAGAGAAAGGGAAGTTTCTAAATATCTACCCAGCTACAGCTATATTTACTTGCTCCGCCTTGGACAAAACACTTCAAAGAATAAAAAAGTTATGTAATCTCACTGGCTCAAATCCCATTTTCACTCCTGTCTGAATCAACACAATCTAGCTTTCACCAAGCTGTCAAAACTACAGCTCTTGAAGCTACCAATGAGTCAATGTTGTTAAAACCAATGGTCTATTTTTGATCTTCATTTTCTGCTTGATCTCACAGAACCATTTGGCATAAGCTCTAAGTTTATCCTTTTTTTAATGTAAGAAAAAAACACAGTACATTAAATTTACCATCTTAACTATTTTTAAGTGTTGTGAACCCCCAAAACTTGAGACAGGTCTCAGTTAATTTAGAAAGTTCATTTTGCCAAGGTTGAGGATGCACCCGTGACACAGCCTCAGGATGTCCTGACGACATGTGCCCAAGTTGGTCAGGGCACAGCTTGGTTTTATGCATTTTAGGGAGACATGAGACATCAACCAATATATGTAAGAAGTACATTAGTTCTGTGTAGAAAGGGGGAAACAGCTCAAAGCAAGGCCCACCCCACCCCCACCAACTGGGGGCTTCCAGGTCACAGGTAGGTGAGAGACAGATGGTTGTGTCCTTTTGAGTTGCTGATAAATCTTTCCGGAAGAGGCAATCAGAATATGCATCTATCCCTGTAAGCAGAGAGATGACTTTGAATAGAATGGGGGGCAGATTTGTCCTGAGCATTTCCCAGCTTGAAGGGACCTAAGATATTTTCCTCTCAGTTTACAGTTCAGTAGTAAGTACATTCACATTTTGTGCAGAAGAGTTGTATAATATTTTTCATTTTGCAACACTGAAACTTTGTACTCACTACACATTAATTCCTCCCCCTTTAGCCAGACCTCAGTAATCATCTTTCTATTTGTGCTTCTATAATTTTTATGACTTTACATGCTTTATGTGACTGGAATCATACAGTACCTTTCCTTTTGTGACTGGCTTATTTCTCTTAGCTTAATGACCTTGAGGTTCATCCATATTATAGTATGAGAGAAGATTTTCTTCTCTTTAAACACTGCATAATATTCATATATATATATATACATATATATAGAGTTACATTTTTAAACCCATTCATTCAACAGTGGAAATTTGAGTTTCTTTTGCTTATTGGGTATTGTGAATAAGGCGATAGTAGACGAAAGTATGCAAACATCACTTTGGAATCTGCTTTGAATTACTTTGGATATATATCCAGTAGTAGCGTTGCTGGGTATATTCTACTAGTGGGGCTATATCCAAATGGTAATTCTATTTTCTATTTTTAGAGTCACCTCAATACTGTTTTCTACAATGGCAGTACATTTTACATTCCCACCAACTGTACATAAGGGTTCCAACTTCTACTCTTGCCAACCTTTATTATTTTCTTTTTTTTATAATGCCCATCTTGATGTGTGTAAGGTAATATCTCATTGTGGTTTGTAGCTTTTGAATTGCTTTTCTAATGATTAGTAATGTTGAGCATCTTTTCATGTGCTTATTGGCCATTTATATATGTTTCTTTGAGCAATGTATGTTTAAGTTTATATGGTTTGGCTCTGTGTCCTCATCCAAATCTCATCTTGTAGCTCCCATAATTCCACATGTTGTGGGAGGAACCCAGTGGGAGATGATTGAATAATGGGGCGGGTCTTTCCCATGCCATTTTCCATGAAAGTGAATGGGTCTCACAAGATCCATTTTAAAAATGGGAGCTCTCGGCCAGGCGCGGTGGCTCACGCCTGTAATCCCAGCACTTGGGAGGGCTGAGGAGGGTGGATCACCAGGTCAGGAGATCGAGACCATCCTGGCTAACACAGTGAAACCACGTCTCTACTAAAAACACAAAAAATAGGAGGGTGTGGTGGCGGGCACCTGTAGTCCCAGCTACTCCGGAGGCTGAGGCACGAGAATGGCATGAACCTGGGAGGCAGAGCTTGCAGTGAGCAGAGATTGTGCCACTGCACTCCAGCCTGGGCAACAGAGCAAGACTTCGTCTCAAAAAAAAAAGGGGGGGGGGGGAGTTTTTCTGTACAGCTCTCTCTTCTTGCCTGCTATCATCCACATAAGGTGTAACTTGCTTTTCCTTGCCTTCCACCGTGATTGTGAGACCTCCCCAGCCATGTGGAACTGTGAGTGAATAAATCTCTTTTTCTTGTAAATTGCCCAGTCTCAGGTATTCAGCAGCATGAAAACAGACTAATACAGAAAATCCTTTGATAATTTGTAATTGGGTTGTTGTTTTTAAGTTGTAGAAATTCCTTATATAGATTCCTTAATATACTATTACCAAATATATGTTTTGCATTTTTTTTCCTTCCATTGCATTGGTTGGCCTTTCTTTGTGATAACTACCCTCAATTCATTCTTTTCACTTTTTTCCAAGTCAGCTTATTCTCTTATGTTTTCACTTGATTCAACAGGCACTACTTTTAAGATTCTTTTGCTGGTTTCTCTGCTCCTGTGCTAACTTATACTGTTGAACTCTTTCAGGGCTCAGTATTTGGTCCTCTTTTCTATCTGCATATATTCCTTTGAGGATAAATTTCAGTATCATTACATTAACTCATATCTGTGTATGATCATGATCCCAAATTACATCTCCAGAATAGACATGTCCAGGCTTGTGCATGCACTTTCCTACATAACTACTGATAATGAGCTACTGATCTACCCTGTATCTACCAGCATCTTACCAATCTCAGTTGATAACAACTCTGTTCCTCAAATTGATACTCAAAAACTTGTAGTGATTGAGATTTCTCATTTTCATTTATAGCCCCATATCTCGTGTTCAATAAAATTCTGTTTATCTTCAAAATATGTTCCTGCTAAGATTAATGCAAGAGAAAGATAAAAGAAGCCAAGATATTGATGATTTCATTGAGTAGCTTCACCAAGCCACGAAGGTTCTGCCCAGAAACGTTGAATGAGTAACATAGACCCTGATGTTAATATGTTTCTGCGTACACATATATATTATATGCCATTGATATGGTTTGGTTGTGTCCCAACCAAACTCTCATCTTGAATTGTAGTTTCCATAATCCTTATGTGTCACAGGAGGGACCAAGTGGGAGGTAACTGAATTATGGGAGTGGTTACCCTCTCGCTCTTCTTGTGATAGTAAGTTCTCATGAGATGTCATGGTTTTATAAGGGGCTTCCTCCTTCACTTGGTTCACATTCCTCTCCTTCCTGACACCATGTGAAAAAATACATGTTTGCTTCCCCTTCTGCCATAATTGTAAGTTTCCTGAGGCCTCCCTGGTCATGCTGAACTGTGAGTCAATTAAATCTCTTTCCTTTATAAACTCTCCAGTCTCAGGAATGTCTTTATTAGCAGTGTGACAATGGACTAATACAGGCATTAAATCCAGTTTTAACTGGTACAGATAACTGTCATCTGTCCAACATTCAGTGCAAATTTTCATGAACTTCTTATATCATGTTGACCTTTAGTAACATTTCTGCTTTTCTCTATGTTCTAGTACACACCTTATAAAAATTATCCCTTGAAATCTTATAAACATTCTGACTGTGAATATATATTTTTTTCACTGTATTTTTTCTTTTTCTTTTTTTTTTTTTTTTTGAGACGGAGTCTCGCTCTGTCCCCCAGGCTGGAGTGTAGTAGCGCGATCTCGGCTCACTGCAAGCTCCGTCTCCCAGGTTCACGCCTCAGCCTCCCGAGTAACTGGGACTACAGGCGCCCGCCACAGCACCCGGCTAATTTTTTGTATTTTTAGTAGAGACAGGGTTTCACTGTGTTAGCCAGGATGGTCTCCATCTCCTGACCTCGTGATCCGCCTGCCTCGGCCTCCCAAAGTGCTGGGATTACAGACGTGAGCCACCGCGCCCGGCTGTATTTTTTCTTTTAGATTTTTAAAGTAGTTAATAGTATACTAGTAAGGTACTAGTATACTAGTAAGGTACTAATGGTTTTACTTTTATCTTTCAGCATAATATTAAATATTAAATAGAAGCTTCTGTAATAGCAGTATATATACACATATATGTGTATACATATGTATATATACACACATGTATATATACATATGTGTGTATATATATATTTTGTATAAATGTAGGGGGCCCAAGTGCAGTTTTGTGACATGAATATGTGAATAGTGTACATTGTATCCCTTAAGTAATTTCTCATCCCTCACCCTGCTCCCACCCTCTCACACTTCCAAGTCTCCAATGTATAGTGTTCCACACTCTATGTCCATGTGTACATATTACTTAGCTCTCACTTATAAGTAAGAAGATGCAGTATTTGACTGTTTCTGAGTTATTTCACTTAAGATAATTGACCTTCTGTTCCATCCGTGTTACTGCAAAAGACATGAGTTTATTCTTGTTTATGGCTTAGTACTATTCTATTATATACGTATATACCAATTATTCTTTATCTAACCATCCACTGATGAGCACTTTGGTTTAGTCCATATACTACTGGTACTATAAATAGTGTTGCTATAAATATACTACTTTTGATACTATACAGCTATCTTTTTAATACTATACAGGTATCTTTTTGACATAATAATTTATTTTCCTTTGGATAGTTACCCAATAATAGCATATCTGGTTCAAATGTTAGAACTATTTTTAATTCTTTGAGAAATCTTCATACTGTTTTCCGGAGAGGTTGGACTAACTCCATACTCCAAGATAGACCATCTGTTAGGCTACAAAACAAGTCTCAATAAATTTTAAAAACTCAAAATCAAACCAAGTATTTTATCAGACAATAGCAAAATAAAACTAGACATCAATTTCAAGAGGAACTCTTGAAGCTATACAAATACATATGGTTTAAACAAGATACTCCTGTACTGTCTTTTAGTCAGCAACAAAATTAAGACAGAAATTTAAAAAATAATTAATGAAGATGAAAATGTAACATACCAGAACCTCTGAGATACAGCAAATTCAGTATTTATATTATTTAACTTCAAAGATAATAAGTCTGATATTAATCACAATGCTTTGTGTATCAATACCTCATCAAATTAAGGCTCGTTTTACTAGCTAGTTGTACAATATTTTGTTTTCTTTAATTAATTTGCAATATTTAAATTAGTTTTTTATACTTTAAGAGAATTACAACTTATTTTTCTTTATCCTGTTCATAGCATAAATACAAATTACTACCTTTCTTGTTTAGAGTTACTTACTCTCAATTATACTTTGAAAATAGTAATCTCAGAGATAACCTGAGTATGCTCATACTACTTTGGATTGAAGTTCTTTATCCAAATATAGTGCCAAAAGAATCTAGCATACATGCATTCTCCTCTCTTACTAATCATGTATTCTGCCATTGCCTTAAGGATTGAACAGTGGAAGAAAACTCAAAATAATGCTGTGGAAGATGGCTTGGAAGTAGAACGTTATCCCATCCCAGTTCACTAAGTGAAATACTGGTGTCTATGGACATATCTCTTAATGGAAAACTGCTGAACACTTTACAAAATTAGGAATAAATTCGGATTTCTGTCTAAATGTCTTGCTAGTATTAAATATTCATGTGATTGAAACCACATATTCTTTGGTTGCTGATTGTAGACTAGTGCTAATGATAGAATAAATAACAATTTAGACAGTTATTTTTTCTCATGCCCCATTTATAGAGTTATCATGGACATTATTTCATTATCTGCCTTACCCTTGCTACTTCACATTGGATCCATCCTTCCAACACTTTTTATGCCATTTAACGGATCAAATCCATGCTGTCTTTTACAACTCCCAGAATATAGAAATATAAACTTGTGTTTATGTGTGTGTATGTGTGTCACATGACTAAAAGAAAGAGGTTTCTGTTTTCACCACAAGTTCTTAGGATAATTTTAGTAATTTTACTTTTAACAAATTGAAGAATTAAGACTTGCTCTCAGCAATGAAATAAATTAGTCTTTAGTGTTTATACGAGACAGTATTAAAAAGTTTTGCATATTTTCTTTTTTTTGACTGTAATGAACACATGAATTTATCTTTGCTTCAATGAGAAATGCAAGCAGTTTCTAATGTAATCTTCCTAAACTGTTCTCACTGGTGCATAATACCTCTTGTAGGGCTAGTGGTTTTAAACATTTCAAAGGTATGGAAATCTCAAATGTAAATAGGTCTCTCGGTAATTTAAAATTCTTCACTTTCCTAGTATCTTTTTCTTAAACTAACACTTCCTGTATTGATGATTACTTTAATGCAGCAGACCATTTGTCAGAAATTGAAACCACTCTGATGGGAAATAAAATGTTAGGACATGTAAATTCCAATTAAATGCACTGCTGAACTCTGTTTCTTCAGCTGAGAAACTGGAAATAAACTTCAGGCTGTGACAGGACTTAAAAGATGCATTGATTGATAAGGCATGGTCCTTAATTTTTAAACATTTAACTGGATGAAAAGAAATATAGAAATATAAGTAAAGATATATAGGTAAGAAATATAAATAAAAGAAATCAGAATAATAATCTGTGCTTATAAAATGAAACATACTTAGAGGTAAATGTTATGTGAATTTTTTTTCAGGAAACATATTGAATATTTAGTATGTTTAAATTATTGGAAGATAATGCAGCAACCCAGTTTTGTTTTAAGCCTTATGATTAGTATCTTGCATTACTAAAGTTCTTTTACCATCAATGGAAAATGAGATGGCTGAACCTAGTTTGTTCTTTCATTCCTGAAGACTTTGAATTAATTAACTCAAGGCCAAAATTGTTAAGACCACTGAAGAAAGATAAGACTCATTGGGTGAGACTTAGTGAGTAAACTGTGAAATGATACCAAAAAGAAAAAAACCTTTTGATATATGATCTTTTAATTAATAATAAGTTATTAATTTAAAACTCAAAATCTTAAAATAAAATTTAGCTTGAATATAAATTACTAATATTTAAAGAAAAAGGAAAAATTATTTTTAGAGGAAACTTTGTCAAATTTCATAAACTTTTAAAAGTTGTTTGAGTTACCTTTAAAAAAATTTTTTAAGGCATTATTTTGAATATCTCATGTTGAAAAATTCTAATGGATATAAATCCTAAAATTCAATCACATGCAATTTGAGGTGATCTGCATAAAAAAGTATGCCTGTAATCCCAGCACTTTGGGAGGCCAAGGCAGGTGCATCACAAGGTCAGGAGTTCGAGACCAGCAGCCTGGCCAGCATAGTGACACTTCAACTCTACTAAAAATACAAAAAATTAGCCAGGCGTGATGGCAGGCCCCTGTAGTCCCAGCTACTTGGGAGGCTGAGGCAGAAGAATTGCTTGAACCCGGGAGGTGGAGGTTGCAGTGAGCTGACATTACACCACTGCACTCCAGCCTGGACAACAAGAGTGAAACTCCATCTCAAAAAAAAAAAAAAAAAAAGAAAAGAAAAAGAAAAACGTATGCTCTTCACATCTCATGCTAAAAGTGAAAATTGATTAAAGCTTCTTGGCTAATAGTACATCAGAATAAGAGCAAATGTTCAGCCACATCAATCAGCCTCCTCACTCCCCTCTTCATTTTTTCCCTAAATTAACCTATCTTGTATTTCCGAAAATATTCACGTCTAGGAATAATGAATTTGATATTAAATAGCCTTTCTTATATTACATTTTGCTATGTGATACCATTTTAATGAGGTCTACCCCAGTAATATATACGAGTGAATTGCCTGTGGGTCTGTGTATGTGTGTGTGAGTGTGTATGCATTTAATTTTTTGTCTTATTCTTTTATTATTTGACTGAAGGGGCAGTAGGTTGGAGGTTCATTTATGTTAGATTGTAGTAAACCCATATTTAATATATCACTAATTCAATATAGTTATAACAAGTTAACACTATTCAACTGAACTCAACACATTTACTTATCACCAACATTTTGCTAGATGATTGGTGTCCAAACAGTTTTTTCTTGGTGACTGGCTGAATTGACAAGTTGTTTAAGTTTGGCTTCCCTCGACTACATTTATAGTTTTACTTATTTCGTAGACAGAAGGAGATACAAAGTATGACTAAAATTTTTCAAAAATACAAAATTATTTTTGCTATATACTAAAATGATTTTTACAAAAATTTTATGTTCTATAAAGAGCTAGTTTTTAGGAGTGTTGTACTAAGGAAATTTTGACTATAATTGTCTAGGTGTTTGGTGCCAATTATGCAATAATTTTGACCAAACCATTTAAATTTTCTCACAGTTCTGTTACGTATTAAAAACTATGACTTCAGCTTTCAGATTTACACTGCATGAGTTTCAGAGTTTTGGCCATGTGCTCTCTTTTTGAATATACATTCAGGCCAGGCATGGTGGCTCATGATTGTAATCCCAGCACTTTGGGAGGCTAAATTGGGAGCATTGCTTGATCCCAGGAGACCAGCCTGGGTAAAAAAGTGAGACCTTGTCTTGACAAAAATTCAAAAATTTAGCCAGGCATAGTGGCACATGCTTGTAGTTCCAGCTATCCAAGAGGCTGAGGCAGGAGGATCCCTTGAGCCTCAAAAACTGAGACAGCAGTGAGCCCTGTAGCAAAATCATGTAGGAATGTAAAAAAGTATTTACATTTTCCAAAATGGAATTCCCAAAAAGTTTTCCACAAGTATTTTGGATTAAAACAGCAATTTACCCAGTGAAATGTGATTAGAACATAGATGTTTACAAAATTTTCAGTACCCACTTTCAATGGGACTGGAATTCTTAAAAATGACAGGCTTCAACTAAATAGGTAATTGTTCAACTTCTGTTTTAGCCATACATGTTTTCAGGAGAATATTTTTACATGTATATTACTGGGGGAACCAGCCCCCAATACTTCAATGTAGATTATTTTCTATTTTCCCTAAGTGTCAGCCGGTCTGAGAAATAAAGAGAATGAGCATAAAAGAGAGAAATTTTACAGCTGGGCCTCCAGGGGTGACATTACATGTCAGCAGGTTCCGTGATGCCCCTTGAACCACAAAACCAGCAAGTTTTTATTAGGGATTTCAAAAGGGGAAGGGGGTATGAACAGGAAGTAAATCACAAAGATCACATGATTCAAGGGGCAATAAAAGATTAAAAGGGCAGAAGGGAGATCACAAGGTCAGGGCAAAATTAGAATTACTGATGAGGTTCCATGTCCCACTGGGCACACATTGTCTTGATGAACATCTTAACAGGAAACAGGGTTTGAGAACAGACAACTGGTGTGACTAGAATTTGCCAGGCTGGAATTTCCTAATACTAGCAAGCCTGAGGGCATTGGAGGAGACCAGGGCGTATTTCATCCCTTATCTTCAACCGCATAAGACAGCCACTCCCAGAGCGGCCATTTCAGAGATCTCCCTCTGGGAATGCATTCTCTTCCCAGGGTTATTCCTTGTTGGGAAAATAATTCAGTGATATTTCTCCTATTCGCTTGCTGCAAGAAGAGAAATATGACTCTGTTCTGCCCAGCCACACAGGCAGTCAGACCTTATGGTTATCTCCCTTTTTCCCTGAAAATTGCATTATCCTGTTCTTTTTCAAGGTGCCCAGATTTCATATTGTTCAAACACACATGTTTTACAAACAATTTGTACAGATAACACAATCATCACAGGGTCCTGAGGCAACATACATCCTCAGCTTATGAAGATGATGGGATTAAAAGATTAAAGATAGGCATAGGAAATTATAAGAGTATTGATTGGGGAAGTGATAAATGTCCATGAAATCTTCACAATTTATGTTCAGAGACTGCAGTAAAGACAGGTGTAAGAAATTATAAAAGTATTAATTTGGGGAACTAATAGATGTCCATGAAATCTTCACAATTTATGTTCTTCTGCCATGGCTTCAGCTGGTCCCTCCGTTTGGGGTCCCTGACTTCCCAAAACAGTACATGGTTCTTTATTTATAGAAATTCATATTTATCCATAAAAGGAGCACGATGTTTCTTATTTTACATTATTCTACAATATAGTATTAGTAAACTCTTAGTATCATTATTCATTGATGTAAAATAAGTCATGATTGGAAGTCCCATTTTGTTAGTGTGTAAACTAACAAACTCGCATCCATGAAAAGAGACCACCAAACAGGCTTTGTGTGAGCAACAAGCCTGTTTATTTCACCTGGGTGCAGGTGGGCTGAGTCCGAAAAAAGAGTCAGTGAAGGGAGATAGGGGTGAGACCGTTTTATAGGATTTGGGTAGGTAAAGGAAAATTATAGTCAAAGGGGGTTGTTCTCTGGTGGGCAGGGTCGGGGGTCACAAGGTGCTCAGATGGGGAGTTTTTGAGCCAGGATGAGCCAGGAGAAGGAATTTCACAAGGTAATGCCATCAGTTAAGGCAGAAACAGGCCATTTTCACTTCTTTTGTGGTGGAATGTCATCAGTTAAGGCAGGAACTGGCCATCTGGATGTGTACGTGCAGGTCACAGGGGATATGATGACTTAGTTTGGGCTCAGAGGCCTGACAAAAACTGTTAGGCAAAATCTAGGCTTAAATGACAATTCTAATTTCGTTTAATAGTAAGTGACATCTTTAGGTCACATAAACCCACTAAGCTTGATTGTTGAATGAGATTAAAGTATTTCATTTTTATTTCACTTGGTTTTTTGAGCATCAAATAATGCCAATACAAAAGAAAATTGTTTTCCTTACTGGAAACTAAACATACATGTTAAGTTTAGTTTAATTGGTGATGGAGTTCAGTACACACTACCCCAAAATATGGCACATAGGCATGTGAGAAAGCTGCAGAAGCCAGGTGACTCTCACCTTCCACTCATCCTTTCTCTCCTGAAGCAGATAATAAAATGTGAGAAGGTCATTCTCTTACTTCCTCTCACCCTTCTCTTTTGAAACAGATCATAACAATGATATAGGAGTTAAGAAGGAATTACTTAGGCAAATAGCAAGGGCATGGGAGTCCTTGGTAAAGCTTTTCTTTTTAATGAAAAGCAGTCCCAAATTATTTTTCTTTCTAACAAAGAGCAGCCTGTAAAATCGAGCTGCAGACATAGATACTGGCGGTCATGCCAATCATGTTCAATCAATCATGTTCAACCAATCATGTTCAAGATGGCAGCTCCATCTTCCCTTCTCTTTGTTAGCCACATGTACAGTAAGAAGCAAACAAGATGTCACTGATCAACTGGAAAGTCCATTGCATAATAAGATCAGGGTGGGCAACCAAGCTTCCCCACACACTATGTAGATGTCATACCTGATTGAACCAATCTGTGAGCCCTACATAAATCAGACACTGCTTTCTGCAACCTGCCTATAAAATCTGCTGCAGTCTGCCACCTCCCTCCTTTTTGGACATTTTTCTCTTGCAAGGAGCTGCTTTCTTCTCTCCTTTATTCTATTAAACTTTACACTCCTTAACCCACCCACATGTGTCCATGTACTGAATTCTTTCTTGGCACGTGACAACGAACCCCAGGTTATATACCCCAGAGAGCATAGCAGTTTCACCACCCTTCTTCAAACAGTGCACTCACCATACCCAGAGGAAAGCCACATCCTGATCCCTGCAGACACAGGTACACAGAAAACTCTGAAGAAACAGGACTTGCTAATTTCCATTAGTGTGTTGTCATAACATCATGCCTCCTTTGTCCAATCATACTTCACACATGACTGTCCACTCTTCATCAAACCTAGGCATAAAATTACACAAATTTTCCTGTTTTTTTGAGTCTTTATTTCCTTATGAAAGCTCCTGTGTCATACAAAGCTTATATTAAATACTTTTGTATGCTTTTCTTTTCTTAATCTGTCATCTGTTATAAGAGCCTCAACCATGAACATTGCAATGGGTGAGGAAAAACATCTTTCTTCTTCTACAATCAATATAAATTTTCTTAATATTTCTTAATATTTCAACTAGCAACACATACACATACAAATATTTTCATGAATTATAATTACGTCCAAAACATTGTTGGCAAGGTCTATCCTAGTTATAAGCATCAGACAGAGAAATACATTGGGGTTTACTGCCAAAAAAAAGTTCCCTTTGAAAGTGGCAGTGACTCATTTTCTCTCATGATGGAGGTCCCCTGGTGTCTGTGCCTGTATGTTGGAGTGAGGTCCAGGAAAAACAAGGCAAGACTGTTCTTATGCATAGATGTGCTTAACTTGCACCATTTTATCTTTTTGTCCAATTGTTTTTCTTATGTATTTATTTTTTTCATTCACACCCAGTCTTTAATTTTAGTGTATACTTCTAGTTCTAAAGTTGTTGATTTCAGAGAGGTTTCCCACTGCCTCCACATGACATGAACACAACCTTGACACCACAGTGGATTCAGTTCTGGCATTGAACCTGGCCATCTATTTACTTGAATTAATTATTCCTAGGAATTTATTGATATTTTTTTCTGTACTCAAATCCGTGCTAAGGTTATCTCAAATATCAGAAATATTTTTATAATTTCAAACTTAAGGAGATAAATTAGCTAAAATTCTTTTTTTTTTAACTTTTATTTTATAAGATGTACATTCATCAGCCCCTTTTGGGAAAATTATAAATCTACCTCCTGAAGGGTGAAGGGGTGAGGTAAAATTTACAGTGCAAACACATCCCTGTAATATGCATTTTGTAAGAGAATTTAAATATATTTTCAGCCACATATGTTTTTCTCTTTGAATTTAAGAATTTTCAAACAACAGAATTATGGACTTTGTTTATATCCTTTCTTTCCCCCAAAGGCATATAAATACATCAGACAATAATCAATAATATTAAAAAAATAGATTAGATATATGGTGCACATAAGAAAAATAAGATAAACCCAGAGGTACTGTTAATATGCAAATCCTACAGTTATAAAACATTCTACATATTTGCTAAAATGGACAACAAATTTGAGTCTAAAATTTCTAACTGTCAAAGCAAAGATCCTTGCAGAGATATAGAATATCCTAAGGGACTAATAACAAACAGTTCCTCAAGAAAAAGCACAGCTCTCCTGATCCTAAGACTGAAATAAATTTCTCCTGTGAGCTCCATAATTGAAGGCTCTTAGAAGTGGTAGAGATATTAGTGTTCAGCCAGTTCAAGAACCTATTGAATGCCTGTATTCATTCTACTCTATCCTTTCTAAAAGACCATATCTCTACTTGAATGAGTCCATTGGCAGAAAGCTCAGCACTAATATGGCATTTTATTATCTAGCAGACAATTTCTAGTTTTTTTAAAACAATGTATTCCATTTGTTTGGCCTCCTTTTATGTATAATCCTCTGTTCATAATTCTAATTCTCTGGAGCAAGGTAAAACAAGAGTACTCTTTATTCCACTTTTAAATAATTTAAGAGTAGATGTCAATGCTTCCTTATTCATGCATTCATTTATTTAAAAATTTGCACTGTGTTGCTAAAATTTACTAGGCACTATGCTGTAAGTTCAGTGGATATAACTGTGAACAATGAAAAACAGAGCTCTCTAAGTCCCACAAGGTTGACAAAAAAAACAACAACAACAACATTTTTTAACATGTATCTGTAATTTTTCATTTTCTCCTATGGACTAAATATCAAGCGTCTCTCTCTTCAGAGGTGCTCTTTATCCTCCACTGCCCTCCTCTGTTCCCTGGTAGCTTGACTCTAATAGACTATATTAATGGGTCCTTTGCCTTTGGGATTCTAAATGGTTGAGATTCAGCCAGAGGTAAACAATAGAAAGGGGGAAAGACAGTTAAGTGTTGTCATTTATTTCTTCAGTTAACTCCCTGTGAGGACACCATCAGTTTCACCCATCGGCCAAAGGTCACAGCTTCTGTGTGGTAGTTTTGTTTCCAGTGTCTTATTTTTTTAAATTTTATTTTTCCATAAGTGATTGGGGTACAGGTGGTATTTGGTTACATGAGTAAGTTTAGTGGTGATTTGTGACAACTTGGTGCACCCATCACCCAGGCAGTATACACTGCAACATATTTCCTGTCTTTTATCCATCCCCACCTCCCATCTTACCCCCAAGTCCCCAAAGTCCATTGTATCATTCTTATGCCTTTGCATTCCCATAGCTTAGCTCCCACATATCAGTGAGAACATACATGTTTGGTTTTCCATTGCTGAGTTACCTCACTCGGAATAATAGTCTCTAATCTCATCCAGGTCATTGCAAATGCTGTTAATTCATTCCTTTTTATGGCTGAGTAGTATTTCATCATATACACACACACACAGACACACACACACACACACACACACACACACACACACACATATATATATATATATCAGACATTCTTTATCCACTCATTGATTGATGGGCATTTGGGTTGGTTCCACAACTTTGCTATTATGTATTGTGCTACTATAAACATGTGTGTGCAAGTATCTTTTTTGAATAATCACTTACTTTCCTCTGGGTAGATACCCAGTAGTGGGATGATCTTCAACAAAGCAAACAAAAACATGAAGTGGGGAAAGGGCACCCTTTTCTTCAAATGGTGCTGGGATAATTGGCTAGCCACATGTAGGAGAATGAAACTGGATCCTCATCTCTCACCTTATGCAAAAATCAACTCAAGATGGATGAAGGACATAAACCTAAGACCTGAATCTATAAAAATTCTAGAAGATAACATTGGAAAAACCCTTCTAGACATTGGCTTAGGCAAGGATTTCATGACCCAAAATTCAAAATCAATTGCAATAAAACCAAAGATGAATAGCTGGGACCTAATTAAACTAAAGAAATTTTGCACAGCGAAAGGAACAGTCAGCAGAGTAAACAGACAACCCATAGAATGGGAGAAAATCTTTATAATCTGTACATCTGACAAAGGACTAATATCCAGAATCTACAACGAACTCAAACAAATCAGTGAAAAAAAAACCCATCAAAAAGTGGGCTAAGGCTATGAATAGACAATTATGAACAGAATATATACAAATGGCAAACAAACATATGAAAAAATGCTCAACCATCACTAATCATCAGGGAAATGAAAATCAAACCCACAATGCAATACCACCTTACTCCTGTGAGAATGGCCATAATCAAATAATCAAAAAATAGTAGTTGTTGGCGTGGATGCAGCAATCAGGGAACACTTCTACACTGCTGGTAGGAATGTAAACTAGTACGGCCTCTATGGAAAACAGGGTGGAGATTAAAGAACTACCATGTTTTTTCCAGTGTCTTATAATCAGTTTCTCTCTCTGTTTGCCACTCGGTTTTCCTAGGGTCTCCAACTCTTTCTAGTTCAATAGTACTGAACATTCCCTGTGGTTTTCTTATACCTTGGGCATTTTTAAAAAATTGATATTTTATTTTACTGTATTTGTTTCCTCTTAGAACTGTGACAAGAATAATTTACCACACAGAAGTAATGCCAGTCATATAATAAATGTATCTAATAAATGTCAAATAAAGAATTTTTTGGAACAAAATCCTAAAAGTTGATAATACCGAGTTCACCTTATTCTACGTCTTTTTGCCCTTCCCCTCCTCCTCCTCCTCCTTCCCCTCTTCCCCTCCTCTTCCTTCTTCATTTTTCTCTCTCTCTCTCTCTCTCTCTGTGTGTGTGTGTGTGTATATATATATATATTCTCTTGTTCCCATACATAGAGAACCTTTGTAATTCTTGGAAACCAGATATTTGTGATTCATGAATTAATATAACTTTCATTAGGCAATTTTCTATGTGCTTCTAGACTCAATAAATGTCACTTCTTATTGACATTAACAAATTATAGTGACAACTAAAATAGCTCAAAATTATATTAATATAGTATAGTATATAGTATATTTATGTAGTCATAAAACAATAACCTTTAAATGCTATTATGTATTTTTCCAGGAATACTTTAATTTGTCAAGGATATGATTAAAATGTGATGTCTAATGTTGTACAATAAATATATACTGAAAATACACCAATAGTTGTTTCATTATCTTTATTTTATTGTAAATATATTTCATAATTAGTTGCCGATCATTCTTATTTTGATATACTAGCATAAATATGGCCAAACATGGTAAAAAAAAAAAAAAAAAAAAGGACATTTGCACTCAGACCAATGATAATGCCTTCTGCCTTATTTCAACTTTCTTTTGTTCACTTTTAATAGGATAAATTACTGAAGGAGATACTTCAGTTTTTCCCTGTTATTAGTTCTTTCATAGTGGAATATCTATGTCAGATGAAGACATATGTGATGAAATCATAAGACACATTAATGGAGATACTCCCATGTTTTATAAGAGCCAATGTTGTGTGCTATATACTCAGACTAGAATTTAGAACATATTTTATGCTCTGTAAATATTTTAGAACTGATTCACTAATGAATGATGCATTTGTAAAATGATATCCATGCAGTGTGGAGGTTATTAAAAATATGGACTGCTCACTTGAAATAAATGGGGACTTAATCATCTACCCTACCACCATAATAGTTTGGAAATGAACAACACATGGAGGGAGATTATTATTGTCTGAACTTTCAAGAAAGCAGTGAGAGTGAAAAGCAAAACAAAAAATAAAAAATCAAGAATTAATATCTTATCTGAAAGAGAAAAGTAAAAGAGAATACCAATGTCATTTTCACTAATCAAGTCAATAGGAAGTCAAGAATTATGGATGAAAATTAAAAAATTAAAACATATTACCCATTTCCAGAACCTTTAATCAGGATTATCCTCTATTTTACCACAGAATACCCCTAAACTGACAACATTTTATTTTGATTGGTTGACAACAGAAGCAGCAGCCCTCTTGGCAGTCTGCTTGATAATGGTTTCATTCCCATATATGGAGAAGGTGATTGCAGATCACGTTATCTTTAGCCAGGCAAAGAAGGCTGAAATTTTGGAGCCTAGCAGATGCAAGAATCATTGAGAGATAGAATCACAGTCTTACGGGCCTCTTGAACCTTGATCAGATGTGCCTGAAGTCCACAACTTCTGTGCACTTTATGGAAATTATTTTTCACACATGTGACCTAGTAGTGTCCTTGCTTTTTTTTTTTTTTTTTTTTTAACCCAGAAGAGCCTGGGTTTTGTGTTATTTACAGTTGGAAGCATCATAATGTATATTTGTGATCTCCCTATTATAAGCCTCTTAAAATTTTTTTGATAAAAGGCAAAACTTTTTTTTCCAGGTATTAAATTTATATAATAATTTCTTAGCCCCGTTGAGGTTAATTGTACCCAAATACCATAGCTGCTATAAAATGGAATAATGTGTGTCAAATGGGAAGCATCAACTTGTGTTTTGGTATCTATACCTATAATTCATGCCACGCATGCACTTGTTGCATTCTCAACTAAATAAAACCTATTCATCTTTTCCCAAAAGAAAACATCCCAACATTTCTACCTCTTACTAAATCATGTCAACTCTTTTTGTCAGTTCCAGATGCATTACTTTATGGAACAGCTATGACTAAGTAATGTACACAAAAACATAAAAAAGACCAGGCACGGTGGTTCACGTCTGTAATCCCAGCACTTTGGGAAGCTGAGGCGGGCGGATCACAAGGTCAGGAGATCGAGACCATCCTGGGTAATACGGTGAAATCCCGTCTCTACTAAAAATTACAAAAAATTAGCTGGGCGTGGTGGTGAGCGCCTGTAGTCCCAACTACTCAGGAGACTGAGGCAGGAGAATGGTGTGAACCCGGGAGGTGAAGCTTGAAGTGAGCTGAGATCGTGCCACTGCACTCCAGCCTGGGCGACAGAGTGAGGCTCTGTCTCAAAAATAAAATAAAATAAAATGAAATGAAATAAAAAAACAATGGTGGATAGAAAGAGGGGTGACAGAAATAAGAATTATTATTTGCAGAAAGATCAGAAAACTTGTATCAGACCTTACTTCAGGAATAGCAAAGAACTTTTCAATTAGAATAAGCAGTTTTGGGCCAGGCGCGGTGGCCCACGCCTGTAATCCCAGCACTTTGGGAGGCCAAGGTGGGCGAATCACGAGGTCAGGAGATTGAGACCATCCTGGCTAACACGGTGAAACCCTGTCTCTACTAAAAATAAAAAAAAAATAGCCAGACGTGGTTGTGGGCACCTGTAGTCCCAGCTACTCTGGAGGCTGAGGCCGGAGAATGGTGTGAACCCGGGAGGCAGAGCTTGCAGTGAGCAGAGATTGCGCCACTGCACTCCGGCCTGGGCGACAGAGCGAGACTCAGTCTCAAAAAAAAAAAAAAAAAAAGAAAAAAAAAGAAAAAGTAGTTTTGAATTAAAATAGTTAGAATAGGCAGTTACCTGAGCTGCTTGGCTAACCAAACCAGAGGTAGCAGGTATACCCTCTTACAAGGTTCTTATATGTGCAGTGTCCTCTGAATACCTTTTGTCTATTTGAAGCAACTGCTCTGTACTTTATTGTCACTTTCATAATGTCACTTTAGGGGTTTGTATAACCTCATCAGCCAAATCCATATTGATGATAATGTGTCTTGGTACATTTGTCTTTTAAAAAACTGTTAGTAGGCTTCTGCTAGCATGGCCAACATCTAACAACAGAACCCCTGCCTAGCCATAGTTTTTAGATTAGAAGCAGGCATAGATGTATCCCGTTGCCTACGGAATTGGTCTTGGTGCCTTAGTGATTTGTCTATCACACGGAGAAATGGCTTCACATTTTAGTCAAATTCAATCTGTCTTGTGGTATGGAGGCAAAGTTATATTTATTCTTTTTCTTCAGAAATGTAAGCATGTTATTTTTAGCTGTAGAGAGCCTTGGCATATGAGAATCCTCCTGAGTCTCCTGCTAAGCTTCTCACCTCCATGTGTGATCTAGCACCAACTTCATATTTTATAATGCTTTTTTGTACATCTGGATGAGCCAGATATGTCCAACCTCCATACACCATTGAAAAAGTGTTTTAATTATTATTAGAACAGAGAGTTTGCTTTTATTCAGATACTTTTGAAAATTATTCCTGCTCTAAAACCCACTCACATCAATCAGTATGTAGAACTGTGTGAAAGAAGGAGGAGTTATTTTGGGAGCAGAGGGAATTTCTATAATACCTTGAAATTACACTAGTTAAAAAACTGTAATGTGATGTTATAAGCTTAACCATGTTAAATAGAAAATGACATTTGAAATGGTGACAATATGTCTTCCAAATTTGGAAAGCTCTTTTATGAACAGTTATTTTATTATATGGATTTGGCTTTGGAATAAGAGGTTCATGAATGTAGAGGATACGAGTTCATCTGCAAAGACTAATTTCTGTATGTAGTTAGATAGAAGTGAGTTTCTAACTCACAGGAGTGGCAACTTCACTGAAATATTAAATCCAGAAGGGACAATGACTCTATTTTTTTTTTTTTTTAGACGGATTCTTGCTCCTTCACCCAGGCTGGAGTGCAGTGGCCGGATCTCTGCTCACTGCAAGCTCCGCCTCCCGGGTTCACGCCATTCTCCTGCCTCAGCCTCCCGAGTAGCTGGGACTACAGGCGCCCGCCACGACGCCCGGCTATTTTTTTTTATATTTTTAGTAGAGACGGGATTTCACCCTGTTAGCCAGAATGGTCTCGATCTCCTGACCTCGTGATCCACCCGCCTCGGCCTCCCAAAGAGCTGGGATTACAGGCGTGAGCCATTACGCCCTGCCGACTCTATTGTTTATAAAGTCAGCCAGTATGTTCAGACTAATATCACCTTGTGGTGTACTTGTTATAAAGCTAACTAAATAACTTAGCTCATTAAACTACTAAATGAATTAAAAGTCACAATCATAGTGGAGGATTATTCCTACACATATCTGGTTATTCTATTATTTTTTGTCTTGCTTTAGGACATCCCTTTCAATAATGAAATCTCAAATTTTGGAACACTACAAATTATCATCCTGGTTGTCTATCTTTAAAAGTTATGAAATATACAGTCATTACTACAAAAGTAATTACTCATTTTGCTCACCTAAAATACATACTCATATATGAATGTTTTTCTACTATTATGATAAATATTTTTTCAAAAAGAGGCATTCTAGTTTGAATAAAATGTTATTAAATAAAATATAAGATGAGGATTAATGAATTTAAATTTCATTGGAAGCAGCAAGATAGAGAGGAAAATAAATTTGTAGTCACCACTCATTAAATGTTAAATCACTGGTTAATTATTGTATCTTGCTGTGTTTCATTTTCTTCCTTTATAAAATGGAAAATTTCCTGTTTTTGTAAGACTGTACTAGAATACTAAGTGCATTTTATGTTGCCTCTCACAAATATGTCTTTAATGAATATGTTTTTCAACTGTTCTCCAATTAAGTCAGAATCATTTGCAGAAATATTCAAAATAGTATTGCATAAATAAAAATGCATATCTTTATGTGGTTTAGAAATAATCACTTTATCTCTTGCTAGAGTCTTTTAAAACTGTATTTTTCACTAATTAATATGGCAGCGTTCAACCTTCTGTAACCATATGAATTTTTATTATGATTTAACTGTAAGTATTTGTATATTACTAATGCAATAAACAAATTGAAATCAACCAGCTTTTAAAAAATTGCTCATTTTACAACCTTTTATCATTATAACACTCCTTATGAAAAATATCTTACTCATTAAAATAATTGACAGTTATAAAATGAATATGCTCTTTATTGCCTAACTTGTCACGAAGTTTTGATGCATTTTATTATCTATAAACATTTAAATTTCTAGTGACCCCTTTCTTGCAATGATTCATTGTTTATGCATCATAAAGTTGTTCTGTTATCTATCATTATAAAACAGATAGGCATACTTTTTCAAGAGTTAACTGAAAGTCAACTTGTAATGATCAATAATATTCATATTAGTCATTGTCAAACAAAAGCAATATTAAATTCAAGAGCAATGTGATTTAGTTGAAAGAGCCTAGATATATAAATTACCTATCATGGATTGTGCTTCTGGTTTTTCAGCCAGAAGCAGAAATGAAACGGATGTTAAATTTATCAAAATCCCTTTTGAAAATATGGAAATGCAGGCCTAGTGGATAAAGTGATAGCTCAGGATCCTAACAGAAATTATGAAAGCAGAATTTAAGTTTATTTGTTTTTCTGGCTATACAACACTTTAAAAATTGTCTTTATAAAGTACATAATAAAACAAAAAACAAAAATTAAATGAACTTCCTTCAAGCTCATGCATCCATCTAGGTATACTCCAAACTTCCTAAGCAAAGGATATTGAGCAAGTTCAATCCTCACTCTTGTTATAGTCTTCACTTTTCAATTCACCACAAAATACAGACTTACAATCATACTTTTGCAAGTAACTGATCTTTTCAATTCAAATTATTAATCCATATGTAACATTTCAAACATTTTTATCTGTTACTAAACTTGGCTCATTGTGACTTACATAAATCCTTACTTTTTTATTTTTTCTGCTATTCTTTTTCTTTTCTAAACCCTCTACACAGATTCTTATTTTTATTTATATTCTCAAAATGAGATTCCTACTACAAAGAACAAATTGGGAAAATGCTGTCAGGCAGACAACTAATAGTATTCCTCTACATGAAATTATTTCTGGATATTATCTTATTAGACATTTCTGCAGCATTTATTCATTTACCTCATTAAAATTCTCCCATTTTAGAGTAAGTGGTTCCATATATTCTTTCTTCCCACTTCCCGTGTTGATCTTTGTAATTTTTAAATCGACTTTAATTTTCTATTCATATCTAACATATTTTTCCCTGAAACATTTAATTTTATTTTTTCTTTTCACTCCTCATTTGTTATGAAACTAATTCCAATAGTTTCAGTTTTGTGTGCTACATGTTTTATATTTACATTCTATATTCAGCCTATTCTTTTTCATTTTTTGGTTCCCTTAGACTCAGGCAGAAAGTATCTGCTGACATGGGCCCCAAGCTGAAAAGGGCCAGTATATCATACACACATGTACATGAACATATATACACAGAGAGAGAGAAAGTAACACACACACACACACACACACACAGAGAGAGAGAGAGAGAGAGAGAGAAAGAGAAAGAAATAAATTCTTGCTCTATTTCCTAGGAACTAAGGCTACCATAAGAATGCTGTGAAGAGACATTGGTTGTATCTGTGTCAATGATGTTGAGAGGCACCGCTTCAGAATTCAGGGCTAGTTTAATTAACAGAAGTGAAAAGACACATCTTTTATCTTTTCAAATCTTTCCTCTCAGAGCAATCAAATTAATAATTCTTGCATAACAAAGTATTATTTTCCAGTAGAGTCAAGCATTAATTTTCTTGATTGTCTCCACGCTCTACTTCTTGGTTCCAGAAATGCTCAGTGAATGTAACATTTACAAACATTGAACATGATAACTGGGAAAGACTTTGGAATTTTAAACAATTTATAAATACATATGTGTATATATGTGAGAGTGTGTATATATACATATGCATATGTATAGTTATAGCATATGTGAGTTCTTTGACAATTACATGATATTAAATACAAGAATTGTGAATAGTTTTATATTCAATAAATTATGTAATATAATACATTAACATTTTAAAAATAAATTACAACAATTTTAGTGTTGTTTAAATAAAAGTCTTTCAAATTGTATTGATGGCTCTAAGGGAGATGGTAATGAAAAATTAGTGTTTTCATATCAGCCAAATTTTGGCAAAAAGCCCAGAAATTTTTTGTTTTCATTGTCAGTATATAGTTTAAATTTGTCACCATGAGACATAAGATCAACAAATGAATAGCCATTCCATGTTTATATCAATTAAAAAATTATGCAGGATATTTCTGGAGCTGCTTGCAGTCAGAATATCTTTATGATCCCATCATACCTCAAAGATATTCTCAAAAACTCAGAGAGGTTGCCTTTTAAATACTCTTGACTCAATAGTATTTACTTTAGATGAGACACTAAATAAACTAACGGAAGAAAAAAAAACTATCCCTTATATGAAGAGAGAATTATAAGAATTCTAAATGAAATTGCCTTAGATTTACACGCTCAATTAATGACTGTGATGTAGTTTCAGAATATGTATATAACACATATCATTTACATATATTATGTATACTATATATTTAATGATATAGAATATTATACTTATATATGCTAAATATATTGCAATAGCTTAAAATTACGATTCTAATGTGGATATTTTAATTTTAAATAATTTTAAAAATATTTTTTAAGCTCGTAGAAATTACGTTTTTTCTTGAATCAAAAGAGTTAACATATGAAATGTACACTAAGATTTTATTCCAATAACGTTTTTAAGAATTTAGAAAATGGCCGGGCGTGGTGGCTCACGCCTGTAATCCCAGCACTTTGGGAGGCCGAGGCGGACAGATCATGAGATCAGGAGTTCGAGACCAGTCTCACCAACATGGTGAAACCCTGTCTCTACTAAAAATATAAAAATTAGCCAGGCGTGGTGGCACATACTTACAATCCCAGCTACTCAGGAGGCTAAGGCAAGTGAATCACTTGAACCCGGGAGGCGGAGGTTGCAGTGAGCTGAGATCACACCACTGCACTTCAGCCGGGATGATAGATCAAGACTCCATCTCGAATAATAGTAATAATAGTAATAATAATGAAAAAATAAGCAAAAAATGATTAGTTAGAAACTATATCCTGAGCACTATAGATTAAGGTGAAATCTTAATGGGAAAATATTTGAATCAATTGAGAAGTTTTTCAACAAATCAGTAATATAGTGCTACTATCTTTATTAGAATAATGATTAAAATATTATAGAAGATAAACCTGAGGGATACTATATAGATCTAAATAATCCAGTTGTCTTCACAATTTTGCCAGCTTTGGCCATATACCAAAAGTTTATAACTCATTCTATTTCTTTATTTTTTTGTGTGTACACAGCAGGTGTATATATTTATGGTGTACATGAGATACTTTGATACAGGTAGGCAATATGTAAGAATCTTGGTAAATGTTTTGAGGCATTCTGAACAAAGAATAAATGATATCCCACCGTGATAAACAAGGTATCCACCCCCTTTAGCACTTATCCTTTGTGTTACAAACAACTCAATTATACTCTTTCAGTTATTTGAAAGTGAACAATTAAATTACTATCGATTATAGTTACTCTGTTGGACTATTTTTCCAGTGCGAATGTATGGTTGTCAAGTTGGAGAATAAAACAAATATTATTTAGTTGTTGGTTAGTTTAATATGCAAATTTTAAGCATTTAGCATGTTATAGTTTAAACACTATTTGAACTCTTGCCCTCGGTAAAAGTATAGATATACATACACATTTCATAAGGATGCCACTTTTATAATACATCTAAATGTGAGTTTATGTTTATTCCTTCCAGAATTTTCTTCCCGTGTATCTTGGCCCAGTGAATGGGGCCATTATTCATCTAGCTGAGTGAGTCTGAAAGATTCAATTCATGTGACTGGTGCACCATACATCATCCTCTCTTGAGTCAAAGACATTGCTTCCACAGTTTTTCCTTCTCACTCCCTTGCATCTTAATTTTTTTTATTAACCACTTTATCATTTCCATATGCACAAAAAATTGTATTCTTACTCATATTTTACCAGAGAAAAGGCATTCTCTTAACTGCAGTTCCTTTTTAAACGTCCCACTCCATTACTTTTCTCCCCATTACAATAAATTATTTTGAAAGAATTGTCCATATTTCTGGAGACAAACTCTTCTCCTCCCAAAACTTTTAACCTTAATGTTATTTACTCGCTCTTTGCCTTTGTGCCTGTATTGCTTATTATCTTCAAATACATTATTGTTTTCTATCTATTATATGTATTGAGTTATCTGTATTTCCCTAAAACATTACTTTCATGATGTCAGTGATTTTTTTCTCTCTCTTGTTTGTTCATGGTCACCAAGTGTCTATAAAGTCGTTAAGCATAAAATAGGCGCTCAATAGACATTTGTTGAAGGAATTAATAAAGGAATTCTTGGTTTTCACCTGTCCCTCAGCATCCTGATGTGCTTAATATTCACTATCTGTGTCACATCTCTTTATTCTATCCACTTCTTTTTATTCTCACTGACAGCACTTCCCTCTAAGCCACTGTTATTTTTTGGCATAGTTTATTTGAAGAGTTCCCTGATTGCTTTTCCTATCTTAATTTCATCTTTCTCTCATCCTATCTTTACAATGAGTGACCTTTCAAAACACATGTTTTATTCACTAATCTCTGTATGTAAATATAGGACACTTAACTGCCGTCTATAAAATAAAATTTCCTGCTGTGTTGTACAGGGAACTTTTTGACATGGGCACTGCTACCCTTTTTAGTCTTAGATGCCACGTGCTCCACATGTCATTATGAGTCTCACCAATTCCTGCTGTTCAACACTTACTCAGTTCCCTTTTCAGTTTGAAACTAAAAAGGTATGCTTGAAGTTACCCATCCTGTCTTTGCCACCCATTCTCTCACTTCAGAAAAGAACACATCCAGGTCTACTCATTACAGAATATGATAAATTAATAAAATAAATATTTGTGATGAGAACACAGTTGTCTTAGTAGCTTTCTTCACATTTTCCCTTTTTTAAATTTTTCATCTCACTGCAACCTCCACCTCCTGGGTTCAAGCAATTCTCCTGCCTCAGTCTCCTGAGTAGCTGGAACTACAGGCATGCGCCAACATACCCAGCTAAATTTTTGTGTTTTTAGTAGAGACAGGGTTTCACCATGTTAGCCAGGATGTTCTGGATCTGACCTCATGATCTACCCATCTTGGCCTCACAAAGTGTTGGGATTACAGGTGTAAGCCACTGCGCCCAGCCACACATTTTCCCATTTTCTTGGTTTCATTCATCTCTTAAGCAGTTGAGTTGATAAAAATCCAGTCAACATTTCAAAGGAGATATATTCAATTACTTACAACCACCAACTGGAAGAGTAACCATTACTTTTGAAGCATGGTTAGGCAGGTGTCTGTATGGTAGCCAAGTAAACAAGATTTCTATGTAACATATGCTGGTTCTGGATGCTCTACTGCCTAGCTCTTGTTCTAATGTTCCATGATACAACACCTCAGTTGGTCATTTTCCTCCAAGAGGCACTTGATTGACTTTACATTGCCCTGTAGCCAGTCCTGTTCAAAGGCCTCCAAGCTCTTGGATTGTTCAGAACCCAGCCTCAGACCATTCAGACAGAGCCAACAAAATCACAAATATTTCTTGAATAAACAAATGATTTTTGATACATAAATTTTGTGCTTAAGTGCTACATAAATGATTTGGCTTATATAGACAACATATATTAATGTTTTCTACTCTATTCTTATTATATTAATGTCATTTTGCTATGTATTTACCTTTATGTTTCCTCTTTTCTGTTAAATTTAATTCCCTTTGCACTTGTCTACATCGAATGCACTAGACATCTCTCAGCTAGTCCTGCCTAAATCCGTTCATCATTTTACTTCTTTCTTTTTAATAATTTCAACTTTTATTTTAGATACAGGGAATACATGTGCAAGTTTGTTACATGGGTGTATTGTGTGACACTGAGGTGTTTGGGGTGTGAATGATCCTGTCATGAAGATAGTGAGCATGGTACACGATAGATAATTTTCAACCCTTGCTGCCATTCCTCTCTCCATTTTCTGGTACTCCTGAGTGTCTATTGTCTCCATCTTTACGTCCATGCCTGCTCAATGCTTAGCCACTACTTGTAAGTAAAAACATGCAGTGTTTGCCTGTCTGTTCCTGCATTAATTTGCTGAGTATAATGGCTTCCAGCTGCATCCATGTTGCTGCAAAGGGCATGATTTTATTCTTTTTTAGGGCTGCATAGTATTTCATGGTCTATATATACCACATTTTCTTTTTTATCCAGTCTACTGTTGATGGCCACTTAGGTTGGTCCTTTTTCTTTGCTATTGTGAATAGTGCTGCAATAAACACACAAGTGCATAGTCTTTTTGGTAGAATAATTTATTTTATTTTGGATATATAATCAGTAATGGGTTGCTGGGTCAAATGGTAGGTCTGTTCTAAGTTCTTTGAGACATCTCCAAACTGCTTTCCACAGCGGCTAACCTAATACACATTCCAACCAAGTGTGTAAGTGTCCCCTTTTCTCTCCAGCCTCACCAGCGTCTGTTGTTTTTTGACTTTTTAATAATAGACATTCTAATTGGTGTGAGATGGTATCTGATTGCAGTTTTGATTTGCACAAAACAAATGATTAGTGATGTAGGGCATGTTTTCATATTTTTTTTGCCACTTACATGTCTTCTTTTGATAAGTACCTGATTATGTCTTTTGCCCAGATTCTGGATATTAGATCTTTGACAGTTTGCAAGTATTTTCTCTCATTCTGTAGATTGTCTGTCTACTCTGTTGATAGCTTCTTTTTTCTTTTGCTACACAAAATTCTTTTAATCAAGTCCCACTTGTGAATTTTTGTTTTTCTCGCAATTACTTTTGAGGACTTAATCATAAATTATTTTCCAAGGCTGATGTCCAGAATGTTGTTTTCTAGGTTTTCTTCTAAGATTTTTACAGTTTGAAGGCTTGCATTTAAGGATTTAATCCATCTGGAGTTAACTTTTGCATATGATGAAAAGTAAAAGTACAGTTTCAGTTTTCTGCATAGGGCTAGTCAGCTATCCCAGCATTATGGAATAGGGAATTCTATCCCCATTGCTTATTTTTGTCAACTTTGTCCAAGATCAGATGGCTGTGCAGATCAGATGCAGTGTTATTTCTGGTTTCTCTATTCTGTTCCATTTGTCTATGTGTGTGTGCTTTTGTTTTTGTTTTCTACCAGTACCATGCTGTTAAACGTGTTTAAAACTAAGACCGTTTGATGTAGTTTTGCTAATATGGAATTCTTCTCTACTTTTCAACAATGCTAGATGCTTAAGTATGATATATAGATATATACATATATTTTAATACATTCACTATTTCATTTACTTTTCCTTGCCCCAAAAGGCACAATTGAAAATCTTTATACATGCATTTTGTAGCTGAAGATAAACTTAGCCAAACAATATTTGTTGAGTAGAAGTGTGACATCTCACGTTTCCCAAAAGAAACCATTATTAACATATAAAAAGATGAATAGCTTCAGAGGAAGTAAGATATTGTATTTCATTGCCTAACATACTTGTCACATTATATCATCGTGTACCTTCAAGTACTATAATCATTATGGTGTCTTAGAGCTTGAGTCTGATACATAGCTACGAACATTTTAGTATGTTATTTTCACTAAAATAGGTTTATGTTTCTAATATATGAAATTGGCCTCTAATGAGTACTGACCCCATCAATTGTGATATTACGTGAACTAATTCACACCAAATGCTTTCACAGTACCTGATACTGAGTATGGGCTATACATTTTAGTTATTACTATAGGCCTACATTCTTTCAATCTTTGAATATATTTTTTCACAAAGACTTTGAAAGTATGTATATGTATAGGCATATCTAATTTAAAAATTAAAAAAACTTTGACTACACAGGATACATAAAGCCAGATTTTGTATCTTGTACTTCTACTAAACTTAGAAATAATATTGAGGTGTAAGATAAAATTAGAGTGCTGCTTAGGAGAAAAGAGAAGAGATGGCTGTGCTTTCCTACCTAGGGAAATTAAGAAAAATTTAGAGATTATTGGTTATAGGGTTAATGTCATTATAAGATTAGTAAATAATACAAATAAGGGGTTGTGCATGGAAATTTTCAGAAGAAATGACAAACATGTTTACTCTTTTACACACTTATGTACACACATACATACATATGCACTATCAATTTCAAGGCATTTTGGCATGTGATTCAAAGTCTCATGTGCCCTTGTCTTGTCAATGTGTGTAATAGCTTCAAGTAATAGCCCATGATAACTTGGGATTATTTGTGGAACAGCATTCTAGAGATATATATTGTCAAAGATATTCCAGATTAAAAACTGGATTATAACATCCTGTTACAACTTTATCATAACAAACTTCATCAATGCATGAGGTTTCTATCTATTTTAAAGGTTGAAGGGCAAGGGTTTAGAGCAGAGGTCATTGAAATATGGACCATATACCAATTCCTTTCTATTGCCTGTTTTTGTAAATCAAATTTTGTTAGACCAGAGTCATCCTTATTGGTTTACAAGCAAGCAGCCATAGACTGCTTTCCTGCTACAAGAGAGAGTTAAATACTTTCTGCAGAAACCATATAGCTCACAATCTTAAGATATTTACTACTTAGCTATTTAAAGAAGCTTGTTGACCTTTTGTTTAGAAGGCCTGTAATATCTTATGGTTTGTGAGGAATGTGCGCCATGTCAATGTTATGGAGACTTGGTAAATGTTTGAGGCATTCTGAACAAAGAGTAAAAAGAAGCTTAATTCAAGATGGATTAGAGACTTAAATGTTAGACCTAATACCACAAAAACCCTAGAAGAAAACCTAGGTAATACCATTCAGGACACAGGCATGGGTAAGGACTTCATGTCTAAAACACCAAAAGCAATGGCAACAAAAGTCAAAATTGACAAATGGCATCTAATTCAACTAAGGAGCTTCTGCACAGCAAAAGAAACTACCATCAGAGTGAACACGCAACCTACAGAATGGGAGAAAATTTTTGCAATCTACTCATCTGACAAAGGGCTAATATCCAGAACCCACAAAGAACTCAAACAAATTTACAAGAAAAAAACAAACAACTCCATCAAAAAGTGGGCAAAGGATATGAACAGACATTTCTCAAAAGAAGACATTCATACAGCCAACAGACACATGAAAAAACGCTCATCATCACTGGCCATCAGAGAAATGCAAATGAAAACCACAAAGAGATACCATCTCACACCAGTTAGAATGGCAATCATTAAAAAGTCAGGAAACAACAGGTGCTGGAGAGGATGTGGAGAAATAGGAACACTTTTACACTGTTGATGGGATTATAAAGTAGTTCAACCATTGTGGAAAACAGTACAGCGATTCCTCAAGGATCTAGAACTAGAAATACCATATGACCCAGCCATCCCATTACTGGGGATATACCCAAAGGGTTATAAATCATGCTGCTATAAAGACACATGCACACGTATGTTTATTGCGGCACTATTCACAATAGCAAAGACTTGGAATCAACCCAAATGTCCATCAGTGACAGATCAGATTAAGAAAATGTGGCACATATACACCATGGAATACTATGCAGTCATAAAAAGGGATGAGTTTGTGTCCTTTGTAGGGATATGGATGCAGCTGGAAACCACCATTCTCAGCAAACTATCGCAAGAACAGAAAACCAAACACCGCATGTTCTCACTCATAGGTGGGAATTGAACAATGAGAGCACTTGGACTCGGGAAGGGGAACATCACAAACTGGGGCCTATTATGGGGAGGGGGGAGGGGAGAGGGACTGCATTGGGAGTTATACCTGATGTAAATGACGAGTTGATGGGTGCAGCACATGTATACATGGCACAAGTATACATATGTAACAAACCTGCACATTGTGCACATGTACCCTAGAACTTAAAGTATAATAATAAAAATAAATAAATAAATGAATAAGAAAAAAAAAGAAGCTTAAACAAATTTATTTAATAAATTAATTCCCACATGCAATTTAGTTAAAATAATTTAATAGTTGTTAAAATTTTAATTAATTTTTGTGAGTACATAGTAGGTATATCTATGAAGTACATGAGAAGTCTTGACACAGACATGCAAAGTGTCATAATCACATCAGGGTAAAAGAGGTATCCATAACCCCAAAAATTTATCGTTAGTGTTACAAACAATCTAATTACACATTTTTAGTTATTTTTAAATGCTCATTTTTTTTTACTATAGCTTCCCTGTTTTGCTAGCAAATACTAGGTCTTATTCATTTTTGCAAACTACTTTTCATATCCATTAACCATCTCCACTTCCTTCTTCCTTCTCACCACCACCACAATACCCTTTCCCAGCTGCTGATACACATCCTTTTACTCTCTGTCTCCATGAGTTTAATTATTTTAATGTTTAACTCCCACAAACAAGTGAGAACCTGTCAAGTTTTTGTTTCCATGACTAGATAATTTCACTTAACATAATGACCTTCAGTTCCATCCATGTTGTTGCAAATGACAGCATCTCTTTATTTCAATGGCTGAATAGTACTTTGTTATGTCAATGTACCACATTTTCTTTATGTTTCCTTCTGTTGACGGACACTTAGGTTGCTTCCAAATCTTGGCTATTGTAAATAGTGCTGCAATAAACATGGCAGTGCAGATATCTCTTCATGATATTTACTTTCTTTCTTTTGAGTTTATATCTAACAGTGGAATTGCTGGATCATATAGTAGCTCTATTTTTAGTTTTGAAGAATCTCCAAACAGTTCTCTATAATGACTGTACTCATTTACATTTCCACAGTGTATGAGGGTTCTCCTTTCTGCACATCCTCACCAGCATTTGTTATTGCCTGTCTTTTAAATAAAAACCATTTCATTTGAGATATATCATCTTTTTGAGATATATATCATTTGAGATGATATCTTATTGTAGTTATGATTTCCATACCTCTGATGATCAGTGAGGTTGAGCACCTTCTCATATACCTGTTTGCCATTTGTATCTCTACTATTGAGACATATCTATCAGATGTTGCACTTTTTTTTAAGAAAATGAGATTTTTTTTTTCCTATACAATTGAGCTCCTTATATATTCTGATTATTAATCATTTGTCAGATTGGTAGTTTGCAAATATTTTCTCTCATTCTGTGGATTGTCTCTTCACCTTGTTGATTGTTTCCTTTACTATGCATAAGTTTTTTAATAGGATCCTGTTAGTCCATTTTTGCTTTGGGTGCCTGTGCTCGTGGTTGATTCCTCAATAAATCTTTGCCAAATCCAATGTCCTGGATAGTTTCTCCAGTATTGTCTTCTAATGTCTTAGATTTAAGTCTTTAATTCATTTTGATTTGATTTTTGTATATTTAGAGAGATTGGGAGTCAAGTGTCATTCTTCTGTGTATAGATATCCAGTTTTCCCAGCATCTTTATTGAAGAGAGTACATTCCCCAATGTTTGTTCTTGGCACCACTGTCAAAAATGAGTTTACTGTAAATGTATGGATTTATCTCTAGGATCTGTATTCTGTTCCACTGATATATTTGTCCATTTTTCTTCCAGTACCATGCCATTTTTGGATACTGTATCTCTGCAGTATAATTTAAAGTAAAGTAATATGATTCCTTCAGTTTTTTTTTTCTTTTTTGTTTATGATAGCTTTGGCTATTCTAGGTCTTTCATGACTTCATATAAACTTTATACTTTTTTTCTGTTTCTGTGAAGAATTTCATTATTTTTTAATGGGAAATGCAATAAATCTATAAATTGCTTTGGGTGGTATAGGTATTTTAACAACATTGATTCTTTCAATCCATAAACATGGAATATCCTTCTATTTTTGTGTGTTGTCTTCAGTTTCTTGCATCAATGTTTTATACTTCTTACTGTAGAGATCTTTCACTTCTTTAGTTAATTTCTAGAAATTGTATTGTATTGTAGCTATTGTAAATAGGGTTATTTTCTTGATTTCCTTTTCAGATTGTTTGCTGTTGGCATATAGAAATCCTACTTATTTTTGTACATTGAATGGTATCCTGCAACTTTACTGAATTTCTTTATTAGTTTTAATTGTTTGTTTTGGTAGAGTCTTGAGGTTTTTTTCAAGCATAAGATTATATCATCTGCAAACAAAGGTAATCTGACTTCTTCCTTTCCAATTTGGATGCCCTTTATTTCTTTCTCTAGCCTATTTGCTCTAGCTAAGACTTCCAGTCCTATGTTGAATAACAGGGGTGCAAGTGGGCATTCTTGTAATGTTTCTGACCTTAAAGACTTTCACTTTTTCTCCATTCAGAATAATACTAGCTATGAGCCTAATAAAAGCCAGGTGTGGTTTTCATTATGTTAAGATATGTTCCTTCTACTCCCACTTTTTTGAAGGCTTTTATCATGAAAGGATGTTGCATTTTATCAGCTGCTTTGAAGCATCAATTGACATCATATGGTTTTGTCCTTATTTCTGTTGATATGATGTGCCACATTAATTGATTTGCATATGTTGAATAATCCTTGCATCCCTGGGATTAATCACACTTGGCCATAATGAATAATCTTTTCATTGTCTTTTTGAATTTGGTTTGCTAGTGTTTTGCTAACAATTTTTTGCATCAATATTCATCAGGGATATTGGCCTGTAGCTTTATTTTTAAATTATTTTTGAGGTATTCTTTGTTTGGTTCTGGTATCAGAGTAATACTAGTCTTGCAGAATGCATTTGGAAGCATTCCCTCCTCTTCTATATTTTGAAATAGTTTGAGTAGAATTGGTATTAGTTCTTCTTTAAACATTTGGTAGAATTCAGCAATGAAGCCATCAAGTCCTGGGCTTTTCTTTGCTGAGAAACTTGTTATTATAGCTTTGATCTAGTTACTTGATATTGGTCTCTTTAGGTTTTGAATGTCTTCATCACTTAATCTCGGTAGGTTCTAAGTGTCAAGGAATTCATCCATTTCCTCTAGAATTCCCCAGTATATTATCTTATAGTTGCTCATATTTGCCACTAAAGAGTCTTTGGATTTCAGTTGCTATTTCCCCTTTTGCATCTCTGAATTTATTATTTGGATCTTCTGTCTTTTTCTCTTAGTCTCACTAAAAGTTTGTTAATTTTCTTTACCTTTTCAAAAAAAAACCTTTCTGTTTCATTTATCTTTTGTATTGTTTTCTTCATTTCAAATTCATTTATTTCTGCTCTGATCTTTATTATTTCTTTTCTTCTACTAATTTAGTGTTTGGTTTGCTCTTGCTTTTCTAATTCTTTATGATGCAGTTAGGTTGTTTATTTGATGGTTTTCCTGTTTTTTGATGTAGGCCCTTACAGCTATTAACTTCCTTCCTAGTATTGCTTTTGCTGTATCTCATAGGTTTTCCAAATTTCTGAGATTCTTGTCTAACCCCCGAGCAGGGAAACCCCATCAACTAGCCACAAAATGACTAATATTAAATTTCTCAAGAGAACAAACATTTTCAATTATATTTTATTTAATTATATTTGTCATATTTATTTAATTTTAGTAAGTAAAAAGCAGAAAAAGTATTTTATATCTGAGTTTGTTAGGTAATATTAACGTTAATGTGCCTTGACAATAGGATGCTGGGTTTTTTTGCCTCTCTCATCAGTGTTCCCTGAATTTTGCATTCATGTCTCCACCAATAATTCATAAAGATGTGCTTTGTCATAATCATATGAACAACATATAAATTTGAAGTATGCGATACATCATTAAATTATTTTAGATTTTATTTTTTAAATATGTTTAATTTATGTAATGTATCATAATGTACTCAAACCTTTTTCTGAGTGATCATAAATTCTTTTGTCTTTTCTGGGGAGGAGGCTGGCTTCTTACTCCCTGTTTCTTCCTCATTATTTATTACATCAACCCATGTTGACAAGCAACAATCTCTATTGTAATCTCCATGTTCATAAAGTATTTGCAAATGTATATGTGCACATATTTATATGCATGCCCAGAGAGTTATTTTTATTAAAATGTAACCATACCTCCACCTTTCTGCATTTGTTTTACATTTTTTCACTCAACAATAGCCTCTGCAAATGTTTCTGGTAAATTTTAAATTTATAATTTTTAACTGAGTCATTTTTATTGATTGGTATGTAAAATCATTTCATAAATTGTATTGACAGCCATTCACTTTGTTTCGCAAGTTTTTGAAACTGTAAATCATACTACAATAAATATTTTGTGCAAGCTAAAATATCTTAGATTTTTTTACATTCCTGTGATTTCATTTCTATTAAAAAAATTCCAACAATGAGATTGTTAGATTAAAAGGGTATCCCTAATGTTACCCTAAAAATATTGTTGAATTATATTTTGTAATTCATATGTATATATTTAGATTTACACTTAAACTGTTCTTATTAGCTTACAAATAACTAATTTAATTATTATAATTGCCACAGCTGTAGGTTAGAGTTGCTTGTGAAACAGATCTGTTAATTGCATAATAACTTCAGCATTAAATTGAATATATAGAAGCCCTTTCTTTTTTTTTTTTTTTTTTTTTTTGAGTCAGAGTCTCGCTCTGTCGCCCAGGCTGGAGTGCAGTGGCTGGATCTCAGCTCACTGCAAGCTCCGCCTCCTGGGTCTACGCCATTCTCCTGCCTCAGCCTCCCGAGTAGCTGGGACTACAGGCGCCCGCCACCTCGCCCGGCTAGTTTTTTGTATTTTTTTTGGTAGAGACGGGGTTTCACCGTGTTAGCCAGGCTGGTCACGATCTCCTGACCTCGTGATCCGCCCGTCTCGGCCTCCCAAAGTGCTGGGATTACAGGCTTGAGCCACCGCGCCCGGCCTAGAAGCCCTTTCTAAACTATCAATTTTTGATTTCCCTTAACGTTTTTATTTTTAAAGGTAGAATTACGTATTACCTGTCCAAAATCGGTATTATGTTAAATATTCAAAGAAAAAAAAGACTTTTAGAGACCCATTTTATTAGTGACTATTCTAAACGCTGAAATGGTTTCATTCAGTGAAATGTAAACCTTTCTTGCCATAATTAAATACAGCTTCCTTGGCTCTTGCTTCAAAAAAGGATTCATTTTTAAAAATATAATGACCATTCTCATACAGAATACAAGTTATTAAGTCTCCTGCCAGCAATCTTCTCTCAAGCTACCTAGTCATCTTCCCTTTAAGCTTTTCATATCTTCTAATTCCAAGATTTGGATCATTAATTTTTCTCCCTTATGCATACATTGCATATTTTTGTACATCTTTTGGCCTTTAGACTTTCTACAAAAGTTAGATGATCTAGCCAAGTATTGCACAAGGCATTTTTACGTTTCCAAATGTTCTGATTCCAGTACTCAAAATAAAAATTTCTCTATCAACTGGAAGTAAGCTAATCATTTTTAAGAAGTGCATAATATATTTTCATGAATCGTTACTATATTCAATGAAATAAATAGAAAAAAGATCTCTTCCAACAAACCAAAGCTACTGAGTCTAGAAACTTCTGTGTAAATACTTGAAGGAGCACACATTAAAAATGGAATAGCAACTCCCTTCTTTCCCTTCTTTCCCTCTTTCAGTATTGCGGTTCTCCAAAAGGTAGCTCATGGCTGTCCTCTCTCTGAACACTGTCCCTGGGTGTGCTTATTTTTCATTGATGTGATTACTATGGTTATGCTCATGACTTCTTGATGGTTATCTTTTCATGCTTTAGAAAAGTCTTAACTATAATGAATATTTGAAAAAGTGTATGAAAAATTGTAGAGTCCAAGAATCATGTGATCTTTTCTCAAGGAATTTTAACTAAATCACCAAACAGATAATTAGATTAGGGGCAATGTACCTCAATTTTCCCTCGTAGGCTTCCCAAAGCAGGAGATTACAGTGATGAGCCACTTCACCCAGCAGCCTCAATCCAACAGCATTTATCTGATCTGTTTCCTGTTTTTTTTTTTCTGAACTCTATGCATTAGGCCATCAGAGATTCAATTTAGAGTATGAAATGTTTACTTTCTTAAGAGCCTCTGAATTACAATTTTTTGTCTCCTCAGAACCACTAGCATTTGGTATTTTCAGTTTTTTAAAATATTTTATATTGATAGATCACTGTTGTTTCAATTTGAAGTTCTGTGAAAACCTAATAATGAGCAAATTTATGGTACAAATATGCTTATTGTCTATGTGTATACCTTTTTGGTGACATGTTTTTCTGATCATTTGTATATTGTTAATTGGTGTGTTTTCTTATTTTTGAGTTTTAATACTTATCTTTATATTTTTAATTACCTTAATAGGATCGTTGGCAGATTTAAAGTTTTAATTTTAATCAAATCCAACTAATCAATTTTTTCATGGATCATGCTTTTGGTATTTTATCTACAAACTCATTGTCAAACTCACAATCTCTTGTCTTCTAAGTTTTGTATTTCTATCATTCACATTTAAAGTAATTATTGATATAGTTGATTTTATATCTACCATATTTATAATAGTTTTCTATTTGTTGACCTTATTCTTTTTTTTAAAAAAAAAATGTAATCTTATCTATTTTTGACCTTTTATTTTTTGCCTTCTCTGGTTTTAATTGAGAATTTTATATGATTCAATTTTCTCTACTCTCTTAGCATATCAATTTTACTTCTTTGTGTAGCTTTTAATTGATTGCTCTAGACTTGAATTTAAACTAACCGAATCCCACTGTTAAATAACACTATTAACCCTTCACAAGTACTGCAATTAGCTTATAATATACTATTTCCAGTTCTTTCCTTCCATCCCTTATAATATTGCTGTAATTCACTTCACTTAAGTATATACTATCATCACCCAATTCATTGTTACTATTATTAACAATGTATTGTTACTTGTTTATTATATGCAATGACTGTTATTATCTGTAAAGTTATACTATACAAATTACTATTTGTATGATCAAATCAAATTATCTTGGTTAAACTGTGTTCTCTGGATGTGAACTTAAGTTTTCTTGCTTTTCCTCCCTGAGGTGAGAAAGGAAGTCTACTCAGAGCCAAAGCTGTCTAACTTATCTTCCTTTGCTGACCATACATTTGTCGCTGAACACTTTGGGAGTATTTCACAATGGCTGCTCTTCCCCTCACCCTGCCAGAAGTGGGAGGGTTTTTCTTACATCTTTACCGTCAAAACCTCAGGGGTAATAGGAGGTAAATTCCATAAAAGTATAGGGCTTTGTAAGACTGTGGCCCCAAGAAATTCTTATTCTTACAAGATTATACACCATCAGATCCACTAACTTATGCTCGTTGTAAGCTGATTTTGGCTATGGTTCTCTGTATTCTAGATTTTCAGCTGGCGGTTTTCCCTGTGACTTCAATTTTTTGAGTCCATAAAAAATCTTTGATACTTAGTGTTCTCCTTTCTTCCTGTTATAAGAACAGCAGTGATGACTTCCAGGCTCCTTTCATGTCAGAACTGCCTGCAGAAATTTTCCAGACTTACTTTTCTCATTTCAGTATGAGGCACTAATATTTGTCCACAAATATATAGCACACTTTTTAAAAAATAAAATAGAACAAAGTATACAACTTTTTGTAAAAAATTGCCATTTGGAACCTCTGGGTCCAAATTTTCTACATTATTATAGTGATGTTGTGAAAAAAACAGAGGAAATTAGCTAGTAGACATGCAGGCAAACAGAGTACAAGTAGAAAGTAATAAAAAGTTCTGTGACGCTGAAGTCAGGTATTGGATTAAAAACAAAACAAAACAAAAGCAAACAAAAAAACCCCTGAAAATATTAGTGTGCTACAATAAAATGAGAAAAATAATATAGATAAAAATATTGGATTAAAAAATAATCAAAAAAGTAAATGAGTGTTTTTATTTGGTAGTTTTTGGAATTAAAATACATACATGATAAAAACACAAAATAAATTTAGAACTTCTGTCAAATGGTTCTTCAAATAGAACCCCAAGGTAACAAAATGTAATGACAAGAGCAATTTAAACAGTATACCTTCTATATTTTTTATTTTTAAAAAATCTATCTCTTTTACATGATAACTCATCATTGATTTAAAAATGAAAAACAAACTAAAAATGCAAACAATTATTTTTCTGTTAAATTCAATACATATTTATTTTAGTTTTTGAATGTATGGTCACCATTATTTGTTAATAATTAAGCAGAAACATTCTAACACACTTTCTCTTACCTGTACTCATAAGTTCTCACTCGATTGAAGACTAACCAGTGATGTTGGTTAAAGCAATTAAAAATATCTCTCTTATCACAGGATTGATATTTATATTTAAACATATATAAGAGTATTTTGGGATCATTAATTTAATCCAGGATTTAACAAGCAGTGCATGAAAAGTAGATAATGGTGAGAAATTAAGTAAGATAAAACACTCTTAAGCTATCAAAAAATGGCTTTTACTACTCAGCTTCAGATAATGGCTACTGTAATTGCTTTTAAATAAATGACAAAAAGTGGATATATTTGGTTTATAAATAAAACAATCTTTTTAACACTATATGGGCAAAGTAAGTTCTCTCTATTGGCTGCATTTGGATCAAAGCTGAACATTTTGAACATCAGAATACTAACTGGTATTTGTATTAATAAAATCATATTTATTAATTTATAAAATTATATAAACATAAATAAATAAACCTATTAAATAGATAATTTGAGATTCACAAGTAATTTCCAACCCAAGACAAAAAACGTCCAGAATTTATAAAGCAATCTTTTCCAACTGTGGTAGGCATTACTGGTATTTATTGACATCTGTCTCTCAATTTTCTTTGAATAGACACAAAATCTAATTTCCCAGATACTTATATTTTTCATAGGAGTAGTCCTTGTAACTAAAACATGGTTGACAGGTATGTGTATTATACATGACTTGAGACTGAGACAGTTCACAGATGAGTCACCGGTCTCTTTCCCTTACCATGGATAATGTAAAATGTCCATGTTTAGATAGTAGAGTAGCAAGATTTAAACAGCTTGGGGGTTGACCCGGGGCACTTACCAAAAACTGCAGAAGACTCTGGGTGAGCAAGAAATTAACACGTGTTCTGAAAAGTTGTTGATATTTTAAGCTTGTTTATTATTGTGGTGTAAGATACCATAGTTGGGAAAATATAGCAACAAATAAAATGATATTTGTAAGACAACTGTTTTGACCAATTCACCCAGTCCACATTTTCTAGCATACCATGTTACAGGAATAAGGAAGTTCTCTTACATAGGAGGAAATATCAGGTTTGTTCATTGGCAAGTAAAACCATTATGTGCATCAATGGAAAGTCAAATGAAAATTAGAAAATGTTTTGAAATGAACAGCAATGAAATTAGAGCATGTCACATTCTATAGCCTTCCACTCAAGCAGTGTCTAAGGTGTCTAAAGATAAATTTAAATAAATTGATAAATTCAAGCAGTTTCTAAAGATAAATTGAAATGAGAAAGGCTAACATTCGTACACTTAAGGTTCTACATAAAAAGAAATTAGGAAAATATAAAAACGAACTTAGCAAAAGTAGAAGAAAATAAACATAAAACAATCTATTCTATGGATGTAAATCAATTGAACAAGGAGAATCAAAAGGACGAATGCTGCTTTCTAAGACAAAGAATACAATTGGTCTATCCATAGCTAGTCTGATGAAAGAAAGAAGAGGGAGGGAAAGAGGAGAAGAGGAAGAGAAGGAGTGGGGAGGGTGTTTCAGAAGGAAAAGAGGGAGTGAGAGGTGAGGGAGGAATGGGAGAGGCAAGGAAAAATTACCAGTATTACGAATGAAAGTAAAGAATCTGTACAGATCCTCCAGACCTTAAAAAGATGAAAGGATCTTATGAATAGTAAATTAGAAAACCTGGCTAAAATACAACTTATTAATGTTTAAGAAATAGAGACAGATCTGAATAACTTATACAGATTAAATAAATTGAATTATTTGCTGAAATCCAACCTTCAAGAAATTTAAGTATAGGGGTCTTCACTGGTAAATACATCTTTTTAATTTTTAATTTTTATGGGTAGATAGTAGGTATATATATTTATGGGGAACATGAGATTTTTAATACAGGCATACAATGTGTAATAACGCATCAGGGTAAATAGGAATACATTATCTCACCATTTATCATTTCCTTGTGTTATGAACAATCTAATTATATTCTTTTAGTTCTTTTCAAATGTACTATAAATTATTATTGACTGTAGTCACGCTGTTGTGTCATCATTTACTAAATCTTATTCATTCTATCTAACTGTATTTTTGCATCTATTAACCGTCCCCACTTTAGGTCTCCCATCTCCATTGCCCATCTCAGCCTCCAGTAACCATAATACACTTAACAGAGTACTATTCAGCCATTAAAAAATAATAAGATTCAGTCATTTGCAGAACATGGAACTGAGGGTCATTATGTTAAGTGAAATAAGCCTGGGACAGAAAGAAAAATATCACATAAATTTTTTTTTTTTTTTTTTTTTTTTTGAGACAGAGTCTCCCTCTGTCTCCCAGGCTGGAGTACAGTGGCGCAATCTCGGCTCACTGCAAGTTCCATCTTCTGGGTTCACACCATTCTCCTGCCTCAGCCTCCCGAGTAGCTGGGACTACAGGCCCCCGCCACCACACCCGGCTAATTTTTTTTTTTGTATTTTTAGTGGAGACGGGGTTTCACCATGTTAGCCAGGATGGTCTCGATCTCCTGACCTCATGATCCACCCGCCTTGGGCTCCCAAAGTGCTGGGATTACAGGCGTGAGCCACCGCGCTTGGCCATAAATTTTTTTGTAAATTTATTTAAGTTCCTTGTAGATTCTGGATATTAGACCTTTGCCAGATAGGTAGATTGCAAAACTTTTCTCCTATTCTGTAGCTTACCCATTCACTCTTATGCTAGTTTCTTTTGCTCTGCAGAAGCTCTTTAATTTAATTAAATTCCATTTGTCAATTTTGGCTTTTGTTGCAATGGTTTTTAGTGTTTTAGTCATAAAATTCTTGCCCATGCCTATGGCCTGAATGGTATTGCCCTAGGTTTTCTTCTAGGGTTTTTACAGTTTTGGATTTTACATTTAGTCTTTAATCCATTTTGAGTTAATTTTTGTATAAGGTGTAAGGAAGGGGTCCAGTTTCAGGTTTCTGCATATGACTGGCCAGTTTTCCCAGTACCATTTATTAAACAGGGAATCCTTTCCCCATTGCTTGTTTTTGTCAGGTTTGTCAAAGATCAGATGGTTGTAGATGTGCTGTGTTATTTCTGAGGTCACTGTTCTGTTCTATTGGTCTATATATGTGTTTTGGTACCAGTACCATGCTGTTTTCGATAGTGAAACATTCATTCCCATCTCCTCAAGATCAAGAAGAAAATTATGATGCTCAGTATTGACACTTCTATTCAATATTGTGCTGTAGGTACTAGTCAGTGCAATATAGCATGTATCAATAAATGTAAAGTATAAGAATTGGAAAGAAAGAAATTAAACTTCCTTACTTACATACAATATTTACATATGATGTAAGGATTTCAAAAGAACATACATATAACACAATCTAAATTAATAAAGTAATTTCATAAGGCATTCATATAAAAGTAATTATTTGCTTATTCTATGCCAAGATAACAGAAAATTAAATTTAAATTAATATTCACACTAGCAAGAAAAACATCAAATTTATTATAATAAATCTAATTGAAAAATGATAAAAGTCCTCCATACCAAAAATTATAGAACACTTTTGAGAGAAATAAAACAAGACCTAAATAAATGAAGGAATATTCTAGCATCATAAATTAAAAGTCTCAATATTCTAAAGTTGTCAATTGTCCACAGATCCAAGTACATATTGACCCTCAGGTTTTGTGTGTGTATGTATATATATATTAATATATGCATGTGCATGCATGTATGTAATGAAATTGAAAGCTGATTATAAAATTCCTATGAAAATGAAAATCAATTTTTTTCTGGGATAAATAAGGTAATCTTGAACAAAAATAATTATAGCTAAATATTAATACCATAAGTTAATAAGACCTATTATGAATTAAGATAATTAAGACAGAAAGGCAATGGTGCAAGAATAGAAAACATGAGCAGTAGAATAGAATAGAAAGCCTAGTGGTAGTCTTTCACATAAAAGGTAACTTGTTTCATGACAAATGGAACACAGAAAGAAAGAAGAGTCTTTTCAATAAATAGTGCCATGTACACTGGAATAATCACTTTATGAGACCTAGCCAATCACATGCACAAAAAATCAACATCAGATGGATGGTTAATTTAATTATGAAAGATACAACAAAAGCTTAAGAAAACATTATCACGAAACATCTGCAAGATTTTGGAATAGACAAAGATTGAAGAAACAAGACGCACAGTACCTAAGTGTGTGTGTGTGTGTGTGTTCGGCACTGTGTTAAAATTATGAACATCTGGTCATCAAAAGATAATATTAGGAAAGTACATAGGCAACGCTAAGACTGGAAAAGGTATGTGAAATATTTTCATATTTAACAAAAGACTTAATTCAGAATTATATAAAATTCTTACAAAAATTATTAGGAAGAAGACATAAAAATTCAACAATTTTGGAATGATTACATTATAAAAAGAGAATATCAAAATTGCCAATAAATGTGGGTAAATACTCAGCATCTTTAGTCATCAAGAGAATGCAAATGAAAATGATGATACAATAACATTACACACTCACCAGAATCGCTAAAATGAAAATGATAAAAAATGCCATGTGTTGAAGATGTTGAACAACTGTTTTTTTAATACCTGGATATTTGTAGAGAGTGCAAATTGTTACAATCACTTTAGAATTCTGTTAGGCAATGGTGCATTTTCGAAGACCCAATAGTATTACTCCTGGGTATATACTCTATAGAAATATATAAATATGTTCATCGAAAAGCATACACTATAATGGTTGTATCAACACTACTCACAACACCTTCCAACTGAAAACTATATAAATGTACACCAGTAGTAGAATGGATAAATAAGGCATCCTATATTCCCAGAATTGAATCCTATTCAGCAATGAGAATGAACAATCCACAACTATATACAGCCATATGGATGAATATCATCAACATAATTTCTAGCAGAAGAAGCCAGACTCAAATGAAAATATACTGGTTGTTCCTAATTTATCTGAGTATAAAAATGTAATTGATGCATTTAGAAATGAAGATATATATACATTTAGAAATAAGGAAACTTTTAGAGTGCAAGTGGTAATTGAAAGGAAGTAGCACAAGGATGGTTTGTCAGGTGCTGGTAATACCCTGTTTCTTACTCTGGATACTCGTTACGTGGTGTTTGGAGACAGCTCTCTATGGGCCTTTGAACTGTGCACATCTTGCAGACCGTTTTAAAATTGCAAGACCTGATCACTATTTCACCTGGGACCATTTTTTAGGATTGTTTATGCAACTGGCAATTCTGAGAGGTGATATCATATCTCTCTCTACACAACTAACATTATTGCTTACTACTTACGATGAAAGTGACAGAAATTAAGCTCATATTTCTCTTATTATGAGGCAATTAATTGCCCATGCAGATTACAACTTTGCTGATATTCTGGTTGTTATTTATTCTATGAGTAATACAGTTTTTTGTCTCTGACACAGACACTTGGGTCTTCTGTCGGCATCCAATGACTGTATCAGACAAATTTATTGACTTATGAATAGGGTAAAGTCAATCCCTTTACACTTTTTATGAGACAGATGGGATACTGATAGAGATATGACCTTCTGGAATAGAGCCAATTAATGAGATTTAAGGGAAGTTCTTGAGTTTCCGTGGTAGATACATTGAACAAATTATATAGTCTTTTGTCCAACAAATAGCTCTCCACCATGCAGCTTTTTAATAAAGGGGACAAATAGCAGGTAGTAGGCTCCAAAACACCTTTCCTGTAGGCATGTGGACCTCCTCGCCAATTCAGCTGTCAGCCCCATTGTGACAATTAGCAATGAATTTCTTCTGGGGTTGAAGGAAGGTTCTACCAACTTCAGACAATATGACAATATCTACAGAGACATAAACTTACAGTGAACATGAACTGAGAGAAATTCATGACTTCTATAACCACATTTACAGCATTGGCTAGTTCACCTGAGTCATGCAGGTTTGAGGCATATAATGCTCAACAATAAGAAATGACAGCAAGTGGAAAGCCCTACTGCTCATTTCCTCACATATATATATACATTTTTTTTTTTTTTTTGCCAACCTTTAATCTATTTTGAGATGACAATAAAGCCTCTCCAAGTTTTCAGCAGTGAGTCCTGGCTGCTATAAGGGAGCTATGGTTCATACAAGGAGAGTTTTATAAGACTGAAAACCTCTTGTGGGAAATAATAGATGAATCATTGACTGGCATTTAGGCTCTTACTGTCCCAGGCTTTTTCTCTAATGCTTCTGAAAATGACCTCTCTGTACGCATGTGTGTATGCGTGTTTCCAGATCCTAGTCTGCTTCTTTACCCTGACTTTATTTACTTTAAAGGAAAATATGGATGTAGTCTCCTTGCCTCCAGTGGGGACAAAGCCATACTTGATATGAGTATTGTGGCAACTTTCCAGGGAAGGGGATGGAAGACACACATTTTCATGACTCTACTGGAAAGAAGTGCCCAAATTACTATTTTAGCTGGTTCCATAGAAGAAAGGGGCACCACAAATTTTTTTAATAGGCCTTGGAAGGCATCTATAGTAGGAAAAAATGTTAAATTGACTATTGCTTAAGCCCCCATGTTTGATGTCCTATATGTTTGCACTTTCTTAGTCCATATATGGCAGACAGGATCCTCCCACTCAAGAAGAATTGTGTGCAGAGATAGAGAGACATGTAATTCACTCTACAACCTGCCCTCCTATCCTCTCCCAGGTAGCCCAGGAGAAATGATATATGATCACAGGAGGACGAAGATAATATTTTAGCTTGAAAATTGGCTGCAGTCATGGTACTAGATAAGCTATTTCCCAGAGCAATGGTTTCACCTGTCTGATATAAACACCAAGTATGCTTCTTTTGAAAAAGCTGAATTCATGGAGGCCTGTGAGTCTCCAGCTTAATGTACGTATCTTGTGATGGATCACCTTAGACTTAATGAAAAACAAGGTGAAATGGGCCCACCAGCCTTGCTTATCAAGAAAAACAAAAATGGTATTTTTAGGAGTTCAGCTGACATGGCTTTAGCAACATCTCAGATTTATACTAAAAAGTAAAAGCTACCTCTTTGGGGGAAAATTTATCTCTCACTTCACTGCCTTAAGTAAAACTGCTGGCTTAATGAGGCTTTACACTCACAGAGGTTTCCCTAAATGCTTGGACTTGGTTCACTGATTGCTTGCCCATGCTGAAATATAATACTGTGCATTGTACTGCTTTGGAAAACCATCTGTCCAAAATCGGCATAAGCTAGATACAACCAAAGCCAATATGGTCTATCTGTTCAGTTGGCAGAGCTCAAGAAAGTACCCATAACCAAGCCAATACTTCTTTTGATGAACTTAGGGACATTTTTATTATCTCAGGCTGTTGCCTACACTCTAGCTGTCTGTACTGCCACTTTGGAGACTAGATAATGGAAGATTAAAGAAACTTCTCTTTGAAGCTGTAAACTGTCAGGGAATAAAATCTTTATTGCCAACCAGAAAGTCTGATTTACGAATGCAGATGCCCACGGTAAGGATCTGCTCTCTGATGCAACCAATTGGAATCAAGTCACCCTTCCCAACTAAAGAAATTTCTAGTGTGAAAATTCTAAACAGCAGTTGAGACAATTACACGTTTATCCTGAGGGCACCATGTGTGTCAACATGATTAAACTTTTTATGTGGAAGCCTGGCAGAAATGTTTCTGCTACTCAAACTGTAATGCATTGTGCATTGTTGAAGTCAAAAGATAATTTCACATTTTTAAGAAATGCTAATTCTGTTCTATCGGTAGCCCTCAGACAACTGCAGAATCTCTCCAGTAGGAGGTGACCCCAAGTTACTTGATGAAGTTCACTAGAGTGATCACTGCCTTACGATTTATGCACAACCTGTAGGAGTTTATTGCTAGGATAGGGATTGTTCAATTAGAAAATGTAGTAGGATTATTTTCCCTGATGTTAGCTTAAAGTATCATTAACACCACCTTGCGCTTGGAAGATGATCAGGTCAGGTTCAAGTCACTGGACGTAGTGGATCTGGTTGATGGAATTGCCCAATACTTTCCCCTTGCAGATGTAGGCAGTCAGTGAAATAAGTGATGAATCCTGAAATAGTTGGATTATTACTTTGGGGCAAATGGAAATTCAAAATAGAGATTTAAGAAGAAAGCCTCCTAGTTTTCTAAGGTAGACTCAATGATGTATGGGATTTTTTTTTCCCATCTGAATAGGCATGAAATATTGAAGGTATGGTTAAGAAAAACACTATATCTTAGCTTTATCTTCCTGCTTGGAGTCCCGTTGATAAGAACACTAGCTAAATCTTGTATGAAACAAATTGAAAGGATTCGGTTCCAGCCTCTATGTGTCACATTATTTAGAGTAGTTGATAGAATATCATACTAATATGAAAATGTTCCAGAGGTCAATAAATTGTATGGCCTAAGATGGATTGTTGAGAGGAAGTCCACCATGAAGTTATTGTGCTCATATAGATCTTGCTATGTAATTGGGATTATTAGACCCTGAATGTTGATCATTTTTTTTTCTGCCCTGTTTATGCATTATGGGATTTGGAGAGGAAAAGAAATGCCTCTCTCTGCAAAGAGAGTGGGCTTGTTTCCTGCCTGTGATTACATCAATGTCTTTCTCAGGCTCAGAGTTCCTCTCCTGTGGAATAATCCACCACACAAGCCAGCATCAGTTGGCCCTAGGCAATGCCCTGTGGGATTTAGAGTTGAAGAAACCAGAACAACTATGCTGATATGATTTCTTTGTTTCTGATCCAGGAATCTGGCATTTTCTGTCAACATCCATATAAATGTAGCTGACTCACATATTAGCATTTAAAAAGAGCAAAGTCAATTCCCTGGCACGTAAATGTTTTTTCAGTGCAGTGTTTTAAATATGTTTTAAGGGTTTCAGCCTCCCAGAAATGTAGCAGAGGAAAGCAGTAGATTTGAGATCTTATGACTGATTCTATCTCAGGAATTCACCTTCTATCTGTATTAAATTCTGTACAAATAATATATATATATATATTTTTTACAAAGTGAAGCCTGAATTTCCCATTAAGCTGGTTGCTTTTATCAAATTTATTAATTTTTCAAGAGAGAAAAAATGTGAAACAAAATGTGGTTTGTAATAATATTTTATTGCCCATGAAATATTTCTTGTCAAAAAAACAAGGGTATATAAACAAATTCTGTATGTACATGTGAACAAGGACTCACAAATTGCACATCAGCTAATTTCACTTAACAATCTTGAAAGTATTTTCTTTTCAACAGATATTTGCTCTACTTTGTTTATTATAACAGCTTCCAGGAAGACGATGTGTATTAATTTGTTACCTCCTAATTTATGGGATTTACTATTACAAAATGAATAAAAATATTTTGGAAAATTATTATTTCAGGCTTCATATTTCACATAAAATCTTTTCTTGAAAATTGAGTAAGTAGTTAAGTTTAAACTAGTATTACAAATCTTGGGAGGGGAATATAATATATTCATGCTCTAAAATCAGTTTTGAAGGTCTCGCCTTCAAAGTAGAGATAAATTATTTTAATCTATTCAAAATTCTTACCATACCTTAATATGAAGTTTTATAGCACTGAGTTTTGTTTCTACTGGAACAGATTCTCTTTTAAATATTTTATATATTATTGATTTATTTTTGTCTTTTATATCATTTATTTAGAACTATTAATGAAATATTTAGAATGTCAGAACATACCAGATTACATCTGACTCAGACATTTGTTAATTAGTTTTAATATAACTCACTATAGTACTTATCAAGGTTCAAAATGGAGTTGAAAAAATATGTAGGACAGCAGTGAACAAATGGAAAATGACATTAATAAAAAAATTTCATTTGCAATAGATTAAAAATATTTAGGAATAAATTTAACAAAAGCAGCAAAATTTATATTCTGAAAAGTACAAAAATGTCACGAAATAAATAAAAGATCTAAATAAATAGAAGGCATCCATGCTAATGTAACTTAAGACTTAATATTGTTAATATGGTAGTATTCCCCAAATTAATCTACAAATTCAATGGAATTCTTATCAAAATCTCAGCAGGCTTGTGTGCACAGACTGGCAGTTCTACATTTAATTTAGGAACTCAAAGGACTCAAAATAACCTAAAAAATCATGAAAAAGAACAAAGATGGAGGAACTACTCTTTCTACTTTCAAAAATTGTGACAAAGCAACAGTAAGCCAGGCAGTGTGGCAGCAGCATATGATAGACTTGCAAATCAATAGAATAGAGTTGAGAGTCCAGAGAAAACAAACAAACATGGTTAATTGATTTTGACAAGAGTGCGAAGGCATTCAACAGGGAAAGAACAGTATTTTCAATCAATGGTGCTGAGTCCATTGGATATTCACATGCACAGAAGCAAGATGTACTCATAACTCACATCGCATACAAAAATTAACTCAAAATAGATCAGATACAGAAATGTAAGAAGAAAAAGTACAAATATGTGATAAGAAAACATTGGCACAAATATTTCTAACCACCAACCTGGCAGTGGTTCCTTAGATATGACATCAAAATACAGGTAATAAATGAAAAAATACATACGTTGGACTTAGTCCAAAATACAACTTCTGTTCCTGAAGGGACAATCTCAAGAAACTGAAAAGAAAACCCACAAGATGGGAGAAAATATTTGCAAATCATAAATCTGATGAGACTCACAGCAAGAATATTTAAGAACTCTTACGTGTCATAAAGAGACAACACAAACACACATGTGCACACTCAAATGATAAGAAGGAAAAAACGGACACTGGAGCCTTGTTGAGGGTGGAGGGTTGGCGGAGGGTGAGGATGGAAAAACTACCTATTGAGTACTATGCTTATTACCTAGGTGATGAAATAACTTGTACACCATACCCCTGCAACATGCACTTTACCTATATAGCAAACCTGTACCTGTACCCTTGAACCTAAAAAAAAATTTTAAAGAAAAAAGAAAACGTTGGTATAATTAGAAACTAATTTAACATGAACTCTGTATTTATATGATACCATTGTGCCGAAGTTTAACTTCTTGAATTTGATCACTGTATCAGGACTACATAAAAGAACATCTGTTTTTAGCACATGCATGCTAACGTTTAGAAGAGAGGTCCAGGATGTTTGCAACCTACTCTCAAATTGTTGAGTAAAAGTAAAACGCTACCATTATGTAGAAAGTGGTGAAGTGAATGTGGCAAAATGTTAACAACTGGTGAATCCAGATAAAGGGTATGTGGAAGTTCACTGAGTAATTCCTGCAAGTATTATTTAAGTTTAATTTTTTTTTCAAAATACAAATGTAAAAAGAGAGAGCTCTAATCCAAAAGAAGGGAGCCACAGTATGTACAGACACAGAAAGCTACTGTGGGACTCCTGAATTTGCAAAGTCTTAGCTAAGCCTGATTAGTTAATTGCTAGATGGTCTTTCTTTGTCCATAATATGGCACAAGGGTATGTTTGAATTTTGGGCCCTTAATACACTTCTGACTTTAGGAATGACAGTATACCTTATGTAAACTCAAAAAACAAATCAACTCTTCTCCATATTAACTTTGCTGGTCAAGTATATTCTCAAGTGTCCAACTTCCTCACCTTTCCACTAACAAAGCTAACCAACAAATATTTTTGTAAATGACATGTATTATGGTCAGTTCCGACAATGACAAATGTGCCTTGATATGAAGATTATTGAGAAACAAAATATTAAGCTATATGCTTAGTTGTCTGTATTTTATAAACTTTAAAGAAAGTATCTGATTATCATTTATTTCATCAACAAATAGCAATATCTAAAATACACTTTTATAATTCCAGTGTTTATTTGGTAATGTTCTCCTTGCTTGAACTTTATGTTAAAAACCATGAAAACTTCAATTAGAATTAACAAATGTTCAGAGGGTTAATTTTCACTTTAGAAATATGAAAGCAAGGCCTTTTTGATATAATTACTAATTAAATGGCCAGAGAGCATTTGAAAAACAAACCAAAAAAAGCCTCTTTAATCCTACCATGAAAATATATAACCTCTGTAAGAATTTTGGTGTGTAACCTTCTGGACTTTTTCCTATGCTATGAGAGCTGTTTAGTAAACTACTTTTTAAACTTAAAAAGAAATAAAAAATAAAACACTGGCAACTCCAAATTGCTAGTAAGGATGTGGAGTAACAGGAATTCTCATTCATTGCTGGTGGGAATGAAAATAGTTGCAACCACTGTATAAGACACTTTGGTAGTTTTTAAAAGCTAAACATAGTGTATTTGTATAATCCATCAATTGCAGTTGAAATCATATGTCCTCAATGAAAAAAAAAAAACCCTATGAACAAATGTTTACAAGATACTCATAGTTTCCAAAAAATGAAAACAATCAAGATTCCCCTCAATCGGTGAAAGGATAAACAAACTGTGGTAATCCATAAAATGATATTGGATGGTTTATAAAGACATGAGAACATGTGGAATAATCTTAAATGCCTATTGCTAAGTGAAAGGAATCAGCCTGAAAAGCCTAAATTCTGTATTATTCTGTCTATCTGACATTCTGGAAAGGTAAAACATACAGAGACAGTAAAAAGGTCAGTGGTGGCCAGGGGATCAGAGGGAGAAAGGGCAGGATGCAATAACAGATCACAGCAAATTTTTAGGGCAATGAAACTATCCTGTATGATACTATAATGCTGGATGTGCGAAGTTACGCATCCTTCAAAATGCATAAAACTGTAAAATACAGGGAGTGAACCCTAATGTAAACCATGCAGTGCATGAATATCGGTTTCTCATGCTTATGCATTGTTGGTGAGAGTGTAAACTAGTTCAGACATTGTGGAAAGCAGTTTGGCAATTTCTTAAAGAACTTAAAACAGAATTGCCATCTGACCCAGCAATCTCACTGTTGGATATATATCAAAGGAATATAAATTGTTGTACCATAAAGACACAGGCACGTGTATGTTCATCACAACACTACTCACAGTAGCAAAGACATGGAATCAACCTAAATGCCCATCAGTGGCAGACTGGATAAGGAAAAGGTTGTACCTACACACCATGGAATATTATGGAGCCACAAAAATGAGTGAGATAATTTCCTTTGCAGCAACATGAATGGAACTAGAGGCCATTATCTTAAGCAAACTAATGCAGGAACAGAAAACCAAATACTACGCGTTCTCACATGTAAGTGGAAGTTAAACACAGAATACATATAGACACAAAGAAGGGAACAACAGACATCTGGACCTACCTGAGACAAAAGGGTGGAAGGAGTGTGAGGACTGAAACTGCCTATTGGGCACTATGCTTATTACCTGGGTAATAAAGTAATTTGTACACCAAACCCCCGTGACATACAATTTATATATATATAGGAAGCCTGCACATGTACCCATGAATTTAGATTAAAAGTAAAAAAACAAAAATACTGGTTCCTCAATTGTAAGAAATGGATGACATTGATGCAAGATATCAATGGCGAAACCATGTGCAGGAGTGGAGCAAACATATATGAGCTCTCTGTACTTCCCCTCAACTTTTCTGTACACCTAGAACTGTTCTTAAAAAAATAGTGTATTATTTTCTAAATGGTAAAAGTTCTTGTTTTGTAATGATTTATTTTAAAATATTTAATTGACAAAGACTAAATATATTCAATGTGTACAACATGACGAGTAGGTATAAATACACATTGTATAATAATTATAATTAAATTAACACATCCATCACCACCTCTGCTATGCATGGGATCCCTAGAACTTTTCGTTGTCTCACTGAAAGTGTGTGCCATTTGAGCAACATTCTCCTCATTTTCTTTTGCCTCCAGACCCTTGAAACTACCATTCTACTCTCTACTTCTATGAGTTGGACTTTTTTTAGAGTCCACATATAAATGAGGTCAGACAGTATTTGTCTTTCTATGTCTTGCTTATTTCACATAGCATAATATCCTCTATAGGCAAAAGTTCTGATTAGAAGATATATAGATGGCTAATAAGCATGCATAAAGATATTCAACATCATCAGTCAGGAGGAAAAGGCAAATCAAATTTGCAATCATACTATTAGATAACCCACTAGAATGACTAGAATTAAAAAGCCAGGGTGGCTCATGCCTGTAATCCCAGCACTTTGGGAGGCCAAGATGGAGGATTGCCTGAGCCCAGGAGTTCAAGACCAGCCTGGGCTACATGGTGAGGCCCCGTCTCTACAGAAATTTTTTAAAAAATTAGTTGGGTGTGGTGGCACACACCTTCAGTCCTAGCTATAAGAGAAACTGAGGCAGGAGGGTTTCTGGAGCCCAGGAGGAGGCTGCAGTGAGCCATGTCTGCACCAGGGCACTTCAGTCTGGGTAACAAAGCAAGACTCTGACTCAAACAAGAAAAAAAAAAAGTAAGACAATAACTGTTAGAGAGGTGTAGAGTCAGAGAGTGAGAACCCTCATATGCTGCTGACAGAGAAGTAAAATGTTACAACTGCTTTCTAAAACATTCTGGTAGTTCCTTAAACAATCACACATAAAGTTACCATATGTCTCAGCAATTCCACTTCTAGATATATTCCCTAGTAAAATGAAGACATATCTTTATACAAAAAGTTGCACACAAATATGTATAGCAGCATCAGACAAAAAAGCCATATGATGGAAATAAACCAAATGTCCATCAACTGACAAATGGATAAACAAAATGTGTTATATCCACATTTTGACGTATTATTTGACCACAAAAAGGATTGAAGGACTGATACATAGTACAATATGATTTAACTATGAAAATATTAGGCTATCTGAAAGACAGTTCCAAAGACCACATATTATATGAGTATATTAAAAGAAAAATTCGTAGAGACAGAAAGTATTTAGTTGTGATTTCTTAGGAGGTATTGAGGAGACAATAACTAAAGGGAAAGAGGGTATTTATTTTTGGAGGGTGATGGAAATTTCAAAGTTGATTGTGTTTGTGGTTGCATAATGCATTGAGTGGTACATTTTAAATGGGTGAATTGTGCTGCATATCGATTATAGCTTAAAGCTGTTACAAAAATATGGAGGATAACAATATGTTACATAAGTTAATTTAGTATAATAACCCAATGTAGTAACATGGCCTTTGTCAATAGCACAGACTAGACTATGGTCTGTGATGATAACTCAGTCTAGCTGCTCACTAACTCTAATCTTTCTCTGTTTCTTATTTGAAAAGTAGATATGATATTAATTATTTTCTCAAGGGGAGTGTGTGTGTGTTTGTGTGTGTGTATATATATATGTGTGTGTCAGAGAGAGAAAAAGACAAAAGTAATCCATGCAAGGACTTAAGAAAATGTCTGTAATAAATTACAAAAATATTTGCTTTGGTGTTATCATTATTTATTCAATAGAGGAGTTCTGAGTTTCAGAAACTAAGCAACATGTTATGGGACTTCTTTTGAGGGAGAAGGAGGTAATATTAGTAAATATCAAGCAAATTTTTACATTACAAAAGAATAACAAATTATGTTGAGCCGGGGAATTGAAAAATACTGAAGTTTGGATTAAACTTAAAAAAAAATTTACTGTCTCTGTATTCCATCTTTGTTATAAAGATGTCCAAAAAAGAAAAGTATTCCTCCTGAGTTCTGCTAATTATTTCTGAGAACTAATAATCTTTCTAATGTAGCTTACTAGCTTGAATCTGTTTGAACTTGTCATATGAGAAACTTTGCTTTTTAGGATATCTCTCCTTTAAATCTGCTCTCCTTTGTCAGGAGATACAGAAATATATATAAATAGATACAGCTATAGATATAGATGGATATCATATTGATACAAAAAAAAGAGTGTAAACGTTAATAATAGTAAACCTACTAAAGAAACTGAAAGATATGCAAGTTGATCTCCTGTGTCTGCATCTAATGATCTATTAGTAATTATCTCCTTAATTTACCATGCTGTCACCAGATAACAATGAAATCTCAACCTCTTTTTATATCGTATTCAACTTGATAACTCTGAATGTATTTTATTGCTTAGAAAAAAATACATCATATGTAGTAATGCTTTTGAATTGCCAAATTATGATTAAGCCATAAAAGCTACATTCAGACAGTTATAAAGGTCAGACACAAACCTCAAAAGCAGGGTTACTATGAGTGAAGCAAAGATTTTATTCCTCAGTTATTCTTTTATGCCTCTCTGTTGCATCCCATGATATAAACAACAAATCAATATTTGAAGGTCTCTGCCTACAGACAAACCAAAAAACCCTCCATTAAAATTATGCTGGTTAACTCTTCCTACTCACAAAAGACTGATATGATTTAATATATACATATACACACACACATATACATATTTCAGAAAAAGAGTAAGTATTTGGTTTTGGTTTGTCTTTCTTACAAATATGTAAATAATTAGAAATTATTTTATCAATTACAAAAGTGCAATAGTTAAAATGGTAATTCATTTAAAAATATATTTTACATCTCAATAACAAAAATTCGAGGAGAAGCATACAGATTTCTAAAACACTAGTCCTTATTTGATATTGGAAGTTGGTAGAAGGGAATTGTAAAAACCTATGACAACCTGATTGAAACTGTGGATTTGTTTATTTAAGAAAATGGTCACATGCATGGACCTCAAACTGTGACATGGAGCAACATCTGCCACCCCAGCAGACGCTGTAGAAATATCAAGTCTATTTCTACTTCTTTGTGTACTGTCTCACACTTCCATGTGTTTCCCTAGTAAAGCTGCCTTCTTGTTTAGTAAACAAAGCACTGAAGACAGAGAAATGGACTTTCTCAAAGAGAGAACGCCTATTCTTTCATGGAAAGTTTTTAAGCAGAAGCCCTACATATTTCAATAAAAAGTACTGTATTAACTGTGGTTACTTGTAGTAGGTTAAATTGCTACTATCTTATCAAGTATTAAAATGCTTTAATTTTTAAATCTCATAATATGCATTAGTATTTTTGTGAGTTTGTGTTTTAAAAAATCTGTGTATGAAAAATATGATATGTTCAAAATGTTTGCAACACATAAATAGCTTAAGATAGTATTTTTAAGAGGTAGTACTTTATGAAGAAAACAGATAGGTATGTAAAATCCGAACTTGTTTGAATCATTCTGATCATTCATTACCTAAATAAATGAAGATATTCATCTCTAAGATGACACTCCTTTTCTCTAGAATAAATGCCATTTGCCTTTTGTTTTTCCTGTTTGTGAAGGATAGAGATAGAACAATTGCAGATATTGAATCACAAATTTCTAAATCCTGCTTTGTTGCCAAGATTTAACCCTCCTTTTACAAAGACTGCAAGGTAGACATAAGCATAGAGAGGACTTTCTTATTATTTAATTTTCATTATTTTTCCCTCTTTTCTTTAGTTTCTTTTAAACAGACTATTCCAATGGTTAAAAAAAAAAAAAATCTTATTCTAGGAAATTTATTCTAGGTCATAGGCCTCTGGGTAGGGCAATTCCTAGGTGAAGATAACTCCAGGCTCTTCTCTTGCAAGCAGCAGGACAAGAAAGAAAGAAAGAAATTCCTCAAAGACACCAAACTCTAATGAGGAATAAAAAGAAGCTGTGCATATATTATGGCCTAAGAAATAACCTTACTATTTGGCTACCTTATTTGTCTATATATTTTTATATGAAATCAATAGAAATGAGTAATTGAGGTCAACCTAGAATTGTCCCTAAAGGCCAAGTAAATTTGTTTTCTCTCATTAATAATTATAAGCTGTTAATAATTAATAGGAGTTAACTGTTCTCTCTGAGGGTTATTGTACTCCTCAGAAAGAAAGAACTACCGAGTTTCAGAAACATCTATCCTGGCCTTTGAATCAATTTGAGAATTAGGTTACCAACACTTTAGCCCACTAAAATTTATATGACTCTATTTTCTCTGAAGAATCTTAAATGGGACACAACAGAATATTAATCAACCTCACCTCAAGACTTCACATTCCAGTAGAAAAGTCAGTTGAGTTATTCCTGATCTGAATCTTACATTGCTATAATGTCCAAACAAACTCAAAAGAAAGTTATATAATACCACCATTTAGATTCCGTGGAATTTAATAATATGAAACCTCACTATTAGGTCAACTATTTTATATGGTAAAAATAATACTCCAGAAAATAAACTTCTCAATGTAATTTGCATCCATTTCCTCAATTCTTTCGCTATCCAGCAGCAATGGCAAAAACAAGTGTCATGTGTCTCATTGACATGGCTGAATCACTATTTGTCAATCTCATTTTCAAACAGTAAGCTACTGAGAGAACATCTATCTGCCACGCTGGATTTTAAAGGAAAATGTATCAGTAGGGCACTTGATGTGAAAGAAAGGAGTGATTGTAAGGAAACCAGTGATGGTGGTATTAGTGGTTGATTTCAAAATCACTCTGTATTTTCTTAGTAAGTGTAAATTGTGCACAATATTTTTTTCCACGATAGAGTTAAGCATAAATAAGAGTTTTAATTAATCTTTTTATCAAATTCACAGACTCTTAAAATTCTAAGTTCACTCCCCAGTTCCCCCTCAACAGTAGAAAAAATCATAAAAGATAACTAAATAAAAGTTCCAACAAGCCTTAGGGCCAAGTTATTGTTACTGTTGGTTTGTGTTTGTCACTGTTATTCCCTGTTGATACAATGTCTTCCTAAGGAAGATCTGGCTATGAAGCAATTGTCCATCCCTGACCATATTATTCATATCATAACCACTATGCAAGTGGGTGCTGGGGAGCAGGTGGAGGGAAACAGAAAAAAAAAAATTAGAAACCACACACCAAGAAAGAGAAATGCTTCCAGCACCAGGGCCCAATAAACTCCTGTCTGACTGAGCTGCACAAACCTTTGTTATTTATGAATAGGACATGAATAGTGGCATGGAACTATGGAGCTTGCAGTTCAATAAGTTAACTAGTCTTCTGTGGAGACCTAGTGTGTTGTTATCAAGTGGGCCTCTGGTTGTCTAATTCTCAGGACTTATGATGATTTTTGAAATCTTCTGCCTTTTACTGCAAAATTCTGTTCATTAACTGTTGAAATTATAACTCTGTACTTCCAAACTAGTTTCAGGCAGGGCCTTACTCTACCTGTGGACATTATTCATGCCGTCTTCTTGGAACGATCACAGCTTCATATATGTCCAACAAGGGATCGTTAGATAAAATGACAAAGTGACAAAATAATTGTGGATAATACTGGGATAAAATGTATTTTGATAAAATATACAACCCCTACCAAACTATACTTGATGTTGTGCAGTAATGACTTCTGTGTCTCTCATAGATACAATTTTAACCTCCAATACACAACACCTCAAATTCAAACACCTAAGCTAGGTCACTAAAACAAATGGAAAATGTGGAAATTTGGAATATTTATCAATAAAAGGAACAGAACTAATGAAACAAATATAACTCCAAAATCATTCCTCTTGCATTTATCTTGTGTAAAACAATGGATGGCTTGATGATTCTAACTGACATAAAGGCATTTACTTTTCAAATACTTATTATGAATATAAAACACTCTCAAAATCAGTGGGAAAGAGAAAATTGATAGAGTTGCCATCTAGACTGGGATAAAAATTGAAAACAAATTTTGAAAGGAGCATCTATTTCTAACTTGATAGTGTAGTAGTCTAAGTCTCTAAGTCAGTCACCCTACAATGCAAACTCACAGATAACTTGTTTTAACATTATTGAAACAAGAGTAATAAATTCAATGAAAATTCCACTTCAACTTGACATTATACATTAAGAAGTACAAATAATGCATCTCCCTTTTTAACTTCCAAACAACTCTCGCAATATTGGTGCTAAAACAACAAAGAAAAAAAAATTATAGGCCAGTTTTTTGTTTATAAAACCGTAAGGATTAATTCTATAATAGAATGTAGGAAAGTATATTTTTTATATGTTTAAATGCAAATATATGCATAATTTTACATGAATATAAAAGGATCTTAGCCTCCACACTTTGCTGTTTTCCATTACTATTACATCATAGAATAAAATATGCACAAAATCAGAAGAGAATATGCCAAACTGCTTTATTCTTTTTGCAAATAAGAAACAAACTGAAACTCAGTGAAGATTAATAAGTTGTATGATTACTCTAAAGGTGAATTAGACACTAGATTGATGAATAGACTAAAGAACTCTAAAATATGTATTAAAGAAAAAATTGTGTATAAACAAAACTGCAAATGTATGAAATGTATGAAAGATTTAGGCATAGGAAATGTTTTATCACTGAGCTGCAGGAGCAAGATGAGTCAAGAAAAATGATAGGGGCCAGAACTTTTAGAAAGTCAAAGAACCTTAAATAGAAGTAATGGATAGTCACTGGCGTATTGTAAGAGGGAGTAACTTGTTCTGGTGTCAGTTTTAAGAAGACCTCTCCACTGCTGTGTGAATGATAGAACCAAAAAGAGAGAGGCAGATTCACCAGTGTGGGGCTGCCTCAGTTATTCAGACACTTGGTCACCAAAACTGGTTGTTTAACCATTCAATTAGATAAAAAATGACTTCAGCATACACGCTGGAAAATATTTATTTTTGAGTGATATACACGACTACTAGCTTGATCAACATGCATATTCTAAATCAGGTACAACAATGTAAGAAGAATGTAAAATGAATGTATATAACTATAAATATATAGTTATATATCATATATCACATATAATAATTATTAAACTATTCTTAAACCAATCATGAATTGAAAACATCCTAAGTCAAAAATATCTTTAATACATCTAACCTACTGAACATCATGGTCTAGCATGGCATACTTGATTGATTGATTGACTGACTGATTGATGGAGACAGAGTAATGCCATGCCACCGAGGCTGGAGTACAGTGGCGTCATCTCGGCTCACTGAAACCTCTACTTGCTGTGTTCAAGTGATTCTTGTCCCTCAGCCTCCCCAGTAGCTGAAATTACAGGCCAGTGCCACCACACCCAGCTAATTTTTATATTTTTAGTATAGAAGAGGTTTCGCCATCTGGCTAGGCTGGTCTCAAACTCCTGGCCTCAAGTGATGTGCACATCTCGGCCTCCTAAAATGCCGGGATTACAGGTGTGAACCACCATGCCCAGCTGTGTAGTCTACTTTAAATGTGCTCAGTACACATATTTTAGTTTACACTTGGGTAGAAATCATCTGGCAACATAGTACATTGTAAGGTATTGGTTGTTTACCCATGTGATCACATGGTTGACTGGGAACTGAGGCTCACTACCACTGCCCAGGATAGCAAAAGAGTATCATAAAGTAAATCATATCATTAGTCTTTGAAAAGATCAAAATTCAAAATTCGACATATGGTTTCTACTAAATGCAATTTGGTTTGGCACCATGATAAATTTGAAAAATTGTGTTAATAATTGAAACATCATAAGTCAGAGACCATCTGTATGTATAATTATAAACATATTTGTATTTTTGCTTGTTGAATTGTTTAAGTTTCTTATAGGTTCTGGATATTAGACCTTTGTCTGACACAGTTTGCAAATATTTTCTCCCATTCTGTCAGTTGTCTATTTACTCTGTTGATCTTTTCTTTTGCTGTGCAGAAGCTCTTTAATTAAGTCTCACTTGTCAAATTTTGTTTCTGTTGCAATTGTTTTTGAGGGCTTACTCATAAATTATTTGCCAGGGCCAATGTACAGAATGTTTTCCCCTAGGTTTTCTTCTAGTATTCTTATAGTTTGAGGTCTTATATTTAAATCTTTGGTTCATCTTCAGTTAATTTCCACATATGGTGAGACAGGGACCCAGTTTCTTTCTTTTGCATATGGCTAGCCAACTACCCCAGACTGTTTATTGAATAAGGACTTTTTTCCCCAATACTTATTTTTGTCAATTTTGTCAAAGATCAGGTGGCTGGAGCTATGTGGCTTTATTTCTGGGTTCTATATTCTGGTCCATTTGTCTATGTGTCTATTTTGGTGCCAGTACCATGCTGTTTTGGTTACTGTTGCTTTAGAGTATAGTTTGAAGTCAGGTGATAAGATGCCTCCAGTTTTGTTCTCTTTGTTTAGGGTTGCTTTGGCTCTTTATTGATTTATATGTATTTTAGAATCATTTTTGTCTAATTATGTGAAAAATGATGTTTGTATTTTGATTGTAATATAATTGAATCTGTAGATTGCTTTGGGCATTATGGCCATTTTAGTGATATTAATTCTTCCAAACCATGAGAATAGAATGTTCTTTCCATTTGTTTGTGTTATCTATGATTTATTTCAGTGATGTTTTGTAGTTCTCTTCATAAAGATCTTTCACCTCCTGGGTTAGATGTATTCCTAGGTATTACATTTTTTGCGTCTATGGTAAATGGTATTGTGTTATTGATTTAACCCTCATCTTAAATGTTACTGTTGTATAGTAATGCTACTAATTTTTGCACATTGATTTTGTGTACTGAAACTTTACTAAAGTCATCTATCAGTTCTGGGAGACTTTTGGTGGAGTCTTCAGTGTTTGGTAGGTATAGAATTTTATCTTTAGTGAAGAGAGATCATTTGACTTTTTCTTTTCCTGTTTGGATGCCTTTTATTTCTTTCTATTGCCTGATTGTTCTGGCTAGGATTTCCAGTACTATGTTGAATAGAAGTTGTGAGAGTGCCCCCTTAAAAAGTGAGCAAAATACATGAACAGATACTTCTCTAGAGAAGACAAATAAGTGGCCAAGAAACATATGAAAAAATGCTCAACACCATTAATCATCAGAAAAATGCTAATCAAAACCACAGTTAGATACTATCTCATAATCAGTCTGACTATTATCAAAAAGTCAAAAAAACAACAGTTGCTGGCAAAGGTGCAGAGAAAAGGGAAGGTTTATACACCACTGGTAGGAAGGTAAATTAGTTCAGCCACTGTGGAAAGCAGTTTGGAAGTTTCCTAAAGAATCTACAATAGAACTACCATTCAACCTAGCAATCCCACTACTAGACATATAGCTCAAGGAAAGTAAATTGTTCTACAAAAAAGACATGTGCACTTCTACATTCATTGTTATACTATTCACAATAGCAAAGACATGGAATCAACTTAGGTGCCCATCAGTGCTGGATTGGGTAAAGAAAATGTGGTACATATACATCATGGAATGCTGCAGTCATAAAAAAGGATGAAAGTATGTCCTTCACAGCTACATGGATGCAGCTGGAAGTCATTATCCTAAGTGAATTTATGCAGGAACAGAAGGTAACCAAACACTGCAGGTTCTCACTTATAAGTGGGAGCTAAGCAGTGAGTATACGTGGACAAAAGCATGGCAAAAATAGACACTGGGAATTGTTGCAGGTGGGAGAAGAGGAGGAGAGCAAAGGCTGAAAAAGTCCCTACTGTGTACTATGTTCACTACCTGGGTGATGGGATCATTTGTACCCCAAATCTCAGTATCTACAATACACCTATGTAAACAAACCTATACATGTACCCCCTGAATCTAAAATGAAAGTTGAAGATATAAAATAAAAACAATATAAATATATACAATATATTATTACGTCATAATTATTGTGTTATTTTTGAGGATAGTGCTTGTCTTCTCTTTTTAACCTAATGTATATTATGATTTCCTAGAATTAAGACCACGAGATATGTCCTCTCCCTGATGTTTGCTGGTGATTGCATCATTATTTTATTATTTCTTCATAGGAAAGTTTTAAAGTCACATATACATTTGATGTAGTTGATTTAGTTAAGTTTAATATTTTATAAATCAAACCCAGACATACAGTAATATGACACTTTATACTGAGCCAAAAGATTAAGTGAAGGTTTTAGTGTCTGCTGTACTTTCACTCTTACCTTGCTTCCCTCTGTTCACCTCTTGTATCATCAGTGACATATGCATAGAGGAAAAGTATCAATATCAATTAGAATATTAAATACCAATAAAGACCTGTAGACTGCCTACTATTATTAGACCTTTCAATAATATAGTACATTTCCTTGGGATTGTAGAAATTAATATGATAAGAAGCTAAGTTTACTTGCTGAAGACTTGGGTGGGTGAAGTAAGGAAAAAGAAAAATTCAAGAATAACCTCATTAAGGAAATATCCAATATAATCTAAGGTAATCCTGAAAATAAAGGATATTTGCTGATATTTATCTACTTACTAAAGTTTACAAGAAAATTTTATAGATATTAGAACTAGAATTTAGTTATCCTACACATTTTAGTTGAATATAGGAGGAATGTAATATTAGCTTTGAATTTTCTGAATCTCTTTGGAATTGTTTGAGATTCACTGAAGCTTTCTTGGCTCTTTTACTGAACTATGATTGTATGGGCTTAAAAAGTCCCTGGTGAGAATCTATCCAGTCTATGATTGGATAGACTAAATTGTGCACCCCCCATCAAATTTATATGTTGAAGTTCTAACCCCCAGTGTGATTGTTTTTCGAGACAGGGCCATTAATGAGGAAATTATGGTTAAATTATTTTCTTTTTTAACCTCTTGTGCCTTATGATTTCCTAGAACTAAGAACAAGAGAAGTGTCATCTCCCTGATGTTTGTGGGTTCCTTCATCATCATTTTAAAAAATCATTTATTCATAGTAATGTTTTAAAGCCACATACCCACGTTATTAGAGTTTACTTAGTTTAAGATTTTTGTAAATTAAGCACAGATATACAGTAGTGTGACACTATAACTGGTGAAGACCTAATTTAATAGGACTGATGTCATTAAGAGGAGGAGACACTAACGAAAACACCATGTAAGGCACAGCAAGAAGCCACCATCTGTAATCCCAAGAGAGAGGCTTCACCAAAAACCAAATCTGATGACACCTTGATCTTGGACTTCAAGCCTCTAGAAGTATGAAATAAATTCTATTATTATAACCCAGTTTGTGACATTTTTGTTACAGCAACCAGAGTAGATTAATACAATAATATTTAAGTAATAAACACATCTAATTGGTATTCCAGCCACAGCCATATTGGTTTGTGCATTTTAAGGAGCAAATTCAGACATATTCTTATGTATCTGAATATAATCTATTCCTTAAATCCATTGATGAACCTAGATTACTTGAAGACAATTTTTATTGTTTTTGAGATGTTCTTAAAATCTATAACACCATAATATGATGCAAAACAATGTGCGTCTTATGCATACATGCTTGCTAGTAGTTTGACTTAAACTAGTCATTTATGTTATGACACAGTCTTGGAATTTATTTCCATAACCATAAATTTTAAGTAAAATATGGACATTTGATTTAATCTTATCAAGATTAATAGACATGCCTCACTTAACCTTAACAGTTAAAGAATTTGAGAAACTTTTAAAAAACTGTCTCAGCAATAGAATAAAATATTAATATCCAAATGAATATATTATAAATATAGATTTTAGAGAAAATGAGAAAGGAAGATGGCACTTGACATGGTTTCCCTTTGATTCTTAAAAGAAAAAATCAATCAACACACAAAAATTCATTAACCTTTAGAAGATCCTGTAAGGCTACTTGGGTCACCAAGTGTAATATGTAATTCCCAGAAGTACTTTACAACATATTTTCTGAGGATTCGATGGAATAAATGAGAAGAAACAACTAACAATATTCTGATAAGCTGTCAATAGGAAAACAAATCCATCTGAAACATTACTGTTAAATGTCAAATTTTAAACGAAAAATAATTATCATGAACAAGATCCACAAAAGTAACATTCATTATAATAATGTAGATTTTTTTCTTGCGTCATATAAGCTTTAGAGAAAAATATAAATAATAGACTTTTGTTATTTTCAAAATCGTTAACATGTAAGAGACTTGGAGTTCAGAACCTGCATAAGCATTTGCTTATTGGGGAGTGGTGATTGTTTCTTTTCAAAGGTAGATGTTGTAGAATGAGTAGGGGACTTAAGCGACAAAAAAGGATTTAAATATTATTTGAAGTTTTAGTTACACCATAATATGGACCAGGAAATTGTCTAGGATTCAAATAAATATTCTGAATCACAGACTACCATAGGCCAACACATGACATCAGTTACCTAGAAGATGGCCAGGTAGGAACAACAGCTTCACAGTACAGCATTGTCAGTCATGTCTTTCAGCAAGAACCCTGGTGGCAGCAGTTCCTAAAGTAGTCTCGAGGACAGTTTGGGAGCTAGTCTCTCCTCAGCGAACAGTCCAGGTGTGAATAGAGGAGATGCATATTAGGCAGGTGTGGGAGCTGCCCTCACATAACATCCTCTGGATTAAAACCTTTATTTCCCATAGCAGTAAATATCACCTTTAACATTCCTTTGTACAGCACCTATTTAGCCTTCCCACTACAAGAGTTATGTCTTGAGAGATACCCAATTCTATAGTGTCCACACTGGGTATTTAAAGTTCATTCATAGTTCCCAGTAGCCTGGATGACATTCTTCTATTAGGAATCATTTCTTTGTTATAAATAAATAGGCTGCCTAAACAATAATTGAATTCCAGTCATCAGATTACCATAGTGACAGAGGTGAACACTTTATCTCCAAACTTCACATTCCCATGCAACAGAGAAAATTATTTTTTAATCTATGTATTTGTATACACCACGTTCCTCATTGAGGACAACAAAAATTGCAAAATACAAATTCTTGAATTATTTTTATATTTCATATAACAAAATTATTTTAATTTTTATCCACAGAAGCAAAAGTATAAAGGTATTTTTCAAAGGAATACTAAAAGGAATGATTTTCCATTCTAGGTCAGAAATGTAAATCTATAAAGTATAAAACTTTTGTAGTATGATACAAAATTTAGAGAACTAAAATAATGCAACAATAAACACTAAAAGGTACACATATTTAGGACATATGTATGTAAGCTTATATTTTGTGTACATATATGCATGTATACATGTAAATACATATTATACATGTATGTGTCACATACATACATATATAATAAAATATGTAACTATGTAATATAATACAAATATAATATATATGTTTACATAGTTGTAACAAAGATGAAGAGCATTATCAATCAATAAATTGAGTGACATTGAAAAATATGTTAAATCACAGATCAATGGCATGTACAGAAGTGAATACACTATGTATTAATTCATTAAATATAAAAATTATGAGCCATTCAAAAGTATTAAAAAAGGACATTTAAATGCTTATTAAACCTCTAGTACAATGGTTTATTGAAAATAATTTTCAAAGAAAATGTGTGGGCTCTTAGTGTTAAATTCCATTTCAACAAATAATAAGTTTCTATCATGTCCCCGAGATTATCTTATATTTTTAAATAAACTTTTAACTTTTGAATGTCAAAAAAAAGCAAAGATGTTTCTGGTTTTTACCTTTATTTTTCCTTAGCTTTTGCTGTTAGACACTTCCGAAGAAAATTTGTGATCTGTCCCTAGATAGTGTTTTATATTTCGAGGTATATATTTTCTCTGTGGATCCTATCCTCATTTAATCATTTTTTTCTTGTCCATCATGTCAGAGGAAGCAGTTCTTATGTGCCTAGGCTCTGAGTTATTACACATCAGTCTGAAACATTTCTCTGTAATTACCTGTTGTTACAATGGATTTATTACTTAACATCTTTAAGCCTACATTTTCTTCTCATTTAGATAATTCCTAATCCATGAAGCAGTTGTAAACATGAGTGTAAACACTCAGTAAAGGTTAGTTGCCATTATAAACATTTTTCAATGTCTCTTCTTTTATAAAATTATATTACTACAGGTCAGGTGCAGTGACTCACACCTGTAATCCCAGCACTTTGGGAGGCTGAGGCAGGCAGATCACGAGGTCAGGAGATCGAGACCATCCTGGCTGACATGGTGAAACTCCATCTCTACTAAAAATACAAAAAATTAGCTGGGTGTGGTGGCAAGCACCTGTAGTCCCAGCTACTCTGGAAGCTGAGACAGGAGAATCACTTGAACCTGGGAGGCGGAGGTTGCATTGAGCCGAGATTGCACCACTGCACTCCAGCCTGGGTGACATAGTGAGACTCTGTCTCAAAAAAAAGATACATACATATATATATATTATATACATATTATATATCTTTTATATATACTATATATGCATATTATATATATAATATATATATATATAAAAACTGCGTAGTATACTATTTTCCCCTACCTTGAGTTACCTAGAAAATTTTAAGGGTCTTATATGTTTTTCCCTTTTACTTGGGATTCTTTTGTCAGAATTAAAAGATTTATTTTGTATCTGACTGTAAATTTGAATGTTTACAATGATATGAGATAGTAATGTGTAATTTTACATGATGCTCCTTGATCTAAAAAGATGTAAAAAAATGTTTCTGATAATAATACTGGGAAACATTATGCACCAACATCACTCCTAAATTATCCTGAGGTGATATTTTTATAAAAGAGACTTAGTTAAACATGAAAGATATTTGCATTTTCTACGGAAAGTGTTTTTTTTTTTTTTTTAGACAAAGTCTCACTCTGCCACCCAGGCTAGAGTATAGTAGCATGATCTCGGCTCACTGCAACTTCCTCTTCCCCGGTTCAAACACTTCTTCTGCCTTAAACTCCTGAGTAGCTGGGACCACAGGCATGCAGCACCACGCCCGGTTAATTTTTGTATTTTTAGTAGAGACGGTGTGTCACTACATTAGCCTGGTTCGTCTTGAACACCTGACCTTAGGTGATCCGCCCACCCTCGCCTCCCAAAGTGTTGGGTTTACAGTCTTGAACCACCACACCCAACCCAGAAAGTATTTCTTAATGAAAGTGAAAGTATCACTAGGCTGCCACTTTCACATGTGACTATTGTTTGCCAGTGACCAAGTGCTCACAATTATCCATAACTTACCCACCCATTTGGCTTGTCAAGACTTCTGTCAGACTCCTCTCCACCCCGCAATTTCCTCAACTCTATTTTGTCCCCATATATAAGCAAGTACTAAGATGCAGAGCATTAGTTTTAAGCAATTCACACTAAGAATTGTCAGACCACCTAAATATATGCTGTTAAGCCTCTATGATCCTGCTGTCTGCTCACCTTCAGTGCTCATAAAGTTCATGCTACACATATTTAATGTTTAACCCTTTCTTCGAAAGAAAAGTATTTTTATCTTTGATTTTTGAGATGCCTAGAAATTCAGAGGTCAAAGTGTGTATTAGTTTGTTTTGTGTTGCTAAAACAGAATACCACAGAATAGGTATATACGTGTGTGTGTGTGTGTGTGTGTGTGTGTATATATATTCTCTACAGGCTGAAAAGGCCAAGAACAAGAGACTCACATTTGATGGGGGGGTCTTCTTGCTGAGTCTCCCCATGAAAGAAGACAGAAGAGCGAGAAAGCCTGAGAGAGAGAGCTATAGAGCAAGGGAAGGTTGAACTTATTTTTATAATAAGCTGACTCTTGGCAATAACTAACCCATTTCCATAATGATTACACTCATCCATTCAAGAGGGTAGAGCCCTCATGATGTAATCACTTCTTATCAGGCCCACCTTTAAACACTTTTGAACTGGGGATTACATTTCTAACACATGAACTTTGAGGGATACAAATAAATAGTAAAATGACCTCCCTATTGCAGTAGTCTTTTCAAATAAAGTCTTTCCTTACATAAATCCAGATTTGTTTATATTTGCCATGGACACCATTTCTGGATTATCTGTTAGATTTTGGTGTAGTTATCTAAAGTTTGAAAATTTATAAAATATTGTTTGACAGATGATATGGTTTGGCTGCGCTTCCACCCAAATCTCACCTTGAATTGTAATAATCCTCACATGTCAAGGGCAGGGCCAGGTGGAGATAATTGAATCATGGTAGCAGTTTCCCCCATACCGTTCTCATGGTACTGAATAAGTCTCATGAGATCTGTTGGTTTTATAAATGAGAGTACCCCTACAGAAGCTCTCTTGCCTGCTGTCATGTAAGAGGTAACCTTGCTTCTCATTCTCCTTCTGCCACGATTGTGAGGCCTCCCCAGCCATGTAGAAAAGTGAGTCTACTAAAACTCTTCCCTTTATAAATTACTTAGTCTTGGGTATGTCTTTATTAGCAGTGTGAGAACAGACTAATACAGTAAATTGGTACCAGTCGAGTGGAGTGCTGCTCTAAAGATACCTGAAAATATGAAAGCGACATTGGAACTGGGTAACAGGCAGAGGTTGGAACGGTTTGTGGGGTTCAGAGGAAGACAAGAAAATGTGGGAATGTTTGGATCTTCCTAGACACTTGTTGAATGGCTTTGACCAAAATACTGATAGTGATATGTACAGTAAAGTCCAGGCTGAAGTGGTCTCAGGTGGAGATGAGGAACTTCTTGGGAACTGGGGCAAAGGAGACTCTTGCTCTATTTTAACAAAGAGACTGGAAGCATTTTGTCCCTGCCCTAGAGATGTGTGGAACTTTGAACTTGCAAGAGATGATTTAGGGCAAGTGGTAGAAGAAATGTCTAAGCTGCAAAGTGTTCAATAGATGACTTTGGTGCTGTCAAAAGCATTCAGTTTTATGTATCTACAAAGATATGATTTGGAATTGGAACTTATGTTTAAAAGGGGAGCAGAACATAAAAGTTTGGAAAGTTTGCAGTCTGATGGTGCAATAGGAAAGAAAAGCCCATTTCCAGAGGAGAAATTCAAGTCTGCTGGCTAAATTTGCATAGGTAATGAGGAGCCGAATGTTAATCACCAAAACGATGAAGAAAATGTCTCCAGAGCATGTCAGATGTCTTCAAGACAGCTCCTCCCATCAAAGACCTGGAGGCCAAGAAGGAAAAACAGGCTTCAAGGGTCAGGCCCAGGGCCTTGCTGCTTCGTACAGCCTCAGGAGTTGGTGCCCTGCATCTCAGCCATGGCTAAAGGGGTCAAATTAAAGCTCAAGCACTCACTTCAGAGGATCCAACCCCCAAGTTTTAGCAGTTTTCATGTGGTGTTGAGCCTGCAGGTGTACTGATGTAAAGAATTGAGGTTTCAGAACCTCTTCCTGGATTTCAGAGGATGTATGGAAACACCTGGATGTCCAGGCACAAGTCTGATGCTGGAATGGAGCCCTCCAGAAGAACCTGTATAGGGCAGTGTGGAAGGGAAATATGAGTCTCCACTGTGTCACTACCTAGTGGAGCTGTGAGAAGAGGGCCACCATCTTACAGACCCCAGAATGGTAGATTCAACAGCTTTCACAGTGCACCTGGAAAGGCTCCAGACACTCAAGGCCAGACAGTGAAAGCCGCCAGGAGGGAGCTATACCTTCCAAAGCCACAGGGGCAGAACTATTCAAGCATCAGTGTGACCAGCCACCTCTAGCATCAGTATGACCTGGATGTGAGACATGGAGTCAAATGAGATCATTTTGGAGCTGTAATATTTGACTGCCTGCTGGAGTTTGAACTTTCATGGAGCCTATAGCTGCTTCATTTTGGCCAATTTCTTCCATTTGGTACAGGTGTATTTACCTAATGCCTGTACGCCCATTGTATCCAGGAAGTAACTAACTTGCTTTTGATTTTACAGGCTCATAGACAGAAAGGACTTGCCTCATCTCAAATGAGACTTTGGACTGTGGACTTTTCATTTAATGCTGAAATCAGTTAAGACTTTGGGGAATTGTTGGGAAGGCATGATTGGTTTTGAAATGTGAGGACATAAGATTTGGGAGGGGCCAGGGGTGGAATGATATGATTTGGCTGTGTCTCCGTCCAAATCTCACTTTGAACTGTAATAATCCCCACATATCCAGGGCAGGCCCAAATGGAGCTAACTGAATCATGGATGTGGTTTCCGCCATACTATTCTCTCCCATAGTGAATAAGTCTCACCAGGTCTGATACTTTTATAAATGGGAAGTTCCCCTGCACAAGCTCTCTCGTCTGCTGCCATGTAAGACTTTGCTTCTCATTTCCCTTCCACCATGATTGTGAGGCCTACCCAGCTATATGGAACTGTGAGTCAACTAAACCTCTTTCCTTTATAAATTACCCTGTCTTGGGCATGTCTTTATTAGCAGTATCCAAACAGACTAATACAACAGGCTTTTTTTCCCTTTATTTTATATTTTCCTGAAAGATAAATATTGAATTTCAAAGATTTTTAAAAAATTCTTTTTAAGGTTTCTTTTAAATTTTAAAAAGATTTCCTTTTTAGCTTTTTTGTTTTAAAGACTCATTTAAAATGACTTTATAATATCACCGCAGGGACAATAATGCTAAAATAACAGAGCTAGACTCTTCTTCCACTTTGTGAATAATGGAGGGATCAAAGTCATTCATACCCAGATTTCCATTCGTAAGCTATACAACATTACAAACAAATTAACACTGAGATTACTTGTCTTATTTTACTTTAGTAAAAGCTTGTTATTCATTGTGACTAGAATTGTGACAATTAGACTTATTCTCTGAATGTATTAAAATAAATAATTTCTACAATTAAAACAAGTACACTATTTCTATAGCAAATGTGGAAAGTATTCCTCTATCTTCATTTAAATTCATAATAATTTTAGTAACCCCTATTTAAATACATCCAGGTTAACAAATCAAAATACCATTTACTGGGTAGCTTGTAAACAACATAAATTCATTTGTTACAGTTCTAGACACTGAGAAGTTCAAGATCAAAATATTGGCAGATTCAGTGTCTGGCAAGGACTCAGTTTCTTATAGACAGCCCCTTCTCACTGAGTTCTCACATGGTAGAAGAGGCAAAGCAGATCCCTGGGGACACTCTGGGCAACTAATCCCCTTCATGAGGGGTTTACCCAAAAACCTTACTTCTGATCACCTTTCAAAGACTTCACTTTCCCATTACAATGATGCTGGGGATTGGGATTCCTCATATAAATTTAGGGGGGGATATAAACTTTCAAATTATATCAACCCTATCCTTGCTTTTTTACCACCTCAGAAAGCAGTAATATTAAGGCACATTTTCTATAGGTGCAGAATCTCCATTATATCATTTTAACAATCATAACTTGATCATATTATATATATATACACACACACACATTTATTTATTTACACTTACTTTTGTCAAAGTTCTTTCAATCATCCATTAATTATCCGCTAAGTATCAGGGTTACTCAACTCTCTAACAAAACTACATACATAAAAAGTCTATACATGATGTACGTAGAGTTGTTAGAGACTCTGAAAACCTCTATTGTACATTTAAATCTCTTTCTTTTTGCTCTGGGACCACAGAAAATTACATGCATTTGCTCTGTAGACTTGATTAATTTCTTCATATTGCTCTAGAACAGCCTGGCTCTTCTCTTTTCATTGGCCTTCTCAATAGAGCTTGGCTTATCTCATGACCCATATGCTTCATTGAGCCTTTTCTCAAGACTTTCATTTGCACTTAAAATCATCTGCATAAAATAGCTTTAGCATCTTTACCTTATATTTCTACTTAACTGCCTCATGTGTGTATTTTTTACTCCTCATCTACGTTGTAATTCCTTTTTGAAAAGATACTTAATTCTCCTTTTAATTTCCCAGCATGTCCTCATGCTGGACATCATAGTGATGGAGTCTGTGAAGGATTTCTTCTTACATATCTGTAAAATACTGTGACCTTCATTTTAAGTTATGCTGAAAAATGTTATTCATCCCTTAAAACTTCCTTATACAACTTCTATTTATACAATACAGTAGGAATTTATCTGTTCTCTTCTTGTAAAATTTTTAAACAGAAAATATATAAAACAATTTTAAAAGTTTTTTGATAAGTAATAGACTATATGAGATTTTTAGGATACATTGTCACATGGATGTTAATTTTGAGGAACTATAATTAATAGTTATATTAATAGTGAAAAGAAATAGAATACATAATTTTGCTAACAAATTCATAAAATTATAAACGTATGTTTTTGACATAGAAAGCAAATCCTATGAACTAAAAATTATTAATGATGCTAATGCATTCTATTACTATTTTGAAAATTGATTTTGATGTTGACATGTAAGCTTTCAGTTTATATTTAAAAAACAAAGCAATTAAAATACGAATAAAATAATTTACATATTTTACAAATATAAAATTATAAAAAACATTTAAAATTATTTGAATACTCATTGAAACTAATTTTTCATAAAGATAAGTTATAATTATAAGCAGCTCTAAGAATAATCTTCTTATTAAACATCTGTAGATACATATTTCACTATAGTAAAGGTAACGAGCTAGCCACAAAATGTGTGATACAACTTAAAATGCAACATTTTTTTAGGAGAATCATACCTAGCAGACATTATTTCCCATTTTCCTGTTTTGTTTTGGCCACAAATTGTTTTACCATAGAAAGTACATTGGTCATTAGTATATTTAGTATTTTGCCTTTGTATTAGTCCATTCTCGTACTGCTATGAAGAAATATCCAAGACTAAGTGCATTACAAAGAAAAACAGCTTTAACGGACTCAGAGTTTCACATGGTTGGGGAGGCCTCACAATCATGGCGGAAGGTGAAGAAGCAGCAAAGGTGTGTCTTACATGGTGGCCTGTAAGAGAGCATGTGCCGAGAACTGCTCTTTCATAAAACCTTCAGTTCTCATGAGACTAATTCACTATCAGGGGAACAGCATGGGAAATACCTGCCACCATGATTCAATTACCTCTCACTGGGTCTCTTCCTTGAAACATGGGGATTATGGGAGGTACAATTCAAGGTAAGATTTGGGTGGGGACACAAGTAAACTGTATCTTTCCACCCTGGTTTCTCCCAGATTTCAGGTCCTCACATTTCAAAACCAATCACGCCTTGCCAATAGTCCCCCAAAATCTTAACTCATTTCAGCATGAGTTAGACTAAAAAGTCCAACTCCAAAGACTCATTTGAGACAAGACAAATGCCTTCCATTGATAAGCCTAGAAAATCAAAGCAAATTAGTTAAGTTCTTAGATACAATGGGGGTACAGACATTGGATAAATACGCTCATTCCAAACGGGAGAAACTGGCTAAAATGAAGGGGCTGAGGGCCTATGCAAGTCTGAAATCCAGCAGGGCAGTCAAATCTTAAAGCTTTGAAATGATCTCTTTTGGCTCCATATTTAACACCCAGGTCATGCCGAGGTGGGTTCCTACAGCCTTAGGCAGCTCCCTCCCTGTGACACCTCCTTCTTGCTACTTTTATAGGCTTACCTTGAGTGTCTGTGGCTTTTCCACGTGCATGGTGCAGATGTTCCAAAGTTTCCCACATTTTTGAGTCTTCCTCTGAGCTCTCTGAACTGTTCCAACCTCTGCTTGTTACCCAGATCCAAAGGTGCTTCCACATTTTCGGGTCCTTATATCAGTACCCCACTCTACTGGTACCAATTTACTGTATTAGTGTATTTTCATGCAGCTCTGAAGAAATACCTGAGACTGAATAATTTATAAAGAAAAAGAGCTTTAAAGGACTCACAGTTCTACATGGTTGGGGAGCCCTCACAATAATGGCAGAAGGCAAAGGAAAAGCAAAGGCATGTCTTACATGGTGGCAGGTAAGAGAGCCTGTGCAGGGGAACTACCCTTTTATAAAACCATCAGTTCTGGTGAGACATATTCACTACCATGAGAGAAGCATAGGAAATACGTGGCCCTATGATTCAATTACCTCCCACTGGGTCCCTCTCCTGACACATGAGAATTATGGGAGCTACAATTCAAGATGAGATTTGGGTAGAGACAAAGCCAAACCATATCATGGGGTAAGGAGATGTTAAAATTAGCAAAGAAGAATTTTAAAATAGCTATCATTATTTTTCTCAATAATGTAAAAAAATGCTTTCAATGATAGAGATGATATAAAAGGTCTGCATAAAAATAGAAACCATAAAAAATGAAAATTTCAGAGCTTAAAATGTAATACATTGGGTAAAAAACAATGACTAAATAGATGTATTTAGAAAAGATATTACAGAACAGATGTAGTTAACTTTAAGATGAATGAACTAAAATCATCTAATTGGAAGAAGAAAAAAAACATTTAAATGAAAAGGAGCAGAGCCTAAGAGATCTTTGAGACATCATCTAAAGAAGGCACATATGCATAATTAAAGTTCTTAACAAGAGGAGAGAAAGAGACAGGAAAGAAATTGAAGAACAGTGGCCAAAAAAATCCAAAATTTCATGAAGAAAATAAATTTTTATAATTGAAAAGCTCAGCAAACCTAAGACAATATGAATACAAAGTAAACTATGGTTTTGCCTAAAAATTAGAGCAAGTTTAAATTAAAACAAATATAAATAGAATATTGTAGAAATAGAGAAAATGCCATAATACACATAAAGGAAGAAAAATTTAGATTGCCAGTAAATATTCATCAAAAACTGCTAAGGCCAGAAGATAGTGGACCAGCCTCTTTAATGCACTGAGAGAAAAATAACCTGCAAACTCAGAAATCTATATTCAGCAAAAATATCACTGAAACAGTAGATGAAATAAACAGATTCTTAGACAAGCCAAAGCTTAGAGAATTTATTGACAGCAAAGTTTCACCTCAAGATATACTAATGGACATTCTACATTGTAAGAAAATAACATCAGATCTTCATGAAGATCTAAGGTCTAGAGAAATAAATAAAGATAACCAAAAATGAGAAATACATAGATACACATAAAAATATAATTTTTCTCTTCATTTATTTAAAAGCAGAAAGAATATTTTTAAAAATGTCACAGTTTGTGTGTGTATGGGAGGGGTGGGTTTCTCATATATGTAGACAGGTTCCATATGATAACTATAGCATGAATTACAGATTGGGACTTAGTTAATGGACCCATAGGATTTCAAGGTTGCTGTATTATATGTGATATGATAAAATATTAACGCTAAGTAGATTGTGAAAACTTAAGAATGATTAATATAATCTCTAGATCAATTATACCTGCAAAATACCCTTCCAAATAGCTATAACAATACAACCAATCAATAAAATGGAATTTTAAACTTATACAGACCCTTTGGAAAATTATATGGTAATACATCTCAGCTTATTTTAGGATTCTTATTTATTAACCACCTAATGATTGGCACTTAAACACATATAGAGCAAAACTGTGTTTTTACAGAAAATGCTGGATGAAAATACTAACAATGGTTATGAAGTATATAGTTTCATATTTACTCAATTTTGGAATTTTAAAGTTGTATGTATACTATCGTGGGTATTATTACTATTAATACATTATAACTTCCATTGAGGTTGTAAAGACTGTCTTTCAGTTATTCAGTCCTTATCTTTTTTTCTTTCTCTCACAAACATATACAAATACAGAATTCAGGCTTTTGATTTTCTGTCACTGCTTTCTGCAATGTTACTGTATTTCTCTCTCAAATTTCGCTTGATTGCATTAGTCCATTCTCACATCGCAATACATAAATACCTGAGACTGGGTCATTTTTAAAGAGATTTAACTGGCTCACAGTCCCACAGGCTATATAGGACATATGACGCTGGCTTCTGTTTGGCTTCTGGGGGAGGCATCAGGAAATTTACAATCATGGCAGAAGGCAAAGGGGGATCCCCCACTTTACGTGGCCAGAGCAGGAACAAAGAGAGACAATGAAGGAAGGGAGGTGCCACACAATTTTAAACCATAAAATCTCATGAGAACTCACTCACTATCATTAGAACAGCAACAAAGGGAAGGTACTAAATCATTCATAAGAAAGCCAGCCCCATGATCCTGTGTCCTCCCACCAATGCTGAGCATTGCATTTCAACATGAGATTTAGGGAAACAAACATTCACACCATATCATCAGTACTACACTCTGTGCTCAAAAGATTGGCTTGAAAAACAGATTACAGCACCGTTAAAGTACTGTTTTATATAATCTGACCTAGGTCATAGAAAAGATAAATTACGGTACTGAGAACAGAATCTTGCTAATGTAAGAGCTTGTTTAAAATCTACTCATTAATGTTACTTTCTAAATTAAGGATTTTGCCTTAAAAAGCGGAGGGATATTGGATACCTAAAGGAGTAACTTGAATTAAAATTTTCATCAGTTCAATTTCGTTTTCTCATATGTTTATAACATTTTTTTTTTTCATTTATGAAATAAAATTGATGCTGTGCCATGTTAAGGAATCAGCATTTATCCAGGTGGATGACTGAGAAACAACTGAGGAGTAAAGTAGGTAAAGGCCTTCAACTGTAAGAATACAGAACCTTTGAAAATGTGGTCAAGAAACAATACTCGAAATTCTTTAGCTCTAAAGAGACAATTAAGACAAACTGGTATATTATTCCTTAGAATCTTATTTATTCATCCATTCACTCATTTTCTGTAGCACAATACATTTTAAATCAGGAATCTGGTCCCGAAATGAGACAAAATGAAGAAGGAATTGTTCAAATCATGGAGAATGAGGATAGGTTGTGTTGTAGTCGTTATAACAAATATTCATCATATTCTTTCTCTAAGATGTGGTATCTAGAATGCATCATTCACATTAATCCAGAATAAAGGACAGTCATCTCCAGAGTCTGCCCCAGGGATTTGAGAAGAATGATACATAGCCAAGAAATTTTCAAAAACTTTATATTTAAACATACTAGAATATAATTATCAGTAGGAAACTAATTTCTGGACATTTCTAACATTTTCTAAATACATATATATATATTTTTTTTTCTCTAATACACTGTAATTAGTCTTTGTTGTCTCAAGTATGTGTTTCATGCTTCCTATCACAGAAACCAAGATCTGTAATGACCTTTTTTTTTTTTTTTGAGACAAAATCTTGTTCTGTTGCCCAGGCTGGTGTGCAATGGGGCACAATCTTCGCTCACTGCCACCTCCGCCTCCAGGGCTCAAGCGATTATTTTGCCTCAGCCTCTTGAATAGCTGGGATTACAGGCACCCGCCACCACACACCTGGCTAATTTCTGTATTTTTAGCAGAGAAGGCGTTTCACCATGTTAGCGAGGCTGATCTCGATCTCCCGACCTTAAGTAATACCTTGCCTCAGCTTCTCAAAGTTCTGGAATTACAGACGTGAGCCATTGCGCCCAGCCAAGATCTGTAATTTTTTGCTGTCTGCTTTGTCCAGAGGATAGAAACGTGACCTAGTCAGGGCCAGATAATGTTCCTTCAGAGTTAAGTGAGGCAAGAGGTGCAGGTTTACATTTGTGCAAGCAGTGTTAATTACATCCTGAAGTTAGGGTGATGTTATATTGGCCAGGTTGTTTGTGCTTCATGCTTTTTTATCCCACCATGTTTCCATGGTTTCTGCCCGTTTCACAAGCCTGATAATCTAACTTATTCTGAGTTCCAATAAAGTCTATTTCTGCTTAAGATAGCTATAGAAAACTTTTATGTTTTACAATCAAAAACTTTGACAATACAAAAAGAAACCTCTATTTTACACATAAATATTGAGTTTTGGCTTTTCCACAAAATTTTTGAATTGTGAGTTGGTGCATATGACATTTACTTTTTGAAACACTATTACTGTTTATAAGTCATCTGGACTCAACTTTTTCCAGTGAGTTACTTTTCAATTCCTGTTTTGTGAAACAGAGAAACACATATGTTAGTTCTAAGATCAAAATATATGTAGCCGAGGCCTTTTACCACAAGACTTGATGTAGCACAGATATAGATGTGGACATTTGTTAATGCTCTTAGTTCCAATTGATACTTTCTGCCAAGACCAAAAGGGTTGAATAGTGAAGACTATATAGAAAGAGAAAACTCTGCAACTATTTCTATACTTCAGAATTTTTTCCAATTTCAATTCACTTCGAACCCTCACATAGCAAGTTGTACTACTACACTACTTCATGTAGATTACTACATGGGGTTTATTCCTAGAGATTACTTCCTAACCTTATTTCATAATCTGTCTCTTAAAACAATGTCATATTGAACTGTATACTTTAGCTCCAAATTTATCATTTGATTTTCTATCTAGCATCAATAAATCAGACACAGGTCATTCTAAAAAAGAAGAGTATATGAACAATTAAATGATAGTTTGATTAAAATCACTAGAAAATGATGCATGAATATAGGCTATAATACCTACAATCTAATTACAGGAAGGAGCATGAGAGTATAGCTAAACAAAATACACTGCATCAGTCTACAGTCACAGAATGAAAGAGCTGAGAAGGCAACTCAATTGAATTTGAGACTAGATTCAACACTCATTAGGTTGAAGGCAGTCAACATTTTTACTGCGGATGAAAAAAATCAATGAAATTTTACAAAGAAATTCCTCAAGTAATGCTATACCAGTCAAAGATATGCATATCTTTGTATTTCCTTATCCAGATTTGTTTACTAGAGAGGAAGCTAAAAGTTGAAGTATGGTGGTTAATACTGAGTGTAAACTTGATTGGATTGAAGGATGTTAAGTATTATTTCTGTGTGTCTGTGAGGGTGTTGCCAAAGGAGATTAACATTTGAGTCAGTGGACAGGGAGAGGCAACCCACCCTCAATCTGAGTGGACATCATCTAATCAATTGCCAGCACAGCTAGAATAAAGCAGGCAGAAGAAGATGGAAGAGCAGACTTGCTGAGTCTTCCAGTCTTCATCTTTCTCCTGTACTGGATGCTTCCTGCCCTTGAACATTAGACTCCAAGTTCTTCAGCTTTTGAACTCTTGGACTTAACCTGTGATTTGCCAGGGGTTCTTGGGCCTTCACCTACAGACTGAAGGCTGCTCTGTTGGCTTCCCTACTTTTGGGAGTTGGACTGGCTTCCTTGCTCCTCAGCTTACAGACGGTCTATTGCAGTAGTTCACCCTGAGATGGCGTGAGTCAATACTCCTTAACAAAATCTCTTTCATATATACATCTATCCTATTAGTTCTGACCCTGTAGAGAATCCTGACATATACACCTAGTGTTACTCTTTGTTAATTGTTTTTCTCTTGAGAATCTCTAATATTTTTCTTTTTTCTGTTGAGCAATTTCTGATCTTGCCCAGGATATTGTGAATATTATATTGTGATTACTCTGAATTCAGCACTATACTTTGAAAATTATAGTTTTTATTATTAAACCAGAAATAAACAGGGATAAAACTGAAAACCCTGTCTCTTGAGTGGCAGCTTAGACCTTTTTACAGACTTTTTATGTTTAGTTGGGTTGACTGAAGAATGTGTGATTCAATGTTCCATCAGGGATTTGCTTGTGATAATCCCTGAAATCTATGCATGGCTTTGAAACCAGGGTGAGGTGAGAACCAGGACAATGAAGTAGATACATAGTCTTGGCAGATGTAGATGACTAAAATATTAGTAATGTTGTGAGTGCTAGGAAAGAGGAATAGAAACCTCAATGGAGACATATAATATATGGGACCTAAAGTGGGAAAGTAATTATACCTTACCTACTGTACATATAAACTTATGATCTACTAAATTGGTACATTGGAAAATATTTATAAATATGTACATTTTTGTCATCCTTTATTATTATGTGTTCTTAATATTTTTATAGAATTGGCATTTATTTAACAATAGTTTGTTTAAATCAAAATTCTCATTTATAAATTTAACATCTTAAGAGGTAGTGCTTCAAGTATTACAAACTTATAATACTCCCAATTGGGGGGTTATGATGACAAATTTTCCATTTCCATTTTCATATTCAGGGATTATTACTTTTTTAAAAAAGGCTAATTCATGATTGATAAAAAAGATAAGACCCCTGTAAATTAGCTACAAACTGTTAAGTGCAGTATATAAATGGGTAAAGTAAGATCGTCCCAAAGCTAAGTTCCAGGACTCAGAAAGCTTTGGTTGAGATCATAGAGACGAAATCTTACAGATTTCACACTGGTAACAGTTAATGGCATATCTTTTCTTGATTGCCTCCCCTACAAATACTAACTATTAAAGTTGGAAAAACCAAAATAGTTTTTCCATAGTACATGAGATAACCCAGAGATCTTTCTGACTTAAAAAAATTCAAAAAATTAAACAACAAATAAAAAGCCCTCAGTGCTGAAACAAGCAAACTGATCACAAAACAGAAAACAACAACAACAACAACAACAAAAACCCATACCCTCTATTTTGTGGTGTCTCATAAGTACCCTCTAAGATTTGGTCAGGACTGACCACCAAACCTCTACCACAGCATGGACCTCCTCATCAAATATACCTAACCTGCCCTAGAGTAAGTGTGTCAGGTCCTTCCTGTAAATCTATGACTTTGAAATTGGTTGTTTCTTCCCTTTAAACTGCCTCCAGTGGCTTCTTATTTTAATTATTTTACTTAAATCAATTTATTCATAGTGAAAATAATGAACAGACATTTGCCTGTGACATACCAATAACAGGTCAATATTGTTTACATATTAACACAGTAAAATTTATGTTTTTAATGAAAAATATAAAAATAATCCAAAACCAAAATGTGATTCTATCTCCACAGTTTACCTGTGGCATTTCCTACATGTTGCTGTCAATCATGAAATCCACCTCAAAAACCCCAAATCCTTCATTCTTACTGAAGGAATATGACCTCTCTACAAAGGAAACTATTCTCAGTGTTGTGGTAAGTAGAATTCTAGCAGTTTCCCCATGGTCTTTGTAGAATGTATTGTGCAAAAAATTATTTTCAAATATTGTGGTTCTTGATGGAAAATGGTGAACACAAAGTAGCCTTATTTCCACCAGGCCCTGTGAACCACCTAGCATGAGAAATAGCTTGCCCTTTCACTCTGAAGCTAGAGAAGGAACACAATAAGTACCTGAAATTGTTAAGGCTAACCTACAAAAATGTCATGGCCAGAGTACATTTCAAACAAATAGTCTATAGTTTCTAAAGATTAAAAAAGAAAGCAGTGCTTGCTTTTCCTCCAACTGTGCCAGTGAGTGATATTTTCATTCTAGTTTCCATAACCAAATTTGTAAATAACTTAAATTTCACTGCTTAAAACCCTTTTCTTTGTATATTCAAGACTTTTAAATATAAATATTGTTAGACTATTCGAGCAAAAGTAGTTTTGGGTAGAGTAATTTTCACTTTTCTGATTGCTGACATTCTCTTCTTCCCTAGTTTCATTTCTCCAAATTAATGGAATTTCTTCTAGTTCCAAAAGATTTCCTCCACATGGAAGTGAGCCTTTACTTCTGTAGAGAATTAATGTGGAGCAAACGTTTCATCCTAGTGTTTAATCATTTAGCCCTGCAGCCATAGCCTTTAAATTCAACAATTGTTACTAAAAGTTGTGAACTCAGAAAATCTGAGACAGGTCTCAGTTAATTTAGAAAGTTATTTTGCCAAGATTAAGGATGAGCACCTGTGAGACAGCCTTAGGAGGTTCTCACAACATATGCCCATGGTGGTCAGAGCACAGTTTGGTTTTAAATATTTTAGGGAGACATGAGACATCAATGTATGTGAGATGAACATTGGTTCTTTCTTGAAAGACAGGACAACTCAAAGCAAAGACAGGAAGACTCAAAGTGGGGAGGGGGCTTCCAGGTCATCGGTAGATAAGAGACAAATGGTTGCATTCTTTTCGGTTTCTGATGAGCCCCTCTAAAGGAGGAACTCAGATATGTATGTATCTCAGTGAACAGAGGGGTGACTTTGAATAGAACGGGAGAAAGGTTGGGCCTAAGCAGTTCCCAGGTTGACTTCTCCCTTTAGCTTAGTGATTTGGGGACCTGAAGATTGATTTTTCTTTCACAAAGGTAAGAATTGCAATTGTCTCTGTGACCCCTCATTGACTCTGATCCTCAACCCTACAGTTTATTTGATGCTTCGTGGTTTGTCAGAATTTCCTTCTAATTCCTGCAATTTCTCACAATGTTCTTGCCATCTGTAAGGTAGACATTAATACTTCCTGGTTTCCTTCATTACAAATCCTCTGTCATTTACCTACAGAAATTATTTGAATTTTGAACAATTGCTTTATCTTAATTCACTTGTTTTCACATTGATTAACTACCCCATCCCCCACCCCCATTTTATTGTCATGCTTATTTTCCTTTGAACATTTCTGTCAGATCTTGAAGAGGAAATGAGAGAGTTAAAGCTTGCTCTTTCCTATGTTACTATTTTCATGATAACAAATTCATATGTTTAACTATAAATGCTTAAATAAGTGATATGCATCATTGTCAACTCTAGACTATTGAAAATTTACATCTTGAGACTTATTCTTTGAATGATAAAACCTAAGATAGGTTTTGTTTGTTTGTTTGTTTTTAAGAAGATATGAAGCCAACCTTGGGAGAGGATTAGGGGAAAATCATGTTAGTGAGTTGCTGAAGTAAACTTTATTTTTATGAGTAACTAGGATGTATTGCTGTTGTTCATTTGCTTAAATAAATAACATGATTATTATGTTTGCTGGCCATGCCTACCCAGTGTTTGTGTAACCCAGCTGGAGTGGTTTCCAGGAACTCTGCTTCCATCCCTGGGAAGTAGGAGACAGGGTTTTGCTGTAGGAACCCAGGAAGTTGCAGGCCCATTATATAATGAATGTAAAGATTCTCTAGGTAGAATTTTCAGTATGTAGCTGGAAAAAGGGAAACTGACACATTCGTCTGCCTTTTAGCAGGGGTCGCCATATTGCTTGTCTCTCAGAAGGTATTCCTGGCCCAAGAGTGTGGGGACTAGCCCAGCTCAACACTTCTGTGGGACACCAGGGAAGGCCTGGGAGCTGTGTGGTGGGGTTAGTGGGGTTGTTGGAGGCACAGGTCAGTATCTTTGGAGAGAGAGAAAGAGAGAAGGTGTTGAGGCTTGGGTGTGGGGTGGAGAGAAGAGGATTGCTCATGCCCTTCCCTCCCACCCCCCAACCAGGAAAAGATTGAGTCCCAAGATTGATTTCCAAGCACTAGGGGAGGTCAGCAGACAGGCAGATAAATGAGCTGCCCAAGGAGCCGCATCGGGGAGAGAGCACCTCCCCAGGTGGCTGGATCGCAGACCCAGCACAATATGGGTGCTGATCCCCACAGGGGTCTGGATGGGGGAACTGGACTCTTACTCTGGGATGTTATAGGGGAAGGGAGCACAAAGGAAAGATGCCTCCGAAGGTGGGAACTGCAAAGGCATGGGGGTGAAAACAGCCAGGACCTGAGCCACTGTCATGAGAAGTCAGGGGAAAAAAAACAGCAGGAGAAGATGAGGCCAAAGAGGGCAGGAAACGCCAGCTATGGCACAGGTAAGAGTTTGGTGTTTTGAATCTTCTGGGTTGTGAGCTAGAGAAGAATGGATGCAGTTAGACTAGGACTTGAGGATATGTTTGCGCAAGCCTAGAGAGTTCAGGTGGAAAACTGAGATCAGCAAAGGGCAGAATGGTAGTTTGAGAAGAAAAGGCAGCTCTGCTGGTCAGTTCCCAGGAGCTCCAGGCAAAGTAAAAATACATAGGGTAGAGTTAGTAGTGAACCACATAGTCACAGATCAGAGAGAGGGAGTGCAGAATAACTCCAAAACACAGGCTTAAGGATCCCAAAGGCAGCATCCTTCAGGGTACCCAAAAGGCTAAACATTTTTTATGTGTTCCTCTCAGTTTAATAACACTATGATGTGTTGAATATTGTTGAAATTTTATATTTTATACAACACCTTTAACCATGATTGAATATTGATACTTCAATTTTATTATATTTTATATTTATTTGGCATCCCAGCAATCTTGTTGCTATTTTATAACATAACCTTCTTATCTTTGCAGGCTCTGACATATATGAAATTCAGTTACTGCAGTGTATTTATATAACACCACTTCCTAATAGCAAGGTTGAAATGAAATTTACTTGGGTATATCAACTATGAGTAATTGTATAAACACTGCTGCTAGCTCTTTAGTTCAGACATCACTACAAAAATATCAGATGTATCTCATGATCAGTGACTAAATCACACCACTTCTCTCAGAGACTGTCAGGGATTGGTCACTGTGCATCTGTGATTCAGTTCACATACAAACAGAAAACATGTATTTGTGTTGCTACCTTGTCTCCCGGTGTTAAGCCCAAGTGACATTTTACAAAAATGAGTAATCGAAAGAAGTCATAGGTCAAAGATGAAGGTGTAGCAAAAACAGAAAAGTGGTAACACTGGAAATGAAATTGAATGTGATTAGAAGATAGTGGACATGGAAATGTTGATGCTGCTTTCTTTAGAGACACCAGACATGCAGCCAGAGGAACTTAATGAGGGCCAAGTCACCAGCATAAATGACAAAAGTGGCTGTGATGAGATGTGCAGGAGTAAGTCACTCTTGAAAACAACTATCACGTTAGAGGAACTACTGAAGGATTCTCACATTAGAAGCAAAAGAGATAAAATATTGAAAGCTGACTCAAACCTAGAAGGAAGGACGGCAATTCACTAAGGCATGGAAAAGACCCTTGTTCCATATAAAAGAAGAAGGTAATCAATGTTTGAACTACTCTTCATACTTCCTGCTTTTAAACAATGAAATTGTTTGTCAATGTTTCAAGTATTTTCATTTAGTGTACACTAAATAAATATTGCTTTTACTGTCTCTTCATTCCCCTGGATGTCTGTTACTGACAATAAAATAATTTCTAATAGTTTGGCAAGTTTTTTTAAAAGATCACAGAACTATCAATTTTTCACTTTGAATTAATAGCAGCTTGGCATTAGCTCATACTCTCAATTTTACAGTCCACAGTGAAGACTGTCCATTGTTATATAACACTGGATAAACTACTTCTCTGCTCAATTAAATTAAATAATTCAGAAATGCAGCAATACAAGAAATATAGAAAGAATCAACATCTTACTTGTGTTTACTATTATTTATCATAGTGTTCATTCTTTTATACAGTCTATCTCCACATTACTTCCCTTTTTCTTTATTAAAAGAGCAGACCCTGACCAGCCTGCCCAACATGGCAAAACCCCGTCTCTACTGAAAATACAAAAAGTGAGTCAGTCTTGGTGGCCAGCACCTGTAATCCCAGATACTCTAGAGGCTGAGGCAGGAGAATCGCTTGAACCTGAGGGGCGGAGATTGCAATGAGCCAAGATCGCACCACTACACTCCAGCCTGGGCAACAAGAGTGAATCTCCGTCTCAAAAAAAAAAAACAAAAACACACACACACACACACACAAATGCGGACCCACTTCTTCCAATTTCTATTCATAATATAGTATATAAAATTATCAAGCAGGCGAAGGAAATACCATATATATTTTCTGTTTGTTCGTTCAATGTCTAGAATATTTTCTTCATCTCCCCAGAATAGCCATAATAACATCACTTTCTCTCTGAGCTTTCTAAACTGGCTTTTCCTCATAATCAAATTATTTGCTACCCAGTTCTGTTTCTATGGCAATGATTTCTTATCTCTATCATAGGATGCTACAGGAAGTCATATGTTAGTCATATTCTGAGCTCCTTAAGCACCTGTTCCTCTTCTCATTCATCTGTGTTCCCCTAGTATGCAGCACAGTGGTAATTTCTAAAAGTAACTCTGTATATTGTTTTTCCTTAATTAGAAAGGTAATTTTCTTTAATTAAAAAGGTAATTTTTGGCTATTTTTATACTCTGCTAAAATTCACACTTTACTTTTGGGGAGCACAATTGAGTCATATGTTTTTTGAAGTGCAACTTCCTGTTGCTGCTGCTTTTATTGGTCATTTATCTTATGAGTGACAGAAAAAGAAGTGGCTTACAAATGTATCTATGCTTTTTGCATTTATAAATGCACTTATAAATGCATTTATGCATTTATCTTATTATGAGTGACAGAAAAAGGAGTGGCTTATAAATGCATCTATGCTTTTAAGGCAAATACCAAGAAAACTGGAATGGAGACTACTGATTAATTTAGAAGAAACATACACTTTAGTAAATTAGTAATTTCATACCTATGTAAAACCTATGAAATCATATAGCTTTAGACTACTTAAGGGTATGTTGGTCACCCCATGGCCTATGATTCAAACTTACCCTGTTTTATTGAATACATAGCTTGCACATTTGCATATGAAAAATTAGAAATTATCATTGGGATCATTAGCCACCCTTTACTCATTGAACATTTTTCCCAGAAATGCACTTAATATTTTATAATTTATAGGCTCAAGTAACTTATAGCAAAAATGAAAATGTGCATGGTAGGTATTATATATCATCATGGATTTCTGGAATTTCTGTGAAACAATAACTATATTTAGAAGTTAAACAGAAGTAATTGTTTTTAAGAGGAAAGCAAGCACTTTACTGACTAAACAACATTCTGCAGTGAACATCTGTTAAAATGTGGAGGATTTAGTTTTGAAAAAAAATATAACAAGCATTGAGCTTAAAATAGAAAAATAATGATTTGATTTTCTAAAGTGACTCTACTCAAGGAAATCTTATTCTATTTTTCTCTGCGAATTTAAGTATGTTCCAGATGTCCCTCATGATGTGCAGACCTGTATTACATATAGACATTTATTGAGAAGACTTATAGAGCATGACACAATACAATACGTCAAAGTAGTTAAGATAATGATTGAATTTTCCCAATCACATATTCAGATTAGTTTCCTATGACTTCCACAATAATTTACTACAACATTAGTGACTTAAATCAACCGAAATTTATTCCCTCACAAAACTCAGGAAGCCAGAGTCTAAAATCAGTCTCACAGGGCCAAAGTCAAGGTGTTATCAGCATGACTGCCCTACTTCGGGAGGCTCTAGAGAATGTTTCTCACCTTCCTCAGTTTCTGATGGCTTCTGGCATTCCTTGGCTAGTGATAGCATCACCACAATCACTGCCTTCATGGTACCATTGCCTTGTCTTCTTCTGTCATCTCCCTCTACCCTTCTCTTATAAGGACACTGTGATTGCATTTCGAGGCCACCAGGATGATAATCCAAGATGAGAGCCCCATTTCGAAATCCTTACTTTGACACACATGAAAAGCTCTTTATTTTTTTAAGTATAAAGTGATATTCAGAGGTTCTAGGGATTAGAACAGACTCTCTTTTAAGGGCCCTTTAATCAGCCTATCACAACACTAAATACTAATTATTACACTAGTCAGTGAATTGCTCCCCTGCTTCACATTGAAACAATGTGAATCAATATTTTTAAAAAATTGCTGTTAACCTGTGAACCAGCAGATGAATCAGACCACTTTTTAAAAATTATAATTGATTATTCATTAATGTCTAGAGATAACCTATGACTTTTGGCATTTTTCATTTTGATTAGAAAACCATCCAAAAATCTTTATCAAACCCTATTATCTCTGTAACCTTCATTGCCATTGAATAAAATGAATTGGCTTTATCATCATTACACAATTCATTACATCTAAAATATAAGTGAGTGTGGAAAGGCAAAGCAGTTATTTTCAAATGTGTGCAGTCACATTTTGAGGAACATGAACAAATGTACACATTGATGGTTTTTAAACAGTATTACATTTTTTTCACATACAGAATGAAGTTATGTTTATTCCATTTTTCTTTGCAACAGTGCCAAATACTTGCATATCAATTTATTTACTAGTCCTTCTTTTGTTATTTTGAGATTGCCATCTACAGTAAAATGTTCAAGTTTTCCACTTTGGAAATTGACACACCGATCCCCAAAACATTGCTTTCATATACACTGTTATCCTCACCATTATTATATTTTTATTCATATCTGGGCTGAGGGTGTTTGTCAAGTTCTACTAAGAGGCAAGAGAGAAGCAGCCCAGATGCCTCGGAGGTTAGACAGTCACAGAATCCCATGGTTTAGCTCCCTGCTGCCTCAACAGTGCCATCTCTATGTGCCTCTGTTGTCTCCAAATCTGAAACATCTCAGGTAAATTTCTTCTGAGAATAACTTTTAATCTCTTACGGAAGTACTGACTTGGCTCTGCTGGATGAAGAAAGAAACCTGGAGACATAAATGCTTTGTGCAACTTTCAATTGGTTTCCTGGAGTTTTGTCCTAAACCTCTTAAAGAATCAAGAGGTCCAAGGGAGAGGTCAATTTTTTCCATCACCATCTTCTAATGTAGTCTATATTTTCTTTCTACTAAACAAGTTACCTTCCACTCCATTTATGCTTTTTCTCTTGAAAAGTTTCTTCAATTCTGTGGGAAAATATGAACTGTTTTCCTATTTTCTTTGTCTTGATTAATTAGACTAGTTCTATTTCATTTCAATTTTGTTAATATCAATAAACTAGTCTTTCTCAGGGAAATGAACATTTCACCACATTTAATCATAAATTTAACTAGTATTTTTGTTTTTCTTATGACAAACATTTAATTTGGCTCCTAACTATATCTCCATATCTTCTTCAGGTATTTGGAGGGAAAAAGTGATTACTGTCAACTCAGGTAAATCAAAGAGGAATTTAGTGTACAGGTCAGATAAATTTCAAGGAATTTATACATTTTAAGTACAGCTGACCTTCAAAGGAACTTTAAGACATTATTTTAATTCAATAGCTTGGAGAGGCTTCAAGCAGACAGGAGAATCACGGATTTTTGGTTTCACTCTTAAGTTTATTCAGTTATGTGAAATAGCTTTATCTGTGTGAGACAGATTGTGTGTTTCGAAGGAAAAAAGGGCTTTCAGACACACCAGAATTTAAACAAGTTGCTTTTTTCATTTTAAAGAAAAACAAAGGACAATATACTACGAATTTCTGAGTACATTTGCCCTCATGAAGTCGCCCTTAATGTATTTGGTCTCAGACTGCTAATGACAAGCAGAATATGTGTCAATTTTAACTTTTTTAATGAATACTTCCTTGATTGTTTTACAACCGCTTTGTCACTGAAAAAAGCTTCCTTGAAATATTTTTTTAAAAATCAAATATTTAATCAGTCTGATATTTTCTAACATCATCTTACAGCATATTTTAAATATTTCTATTAATAAGAATTTGTAGGACTCCCAAGCAAGATGATAGAACAGGAACAGCTCTGGTCTGCACTCCCAGTGAGACCAATGCAGAAGGCAGGTGATTTCTGCATTTCCAACTGAGATATCTGGCTCATCTCATTGGAACTGGTTAGACAGTGTGTGCAGCCCACAGAGGGCAAGCAGAAGCAGGATGGGGTGCTGCCTCACCCAGGAAGAGCAGTCAAGGAACTCCCTCCTCTAGCCAAGGAAAGCCATGAGGGACCGTGCCATGAGGAATGGTGCACTCCGGCCCAGGTACTACACTTTTCCCACGGTCTTTGCAACCCACAGATCAGGAGGTTCCCTAGGGTGCCTACACCACAAGGGCCCTGAGTTTCAAGCACCAAACTGGGGGGCCGTTTGGGCAGACACTGAGCTAGAAGATTTTTTTTTTTTTTTTTGTAACCTAGTGGCACCTGGACCACCAGCAAAACAGAACCATTCACTACCCTGGAAAGGGGGCTGAAGTCAGAGCCAAGTGGTCTAGCTCAGTGGATCACATGCCCATGGAGCCCAGCAAGCTAAGATCCACTGGCTTGAAATTCTTGCTGCCAGCACAGCAGTCTGAAGTCGACCTGGGACACTTGAGCTTGGTGGGAGAAGGGGCATCCACCATTATTGAGGCTTGAGTAGGTGGTTTTCCCCTCACAGTGTAAATAAAGCCACCAGAAAGTTTGGATTGGGTGGAGCCCACCACAGCAGCACAAAGATGCTGTAGCAAGACTGCCTCTCTAGATTCCTCCTCTCTGGGCAGGGCATCTCTGAAGAAAGGCAGCAGCCTCAGTCAAGGGCTTATAGATAAAACTCCCATCTCCCTGGGACAGAGCACCAGGGGGAAGGGGCAGCTGTGGGCACAGCTTCAGCAGACTTAAACGTTCCTGCCTGCCAGCTCTGAAGAGAGCAATGGATCTCCCAGCACAGTGCTGGAGCTCTGCTAAGGGGCAGACTGCCTCCTCAAGTGAGTCCCTGATACCCATGCCTCCTGACGAGGAGACACCTCCCAGCAGGGGTCAACAGACACCTCATACAGGAGAGCTCTGACTGGAATCTGGCAGGTATCCCTCTGGGACGAAGCTTTCAGAGGAAGGAGCAGGCAGCATTCTTTGCTGTTCTGCAGCATCCACTGCAGATACTCATGCAAACAGAGTCTGGAGTGGACCTCCAGCAAACTCCAGCAGATCTTCAGCAGAAGGGCCTGACTGTTAGAAGAAAAGCTAATAACAGAAAGGATTAGCATGAAAATCAACAAAAAAGAAGACCACACAAAAACTCCATTTGAAGGTCACCAACAGCAAAGACCAAAAGTAGATAAATCCACAAAGATGAGGAAAAACCAGCACCAAAAGGCTGAAAATTCCAAAAACCAGAATGCCTCTTCTACTCCAAAGGGTCACAACTCCTCACCAGCAAGGGAACAAAAATGGATGGAAAATTAGTTTGATGAACTGACAGAAGTAGGTTTCAGAAGGTGGGTAATAACAAATTCCTCCAAGCTAAAGGAGTATGTTCTAATCTAATTCAAGGAAGCTAAGAACCTTGAAAAAAGGTTAGAGGAATTGCAAACTAGAATAACCAGTTTAGAGAAGAGTATAAGTGACCTGATGGAGGTGAAATACACAGCACGAGAACTTCGTGAAGCATACACAAGTATCAATAGCTGAATCAATCAAGTGGAAGAAAGGACATCAGAGATTGAAGATCAGCTTAATGAAAAAAAGTGTGAAGACAAGATTAGAGAAAAAAGAATTAAAAGGAATGAGCAAAGCCTCCAAGATATATGGGACTATATGAAAAGACCAAATCTATGTTTGATTGCTATACCTGAAACTGACAGAGAGAATAGAACCATGTTGGAAAACACTCTTCAGAATATTATCCAGAATAACTTCCCCAACATAGCAAGACTGGCCAACATTCAAATTCAGGAAATACAGAGTATACCACAAAGATACTCCTGGAGAAGAGCAACCCCAAGACACATAATCGTCAGATTCATCAACGTTGAAATGAAGGAAAAAATGTTAAGGGCAGCCAGAGAGAAAGGTTGGGTTACCTACAAAGGAAAGCCCATCAGGCTAACAGCAAATCTCTCTGCAGAAACCCTACAAGCCAGAAGAGAGTGGGGGCCAATATTCAACATTCTTAAAGTTCTTAAAGGAAATAATTTTCTTTTTTTTTTTTTTTTTTGAGATGGAGTCTTGCTTTGTCGCCCAGGCTGGAGTGCAGTGGCCGGATCTCAGCTCACTGCAAGCTCCGCCTCCCGGGTTCACGCCATTCTCCTGGCTCAGCCTCCCGAGTAGCTGGGACTACAGGCACCCGCCACCTCGCCCGGCTAGTTTTTTGTATTTTTTAGTAGAGACGGGGTTTCACTTTGTTAGCCAGGATGGTCTCGATCTCGTGACCTCGTGATCCGCCCATCTCGGCCTCCCAAAGTGCTGGGATTACAGGCTTGAGCCACCGCGCCCGGCCTAGGAAATAATTTTCAACCCAGAATTTCATATCCAGCCAAACTAAGCTGCATCAGTGAAGGAGAAATAAACTCCTTAACAGACAAGCAAATGCTGAGGAATTTTGTCACCGCCAGGCCAGCCTTACAAGAGTTCCTGAAGTAAGCACTAAATATGGAAAGGAAAAACTTGTACCAGCCACTACAAAAACAGCCCAAAATATAAAGACCATAGACACTATGAAGAAACTGCATCACTAATGAGCAAAATAACCAGCCAGCATCATAACGACGGGATGAAATTCACACATAACAATATTAACCTTAAATGTAAGTGGGTTAAATGGCCCAAATATAAGACACAGACTGGTAAATTGGATAAAGAGTCAAGACCCATAGTTGTGCTGTATTCAGGAGACCCACTTAATGTGCAAAGACACATATAGGCTCAAAATAAAGGAATGGAGGTGGATTTACCAAGCAAATGGAAAGAAAAAAAAAAAAAAAAAAAGCAGGGGTTGCAATCCTAGTCTCTGATAAAACAGACTTTAAATCAACAAAAATTAAAAAAGACAAAGAACGGCATTATATAATGCCCTTCAATTACATAAGGGATCAGTGCAACAAGAAGAGCTAACTATCCTAAATATATATGCACCTAATACAGAAGCACCTAGATCCATAAAGCAAGTTCCTAGAGGCTTACAAAGAGACTTAGACACCCACACAATAAAAGTGGGAGATATTAACACCCCATTGTCAATATTAGACAGATCAACGAGACAGAAAATTAACAAGGATATTCAGCTGTTGAACTCAGCTCTGGACTAAGCAAACCTACTAGACATCTACAGAACTCTCCACCACAAATCAAAAGAATATATATTCTTCTCAGCACCACATAGCACTTATTCTAAAATCAACCATATAATTGGAAGTAAAACACTCTTCAGCAAATGTAAAGAATGGAAATCATAACAGTCTCTCACACCACAGTGAAATCAAATTAGAACTCAGGATTAAGAAACTCACTCAAAACTGCACAACTAAATGGAAACTGGACAACCTGCTCTGGAATGACTACTCAGTAAATTACAAAATTAAGGCAGAAATAAGCAAGTTCTCTGAAACCAATGAGGACAAAGACAAAACGTACCAGAATCTCTGGGACACAGCTAAAGCAGTGTTTGGAGGAAAATTTATAGCACTAAATGCCCACAGGAGAAAGCGAGAAATATATAAAATTGACATCCTAAAATCACAATGAAAAGAACTAGAGAACCAAGAGCAAATAAATTTAAAAGCTAGCAAAAGACAGGATCCTAAGATCAGAGCAGAACTGAAGGAGATAGAGACACAAAAAAACTCTTCAAAAATCAGTGAATCCAGGAACTGGTTTTTTGGAAAAATTAACAAAATAGATAGACCACTTGCAAGACTAATAAAGAAGAAAAGAGAGAAGAATCAAATAGACACAGTAAAAAAAAATGATAAAGGGGAAATCACCCCTGATCCCACAGAAATGCAAACTACCATCAGAGAATACTATAAACATCTCTACTCAAATAAAGCTGAAAATCTAGAAGAAATGGACAAATTCCTGGACACATACACCCTCCCAATAATAAACCAAGAAGAAGTAGAATCCTGAACAGACCAATAACAAATTCTGAAATTGAGGCAATAGTTAATAGCCTATCAAGCAAACAAAGCCCAGGCCCAGATAGATGTACAGCAAAATTCTACCAGAGGTACAAAGAGGAGCTGGTACCATGTCTTCTGAAACTATTCCAAACAACAGAAAAAGAGGGAATGCTCCATAACTCATTTTATGAGGCCAGTACCATCCTGATGACAAAACCTGGTGGAGACACAATAACAATAACAAAAAAAATTCAGGCCAATATCCCTTATGCACATCAATGCAAAAATCTTCAAAAAAATACTGGCAAATTGAATCCAACAGCACATTAAAAAGTATTCCACCACGATCATGTAGGCTTCATCCCTGGGATGCAAGCCTGGTTCAACACACAGAAATCAATAAATATAATCTATCACATAAACAGAACCAATGACAAAAACCACGTGATTATCTCAATAGATGCAGAAAAGGCCTTTGATAAAATTCAACACCCCTTCATGCTAAAAACACTCAATAAACTAGGTATTGATGGAACACATCTCAAAATAATGAGTTATTTATGACAAACTCACAGCTAATATCATACCGAATGGGCAAAAGCTGGAAGCATTCCCTTTGAAAACTGGGACAAGACAAAGATGCCCTCTCTCACCACTCCTATTCAACAGAGTATTGGAAATTTGGGCCAGGGCAATCAGGCAAGAGAAAGAAATAAATGGTATTCCAATAGGAAGAGAGGAAGTCAAAGTATCTCTATTTGCAGATGACATGATTATATATTTAGAAAACTCCATTTTCTCAGCCCCAGATCTCCTTAAGCTGCTAAACAACTTCAACAAAGTCTCAGGATACAAAATCAATGTTCGTAAATCACAAGCATTTCTATGCACCAATAAGAGACAAACAGCCAAATTACAAGCGAACTCCCATTCACAATTGCTAAAAGAGAATAAAATACCTAGGAATACAACTTACAAGGGATGTAAAGGACCTCTTCAAGGAGAACTAAAAACCGTTACTCAAGGAAATAAGAAAACACACAAACAAATGGAAAAACATTCCGTGTTCATGGATAGGAAGAATCAGTATCATGAAAATGGCCATGCTGCCCAAAGTAATTTATAGATTCAATGCTATTCCCATCAAGCTACCACTGGCTTTCTTCACAGAATTAGAAAAGAAACTACATTAAATTTCATATGGAACCAAAAAAGAGCCTATACAGCCAAGACAATCCTAAGCAAAAAGAACAAAGCTGGAGTCATCATGCTACCTACCTTCAAGCTATACTACAAGGCTACAGTAACCAAAACAGCATGATACTGGTACCAAAACAGATATTTAGACCAATAGAACAGAACAGAGGCCTCAGAAACAACACCACACATCTACAACCATCTGATCTTTGACAAACCTGACAAAAACAAGCAATGGAGAAAGGATCCCTATTTAATAAATGGTTGGGAAAACTGGCTAACCATACGCAGAAAACTGAAACTGGAATCCCTTCCATACACCTTATACAAGAATTCACTCAAGATGGAGTAAGGATTTAAATGTAATACCTAAAAGCATAAAAACTCTAGAAGAAAACCTAGGCAATGTCATTCAAGACATAGGCATGGGTAAAGACTTCATGAGTAAAACCCCAAAAGCAATGGCAACAAAATCCAAAATAGACAAATGGGATCTAATTAAACTAAAGAGCTTCTGTACAGCAAAAGAAACTACAATCAGAGTAAACAGGCGACCTACATAATGGGAGAAAATTTTTGCCATGTATCCATCTGACAAAGAGCTAATATCCAGAATGTACAAAGAACTTAAACAAATGTACAAGCAAAAAACAAACAATCTTATCAAAAAGTAGGTAAAGAAATGAACATATACTTCACAGAAGAAGACATTTATGCAGCCAACAAACATGAAAAAAGCTCATCATCACTGTTCATTAGAGAAATGCAAATCAAAACCACAATGAGATACCATCTCACACCAGTTAAAATAGTGATCATTAAAAAGTCAGGAAACAGCCGATGCTGGAGAGGATGTGGAGACACAGGAAAGCTTTTACACTATTGGTGGCAGTGTAAATTAGTTCAACCACAGTGGAAGACAGTGTGGCAATTCTTCAAGGATCTAGAAGTAGAAATATAATTTGACCCAGCAATCTCATTATTGGGTATATAACCAAAGATTATAAATTATTCTACTATAAAGACACATGCACATGTATGTTTATTGCAGCACTATTTACAATAGCATAGAGTTGGAAACAACCCAAATTCCCATCAATATTAGACTGGATAAAGAAAATGTGGCACATATACACCATGTAATACTATGCAGCCATAAAAAAAAGGATGCATTCATTTCGTTTGCAGGAACATGGATGAAGCTGGAAACCATTTTCAGTAAACTAACACAGGAACAGAAACCAAACACTGCATGTTCTCATTCATAAGTGGGAGTTGAACAATGAGAACACATGGACACAGGGAGGCCCACCCACCATGGCCTGTTGGGGAATGGTGGGCAAGGGAAGGGATAGCATTAGGAGAAATTCCTAATGTAGATGACGGGTTGATGGGTGCAGCAAACCACCATGGCATGTGTAAACCAATGTAACAAACCTGTGCATTCTACACATGTATCTCAAAACTTAAAATATATATATAAAAAATATAACTTGTGTAATCTATATATTAAACACTATTTCTATAATCAATTTTGGACAATGCCTTTTTGATAGATATCAGAATATTTACTGATTTTTAATTATTATCTTTTTTGTTATTTTAATTCATTATTACAAGTGAGTGTGGAGTGTAGAGTATATCACACTTTTTAAAACTTAAGCATATTTCCTCAATTTGTGTTTCAAGGAACACTTCTCTGAGTGGTAATAATTTTAATGAAAAAATTTATAAAAAAATGATTGCATACTCTATCTTTCTTTTGATATCCCAAAACATGTTGAATGCTTTACACTCTGGCAACTTCTGCAAGAAACTTTTGAGAATCCATTCAGTCTTCTGTTTGATTTTTTAGTCCAAGATTATAAAATCACCTTAATTACTTATCTTCTTGTTCTCCTCTCCCTCTCCTCCTCCTCTCTTTTCTCACTGTATTCTTCAACATACATTACCATTGGAAACCCAAGATTTGTAAAGTACCACTGTAACAGACAAATAGATATGAGCTCCTCTTTTTATCAGCGTGTGTTTTGTCTTACAAAACAGCAATTTTGTGCTATTAAAAGATGCCTTTATAAATTTTGTTTTTAACACATTTAGTGTGTTATAGTTTTTTATAGCCTTATCAGTCAAAATGTAGCTGTTTTTTAAAATATGTAATTTAAATCCATATTTATTATAAACAAGTTGAAATAAAATAAGAAACAAACAGAATAATTGGCTTTAAGGGAAAAACATAATCAAAAACAGTAATTGTTTTTTCTTAGGAAATCACTGGGATTTTTGCTGGTTCAGAAAACAAAACCACTCATACAATGTCCTAGAAATGTATTTATCTCCAGGCCCTCAGTGTTAACAAAATGAATCTATTTCTCTTTGTTTTGTGACAGGAAAAATGTAGTCAACACACATGGGCACAAGTTTTGGGGAAAAAAAAACTGATTTGTGGGCTCCTTCAGATTAATAATGAATATGATGTTTTATTCAATTACATCTGAAGTTTATTTGGAAAACAATACAAAAACATCTTCGTGATTGGAATGCAAAGTTGTGTGGTGCTATTTTGATTTATTATAGTCTAGCAATTTGTTTTACAGATACACAGAATACCTAAATGTCATGTTTATGAATTACTACATTGGGAATGGTTTACACAGTAATTTGATTAAGTTGGTGAATCAATAAAACATGTTAACATGAAGTTGCTGTTTGGGATGATTCATTTTAGCCTTAATTATTTCGATTTTACCTATCAGCATAATGCATATTTCCCATCTTCCAAATGATTCAAGAATCACAAATTCAGTGTTTATCAACACATTGCATGTAAATCGTTTTAATTACTTGTTAATGAAGGTATCACTAGAGAAAGGCTGTAGAATGTGGACTAGTGACATCGTCATTAAAGAAACCTGGTTCCTTATATCATACATATACATTAGAAAGAACTAGTATTTCCAAGGTATATAAAGCCATGTTTATACTATGTGATTACCTGATTATATTTGCTAGTATTTTATATTTAAAATGAACTCTAACTAAAAATAATACAGTCATATCTCCGTGTTCAAGCTATGAATGATTCTACAATTGCTTATTAATAGCTATATTGTGTGTGAGTATATGTGAAAGAGAAAAGGAGGCAAAGGAGGAGGGGATGGAGAGAGAAAGAGTGAGAGAAGGAAGAAAAGAGAGAGAGAATAAGATTTTATTACCACTGGATATCACTATGAATGTTTTGATTTTATTGTATGTTAAATCCTGAAAAGCCACACAAACTTCATGAGAGCTGAGGTGCTGAAATCTTTATAAGCTGCCAAGGAACTCTTCAAACTATCAGTATGCCATCTTTCTTCACTTGGTTCATAACAAAGAATCCGCAAAAAAAGGGACATTGTGCAAGAAAGAGTGAAATGCAGTCTAAGATATGTACTCCTAAAATTGAAGTGATTATCTATAGCTGCATTTAAGTCATTATTTGTCAGTTTGCAGATGAAGCTGAAATTTGTAGAGAGTACTACTGAAAAAAGAGCTATTCTGAAAATACTGTAGATGAATATTTCAGTTTTTATGAAATAGTAGAAAACATTCAGAGAAATTGGCAATGGGGGTAAAAATAGGTTCTTGTGAGTGGGGGACTCCCTGTGTAATACTGACACCGAATTCTTTCAGTGCCACTTTGCCAGCTGGAAATCTCCACAGCCAGTGGTGCCTCTGCCCGAGGTGCATCCAACTCTGGGCTCACTGCTGTGTTCACTTGGCCCCCTCGGTACAGCGGGCTGCACTCAGCTCAAGCTACAAGCCCAGATCCCAAGAGTGCACAGGAACTCTGCCCTGGCTCACTGCTGTGCTCTCCCAATCCACTTGGTATGGCGGGCTGCACTCAGCTCACACTACCAGGCCAGATCCCAAGAATGCACAGGGACTCCTCACTCAGCCCATGGCTGAGCTGGGCATTCCATGACGTGCTTCCACTTGGGTGTCAGTGTCTGGACAAGGGGAAATGCTGCGTGCGGTTCCCAGAAACTCAAGAGATGCCAGCAACTGTGGAGCTGACTCTCACCGGGGTAGTCCCTAGGTCTGAGCCTCAAGGACTGTTACAACTCTCTCTCTCTTCCTGCCACCCACAGTACAGCAAATGAGAGGTGGGGCGTGTTACAGCTCATTCATATTACAGCTCATGTTTGTTCCTGTGGTCTGTAATGCAGCAAACGAGGGGCATGTTACAGTCCTTTTGTGTTATACTTTGTTCGTGTTACAGCTCGTTCCCACAGCCCGCAGCACAATAAATGGGGGCATGTTGTACCCAGCAGCATTTCTCCCTCATTGCTCGGTGAGCGGGAGGGAGGGTTACAGTTTTACAGCTCCTTTTGTACCCACTGTTCAGCAGGTTCCAGGTTCTTGTCCCACTTCCAAGAGGAATGAGGTATGTGGACACCAGAGAGTGAGCAAAGCAGAGAATGTTATTGAGCTACAGAAGGAAAGCTGTCAGCACAGAGGGTACCCAAGAGTGGGTGTGACAGCAGGCCTCTGTGTGACAGCAGGCCTGAATGCAGATTGTCCAATGTGTGGCTGAGTCCTGTTTTTTTTTTTTTTTTTTTTTTTTTGAGGCAGAGTCTTGCTCTATTGCCCAGGCTGGAGTGTAAGGGCACAATCATGGCTCACTGCAAGCTCCGCCTCACAGGTTCAAGCCATTCTCCTGTCTCAGCCTCCCGAGTAGCTGGGACTACAGGCGCCTGCCACCACTCCTGGCTAATTTCTTGTATTTTTAGTGGAGATGGGGTTTTGCCGTGTTAGCCAGGATGGTCTTGATCTCCTGACCTCATGATCCATCTGCCTTGGCCTCCCAAAGGGCTGGGATTACAGGCCTGAGCCACCGCCCCCGGCCTGGAAAGCGTACAATTTGACTGACTAAAAGGCATTGAGGAAGTTCTCACTCCAGTCATGAACTCTACCCAGAACTGGCAGCTCAGTTTTCAGGCTTTAAATTGTCTTTGGTTTCTTGGTTGATATTTCACAGGGGATCCATACCTGTCTGCCTAGGAATTTGTCTGTCTCCCTCTGCCATTAATATCATTGTAAATAATTATCACCCAAAAAAGCAAATGTAAGAGTAACACTGAATTGTTTTTCCTTTTAGCCATTGATTTGTCATAAGAAATATAAATTATTAAATTAATTTTAGAAAAATAGAATCAAAGGGAAATGCAAAAGTTTCTGGCCCTTTTGGATTTACTCACAGTGGACTTACTCTAACCGGTAAACAACTACAGAATTGGACATAACATTTGAGCAAATATTTTTAGGCCTAGGAAAACAGGTAGTGCAAAACTTTGACACTTGATAGAAATAAAGTGAGCCTGACCTTCAGTCTGGTTTTCAACATTAATGCACTTTTTAAACTATACTCAGAAGATGTATTTCAGAGAAAGAGAGTAGTTTTTCTGAGATGGGGATACGAAGGTTGGAGTTCAGTTTGTAGAAGAAGCTGAAATTTGTACAGAATATTACTAGAAACTAGAAAACTGTCCCAAGTTTGGCCCCAAAAGTTTTCATGAGGGCTTCCTCTTGAGGAGTGTAACCACTGTGGAGCTTAAAGCAAATCGGAGATACCAGCGGTTATTCATTCCTTGGACTTCTGTCTAACCAGAATGGAAACGCATCACTGAGGACTTCAAGCATCCAGTTGTGACCCCAGAAATCTTTTGTTTTAACAGTAATAGTCATGTCCTAAAGTAAGAAAATGTCCTAATACTAAGAGAAACCGATCTAAATAGACCAATATATTCTACTAGGGCCATGAAAAAAGAGAGTAATTTTTCTCATCTTGCTAAGCATACCAATCAACATTATTCAGTTCTATACAGATTATACCTTCTCAATATAAACCATCATGAAAATATTTTGAAAAGAAGACATAGTGCAATCAACAAATACTAAAAATGTGGATACTAGCCCATAACCTGTATTTCAACTGAGGACACATTTCTTCTTCCCCTTTTCCAAATATGCGGTGACCCCCCTGGACCCAGCTTTCACTATCTTGTGTGTGTCTATTATTTCTCAACCTGTCGATCAGCCTGGGAACAAAGAGAGAGCCCCATTGCATTGTGGGCTGCTGGCCAGATCCCACAATATCTGGCGCCCAATGTGACCTTCTTTGTTCCTCACCTCAGTGCACTCCGAGTGTGCGTTCGTGAGGACTAGTCTTCAGTCTCGAGGGTAAGGTCTCCAGGTACGCTTTTTCTGACTCTCCCCTCTTTTTGGGTTTGTCGACCGGTTATATTCCAGGGTTATTATGGACAATTGCAGTCTAAACACCAGGCTTATTAACTGTCTTTTATTAAACTGCTTCTTAAACAGGGTGGAATCAAGGCTGATTCCAATAACCTTATTCTCTTATTTCAGACTACTGAAAAATATTGTCCTTGGTTCCCTGACAAAAGTTCTATGGACCTGTCAGACTGGGATAGAGTTGGCCCCACTCTCCACCAACTCATGAGAGACGGTGTTTTACTTCCTATTTCTGTTTGGACTGACTGGGCTCTTATTCATGTTGCTTTACTTCCTTTTCAGTCTGGTGATCCTCTTCAACTGCCAGAAGTTAACGCAGATGGTGAACCGCTCCCTTTACCTCGGGTGGCTGATCCCCCTACTGGCCCTCCTCCTGATGATGAGGGAGAATTCGATCTCTCCTTGTTTTCTCCCCAAGAAGAGGAACCTGTTGATGATCCCCTCCCTCCGCCTCCTATCTTGGAACCTGTATATGTTAACTCTTCTTCTACTAAGTCTTCCCCTCTGCCAGAGGAAGACGTGTGGCATTCATCTGAATGGCCTGTTTCTCATTCTGCTTGTCCTTTTGAACCTCTCCCCTCTTCTAAGTCTACTGTTTCTTTCCACGCTCTGGGACCCCTTCTTTCAGAGGCTTGGAATCCTACTTCCCCCTAGTCTGCGTCCCGGTGCCCTCTCTCTCCTTCTCTTCCTCTGCCCCTGCACAATAGATGTGTGAGTCACCTGTTTGGGTACAGTAGTGGCTGCTTTCCAAACACAAGTTGGACCCTTAATTGAAATTGTTAATGATTTACTACAAGCAAACACTATTGAGCCTCCTTGTCTCCATGGAACTTGCCTGTGTTTGTTGTACAAAAAAAAGTCAGGAAAATGGAGGATGGTAACAGACTTAAGAGCTGTTAATGCAGTTATTAAACCTATGGGGGCATTACAACCCAGTATGCCCTCCCCCTCCATGATTCCTAAGGAATGGCCTTTAATTATCATTGACCTTAAAGACTGCTTTTTTCATATTCCTTTAGACAAGTCAGACTGTGAAAAATTTGCTTTCACTATACCTTCCATTAACAATTCAGCTCCTGCAGCTAGATATCAATGGAAAGTTTTACCTCAAGGAATGATTAACAGTCCTACTATTTGTCAGTTGTTTGTCAGTACTGTGTTACAAGCTACCTGACAGACTTTTAAAAATAATTACATTCTTCATTATATGGATGATATACTGATTGCTGCCCCCACTAAAGTTGAATTAATTTAATGTTTTATCTCTTTAAAATTAGCTGTTGCTAATGCAGGACTCCACATTGCTCCTGATAAAATCCAACAAGCCACTCCTTTTCTGTACTTAGGAATGCAGCAAGAAGCTCACTCCATTAAGCCCCAAAAAGTCCAACTTTGTATTGACAATTTAAACACCTTAAATGATTTTCAAAAATTACTAGGTGACATCAATTATCTCAGACCAACCCTAGACATTCCTACTTATGCATTATCTCACCTGTTTGCCACTTTATCAGGAGATACAGATTTAAACAGTCCTCGCTCTCTATCTGAACCAGCAAAACAAGAGTCGTCTTTTGTAGAACGAGTGAGAGAGGCACAAGTCTCTCGTATTGACCCAAATTTACCTTTACAATTTTCAGTTTTTCCTTCCATCCACTCTCCTATGGGACTAGAGCACAAAGTGATTCTCTAGTTCAATGGGTATTTCTTCCTAATTCAACCTCTAATACTCTTTCAGTATATCTTGATCAAATAGACACTTTGATTGGGTTAGGACGTCAACATATCACTAAAATTTCCGGCTTTGATCCAAACATTATTGTGGTCCCTTTTTAAAAAAATGAAGTTAAAAATGCCTTTTCTACATCTTTGTGCTGGCAGACTAATCTGGTTGACTTCATTGGTACTATTGATAATCCTTTGCCTAAATCAAAATTCTTTCAATTTCTACGAAATACTTCCTGGATTCTACCAAAACTTACTCGTTCATCACCACTAGAGACAGTCGTTACCATTTTTACTGATGGATCCAGTAATGGAACGGCAAGGTATGTAGGACCAAAAGATAAAGTCATTTCTACTCCATACACTTCTGCTCAAATAGCTGAGTTGTTTGCTGTTATCTGTGCATTACAGGATTTTGATCAGCCTCTTAATGTTGTCTCTGACTCAGCTTATGTAGTCCGTGCCACTAACGCAATAGAAACAGCTACCATCAAAAATATTGCTGACACCAATATGTTTTCCTTGTTCTCTTTGGTACAAAAAACTGTCAGAAACCAAAACCATTCTTTTTCATCACTCACATTCATTCTCATACTAACTTGCCTGGACCTTTATCTAGTGGTAATCATGAAGTTGATACTCTACTTTTTCTAGCCATTACAGATGCAGAACAATTTCATCAACTCACTCATACTAATGCCTCAGGTCTTAAACATAAATATTCTCTCAGTTGGAAATGAGCTAAACAAAGTGTACAATACTGTTCTCAATGTCAGGTTCTTGTCTTACCCACACAATCTCCCGGAGTTAATCCCCGAGGCCTTTCTCCTAATGTCATCTGGTAAATGGATGTTACTCATGTTCCTTCTTTTAGAAAATTAGCTTATGTGCATGTCACAGTTGACATCTTTTCCAATTTCATCTGGGCTACCTGTCAAACCAGAGAAGTCACTTCTCATGTTAAAAAACATATGTTTTCATGTTTTGCAGTTATGGGAATTCCTAGTGAGCTCAAAACAGACAATGGTCCAGCCTATTGCAGTAAAGCTTTTAAAAATTTTCTTGATCAGTGGCATATTAAACGTATTACTGGTATTCCTTATAATCCACAAGGCCAAGCTATTGTAGAAATAAGTAACAAAACTTTAAAATTACAATTACTCAAACAAAAAGAGGGAGATAAGGAGTTGTCTACCCCCACATACAACTAAACTTGGCATTGCTCATGTTAAATTTTCTTAATATTCCTAAATCCAGTTGTTACTGCTGCCGAAAAACATTTCTCTGGTAACCGTCCTACGGTAAACCAAGGAAGGGAAGTGTGGTGGAAAGGTTCAATCTAATATATGGTCAAAATGTTCTATTTTAACATGGGGAAGAGGTTATGCTTGTGTTTCCCCAGGTAAACATCAATATCCTGCTTAGATTCCTGCTAGACACCTGAAATTGTGTCCTAAAGATGCATGCAACGACGACACAGAGAAATTTGCTGAAAAAGTGCCACAGCAGGAAACAACTAACACATCCACACATCCAATAGTCAAAAAGAAGAAAATGACCACACTAACTCCTTTACGTTAGACAATCCAGTCAGCCATCCTGAACAACTTGTCTCCAGCAATCCAGGTCTGCTCAACCTCTGCCTCCTCCTGATGACACTGATCCTTCTACCCTCTGTCACTCCACAGACTTAAAAACTATACATATTGGGCCTATATTCCTTTTCCTCCTCTTATTCGAGCCATGACATGGATGGATGCTCCTATCGAGGTCTATGTTAATCATAGCATTTGGATGCCTGGTTCTGTAGACGATCGTTGTCCTGCCCAATCTTAAGAAGAAGGAACCCCTCTCAATATCACTTTAGGTTGTAGGTATCCGCCTTTGTGCCTGGGATCCACTAATGGATATTTATCATTAGATATTCAAACTTGGGCAGTCACTCTACCATCTAGTCACTCTGTCCCTCCTTTAGGACACTTGGTATCAGGGCTCTCATTAAAACCTCTAAGGCAGATCAAAACAGGAATCACTGATGATATTCACACATCCCAATATAAGCCTTTAGGATCTGCGTGTCCTCTCAACTTCTCTTCAAATGCTGACAAATTAATATGGAAGGATTGTGTTAGTTCAAAAGGAATGGTGTTATTTTATTCTTCTCACTACACCATTGTTGATTGGGCTCCCAAAGGTCACATTACTAATGATTGCTCTCAAGGTCACAGAGATTGTCAACATTTTCTCTATGATATTACTTATCAAAAAAAATAGTGACAGCCCTCCCCTATTATATTGTAGATTTAATTCCTTTTTCCTTTTAAGTGGAAAGGGTCAGGGGTTGCCCCTCCAAAGCCAAGGCTCATTGTTCCCCACTTAGGACGTGAACATTCAGAATTATGGAGATTAACCATAGCTATGACTGGCATAAGAGTTTGGGCTGGAGAAAGTGTTATAAGTAAATCCACCTTGTCACCTCGAAAACTAAGAAAACAGATTGTCTTACTTTTGTCTATTTACACTACTATTTCCACACAGCCAAATTATCACTATGGCAATCGTCAAAAGGTCAATTCAAAGATGGGACAGTAAAGATTATGAGGACTTTTACCCCCCTGTTGCTAATGCCCCCCCACCATTTCTCATACAACCTATTCCCCTGACCCCACATTCACAAAAAAGAGTACCATCCCAAAATATATATAATATCTATATGGAGTCCAACAAAACTGTACCACTTAAAAGTTGTGTTAAACCACCATATATGTTATTAGTAGGAAAGATGCATATTAGCTCAAAAACCAACTTAATCACCTGTGTTAATTGTTACTTGTATACTTGTATTGACTCATCCTTTAATCAATATCATAGTATTTTAATAGAGCCAGAGAAGGTGTTTGGCTCCTTGTAGCCTTACATAGGCCTTGGGAATCTTCCCCTTCTATCCATGTTATTAACAATATTTTACAAAAAAATTCTTAAAAGGATTTATTTTTACTTTAATTGCAGTAATAATGGGCTTAATTGCTGTTACTGCGACTGCTGCTACTCCTGGAGTTGCATTACATCAATCTATTCAAACCGTTCATTTTGTGGATAAATGGCAAAAAAATCCTACTCGGATGTGGAATTCTCAGTCAGATATTGATCAAAAATTGGCCAATCAAATTAATGATCTAAAACAAACTGTTATATGGATGGGAGATAAAATTATGAATTTAGAACATAGATTACAAATGCAATGTGATTGGAATACTTCTGATTTTTGTATAACTCCATTTCAATATAATGAGTCTGTTCACAGTTGGGAATCAGTAAAATGCCATTTACAAGGAAGTGAAGATAATCTAAGTTTAGACACAAGCAAACTAAAAGAACAGATTTTTGAGGCCTCTCAAGCACACTTAACTGCTTTACCCAGTGCTGAAGTTTTAGACGATATCTCTAAGGGGTTATCTAATCTCAACCCCATTTGATGGGTAAAATCTTTGGGAGGATCCACTATCGTTAATTTTGTTCTGTGTTTAATTTGTGCTATTGGTTTATTGTTCATGTGTAAAATTGGAAAAAATACTCTTCAATCTAATTGTAATCATCACCAAGGTATGATTGCTATGGTTCATTTAATCAGAGAAAAGGGGAAGATGTAGGGAGACACCCTGAAACTATTGCTACAGAATAAAAAATGAAACGCCCCTGATTATTGTAAATACAAAATTGCATGCAGGATTGTGTAAAGACAATGCCAGATTGTACTGCCAAAATGAGCCAATAGCACGTGATGTGCTTCCCCCTGCAGAGAGCCTATGAACGGACGTGCAGTCAGAAAGGTTTCACATCACCAAGATTCACATCCCAGAAAAGCAGATGTTCATAGCTCTGGGAATGGAATGCGACCCTCGTGGAGAGCCTATAAATGAACGCATGGGGGAGTGCCTGTCCATATGGATAAGATAGGACTATAAACGCCCTCATCTTGCTGTGGCTCTTCTAGGCCTCTTTAGGGTTAAGGCATACTCCCTTCTGAGAAATTCTGGTCTCATTGTCTAACTTCATGTCCTGTTTCTATGAATTGTTTGTAACCAGCTTTTGCTGCAACTGTTACTGCTGATTAATATCTTGCTAATCATAGGTTATGGAAAGACTGTGTTCCTGTTTTAAGATTCTGTTAGAAATTACTGATGCACACACTATATTGTAAATTCTTATCTCTGTGCACTGTACTTCTGCATACAGATGTTATGTTAAAGAATTACTTCATCCCCATGTGACCATCTCACCTCATAATCAAATGATCCTAAATCCCTCACTAACCTACCCCCATCCTCACTAAACTTAATAATAAATGCTGGCATATCCAGTGCACTGTTGGCACTGCGGGACCAGAAGGCGGTGACCCCCCTGGACCCAGCTTTCACTGTCTTATGTGTGTCTATTATTTCTCGACCTGCCAATCCACCTGGGAACAAAGAGAGAGCCCCGTTGCATTGTGGGTTGCTGGCCAGATCCCACAATACCTAATAAGATAAAAATTTGGAACATTAAAATTGTTCAAAAATGCATGGAATTTGGCCTAGTTTAAGCCATAAAGCAGTTCAGTTTTATAGACTTGTATATAACAATAGGCTGCTATTATAATTGGAGTATATATATATACTTATAATATAATTATACTTAACAATATAATTGGACCTGTTGAATATACTTCGATTTCTGCCTCTCTTCATAATATGACAATGCTATTCAGGGTTATTTATTTAATCAGTCATGTATTATTCTGAATTGTGGATGAGTTTTAGAACATTAAATTAAAATAAGAAATCTAACCCTGTAAGCAGCACTTGGAAATTAGTATGATCAAGGTCTTTTGGAGTGAGGAATATTAAAAACCTAGAGATATAATCAGGGATTACACATTAGCCACTAGATATTGGAAACTGAAGTAGTTAAAATTCTACTGCTAGTTGCAGACTTAAATTAGAATTCACTACTCTCCAAGATTACATTTTCTATAGAAAAGATATCAAAAATGAAACCTCCACAACATAAAAGTGACTATTAATTAAAGGAAACCAGAAAATTAATTTATTTCAATTAATAATGTAAAAATACTAACTGTAACATTTTAATGAGTAACATTTCAAAATTAAAGGTGTTCCTTAATCTTTTTTTTTTTTTTTTTTTTTTTTTGAGATGGAGTCTCACGCTGTTGCCCAGGCTGGAGTGCAGTGGCGCGATCTCGGCTCACTGCAAGCTCCGCCTCCTGGGTTCACGCCATTCTCCTGCCTCAGCCTCCTGAGTAGCTAGGACTACAGGCGCCCGCCACCGCGCCCGGCTAATTTTTTGTATTTTTAGTAGAGACGGGGTTTCACTGTGGTCTCGATCTCCTGACCTTGTGATCCGCCCGCCTTGGCCTCCCAAAGTGCTGGGATTACAGGCTTGAGCCACCGCGCCCGGCCCTTAATCTTTTTAAAATTGTGCATTTTTACTCATGTGTTTTAGAGTAAACAATTCAAAATCATAAAAAAGTTAAGAGAAATATTAATCTAAAATAGCAAAACTTAAGAAAAAAATGAAAAACTTATACAGAAGAATAACTTTTTATTTGTCATATATTCCACTATTGGTATAATCACTATGTTGCTAGATCAAAAGTAAATGATATATTTAAAATAACACACCCACACACACATTCTTTCTTTCTCCCCAGAGTCCCCTTCATCTTCTACTTGTTTAAATATTATTCACTTACCTTATTTTTGTTTAGAAACCTGTCTAATAATTGTCCAACTTTATTGTCACAAAAACATTTTTTAAAAATCTCACTTTTTTATCTACCTCATTTATAATGATATGATTATGATCTTTGTTGACTTGAGTCTTTCAAGCTGCTGAAATTTTTCAGGCTCTGCTTGGTAGCTTCATGATGGTGAATCTGATGCAGCTGGTCTCAGAGAGAACTCAGACATGCCCTTGATACCTATGTGTAAACATTTATGAAGATTCCAGTGTTTATTATATGGGCATAATTGTGTCCCAGTAAATACTTATGGAAAGTCAATTGTGAATTTGATATAATTTTCATACTGCACAATTTTTTCAAACCATTTAAAAATGAGAAAAACATTCTTAGCTCAGAGGTTGTACAAAAACAGGCAGCAGGCTGGACTTGGCAGCAGGCTGGTCCATAGTTTGCCAATCTCTAGTATAAAAAGGCTCCAATCCTATATTTGCAGAATTAGGGAATACTTTCCAATTTAAGAAGTGCTAAACTGAAACTTGAAGAATGAAAGAGAATTACAGTTTCTAGCACAGACGGAGATTTAAAAATATAACTGTTGGCTAAAGGAGAAATTAGTCAAGTGAAAGGGATAAGGAGAGAAGAAAATGATAGTTCTACAATAAAGTATCAGCTGTTTAAAATCTACAACAAAATTGACCATGACATTTTTGAGAGATCAAAATATACCTAGTGCGATTGACTTGAAGACAGTGAAATGTGGAACAGGAAGCTACATGTTATTGGGAGAGCCACATCCACATTCCAAACTGCACCTCTTCTTTTGCAAAATGGGAAACAATATCTTCTAGCATTGCAGAGATGGCTAAATAAGGTAATTGATATGTAATTGCTAAATGGGTAGAAAGTTTAATATTTATTCTTCATATATTACCTTTTTTTTTCAGAACTGTGCCTATTTTATTTTGACTTTATAAAATTTATTTATTTTGCTAAGCAATGTTTTAAAATTAATGTGGTTAAATTGAACATTCTCCAAATGTACTGCTTTATCAAAGTTGTCAGTTAAATTTCATTATAAAGTTTATTTTATAATGTTTGCAAATATGTGAAAGTTACAAATAATGTTGTAGTAGCCCAGATAGGCTGAATTGAAACCTTGTATTATTTTGTTTTGTTCTATTCTGGTTTTGGTCTGAGAGGGCATGCAGAGATTAAATAGTGCTTTTCTATTGCACTAGTTTTTACAAGTTAATTTGTAATTTTATTTCATTTTTTCATTCATTTACTCTATAAATATGTACAGAGGGTGCAATCATATGCAGCAATTATTTCTATATTACAGTTTCAAAAGATAGGAGCCCATTTTCCCTTGAGAATAAATCCAAAATATAATTAACCACCTCAGCAAGAAAGACACAATACTTCACTGCCCTTCAAATAACCCTGAGTAAATTATTTATTCCCCCATAAAATAGATGGTCAATTGAACACATATCACCTCCCTCCTACCCCTTCCTGCTGTGTATATTTAGTGCTGAGCACAGAGTCTTCTGAGTTATCAGCTATTCTTATAGTGCTATTTTCTTCTTTAATGTTACTTTTGACCTCCATATTGGTAATACTACTCAGGGTATTAAGGTCATTAATACTCAGGGTATTAATGCTCTCATTAAGGTCAATTTGTCTTATAGACAGTGGACTTCAAATGGAAAACATGTCCAGTCAATACAAGGAGATATGTAAGAAGTACTTTAACAAAAGTTTTACTTTCTAAACGAAATTTACTTCATTAAATTTGAGGCAGTGTTGCTAATGGATTGAGCGAGGAGATATTTCACTATGCATTGCGACTGGACTTCAAAAATGTCTAACATTCCCTCTGGCTCCATTCCACTGACTTATGTGTGGGATTTGGAATGTTATAGAAGGAAGCTTCAGGTTATTCATTTATGAAATGGCAGCATAATGATCTATAGATCCCACAGAAATTTGACATCAATAATTACAATTTTTTGTAAAATGTTAAGTAATATAATTTAGCCCTGAGATTAGTGTTTCAGACCTTCCAGGAATATACAAATTATCTTTGTGATCTTAAAGCATTATTGGACACCAGTGACAGAGTTTATGACTCAGAGAACTTGATTTTAATTTTTTTCTTTGGTTTATTTTTCCTTACATAGCAAGAATGAGAAATATTAAATAAAAATCATTAGAAAACAAATAAAAGTGTATGAAGTTGTAAAAATTAACCAACATTATAAGCAATTTAACAAATATAGACTGCCTACTAATTATAAAACTCTCTGTTAGTTCAGAAAAGAAAACAGGATATTTTTCATTCTAAAGTAAGTGATCCTAGCACTTCGGGAGGTCAAGGTAGGTGGACAGTTTGAGGAGTTCAAGACCAGAGTGGGCAACATAATGATACCCTGTCTCTTAAAAAGAAAACTTAATTTTATAAAAAATAGTAAAGCAAGTGATCTATAATTGTCAGCATTTTTATTGGTATTACAAATAGCCCAGTTGAACAGTTGTATGATTGAAATAAATACAAATGAAATATACGAAATGAATACAATGGTGATATGTATTTTAGTTTATATCTTTGCTATCAATCTTGACAGATATTTACTATTATCATTATTATTTTCTAAGATGAATTCTTGCTATGTTGCCCAGGCTGTTCTCAAACTCCTGGGCTCAGGCAATCCTCTTACCTCAGCCTTCCAAGTAGCTGGAATTGCAAGCATGTAACCCTATTGCCGGTTTCACAGAGATTTTTAAAAACGTATGTGTGTGTGTGTGCATATTCTTTATATATATGTTATATATATACATATATAAATCTTTTGGAAGACATGAGTGACAATGAAGAGTAAAACAAGAGAGAATACATTGACTGTTCAAATCTGCCAAATGCTGATATATATTATCCATTTAATACTTATCTCTACTGAATGTAATTTTAGCAACAAGAAAATTGATCCCATAGTCCTTAAGAATTAAAACCAAAATGATTCAGCTGACAATGAGAAGGAAAAGATCTCAACACAGACTATATAATTCAAAGCCTATATATATATTGTTTTCGATATACCACATTACCCTCTCTAAGTAAGAAGTGGAAACATTTTTTCTTCCTTTATGTCTTTTCTGTGTAGTGAATGATTTTACTACTATTTATTTACTAGAACTTTTAATGTCATTTTCATAGTCTAAGAGAATTTCAATGAAAGTCTTGGGATGTAGTTGAGTTTTGCTTTCAGCTCTCAAGTGAATATAGAAGCTCTGACAGAGAAGATTTAACAAAGGAGTCACTCAGAAGAATTCTGCATGGAAAAATGGATTATAATAAGATTCATCAAAGAAAACTAAATATACAGGAGAATGTTAAATTTCCATAGCTTAAAATGGCAAAAGGAAGATGGAGAACACATGTGAAACACAATACAAATACAATTTTTAGCTTTGGAAGTATGGGCAAAGCCGACAGCTCAGGTAAGTAACCATAGTAAACTGACTTACGTAAGCACCTCACTTTGAATGGTAGACAATCTAATCACTGGGTAGTCATAAGTAAAATATCGCTTCCCTATAAAAATGCAATGGTGATTATATTGACAGCACGTTGAGAGTATAAGAAAGAGATGTCAAATATATCCATGTCTTTCTATCACCACCTATTTGTAAGCAGTGCTCACTAAGGGGAAAAAATGGAAGAATTACAGTTTGGAAATATTTATGCTGTACAAAAATTACTTCTGTAACTGAACCTCAGAAACTTCCTGGGGGAAAAAAAAGCAGAGTTTCATTGTCAACTCAGTGGGAAGAAAAATTGAGCTAAAAGCCAGTTCTACACTTCTAGAGGAATTCCATTGAACTCTTTTGTGAAAGTATTAGAGAATAATAACTCCCTTGATTTAGGACAGGAGGCATTTATAAATGGCTTGGGGTCTCTAACTAGTCTTTCTACCACCAGTCTTGAACCTTTCAGATCTTTAACATGGCTGGTAAGGAAACAGCTACTCACCTTATGAAGATCTTTTAATACCTTCTTATTTGTCTCAAAATAAAATACAAAATTCTTGTAATAGCATAAAATGAAACCCCCCAAATTATCATGTGGAGTCAGCTTACCTGGTTAAGTGTATCGTTCTCTTATCTATCTTTTTACCTTAACTTTTGATATCCACAAAACTATATGAACTTTTTCAATGGTCTATACCCATAGACTCTCTTCTCTGTTCCAGTATTCTAAACTCACTTTACGTACTTGGATATACTTGAATTGGTTTGCAATCTTTCTTATATTGTTTTTCATTCTTTTGCCATCATCTTTCAAAGTCCATATATTTTTCAGGTTAAATATTAGAAGCCTCTTTCATAGCAAAAAATTTACTGGCTATTATTTGTAAGTTAAATTTTAAATTATATCAATGCAATTTAATTGATAACTTATACTATGAGTTTATACCCTGCTCTAGCTTCCAAGGATATGTAGATGAAAGCCATAATTCTTACTCCAATATGCCTAAAATTTAATTGGGGGAAACTTAATTAAGTAAACAATCACAGTTCTTTATACCATATATTGCAATTTTACTATTCCTAGTTAGCATGATACTATTTAGGAGGGATACTCAATGTCTTAGTAATTTGAGGTAACATCTAAGTTGATGTTTAAAGAAGGAGGATTAGCCAAGCAGTGTAAAAAATGTGTAGAAGGTATTGGCAGGATGAGGGAGCACAGAGAAAACACATAAAAGATATATGGTGAGATATGAGATTGGTAGGAGAAAGGGCAGAACTACATGGACTCATCTACCTTGTTAAGGAGTTTCTACTCAAATCTGAGGAAAATGTGGAACTCACAAGGTGATGTTAAACAGAAACAACATACATGATCAAATTTGTCTCTTTGAATTATCACTAGAGTAAATGAACTGTTCAGAGGGACACATGAATGGACAGAGACCAATTTTAAAGAGTCTTGTAGTAATCCAGGGGTAGAAGATAATGGCTGGTACTACATTGCAGGATGAAGATAAAAGACAGTAAACAGGTTTGGGTGGTAAAATTAATTACCCATAATGATTAATTATATGTGAGAAATGAAAAAGAGAAATAGGAAAATACAACGGGGCTTGTGGCTTGGACAAACAATTAGAAACTTGAAGAAAAGAAGGGATTTTATGTGGTGAAGGAATAAATTTAAAACTATGATATATACACTAGCTTCCCATAAAATACAATGTGATTATTGTATTCATATACAGATGTTCCTCAACTTCTCAACTTATGCTAGGTTTATCTGGACATAACTGTTTTGTGAGTCAAGGAGCATATTACATGACTATCACATTTGCACCATCATAAAATCAAACCTCATATGTCAGGGACCATCTGGATAGTTCCTTCTTAACAAAAAATAGATTAAAAACATGACCAGGAGAATTTAAAAATTATTCCCTGTCCTGATAAAGTTAACTTTTTGCTTGTTTATGCCAAATATATTTTATTTATTATTTCCTGATCACTCTGTCTACCATGACTTAAAGGTAAAACTCTGAATATAGAACCTTAAGAAATTAGTTTATATATTTAATATTATTTATATTTTTGAAATGAGGAAGGTGCTTTTTTGTAAAATATTTAGTAGAATGCTTGTAAAACAAATGGTGAATTGATACTTGCATAGCTGTGCCATATCTTTGTACAAACATATCTGAGCTCTTACATATATAGTAAAGCATATATATAGTATATATATGTATATATACATATACACACATATATAGTAAAGTGTATATATATATATACAAAAGCAAAAATTTTTAATGTCAGGAACGTTTATTTTCCAAAGCATTGGAAATTTTCAAATGAGAAGTTAAATATTAGCTTTTAACCTCGTGTGGAAAATAAATCACTTTTGCCATTGCTAAAAGATAAAAGGTCTTTCTTTATTACAGATGGTACAAGTGGTTTTACAAAAATGAATGATCCAACACACCTATCACAGTTTAAATAATTAGGTTTAATAATGTAATAATTTGATGATTTAATTTTAATAAATTTAATAATTTGATTTTCATAATCTTCCATAATTGCTTTGCATTAAAGTTGAGCAGAATAATCAAACAGTAATAATCACAATGATACTACTAACAACAGTATAAGGAGGAGGGAGAGGAGGAATGAAGGAGGAAAAGGAGGAAACATAAGCTTATTTTTAGCAAGCCAAGATGATTTTCTCCAAAGTTATCTTTATATCATACATGTACGCTTAAAAAAATAAAATAATATTATAATGTATATTATGTTTTCTTAACTCATTGGGGTGGGAGGGAAGCATGTATCTAAGGAGTCTGAGAATGTTGGTTACAGACGTTAAAATTCAGAATGTTTTAAAAATAATTCTACACCTAACTCCCCAGTTTCTTCCAGTTTTCCTCTGAGATATTTTATGAAGCAATTAATCAGGACATATTAACCCTCACCTATTTCTTATACTCTTTTATTGTTTTAACAGCCATGCAATTCTCCTTGATTCACAACTTCAAACGCTGTTACATTTTGTGGCTTGGGCCAGAATTCTAAATTTAATTTTTAATTTCGGTGTGGCTGAGGTTCTCACCTTTGCTCTGATCCCAAGTTTTTCTCTGTCTAAATCAGCAGAGGCAGGGCTAACGCAAAGGGAATTGAGATGATAAATGAATCACTGTTGTGCCTCTTCATAATTCATTCCCCTTTTTCATTCTGTTGCAATCACAGCAGTGAGTTAACAGAGAGAAAGAACAGGGAGCATAGGGTTGAGTTAATGTGGCATATTCTAACACCTCAGCTCCCCTGGATTCTGTGTTAGGTATGAGTCAAATATTCAGAAAGGAATAAGGAAATCTTTTGATAATTTCGAGGATCCACATACAAGATTAAAAAAGAAACACGCATTTTAAAATCTCTATAAAGATAACAGTGTAATGATCAAGACACTGTATAGAAAGATATTTTGCATGTAATTTCATTATATTTGGGCATTAAAACCATAAGTTCTTTTATTTATATGTCAGCTTTAAAGCTGTAAAAGCCCCAAAATGATAATGGAAGGTATACTAAGGGAATCTATTTATTTAATTAAAAAAATAATAAAATACAAAGAACGATTTACTTCCAACGTCAAAGTATTTGTACTCTTAGGCTTAGACAATAACATAGGTGAGTCTGAAGGAATTATCTGTCTTCTTCCTGCACACTAAAATTTAGTTAACTCATAATCTGACTTTAGACTTCTGTATAGTCATACAGTTATTATATTTTGGGGACAACTTTTCCAGACCTCCCTGGCTCAGTCATTTCCCCCATAGTGCACGTTTATGGTATCAGGGACTTCTCCTAAGTAGTAGTTGCAATTTAGTATCACTGTGTCCTTATTTGTTCCTCCTGAAGAAAGGGTCCATGTCTTGTTTGCACTGCATTTTAACTCAAATAGCAAACATAGTACACGCTATATAGTAGATAATGAAAAAAAATATCTTGAGATGAATGAGCAAACAAATTTTAGACATAAAGTCTTTAAAATCTTTACAAAGTAATCTCAAATGTCTAGGCAACTCACAGTATTAAAGTAGTTTGAATAAGCCTCATTCCTCCCAATTGATTGCAAACAACTTAAAGTTATATTAGGGTGTTTTGCACTCTTTGAATCAATAACTGTTCATTGAAATAAAGTGTTTCGGTTTTAGTTTGGGTAAGGTCAACATTTCTGTAGCTTTCTAGATATATGAAAACTATTCAAATTGCTTTCAAACTTATACCAAGAGAACAACTTTTAAAATAATATTGTTGCCCTTTGAAAAAATTACATGATTACATATAAAAACAGAGTCCTTTATTCACTTCTCTTTTTTATGCAAATACAGTTGGTTATAAGAATGAAAATGATAATATTGAAATTTAAAAACCATAAGATGTTTTAAAATGAACATATTATATAATGATCACATTTCAAAATATATGAGCCATGAAGAACAAAATATTTCCATATTTTCTTTCTGAAATAACCACTGATTCTGACATAGTAACAGATTGTGCCATGTGTATGTGTGTATATGTAGGAATATATCATTCTAAATCTCTATAAATCATATGAGCCAAAGCAAAACATGTTACAATTATATACATATATAACTTACATTCTGTGTTAGGCAAAATTATGCTAGAGATAGAAAACTCAATTCCAAAGTTATTTGGTACCATCATACTAGAGCATAACTTACATGTAATATAATTCTCAGGAATTAATGTTGAAAACTAGGCCAAATGGAAGTGAATTCCTTCTAAATGCCCTCATCTTTAGGTAGCTGTTTCTAAAGCTGCCTCCAGGGCTCACAGGAGAGCTTGTTTCAACCGCATAATAATACGTGCCTTATATATCTGCTTTTTAATAGTAATCTGTTCTTTTCTCTGTTGAGCTAACCTGATATGCTTATCTGAGTTATTAGGAGCAGATGATATATGTTATTTATCCGTATTTTTTCATGGAATAATCTCGCTTTTGAAATTTTTCACATAGAATGCGTCATATACACAAAATATTGCAGTTAACATATATTTATAATATAAAAAGCTACATTTAGGCTTGGCACAGTGGCTCATGCCTTAATCCCAGCACTTTGGAAGGCCAGACTGGTGGATGGCTTGATTCAGGCGTTTGAGACACACCTGGGCAACATGGTTGAAACCCCATCTCTACAAAACATACAAAAATTAGCCGGGCATGGTGGCCACACCTGTAGTCCCAGCTACTTGCGGGCTGAGGCAGCAGAATCGTTTGAGCCTAGGGGCTTGAGGCTGAAGTGAGCCATGTTTTTTGCCACTGCTTACCAGCCTGGGTGACAAACTGAGACCCTGTCTCAAAAAAAAAAAAGAAAAGTTATATTAAAATGACCACCTGTTGGATCTGGGCAAGATGACAGACTAGATGCAGCCATGAAGTGCCACTCCCACAGAGAGAGATCATGATTTCCACTATACCAACATAGCTTGAACAGATCTTCAAAGAGAAAATGCCAAATGTGCATGGCGAGAAGAGGCAAACATTGAGCCTCAAGAGGGAGGAAGCTGGAAACCACGTGGGGTGCCCCAAGGCGGCGGTTGATTCCCAGCCTTGAAAGGCACCTCCCGAAAGGGTGTGTAAAAGTTTTGGGGGACTGCCCACTCTCACCTTGAACCTCTGGGATTCCAGCTGCAAGGAACTCCACACACCCATCAGTGTGTGAGTTGCCAGGGGATCCCCCTAGAGATCAGAGGCAGAGCTGCAGCAAGCACAGAACTGGGGATGTTTGAGTGTTTGAGTGAAGGCTGACTCTTCCGAAGCCCAGCCATAAGTGCCCATCCCCAGGGCTGTCTTTCTCTGAGAGGTTCTGGGCCCAGCTAATCACCAGGGAGAATGCAGTACCTGCTTCTCCACAGGACTAGGATTGCTACCACTACCACTACGCTACCACATCTGTCCTGAAGTCCTGCCTACCTACCAGCCCCTCCCAGGGACCTTTCTTACCCCCAGTCCCCAATAACCATCCCTAGAGCATGTACACAGTGCAGCCTCCCACCTGAGTGGTTTATTTTACCTGAGAGCATTCTGGCAGCCTAAAAGCACTTGGGTTCCCATGCTGTACCTACAGCCCAATGCCAGGCATCTGGAGGATAGAGCTATGAGTAGCTCCTGGGCCCAGGGCTGTGGCCTGCAGTTCAAAAGTGCCCAGCTGAGATCTGTGCTTAGCATCCGAATGGGGGAGGAGCCCATATTCTCAGAAAATGGAGAGGGAAGAGTGGCACAAGTTCAAGGGTTGGTTTGGGACCTAGGTGTGCCTCCTTCCACAGGGATGGTCTGATGGGGGGGCGCCTATTTCCCTATGGGACTTCTCCCCACAGGAGCCTTGCAGCTTGAAAGACTACATCATCAAAAGACAAACAACAATAAAAGACAACAGAAAGACAAACAGCAGCAAAATAGCAGGCACGGTGCCAATGATCAGAGGTGGCTCCCCCAAGGCCCATGAGCAGATCTGGTGATAGGGTCACTTCTCTCACCCTCACTCCACAGAACACAGCTGCAAATGCAAGGAATACACAAAGGAACTCTATGGCTATGTAAAAGCCTATCCACCGTCCATTGCTCTCAAGCACCATCTACTGGATTTCAGTCCAAAATATTATACAACACCAAAAAACACTACTAATACTACTCTCAGCAAAAACAAAGCCAAGAACACAACAACAAAGACCCTGTACAGAGACTGTGCCTCTGAAAACTTCCAGAAAGGAAGCCAACTGACTATATTCAACCTATACCACAGTTAAAAGAGTATCACACCTCACAGAAGAGACAGAATCAGCACAAGAACTCTGACAATTCAAAAAGGCAGTGTCTGCTTACTTCCAAACAAGTCCATTAGCTTTACAGCAGTGGTTCTTAACCAATCTGAAATGCCTGAAATGACAGACATGAAATTCAGAGTCTGGATGGCAGGAAGCTCAGTGAGACCCAAGAGAAAGTTGAAACAATCCAAGGAAGCCAAGCAATCCAGAGAAAGGATTCAAGAGCTGAAAGACAAAATAGCTATTTTAAGAATAACTATTCTATTGAGCTGAAAAATTCACTACAAGAGTATTATACTACATTCAGAAGTATTAACAGCAGAATAGACTAACCTGAGGAAAGAATCTCAGAGCTCAAAGATGGGTTCTTGGAATCAACTAGGTCAGAAAAAAAAAAGCATTAAGAAAAATGAAAACAAAACCTTCAATAAATGTGGAATTTTATAAGAGAACAAATCTATAACTCATTGACATTCTCGAAAAAAGAAGAGAGAGACAAAGCAACTTGGAAAATATACTTGAGGTTATAGTCCACAAAAACTTCCCTAATTTCACTAAAGAAGTCAACATGTAAATCCAAGAAACACAGAGAACTCCAGCCAGATATTATAGATGGGACCATCCAAAAGGAACATAGTCATCAGATTCACTAAGAGCAATGCAAAAGAAATAATCTTAAAGACAATTAGAGAGAAGGGGCCAGTCACCTATAGAGGGTACCCCATTAAGCTAGCAGCAGACCTCTCAGCAGAAGAGACTGGAGACCTTTGTTCAGCATCCCTAAAGAAAAGAAACTCCAACCAAAAATTCTGTAGCTACCAATCTAAGTTTCGTAGGTGAAAGAGAAATAAAAATCTTTATCAGACAAACAAATGCTGATGGAATTATTCCATCCTTACAAGAGGTCCTTAAGAAGTGCTAACTGTACATTTGAAAGAAGACAACTGCTACCACAAAAGCACACTTAAGCACATAGCCCACAGCCACTATAAAGCAACTATGATCAAATCTACATAATGACCAGCTAACAGCCTGATAACAGGGTCCAAAATACAAGTATCCATAATAACTTTGAATGTAAATGGGCTAAACACTTCACTTAAAAGACACAATGACAGTCTGGATAAAAAGTCAAGAGCTAATCATTTGTTGTCTTCAAGAGATGCATCTCAGATGTAATGGCACCCACAGGCTCAAAGTAAAAGGATAGAGTAAGATTTACCATTCAAATAGAAAACAAAAAAGAGCAGGAATTGCTACTTTTATATCAGACAAAACAGATTTCAAACCAATAAAAATTAAGAAGGACAATAGAGGGCATAACACAATGATAAAAGGTACAATTCAACAAAAAACCTTAGCTAATATATATATATATATATAAGTATATATATACACTAGTATATATATTAGTATATATACTAATATACTATATACTAATATATATTATTAGCATATCTATACTAGTATATATATTAGTGTGTATACACACACACACACACACACACACACACATATAGTGGGAGACTTCAACACCTCACTGACAGCATTAGTCATATCATCAAGGCTAAAAATTAACAAATAAACTCTGGACTTCACACTTGGCCAACTGGACCTAATAGACGTCTACAGAACACACCACCCAAAAATCACAGAATATACATTCTTTTATCTGCCCACAAAACATCTTCTAAGATCAACCACATGCTCAGTCATAAAGCAAGCCTTAATAAATTCAAAAAAATTGAAATCATACTAAATACATTATCAGAGCACAGTGCAATAAAAACAGAAATCAATACCAAGAAAATCTCACAGAACTATACCAATATATGGAAATTAAACAATTTGCTCCTGAATAACTCCTGGGTGAACATCCAAATTAAGGCAGAAATCAATAAATTCTTTGAAGTTAATACAAATAGGGACACAACTTACCAAAATTACTAGGTTGGAGCCAAAAGAGTGTTAAGCCCTAAATGCCTCCATTATTAAGTTAGAAAGATCTCAAATTAACAATCTAACTTTTCACCTAAAAGAATTTTTTTAAAAAAGGAACAACACTACCCTAAAGTTAGCAAAAGAAATGACTAAAATTACAGAAAAACTGATTAAATTGAGATGCAAAAATCCATACAAAAGATCAATAAAAACCAAGAGTTTGTTCTTTTAAAAAAAAAAAAAAAGATTTATAAAGTACTAGCTAGATTAATAAAGAAAAGGAAAGGCGAAATACAAATAGGCACAATCAGAAATGACAAAGGTGATATTACCATTGATCCCACGGAAATTTACAAAAGACCCTCAAAGGCTACTACGAATAACTCTATGCACATAAATTGGAAAATGTAAAGGAAATTGATACATTCTTCAAAGCACAAAACCTCCCAAGATTGAATCAGGAAGAGACTGAAACCCTGAATAGACCAAAATCAACTTCTGAAATTGAGTCAGTAATAAAGAACTTACCAACCAAATAAAAAAAAAAAAGCACTGGACCAAATGCATTCACAGCTGAATTCTACCGGACATACAAAGAATTGATACTAATCCTATCCAAATTATTCCTAAAAAATCAAGGAGGAGGAGTTCCTTCCTAATTCATTCTATGAATCCAGTGTTAGTCTGATACCAAAATCTTGCAGAGACACAATGAAAAACAAAAACTTCAGGCCAGTATCACTCCTGAGCATAGATGCAAAAATTCTCAACAAAAATATTAGCAAACTGAACCCAGCAGCACAATAAATGAGTTAATATACCATGATCAAGTAGGCTTTCTTTCTGGGATTTAAGGCTGGCTAAATATATGCAAATCAATAAACTCACCTAACAAACAGAATTGAAAACAAAAATCATATAATCATCTCAAGAAACACAGAAAAAGCTTCAGATAAAATCCAGCATCACTTCACAATAAAAACCCTCAACAGACTAGGCATTGAATGAACATATATCAAAATAATAAGAGCCATCTATGACAAACCCACAGCCAACATCATACTGAATGGGCAAAACCTAGACCCATTTCCCTTCAGAACTGGGCAAAAGCTGGACCCATTTCACTTCAGAACTGGAACGAAACAAGGATACTCAATATCACCACTCCTATTCAACATAGTACTGGTAGTCCTAACCAGAGCAATCAGGCAAGAGAAAGAAATAAAAGGCATCCAAGTAGGAAAACAAGTCAAACTATTTCTCATCACTGATCATATGATTCTACACCTAGAAAACCCTAAAGACCCTGACCAAAAAAAAAAAAAAAAAAAAAAAAAAAAAAAAACTTCTATAACTGATAAATGACTTTAGTAAAGTTTCAAGATATAAAATCGATATACAAAGAAATTAGTATTTATCTTCACCAACAATATTCAGGCTAGAGTGAAATCAACAATCCTACTACAATAGCCACAAGAAGATGAAATACCTAGAAATACAGTGTATTAGTCCATTTTCACACTGCTATAAAAAACTGCCAGAGACTGTAATTTATAAACAAAAGAGGTTTAATTAATTTACAGTTCCACATGACTGAGGAGGCCTCAGGAAACTTCCAATTATGGCAGAAGGGGAAAGAGAAGCAAGGCATGTCTTACATGGTGGCAGGAGAGAGAGAGAAGGGGAAATAACCACTTTTAAACCATCAGATCTCATGAGAACTCACTGTCATGAGACTAGCATGGGGTAAACTGCCCCCATGATCGAATCACCTCCTACCAGGTCCCTCTCTTGACGTGTGAGGATTATAATTTGAGATAAGATTTGAGTGGGGACACGAGCCAAACCATATGATACAGCTAATCAGGGAGTGAAATATCTGTACAAGGAGATCTACAAAACACTACTGAAAGAAATCAGAGATGACACAATAAATGGGAAAACATTCCAATTTGTGGATTGGAAGAATCAATATTACAAAAATGGTCATACTGTCCAAAGCAATTTGCAGTGTCAATGCTATCCTATCAAACTACCAACATCGTTCTTCACAGAATTAAAAAAAATTATCGTGAAATTCATATAGAAAAATGGAAAATCCAAATAGCCAAAATAATCCTAAGCAAATAGAAGAAAGCCAGAGGCATCACACTGCCTGATATCAAACTATACATTAATCAAAACATCATGTAAAGGGTGAAAAACAAACACATAGGCCAATGGAACAGAACAGAGAATTCAGAAATAAAGTTGTATACCTACAAAAACCTCATCTTCAACAAGGCAGCGAAAAACAAGCAATGGGGAAAGGACTTCCTATTTAATAAATGGCACTGGGATAACTGCCTGGCCAGATGCAGAAGATTGAAGCTGGACACCTAGTTTTTCACATATATAACAATTAATTTAAGACTTGGTATGGTATCTCATGCCTGTGATTCCAACATGTTGGGAGGCACAGGCAGGAGGATTGCTTAGACCCAGGAGTTCAAAACCAGTCTGGGCAACATAGCAGGACCTGTCTCTACAAAAAATTTTAAAAATTAGCCGGGCATGATGGTGCATGCTTATAGTCCCAGCTACTCTGGAGGCTGAGATGGGAGAATCACTTCAGCCCAGGAAGTGCTGCAGCGAGCCATGATGGGTGCCACTGAACTCCAGCCTGGTTGACAAAGCAAGAGCCTATCTTAAAAACAAATGAACAGTCCAGGCGCAGTGGCTCATGCCTGTAATCCCAGCACTCTGGGAGGCCCAGGTGGGTGGATCACTTGAGGACAGGAATTCAAGATCAGCCTGGCCAACTTTGTGAAACCCTGTCTCTACTACAAATACAAAAATTACCCAGGTGTGGTGGTGCACAGCTGTAATCCCTGGTACTTGGGAGACTGAGAGAGGAGAATCACTTGAACCTGGGAGGTGGAGGTTGCAGTGAGCCGAGATCATGTCACTGTACTCCAGCCTGGGTGACAGAGCAAGACTCCATCTCAAAAAACTCACAAACAACAAACAAACAGAAACTTAACTCAAAATGGATGAAAAATATACACGTAAGATTTCAAGGTATAAAAATCCTGGAAAACAATCTTGGAAATACTCTTCCCAACATTGGTCTTAGCAAATAAATTTTGTCTAACTTTCCAAAAGTGACTGCAAGAAAACCAAAAATAGACAAACGGGACCTAATTAAACTAAGGTGTTTCTGCACAGCAAGAGAAACTATCAACACAGCAAAAAGAAAACCCATAAAAATAGGAGAAAATATCAAAAAGTATGCATCCAACAAAGGCTTATTATCCAGAATTCTATAAGAAACTTAAACAAAGGGAATAAGGGAGGAGACCACCCCTCATATTGTCTTATGCTCAATTTCTGCCTCCAAAGAAAGAAGAAGTAAAAACTAAACGGCAGAAATGAAATCCACAAGCAGACAGCCCGGCGCCACATCCTGGGCCTGGTAGTTAAAGATCAACCGCTGATCTAATCAGTTTTGTTATCTATAGATTCCAGACATTGTATAGAAAAGCACTGTGAAAATCCCTGTCCTGTTTTGCTCTGATCTAATTACTGGTGCATGCAGCCCCCAGTCACATACCCTCTGCTTGCTCAATCAATCACGACCCTCTCACGCACACCCCCTTGGAGTTGTGAGCCCTTAAAAGGGACAGGAATTGCTCACTTGGGGAGCTCAGCTTTTGAGACAAGAGTCTTGTCAATGCTCCCGGCCAAATAAACCACTTTCTTCTTTAACTCGGTGTCTGAGGGGCTTTGTCTGCAGCTTGTCCTGATACATTTCTTGGTTCCCTGACCAGGAAGTGAGGTGATTAACATATGGTAGAGGGATCCCCATAGGTAGTGTAGGCCTGCCCTGGGGAGCATCCCTGCGGGGGACTCTGGCCAGCTTGAGCGACGTGGATCCTAAGAGTGCTCCTGGGTAGGCAATTGCCCCAGTGGAGTGCCTCGCCAGAAAAGTGCATGGCAGGCCCCCATGGAGGACCAACGCAGTGGCTGAACACCGGAAAGGAACTGGCACTTGGAGTCCAGACATCTGAAACTTGGTAAGACTAGTCTTTGGAACTTGCCCACTCCATTTGAGTGGAAGCGTGGCCTGATCACCCACAGCGTGCCTGTACTGGCACTTTGGTTTTTGTTTTTGACTTGACTTGGATTGTTTAATACTTTGGTTTTGGTTTTGACCTGGCTTGGATTTTTTGATACTCTGATTTTGGTTTTGATTCTGGTTTGGTGTAAGCTGTAAAAGTGTGTGTGTCCTTTATACCTGTTCTTTGTTTTGTGGTGTGCGTGTGTTGTGAGTGTGGTGTTTTGTCTCGAGGAAACATGGGTCAGGCACACAGTAAGCCTGCCTCACTAGAAACTATGTTGAAAAATTTCAGAAAGAGATTTAAGGGAGACTATGGAGTCACTATGACACCAGGAAAACTTAGAACTTTGTGTGAGACCGACTGGCCAGCATTAGAGATGGGTTGGCCGTCAGAAGGAAGCCTGGGCGGGTCCCTTGTCTCAAAGGTATGGCACAGGGTAACCTGTAAGCCAGGGTACCCAGATCAGTTCCCATATATAGATTCTTGGTTACAGCTACTTTTGGACCCCCCCCCAACAGTGTTTAAGAGGACCCGCAGCAGCAGTACTAGTAGCAAAGGGGCAGTTAGTTAAGAAAGGTTCTCACTCCACCTGCCAAGGGAAGTTGGCACCAAAAGTCCTGTCTGACCAAACACCAGAAAAATCATGGCAGGAATTGGTACCAGCGGTACACCCTCCTTATCGAGAGGAAGGGCTCCCCACCCTGAGCCCACAGCACCTACACCTCCACCAGATAACCATACCCCTAGACCACCCAGAGTAGACAAAAGAGGAAGTGAAGTCACAAGAGAAACTCCTTCCTTGGCAGCTCACTTACAGCCCAAGACTGGAATCCAGATGGCTCTGAGAGAGCAGTAATATACTGGGGTAGAGAGGATGCACACATGGTGGAAAGGCATGCCTTTGTGTATCAACCTTTCACCTCTGCTGACCTCCTCAACTGGAAAAATAATACTCCATCTTACACTGAAAAGCCTCAAGCTTTAATTGACTTGCTCCAAACTATTATACAGACTCATAATCCTACTTGGGCTGATTGCCCCCAGCTGCTCGTGTTCCTCTTTAATACAGATGAAAGGTGAAGGGTGCTCCAGGTGGCAACTAAGTGGCTAGAGGAGCACGTCCCAGCCGATTACCAAAACACCCAAGAACATATAAGAATTCAGCTGCCAGGAACAGACCCCCAGTGGGACCTGAACAAGGGACCAGACATGGAGAGGCTAAGATGGTACCATGAGGCATTAATAGAAGGTCTAAAGAAAGGGGCTCAAAAGGCTACAAATGTAAGTAAGGTCTCTGAGGTCATCCAAGGAAAAGAGGAGAGTCCAGTGCAATTCTATGAAAGACTGTGTGAGGCTTACTGTATGTACACTCCTTTAGTTCAGATAGCCCTGAAAATCAGCGCATGATTAACATGGCCTTAGTTAGTCAAAGCGCGGAAGATATCAGGAGAAAACTGCAGAAACAGGCTGGGTTTGCGGGTATGAATACCTCACAGTTTTTGGAAATAGCCAATCAAGTGTTTGTGAATAGATGCAACAAGCCACAGAGAAAGCCGTAAGGAAGGTGAATGCCAGGCTTGGTGAAACGCCGACTTACTGGCCGCAGCCATTAGGGGAACTGCCCCAAAAGGAGAGGGAAAGGGGGGTTCCGGGAAGAAGAGAAAGAAAAGAATTCACTCACCCTGTAGGACGACTTAGTTGTCTGGGACAGAAACTGTATAATGGTACCACAAAAACAGTCACTTGGTGGAGTTCAAATCATACAGAGAAGAATCCATTTAGCAAATTCCCAAAGTTGCAAACTGTGTGGGCCCACCCAGAGTCCCACCAGGACTGAACAGTCCCCGCTGGATTATACTACATATGTGGGCATAGAGCTTATGCCAAATTACCTGACCAGTGGGCAGGTAGTTGTGTTATTGGCACTATTAAGCCATCTTTATTTCTACTACCCATAAAAACAGGCAAACTCCTGGGCTTCACTGTCTATGCTTCCCATGAAAAGAGAAGCATAGCTGTAGGAAATTGGAAAGATGATGAATGGCCCCCTGAGAGAATCATACAATATTATGGGCCTGCTACTTGGGCACAAGACAGCTTGTGGAGATACTGGATCCCCATTTATATGATCAACCGAATCATACGGTAACAAGTTATCTTAGAAATAATCACTAAAAAAACTGGCAGAGCCTTGACTATTCTGGCCTGGCAAGAAACTCAGATGAGAAATGCTATCTGTCAAAATAGATTGGCTCTTGACTACTTGCTAGCAGCTGAAGGAGGGGTCTGTGGGAAATTTAACCTTATTAATTGCTGTCTATACATAGATGATCTAGGGCAAGTAGTTGAAGACATAGTTAGAGATATGACAAAACTGGCACATGTGCCTATGAAAGTGTGGCATGGATTTGATACTGGGACCATGTTTGGAAAATGGTTCCCAGCGCTAGGAGGATTTAAAACTCTTATAATAGAAGTTATAATAGTAATAGGAACCTGCTTACTGCTCCTTTGTTTGCTACCTGTACTTCAAATGATAAAAAGCTTCATCGCTACCTTAGTTCACCAAAATGCTTCAGCACAAGTGTACTATGTGAATCACTATCTATCTGTCTTGCAAGAAGACATAGGTAGTGAGAATGAAAGTGAGAACTCCCTCTATTGAGTGAGATTCTCAAAGGTGGGGGAATAAGGGAGGAGACCAACCCTCATGTTGTCTTATGCCCAACTTCTGCCTTCAAAGAAAGAAGAAGTAAAAACTAAAAGGCAGAAATGAAATCCACAGGCAAACAGCCCAGTGCCACACCCTGGGCCAGGTAGTTAAAGATCAACCCCTGACCTAATTGGTTCTGTTATCTATAGATTACAGATATTGTATAGAAAAGCACTGTGAAAATTCATGTCCTGTTTTGTTCCAATCTAATTACCGGTACATGCAGCCCCCAGTCATGTACTCCCTGCATGCTCAATCAATCACGACCCTCTCATGGCACCCCCTTAGAGTTGTGGGCCCTTAAAAGGGACAGGAATTGCTCACTCGGAGAGCTCAGCTCTTGAGACAGGAATCTTGCCGATGCTCCCGGCCGAATAAACTGCTTCCTTCTTTAACTCGGTGTCTGAGGGGTTTTGTCTGCGGCATGTCCTGCTATACTACAAGCAAAATCAAATAACCCCATGAAAAATGGTCAAAGGACATGAATAGACATTTTTCAAAGGAAGTCATACAAATGGCCTATAAACACTAAAAAAATTCTCACATCAGATAAATGCAAATCAAAAGCACAATGAGATACCATTCAAAATGACTATTATTGAAAAGTAAAAAATAAAAAAATACAGCAGATGCTGGCAAGGCTGAGGAGAAAAAGGAATGCTCATACACTGCTGGTGGGAATGTAAATTAGTTCAGCCACTGTGGAAGAACACTTGAAAATTTCTCAAAGAACTTAAAACCAAGCTACCAGTCAACCCAGCAATCCCATTACTGAGTAAAAACCCAAAGAAAAACAAATCATTCTACCAATAAACTCACATGCACTCATGTGTTCATCACTGCACCATTCACCAAGCAAAAACACAGAATCATCCCAAGTATCTATCAATGGTAGATTGGATAAGAAAACATGGTACATATAAGCTATGGAATACTACACAGTCATAACAAAGAATGAAATCATGGCCTTTGCAGTGACATGGATGGAGCTGGAGGCCATAATCTTAACAAATTAACACAGGAAGAGAAAATCAAATACTGCATGTTCTCACTTACAAGTGGTAGCTAAACATTGAACACACATGGACATAAACTTGGGAACAATAGACACTGTGGACTACTAGCGATTGGAGGCAGGGAGGAGGAGTGGGTTAAAAAACTACCTATCAGGTACTATGCTCTCTACCTGGGTGAGGGGATCTGTACTCCAAACCTCAGCATCATGCAATATTCTCTTGTAACAAACCTTCACATGTACCATCTGTACGTAAAATAAAAGTTAATATTAAAAATCAATGAACACCCCTGGACACACCACTCAACTAGACAATCTAAACATAAACAGTGTTCTGGAAATCCTCTAACCACGGTCCTGATTTTTATGTGAATTATCCCTCTTACTCCTTTATAAACACACACAGACACACCCTCCCCACACATACACACACAATTTCTACTTAGTTTGAACTTCATAATTCATATAAAACTGTGTTTTCTCTTCAGTATATATCATATATATGGTCAAACATTACATAAGTATGATATATCCAAATTGATGTATGTAATCATGGTACTTTTTTAGTAATTTACTTAATCATTTTGTAAAGATATGCATATATGTGTATGTATGTACATATATATGTGTGTATGTACATATATTTGTGTGTGTATATATGCATATGTGTGTGCATATATATACACACACATATATATTACTATTGATGGGCAGTTACTGGGAAGACATTCAACATATTTGACAATCAGTGGCACAAAGAAACTGAGCAGTCAAAGTGCCACAATTACTCCAAATGAATGTCAGCTATAAAAAAAAAGCAGTTATACCAGTGCATATTACCTGAACCCAGTTAACTTAGAAGGTTTCCACTTTTTTCCTACCAAAAATAAGGCTGATATGAATATACCTGAACATGTACCTTGTTTCAAATATACCAACCTTTTTTCTTAATCATACACCTAAGAGTAGAATGGCTGAATGACTGAATATGTTGAATATGAATATGCCTGTTTTCATTATATAATGCCAAATTGTTCAAGATGTGCCAATTTACAGAGTCAGCAATGTGGGTGAGTTCCCATTAACCCACTAACACTGGTTGTTATATGTTGTTTGAATTTTCATGTCTGGGAGAAGTAAGATAAAGAAATAAACAAACATCTACCACATCAAGCCTCTGGAGTAAAATGTGTGCTCCTCAAAATCTTTGGATTAAGCTGGATCTAAGACTAGGAAATAATTTGTAGGATGGTAGGCTTTGTTCTTCATGGAGAAGAGGAGAGCACAAAAATAAATGAAAAGCTATTGAAGCCAAATTTAACAGAAACTACAAATTTTTCCTCACATTCCATTCATGTCCTATTCATAGATGCCAAATTTTACATGCACACATTAAAATCCAGATAAGGATAAATATTCTCAATTCTCTAATGGTTTAATGAAGCCAAATGACAACATTAAAATTAGGGTTAGGGTTAGGGGCAATAAAATGTAAATGGCACTTATCACATACCACAGTGATGTGGCTTATTTCTGGGTCTTCTTACAGATGAAGCCACTTGCTCTTGACTTTATATTTTCTTATCATACTGTCTAAGAAATGGTGATAATTAGAGAAAACTTGGAAGCTTGGTTTTGAGGATGGCAATGCCAACAACATTCCCTCAGTGCTAAATCTCTCATTCCGGGCTTTTACTTCAGAGAAAAATTAGCCCATATTTAGGCCACTGTATTTGGTGATTCAACTGTAATGGCAAATTGACCGGTAGCCCACTTAGTGCACTTTAAAAATTAAATATTTTCTACTATGTATACCTGATTTGTAAAATTAAGTAAAAATAATAATGAAACAGACATCCATCCATATATCTTTCTAATTATTTAAAAACATAGAAAAGAAGATGTGATATGTATGTTTCATAAACCCATCAAACAATACAAAGGAAACAAGAATTAACATTCATATGACAAGTCCTTTCCAGATATGCTCTCCAGCTGGAAAAATAAACAAATACAAGAATCAAGACTGTATATAATGTTTTCCCTTTTGTTTAGATTTCAGTAAGATATTTTAGAATTATACCTCTAGACATATAACTTGTGTTTGGCTCATTTTCTAACTAATTTTTACTGATAGATGGCATATTTTATATTGATAATTTATTTAAATAAAAAACTGCATAGCTTACAAAACATTGGTTAAATGATTAATTAGTAAGCATTTCATATTGAAATAGTGTTTATCTTATAGCTCATTCTTTGCCACAGTGAAATAACACATCGTGAGTTTTCACTAAATTGGCAAGAAATATTAGTTGTCATGAATAAGATAATTTATTAAAATTTATTATACTGCAAATGGAGCTCTCTTAATATTCACAATGTAAAGTTTTATTTTGTAAGATTCTTATTAGAAATTTTCACGGTCAAGAAAAAAATCAGTAAAATTTAATGAGATTTTAATATTTAAGTGATCAACACTTTGTAAGATCTAAGTCTCAAAGATTTGTGAAGTATCTCTTCTTAGCAACATGTAAACCTGCAAGTTTCTACTTCCGTAAGATAAAGGAAAATATGGTTGCATTGCTGAAGTTAGATGTAGAAGAAACACTAGATTTCAACCCTCAATTTGTAGGTGTGTAAATGGAATTCTTTGGAGGTTGTAAAGGTATCATCTCTTTACACATAATGGTCTTAGCAGAAGCAGGGCTTGAAGCTGTGTATTTGTGTTTCAACTAATGATACGATTTTTAAATTAAATCCCTATTTTATCTAAATTCATGTATACTCTTCACAACATGCCTTTTGCAGTTAGCATTTTCTATTTTTTACTATGATTTTAACTATAAGTGCTAATGATGCCAACTTGTAAAATGTGATATTGAAGCTTTTTGTCATTCTCATAGCATGTGAAAGAGCTTCCAGATCTTGAAGATTAAACCAGGAAATGTTTTTAAATAATAAGAAAAATAATTGTTTCTGCTTTCTAGTATGCATTCAAAGGGAAACAATTTTAGTTATAAGTTTATGCATTTCAATAACAACATCATGATTTTTCAATGCTTTACTTTGATTTTTAGATACTGTCACTAAAAAAAAAAACCCTAATACTTTATGAGTGTTTACAATTTATATATTGCCATGAAACATTAAAAATAGGATTTCAGTCACTATGCATGAGATAGACTCAGAAAGAAAAAAACACTCTAAACTTATTCTGGTCTTTTGACTAAAATTTGTATTCACAAGGAATAACCCAACAACTTTGAACATGCAGGTCAGGTCTAATGCAGAGCTTCTATTAACTGTGGTCTCCTGGGATTTATACACATCATATGTGAAGTGAATGGACCAGCTATTACCTCAACCACAAAGAAATAAAAACTGGTGAATTTTTTTCTTATTTTTTTCTTTTTACCTTTATAAGTGTCTTTCATTTCATTTTCATAGCTTAGTTTTATGTCACTAATAGAAAAGAAATTCAAAAATAAATCTAAAGTATAATAATTTAAAAAATCAGAATTTAATTATTCTGGTATTTCAGTGAATTAATACTAGAATCAGAAAACAAAATGCTTTATTCACACTTACAAGGACAATATTGATATTTTGTTTACATAGATTTTTCAATTGGCATCTTTTGTTTCTCCTAAATATTATCAGGAAATGAAGTTTATGGCAAATGGAGCCAAAGAAACATCCTTAATTTGAAAGAGACAAAAAAACAAAAACAAAAAAACCAATAAAAAGTTCAGTGGTGTGTGCCAAAAGTGGAAAAAGAGGAAAAGGGAGAATAGCTTTAACGCTGGTTGATGAGGGAGTGACAAGAACAATTACCTCAACTTTTAAGAAAGGTAGGCTAGTTATGTGAACATTTACTCCTGGACATACTCTTTATAACCTCTGTATATTTGTAACTAATAATTGTGTGTGTGTGTGTGTATATATATGTATGTATGTATATATATGTATGTGTGTGTATATATATGAATGTGTATATATATATAAACATATAACAAAGACCAAGTGGCATAAATCTGAAATAATATTTTTACACAATAATTAGAAAACAGGTAACACATTTTCTTATGATTTTAATTTTTAAGAAAGGAAAACATGCATACTTGTAATATTGTCCTAAATCTCACTAAAGTAAATATGCTTTAAAGAATTGGTTTTCATAGTAAGGATGTTTTTATTCATGTTAATAATGGAAGCTCTACTTGCTTCTCAGAAGAGCTGAAAGCATTCTTGAGCATAAAGTCATACACCTTTTTGGGAAAAGGTGGTGTCTAAAGTAACCTGACAAGAAACTTCCTATGTGGAGCTGGCCTTATGTCTGATCATATTGATGCAGTTCACTAAATATTACTAGAATTAAATATAGCTGCATGGAACAGTCATTTTTAAAATTAATAAACTGTATTTAAGAGCAGTTTTATATTAACAGCAAAATTGAGTGGGAAGTACACAATTCCCATGTAACTCCCATTCCCACTTAAATGCAGACTCCTCCACTCTTCACATCCTGCACTAAGGTTATGCATTTGTTACAACCTATGAATCTACATTGACACATAATTATCACCCAAAGTCTATAGTTTATATCACGGTTCAATCTTGCTGTTGAACATTCTATGTGTATGGACAAATGAATAAGGACACATATTCACCATGATGGTATCATACAGAACAGTTTTACTGCCTCCAAATCCTCTGTGCTCTGCCTATTCATCTCTTCCACCTCCCTAAACCCTGGAAACCACTAACTCTTTTATTGTCTTCACAGTTTTGCCTTTCTAGGATGACATATATTTGGAAGTACACAGTCTGCAGCCCTTTCATATTGGCTTATTTTACTTAATAACATGCATTTCAGTTTCCTCCGTGTCTTTTAATGGGTGTATACTTCATTTCTCTTTGCCATTTAATGTTAAAATATGAGGCAGATGTCAAAGAAATATCCAGAATATGGGCATTGAATGAAGAGTAATTTTCAAGTAATAAAACTTCATCCAAATTTATTTTTAGAAAAAACCAACTAATTTATTTTTAAGCTGAATTACCATGCACACTGAAAAAATCTATATACCTGTACTTCTTGAAATTGTACAAAATTAATGCTAGTGGAAATCATAATTCATTTCACTAACTGAAATCTCAGGTTTCTTATGTGTATATTCAGCAGTAAGTTTTAAAAATTCTTGAGTCTATATTTTAAAAATAAAATATAGAATGTATAATGTAGGTAAAATAAAAGGCATTCAGTTCCTATAAAAAAACTGCACAGCTCAAATGTAATTACCTTATTGACATCATGATAAATTTAGTTTAGAGAGTTCAAATAAACATCTGTTACCTCCACTCACAAATGTGTTCAAGCATTCATGCTGCAAATGCTTATCATATTTTTAAGTGAGAATAATTTATACTCCATTTACAGTCTATCTTTCAGCATGCTTGAATGTGACTCAGAGAAAGGTTTATTAATAAACTGCAGTTTATGGGAAAATCACTTAAACTTGATAAAAGACAATTATAATAACAAAGACTTTTAGTTTAATTGTAGTGATCTACTTTCACCTAAATTAGTCCACAAACCTATAATGAGATAAACTTAAGGTGATGTTTTACATGAATATATCCACAACCAAGATAATATAAATTTTCCAAAAGTGCATCCATCTTTTTGCGAGGTGGTGGGAGAAAGAGAGAAGTTGGGAAAATGATAACTGCTGAATGAAGGTAGGAGAAAGCTGCAAAATAGTACATTCATGAAGAAAGAAAAAGGAGTCGTTCTTTCAGCATTTTGGAGAGGCTCGTATCACTGAGTTTGTAGATGGGCAGAGGGTAAGCAATAGACGTCAGATTGAAAGTCAGATTGAAAGACAGTCATGACTTAAAATATATCTAGACAGGATTTAGCTATATTCCCAACCCCTTTCTCCATATAGAAATCTCTGCATATAGGAACATAGGAATGAAACTTTGATTCACTAAGGAAATGATCATGATCAAATGTTCCAACAGGCTTGTATTTAGGTGTTTTCCACAGTAAAGGCACAGAGCACTGAGGCACCATTTTGTTCCTATTGTTTTGATAACTCTTAAATCAATTTAAAACCAACAGTATCTGAATTCATGATATAATAGATATTACAATAAAGTAACATAAATATTGATTCTAAAGGAAAGCAATAAAATCCTAGGAATATGCTTAAAAGTGCAGAGAGACAATTATGTGTATTTGTGCATATAACAAAACTCTACTGATGTTCGAAAGAGATTTAAAAAAGAGTACACCCATGAAAAAAGTCTCTACTTGATATGACAAAGTAACATATAGAAATAACTGCAACGAAGATAGCATTTAATTAATAAGCCTGATATAAGAGAGAGAACATGTGTAAATAGCAAAGGCAAATGAAATTATAAAGTTAAAAAGTAAAAAGAAATGTAAAATGGTGGGGATAGAAAACATAGGAGAAAGAAATGTCTATATATTAAGGGCATGTGTTTACATATTGATAGAGTTCACTATACTCAAAATTGAAACACAAAAGACTCAGCCCTAGAAAAATTATCCTGAGAGTTCAGAGCACTAGGGATAAAGAAAAAATTTTAAAGTTTTCTAAAGATAACAAAAAGGTAAAAGAGGAAGGAATATCATGTTCTCAAATGGCTCTTGAGCAATACAAGATAATGTAGTAAGTTCATTTCAAATTTATAAGACAAAAATAATTTCATTTAATATTGAATCCTACATTCAGGCCATCAACACTTAATCAAGTTTGTTGCCATATTATTTTCAAATATGTCCACATTCAACATCTGAGGATATTCTACGAGGATCGTGTGTGTGTTGGGGGAGAGGGGTGTACAGAAAAAATCCACAAAGGAAAAAAAGAAAAATATAGGAATACATACAATTCAGGAGAGTAGATTCCAGACAGGAGAATAATAAATGAATTTCCACAGTAACTTGCACAATATCCTTGAACAGTTAGTAGAGATTGTTCCACATTCATCTTAATATAATTTTTTTGATTATTTAAATTAGTCTTTTGAGAGATATATCAAAATAAATGGATGGTACAAGAGTTTGTATATGGAGTCATTAGAAATGATATATACTTATATAGATGTCTTAATATCTTATACAAGAGACAAGTAACAAATTCTAAATATAATTATTCAATTGTCTTAACTTCATTGTTATTTTATAATTTTATAATTTTTAAGTCTCTTAAAAATAAAAACTAACTCATTTAAACATTTTTTATATTCATTTCCTCTTCCGTCAAATTGAAGTTGCTTCTTTTTATGTCTTCTTTTTTTTTTTTTTTTTTTTTTTTTTTGAGACAAGGTCTCCCTCTGTCACCCAGGCTGGAGTGCAGTAGCACAATCAGCTCACTGCAGCCTTGACCTCCCAGGTTCAAGCTATCCTCTCACCTCAGTTTCCTGAGCAGCATACATCATGGCTAACTTTTAAATTTTCTGTAGAGATGAAATCTCCCTGTGTTGCCAAAGCTGGTCTGGAATTCCTGGGCTCAAGTGACCTTGCCACTCAGACTCCCAAAGTTCTTGGAATATAGGCTTAGCTACTATAACTGACCTGAAGTTACATTTAATAATGTCTATATACTTTTATTGGGCAGTTTGGTGCCCCCCTAGATATGTAAAACTAAATAGCACATTACTCCTGAACCCCAAACTATAAAAAACCAACCATAGTTACAACCAACTAAACAAACAAAAACCACCAAAGAAAATTTGGCAGATTGTGGAAATTAGGCAAAGCTAGCAGAGGTGACCTACAGGGTGGCAAATGTCTTGGATTTTTTTTTTTAATTTTGTTGTATTTTGAGACTTTTCTGACATAACACAATGTTACTCCTTAAAGAACTGGAAGAAATAGTAAAGAAAATAGAAAGAGTGAAATCAGCAAGATATAAAAACAAAACAAAACAAAAACCAGACAGATAATATTCAGCAGTAATAAAACCAAAAGCTGATTCATGACAAGATCAACAACATAGGCAGATTTTCTATAGCTAGACTGATTCTGGGGGAAAAGGAGAGAGAGAGAGAACACAAAACATCATATCAAGAATTGAATAACACAGACCCTATTGCCATTTGTAGGATAATAAGATAATATGACAAATAGTATTCTGCCATAATAGTCTTAATAACCAGAACAAAAAATTGATAAGAAAGGGAAAAATAGTGAAAGCTTTATGTCTATAATCAAATAGAATGTGTTAAAAAAGCATTTCATGAAGTAACTTTCAAGCAAACACGAATTTAATAAGGAATTCTATCAAACATTAAAAAAGTTATACTATCAAAGTTATACAAACTTTTTCAGATATTGGAATAATAGAAATCATATCCACTTAAACTATTCTATGAGATCAATAGTGACAGGAGAAAGACAAATTCCTAGACAGATAGGGGTGGGTCCCTGGTGAAATTTGACCTTCAAGCCAAAGACAATGTAAAGCCTGAAAAACGAGCTACCAGTTCTGGATAGAATCCACAGAATGGAGTGAGAATTTCCATTCCCATTTTGCCCACTCTCTCTCTCTATTGGTTCTTTCTGAATGATGCCTTATAACTAATGGAATGGTGCCTTATCCAAGACTATTTTGCATATGCCTACTTTCTCCCAATTGGTTTTTGTCACAAGCCAATCGAAGGGTTCCTTTTCCAAGCCTACCCATAGACCAATCAGCACACATTTCCCCATTCTAAGCACATAAAAACCCCGGACTCAGCCTCACAGCTGGTTACCCACTTTTGGGTCCCCTCTTGCTGTCAAAAGCTTTTCTTTTGCTCAATAAATTCTACACCACTTTATCCCTTCTCTGGTGTCCATGTATCTTATTCCTATTGGTCATGAGATAAGGACCCAGAACCTGCTGAACTGTGAGAGTAAAAGAGCTGTGACACTCCTGCTGCCAAACTGTGGGAGTGAAAAAGCTGCAACAAGATCATCATAAAACTACTAGTACACAACAATAATAAAAAAGATAAATATTAATACTCCTCAATAATATAAACTTTTTTTATTTTTTCATTTTTTGATTACTTTTTACGGGTACATAGTAAGATAGGAGGTCTACTTATTTATGGGATACATGAGCTACTTTTATATAGGCCTACCATGTGTAATAACTACATCAGGATGCATGGGGTATCCATAACCTCAAGAATTTATCCTTTCTTTGTGTTACAAACATTCAAATTATTTGCTTTTATTTTTAAATATACAATAAATTACCATTAACTGTAGTCACCCTGTTGTGTTATCAAATACTAGGTCTTATTCATTTTAGCTAACTATGTTTTTGTACCCATTAACCATCCCCACTTTTCCCCACTTACCAACCCCACCACCCTTCCCAGTAACCATCATTCTACTCTCTATCTCCATAAGTTCAATTGTTTTAATATTTCAGCTTCCACAAATGAGTGAGAACATGTGAAGTTTATCTTTCTATGCCTGGTTTATTTCATTTAACATAATGCCCACCAGCTTCATCTATGTTGTTGCAAATGATAGGATCTCATTCTTTTTATGGTCAAATATTACTCCATTGTGTATATGTACCACATTTGAAAAATTTGTTCACTTGGTGCACACTTAAGTTGCTTCCACATCTTGGCTATTGTTAACAGTGCTTCAATAAACATGGGAGTGGAGATATCTGTGTTATACTGATTTCCTTTATTTTGGGTATATAGCTTGCAGTAGGATTGCTGGATCATATGGTAACTCTACTTTTAGTTTGTGAAGAATTTCCATACTGTTATCCATAATGGCTGTACTAATTTACATTCCAAGTAACAGTGTAGGAGGGTTCCCTTTTCTCCACATTCCTGCCAGCATTTGTTATTGCTGTCTTTTGGATAAAAGCCATTTTAACTTGGGTGAGATGCTGTCTAATAGTTTTGATTTGCATTTCCTTGATGATCAATGATTTTGAGTACCTTTTAATATAATTGTTTGCTATTCATATGTCCTGTTTTGAGAAATGTCTATTCAGATCTTTAGCCCATTTTTAATCAGATAATTAGATTTTCTTTTCCTAAAGAGTTGTTTGAGCTCCTTATACATTCTGGATATTTATCCCTTATCAGACAGGTATTTTGCAAATATTTGTTCCCATTCTGTGGGTTGTTCCTTCACTTTGCTGATTGTTTCCTTTTGCTGTGCAGAAGCTTTTTAACTTGATGTAATTCCGCTTGTCCATTTTTGCTGTGGTTACCTGTGCTTTTAGGGTACTCAATAAATTTTTGCCAAGACCAAAGTCCTGGAGACTTTTCCCAAAGTTTTATTTTAGCATTTTCATTATTAGAAGTCTTAAATTTAGTCTTAATCCATTTTAAGCAATATTCTTTATAAGACATTATCAAATTAATTCTGACAATACATAAAATGAAAAGTATATTATGACCAAATATAGTTTACCCTAAGAATGCAGTGTTTGGTATTTAAAAATATATATATATTTCACCATATAAAATAAATATAATAGGAATATCATATGAACATTTTAATATAAACAAAAATTAATTCCAAAAATTTAAAAGCCTTTCATATTTTTAAGAAAAAGGTCTGCAAATAGGAATAATAGAAATCTTCCTCAAATTTATAAAAGATGTCTATAAAAAATCTACAGTCACTATCTTATTTAACAGTGAAAGATTGAATGGTTTTGTGAGGACCATCTCAGAGTTCTAGTGTTGATATGCAGATTATTTTAAGCTGAAGATATTTGAGATTCTGCAAATTCAGTGAGGCCTTCTCTGAGCTTCCTTTATCTGATTAATAGCAGGAACTTCTGGGAAATGAGACTACCATAAACCCCTTCACCAGAGGAGTTTCATGGCCATAAAGCTGACCTAAAGCCCTTGAGTACCTGCATAAGCAAATGTTATCAGGAGCTTTCTTACCTCCTATTTGTCCTCCTTAAAAACAAACAAACAAACAAACAAACAAAAAACAAGAAGTTTTCTCCATAAAGAAACCTATTTGTTCTTCACTTAATAGCCCTTTTTATCTACCTGTCTTTTCCCTTCTAGGGTAGGTATACAAGCCTCTAACTTTAACCATTTAATGAACTCTGCCTACTTCTTTTGTTAGCTTTTTTTCTTTTTGTTCCTACAAATAAATCCATTTTTTAAATCTCTCTCGCCTGTTAATTTGCCTTTTTTTCAGTTTAATTCACAGGACCCCAGGGAAAGAAATTAAGGTTAGGGAAAAGTCATCCCCTCAAAACACTTCCCTACTGAGATTTTAAATAAGGCAAACATGCTAATCTTTACCATTTCTTTGTATTGATGTACTAGAGGTGCTGGCTATTACAGTAAGACAACAACTACAAAAAAATAGTAAAAGCCATAAACATGGGAAAGAAACTAGTGAAACTGTCCATATTTGTACCTTGCGTAAGTTTTTATTTAGAATATCCAAAAGATTCAATGATAACAAGAAATAATAAAGGAATTTAGTGAGAAAGCAGAAAAAAGGTTATCAAATAATATATATACTTTAGAAAAATTTTGAAAATATACAGTAATTATAAATAATTACAAGTACAGTGATGTGAAAGAACTTTAAATATCTATGAACAGCAGAAGATGTCCACAATTCCACAGGAAAAACTATAGCACATTGTTGATAGTAAAGTTCTAAATAAATGCAGCAAGATGCCATGTTAATAAACCAGGAAACTCAATATTCTTAAGATGGTAATCTTTCTCACACTGATCTACAGATAAAAAGAATTCTAATACAAATGTTGAGAGGCTGATTTGTATACCTTACAAGAAAATTCTAAATTTAAAGGGAAATACAAAGAAGCTAGAAAATGACAGATACAATAAATGAACAAATTTAGATAATTTATCTTATATGAGTTTACTATTTCCTATGGAGCTACATTAATCAATACAGTTTATTAACAATGAAAGGTGGACACACAGAAATACTGGATAAAATAAATTATCCAGAAGTAAATCCATGTACAGTGAATTAATTTTCAACAAAGCTATAAAACCACTTCAACAGAGAAAGAAAAGTCTGTGTAACAAACGGTGTTAGCAGAATCTCCATAGAGGAATAAAAGAACATCAAATTTGATGATATACCATGCTCAAAATGTAACCTAAAATTAACCATAGACATAACTATCAAATCTATAAATAGAAACTTCTAAAAGAAGATATGAATGAGATATAATATTTCTCAACTTCAGGTAAGTAAATACTCCTTAGATTAGCAACACAAAAACACAAGTTATAGAATAAAATTATCACAAAGCATACTATATTAAAGTAAAAACTTTCGCTCTTCAAATGTTTCCAGAAAACACAAAAAGATACTCGCCATCAACATACACAGACTCAGATAAAATATTTGTCACATGTGTAATAGACAAAGGAATTATACTGAGAATATATACATGCCTCTTAAAACGCTACAGCAAAAAGAGAAATAGCCCAATTATAATATGGACAAACATTTCTTTCACAAGGAAAGCTACAAGAATGTCCAATTCACATATAAAATAAATGCTAATCATTAGCCATCAGAAAGATCCAAATTAAAACTACAATGTCATGCCACTAAATATCCACAAGATTGATTTAAAATTTAGGAGTGACAATGTCAAGCAATGTGATGAAATATGGGGGAACTAGAATTCTCATAGATTTTCTATATGACTGATATTCTAAGTGGATTTCTTTCTTAAAATGTAAAAACATATACCTGTGTGACTCAGTCATTCTGCTTCTAGGGATTTATCAAAACAAAAGTAAACTTATAGCTACATTAAGACTTTTATTCCAATATTCATAGCATCTTCATTTTTGTAATAGCTGATGAGATAGTGGGAAAATATCCATCAACCTATGAATTATAAATCAATAAAGGTATTCTCATACAAGGGAATACTCATCAGCTATAAAAAGAAACAAGCTATACATATTTGCAAAAATCCAAAATCACTTCAAAAATAAAAAAAATCAGCCTCCCTCCCCACCAAAATATATACTAAATTATCTCACACTGAAAAATACATACTGTAATATTGTCATTCTAGAAGAGCAAGTTAATCTGTTTAGTGAAAGAAACAAAATCAATGGTTGCCTAGAACCAAGTAAGGGAGTAATAAATTGAAAAGGGGAATGAGGGAAAATTTGGAAGGGATGGAAGTGTTCATTATAGTGATTGTGGGGAGAGTTTTATGCATATATACTTGTGTCAAAAGTGATCAAATTGTACTGTTTCAATAAATGGAGTTTATCTGCCTTCCATTATATTTTAATGAAGATACATAAAAAAGCATGTATGTCCTGAACTTATTTTTTTAAGAAATATATGATAATTATCTTTAATCATCTGAGAAAATGCTTTCCTAAAGTTAATAATAGATAACTTTGGATTGTGAAGTTTTGTGTTGTATTTTGCTGTTACAATTTTTGTTTCATATATTGTTTTACTTTTGTAATGGTTGTGCTTCATTTGTATTGCTGAACTATTAAAATTCAATTAAAGTATTAACAAGGTCTCCATAATCAGAGATAAGAGAGATGGTGGAAATTATTCCCTGAGCAAATCAAGGACCTCATATAATACAAAAACAAAGGTATCCTTGATTTACTTAGAAGGTCTTCACTTTGTGTTTCCAGCACCAAGCATAGTGCACATGTATTATAGGTATTCACATACAAAACATATATAGTCTATTTTAGAGTATATTAATGCTATTTACTCATAAGCTATTAAAATATCAGATAAATTAATTAACTAACATTGTCTACTTATTTTATATACTCGGTATTGCACTTGGTGCTATTTGATTTAATCCCCAGAACAAACATTTGTTTGTACTTTGGGGATGAATCCCGGACAGCTAACGAAGAACAAAATGCAGCAAATTCAAATGCTCATGGTATTTATTTTTTATAGTAAAATTGGCAAGATAGTTCTCATTATACCCATTTTACCCATCAGGAAACTGTATTATACAATTGGTTTGGACATGTCAGTAACCCACATATCAGCAGAGGTATATTTCCTTTTGAGCTTCAAATAAAATTTCCTGTAACCTTACGCCATGTTCAATAAGCAAGAGGCGGGTATAGGGTTTGCAAATGTAAATCTCGCTCTGAGCTGCTGTTCATGATGCATTAGTTAGTGAACTGCTCACATTATCATCTTTTGATTTCTCTACAGATTCCAGATAATAATGAACTCAAATAACACAGATATGGTTGTCAGCTCTTTTCTTTAATTCCCATAAAAGAACAAATATAAAAACAGTTACAGTGAAGAACAACCACCACCACAGAAAACAGCCAAAGAAATGAAAGCAGTATGAATTAAATAATAAAACATTAATGTTAAGTAAAATTTGGTTATTTCTGACAGTGCAAGCTCTCTTGTCTACTTTCATTCTTCTTCTGTTTGCTCCAGACTTCATGCTCATGGACATGTTCAATGCATGATTGTTAAATATGTATTTGTTGTATCCTGCTAAGCTCTTCTAGGGCCTTAACTTGCATCTAGAGTAGTGATGTTCATAAACAGCTTTTTATACAAATCGTAAGTTGACAAGCAAACATATGTTTGCATAAAATCAATATCAGGTAAGTGGTAAATGAAGCCGGTATTCACCTATCTCCAAAGAGCAAAGACTTTTCACTGTACCTGCTGCCTCATATCTGTTAATAATAGCAAAAAAAAAATTATAGAGTAAAACATATGAAGATTACCTCTTTAGAGCATACCACATGGCAGGAGCAAGGTAGCATGTAAGCATCCTGCTTGTGAAAATAGCTAAATGTATTTATTGATCACTATGGACCAAGAAATATGAACAGAGTGTATACCTGTTTCCTGATCCCTTTACAATAGCCATAAAAAGATATACATATTCTTATCATTAGGTACCACTGGTGTAGAATAAATCCACAGTGACAGATCTAGTAAGTTATGGTGGCATTATCTCAAGCAAGTCTGTCTTATTCCAGAGCTTATTGTGTTAACTACTATTCTACACTACTGGCATGTTATTCAAAAATTATATGAGCATTGCAGATTCGGCAGAGGCAGATAATGGGGTGCTTAGAAATCAAATAACTTTTTCTTGAGTGACAAAACTGGTAATGATGGAATTTCTAAACCTAACCTTTTTCTGTGGCTCCAAACTCATGCTCATTTCACATCACCATGCTACTGCTCTAATCAATGCCATTCCTGCTTTCAGAAGCCAAGATTCATCACATCTACAAATTCTAATTAAATCTAGGCAGCCTATTTTTTCTGGATGGGGCTATTGTAGTGTGAAGCCAAAAATTTCAGTGATCTGTAAATGACATTAACTAAGGCTCACATTGTAGTCCCAGTGTGATCTTTAAAATTTGTCTTCTTAATACATGTGGCCTTTCAACAAGCTTATTCTTTTAAGACAACATATGTAATGTTTCAGAATTTAATACCATTAGTAATAGGTTTCTGTTTTCAAGTTGATTCATTATCATACAATAAAGTACTGTTAGTTGTCTTAAATGTTACACTATTTATTATTGAATTAGTATTGAGTTGATTTAAAATAGGTGCCAGACAGAATGCTTTAAGTATGAATTGGCTTATGAAAAAAATTATATATTACATATATACACACACATTATGTAGACCTCAAAATTTATTTTTAATTGTCAAACATTAATTTGTTGAATAATTTATCTTCTGTAATAGATGATTATTAAAATAAGCTGTTATAAATCTTACACAAATAACTTTATAAAGCTTCAAAATCCATAACATTATGAAGAATTTTTTCTACCAAAGCATAATTAACAAAACATCATCCAAACTGAAAACCATATAGGACATAAGCCATTTCCATAATTTTATATTATTTTGAACTAAACAATGGTTTACAGTACATATTAGCTATCAATATGTATTTGTAAATCTATCCTCAAAGATATAATCAATTAGTGTAATTTTTGTGAAAGCCATATATTTAAAAACATACTTTATTCAATATGAGATCTCTTATCCCAAGAGAAGAATAAGTATTTCAGTTATCTCTGAAAGAAAAACAATATTAGAGTATTTTTAAAGTTGTAAAAACTCAATATGTTCTTCTGTTATTTAATTGAATAATGAGAAAGTTTAAAATAGATAATATAACCATTCATAAGCCTTAAACCTACAACACTACTTTTTCCCACAATTTTACTTTTTATAATTATTTTTATTTGACACATAATCATTGTACATATTTATAGGGTATAGTGTGATGTTTCAGTACATGTGTACATTGCATATTGATCAAATAATGATAATTAGTGTGTTTACCATCTCATTTATAATGTATTTGCAGTTGGAATGAAATATATCTTAAAATGGTTGTCTACTATTAATGTGACATCTTTTCATTTTCTCCAGAAGCCTTTATTGAAGCATTTTCCCCCAAATTAATGAGTAATAATATAAAGATAGAATATAATCTACTTATTTCATTAATTTGAGAATCAAGTATGAAAGATAGAAAATTTTGGAAGTTACATATGAGATCCTCATTATTGTGTATTTGTTTTAAAAGAATAAAACAAACTAAATACAAGCATCTTCTCCAGTTACTTTAAATATTATGGTAGTCTTATAGGAAAGATGATACACTTATTTTCCTGAAACACATTTTTTTTTTAATACTGAAAATAGGAGAGGGTTACTAGTCCATTTTTCACAAAAATACAAGATACTTTAAGATAAACTATTCTTTTTTGAGAATAAGCATAAACAAAATGAAACAAAAAATATGATTCAAAATGTATTTTTTCTTCTAATTTTGACAAACTTAAAATATATATGTATTAAAAGACAGGAAGGTTTGGCATATGCTAATTTATAGGGTCAGAGGCTGGCAGAACTGGAATAATGGCAAAGCTCATATTCAAACTCAAGATCTCCCTGAACAGGGCAATCATCAGGAGGCCGCCGGGTTACAAAAATGCACTTGTGATGACCTGGTCTCTGGAAGGGGTTTGGCTGGAAAATGGCATGAGAAAACTCACTAAGGTGGAGAACATACAGTCAATCCTCACTTACCCTTGTCAATAAGTCCTTGAAAACCACTACTTTACATGAAATTGTGCAGAACAAAATTTGTATAGGCTAATTAATATAAACAAGAGTTAAGTTCCTGTGCTATATTTCTGGTGAGAAAACATCACCAAACTTCTAAATAAAAACTCAAAACATGTTTAATATCAAATATTGAAGTAAATGTGAAGTCTACATATATTTATATTTACAAAATATTAATAAATCAAGTAAGATTATTATTCATCCAGTAATTTCAGTTTGGGTAAAGCCTTTCCCAGCAGTTCAGAGCACAGGTAAGGAAGAAATCCCTAGACAAAACACTGTTTCATGGCAAGGCATACTCACTCACGCACACACACACACTCAGACTGGGACAATGTAGACACATCAGTGAACTCAGTGTGCACAGCTTTGGGATGTTGGAGGAAATTGAAGTGCCCTGAGAAAACCCATGCAGACATCAGGAAAACATCCAAACTCCACACAGAGAGTGGCACTGCTGGGAGTCATTTTTTTTTTTTTTTTTCTCATCAACATTATACTGAAATACAGTTGAATGAAATAATGTTATTCAAGAACCTGCTCTAGAAGGTATCTGTTTTGACTGGTGATGCCATATATGAATAGAATTATTAAAAATCAATGAAAACCAATAATTTATAGTACATTTAAAAATAACTAAAAGAGTATAATTGTGCCGTTCATAACACACACAAAAAAACTGTGTGAGGTAATGGATACCCCATTTACTCTGATGTGATTATTACATATAGTATGCCTTTATCAAAATATCTCATGTACCTCATAAATATATACACAGACTATGTACCCATAAAAATCAAAATTAAAAAACAATTCAATGAACTGAGGATTTTAAAAAGACAAAAGCAGTGATTTTTAAATAACATACATTGCAGGAAGCATAAAATATAATTTTGTTATTGCAAGCAAGAAAAACTGGCTCTAGCTTCCTTAAAAGACTTAAAAGAAAAGGCATTAGAAAAAAATTTGAGGAAGCTCTAGCCGAGCAATTAGGCAAGAGAAAGAAATAAAGGGCATCCAAGTTGGAAAAGAGGAAGTCAAACTATCTGTTTGCTGATTATAGAATTGTATACCTAGGAAACCTTAAAGACTCCTCTCAAAACTCCAAGATTTGATAAATGAATTCAGTAGTCTCAAGTTATAAAATCTATGTCAAAAATTAGTAGCACTGCTATACACCATTACTTTTTCAAACTTACTAAAATGTATATGGCAAATATTTAGTTTTTAATTACACTGGGTCGAATTTACAACTTTCATAAATTATGCTACAGTTGAACATTTTGCATAGTAGTGGTCTGAAAGACCAATAAATCTAGTAACTGTCATGAAGTTTGCTAATTTTAAAATATGGAAATATGTGAAAACTTTGAAAATCTAAACTACGATGTGTAGGCCAGTTTTTCATAGATTTAGATTTTACCATTTTTTAAAAAATATATAAATCATCAATATAATACAATTCAAAAATTATCTGGTTCTACATGTTAGCTCATGCTACATTTAAAGCATTACATTAAAATCTTGATAAAATAACATTTTGCTTGATTGTAATTTTTTACTTGATAGATTTTTAGTGGCTTTAATTCTTATTCCATGATTTATTTTTATTTTAAATTAATATAATGATTATCAATTTTATAAATTGCTTCTGACAGTGAAAATAATCATGTGACTTTCAGAATGAGGTCAACTCCTCTCAGTAACACTGCAATATATCACAATGATTCAAGTTTCTCTATTATAGGCAAATGTAAAGGACAAGATGACTTTGTAACCCCAATTGTCTGGGAACACTGCCAAAAACCAGATTTTGTGCTACACTAATGTAATGGAGAGAGATTCACTTTTGAATTGCATGATGTTCTATTGGATTTAAAAAAAAAAAAAGTCACAAAACATTTACCATAATGATGACTGGTTATTAGGTAGAAAATCCTGATTATAATGTAAGGGCAAAATTAAAATGGCATATATATCACATATTGTAATAGAGTTATTAAAATGAACAGATATTATAATAGCTATATTAGGGATATACAAATTATAATAAATGCATTATTAATAATCCACACTACACCGCATTTATATTGTTTTTACTGTATACTATGCGCTTTTCTGGGCACTAGAGCTAGAAAATCAACAGAACCAACAACAGCAGATGTCACTTTCTCAGGAATTTATCACTTGTTTGGGGGAAGGCATACAACAAATCCTTAATAAAAAATAACAGATAATGATCAGTGCTATGATGAAAACTAGATACCACATTATGAGAACAAGTAGGATGTTTTACTTAAAACACACCCGGAGAAGGTGATATTATAGATTGAATTGTACTTTCCAAAAAGGTGTATGGAAGCGCCAAACCTTGTACTTGTGAATGTAACCTTATTTCAAAAGAAGGTCCTTGGAGATACAAGCCAATTAAGAGGAGGTCAATAGAATGAGCCCTAATCTAATGTGACTGTTGTTTTTTAAAAAAGAGAAAAATGTAGGCACAGAGACAGAAGGGAGAGCTCTGTGTGAATAAAGAGTCAGAGATTAGAATGCTGTATCAACAGACCAAGGCCTGCCAAAGCTTTCCAAATCCAAGGCTAGGAGCGGGACATGGGGTAGATTGTTTTTCAGAGCGCTCAACAGGAATGAACACTGCCAGTACCTTGATTTTGAACTTCTAGTCTCCAGAACTGTGAGGTATAAATTGTTATTTTAATCCACCTAGTTTGCAGTACTTTGTTAGGAAACTGATATGGATGATATTTAATTTCAGAACTAATTTATAATAAAAGTCAACTCTGTGAAGAATTGGAGGACATCATTCTGAATAGAAAAGTCAGATGCTGCAGAGACTTAAGGCAGCGGCAATATATCTTAGGCACAAGACATAGAAAGAAGGTGGCTGTGTGTGTAGTGTGCAGATAATTCGGTAGGGAGACAGTTGTAATAAGTGTGAAAAAAATAACAAATGTTGAGACCCCCAAATCACTAAGCCAAGGGAAAAGTCAAGCTGGGAACAACTTCAGGGAAACCTGCCTCCCATTTTATTCCTAAATAAGATGGCTACAAAGATAAAAAAAGCTACAAACCTCCCTCGCAATTTGCCCACAAATGACTTGTGGGCCTCAAGATCTTTTTTTTTTTTTTTTAATTTATTTATTATTATTATACTTTAAGTTGTAGGGTACATGTGCATAACGTGCAGGTTTGTTACATATGTAAACTTGTGCCATGTTGGTGTGCTGCACCCATCAACTCGTCATTTACATCAGGTATAACTCCCAATGCAATCCCTCCCCCCTCCCCCCTCCCCCCTCCCCATGATAGGCCCCGGTGTGTGATGTTCCCCTTCCCGAGTCCAAGTGATCTCATTGTTCAGTTCCCACCTATGAGTGAGAACATGCGGTGTTTGGTTTTCTGTTCTTGTGATAGTTTGCTAAGAATGATGGTTTCCAGCTGCATCCATGTCCCTACAAAGGACACAAACTCATCCTTTTTTATGGCTGCATAGTCTTCCATGGTGTATATGTGCCACATTTTCTTAATCCAGTCTGTCACTGATGGACATTTGGGTTGATTCCAAGTCTTTGCTATTGTGAATAGTGCCGCAATAAACATACGTGTGCATGTGTCTTTATAGCAGCATGATTTATAATCCTTTGGGTATATACCCAGTAATGGGATGGCTGGGTCATATGGTACATCTAGTTCTAGATCCTTGAGGAATCGCCATACTGTTTTCCATAATGGTTGAACTAGTTTACAGTCCCACCAACAGTGTAAAAGTGTTCCTATTTCTCCACATCCTCTCCAGCACCTGTTGTTTCCTGACTTTTTAATGATCACCATTCTAACTGGTGTGAGATGGTATCTCATTGTGGTTTTGATTTGCATTTCTCTGATGGCCAGTGATGATGAGCATTTTTTCATGTGTCTGTTGGCTGTATGAATGTCTTCTTTTGAGAAATATCTGTTCATTTCCTTTGCCCACTTTTTGATGGGGTTGTTTGTTTTTTTCTTGTAAATTTGTCTGAGTTCTTTGTAGGTTCTGGATATTAGCCCTTTGTCAGATGAGTAGATCGCAAAAATGTTCTCCCATTCTGTAGGTTGCCTGTTCACTCTGATGGTAGTTTCTTTTGCTGTGCAGAAGCTCTTTAGTTTAATGAGATCCCATTTGTCAATTTTGGCTTTTGCTGCCATTGCTTTTGGTGTTTTAGACATGAAGTCTTTGCCCATGCCTATGTCCTGAATGGTACTACCTAGGTTTTCCTCTAGGATTTTTATGGTATTAGGTCTAACATTTAAGTCTCTAATCCATCTTGAATTAATTTTCGTATAAGGAGTAAGGAAAGGATCCAGTTTCAGCTTTCTACTTATGGCTAGCCAATTTTCCCAGCACCATTTATTAAATAGGGAATCCTTTCCCCATTTCTTCTTTCTCTCAGCTTTGTCAAAGATCAGATGGCTGTAGATGTGTGGTATTATTTCTGAGGACTCTGTTCTGTTCCATTGGTCTATATCTCTGTTTTGGTACCAGTACCATGCTGTTTTGGTTACTGTAGCCTTGTAGTATAGTTTGAAGTCAGGTAGCGTGATGCCTCCAGCTTTGTTCTTTTGACTTAGGATTGTCTTGGAGATGTAGGCTCTTTTTTGGTTCCATATGAACTTTAAAGCAGTTTTTTCCAATTCTGTGAAGAAAGTCATTGGTAGCTTGATGGGGATGGCATTGAATCTATAAATAACCTTGGGCAGTATGGCCATTTTCACGATATTGATTCTTCCTATCCATGAGCATGGTATGTTCTTCCATTTGTTTGTGTCCTCTTTGATTTCACTGAGCAGTGGTTTGTAGTTCTCCTTGAAGAGGTCCTTTACATCCCTTGTAAGTTGGATTCCTAGGTATTTTATTCTCTTTGGAGCAATTGTGAATGGAAGTTCATTCCTGATTTGGCTCTCTGTTTGTCTGTTACTGGTGTATAAGAATGCTTGTGATTTTTGCACATTAATTTTGTATCCTGAGATTTGCTGAAGTTGCTTATCAGCTTAAGGAGATTTTGGGCTGAGACAATGGGGTTTTCTAAATATACAATCATGTCATCTGCAAAGAGGGACAATTTGACTTCTTTTCCTAACTGAATACCCTTGATTTCTTTCTCTTGCCTAATTGCCCTAGCCAGAACTTCCAACACTATGTTGAATAGGAGTGGTGAGAGAGGGCATCCCTGTCTTGTGCCAGTTTTCAAAGGGAATGTTTCCAGTTTTTGCCCATTCAGTATGATATTGGCTGTGGGTTTGTCGTAAACAGCTCTTATTATTTTGAGGTACGTTCCATCAATACCGAATTTATTGAGCGTTTTTAGCATGAAGGGCTGTTGAATTTTGTCAAAAGCCTTTTCTGCATCTATTGAGATAATCATGTGGTTCTTGTCTTTGGTTCTGTTTATATGCTGGATTATGTTTATTGATTTGTGAATGTTGAACCAGCCTTGCATCCCAGGGATGAAGCCCACTTGATCATGGTGGATAAGCTTTTTGATGTGTTGCTGAATCCGGTTTGCCAGTATTTTATTGAGGATTTTTGCATCGATGTTCATCAGGGATATTGGTCTAAAATTCTCTTTTTTTGTTGTGTCTCTGCCAGCCTTTCGTATCAGGATGATGTTGGCCTCATAAAATGAGTTAGGGAGGATTCCCTCTTTTTCTATTGATTGGAATAGTTTCAGAAGGAATGGTACCAACTCCTCCTTGTACCTCTGGTGGAATTCAGCTGTGAATCCATCTGGTCCTGGACTTTTTTTGGTTGGTAGGCTATTAATTATTGCCTCAATTTCAGAGCCTCCTATTGGTCTATTCAGGGATTCAACTTCTTCCTGGTTTAGTCTTGGAAGAGTGTAAGTGTCCAGGAAATTATCCATTTCTTCTAGATTTTCCAGTTTATTTGCGTAGAGGTGTTTATAGTATTCTCTGATGGTAGTTTGTATTTCTGTGGGGTCGGTGGTGATATCCCCTTTATCATTTTTAATTGCGTCGATTTGATTCTTCTCTCTTTTCTTCTTTATTAGTCTTGCTAGTGGTCTGTCAATTTTGTTGATCTTTTCAAAAAACCAACTCCTGGATACATTGATTTTTTGGAGAGTTTTTTGTGTCTCTATCTCCTTCAGTTCTGCTCTGATCTTAGTTATTTCTTGCCTTCTGCTAGCTTTCAAATGTGTTTGCTCTTGCTTCTCTAGTTCTTTTAATTGTGATGTTAGAGTGTCAATTTTAGATCTTTCCTGCTTTCTCTTGTGGGCATTAAGTGCTATAAATTTCCCTCTACACACTGCTTTAAATGTGTCCCAGAGATTCTGGTATGTTGTATCTTTGTTCTCATTGGTTTCAAAGAACATCTTTATTTCTGCCTTCATTTCGTTATGTACCCAGTAGTCATTCAGGAGCAGGTTGTTCAGTTTCCATGTAGTTGAGCGGTTTTGATTGAGTTTCTTAGTCCTGAGTTCTAGTTTGATTGCACTGTGGTCTGAGAGACAGTTTGTTATAATTTCTGTTCTTGTACATTTGCTGAGGAGTGCTTTACTTCCAATTACGTGGTCGATTTTGTAGTAAGTACGATGTGGTGCTGAGAAGAATGTATATTCTGTTGATTTGGGGTGGAGAGTTCTATAGATGTCTATTAGGTCTGCTTGCTGCAGAGATGAGTTCAATTCCTGGATATCCTTGTTAACTTTCTGTCTCGTTGATCTGTCTAATGTTGACAGTGGAGTGTTGAAGTCTCCCATTATTATTGTATGGGAGTCTAAGTCTCTTTGTGAGTCTCTAAGGACTTGCTTTATGAATCTGCATGCTCCTGTATTGGGTGCATATATATTTAGTATAGTTAGCTCTTCCTGTTGAATTGATCCCTTTACCATTATGTAGTGGCCTTCTTTGTCTCTTTTGATCTTTGATGGTTTAAAGTCTGTTTTATCAGAGACTAGTATTGCAACCCCCGCTTTTTTTTGTTCTCCATTTGCTTGGTAAATCTTCCTCCATCCCTTTATTTTGAGCCTATGTATGTCTCTGCGTGTGAGATGGGTCTCCTGAATACAGCAGACTGATGGGTCTTGACTCTTTATCCAGTTTGCCAGTCCGTGTCTTTTAATTGGAGCATTTAGTCCATTTACATTTAAGGTTAAGATTGTTATGTGTGAACTTGATCCTGCCATTATGATATTAACTGGTTATTTTGCTCGTTAGTTGATGCAGTTTCTTCCTAGCCTCGATGGTCTTTACATTTTGGCATGTTTTTGCAATGGCTGGTACCGGTTGTTCCTTTCCATGTTTAGTGCTTCCTTCAGGGTCTCTTGTAAGGCAGGCCTGGTGGTGACAAAATCTCTAAGCATTTGCTTATCTGTAAAGGATTTTATTTCTCCTTCACTTATGAAACTTAGTTTGGCTGGATATGAAATTCTGGGTTTAAAATTCTTTTCTTTAAGAATGTTGAATATCGGCCCCCACTGTCTTCTGGCTTGTAGAGTTTCTGCCGAGAGATCTGCTGTTAGTCTGATGGGCTTCCCTTTGTGGGTAACCCGACCTTTCTCTCTGGCTGCCCTTAAGATTTTTTCTGTCATTTCATCTTTGGAGAATATGGCAATTATGTGTCTTGGAGTTGCTCTTCTCGAGGAGTATCTTTGTGGCGTTCTCTGTATTTCCTGAATTTGAATGTTGGCCTGCCCTACTAGGTTGGGGAAGTTCTCCTGGATGATATCCTGAAGAGTGTTTTCCAACTTGGTTCCATTTTCCCCCTCACTTTCAGGCACCCCAATCAGACGTAGATTTGGTCTTTTTACATAATCCCATACTTCTTGCACGCTTTGTTCATTTCTTTTTCTTCTTTTTTCTTTTGGTTTCTCTTCTCGCTTCATTTCATTCATTTGATCCTCAATCGCAGATACTCTTTCTTCCAGTTGATCGAGTCGGTTACTGAAGCTTGTGCATTTGTCACGTATTTCTCGTGTCATGGTTTTCATCTCTTTCATTTCGTTTAGGACCTTCTCTGCATTAATTACTCTAGCCATCAATTCTTCCACTTTTTTTTTCAAGATTTTTAGTTTCTTTGTGCTGGGTACGTAATTCCTCCTTTAGCTCTGAGAAATTTGATGGACTGAAGCCTTCTCTCATCTCGTCAAAGTCATTCTCCGTCCAGCTTTGATCCGTTGCTGGCGATGAGCTGCGCTCCTTTGCCGGGGGAGATGCGCTCTTATTTTTTGAATTTCCAGCTTTTCTGCCCTGCTTTTTCCCCATCTTTGTGGTTTTATCTGCCTCTGGTCTTTGATGATGGTGATGTACTGATGGGGTTTTGGTGTATCTATCAAACTTCCTGTTTGATAGTTTTCCTTCTAACAGTCAGGACCCTCAGCTGTAGGTCTGTTGGAGATTGCTTGAGGTCCACTCCAGACCCTGTTTGCCTGGGTATCAGCAGCAGAGGCTGCAGAAGATAGAATATTTCTGAACAGAGAGTGTACCTTTCTGATTCTTGCTTTGGAAGCTTCCTCTCAGGGGTGTACTCCACCCTGTGAGGTGTGGGGTGTCAGAGTGCCCCTAGTGGGGGATGTCTCCCAGTTAGGCTACTCAGGGGTCAGGGACCCACTTGAGCAGGGAGTCTGTCCCTTCTCAGATCTCAACCTCCATGTTGGGAGATCCACTGCTCTCTTCAAAGCTGTCAGACAGAGTCGTTTGCATCTGCAGAGGTTTCGTCTGCGTTTGTTATTGCCCTGTCCCCAGAGGTGGAGTCCTCAGAGACAGGCAGGTTTCCTTGAGCTGCTGTGAGCTCCACCCAGTTCAAGCTTCCCAGCGGCTTTGTTTACCTACTTAAGCCTCAGCAATGGCGGGCGCCCCTCCCCCAGCCTCGCTGCTGCCTTGCCGGTAGATCACAGACTGCTGTGCTAGCAATGAGGGAGGCTCCGTGGGTGTGGGACCCTCCCGGCCAGGTGTGGGATATGATTTCCTGGTGTGCCTGTTTGCTTAAAGCGCAGTATTGGGGTGGGAGTTACCCGATTTTCCAGGTGTTGTGTGTCTCAGTTCCCCTGGGTAGGAAAAGGGATTCCCTTCCCCCTTGCGCTTCCCAGGTGAGGCAATGCCTTGCCCTGCTTCAGCTCTCGCTGGTCGGGCTGCAGCAGCTGACCAGCACCGATCGTCCTGCACTCCCCAGTGAGATGAACCCAGTACCTCAGTTGAAAATGCAGAAATCACCGGTCTTCTGTGTCGCTCACGCTGGGAGTTGGAGACTGGAGCTGTTCCTATTCGGCCATCTTGCTCCACCCACCGGGCCTCAAGATCTTTACCCTAAACCAGCTCAGTTAAATTTCATTGACAATATAAACTGATGGCTTATCTTCACAGGTCCTGGATAGAAAGTCATCCCTCTGCTCACCTGAGAGAAACGCATATGATATTGCTTCCTCTGCCCTACTGTTTATGGGAAAATGCAGTTTTACTGAGCCAGGTTAAACTGTGTATTCAGTGAAAGGCTGATCAAGGACCGAAAAGAATGCAGCCTTTTATCTCTTGTCTACGTATGATCTGGAAGCCCTTGCTTCAAGTTGTGCCACCTTTCCAGACCAAACCAATGTACATCTTACAATATATTGATTGATGTCTCATGCCTTCCTAAAATGTATACAAGCAAGCTGTACCCTGACCACCCCAGGCTCATGTTGTCTGGACCTCATGTAGCTGTGTCCCTGGAATGCCCTGAACCTTGGCAAAATAAACTTTCAACATTGATTGAGGACTGTCTCAGATAGTTCGAATTCACAAAAGTGACACTGAATAGGCAAGGGAGACAATAAACCCTGTTGTTCAATTAAGGAGTTCAGATACTATCATAAGTAAATTGGAAAACTTATTTGAAGGATTTAATAATAACAGAATGTTGTTAAAAGAAAGAATTCTATTTCAAAATGAACACTCTGGAGAACGGATAGTGGAAAGAGGAGGTGGACAAGAGTGGAGCCCGCAGAGCAGTTCAGTATGTACTGCAGTGACTGGTATCCTGAACCATAAATGCCTGCAATTTTTATGCAGTTGATCAGTATTGGAGATGGTGAAGAGTTAAAGATTTGTGATATATTGACCAGAATTACTGGCAGGAGTATGTGTGTAGTAAAAATAGAGAAATCGAAAATAACTTAGGTGTTTTGGGCTTGAAGTGCTGGGTAGTTTGTTGAGATCATGTCCTGACATCAGAAATATTTTGGTCAGGGGCCACAAGTTCACTTTGGACATTCCAGGAAAGAAAAGTCTATTAGCTATGAAATTATAATGTTAAATTTACAGGTTTGAAATATTACAAATTTAGAATTTGGGGTGTCCTTGTGTGTGAAGGAATATATCTTGAATAAATCAAAATAAAGTTGATATTTAAAGCTCCAGACCTAGATATATAAGATGCCCATCATTAGAGGAATATATGTGCTTATGAATTACTCTGTAAGGTCTACAATATTCAAAACTGGTTAGCTGTGGAGCACACAAAGTATATTGATCAACAATGACCTTGAAATAGATGAAAATTCCAGATTTGATTCAGAAATCAAAAGCAGAAAACCAAATCAGCACTCAGGAACAGATTCCTGCAGACACACAGGTCTAGTACACAAAGAATGGGTTATATTACCATTCTTTGAGAAAGGAATGAGTTACGTACTGAAATGAATCAAAGGCGATTCCAAGCAGAGGAAAGAACATGTCCAAATTTCTGAGGGCAAAGGGGCACGCGATACATTAAAATAAATAGAAAAGAAATCCTTTCAGTATGATTAAAGGTAAGTAATAAAAAATGAGACCAGGGATGTAATCAAACAACAGGCCAACTGTTCTTAGTAAAACCCGTATCAAGCATGTTGGACTTTACCCTTACTGGCATGGGATGTCTTTGAATAATTTAGACCAGGAGAATGTCTGTATTACATTAAACTATCATTCCACCTGTGGTGTGAAGAATAGATTTGAGAGCAGTATTAGGAAGTCCCTACTACGCTGTATTCATGTTTCTTTAATAACTGCCCCTTCATGTTTCCTTAATAACATTATGTCACTGCAACATGAAACTTCATGAATACTTCAAGAAACTTCCAGAATAAACATGTTTCATGACTGTTCTTATCAACCTAAAATAAGACCTACAGTGAAGATCATAACATTGTTCAGTTACCTGGAGCAGTCTTGGTTTACTCCTGTGTTTTTGGCATAATTAAGTGCATCCTTTCATCCTTAAAATGTTCCAAGTCAGTGGTGTTCTAGCGAATGTTCAACAACTGCTGGAGAGTGGCAGGTCCTAATTTGTAGCATTAGCTGATTTCCATGGTGAAAAAAATACCACTATGGTGACCACTTCAAGTGAATCATTTTTAAAACCTGGCTTACAAAACTTTTTTTAACAATCAGCTCATCCAAGCTAGTAAAATTCAGTTTCAGTCCAGAATCGGTTTGATTTTCTATAACAACAAATTACCTATTATTAGTACTCTTCTACATTCAAATGGAACTCCGTTTTGATTAAAAATTAAATGGTCACCTTACCTAAAAATGAAAGGTGCTACTGAGGATAAATCGTATAAACATACTAAGTAAATGTTAGCTTGTACCATGTTTTGTAAATGGGGTCAGTCTATATTTCACAAGGAAATGAAATGTAGGGTAACAATATCAATGCAAATACTTTTCCTAAAACAAAAATATTAATTTATCAGATCAATAATTTTATAGCTCATATATTATACTTTATTAAATACTGGCCTATATAGAGTCCACAATTATAAATGTTATTTTTGAAGGAATTTTCTTTTTATATAAAAATATTTATGCACAATATTACAAGTATCTTCTAAAGCTTACTTTGGAGTATTTTAAAACAAATCCTTAACTTTTGATTGTAGATTTTTCTCCACAAATTGAATATGTATATCATTATTTATTTGATATCATTATTAGCAAATTGCATAATAAGTGTTGAAACAGTTGAAATGCCTTCTATATTATTTTAATATAATAGATTGATTTTAATTAAAACTAATTAGGGCCCAGAAATCATTTTAATTACTAAATAACAAAATGAAAAAAAATGATGAAATATCTTCAAATCAGAATTAGTAATAAGCCAGATAAGTCAATGTGTATAAAATAGGCTGCAACAACATTACATGTAACATCAAATAAGAGAAATGGTTTTGCATAACATAATTTCTTATGTAAAAAGTACTCATTTGGCTTAACAGACATTTTGAAAAGTTATTAGTATAAATCATCAATGTTAAAAAATGTGAAATGCCAGTAGTACCAGCTAACCAGGTGCAATTCATAAAATCTGCTTTAATCAAGATATTTGTCAAATTAAAATGTAAATTAGGACTAATTTACAAAAACATGATAATGGTTTTTAAAATCGTAAAGGAATTCATATAGAGATGTAATATCAAATTATGTTAAGACTGTTTATTTGAGAATCTTTTCCGCCAAATTAAAAAAAAGCCTAAGACTTCTGTTGTGCATGTAGCAACCATCTTTTTCTGCAATTCATCCAGGATCTGAGTTATAAATGGTTCTTGCAAATGTCAGCCAGAATTCTCCATATTAAGGAGAATGTTCAAGGGTATCCTGTGGGGAAAGGAGAATTTAGTTTTAATGAGTCAATCTTTCTTTCTGTTTGGTGTGCTTTAGCTTTTCTGTTCTGAGTCTTAATAGTTATTGCTGGAATGGTCTCACTTGGCACATTGCACTGAGATGGATTGCTATTTGCTCATAGGAAAAGTTTTGTAACAGACTAATTATGTAACTCATTGCAATATTTTCCTCATCTCAACAACTACAGTCTGGATACAGATTGTGTGTGTATGTGTGTATGTGTGTGTGTGGTTTCTCCTATATAATTTTATCTTTCTTAAGTAAATGTAAGATGCAACATAATTGCCACTCTGAAAAAAAAAAGGTCATTTACACATTAAAGAGATATCCATACACTATCAAAAAGTATCTTAGAAGATATCAGTTAAAAGAAGCACATTACTTCACTAATATTACTTTAGTAATTAACACATTGTACTTGACTGTTAAAAACTTATTTACTATAAAAATATAAATTGGATATTCTTAATGTATCTTGATTTGTTTTTTAAAAAGAAAGCAATGCAGCACAATCATAATCAAGGAAGTTATAACTTTATAGGGGATGAGACTTTGAAAAAGAATATTGAAAGACAGTTTAGATATAATGTCTTCAACATACAGTAGTTGAGAAGAATTGCCACAAAAAAGAAAAATAAAAGTAGATTATGTGTCTATATAATAGCCCAGGTTACATCTTTCCAACTACAGTAAAATGTATACTTTGGTTAAGAGAATTATGTACGTTATTTCAATTCCCTATTCCCTACCTGCTGGGTAAACAGAGGTACACTGGCAATGTTATATTGGGAAATGCTGTTAGGAAAAGTAAGAAAAAGACATTTGTCAGGCCAGGCCCCGCAGCCTGCTACCTAACCATGCTTTCACCGATTTCCTGCCTTCACTGAAACAAATTTGCAGCTAGATATAGTTGCCTGCTAGTTAAATACGTCGTCCTTTTGATTATCTGAAAGTATTGTCCCTCAGATGTCAGTTAAATTGAGCCACTGGTATCATTAAAAATCCTAACATCATAGCATGTGTTAGCCTTCCTAGACACCCAATTGCTGTGATAACTGTAGTCCTATACATTTTAAGAATCAGGTTTCCCTCTATTTACCTTTCCATCTTTTATCTGGAGTGCTCTGAAATCCATAAGCATGAGCTTGCTTATTAACTGAAGCAGAAAAAACTATCATATTAAATGCTCCTTCTATTGACAGAGACAAATGGACCACTGGGATATTGGCATATTCAATTTAATAATTATATTCAAAAAGGGATGTTTTAATATTTACCACAACTTTATCATGTATAATATATGATATAGAAATATTAAAATATTATCAGATATAATTTTATGGAAAACAGGTACAAATGTTGATATAATACATTGAGGTTATAACCTCAATATATTTCTCCTTAATATTATGTATAAGCTTATCCTGATAAATATTTGACCCAGGTAAATTTGTGTCTGGTTAGCTTTTTCAACCTACCATATTGGCATTATGTTTTAAATCATGTTTCACTGTTGAAGATTCTACAAATAACACTACTGACTTTATTCAGTCAACCAAAATGCAATACCTGATCATAACCTAATATGAAAAGAGAAATCTTTCTCGTCAACAACAAAGACACAGAAAATGGAAATAAGAAATATAAGTAGCTCTGATATCATCAGACAAGTTTTATCTTGCCAGTTATTCAAGTAAGTTGCTGTGTTTATGTTTGTGTAATGAATAAAACCTGCTAAATGGTCTGCTCTTTCTTTTTCAGCCTGAAGAAATCTCTTGTCAGTAAAGTAGAATTTTAGTCCATAGATTCTTAACGTCTATTACATATATACAATGACATTTTTTACAATTTTTATTATTTGCCAATCATTAGCTGTTCCAGCTGTGTTTCGAGTTGCCAAGTAAATGATCTCCAGACTACTGAAATATTATATATTGCTTCTATCCACACAAGATTGAAGACATAGTTGTTTTGTTTGTTTTCTCTTGTTCCCAAAGGGCTATTTTTAAACATGTGTGCTGTTTGCTTCAAAAAAATAAAAATATGTTTTGCATATTCTCAAAGGAAAACACTCCCTGAAATTTATTAATCAGCAGTTTGATACATTCAGTGTTTAGTAAAAGCTATGGATGAGAAACAAAGAAAAACAGAGAGACTAAGAAAAATACAGAAAGCGGGAGTGAGAAGAAGGGAGCCAAGAAAAGAAGAAGGGAGGTGGGGTTGGAGAGATGAAAGGAGACAAATACAGAGGTATTGAACTGTAATGGCTAAGAAACAGGTCTCCAGAATCAGAAAGAATTTTTACTGCAAAAATTTTTAGTTTTTTTTTTTTTTTTACATTAGTCTAATAACATAATCCTTTGCAGTTCTGATTTATTTTTTCTTTTTCTTTCTTTTTTTTTTTTTTTTTTTTTTTTTTTTTTTTTTTTTAAGACGGAGTCTCTTTCTGTCGCTCAGGCTGGAAGTACAGTGGCGCCATCTCAGCTCACTGCAAGCTTAGCCTCCCAGGTTCACACCATTCTCCAGCTTCAGCCTCCCGAGTAGCTGGGACTACAGGCGCCGCCACCACGCCCGGCTAATTTTTGTATTTTTTAGTAGAGATGGTCTTGATCTCCCGACCTCGTGATCCGCCTACGTCAGCCTCCCAAAGCGATGGGATTACAGGCGTGAGCCACTGTGCCCCGCCTGATTTTCTTTTAAAAATTGATATGATACATTTTCTCACTTCACAGACTTTTTTTAATGGTAATGAACTTGGTTAATCCATGTGAAGCACTAACCAAAGTGTCTGTCATGGAGCATGCAGTTGATAAATGTTAGCTGTTATTATTATTACATACGATTGTGGAATACAAAATGGACGCGGTGATGATGTATTTCTAATATATAAGACTGTTGTTACTCTTTAAATAAAAAGAAACAATAGTAAAATATTTGTAGATGGAGAGTAATCTATACTTTCTAGCTTTATGCCATATATCCTTATGGAGTGTCTAATGTGTTTTAGCCATTTTGATAGGCAGGTAGACACTGCGGTACCAAGAAGGATTACATTCAATTTGAAAGACGGAAAATTACAATTAAAAATGCTAAAATATTATGATCAAGGTATGAAAAAAACCCCTACAGAAGCACATAGGAAGAAAATGAGAAACATTAACTTTAGGTATTCATTTCTCTGAGACGATTCCTGAAGACTGAAAGAGTTGTTTGTACACACTTCTGTAGATTACAGCAGAGAGAAGCTAAGGGATCCCAAATTATGTGATCACATTCACTAAGACCTAGATGTGAATAAGAACATAGCATTATGATCACAACAAGATGTGAATAAGAATGTATCATCATGATAAGCACTAGATTCAGGGTATAACAAAAAAGTTAGAAAAGAGATAAGTTAAAGTATTTTACTTCCAATAAAATGTTTCTGGTAAATTATCTATATATTTCAGTGTAAGGTATTTTTCATAGCATAAAATGCCTAGATACTCCCCATAATTTTCCATGACCCATTATTTTAGGACACTCTATTATAGCAGAAATCTAGATTTTTTTATGAATCTAATGCAGTTCATTATTCAATAAATAGCTTATTACTTCTCAACTGTCTTGCCTATGGGTATTTATTATGCAATTGGAATTATATTGGAGACCTCAACATAGCAATCTTTAAACAGGATGAAGCTTATTAAAGTATAACATAAATAATAAGCTTACTGCTACCATGTATATTATTTGCAAGGTTTTGATTAAAATCATGTCATAAAAACATATCTTTTCTTGGATAACTTATTTTACTCAGAGTTCAAATAAGGCTTATTTATGTAAATATAATTAATTCGATACCAAATTGCAGATAGAGTCTGATGGAAAAAGCTGCCCTATTTCCTAGTTTCTACATCACATGCAGCTGCCTCTGTAACAGTGATAGTGTTGCTGTCTCCCATTTTTATTTAAATGCACAAATTATTGGGGGAAAATGACTTGAATGTTTTATGGTATCATAGATAAGTCATTCTTAATGTGCAGCCTTTCTAAATTGTATGTAGTAAGCACACATTGATCAATATATTTTAAAACTGAATATGTACTCCATGACAAAATCGATACTGCTTTTGTTACCAGTGGAAGGTCTTGACTACAAGTCGTCCAGGTTCTTGGTATTTTGAACAAAGAACTGAATAAAAAGCATGAAGAAAGCAACAAAAGAATGAAGCAAGGAAAGCACAGACATATTGAAATGAAAGTACACTCCACAGAGTGATAGCAGGCTTGAGCAGGGGGTTGAAGAGCACTGGTTACAAAATTTTCTGGGGTTTAAATACCCTCTAGAGGTTTCCCATTGGTTACTTGGTTACACACTGTGTAAATGAAGAAGTGGCCCACAACCAATCTGGGCATAAGAAAATGAGAGGCTGAAGTGAAGTTACAAAGTTACACCCTATGCACATGAAGACTCCTTGCAGGAGGGGACCAATCAAAGGTACCTGCCATTTTTCCTTTGCCGCAGCAGTGGAAAGGGGGGTGTTGCAAAGGGAGTTGCCTCCGATCCTTTTGTTACTTGGGCATGGAGAGGTAGAGTTTTCCTTTTAATTCAGTTCTAGAAAGTCAGTGGGAATCCACCTTAGGTTCCCTACCTCCAGACCCTATTCTCCTGCCTCACTTTCATAAAGAAAAATAAGGCAACTTTTAAAAAAGAATCATTTGATTGGTGTCTAATAAAGCGTTATTTTCATGTTTTTTTTTCCCAATTATATTTCTGCAATGAAATTTCTTCAGGAGTCACAAATTCTTCTCTGGTTAATGAATGTTTCTCTGTCTGTGAGCAGAATATTATGAGACGATGGCTAACGTTATAAAAAAAAAAGTTCATTATGCATCACTGAAAGGAAGAACTACTAAGCAACTGAAGTCATCCTGATCTGAAGAAAATTTAATAGAAGGAAATTCAATATTTCATTTGATTCATAGCAAAGATTGGGTCCTGTGCTACAAAGTAGGGAAAATACTCATATCAAAGGTATTGCAAACCAGATAAACAACTATGCAATATCTTTTCTAAGTGAAATTTCAATTTTTTCTTTCACAATGGAACTGTAAATGAACAGAAAGATTACATCAACTTTAAGCACAGCTTTAAAATATAAATAGGACCAGTAATAAATTGATGGTGCATGTCTGAGCTTTTTTAAATTTCAATTTTCTGAACTTATGATTTCCTCATTTATTTTGTTATGTGCTTGTTTTACTGTACCTTTCAAGATACTTGCAATATTTTTATTTTCTACTTGGTAAAATTAAAATGCTAAAGTATAGTATTCTGTATGTTTGAGACTTTATTAGATGTATCAATTCAGTAAATAATTATTTAGAATTTAAAATAATTTCCTTTTGCAAAGATCTAGACATACTAGACAAACATTTAAATTTATTATTTTACTTAATTTTTAAAATAGAATGCAACCTTAATGTATGTGTTGTATATAAAAATATATAGAAAATAACTCAATATCTGTGTTAAAATTACTTCTTTGTCCATATTAGTTTCCATAGTTATTCCTAATTCTGTTGGGTTTTCTTTATTACTTATTTTAAAAAAATGAAGGATATGCAGGAAGTAAAGTTAAAATGTGAGTTTAAGAATGTAAAATTTAAATTCAAAGGAAGGAAGGAAAACAAACAACGAAAATAAGTTTAGAAGACACAGTTTACAAATACATTACATCATGATCACCAAAGCTACATTTTTAACTGAAAAGTTGCTGTTCATAATGATATGGGAGGGGGACAGGGAAGTGCTGAGTAAAGAAGGGTGGGGTACCTGGCAAGGTCTCCACCCTTGGGCCTGTGCCCAAGGACCTAAGTAAGGACAGACACTCTGTTTTCCTGCCCAAATGTTGCATTTTCCAAGAAGACTCTGGCCCACCACGCCCCCATTCCCCATCCTGTGCCCATGAAAACCCCAAGACCTTAGCGGGCACACACACAAGTGGCTGGACATCGAGAGGAACACACTGGCAGAAGAACACTCCAGCAGATGCCGGCGGGCCATTGATAGCAAAACACGCGAACACTCATGGGAATTCAGTCAGTGGAGAATCCGGCTGCTGGGCAGCCCGACTCCAGGGGAAGACCACTTTCCCCTTCCATCCCCCTTCGAGCCTCCCCATCCACCTTGCTGAGAGCTACCTCCAGTAAATAAAACCTTGCACTCATTCTACTAGCCCACGTGCGGTCCGATTTTTCCAATACACTAAGGCAAGAACCCCGGATACAGAAAGCCCTCTGTCCTTGTGATAAGGTAGAGGGTCTAACTGAGCTGATGAACACAGGCCGCCTGCAGATGGCAAAACTGAACGAGCATAATGTAACACAGCCCACTAGGACTTCAGAAGCTACAAACACTCAAACCCTAGACACTGCTGTGGGGTTGGAGCACCATGACCTGCCCCTCTGCATGCTCCTCCGAGGTATTTGAGCAGGCGGCGCACTGAAGAAGCAAGCCACACAACCATCGCACGCCTTAGGAGGGGGACAAAGGAACTTTTCCCGTTTCAATAATATTAATTATAATGACAATATAATTGCCTAAATCAAATAAATAGAGAATAATTATAGCTTGAGAAAATAGAAAATTCGTGTGATACGATTTTACTTAAGTGTAAAGGTACACTTAGAAACTTTGTTCCTGAACTTGAAATCTTATCTTTAATCTGAGAGGATATTCAGAGATATCTTAGAGGAAAAGGATATTCTGGAAGTGCAAGAAAAAAAGAAAAAAAAGTATAAGAAAAGCATATGAGGTAGGCCCCACACTTACCCCATCTTTCTTCCTAGAAAGAGTCTCTCAAATTTGACTCAGGTAGATGAAACCGAAGGACAATATGGTAGTCCAGCTGAGTAGACAAAGGTCAGAATTCAGGAGCAGTGATGCAGTTGGAACTTTTCAAGGAAACTGTGTGGGACTGGGGTTCACCAAAAATCCTTATCCAAGGTCTGCTTTCATTGTGCTCATGATGACACTTTAAAGGCCAAACAGAAAGCAGCTGCGACAGACCGAAAGGTTCACATGGGGCTGGGAGACTTTGGCATTCTGACCCATCTTAGTGGAGAGACTTCAATAATTTGAGACATCTGCTGAGACAAGAGAAAGGGCATATTTTAAGAACAAGGACCACATCGTGTTGTAAGAACTTCTCTAAACCCTTTAAGACAAAGCCTAAAGTGAAGCCTCAGAATGTTCAAGCAAAACTACCATACATTAACTGTTAGTTAGAACAAAACTAAACACTCTGTAAAGGAAGACAACATACCTCAAACCTGGATGTTAAAAATAGCAGTCAAGGAGTTTAAAGAAACTATTATAATTGGAACTTACAAGAACAGATGATCTTAAGAAGACAAATCATAAGACAAACATTTAAATGATAGTCAACTGCACAAATCTGCAAGTGAAGAATACAATATTTGAAATGAAATACATTTATTGGATGGGTTTATTAGGAGATTAGACCCTGCAGAAGAACAGATTAGTGAACATTAAGAATTTACTAATATAAACTATTCAAATAGAAACTCAGAGAAAAAAATTAAAAATAAAAATGGTAGCGTTTCAGTGAGTTATGGCAAAGTACCAGTGAACTATGAGGAAGTTCCTAGTAATGTAGTACATATGTATTTGGAATCTCAAAAAAAAAAAAAAAAAGAAAAGAAAAAGAAAGAGCTTAAAAGATCAAAATAGTGATTGAAAATTTCCCAAATTTGTTGAGAAACATTGACTTCAAGACCCATGCAGCTCAGTGAATGGGAAGCACGATGAATACCAAAAAAACCCCCCACACATTGCACGTTATAGTCAAACTGCTGAAAATCAAAGGAAAAACTCTTTAAAGCAAGAAGAAAATCATATAATACCCACAGAAAACAATGATACAAACAACAGCTAAATTATCATCAGAAAATAAAGGTATAAAAAGAATTGTATATTTAATATGCTAAGAAAGTAAACTGCCAACCAATAATTTTGTATCCCATAAAAATATTATTAAATAGATGTATGTGAAATACATATTCAGAAAAATGAAAACTGAGCACATGGTTCACCATATATATGCAGTACAAGAAATGCTAAAGAAAACTCTTCAGTCTGAAAATAAATTATACTATACGAAAATTCAGGTTTGTAGTTAGGAATAATTAGCATGGTAAATGACAAATTATAAACATGTTAGTAAATATGTGAATGATTTATTTCCAACAAAAAACTGTTTAAAGGTAATAAACTTTATCATTAGGTAGGACTTGTACTATGCATGGAAGTAAAATATGTATTAGAAACAACACAAAGGATAATTGGTTAATGAAAAAAATGTTATCAAGTTGAGAGTTTCTTATATTTGTGTAATGGAAATTATGAAGTGTAAAGTAATACAATATTAATTCTAAATAAATTATGAAAATGTAAGGAGGCCTATTTCTATCTTAGCTACAAACACTAAAAGTTATAAAGAGAAGTATAGCAAAATGTAGAGAAAATAGATCAAATATTAAAATATACTGGTGAACTCCAGAAAAGACTGAAAAGAGAAAATTGTTTTTAAAAAGCACATAAAACAAATTGAAAGCAAATAGAAAAATGGTGGATGTCAACACAAACATACCAACAATTACATTAAATAAAAATAGAGAACTTTTTTTTCTGATAAAATGAATCAATTATTACATTGAATTAAAAAAAAAAATGACAGCATACTGTCTATAAGGAACCCCAGTTAAGATAGATGGAAAGTCACAGGTAGGTTGAAAGTAAAAGGACAGAAAAATAAACAGTGAAATCTACAGTCAAAACTACTGTATATACAGCTTTTTCAAAAAATTGAACATGGAGTATTTATCAAGATAATTCATGACTTGTCTATAAAATATATCGCAATGCAAATAAAACAAAATCCAAATAAAAACAGAAAATGGTATATCAAAACAGTCATGCTGATAAAGCAGTGCTTGGTGGGGGGGAGGGGAAACAACACACAAATGTGCTTCTCAGGAGGCTGAGGCAGGGGGATCATTTGGGTCCAAGTTCTTGAGGGTGTAGTGAGCTATGATTGAGCCACTGCACTCCTGCTTTGGCAACAGAGTGAAATACTGTCCTTTCTCCCCCCCTGAAAAAAAAAATCAATTCAAGGTTTGGGACATAGCAAATTGTGCTTCATCAAGCTCTCTACTTAAATGGGATACACACTGAAGTTTGAAAACTCTTGGTTTTAAGCCATTTCAGTTACTTCTCGTCAGAGAGATACATGCCCAATGCTGCTCATTGCTGTCATGGACAGTGAGAGCAATATTGCTGCACTACCACTGCCTGAACAATACTTTTAAAAGTAGACAAATTAAAAGGCAGATTTCAATTCAATCAACTGTAAACTAGAATAGTTGCTGTTGAAGCAGTCCATCACATTTCAGACCTTTACCAGGGGCTTGGTAGTGTTCAGTAACTGAAGTGCAACAGACATTAGCTTCTTAAGGAACTCCTCCAATTAAAATAGGTAGGACATTAAAAATGCACCTTGAAAAGTACTTCAAGTCTGTGTCTTCATGGAGATGCTTTAATATATATTTTTAATTCAAAACACAAATCATTTGGTTAAAATATTAATTTATCTAACAGTGCCTTGCTGTTTTGAACATTTGACTCAACTGACTGGTTAATTCATTCTGTATTTTCAAAACAGTTGTACAGAAATATTTTGGGAAAATGTAGAAGTTACAATATGAAGAATGCCAACATTTCCTAATGACCTCATTAGAATTCTAAGCTCATTGAATTAATATTTTTTAGTTTTGGTCTCATGGATTTATGAAGTTTAATTCAAGCTATGAATTTCTAAAGTACAAATATCCATACTAATTAAAATTCAGTCACAACAGACAAGCTTAATTGGGACAAAAAAACTCCTGAGAAAATTACAGTAGATTATTTCAAGTCTGAGCATTTCAAGGATTTCTTTGTTATGCCAAGATCCAGTTATTAAGATTTCTCTTGTCCTTTCATGATCTCTTCACAATAAATTTTACTTTCTAGGCAGTTTCATAAATGAGTAACTGGCATACTACTTCCAGTTTTCAGAAGGACTTTGTAATGATGAGCAAAATTGCTGTGATTTACGTTCTGTCCTATAGATGATAAAACAGAAATAAAAGAAAGTATGGGATAATTATAAACACAGTGATAGAATCATCTTTTTATAAGAATATTAGAAGCAAAAGATCTTGGACAGATTTACTCTGCCAGTACAGATGCTCATTTAAATATTTCACAAAATTCAATATTAAATAAATTGACAGTAATATCTTTATTTCAAGTGTAATTTAGAAATCAGGAAATACTAAAGTCAAAATTATAGATTTTAAATTGTGTTTGCAAATTTCTAATCTTACTTTATATTGTCTGAAAATCCAAAATATGCTGCATATTTAAATGTCAGTGTCTTGGTCGGATGTCCAGGCTATAATAATAAATACACCAAAATGTCAAGTGACTCAAACACAATAAAAGATTACTCCTCAGTCACATAATACTCCAATGTAGCTTCATGATCAATAGGCAGTTCTCCTTCATATAGTGTGTCAGAAATCCAAGCCCTTTAAGTCATTTGGTTCTCTCATCCCCTAGGCCTGAGACCTTGTTATTATAGGACTCCAGCTAGAATACAGAGGCAGTTTGAGAAGAAAAACTCATGCCAAGCTTAGTCTCAAAATAGCACCCATTACTTCTTTCATGTACTACTCTTTAGAAAACAGTCATATGGTTATATCTAAAGCAAGGGAAGTTAGGAAGTGTAAAATAGTTGTGTGCTGAAGAGAAAATGCATTTTTGATTAACTGATAGCATTCTCTGCAGCAGTCAGTTTAACTTAATACTAATTCAATACTTCCCAAAAAGTTCACTTTATAGAGACAAGCTGAAGTGGAACTGTCATAGTTTAAATTGTATTCACAGCATAAGTATTGAGACATTCCAATAAAGAGATAAGACACAAAGAGCAATTTCACAAAAGCACACCCAAATCATAAACTTACAACACAGGGTTGTGTGTCTGTGTTTGTGTGCACTCTTATGTGATGTCTATGGAAGTTAGCTATGGTAGAATAAAGAAAAATGTTGGTTTTGTATGTGCATTTGAACATAATTCTCATTAAGATGTGGCTTTATCTGTTCCCACTGCTTCAATTATCACTCTTGAACAGGTATGAAACACGGGGTATTCAAAATAAGGTAAGTTACAGATTCAAACATTCTAAGTATGCGATCTTGGTAAAGCTGCTTACTAATTTTGAGCTTACTAATAACGTGAGTTTGGGGAAGTTTTTAAATCTCTTTGATCTAGCTTCTGATTTTTAAAAAGACAATTTTTCTACTTTGAACATTTTGAGGATCACATGAGATAATACATAACAACACTCTGACTCACAAAAAACAAACTGTAAATACTACCTATTTTTATGACTCCCGTATCTCCAGTTCTGATCTCTTTCCTGAACGCGTGGCCCATTTTTTTCAACTTCTTATTTTTTTATTTTATTTTGCAATTAGTTAAAAGCACTGCTTCCTACTTTTACTAAGATAAGTAGATTCCACTATTTAAAAAAAAAAAAAATCTGGGCCGGGCGCAGTGGCTCACGCCTGTAATCCCAGCACTTTGGGAGGCCAAGACGGGTGGATCACGAGGTCAGGAGATTGAGACCATCCTGGCCAACACAGTGAAACCCCGTCCCTACTAAAAAATACAAAAAAATTAGCCGGGCGAGGTGGCGGGCGCCTGTAGTCCCAGCTTCTCCGGAGGCTGAGGCAGGAGAATGGCGTGAACCCGAGAGGCGGAGCTTGCAGTGAGCTGAGATCTCGCCACCGCACTTTGGCCTGGGCGACTGAGCAAGACTCTGTCTCAAAACAAAACAAAAAATCTGTAGAATTACCTCCATCTCCATCATAAAGCCTCCACTACAGCCTGATTATATCTCGTGCATAATAAGCTAATCGCATAGTAGACAGTATGTATGTCCTCATTAGGCTGTTTCCACGTTTTTCTAAAAAGATTATTTTCTAAGTCTTCAAAGGCATCTTGAGGAATTCTCAAATCTTACTATGATTTTCAAGGCTCGTCACAAATTCACCTTATCAAAACTTTTGCAACATCATTTCCTGTCATTCTCTTTCCCTGATCCATAAATACTATCTTAAAGTCTAACTAAAGGTTCGCACACAGAAAAGCTATTATAATCATTAGTTTATACATCTGTCCATCCTGGAAACCAGTGGTTAATCTGAGACAATAAATTCATGATTTTTTAGTTAAGTTTGAGTTGTGTTGTTGTACCTTGTACTTTAAGAAATCTTACCAAAATTATATTATCCTATTTAATCCTCATAACAAATCTGTAAGTTAAGCAGACTGATTTTACACAGGAAGAATTTGAGATGTCATGGTTATATGAATTCCTTAAGGTAATTCATATAGTAGAGAGTAAAGGGTAAAACACAGATCTGAAACCAAGTGTGTCTCATTCCAGTAACTGCTTGGTTTACTGCTCATCATTCTCCATTTGTCCATTAAACAACTGCTACCAACTTATTTAATCTGTCAAATAACCATAAAAGATCATATATTGTGTTTGTTTTCAAGAAATAAAGAAGAGAGGAAGGAAGAAGGATAGGAGGGAAAGAATACATGTCTAGATACATATATAGATACCTTCATATGTATATACACTGACAACTTTTTATACTATGGAAATTTAAAATATTGGTGATAAAATAATAATATTACACTTCAACTCTGCAAATAAAGCTAGTTCAGGGTAATATTAAATGATTCTATGTTTGTCTGCCAGGCACTGAATATTAGGATTTGGCATGTGGTATTTCATATCAAAAGTATGGGATACTGGACAAATTATAGCTCTTACACCCAGTTCGGTTGTTTTTCTTTTCTCTTTTCACTGGATACAGGTGAACATTTTAGTCAATTAATGCCTTCTTCTCTAATAGCTTTTGCTATCCCTTTTGGAAGATTTAGCCCTCATTTTCAATTACATTTAGAGAAATTTTATTTAGATCATCTCTAAAAACTCAAAGTCCATAAGTCAAAACCAAACTCACTGCACAAGCTGGTTTCTTCTCATGAGTTCTGGGATAATGTATAATTTTTTTTCCCAATAATTGGTATTCAATATTTCACATTAAAATTTAACTGCTCAGATCACATTATTTTACACATTCAATCAGTGTTCAACACCTGAAAATTCAGTTCCCTACATTCAAGCATGCCCGTATATTTCTCCACTCTGATTTGCATGTCAGTCACCAAACTATGAAGTACACAGATAAACACATTTAGCAGATTTTTCAGAAATTATACAGAAAAATTGAATATTACTGCTTTACCAATATTTATTATAATAATATTTTTAAATACATAAATGATAAGAAGAAAACCAAAAACAACTCTTTAAACTTAAGATAGATGATGTTATTTTCCTATATACTGCTGACCCTCCAAACATACATTTTTAATCATTCTTTTCCAATGATTCTCACAGCTCAGACATCAAATATTCTTCTCCAAACAACTACATGGACATTTTACAAGCACCTCAAACAAAGCATATTCATAACTAAACTCATTATCTTTACTCACCTTTGTATTTTCCTCACTATTCCTAATCTCAGTTAATGACATTGTCATTTATCACCTCTTCATTCCTAAGACATATAAGGCTATATACACATTGTAAATATTCCTGACATGTACTAAATAAACACAGAAATATAATATTAGTCTACATAGCTAGAGTTTTCCCCACTGATATAAAAATTGAACTAACTATAAATGTTATTGGAAAGAAAAATATTCACATTTGGAAACAGGAATTTATCCATGCAACAAGGCATAAAACCTTTGGAAACACAATTGTTATAAATGTGTAATAGCCTATTTGAATAATCTACTTATTTAGATCTTCATATTCTTATGTAATTGAATAGACACATGTGTGTGTCTGTGTGTGTGACAAATTTTACCAAAACATTTTGAAATTTCTAAAATGCCGATTTCAACCATTATTATGCTGCCTTCATAAAGCATGAAAAAAATACATCCTCAGAAGTTCTCAACATATAATCATATATTACATTGACCATCATGCCAATGACTATCTCTCATACCCTCTTATGTAATTTCAACATTTACTAGTGAATAATAAATATTTACATTATACCATATTTTAGAAAAAAAACTTTATAAGTTGAAAGTATTAGAGAAAACCCAGGAGTTACAGAAGAATTCCACTTTAATTAAGATAAAAATGCAATAACAAGATGTAGTAAATTCTTGTAATTTTATGTTGCCTCAACATCCATTTTGAATACAAGTTAACTTTCTCATACCAGAAGCAGGGCTCAGTCACCCTTGACAGTTTCCTGTTCTACCTCATACCCAAATGGCTCAAGCCAAGCCTGTGGCTAGAGGAAGTACTTAGAGGTCTCTCTTCTGCCTCGCGTACTGCGCTCCCTAATTTCCCACCAATTTCTTTAAAAAGGCTATTCAGGCATTTGCCCACCAATCTAAAGTGACACACTCTCGATTCCCTTATATATAGATTGTTAGTTACCATACACTTCTCTCTCTCTCTCTCTCTCATACACGCGCACACACACACACACACTCTCTCTCTCTGATTCTCCATTCCTGCCTCATGTGGCCAGGAGACAGAGGACTGCCCTCCTGACTCAGTAGGCCCTCTTTGCTCAGAACTGTAGATAAAAATATTTGAATTTGTTTCCTATTGTAGCGTGTTGAATTTGCACTTTCTATCTGAAGAACCAAGGGCTATCTCAGGCCAGGTTTTTCCTGCGATGCCAAGGAGAACACAAATCCAGGCTCCCAGTGTCAGAGCAATGGTCAAGCAGGCCTAAACTGGACATGGGTCAGACAAGAGCCACAGGGAAATCTGCCAGCATAAACAAGTTTCCCATGTGAGGGACCCCCTGAGGCGGGGTGGTAAAAGAAGTATCCATTAAGGGTACATTGTTAAACACCCATGCCCAGCTCTCCTTTATTTCTTGTTAGGGCAAAATTGCTAGCTACTCTGATACTAGAACCCTGATTTAGGAGGAAACTCCCAAAACACAATATATAGAAATAAAATGCCTGTTTTATTCTCTAGATTAATATCAATTAATATCATTTAATATAATCTTTTATGAAATAGAGCAATGATTAGTAATATTTAGATTTTATATTAAACTTAAAAACCTCATGTAAAATAAAGCATCAGTATTCAGAATGGAAGGTCTGCATGAGTAAGTCACTGTAAAAATATCATTAGTATGTAATGATCATGCTGATATTCTGTTTTTCTCTCCAAATCTATTATCCTTTTGCCTACAGCACAAGGAAATTGATATTTATAGATTGATTTGCAGGGTGGCCTTTCCTCCTATTTCCCTGTTAGACTTCACCAATAAAAGGCACCACAAAAGACGAGACATTGGACTAGAAAAAAGGTTAAGGGATTTATTTCTTTCCCTCCCTTCTTGCCGGTCCAAGACTGTCAGTGGCTGTATTTCACTGTTAACAGCACAGCTATGGTTAAGTGATTCTCAGCTACAGACACAACTTGCTCTGGATCCTAGCCACTGCTCCACACCGTTGCACCTTTAGCAATGATAAATTTAGAGATGATAAAGTGCTTCACCATCTTTTCTTGATTTCCCTTTATTGTGCTCACACATCTTAAAACAGAATCTTAAATTTTATTAAACTCCCCTTAATTCCCCCCTCTTGGTAAAGCATCTCTTTTATGCATAGAGTTTATTTATTTAGAATTGGTTCTAGGAGTGGCCCCAGAAAATGATCCATTAAAATAGGATTCTGGCAATGGCTTGATGATAGGTTTGAAGAGGGAAACCGACTGTAATCATAAAGCTGATGAGGAAAATTTCTGGGTTCCCCGTATCAAAAACATACTTTATAAAAATGTGTACACGTAACAAAAGAGGATGTAGAGGGAAAGAAGATAGACTATGCTGGGTATTACTCATTTGATCCTCAAAAATATCTGGCAAATTTATAACAGTTATCTATCGTTACATAACCAATCACCCCAAAATTTAGAGGCTTAAGGCAACTTACATTTATTCTTTTTTACAATACTATGGCTCAAGAGCACAGTTTTATTTACCTGAGTTAGGCAAGAATGTTCTTTCCTTGATTTGTCTATGTAATTAGGGTCAAGTGGCAGATTAGCTGTGTTGACTGGTCTAGGATTGGCTGAGTGTGGCTGGTCTAGGATGTCCTTAGCTGAGATTACTCATCTCTTACCTATGTGGTCTCTCATTCTCCAGCATGAGGTTAGTTTGGGTTTGTAATGATGCCGTTGGTAAGATTCTAAGAAAGATAAAGCAGAAGCAGCAAGGTTTTTTGACACTTGAGTTTTAAAGTGGCACAACATAATTTCCACCATATTATATTAGTCAAAGCAAAGTATATACGAACACAGGTTCAAGAACTGGAGTAAGAGATGCCACTTCTTGAAGGGAGAAGCTGCAAAGTTACATTGTGATGATAAGGGACACATGGATTGGTGAGGATTTGAGGATATTTTTGGCACTCAATCTACTTCAAAATTTCACCACTCTGTTCTGTCTGAGGAGCTCATTCTTATATATTACAGCAAATAATTCTCATCTTTCATCTTCTTATTGGGTTTGACAACTGAGAGACACCAGTAGCACATTAGAGACTATCAAAGCATGTCAGACCACAAGTTATTTATGGCTGAATTTCTCTCTCTAAGCTAAACGTTCTCACCTAGTGAACTTTAAGATACACTTTTATTCATGATTCCATATTACTCTTCATTAATTAAAATACAACATTTTTTTAAAGTTAATGCATAGTAATTAAATTTTCAGATATTTTAATTTACTATTCAGTGACAAAATATCTATAACTTTGGAATAACATTCAGAATTGCTCTCGATGACACATTATCATTAAAATTGGACATTAAAATATCTTCAAAATATTTTAATTGAAAGTATATCCTTGTGAGGATATTTTTAACTGAAAAATTACTATTGTGGTTTCAAAATGCGCCTATATTTATTTCCATATTGTAAGAAAATTATCTTCAAATTAAATCAATTTTTAAAATAACATACTTTGAGCATTGATTTTATCTAATTATAATATGTGAATTTTTTTTACATTATTATATTTGACTTTCCATATTTCCCTGGGGTAAGAAACATATCAAAATAATTGTTAATGCTTGAATCTTCATTTTACAAACTATGTTTAATGAGCATTTTATATTGTGGATATTATAGAATATATTTATTTCAACTATATTGTTATAGATTGCCAGATAAGAAAAGGGTTATATTTATTTCAATGTTTATCTAAAAAAATTATAGTACATACATTTCACAAAGTTTATATCAACATTTATTTGGAAAAAATATAAAGATTGAATTCATGAATATTTCTCAAATTTGCTTTATCCATCTCCAACTCTATATCTGTATCTATATCGATATATTTATATAATCTCATCATTTTCATTATAGGCACCAGTGTATCTGTGTGTCTTCATTGAGCCAATTGCAAGCTACTATCACTTTAATTGTACTGTTAAATATTTCCACATACATCTTCTAAGAGTCAAAGCTATTCATTTACATAATTTCAGTAGTAGTATCACAATTAAGTAGAATAACTGCACCTTTATGCCATCTAATGTTCAACCAATATTTAAATTTCTTTTCACAGCCCTCAACATCTCTTTTATTGATTTTTTAAACCATATTCAATCAAGTCTCAGACAGTACCTTTATTTGTTATATTTTTCAGTTTCTATCTAGAAAAATCCCCCAACTGGTTTTTATAGTTTTGTTTTTAAATTCTTGTTTTTATGGTGTACACTTCTGATAGAATCTAGTCAGTTGTCTGGTCGATGGTCCACACATTCTGGATTTGTCTCAGTGTTGTCTCATGGCGTATAACTTGTTCCACTACTCCATGTGTTTTGTCTGGGCTTATGTCTAAAAGTTTGATTTTTTTTAAGTGAAACAGGATCGGTAAGAATAATGTATAGGCAATGGTACATCCATTATGTGGCATCACATCAGCTGTACATAATGTCAATTTGTCCCAATGTTAGTTTTCCTAAGTTTGACCATTTGGTTAAAATAGTACCTACCAGATTTATCCACCTTAAAGACACATCTTTTTCCTTTCCTGAATAGTAGAGGAGTCTGTCTGCTGATATTTTGACAACATAAAACTATTATGTTTCCGAAAGTACTTTGAAACAATCATTATTTTTCCATTAAATTACTACGCTTATGGTGGAAAAATGCTTTTAAAAAATTTTAAGATGGCATCTCATGTATTAGCCTATATTCTTCTGAAAAGAAAATATTTTCTTACCACTGTCTTTTATTCACTTAGTTTATTGAGAGTCAGTATTTAATAAGTAAACTCAATTAATATGATTTTGGTGTTCAAATGATCAGCTTTGATTCAAAGCTTAATCAATAATTAAATATAATAAACGACTCTCATCAATTCTAAAGATTCTTCTATTGTCTTTCATTGGATGAAGCTCATCATCTGATACATTTCAAAGGAAGGGATCATAATTAAGTTTTTCTTTTGTTTTTGAATGTTTATTGCTATTTTAAGTGCTCGGTTTAATCTTTCAAGTTTCTTGAAAACAATGCTCCTCTGTTGCTTTCTTTGTATATTTTTGTTACTCTCTGGGGAATACTATTCCGTTATATTTTATTTTTATTTTACTTCATCCAAAATAAATGGATTATTTTGGAAATAAATAGGAAGGATAATTTTGCATTAATTTGGGGCTGCTGTTAAAGGCATGGTTATAAACTTTTTTATATTGTATTTTGTAACTCCCTTTTCTTATTGCCTAGACTATGGTATGAAGGGTTTCTTCTGTGTATAATTAAACCATAATAGCTTTCCTAAGATAAGATTTTTGTTGTTTTCTTTAGATTGACCATTCAAGTTATTTTTTTTACTGGCACAAGATCAGCTTTTCAATATATAAATTCTGATATCCTTATTAAACCAGAATCTTTATTCTTCTGATTTTGAACATTAGTTATTTTTTCCTTTTTAAATATTTTTGCCCTTCAGATTCTATAATTCATGTATGTGTGTGTGTATATATATGTGTGTGTGTGTGGTGTGTGTGTCCATATATATCTACTTGTGTATTGATACCCATATGTTTTAAACATTGACCACAGAGATATATACATACACATACAGATAAATACAGGTTGATCTATTTTATCTATGCTTATTTCTCCTTGCTCTTCCTAAAAATTATTGTCCTTGGCCAGCTGCGACAGCTGCGGTGGCTCACACCTGTAACCCCAGCACTTTGGGAGGCTGAGGCAGGTGGATCACTTGAGGTCAGGAGTTTGAGACCAGCCTGGCCAGCATGATGAAACCCCGTCTCTACTAAAAATACAAAAAAAATTAGCTGGGCAAGGTGGAGGGCACCTGTAATCCCAGCTACTTAGGAGGCTAAGGCAGGAGAATCACTTGAACTTGGAAGGTGGAGGTTGCGGTGAGCTGAGATCACACCACTGCACTCCAGCCTGGATAACAAGAGAGAAACTCCGTCTCAAAAAAAAAAAAATTTTTTTAACCCTTTATGCTTATTCCTTTATTTTCAGTTTGCATTTGTCCTTCCACTGGCATCTTGTAATAATTAATCATGAGATGATGATGTCTTGTACTTCAATAGTTTCTCTGTTCAATTTCTTCTATCTCAAGTCTTTCTTTTGCATGTATATTGTAATTATGAGTTTATGCCTGTATCCAATTTGCTGCATTTCTTTTGTATCTCTAATTTATTTTAAAATTTTATTTAACTAGGGTGAAAAATTAGTGTACAGTTAACCTTTGCCATTTTTTCCATATCAGAGACCATTTATATTTTTAAACATAACATTTTTGATTGGCAATTTTTAGTCTTATGGTAGATTGGTATGGCTATAAATGATGTTCTCTTGTTAATAATAAACTTTCTAGAAATGTTCTGAATCAACAGGAGACAAATTGGGGTGGAACGGGAAATGAGCCTAGATAACATCTTCATTTTATTTGTTTATTGTTTATTATTCTGAAGGTACAGTGAAGTTCACGTCTTTAATAAATGATACCTTCATGGTGGGGAGAGGTCAGTGTGCTTTCTGCTTCTGACTCTATGATATTTTTTTGTTTCCATGGCTTTATGAACTACAATGGCATGCTTATTTCTCTTTGTTCACCACCACCAAACTTCCTTCCTGTTCTTAAGTACTTCCCATGCATCCTCTTTTAAAATTTTCCTTTTTTAATGCGCCAGATCTGACCCATTGTCAGCATTCCTTACCAAGAACAGGAAACTCTCTCTGGGGCAGTTTTATTTATGTTTCATCACTGTTTTGGTCCCTCTACACACTTTTATTTTAAAATATTATTTTTTTAAATTTAGAAACGCGGTCTCACTCTGTCACCCAGGCTATCCGAACTAAAGCTCAATGGAGCTTCAAACTCCTGCCCGCAGGGGATACTCCTACCTCAGCCTCAGCCTCCCAAGTAGCTGAGATTACAGACACACACCACCACACCTGGAAAAGTAAAAAGTCCTCCCTTTTTGCAATCTTCTTGCAATCTATTACTCATCAAAATGGCTCCACATCTGTGTCTGCTATTTTCAAATGTTGGTTTCCCAAGATAAAAGTAAATTCAGTTTTAAATTATTCTGTTTCCTGTTCATGCAGTCGGATGGGGGAAGCAGTTCAGAAATAAGGCTATCACTATTATCTTATGTATACTAAGAAGTTTCAAGCCAATGATTCTTAAATATTTGAAAGTCGATGGAATTAAAATATATGACCATGACCACATATTTTTAATCTACTGATCCATGTAATAAAAAACACCATAATTAAGACAATGGAGCAATAAAAATAGGAAAACTTGTCCTGAGAATAAAGACAATAGCTTAAATTTTTAAAAATAAAGTCTGAATAGCCATTCAGGCCAGCAAAGATATCAAGTGAGGTTAATTAGCAGATTATAGTAAATCTGACCCAATGAGAAAAAAGCAATGGCTCATTTTTATGACTTATTTATTTACTCAGTACCACAAGGAAATGACTATTTTGTCCTTCAAAGATATATTTTTAAGAGTCAGATAAAATACAGCACAGGTTGTCATGTATTGATTTTCAATTATGGTAACCCATAAATTTTGTAACCGGGAAGTTTGCAGTTTTATCATGTATTATACACTTGCCTTCTGAATTTTCTGCTATATATGTAAGAGGTGCTGTAATGATTACCCTTCTTTCTTTTCTCTCCTATCCTTCCCCTGTTTCTCCTCCAAATTCTTTTTTTCTTATCAAATATGTATTTCTTCAGTTGAAAACAAAAATAAATGAATTATTTTGGAAATGGGAAAGATAATTTGGCATCACTATGAAGCTACTATTAGAGGAATGCTTATAACCTTTTTGATACACTCATTCTGTCTTTAAGGAAAAAAGTGAATTCTGTAAATGTAAAGAAAATTAGAAAATATAAATATTGAACACTGCTGCTGTCTAGATACACTGGTTATGTGCTTATTCATGCTTTAGGGTCTTATTACAAAACATGATTTCAGGAATTTTGCTCTTTAGGAGTTTTATACTGAAAGATTCAGTGAAATTGGTAGTAATATAGCATCTCTCTTTCCATGTTTGACTAAAAATTTAAAAACACTGAGGCAACCTATGGGATTATTAGTTGAAGTTCTTCTTTTCTTATACATCACACAATAGTCTGAAATTAATTTTACCAATTTCCAGGCACATGCTTATAATACAGGAGTTAAAAAGAAATTATTTAGGTAGATAATGAGGGTACAGGAGACCTTGGTAAGGCTTTTTCTTTTAAGAAAAAGCAGTCCCCAAACCATTTCTTTTCTAACAAAAAGCATCCTGAGGAGTAGAGCTGCAAGCATAGATAAGCAGGCTGGAAGCTTGCATAGACAAATGCTGGCAGCTGTACTCAAAGTCAGGCCCACCCAGTATGGTGATTCCCCCTCCCTTTTCTTTGTCACCACATGTGCAGGTGTCATAGTGCCGGCCAGGTAGAGGTCACATTTGCATAATAAAAGGGAGGGCCAGTTTCTACAAGGGGTATGTAAATGACACACTTGGTCAAACCAATCCCCTGGGACCTATGTAAATAAGACACCACCTCCTCAAGCCTCCTCAGATTACCTACTGCTTCCCACCACAAGGGTTTTTGTTTGTTTGTTTGTATTTGGAGCCCTCCTCCCTTTTTATGGAGGAGCTGTATTCTTTCCTGCCTACTAAACTTTCTGCTCCTTAACCCGCCCCATGTGTGTCCGTGTTGTTAAACTTCTTGGCGTAACACAACGAACCTCAGGTATCTCCTCAGACAATGAAGGTGCTTCACTTATATTTCACAACAAAGGACTTTGTAAAGTCTTAATAGGAGAGATGTATTTGCTTATATCATTGTTTTGCAGATTGTATTTAATGAACATCGATCAAGAGAAAATCACTGGGCCAGGGAACAAGAGTGTGAGGATGTGTTGGCAAGAGTGATGATAGGAATATGACTAGGATGCAAGAAGAAATGTGTTTTCCACTTATCAGGGAAAATACAAGACAATAAAGCATAAAACATAATGCAGGCTAACTGGGGTGGGCAGTTTGCCAATGTGTGGGTAGATTGAATGATTTCTACATTAAGATTCCATTAGTTTTATGGAAAATTATTATTTTTAAAATGCTATTCTAAGTGGTAAGCATGATTAGACTATTAATTATAGTGGCATTAAAATTTCCATTATGCTAAAAATATATTAATGAAAACCCTAATCCTGTGAAACTTTCTTTTGTTTGACTAGGAAAAACATACACACACACACACACACACACACACACACACACACACACACACACAGTCAAAGGGGAATGACTTAAAAACAAGGCAGGATAGGAGTTTCCAGCACTCACTCCCATGGAGAAACATTAATTTAAACAACTATTCATGCATGAAAATACCATCACAAGAGCTAAAGCCAGGTGAGAAATTATAGTACCTAAATACAGCACCGAAATTAAAAAATATATTTGAAGAAGGTAGGAAGGACAGCTTCATGTTACCTGTGCCATACTTCTCCCAAGATTATCCAGTGAAACACAAACAAAAATACTCTCCATGTGAAACGAAAGTGAAGTGAGAATCAATCTTTGCCACAGACCACAGCACCAGGCCAGCCCCAACAGTGCCAGGCACTTAGTCCATCCCCACATACTTTGTCACTAGGCCATTTAGAGAACAAGGCTGGCACTTATGTACCCAAGGTCAATGCCTGCTTCAGCACAAGGTTGCTCTCCCTTAGACTTAGACCTTTCAGACCAACCATTGTGATCTCAAGCTGCAGGCCCACCTCCCTGGAACCAGTCACCAGGCCCAACCCAGTGGACCCCAGAAACAGGGCAGCAAAACTGGGCCCAGGACCCAGACCTGAGATGTGTCCCTCTGGACTGAGCTATCAAGCCTATTCATGCAGGTCCAACCTATAGGCCTACTCCTATTGACCTAGCCCCATGCTCACCCACCATAAGCTTAGGCACCAGTGTTGCCTGTCTGCTCACCCAGGTACCAAGCCATCATATCCATGGACTCCAGCAGCAAGTCTGGCTCAAGGCCTTACAAGGTGGCACACCCAGATTCACTGGATAAGCCAACTGGTAAAGGGCTTCCCCTGATCAAGCCAGCCTATAAAGATTGGAAGAAGTGCCTACTTGTTAAAACACACAGATGTCAATGTAGAGCATGAGGATCATGAATAATCAAGAAAAAAATGACACTGCCAAACAAACAAAACAAATAGAAAACAATAACTCACTCTAAAGAAATGGAGACCTGGCCAGGTGCAGTGGCTCACACCTGTAATCCGAGCACTTTGGGAGGCTGAGGTGGGCGGAGGTCAGGAGATCGAGACCATCCTGGCTAACACGGTGAAACCCCGCCTCTACTAAAAATACAAAAATTAGACAGGCGTGGTGACGGGCACCTGTAGTTCCAGCTACTGCGGAGATTGAGACAGGAGAATGGCGTGAACCCCGGAGGTGAAGCTTGCAGTGAGCCGAGATCCCACCACTGCACCCCAGCCTGGGCAACAGAGCGAGACTCCGTCTCTAAAAAAATAAATAAATAAAAAATAAAAAACGAAATGGAGACCTATGAACTCCCTGCAAAGGATTCAAAATAAGTGTATTTTAAAAGTTTAGCAAGCTACAAGTGAAATCAGGAAAATAATTCATGAACCAAATGAGAAGTTCAACGAAGTATAATAAGCATACAAAAAAAGAAATTCTGTTGTTGAAGAATGCAATGACTAAACTGAAAAAGTCAACAGAGAAGTTCAACAGCAGATTCAATAAAAGAAAAGAAAAAACCGACAAGTTTTAAGATAGTTCATTTGAAATTATCTATTCATGGGGACAAAATGGAAAACAGAATGAAAAAGAGTGAAGAAGTCTGATGAGACTTAGGAGACACCATGGAGAGAAATGATGTACACTCAATGGGAGTCACAGGAGGAGCAAAGAAAGAGACAGTGAAGGAAAGATAATTTTAACAAATACTGTCAGAAAACTTTTTAAATTTGAAAAAATTCACTGGTGAATTCCATCAAAATTTTAAAAATTATTAATGTCAATCCTTCTCAATTTCTTTCAAAAGATGTGAGATAGGGGAACATTTCCAAACTCACTCTGCCAGGCCAGCATTATCCTGATTCCAAAGCTAGACAAGAAGAGTACAAGAAAAAAACTTTACGGGCCAATATCCCTGATAAATATGGATTTAAAAGTCCTCAAAAAAAAATAAAATTCAATAGAACCTTGAAGAGGTCACTCAACATGATCAAGGACAATTCATTACAGGGATGCGAGGATGGTTCAATTGTAAGCAAATCAACAAATGGGATACACCACATTAACAGAATAAATAATAAAAATAATATCAGCTTATCAGTACATACAGAAAAAACATATGACAAAATTCAACACCGGTTTATTACAAAAATTCTTATTAAGTTAGGTGTAGAAAGAATGCATTTTAACATAATAAATGCTATGTATGACAAGCCCACAGATAACATCATAGATCAGTATCAAGAGAAGGATATCCACTGTAACCAAGTGTCTAGTACTTGAAGTCCTAGCTAAAGCAATTAGGCAAACCTGAATACGAATGGAAGCATTAAATTGTCTCTGTTTGCAAATGACATGATCTTATATACAGAAAACACTACTTATGCCACAAAAAAACTTAGAACTAATAAATTCAGAAAAGTTTCATGGCACTAAAGTAATATACCAAAATCTGTTTTGCATCTATACACTAGTAACAAACTATGTGAAACATTTTTAAAATATTGTTTATAATAGCATAAAAATACTTAGGAATGGATTTAATCAAGGAGGTGGAAGAGCTATACACTGAAAAATATAAAACACTTAGGAAAGACATGAAAAAGATCCAAATAATTGGAAAAATATCCTGTCTTCAGTGATTAGAAGAATTAATATTGTTAAAATGTTCATACCATCCAAAGCAATCTACAGATTCAGTACAATCCTTATCAAAATTCCAATGTCATTTTTCAGAGAAATAGAAATAAACAATTCTAAAATTTATATGAAAACACAAAAGACACAAAATAGCAAAAACAACCTTGAGCAAGGAGAGCAAAAATGGAAGCTTCACATTATTCAATTAGAAAATATACTCCAAAGCTGTAGAAATCAAAATATTACAGTACTAGCATAAAAGCAGACCTATAGACCAATGGAATAAAATAGCCCAGAAGTAAATCTTTGCATTTACAGTGAATTGATCTTCAACAAAGATAGTAAGAACAGGCGTAAAGAAAGGCAAGTCTCTTCAATAAATGACATTGAAAACTGGATTTAAAAAAGGATGAATTCATGTCCTTTGTAGGGACATGGATGAAGCTGGAAACGATCATTCTCAGCAAACTATCGCAAGGACAGAAAACCAAACACCGCATGTTCTCACTCATAGGTGGGAGTTGAACAATGAGAATGCTTGGACACAGGAAGGGGAACATTACACACTGGGGCCTGTCGTGGGGTGGGGAGATGGGGGAGGGTTAGCATTAGGAGATATACCTAATGTAAATGACGAGTTAATGGGTGCAGCACACCAACATGGCACATGTATACATATGTAACAAATTTGCACGTTGTGCACATGTACCCTAGAACATAAGTATAACAAAATATATATATACACATAGGTATATAAAATATGTATATGTACATATATATATAAAGGAAAACTGGATATCCACTTACAGAAAAATGAAATTAGAACCTTATCTCACACCATATACAGTAATCAACTCAAAATTGATTGAAGCCTTAAACGTAAGACCAGAAACTGTAAAATAACTGGAAGAAAACATAAGGGAAAATTTTTTGTCATTGGTCTGGGCAATGATATTTTGGATACAACTCCAAAATACAGGTAACAAAGATAAAAACAGACAAGATTGCAGCAAACTAAAAAGCTTCTACACAATAAAGAAAACAAAGTGATAAAACAACCTATGGAATAGAAGAAAGTATTTGCAAACCATACTCTCATAAGGGGTTAATAGCCAAAATATACAAGGAACTCATACTACTCAATAGCAAAACATGAATAACCTGATTAAGAAATGCAAAAAGGACCTAAATAGATATTACTCAGACATACAACTGGCCAACAATTATATGAAAATATGTTCAACATCAGTAATAATCAGAGAAATGCATATCAAAACCACAATGAAATATCAGCTCATATCTGTTAGAATAACTATTATCAAAAGACAAAAGATAACAAGTGTTGGTAAAGAGGTGAGCAAAAAGGCAAGCCTTGTATACTGTTGGTGATAATGTAAATTAGTACAGCCCTTATGGAAAACAGTATTGAGGCTCCCCAATAAATTAAAATAGAACTACCACATGATACAGCAATCCCTCTTCTGGGTATATGTCCAAAAGAAGTGAAATCAATTTCATGAAGAAATATCTGCACTCCCATGTTCATTGCAGTATTAGTCACAATAGTCAAGATGTGGAATCAACCTAAGTGTTCATCACAGGATGAATGAAAAAAGAAAATATGATATACATGAATATCTTTTAATCTTTAAAAATAAAGAATATTATCAACAACAAAAAGCTTATTAACACTGAACTACTTTTTATATTGCTAATTGGTCTCCTCCTATACAATCTCAAGGGAGGCTTGTTTTCTTGTTCTTTCCTTTTTCCTTTCTTCCTCCCTCCAATCTCTCCATTCCTCCTTTGTTTCCTTACTTTGTTTTCTTTCTTTCTTTGTGTCTTTCACAATCAAGATATTTAGTTGCACTTCTTTTCCTGTTATTAATTTTATTTTTGTTATCACCCACATTTTTCATGAAGTCTTGGCTTTTGTTAAAAGGCAGGTTTCCAGTTGTGTATCTTGAACAGTTTTAATGTCTTGCTTTCTGAATCATGACTGGTTTTTCATACACAGTGCTATATGTTCTTGATATAGCTGAGGGTTCAACACTAGCTTATTACTGTGGAATCATGCTACCTCCTCCTCTTTGAACCCTGTCATTATTTATATTTAATTCTCAAAGTAATTATTCTTAAGTTTATTATATTTCCTATTAGAAGTTTAGCTTGACGAAATTTTTTTTTAGATTTTTAAAATCTGTCATTCTATAGAAAGGGAAATACAAAAGTTAACATTTATTTACAACTTCTGTATTGCTAGACATTCTAGGAAAATATGCATGATTTTTGTGTTATGAAAAAGTAATATTTTCTAAGTACTAACGTATAGAATAAAATTCAAATTTCCTAATGTATCTATAAGACTTTTCAAAATATGTTCCCTGACCCAGTCTTACCTCCCACACTTCAAACTGTCTCATTTTCATTTCATCTTAAGTGTTACCAATATTGGACTATAATTTAAAAATAAAATCATGCTGTGGTCAAAGTGCGGTCAGAATATAGCTTAAATATCAATCCTTTATTATATCTTTTATGAACTGCTCCATACACACAGCATAATCTGAGTTCTCTGAGGAAATTTTTGTTTTGCATGTATTCAATTATTTGTGATTGAACACAACAACTCATTATAATATGCACCTCCAAATTATTAAAATATAGTCTTTCTATAAATATATGTGTGTGTATATATATATACACACACACACACAACTCTGTATATCTTTATATCTTTGTCTATTTAATAAGTTAGATTTATAGAAGATATCAAATACCAAACCAAAAGATTCAGGATAAATCCTTTGAACAGTAATGAAAGATAATTGTTAGTGTAATCAAATTTTACACTTAACTTGGAAATTTACTGAAGTCACGCATAAGGGAGACTATGATAAATGGCAAAATACTTGCTGTCTTCTCATTGTTAATTCTCTAAGACTTTTCATGAGAAAAATAGGAATAATACCAAATACTTACAAGAATACATTACATGAACCTTTTTCTTAGGGTCATTGCATCTGATAATAAATAATACTTTCAGCAATGAAGGCTTACACCTGTAATCCCAGCACTTTGGGAGGCCGAGGGGGATGGATCACGAGGTCAAGAGATCGAGACCATGTTGGCCAATGTGGTGAAATCCCGTGTCTATTAAAATACAAAAACTTAGCCGAGCATGGTGGTGTGTGCCTGTAGTCCCAGCTACTTGGGAGGCTGAGGCAGGAGGATCGCTTGAACCCGGGAAGCTGAGGTTGCAGTGAGCAGATACCACGCCACTACACTCCAGCCTGGCAACAGAGCAAAATTCCATCTCAAAAACAAACAAACGAAAAAATAAACTTCCTATATTAAGCCATGATAGGTTTGAACTGGTTTTGTAAACAAGTTTTAAACTTTCTCTATTAAAAGTGTAAGCCCTTCATAACAAAACTTAAAATACAAAGAAAGCTTAAATCCTGTAACAATGAATTTTTAGCATGTTGTTTGACTACCAAATCTAATTTTGAAAATGGATCTTTTGGCAGTAGCTTGAAAGCTCATGCCCCTAGCAAATGAGACCTCCATAGTTTCTAGTCCAAACTTGAAAATGAAAAATATTTTTTTCTATTTTTTTGAATTAAAATAATTTATACTATTTCACTCACTTCAGATAGCCAACCATATGATAAAATTTGACAGCAGAGGTAATTTAAAGTGGGGACAAATGTCATTACATCAAGTGTTTTTAAATTTGTACAGATGCCTATAATACATAATTTATCTTCAGAGTTCTACACCATAACTCATGGAAAATATTTTTAATAAAAAAGAATATATTATCAGTTAATAATTTCTTAGTCATACAAGAATATTTTGACTCTTGATATTATATATAATCTGTGTATATATATGTGTATATATATAATATATAATATCTGTGTGTATATATAAATGTGTGTATGTGTATATAAATAGCTTTTTTTATTTTAAAAAGGAATACATAATTGAATGAATTAGACTATCCCACCGGGTTTTTTTGTTACTATCTCTGTAATTTTTTCTTCATCCATCACATGCACCTCATAAATGTATACACTGATTTGGTACCCATAATAATTAAAAATTAAAAAAGATATTTGTAACTTTAAGCATCAACCTGAAAAATACATTCAGATATTTAATTGCTAAGAGAAGCTCTGTCTAGGAAGTGATTTTGTTACCTTATATTAACTTATTTTGCCTAAAGTAACAATGCATTTGTGAACTCTCTTAAGTGTTATGCACAGTATGAAAATCAAATTTTTCCATGGAGGATTTCATGTATTCTATTATTCTCATTGTATTGACTTCTCTTATGTATTGGTGACATGGTTTGGCTGTGTCCCTGCCCAAATCTCATTTTGCATTATACCCCCCATAATTCTCACATGTTTTAGGAGGGACCTGGTGGGAGATAATTGAATCATGGGGGTGGTTTCACTCATACTGTTCTCCTAGTAGTGAATAAGTCTCATGAGACCTGATGGTTTTATAAAGGCAAACCCTTTTAATCGGCTCTCATTCTCTTTTTGCTTGTCGCCATGTAAGACGTGTTTCCACCATGATTGTGAGGCTTCCCCAGCCACGTGGAACGGTGAGTCCATTAAGCTTCTCTTTCTTTATAAATTACCCAGTCTTGAGTACGTCTTTATCAACAGCATGAAAACAGACTAATAGAATTGGTTTTGTTGTTCTTCTTGAGTTTCTTTTCTAACTTTTGTTGACTGGTCATTCTTCTTTGCTAACTTCAGGCTGAAGGAATTTTTTCTTCCAACTTGATCAAATTTCAAAATCTCAAGGAAACTACAAGTTATTCTTACTTCTCATTGCATAAGACTTCAAGTCAATTTTAGGAGAACCAAAAAAATAAATAGAACACTTTTTACTTAGCCACTTTACTTAAACAAATATATGGTACCTCTTGCTAAAACATCTGTGTCTATCTAGCCTTGTTTTTTCTTATTGTAGTAATTTCAAAACCTACAGTGCATTCTTTCTCATTCCAACCAAAATGTTGCTAGTCATGATTGTGAAATGATGACAGAGATGCAAATGAACGATAAATAAATAACAAACATGTAATTCTTATACTGCAACATGAAAGCTTTGAATACACAGAGTCTCCCTGGTGCTGATATTAGGAAATAACAGATGTGTTGAGAGCATAAAGCCTTCTGGTGTGTAGGAATAGTCAATGAGAAGAAATTGAATAAGGATAAAAACAAAGTTTCCTCAGTGAATTTTTTTAAGTGAAGTAGCCTTTGTTTTACTTTTTATTTCAATCATTTCCAGCATATTTTCATATGTAAACAGAATTTATCATTTTATATGCCTCCATTGGAATAAATATAGGCAATTTAATCAGTGCTTTCACACACCTGCCAATATCTTTATTTTGGGGATGGTTAAAACTATGTATGTACATTGGTACATACTTTATTATCTACCAACGTTGTTTTTTTTTTTTTTTAACTAAAAATATCTTGAATAATTCAACTTCTATAGAATAAAAAATAATTTGCCTCATGATTTAAGATAACCATCATTGAGCCTTGGTAAGTCAGTAAGACACTTAAAATAGCTTAGCCCCTTGCAATAATATAGGGTCAGTAATGATTCAACAACAACAACAACAAAAATAAATTCCTAATAGTGATATACTTTGAAATAAAAAGAGACTACAAAAAGTCTATTTTTTTTGAAATCATAGTTTCAAAGAGGGAGATAACTTTTGCTAGGGCCTAGTATTGAAGGTTATAGATGTAGCATTTCTCACTGAATTTTAAAAATGTATGACTTACACCTGAATACTATACATAATTATTATACTCAACATTTGTGGTATTTGAAAAAATAAATGACAATAATTTTGCAAAAGCCCACGTGATACTAACTGCATAAAAATATCCAAATATGTCAAGTCAGATAAGTTATTTTGGGCTTCATCCAAGAATTCATGAACATTTCATAAACTACTTCAAGAATTCTCACTGTGATCAAGATAAAAGTGTCTGATAAAGCTTATACATTGACTGATACATACACTTCAACGTATGAGTTAATTCATTTGCAATTGCCTAAAATAGTATTTTAGTCCATGAATTTAAAACTGTCGATTTTTAAGTGATTGCTGAATGGCAACTATAAGAAGATAAATAATTGTCCTTGGTTAAATAACTGCAAGCCCTTAAATGAACAGCTAGGCTATTGTCTTCCTGTTTTACAAAGTTGCTGCATGCAAATTAGACTAATATTAATTATAGGTTTATTCCTATATCATTTTAAAATAAATATCTTGGCTGGGTGCAGTGGCTCATGCCTGTAATCCCAGCACTTTGGGAGGGCGAGGTGGGAGGATCACCTGAAGTTGGGAATTCGAGACCAGCCTGACCAACATGGAGAAACCCCATCTCTACTAAAAACACAAAATTAGCCAGGTGTGGTGACACAAGCCTGAAATCCCAGCTCCTGGGTAGGTTGAGGCAGGAGAATTGCTTGAACCCAGGAGGTGGAGTTTGCGGTGAGCCAAAATCACGCCATTATACTCGAGCCTGGGCAATTAGACCGAAATGCCATCTCAAAAAAATAAATGAATAAATAAATACATAAATATCTTTAGAAAAAGTGCTTTTCTTTCCTTTGATTTTTGAAAAATTCTAATTATCTGCTCATAAATGCTTGATACATTACTAAATTACATCTCATGTTGAAAGAAAAATACGAACTTTTTTTCCGCCCAGTAATATTGAGGTTTACATGAGGTATATTGGGTTTCTCATATTTCTAAATACCTTAGGCTTTAATTTCATTTAATTCAGATGTTTTTAACAATCATTTTTATTCCCAAGTTGTAAGCCAATGCAAGTTTTCAATTTTATTTATCTATTGTTTACATGCTTTGGTAGTTAATATTATTATGAGTATCTTACAAAATATTTTATTTAAAAGGCATGGCAAAGCTCATGCCAATTAAACTTCTTCAAACAGAATCATTCTGAGGTTATTCAATATTTCAGGTAACTCAAAGGTAATAGTTTAATGAAACTTCTTCTTATTATCTTCAAAGGCTTAAAACCAATATAGCTTTAAAGTATGTATTCTACTGTGAGCAAGACAGCATCTAATTTTCCTTACAATTACATTTTTTAATGGATGGAGGTAGTAGAATACATGGCTCAACAGCTGGCTTCACCAGGGTACTCCAAAGAACCTTAAAAATCTGGGCATTTATAACAATTATTTATTTATGAATTGCTGACTATTCTTTGGTTAACATTCCATTAATTGAATCTATGTTTTATAGTAGTTTTAGAGCTTAGTGATATTGCATTGTATGTCTCATTGATCTCCCTTATAAATATTAAAGCAAATGAACTCTTTCCAGTTTGTTAATATAAATAATTTATCTCTAGAGCCTGGAAACTTACTGGAAACTTCTTGCATTTTAAGTAAGGCATTTCTACACTTAAATACTCAGATAAATGATAGAAGGACCATGTACAGATTATAACTGTTGTACCAATAAATAACCTACCATTAATGAACTTAATAACTTTGATAAGTCAAAGAATAATTTTTTATTCATATCTTTCTATTTTTATTATTAGAGAAAACAATTAAAATTTTATTTGTTATTAAAATAGAATACAATGTACAATTTCAAGTTCAAAATAGGAAATGGAATACACTAGAAGTTTGTTGAATCTAGATATTTTAATTTTATATGTGTGTATATGTTTATACATATATATATGTATATATAAAGAAATGGCTAATGAACAGTCAGAAATTCTAATTCTATGACCTTGAGGAACCTCAGAGTGGTTCTATAATATGCCCAGCAGCACATTAAATTAACCTTGTAAAGAAAATAGCATGTTAATGTACATATTGACAACAATATTTCTTCAAATCTGAATTCTAGAGGCCATATTGACAGCAATGATCCTTCACATCTGAGTTATATGGGCCAAAGGTCATACTGTCAGTCAGGTTTTCCTTGGTAAATTTCTAGAGAAAAGGTCGTATTGTAATGTATGCAATTCCAGGCACTCCTTGGACAAACTGTGACTTACAGGTGGCTTAGTGGTAAGGAACTTTGAGTCTGAGCTCCTTGTGACCTTTGGTTAACTACTTAGTGTTCCAAGGTTGTCTTCTAGAAAATGGAGCATAAATAATGTCTTATTGGGCTCTTGTTGGAATTACATGAGAAAAACAAACAAACAAACAAACATATATTTAGTAATGAATACATTATAGGTACTCAACCCTTTTAGCTATTTTTACCCTTTATGTACACTTCTTAAGACTCCTAGAGTAATTCCATTGTACATCATCAAGTACTTCTACTGCTGAACTAGGTCATGGCTTCCAGAGGCAGCAATTCCATTCCCTGTCTCTAAAGATAAATAAATGATCAGTAATCAACAAGAACAAAACAGGAGCATCCAAAGACAGATGTATTTCTAATTCACTCAGAGCATAATAGAATGGAAAATGAAGACACATGGAGCTATGTATTGTTTAATATAAATAAAATGCACATTTGATTCAGACCCCAACCAGTACCATAGATTATTTTTCCTCCCAGATACAATCTTTAATCTTCTAAACTGAATATTAGAACAGACATTTGTGTTTTGTGGCATGTATTTCATAGCTATGTATATGAATGTGCATATAAATACATATATAAAAATATATATGTGTGTGATTGTGTGTGTACAATGTCCCAAAATTGTGTCTTTACTATTACAAGGGACTTGTGACTATGACAGTAAATTTAATGTGATGCTACATCTCAAACTGCCAAAGTGGCTCTGAAAGTAGGGGAGGTCAACAAACCACAGAATGTGAGCAACCTGTAGGAGCTGGAAGGGGCAAGGAAACAGATTTTCTTCTATGGCTTCCAGAAGGGACATAACCTGGCTGATATCCTCATTTTAGTACACTGAGAAACATTTTGGACTTCTAACATCCAACAGTGTAAGGTTAAAAAGTTGTATTATTTTAAGCCCCTATATGTGTAGTGATTGTTACAGTAGGAACAGAAAACTAAACAAACTAAATCAAAACAAAACAAAAGAATGTATTGTTATCCAAAATTACAATTTAGTTGGGTGTCCTGTATTTTTATTTACTAAGTCTGGCAACCAAATATTTGTAAATATATTAGAAATTTAAAAGTGAAAAGAAGTGAATTTCTGAGTGCTGAAAGGTTAGTTAAGACTTTTTAGATAAAAACATATTTGGGATGGACTTTTTAACATATAAATGTTATTAATTAGTGGATTAATTTTTAAAGTATGTCTCTATGTATGATAATTTAATACCAGAATTACATCCCAAACTCTTATTTCAGTATAGGGTAGGAATTAGGTCAATATGTTTTAAAAGATATGAAATAATTCTTATACACCGGTAACAGACAAACAGAGCGCCAAATCATGAATGAACTCCCATTCACAATAGCTTCAAAGAGAATAAAATACCTAGGAATCTAACTTACAAGAGATGTAAAGGACCTCTTCAAGGAGAACTACAAACCACTGCTCAGTGAAATAAAAGAGGACATAAACAAATGGAAGAACATACCATGCTCATGGATAGGAAGAATCAATATTGTGAAAATGGCCATACTGCCCAAGGTAATTTATAGATTCAATGCCATCCCCATCAAGCTACCTATGGCTTTCTTCACAGAATTGGAAAAAACTTTAAAGTTCATATGGAACCAAAAAAGATCCCGCATTGCCAAGGCAATCCTAAACCAAAAGAACAAAGCTGGAGGCATCACGCTACCTGACCTCAAATTATACTACAAGGCTACAGTAAGCAAAACAGCATGGCACTGGTACCAAAACAGAGATATACACCAATGGAACAGAACAAAGCCCTCAGAAATAATACCACACATCTACTGCCATCTGATCTTTGATAAACCTGACAAAAACAAGAAATGGGGAAAGGATTCCCTATTTAATAAATGGTGCTGGGAAAATTGGCTAGCCATAAGTAGAGAGTGGAAAGTGGATCCTTTCCTTACTCTTTATACGAAAATTAATTCAAGATGGATTAGAGACTTAAATGTTAGACCGAAAACCATAAAAACCTTAGAAGAAAACCTAGGTAATACCATTCAGGACATAGGCATAGGCAAGGACTTCATGTCTAAAACACCAAAAGCAATGGCAACAAAAGCCAAAATTGACCAATGGGATCTAATTAAACTAAAGAGCTTCTGCACAGCAAAAGAAACTACCATCAGAGTGAACACGCAACCTACAGAATGGGAGAAAATTTTTGCAATCTACTCATCTGACAAAGGGCTAATATCCAGAACCTATAAAGAATTCAATCAAATTTACAAGAAAAAAACAACCCCATCAAAAAGTGGACAAAGGATATGAACAGACACTTCTCAAAAGAAGACATTCATACAGCCAACAGACACATGAAAAAATGCTCATCATCACTGGCCATCAGAGAAATGCAAATCAAAACCACAATGAGATACCATCTCACACAAGATAGAATGGCAATCATTAAAAAATCAGGAAACAACAAGTGCTGGAGAGGATGTGGAGAAATAGGAACACTTTTACACTGTTGGTGGGACTGTAAACTAGTTCAACCATTGTGGAAAACAGTGTGGCGATTCCTCGAGGATCTAGAACTAGAAATACCATTTGACCCAGCCATCCCATTACTGGGTATAAACCCAAAGAATAATAAGTCATGCTGCTATAAAGACACATGCACACGTATGTTTATCGTGGCACTATTCACAATAGCAAAGACTTGGAATCAACCCAAATGTCCATCAGTGACAGACTGGATTAAGAAAATGTGGCACATATACACCATGGAAGACTATGCAGCCATAAAAAAGGATGAGTTCGTGTCCTTTGTAGGGACATGGATGCAGCTGGAAACCATCATTCTCAGCAAACTATCACAAGAACAGAAAACCAAATACCGCATGTTCTCACTCATAGGTGGGAATTGAACAATTAGATCACTTGGACACAGGAAGGGGAGCATCACACACCGGGTCCTATTGTGGGGAGGGGGTAGGGGGGAGGGATAGCATTAGTAGATATACCTAATGTAAATGATGAGTTAATGGGTGCAGCACACCAATATGGCACACGTATATATATGTAACAAACCTGCATGTTGTACACATGTACCCAAAACTTAAAGTATAATAAAAAAAAGATATGAAATCACTATTGAAATAATATACCTTAAATAGCACATAGTAATTTATTAAAATTTATTTTATAGTGTGAACCATTTCCTAGCAGAAAATGCGAGAAGGGAACAATGTTAAGACACATTCAAATAAACTATGATTAACTAAGTGTCTAGAATAGACTCAGCTCTGAAGTATAAAGATGCATATAGGACATTGTCTCATTTGGCAGTTGGCTATTAAAACAAGTGCATGCAATTAGTTGCTTTAGGTGTTATATAATAATTCCCTAACTGAATTGTAGTTTATTAATTGTTATTTAATTTAATTTTGAAGAATTTAAATCACAGTAAACTTGAGAGCCATTCCTGCTCAAAACAAGAAAGGGGAAAAGTAGCACTTTAACTTAGTAAAGAAATTAAGCAATTGACATTAGAATGTAGATTTCAGCAATGATAGATTAGAAAAGATAAAAGATAATGAGAAAAATATTTCTATCCTTCATTAGAACAGAGAAGAGTCTGGTAGTCTGCATGAAGTGTCATGAGTCTTCTGAAATGTTTCCTAAATTATAAGACTTGAAAGTCAAAATTACTCTTCGATCCATGGACTGAAGAATGGAAACTGTGTTAGCAGGCATGAAAACAACATTAATCTCCTTGTATCTCTCCATCAGAGCTCCTGGATGACCAGGTACATTATTGATTCACAATAATATTTTGAAAGGAATTATTTTTCTTAGCAGTGGGTCTCAACAGTAGGTTTAAAGTATTCAGTAAAATGTGATCTAAATAAATCAGATGTTTTTCAGGCTTTGCTCTTCCATTTATAGAACATAGGCAGAGTAGATTTCACACAATTCTTAAAAGTCCCTGGATTTTTGCGAATAGTAAATGAACATTGACTTGAATTAAAGTCACCAGCTGCATTAGCTCCCAATGAGAGAATCAATCTGTCCACTGAAGATTTGAAGTCAGGTATTGACTTTATCTATCTAGCTATGAAAGTTCTAGATGGCATCTATTTCCAAAAGAAGGCTGTTTTGTCTACATTGAAAATCTGTTGTTAAACGTAGCCAACTTCACCAATTATCTTGGGTAGATCTTCTGGATAACTTGCTATGGCATCTACATCAGCACTTATAGCTTCAACTTTTATGTCATGGAGATGGCTTATTTTCTTACACCTCCCAACCCACCCTCTTCTATTTTCAAATTTTTCTTCTGTGGCTTTCTTAATTCTCTCTGCCTTCATAGAATTGAATGAAGAGAGATAAGCCCTTGCTCTAGATGAAGTTTTGATTTAAGGCAATGTTGGGGCTGACTTGATCTTCTATCTTGCTCAAACTTTCTCCATATGAGCAATAAGGCTGTTTTTGCATTCTTTTCATTCTTGTGTTCACTGGAGCAGCACTCTTAATTTCCTTCAAGAACTTATCTTTTGCATTCACAACTTGGCTGTCTGGCCATGAAACCTAGCTTTCACCCTAAGCTTTCCTCAGTGAGCTTAATTATTTCTAGCTTTTGGTTTAAAGTGAGGGATGTGTGACACTTTGTTTTATTTGAACACTTAAAGGTCATTGTAGGGTTATTGATTAGCAGAATTTTAATAATGTACATCTCAAAGAATAGGGAAGCCTGAGGAGAGGGAGAGAGAAGTGGGAACCAGTGATCAGTAGAGCAGTCAGTACATACAAATCATTAAGTGATTTGTATATCCATTAAGTTTGCCATCATATATGAACACACTTTGTAGTGCTCCAAAACAGTGACAATAGTACATCAAAGATCACTAATTACATGACAGACATAATGATAATAATAAAGTTTGAAACATTGCAAGAATTACCAAATGTGACACAAAGACATGAATTGAGAACATGCAATTGGAAAAATGGCACTGATAAAGTTGCTCAATGCAGGGTTGCCACAAATCTTCAATTTGTAAAAAGCTCAATGTCTGTGTAGTACAATAGCACGAAGTACAATAAACTGAGATACGCCTCTAATTGATGTTCTACTTTTTGAAGAATACTCTCTTTACTGTTTTGTTTAACTAAACTCAACAGAGACAGACATCATCAAAGCCATGGTTTTATATAATGGGTGGCTGAATCTTGTATGCTGTAGTTTCATGTGAAATCAGACTTTTTTTTTAAAGTAGCCTAATTGTAGCTTTAGTAATGACATGTCTTGATTTTCTATACCAAGATATCCACCTGTGTGATTTCTTAAATAGGAGATTCTCTAGGATTGGCAGAAAATTTAAGTTCGTAATTATGTTAGATAAATTGAAATATATTGACTAAACATATTTCTTTTAGATGAAAAACATAGTAGAACTTTAAATGGATATATGCAAATTGCTTAACTGAAAATATCTTTATTTTTAGCAAATACAACCACCTTTCATTAGAAAGTGCATGGATTTGGATAATCTCCACAAAGCCATTCATGTCAATAAGGGAACATTTACTCAAAGAATTAGGGAAATATCACTACCAAAATAATGCAAGATGTAACTCTCTCTTGAGAGTTATAAGTTTTATGAAAATTTTCACTTTTAAAATTTTGTTTGTTTCCATGTGATTATGTCCTATTTGTCATTATTGTTATTGTTTTGCTTTGTTTTCAGAGGATTTGAATGCTAACTAATCCAAAACCATGCTAATCCAAAACCCAGGAAAAATATCTACTTTAAGCATATACATTAGTGACTATGGCTTCAATTAAGATTTATCTGAAGTCAGATCTAATTATATAGTAGGTAAATTACTGTTTGTTTCCTGATTGTCCTGTGATGACTCATTTTTAGATACATGATATCTTTTTATTTATTTATTTTTTTCTGAGATGGAGTCTTATTCTGTCATCAGGCTGGAGTGCAGTGATGTGATGTCCACTCACTGCAAACTCTGCATCCTGGGTTCAAGTGATTCTCCTGCCTCAGCCTCCCGAGTAGCTGGGACTACAGGTGCATCCCACCATGCCCAGCTAATTTTTGTATTTTTAGTAGAGACGTGGTTTCAAGAGATACATGATATCTTAACTTTAGTAAGATGATCCAAAAAATGCTGTCTTTTCAGTAGCATAACTTTATTTATGCCAGCAGTGAAAATATTCACTCTCTGGAGCGATATTACTAGTTTAGAAACACATCATATTTATCAGACATGAGGCACCATTGATGGACCAGGTAATATTATGTAATTTCAGAAGGAAGAAAGAACATAATCTTCATGCTGAAATTAGAAATTTTTCTCCAAAAACTTTTTTCTTTTTGATTTTACAACACATCTTACAAAGTTTCTTCTCCATGTTAATTTAGCTACTCTGTATTCCTTCACATTTCTTCCTTTTCAAGCATATATTTATACAGATGGCTACATACAAAAACTCATATACAGGTAACTAAGTCTAAGATAGGAATAGGTTAAGACCTTGGCTTTTAAAAGTTGAGCAACTCAATTTTGATTCAGAAAGCAACAATGACTTAAAATACTTTACTTTTTTTAAGAAAGACATCTTCAATCAACATTCAACTGTAAGCAGCAACCCTTCTAATTTGCTAAGCCAGAAAACCATTACATCTTCCCCTTAAAAGTTATTCTTATTTTTTTCATATTTACCTAATTACCATTTACAAAGCACATAACATTTCTTATAGGGCTGATTCACATTAGGAAGAGATGAAGTGGTTATAACTTCACAATAAAAATCAGTCCTGATAATTACAGTATTCAGTCTGGATACATGGGTATTCATGCATAGCTTGTGAATAATTGGAGACAATTCAAAGAGTGTGTAGAATTTACAAAGACTTACAAGTGAAAAAAGTTCAGGGAATAGGAAGAGTCCAAGTTATTTGAATAATTCTATCTGCGTGATTTTTCAAATTCATATCATTTCTGCAAACATCACAGCTTTCAGGATGTATGCATGCTTTGGTTTATCCTCTTTGAGGCACAGACTGTATATCAAAGCAAGAAAGAATTGATAATCATTTACATTCTGTTTAGTAAAGAGCTTTACCAAATGATAAGTAGAAAAAAAAAGATTGAATTTTTATATAAAATGAGTACTGCAATTATTAACAACAATATTAAACAACTCATGAATATGTATGACTCTTCTCCATGTACTTTGATTAACAGTCCTTGAGAAGTTTCATTATTTAAATGATTTGTAGAGGGTAAGGTTATTTTAAAGTCAATTATTTGTTCTCATATGTATATAGATGCTGAGGCTAGAAGCTACAGAGTTTGTCACAAATATAAAAAACATGGCTGCCAATGTTCAATTCATTGAAATATTTATTAAGTTTCTGGTGTATTCTGATCACTGCTTAAAGAATATGGGATCCAAAATATGAGTCAACATGTTCCCTACAAAAGAGAAACACAAATATGTTGACAAAAAGAAGATATGTCAGCAAACACATAACTAGAAAAAAAATTTTTTTAATCTCGAAAGAAGGAAAGTATATAAAATTTGTGACATTCAGATTGCATTCATGAAGGGTTAAGAGTACTCATTCTTCCTGAATACTTTTATTCTGAGAAGTCTGCAAACTTTCGTTACAGATAGGCAAATTATTTCCTGGAACAGGTAAATATATTTATCACAGCCTTTCTTTCTAACAATTTAGGAGTTCCTTGTAGGAATCTGACTTTAAAAAGCAAAGCAGGGGAGCTGATTTTCTGAGAATTTCACCTTGTGTTGTTTCTTTGGTTGTTTTATCAGCATTAATAACTGCTTAAATTGTCTGGCTAATCTCACTTTTAGTTTTTTAGCCTAGTCATATTAGATTTGCTTTCCACAATTCACCCTACCTATTATTCGCAATAGTGGTACAGGAAGATCTCACACCAAAGACCATAATTGCTGATATACAAGTATAAGTACTTTATTCATTTTTACAGCTTTTGCCACCTAGCTTATTTACAGCATTCATAGAAATTTTCCATAATTTTCACCAGGATTCCATTTAAATATTAAAATTCCCTTTAAATGTGAAAACACACTCACACTAACAGACAAATTCTGTTCTATATACATATTAATTAACCAAAGCATCAAGTACTGGCATAGAATACCTGGACCTTGAATTTTTATAATCAAAGTATTAATTGCCTCTAGCATGACTTTCTGTAACTTATTCTTATATGCCACAGAATGTTATATGAAACCATACATATACACACACACATATGTGTAATATGCAAATATACATATATACACAAAAAAGAATTACAAAACATTGAATTATGAAAATTGACTTTATATTAGTAAAATGACCTGCAAAACTACATTTTTAAGCCAATAAACAGTCTTTCTTCCTTGAAAAGTGAGATAGCTAATGAAGACTCAAAATGCCTATGATTTACATATCTGATCTTACAAAAATATTTTGAAATACAATGTCTGGAAATATTTACTTATCTGTCTAATGGAATGTGATATTTTAAGAAAGATCAGCAACAAAATTTTATATGAATCTTTTGAAGTTACAATATTGTGCTTTCTCAGTGTTCAAATTGATTAGGATTTTTTAAAAAATTACACATTGAGATCATGGGTGCATGTTCTGTGTTATGGTGTCCCCCAGATTTAACAAAATAACTGATACATAGAACATACCATATAATAAAAATGGTTGTCAAATTGAATTTATTAACACTAATAATACATTAATACATTGGTATAAAATAAAATGATAACTTCAGGAGACAGTTTTGAGTTTTCTTCAGATAAACTCGGATATAGTGAGATATCACTTTTTGCTACAACAAATAATAAATTTGATTCTCAGAGCTGGAAAACATCTAAAAGTTCACGAGTATACCATCCTCTCTAAAGTCACAATTCTGGTTTAAAAAAAAATCTATCTTTCTGCTGTATAGGCTATATTGAATTCTGTAAATAATAGGAAATATGTTGCTTTGTTGAGAAGTCATAAATTATTAGACATCTAGTGTTACAGAAGAACTTATTCACACCTTGGTACTAAAAGCCACTACCTAGGATAGGCTCCCTTTAGTTATTTTCCTGCCTTATTAATTGTGGTTGTTAATTACTATGTCAATTTAGCTAAGCTACAGCCACAATCCTTGGAATTTTTTTTTTACCATATGGCCCCTGGTTAATGTTGACCAGCAGCCAAATTTTTTTGAGACTTTGAGGTAGAAATAAAGGCAGTCTTATTTTTCTACTGCGAAGGAGGGTGTTATCCACTATGGCAGCTTGCACATGTTGTCACTAATGTGTTTGGTCACCTTGTTGAAGTGGGGCATCAGCTGAGCCTGCAGCAACTCCAGCTACCACCATACCTATTCCTTCATCTTCTCTGATGCTGGCCAGGTATATGTAGAGCTACACGGCAGCAGATATTGACCTCTCCTGCAGAGCCTCCACAGCCATAGTTGCAGACAGTGAGATAGAGGCACAGATTTTATTTTGTCCCCAAAATTTTTTGTTTGTATTTTCAAGCTTCAGTTTGTCCTTGTTCTCAACCACATCTATCGGGTTGATGTTTTCTAAATTCGTTGGGTGTCATAAGCAAAATTCAAAGAAAATCCCTCAAATTCCTGCCTCCAGCATTCAAAACTTATATAGCCTCCTCTCCTGATAGGTGTGCAGAAGTTGTAACTGTGATGAGATACCATTCCTACAACAGATAGACTTTTAAGTAATCAAAAGTAGATTATACTGGTGGGCTTGACCTAATTTGATGATTCTCTAAAAGAAGGTGAAACATAGACATTTTGCCTGCTGACCTTGAACAGCAAACTGCAATCTTGTAGAGAGGGTCACAGAGCAGGGAACTGAAAACTGGAAACAGCTACAGTTCCTGGTTGACAGCCAGCAGGAAATTGGGAAGCTCAGGTCTACAACCACAGTGAAGTTAATTTTGACAATCCAAATAGGTTTAGGAGAAGGCTCCAGTCCTCAGATGAGAATACGGGCCCAACTGAGACCTTGATTTCAGCCTGATGAGACCCTGAGCAAAGGACCCAGCTAATCTGTGCCCAGAGTCCTGGACCCACAGAAACTTTTTGATAATAAACTGTTATTGCATTAAGCCACTAACATTGTGGTAATTTGTTAGGAAACAATAGAAAATTAATAGAGTTCGTGTTACCTGGAAGTGAGGGTGTTGCTATAATAAATGCCTATACATGTAGGAAAGTCTTTGGAATTAGTCTGTGAGCAGAGGCTAAAATGATTTTCAAGAGTCTAAGTGAGAAATGCTAAATTTACTTGAAGAGACTGTTAGTAGAAACTTGGACTTTAAAGATGTTGCCCATGAGGGCTCTGGAAGGAAGTGAGGAAGTGAGGAAGTGAAGAAGATGTAACATTGTAAACAGGAGAAAGAAGATCCTTGTTATGTAGGGATAAAAAGCCAATGTTTAGGAAGGAATAGGACACGGAAAATTGTAAAAGTCATATATTTTCAGATCTTGAATCCGTAAAATTTTGTTGAATCTCCTTTACCAGTGGAAGGGCCTTTTCGTCTCTGTCTGAAGACTTTGTCTACTTTCGCCTGAAGAAACTTCGGTGTGCTCCCCCATGGTCCTGCTATTACAAGGAAATGCTGATCCTTCTAAGATGTACCCCTTTATCCCTTATTATTCCTCAATATATAACTAGACTTAGGTCTCAAGAAATCCCAGAAAATAAGGTACACAGTATGACCCATGGAAAGGTGTGATACACACAAAAAAATTACATGATTTAAAAAAATTTATATAGAAACCTGGGGATCATATATTGTAATTAATACTAAAGTTCTTAGAACAGGGTTAACAAATATTTTGTTTGATCAGGCTGAATTGAGACTCCATAAATAAGTATTTCACATTCAATATTTATATCAATATTCAACAGATACAAACAAGCAATGTCTTAATTAAATTAGACGTGAGTGGCTATAATATTTTTATTGGTAGATTGATTTGGGCCTCAATGTGCATTACACTAAATGAAGGGGATATACCAGAACTTCTTTATTATGCAGAAGGCATAATGAATGCCTGTAGATGAAGACATCCAAATGTTGATGGAGATTGGAAAGCATTAGTAGATTTATCATATAAAATGAACTGCATCTTATGGAAGTTATAAAGGACAGTCCTTCATAAGTTTAGAGAAATACATTTATGAGTGGAATCTCTCCATATTTTAAAAGAACTGTGATGACTATTCTTTACAAGCCAGAAATGATAGTCAGAACTACTTCTATTAAACTTAGCTCTCCTAATCTTCAAGGGAGTAAAGGGATCTGGTGTAAATTGTGACTCTTAATTGCCAAAGAGAAAAGATGCATGATTGCCATAATCAGTGACAGAGCCAACACAGTAATCAGAATAGTATGACCTGCAGAGATTTTTGGCATTGACCAGTTGATTACTGCATCTCTAAAATGAAATATATGGATATCCTACTAAGCTTGTATGAGTAATTCAACTCCAGACTTGTTGAATGAAATTGTTTAAATCACTATAATACAAAATCACAACCCCTGTACCAATTCCCAGACTTCAGTGGGTTCAACCCACAGTCTTTTGATTGAATAAGAGGAAAGGTTCATTCAAGGATGAATCCTTCCATATATCCAAAAACGACTACTCAAAATTTCTTTCTACTTTCTCCCAAATTACCTGTGGCCATTTACCACGGTGATTTTGCAATGGAAAAGAGGAAATGATTAGATACTTATGGGGCTACTGAACTCTGTCTCTGAAATGACCTTAATGCTTAAGACCTGAAATGCCATTTTGCTGTTCACCATCAAGATTAGGGGGTTATGGAGGTCAAATGAGCAATGGAGTTTTGGCTTGTGTCCATTTCACAAAGAGCTTAGTGAGATAAACATCCCCTGTGGTTATTTCCTATAATTGGAATAGTCATACTTAGCCACTGGCAGAGTTCCCACATTCATTACCTGGGCTCTTATAATAAGAAAGGTCAATTGAAAGCCACTAGAATTGGCTCTATCTACCAATAGAGTACTTCAAAATAAATCATGAGAGAACTGTAGAGATTTGTGCCACTCTGAAAGACTTGAAAAATGCAAGGATATTGATTCATGCTACATTGTTATTCAACTTGCCTATTCGGGTCATACACAATCCAGATAGATTTGGAGAATAAGGATGGATTGTCATCATCTCAATTACATGTTGACTCCCAATTGCAGCTGCTTTTATAGATGAAGTTTCATAGTTGGAAGAAATTAACAAATCCCTCAGCCAGAACCTTGTATGTGTCCATTGATCTTGAAAATATTTTTTCTTCTCTATATTTATAGTAAATGCCATAAAAGCACTTTACTTTATCAGCTGAACTTGCTAGTAATATGTGTTCTCTGCCCCAGCTATGAAACTGTCTAATCCTACATCATTTGGAGCAAACATAATCATCCCTTCATTCCCCCAGAATGGTATATTATATTGATATATTTCATCAATAATAATCATGCTGATTAGGCCTGATTATTCAGATGTAACCACTATTATAGACATCTTGTTAAAATATATACATATCAAAAACAAATTCCTCAAAAATTATAGGTTTGAAAAATGTTTTGAAATCATTTTCAAATTGAATGACAACATACTTCAGGCATCTCCAACCACTAAGAAAAAGGACCTCTTTGGAACATGGAGGCAATGTGTACCTCCATCTGTGCATGCTATCCTGACTACTTTGCTGAGTAATCAAAACAAAGCTCACAATTTTGAGCGGGTCACAAAACAAGACAATGCTTTGCAATATGTTCAGGTTGTCATACTTGTGTCATATAACTTAGCAGATTACATGGTATTTCTAGTATCTATGGCGGAATGGTATTACATTGCCCCCTCTCCCTCAACCCACATGTATGGTCTTTTAGGGGAATTCCCTATATGTAGCAGCTAATGAAAAGCAATGGGGGTTGTTTATAGATGTTTTTGCACAATACACTGGCACTATACACAGGTGCAGCATTACAATGGAGTTACTCTGGGATCACTTCCAGGAAGGTGATACTAAAAGGTTATTATGTTAATTAAGGAAAATGCTCACCTTCAAACAGTATACCTGGTTTTCAATGTTGTGTAGTAGGAGAGATAGTCAGAAGCATGGATCTTTATTGATTCATGGACAGTGGTTGCTGACTTGGCTGAATGTTGTCGATTTGAAAAGAAGAAAAGGGAAAAACTGTGACAAAGAAATGTGGTGCATGGGAAAACATTTCTGAATAGCCTTGGGTATGAAGATACTTGTTTCCCATAAGAAACTTCATCAAAATGCAACTTAGAAAAGAAGAATTATAATAATTAGATGGGAAAGTTGACCCATTCTAAGGATACCAGGACATAATTCCCTTTAGCTATATCTATGCTTTCCTGTTGGGCTCATAAACTAAGTGCTCATAGCAACAGTGATGAGAATGCCTGGGGTCAGCAATCTGGACCTTGACTCACCAAAGCTGATTTGAATCCAGCTACATGTAGCGTCCACCTGCCTAAAGCAGAGACCAACAGTAAGCTCTCCAGATGATATAATATCTTGGGCTAACCAGATGCCTGGTGGTGGATAAATTGAATGAGATGCCCATCACAGAATGGGCAGTACATTAGTCTCCCTGAAATAGACCCTCATGCTGCATATAGGTTTATTTTTCTTGTACACAATGTTTATGCTGCAATCACCTCACGCATATGCACTTTACTGGTCTTTCTTTGTACTCCATGACCTGAAACAGCTGACTTGAATAATGGTATGACTTTTAGAAGATTTATAGATGAATGCACCAGGCAATAACAACTCTGCAAAAAAAAGCAGGATAATATTGTTTATTTTAAAATGTCAGAAACCAAAAATGATAAATTAAGAATTTTCCAAAAGGCACACAGTTATTAATATTTGAGGTGGGTACAGAAATAAATATCTGTAACCCAAGCACATTTTCTTTTCCATTTACTATATCCCTTCTCTTATGACCAGAATTAAAATAACATTATTTTCTATGTACCTATATACTTCATCTAGAAAAGAACATATATTCTTGTTAATTACTTCATCTTTCCAAGTTGAATTAAATTTGCTTCTATTATCTGTATTTTCCTCTATGTACTTTATGTAGAAAAAAAATTAAACTACTTATAAGAACATCTGCTTTGAACAAGTCAGTATATTTTAGCATTTCCTCTTTCTCCTCTTGGATATCATACAAAAGCAAACAAAAAAATTTTTAAATAATTCAGAAAATACATTTTTAGAGAATCTTGGACATAAATATAATCCAAAACTTCAAAAATACATTTCTGGCTGCCAACAGCACCGATGCTGAGCATAAGTCATCTGAAAAGGAGTGAAGACAAGAAGCATAGCAAATGATGAGAGAACTATCCTTGACATAGCTAAAAATAAAAAGCTGCAGACAAAAAATATCTACAGTTGAAGTGCTCATTCTGAAGCTTAAAGCAATACTGGATAAAGTAACTAGTTTGACTCAAAGAAGCAAAGGACATACCACAACACAAATAATTACAGAGATGGGCCATATTTTCAGGAAACAGTCTGTCTCTGTGGCAGCAAACAGTCTCCCAAATTATTACCTCTGCACACTACTGCCTATAATAAAGACTAGCCTTCTCTGAGTCATATTGCATGGCCAAATGAAGAAGTGCTGAATGAGAAAATGTAAGCTGAACTTCCTGGAAACTTCAAAACGTGACTTAAGGGCTCCATTGGTGCCTTTCCTTACCCATTCCTTGTGCTTGAGATTCAGACATAGTGCCAGAGTGGTAGAACAGCAAGATAAGATCTTCCTAAGAGATAAATAAGCTTGTCTCTTGTTTAAGCCAATTTTATTTTGGATTTTCTTTTGGACAGCAGCTAACCTTATCAAAATATATTTTTCCAAATATACATGGGTTTTAATTTCATTTGATGTCTTTTTTTCCAGAGAGAAAAGTAACAATTCTGACAACACTTAAACAAGAAAAGCTTTATGTAAAAGGATAACTAAAAATATATATGTAACCAAGGATATCATAAGCAGTGTCTAAGATAGGTCCCAAACTGTGTTGGCTTTAAGATCCTCTCATTGTCTGGTAAAGTATCACCATCTTCTTGAAAATCTACCACAACATCTAGATTTTAGAAAAGACAGAGAGAGAAAGAGAGAGAAATAATGAGATATCCTTTTGAAGAAGTGGCACGCAGACATCCAATGACATCAACAATTTCTTTGAGTCAGTGTTAGTTTCTGCAGAATTGAAATGCTGTCTCTGATCATGACTGCTGTCATCTCCTTATTCATAAGTTCAATAAGGCGATCGTACTGCTCTCCAAGTAACAAGCAAAGGAGAAATGGACAATGAAATCCAGTATTCACTTGAGTTTTTATGTAGGATTTGAAGGCTGTTGGCAACTAAGAATAAACACAGTAAAACAAAATGGAGTAGACTTTTGTAACAGAATGCCATGCATGTATGCATTGCTCTTAATACACACTACTGAGCAAGAAAAATTAAAATTCAATGAGGCTTATAGAAAAATATAACTTGTGTAATAAAAACAGACACATTCATGAAACCATATTGTACAATTTCAGAGAAGCATACACACACACACACACACACACACACACACATATTACAGCAAATGTCTCTGATGTATGGTGTGTTTGAAGAGGGTCATGGTGGGGATAGGGCTAAAGAAGTGGGCCACAGGCTGGTCTCGGTGGCTCACGCCTGTAATCCCAGCACTTTGGGAGGCCGAAGCGGGTGGATCACAAGGTCAGGAGATTGAGACCATCCTAGCTAACACGGTGAAACCCCATCTCTACTAAAAATACAAAAAAAAAAGGAGCCGGGTGTGGTGGTGGGCGCCTGTAGTCCCAGCTTCTTGGGAGGCTGAGGCAGGAGAATGGTGTGAACCCAGGAGGCGGAGCTTGCAGTGAGCCGAGATAGCACCACTGCACCCCAGCCTGGGCATCAGAGCCAGACTCCATCTCAAAAAAAAAAAAAAAAAAGAAGAAGTGGGCCAGAAAGGGAGAGGTATCTTATTTAGTTTGTTAGTTCTTATGAGGTATGAGGTATGGGTCAAATAATATAATTAATTTAATTTTGCCTTTGAATTATAGAATTAGAAATATACATATTTAAAAGGTTTGTTTGTTTTGTAGAGACATCTGTCCAATATCACACAGGACTGAGAAACAGGAACATTTCCCTGGATTACAATGTCAGGGTTACTTAGGTATACATTTTAAATGGCAGATGCCAATCATTTGTGTGTGGGAGGAGGTGTGTATGTATACTTTGCATGGAAGTGGGCACATCAAAGGCTTTAAGAAGCATCTAAGTCTTAGTTTCTGATGGTAGACATGTATTCTGAACTCTTTACATCTCTGGAATATTTTTTCTTTTGTTTCCTGTGATCCTAAATCATTTTTTTTTCTTTGTTTTCCTTCCTTCCTTCCTTCCTTCTTTCCTTCCTTCCTTCCTTCCTTCCTTCCTTCCTTCCTTCCTTCCTCCCTCCCTCCCCTCCCCCCTCCCCTCTCTCTCTCTCTCTCTCTCTCTCTCTCTCTCTCTCTCTCTCTTTCTTTCGAGACAGAGTTTTGCTCTTATTACCCAGGCTGGAGTGCAGTGGCATGATCTCGGCTCACCACAACCTCCGCCACCTGGATTCAAGTGATTCTCCTGCCTCATCCTCCTGAGTAGCCGGGATTACAGGCATGTGCTACCGCACCCAGCTAATTTTGTATTTTTAGTAGAGACGGGGTTTCTCCATGTTGGTCAGGCTGGTCTCAAACCCCCGACCTCAGGTGACCCACCTGCCTCGGCCTCCCAAAGTGCTGGGATTATGGGCGTGAGTCACCGTGACTGGCTGATCCTAAATCATTCTTAAAGTCTAGATTTTGTCCCAGATTATTCTACATCAATTCCTGATCCTAAAATACAGATCCATGCACCTGTACTGTGTATTGTCCTGCTGCCTCTCTCACTATTATTATAATTTTTCTAATCAGACTTTTCATTACTGGTTTTCAAGGCAACTGAAACTAATGATGCAAATTAGTTATTATGTATTCAATTTAATAAAATTGTACTATATACCTACTCTTGCAGTGTTTCTATCACACCGGGATAATTATCCCTTCTTTATTTATTTAAATATATTTTATCTTGAATGGTGGGTATTTTGTAAAGCTTAATATAATTGCCTTCAGAATAAAGATAAATGATAAAAGAAACATGTATGTTGATTAAAATATTTTGAAAAACATATAACAGATAAGAGAAAATATTAACATATGTTGTAATTTTAACAAAAGAAAACCTTCCCTACCCATTTTCCTTTGATATAAAGCAGAAAAAAAATAAGGCTTGGGAGGTAGCGATTAATAAGAATTAGATAGGTTCTCAATTGGAAGAAATAGCTACGTCTATTTTATTCACCCTTCTATTCAACGCATGGATTGCCTTTCTAAAGTTTGGTGTCCAAACAAGATAAAAGTCAGACAAGTCTCAGATAAAACCCTAAATCAGCTGAAGAAGAGTTATGCTTAACTTTTATAAGAGCATTTCCTGGAAATCTACAGTGAAGACAAATAACAAAAGCATTGAGAATGCAGTAAAGCTTGCTGCACATCAACGATGGTGTCAGCAACTAGTGCAACAGAGATGAGGCACTGGAGCAGAATGCACAATGAAGCCTGAGATGTCAGGCAGCAGGCAAAATAGGTACAAGTTAAACCGAGATCACCTCTGTGCATCTAGGGAATACTTCAGTGACAGTTTTAGCAGCAGTTGATTTAGAAAATGCATAGCAATTATATGGTCAATTTTAGAACAAGTGTGATGTGGTGATGAGAAGAATGTATATTCTGTTGATTTGGGGTGGAGAGTTCTGTAGATGTCTATTAGGTCTGCTTGGTCCAGAGCTGAGTTCAAGTCCTGAATATCCTTGTTAATTTTCTGTCTCGTTGATCTGTCTAATATTGACAGTGGGGGTGTTAAAGTCTCCCACTATTATTGTCTTGGGGTCTAAGTCTCTTTGTAGGTCTCTAAGAACTTGCTTTCTGAATCTGGGGGCTCCTGTATTGAGTGCATATATATTTAGGATAGTTAGCTCTTCTTGTGGCATTGATTCCTTTACCATTATGTAAGGCCCTTCTTTGTCTTTTTTTCTTTGTTGGTTTAAAGTCTGTTTTACCAGAGACTAAGACTGCAATCCCTGCTTTTTTTTTTGCTTTCCATTTGCTTGGTAAACATTCCTCCATCCCTTCATTTTGAGCCTATGTGTGTCTTTGCACATTTGATGGATTTCCTGAATACAGCAAACTGATGGGTCTTGACTCTTTATCCAGTTTGCCAGTCTGTGTCTTTTAATTGGGGCATTTAGCCTGTTTACATTTAAGGTTAATATTGTTATGTGTGAATTTGGTCCTGTCATGATGCTAGCTGGTTATTTTGCATGTCAGTTGATGGAGTTTCTTCATAGTGTCAATGGTCTTTACAATTTGGTATGTTTTGTCAGTGGCTGGTACCGGTTTTTCCTTTCCATATTTAGTGCTTCCATCAGGAGCTCTTGTAAGGCAGGCCTGGTGGTGACAAAGTCTCTCAGGATTTGCTTGTCTGTAAAGGATTTTATTTCTTCTTCGCTTATAATGTTTAGTTTGGCTGGATATGAAATTCTGGGTTGAAAATTCTTTTCTTTAAGAATGCTGATTATTGGTTCCCACTCTCTTCTGGCTTGTAGGGTTTCAGCAGAGAGATTTGCTCTTAGTCTGATGGGCTTCCCTTTGTGGGTAACCTGACTTTTCTTTCTAGCTGCCCTTAACAATTTTTCCTTCTTTTCAAACTTGGTGAATCTGACGATTATGTGTGCTGGGGTTGCACTTCTCCAGGAGTATCTTTATGGTGTTCTCTGTATTTCCTGAATTTGAATGTTGACCTGTCTCGCTAGGCTGGGGAAGTTCTTCTGGATAATATCCTGAAAAGTGTTCTCCAGCTTGGTTCCATTGTCCCCGTCACTTTGAGGTACACCAATCAAACGTACGTTCGGTCTTTTCACATAGCCCCATATTTCCTGGAGGCTTTGTTAATTACTTTTTATTCTTTTTTTCCTCTAATTTTGTCTTCATGCTTTATTTCGTTAAGTTGATCTTCAATCTCTTATATCCTTTCTTCTGCTGGACCGATTCAACTATTCATATTTGTGTATGCTTCACAAAGTTCTCGTGCTGTGTTTTTCAGCTCCATCAGGTCATTTATGTTCTTCTCAAAACTGGTTACTTTGGTTAGTAATTCCCCTAACCTTTTTTCAAGGTTCTTAGCTTCCTTGCATTGGGTCAGAACATGCTCCTTTAGCTTGAGGAGTTGGTTATAACCCACCTTCTGAAGCCTACTTCTGTTGATTCATCAAACTCATTCTCAGTCCAGTTTTGTTCCTTTGCTGGCAAGGAGTTGTGATCTTCTGGAGGAAAAGAAAAGAGGCTTTTGGAATTTTCAGGCTTTTTGTGCTGGTTTTTCCTGATCTTTATGGATTTATCTACCTTTGATCTTTGATGCTGGTGACCTTCAGATGGGGTTTTTGTGTGGACATCCTTTTTGTTGGTGTTAATGCTATTCCTTTCTGTTTGTTAGTCAGGCCTCTCTGCTGGAGGGCTGCTGGAGTTTTCTGGAGGTCCACTCCAGACCCTCTTTTCCTGGGTATCATCGACAGAGGCTGCAGAACAACAAAGATTGCTGCCTGTTCTCCTCAGCAAATGCAAAAGAACAGAAATAATAACAAACAGTCTCTCAGACCACAGTGCAATCGAATTAGAACTCAGGATTAAGAAACTCATTCAAAACTGCACAACTGCATGGAAACTGAACAACTTGCTCCTGAATGACTAGTCAGTAACTAATTAAATTAAGGCAGAAATTAAGAAGATCTCTGAAACCAATGAGAACAAAGACACAATGTACCAGAATCACTGGGAAACAGCTAAAACAGTGTTTAGAGGGAAATTGATAGCATGAAATACCCAGAGGAGAAAGCGAGAAAGATCTAAAATCAACACCCTAACATCACAATTAAAAGAAGTACAGAAGCAAGAGCAAACAAATTCAAGAGCTAGCTGAAGACAAGAAATAACTACAATCAGAACAGAACTGAAGGAGATAGAGACACAAAAAACCCTTCAAAAAAATCAACGAATCCAGGAGCTGGTTTTTTGAAAAGATTAACAAAATAGATAGAAAGCAAGCCAGACTCATAAAGAAGAAAAGAGAGAAGAATAAAATAGACACAATAAAAAATGACAAAGGGGAGATCACCACTGATACCACAGAAATACAAACTACCATCAGAGAATACTATAAACACCTCTATGCAAATAAACTAGAAAATCTAGAAGAAATGGATAAATTCCTGGACACATACACCCTCCCAAGACTAAACCAGGAAGAAGTCAAATCCCTGAATAGCCCAATAACAAATTCTGAAATTGAGGGAGTAATTAATAGCCTACCAACCAAAAAAAAAGTCCAGGACCAGATGGATTCACAGTCAAATTCTAGCAGAGGTACAAAGAGGAGTTGGTACCATTCCTTCTGAAAGTATTCCAAACAATAGAAAAAGAGGGACTTCTCCCTAACTAATTTTATGAAACCAGTACCATCCTGATACCAAAACCTGGCAGACACACAACAACAATAAAAAATTTCAGGCCAATATCACTGATCAACATCGATGTGAAAATCCTCAATAAAATACTGGCAAACCGAATCCAGCAGCACATCAAAGAGCTTATCCACCACGATCAAGTCAGCTCCATTCCTAGGATGCAAGGCTGGTTCAACACACACAAATCAATAAACATAATCCGTCACACAAACAGAAGCAATGACAAAAACCACATGATTATTTCAATAGATGCTAAAAAGGTCTTTGATAAAATTAAACACCCTTCATGCTAAAAACTCTCAATAAACTAGGTATTGATGGAACGTATCTCAAAATAATAAGAGCTATTTATGACAAACACACAGCCAATATCATAATGAATGGGCAAAAGCTGGAAGTATTTCCTTTGAAAATCAGCACAAGACAAGAATGTCCTCTTTCACCACTCCTATTCAACATAGTATTGGAAGTTCTTGCCAGGGCAATCAGGCAAGAGAAACAAATAAAGGATATTCAAATAGGAAGAGAGGAAGTCAAATTGCCTCAGTTTGCATTTGACATGACTGTATATTTAGCAAACCCCATCGTCTCAGCACAAAATCTCCTTAAGCTGATAAGCAACTTCAGCAAAGTGTCAGGAAACAAAATCAACGTGCAAAAATCACAAGCATTCCTATACACCAATAATAGACAGACAAAGAGTCAATCATGAGTAAACTTCCATTCACAATTGCTACAAAGAGACTAAAATACCTAGGAATACAACTTACAAGGAATGTAAAGGACCTCTTCAAGGAGACCTACAAACCACTGCTCAAGGAAATAAGGACACAAACAATGGAAAAACATTCCATGTTCATGGATAGGAAGAATCAATAACATGAAAATGGCCATACTGTCCAAAGTTATTTATAGATTCAATGCTATCTTCATCAAGCTACCAATGACTTTCTTCACAGAATTAGAAAAAACTACTTTAAATTTCATATGGAAACAAAATGAGCTCATGTAGTTAAGACAATCCTAAGCAAAAATAACAAAGCTGGAGGCATTATGCTACCTGACTTCATACTACACTACAAGGCTACTATAACCAAAACAGCATGGTACTGGTACCAAAGCAGATATATAGACCAATGGAACGGAACAGAGTCTTCAAAAATAAAACTACACATCTACAACCACCTGATCTTTGACAAACCTGACAAAAACAAGAAATGGGAAAAGATTCCCTATTTATTAAATGGTGTTGTAAAAACTGGCTAGCCATATGCAGAAAACTGAAACTGGACCCCTTCCTTACACGTTATACAAAAATTAACTCAAGATAGATTAAAGACTTAAACGTAAGACCTAAAATCATAAAAACTCTAGAAGAAAACCTAGGCAATACCATTCAGGACATAGGCATGGGCAAAGACTTCATGACTAAAACACCAAAAGCAAAAGGCCAAAATTGACAAATGGGATCTAATTCAACTAAAGAGCTTCTGCACAGCAAAAGAAACGATCATCAGTATAAACAGGCAACCTACAGAATGAGAGAAAAATTTTGCAATCTACCTATCTGACAAAGGGCTAATATCTAGAATCTACAAGGAACTTAAAACAAAGTTACAAGACCAAAACAACCCCATCAAAAAGTGGATGAAGGATATGAACAAACACTTCTCAAAAGAAGACATTTATGTGGTCAAAAAACATATGAAAAAAGCTCATCATCACTGGTCATTAGAGAAATGCAAATCAAAACCATAATGAGATACCATCTCACACCAGTTAGAATGGTGATCATTAAAAAGTCAGGAAATGGCAGGGCGCGGTGGCTTACGCCTGTAATCCCAGCACTTTAGGAGGCCAAGGCAGGCGGATCCCAAGGTCAGGAGATCGAGACCATCCTGGCTAACACGGTGAAAACCCGTCTCTACCAAAAATGCAAAAAATTAGCCAGGCGTGGCGGCGGGTGCCTGTAGTCCCAGCTACTTGGGAGGCTGAGGCAGGAGAACGGCGTGAATCTGGGAGGCGGAGCTTGCAGTGAGCCAAGACCGCACCACTGCACTCCAGCCTGGGTGACTGAGCGAGACTCTGTCTCAAAAAAAAAAAAAAAAAAAAAAAAAAAAATTAAGTAAGCAACACATGCTGGAGAGGATGTGGAGAAACAGGAATGCTTTTACACTGTTGGTGGGAGTGCAAATTAGTTCAACTATCGTGGAAGACAGTGTGGTGATTCCTCAAGGATCTAGAACCAGAAATACCATTTGACCCAGCAATCCCATTAATGGGTATATACCCAAAGGATTATAAATCATTCTACTCTAAAGACACATGCACACATAGGTTTTTTGCAGCACTATTCACAATAGCAAAGACTTGGAATCAACCCAAATGCCCATCAATGACAGGCTGGATAAAGAAAACATGACACATATACACCATGGAACACTATGCAACCATAAAAAAGGATGAGTTCATGTCCTTTCCAGGGACATGGATGAAGCTGGAAACTACCATTCTCAGCAGAGTAACACAGGAACAGGAAACCAAACACCACATGTTCTGATTCATATGTGGGAGCAGAACAATGAGAATACATGAACACAGGGCGGGGAACATCACACACCAGGGCCAGGGCCTGTCAGGGGGTTGGGGGTTAGTGGAGCGACAGCATTAGGAGAAACACCTAATATAGATGACGGGTTGATGGGGGCAGCAAACCACCATGGCATGTGCATACCTATGTAACAAACCTGCAGGTTCTGCACATGTATCCCAGAACTTAAAGTATATTAAAAAACGTAAAATTACAAAAATTTAAAAATAATAAAATGCATAGCAAGTGCATGAAGCAAAGAAGAACAGTAGAGAAAAAAATGGCAATGATATTGAGCAACAAATTTTCATTCTCACTAACCATGCTGTAAGGCTGTATAGTAAAGTTATTGATAGTGTTTACACTGTGCTTATTTTAAAATCACAAATAAAGTTGAAAATATGAGTGATTTATTGGTTTGGAGTTAAAAATGTAATGTAATCTGAGAGTCTCACATACATTCTTTCAAGGTCCTAATAAAGAGGTCTGAAGAATACAAAAGAGAGGAGTTCACCCTCTGTTTTAAATGGTTGCAGTTGTGGAGGAAGCAAGCCACAAGTTTGATGTGAAATATATATGTGATTAGGCCTTTTGTCATACTCTCAAATGTCATTTTTCCTAAACCATTTCCTTTTTTGGCCTTTGGCAAGGAAAGTATATATAACATTTCTGTAAAAATAGCTAACAGATATGCATCAGCAACAATTAATTACTGAGAGAATATAAATATGCTTTAACTATTTTACAGGTGTAATTGTGTGGGATAGGTAACAAGCTAATACAATGTTTTACACACTGATTTCTTTAACCCTAAAGCATTGACAATTATTTTACAGTACAGACAAGGACAAAGCATCAGTTGTATGATAGGGAAATAATTACTCCAGTATGTATAACTTGTTACAAATACATTATATATCATTTCATTAAATTCTGACGTATGAAAATATCAATATAATATAATACTTATTTGCTTTCCATATTTAATAAGTATTTTCCTCTTATCTTCCATACCAAAGGAAGCATTAGGCTTTCATATGTCCTTGCCTAAAATGCTTTAGCAAGACAGATAGAGGAAACTATTGAAAACAAACCTCATTTTTGTATGCGTATGAAAGCTTGAGATTATTTATAAGCCTTTGCTTGGTGTCCCATTAGGGAAGTGCCTTACACTTTGGAATCCATTTGACTGTGAATTAATTCACCTAAAACAACCCATTATGCTTGCCAAGTTCCAGGTTATCAAAAACATGTTCTTGTTAAATATTTACAAAGTTTTTAAGCAAATTGTACAGCATGTGATGGTTTCAACCACCTTTGAATATTTTCGAAGTTTTAATTCAATTCAGTTTTAATTTTAATGTGATTCTTTTAAAATCCCAGGCCTTTGATTTAGCTAATTAGCTGGGGTTTTGAGGGATAGCTGAATTGTATGCCAGTGTATATTCACCTTTCAGACACTGAACATCTCATTTTTTTTCCAAAATACACAAAATGAACATCTGATCAAGTTAGTTACATTTCTGGACAGAGACTGAAAATGTGTTTAAATTAGTAGCATTTCATGATTCATAAAAGCATTGACATCCAACTACTGGAAACACTTGAAAATCAAAACATACAACAAATGCATTCCCAAATACCATCAAACCAATGTCTAGAAAAACTCAGAAGTGTACTATATTTTGTCCACAGTGAAACTGGTGTCATAAAACTGCTGCAGGCAAATTTTAAAAATTACAATTAAAATTAAACTACACTGAAACTCTAAATTGACCAACTGTAATTCAGGAGGAAGACTCAGAAGCCACTAAAATTACCCTATTCTATATAATTTGTTGTGAACTGTATAAATACTTAAAATATGTATTGTGTAAGTAGGTAAACCATTAAATTTAATAATCATGCAACTTAACAAATTATCTTTTAGCCAGTTACATTTTATTACAAATTTTCACAAGATTTTTGGCCACACATCATATTGGCAATTGCACCTGGCAGGTGGTATATCCTAGGAAGGAATATATTCACTTATTGCCTAGGGAGACTGGACACTGGGCAGGTTCCCGTTCTCTCAAGAAGATCATAGAAACTGAAAACTTGGCACTGACTTTCAAAGGAGCAATTAGCATCCCATGTGTAAACAGAAATACAGGACATTCTCTGGAGCTTTGACAGATTATAAGCACTCCAGGATCTCTGTAGGAATCTGAAAACGTGGTATGACTTTTTTAAAAGCTGAAGTTATTTACTGAAATGAATTTTCCCTGTACATCAAGTAAATTTCTCTAGGAAACCAACTTAATATGGATCTATAATTTATTTTATATTTTTTCAAACACTATAGACCAAAGTGGCATTTCCTCCACATCTAGTTCTATGATTGTAACTTACACTTTTCAAATGATTTTTGCAGATGAGAGGAACCTAACATGACAGGAATTCTAAGTGATAACTCATTAATACTTGACTAATTTGTTCTATATAAAAAGAGACTCTTGATAGAAAGCAATGTTGCATCTGATTACTTACAACTGTAGTTTTGTTAGTTTGAGTTTAATTTTATAAGCATATTCTAAATATTTTGTTGATTATTTTACTGTGTATTATGAACAGAGGCAAAATTGTGATATTTATATGCAAGAATTACTTTAATAAGTGCAAAAATAATGACCCATTACATGTTATAAAAGCCATGTTTGTTTTACCAATTTAATTTCTAGGGTTAATAGACTTTCACTACAGAAGCACTGTAAGGCAGTTTAATGACTAACAATTAGTAGCTTTGTTGACTACAACAACCTATGAGTAGATAGGGTAGCTATAACTCCTATGATGGGGGAGAGAGGCAAACTATAAAGGCACCAAGTCCTGGTCATAAGGTACAACTGGTGTACTTGTATACCAATTCCCTCAAATTTCAGTGATGTCTTGAGCCTCATATAAATGTTTTAACTTGAACCAAGGTGTAGGTATTGTCAGAATTTCTGCACAATCTTCTTTTTGAAAAGACTTACTAGCATTCTATACAATGAAGTACATCTCTCCTAAGGAATACTGTATAGGCCTTTCGGGTCAGAGTGAAAGAATGGAGAAACAGGAAATTATTTCTATTCATTTTTTTGTCCACGGTACTAAATGATTACCTGTAATTAACTGCATGATGCTGTTGGGCCACAATCATGATAAACCATTTTTCAATGACCCTAAGTTTCTTCATTTAGTCATAGTCTTTCTCGAGAAAATATGCACATACTACACAGAGGATGCTGTACCCAACCTCTCTAAGTTTTGTAAGATTGAATTTCATGAAAGCAGCATCCAGATTTTTTTGTTTGTTTGTTTGAGACAGGTTCTATGCTCTCTCACCCAGGCTGGAGTGCAGTGGCACAATCAGGGCTTACTGCAGCCTCTACCTTCCGGGCTGAAGTGATGTTTTTGCCTGAACCTCCCCAGTAACCGGGACCACAGGCATGCACCAACACGCTCTGCCTAAATTTTTTGCATTTTTTTGTAGAGACATGGTCCTACTACATTGTCCATATTCTGGACTCAAGTGTCTGCACACCTTGGCCTTCCAAAGAGCTATTTGCAGGGTGAGCCAGTGCAGCTGGCCCAAGGTGCACCTGAGCCAGTTCACCTTGCTGGGTCTCATATCATATGACTTCAACTTCTTCTTGACAAGCCGGTAAGGTAGTATTTAATAAACACTTAAGATTAATTGAACCAAACACCTGTATACTTAGCATCTAGTATGGGCGAGGAATCCTTACAGATTCACCAACTGAGTGTTTTGAGATATATTTTTTCCTACCTGATAGGTAAGAAATTGAATTTCAGTGTTCTGGCCCTCTCTTCACAGGCATTTGTCCTAAAGTTTTTGTTTGTTTGTTTAGCTTGCTAGGTTCCTTTGTTTTAGATTGCAATGTCTTAGCTGATGATATTTTTGTTTATGTTGGGGATGGGTGCTGTTTCTTCTACTTCAGTGACAGTTGTTTCTTTATGACTCTTGAATTCTAAAATTTGTTTCCGTTTCTTTCTTTTCAACATCAAGATTCTAAGGGATGCCTCATTTGTTCCAACACACTATCCTCAGAAAAGAAAACTTTCTAAGACTGTCACCTGTTTTGACACATTTTAGCTATTTCCCTACAAAAGTCTGGTCGCCAATGCTATAATAATAAACAAAAAAGCTTCAATACTGTCTCAGTATTCTATTCAGAATGGGATACTGAAATGATTAGAAAAACAGTATAAACTTTAGAAGAGTAACATGGCAACAATTCATAGTGGTGGGGGGTGGGGGGAGCAGTATTGGCAAAATATTACTAAAATTTGTTGCTAAATATCTTAGAAAATAAAGCTAAAAAAGCATTTCCAAAAGTGTTGACCTCCTTGGTTTTGCTATCCTTATTAAACACATGTAAACAATGTATTACTGAAGTATTTCTAGCTAAGCAGACTTAGAAATGCCTCAGAAGAAAGTAAATATTCTGTAAGTTTCATGTTAGTCTGAGATACTATCTACCACTGGTAAGTTGGTGGTCTATACAGGATGCTGCTAAAACGTGTGTTGAGTGTTACAAGTTAAGAGAAGAACCGAAAACATAACAAAATGTTACAAGGGCTAGCTACCAGAGTGTCATAATATCTGGTTTCTAGCAACAAGAAATAAATGCATAAATTCCAAAAAATGACTGAGGCTGCACATGGTATATTGTGTTTAGTTTGAAACTTTTAATTATATGTTAAGTGTAAAGAAACCAGAGACAGTTTAGAAGAGACTGCCAATAATTTTAAAAAAAATGAGCAGCTTATTAAAAGAAGATACATTATAAATATAAAAATTGATTAGTTGCTTTTCAAAGTCATAACTTAAAATAATATCTTAGTTTCAAAGAAATTGACATTAAAATCTGAATAATTTAGAGATAATATTTGTGGCATAAGAGATAATATGTTTTGGCCGAAGGATAATGAAGTAACTGAAATGGAAATAATAACATATTACGGGATACATAGCAAGAAGGCTGTACATATCATAAAAGAGTCTTTAACTTTCCATTTTGTCGTTTTAAAAATGCTTACATTTCTGAGACTATATTCATAATTATTGCACAGAAAACAACTGCTTTACAGGTACTTTCTGAGATATGAACTAAATGGTCAATTCTTAGATATAGTGAGATCAGCAACTACAATTAATTGCAACAAGGCAACTGGTTATTCTTCTAAACTTAGTTCCAATAATACCAACATTTTTCCATGTGACATTTACAAAGCATCACAAACATAAGAGAGCATGGAAACGGGTACCTACATGGAAACAAAATATTTAATGCACTTCCTGGAGCCATACACAAGTCTATAATAAGTTCTGTTAACATAAAAATGCCTGAATGAGAAAATACTCAAGTTGCAGGCACAAAGGAACATATTTCACATAAGTTTTGATACCTGCAAAATACTGTTAGTTTTTTAAAAACAAAATTATATAATGCATTTCCATGAAATTTTATTTTCAGTAGTTTTATCAAATGCAATATCCTCATTAGGCAGATTAAACAATTGAAACACATAGAAATAAACGTTTTCTTTTCTCTTCAATTCCTATATTTTTCTCCTTATTTTCATAGTATTGAAATTGAACCAGGAATGCCCCAAAGCAAGTTAATTCTATTTTCACGTTGACGATAGAACAAAAATTTGTAGAAGCATTTGTATAAGTTCTTGCACATACAAGAGAGTGTTAAGGACATAGTGATGATTGTTTATAGATGGAAAATATATATTATCACCATAACATTTTATGCAAATGCATTGAAGATAAGTTTGCAGAGCAAGAACAATAATCAGCATAACTCTCAGAAAACTGTACGCTGGTTTTGATGAGATTCCGCATACATTTTATTAACTTTTTGTGTTGAGATTTTTTAAATTACATTCTGTCTCAAGCATATTTATGAGCTTTCCTTTATTTTTCAAAGCTTATTTGTAGAAGGAAAACACCATTACCACATTTATATAAAAATCAGAACTTCCTGCTTTCATTTACTTCTCTACATCTTGGACTTTATCCTATTTTAAAATTTTCCTTTGAACTTGGCTTCTTCAATTTTTTCTATATTTCTTAAGACATCATATATTTCATGTAAGGTTTCTTAATGTTATCTTTTTAACAAAGCTAAAAATAAAATTTTTATGTCATATTTAATTAAAAAATACCTTATAAAAATGTAATAATCTACTTTGCAACCAGTAAGTGAGTTCAGTGCACATGATAACTAAATTTTTTAAAGGTTATTTCAAATTGTATTTGAATTATAAAACAAAGATAAAATAGGACAAAATAACTATTATCAAAGCCATTTTCTGCTGACAGGTTTTCTAAGTTATTGATTATCAACATGGGTAATTTTGCATGCCCTACAGGGTTCATTTGGCAAGGTCTGCAGTTCAAGAGGGGAACTGGAGTTATTTGAACGTAGCGGGTAGTGGCCAGGAATGTTACTAACCATCCTACGATACACAGGACAGACCCCCACAACGAAGAGTCGTCCAGTCCAAAATGTTAACAGTGCTGAATTTCCCTGCTTCCAAGTAGTCTTGAGATTAGTCAGTATTTAGAAAACATAAATTAGGAGGTTTACTGCACCTATTTGTTCTCCTCATTCAATTCCCACTTAGAAGTGAGAACATGCAGTGTTTGGTTTTGTGTTCCTCTGTTAGTATGCTGAGGATAATGGCTTCCAGCTTATCCATGTTCTTGCAAAGGACATGATCTCACTCCTTTTTATGGCTGCATAGTATTCCATTGTGTATATGTACCACATTTTCTTCATTTAGCCTACCATTAATGGACATTTGAGTTGATTCCATGTCTTTGCCCTTGTGAATAGTGCTGCAATGAACATATGCATAGAATGATATGTTCATATAATAGATATATTATATGATTTAATATATTATATGATGTAATAACATATAATATGTTCATAATAGAATTATTTATATTATTTTGGGTATATACCCAATAATGGTATTGCTGGGTCAAATGGTATTTCTGGGACTAGCTCTTTGAGGCATTGCCACACTGTCTTCCACAATTGTTGAACTAATTTTCACTCCCACCAACAGTGTAAAAGGGTTCCTATTTCTCCACAGCTTCACTAGCATCTGTTGTTTCCCGACTTTTTAATAATCACCATCTGACTGGCATGAGATGGTATCTCATTGTGGTTTTGATTTGCATTTCTCTAATGATCAGTGATGTTGAGCTTTTTTTCATGTTTGTTGGCACAGCTTTACCTATGTAAGAAACCTGCACATCCTGCACATGTATCTCGGAACTTAAAATAAAATAAAATAAAATTTTTTAAGAAAGAAAATGTAAATTAGGAAATAAATTGATTTATTTTATTTTCAAGCTGAGAAAATTTCAGGTGTGATAACTAAATAATCAACACTTTCCTGAATAGACTTTGCCTGTTTTGCTCTCCACTCATCAATTGTATTTTAATACTTTTGTCAAAGACATAAAACATATATAAATCAATTTTAAAAGCTCTTACTAATATGATATAAACTGAATTCACTTTTTGCAATTTTCCAGGTTCTCATATGCAAAATTACACATATACACGCATACACACATACTAAGAAAAAATACTACCTAACGTGTATAACCCCTGAAAATTTACTAAATTATTTAAGTGTCCTCATTATGCCTATGAATTCAGTTAACTCCAATGTGCTGATTATTTTCCAAATTGCCTCTAATGATAGTCTTTCTTCTTTATCTTCAGAAGTACTCAAGGACTATTGGTGCTTTCTTATAGACACTCTTAATACACTGTCCAGTGTAAAGTAAATTACACAGTAAATGCTATTGACAAGACCATAAATAGCATGAGATTATGAATAAGTCTGCCTAATTCACCAATGTATCCAAATACCTTGCATGATACTCACCATACATAGCTTACTCTCAATCAATATTTATTAAATGAATAAATGAATTAAATGAAAAGCATGTTGATTCATTTTTAATTCCATACAATATCTCTGCTTTTTTGAGACTAATGAAACTGGAGAAGCCAAAAGATATAAAGTACTTATATTTTGTATACTTTTGGAATGCAGGAAATATTTAAGGTGGAAAATAGTTGAAGTAGTTGGCCATGTGTGTTGACGTTACTTTAATTGTTGAGTCACACAATGTAAAAGTAGAGTAGCAAAGTTAATAAAATGACAAGTAGATTATAGCACAACAACCTGTGATAAACAGTGAGAGACTGAAGGAGAACCTATTGACTTCTCACATTGTAAACTGCTGAGATAGCATCCTTTGTTAGAACATTTCTTTGACTTTAGAAAAAAAAATATTTCAATCTCTCACAGTATATGTGTGCTTTTTTGAGGGAAAAAAAACCATATTATTTTACATCTGTTTACTTAGTAAACGGAAACAGGTTCAAATCAGACTTATATGATGCACCAAAACTTAGATGCCACCAAAGTCTATTCACAAAGTTAAGAACAAACATAAAAAGAATCTTCTATTTTTATTTACATCTTGCAATATTAACCGTACTATGATACTAATACTGATTATACTTAAAACTAAAATAAAAAGAAGACTATATTTTACTACCATCAGAGTGAACAGGCAACCTACAGAATGGGAGAAAATTTTTGCAATCTACTCATCTGACAAAGGGCTAATATCCATAATCTACAAAGAACTCAAACAAATTTACAAGAAACAAACAAATAAACAACCCCATCAAAAAGTGGGCAAAGGATGTGAACAGACATTTCTCAAAAGAAGACATTCATGCAGCCAACAGACACATGAAAAAATGCTCATCATTCCTAGTCATCAGAGAAATGCAAATCAAAACCACAATGAGATACCATTTCATACCAGTTAGAATGGCGATCATTAAAAAGTCAGGAAACAACAGGTGCTGGAGAGGATGTGGAGAAATAGGAACACTTTTACACTGTTGGTGGGACTGTAAACTAGTTCAACCATTGTGGAAGACAGTGTGGCGATTCCTCAAGGATCTAGAACTAGAAATATGATTTAACCCCAGTCATCCCATTGCTGGGTATATACCCAAAGGATTATAAATCATGCTGCTATAAAGATACATGCACACGTATGTTTATTGCTGTACTATTCACAAGAGCAAAGACTCGGAACCAACCCAAATGTTCATCAATGATAGACTGGATTAAGAAAACGTGGCACATATATACCATGGAACACTATGCAGCCATAAAAAGGGATAAGTTCATGTACTTTGTAGGGACATGGATGAAGCTGGAAATCATCATTCTGAGCAAACTATGGCGAGGACAGAAAACCAAACACCACATGTTCTCACTCATACATGGGAATTGAACAATGAGAACACTTGGACACAGGGTGGGGAACATCACACACCAGGGCCTGTCGTGGGGTGGGGGGAAGGGGGAGAGATACCATTAGGAGATAAACCTAATGTAAATGACGAGTTAATGGGTGCAGCACACCAACATGGCACATGTATACATATGTAACAAACCTGTACGTTGTGCACATGTACCCTAGAACTTAAAGTATAATAATAATAATAATAATAATAAAAGATCTTCACCAAAAAAAAAAAAAAGAAAGAAAGGCTTTCAGGCACTGCGTGCTGGGACTCATTCTACCTAGAACATAATAAAATATAATAAAAGCTAACCTCGAAGACAGAGGACATATCCCAGAAGGATTCTCTTCCTCCAGGACCTGACAGCACCCTCCAGGTCTGATAAGGTAGAGGGTGGAAAAAAAAAAAGAAAAGAATTCCGCGTTCAGGTAAAAGTATTAATTAAATCAATAATAAAAACAAAATAAAAATTCCGTAATTTTGTATTGGAAATTATACTTTCATGTTCTTTCACACTTGGGGGTTATAATGAGTATGTGTTGGAGATGGCCTAGGCATGGAATTTATTCTTGTTTTAATTAGTTACTGGACTTATGACTTCATATTTGATAGGAATTAATTGTCATTTGAAAGCTACAGAGATATATAAAATGTGCAGTGTATATTTACTGTTCTTTTTAAGAATATATACTTGTTTTTCAGACACTCAGGGAAACATATAGTAGATTCTTTCTAAAATTTTCTTTAAAACATATTGTTCAATATTATCACATTTTCTCTCTAACAGTGGTAAATTAGAACAGAAGAGCTATGCTATTTGCAATATCTACTTTACAAATGTAGATTTTTAACCCCCTTTTCTAACTACACAATACTTATTTCAGATTGTATTATATAATGTGATTTTAAAATTATCCTTATTTTCATTAAGTGTTTTAGTTGAATTTTTTGTGCTTGTGTATGTAAGAGGATAAAACTTATTTTATCAGGATTTGTCTTTTGGAAATAACTTGTCTTGGTTTAGGAGAATAATTTTATATACCACTTGTAAGTACAGAGTGCATGTTTTAGAAAGAAATAGCCTGAAGAGAGATAAAAATCACTGTTAGTAGATTACCGAGAATCAAGACAGGGATAGACAATTAAGTGGAACTTGTATTAGGGATTTACCACCACAAATGGTTTTCATAATTACATGTAATAAAGTTTTAACTGTGAGCGCCCCCAACATCCCACAATCCATTCTTACCAGCACACAAGAAGATGCAGTATCTCCAAGAAACTAGAAAGGCAACATGTCCCTGCCCACAATTACAAATCATTTCACCTATTAAAATACCCATTTGCCAAATGTGATAAAGTCTTCACATTCATCAAGTTGCTCAGATTCATCAAGCAGTATATTAAAAAAGATAGCATATACAGGTAGCCTGTTCTTTTCAGTACTTTAATTAAAATGTAATTCAGATTAGATTCCAGCTCTGCTCAAACTACTGGATGCTTCCCATTTCCATCTGAAGATATTCCAGTATCTTTACACAGAATATAAGATCCTGCACTGTCTTGGATATCTGCTCTTCTCTCAAACCTCATCTCACCATTCTGCCTCTCTCTCAATGGACTCCAAGCACAGAGGTACCTCCGCAATTAACAGCCTACCAGGATTTACACTTGTTCCTCCTGTCTGGGACAGTCATTTCAGATATTTCCATGAATACTTTCAAGGAGCACTTGAAAACTTGAATAACTGTAGGTTTGACAAGTTAATAAGTACTTTATTAAACTTATTTTGCAGTTTGGGAAGACTTCATTCAGACAACTACTTCAATTGCAGTGATTCAGTCAAAGGTTTATTTCCTTTTTCAGGAGAGAGTGGATATTTTAAACCATGAATCTGTTTCCTTAGAAAGATACCCATTAGCATACAGTTTGAAAAAAAGCCTCTGAAATATAGAGTTATTTAAAATGGAGAATTTAACAATTCTCTAGATGTATGATTTCATTTCCTGCAGTCAGGTAGTGTAAAAGGGTGTTCTAAAAAGTAACAAAACAAAATAAAAAGCTAAATGAAAATTCCAATGTAAATATCAACAGTAGTTACCAATTTTTAGAAGAAATATGCTCTGAACTTCCTCTAAGAGACTTTTTTTAAAAAATTACTTCTTGGTAAAACCATATTTCCTATTTTTTTATCTTTAAATGTATATTAATTCCAGACTACTATATTAATATTGAAAATGTGATAGTTTTTCTTCTAAGGAGATTATTAATATTTGATTGCATACAATCATACATAGTTTTTTATATCTCACTTATTACATACTGTTTTATATCTCACTTATTATTTTTTGAAAAACAGTGGATGATTCAATTATATATTCAGCAACACTTCCGCAACAAGCAAACTGAAAAAATATCTTTTGCTCATTTAAATATATTGGCTCATTCAAGTGTATCAGGAATGTGAAAATAGCTAAATTATTACTGTTTCTTTATTTTTGTGGATATATGAGGTTTCACACATTATATAGTCTTTACAAAAATAATGTGTTCATGCAAATACTTTGTTAGTCTTAAATTTCATTACTATTATATGCCAGAAACTGAATATATTTACTGATTTACTAAAAGAAAAACTGCACTACTTCAAAACTAATTTTGAGTAACCATGATGGCATAATTTATACTCTATAAAAAAGGTTGACACAATGTAGACATTTTTAAATTGTTTATTTTTGTTTTTAAATGTATGCATTTATTTATTTAAATTGACAAATTTGCATGTATTTATGTTATACAACATGATGTTTTGAAGTGTATATACACTGTGGAATGGTTAATCTAGCTAATTAAGATATGCATTTACCTCACATAGTTATTATTTTTTTGGCGAGAACACAATATTCACTCTCAGCATTTTCCAAAAATATACTATACTGTCAGTGACTAATCACCATGCATTACATACAGGGGTGTAATTCTTAGGTACAGTCTATGACAGCTGGATAACTGAGAAAGAAAAAATAATAAGCAACATTTTATTTTAAGAAATTTTGAATACTGAATGTGCTGTCAATTTATCAATACTTAAAAATCAATAATTCAATTATTTTATTCAATTACTTATCTGGAGTAAACTAGATTAGTCCTAATTTCCATTTATGTGTTTTGTAGATATTGTTATGACAAAAAATAATTGAGTGATATAGATATAAATTTTCAGTAAATATGTTTTTGACCCAGACACATACCTTTCAAGCTCTTAAATCTTTTTATTATGAAATTTTATTTTAAAAAGTGTATCATATATTCTTCTTTAACCATAAAGACATTCTTTGCTATGAAATATGGGGGTTTTATTGTAATTTGAATCACTGTAACTCTTGCTTAGATTCTGCTGTAATCAATAGGTCACAAACGGCTAGGAACTTGCACTTAGGTCACATAGAATATAAGATTTTAATATTTCTACAAATAGCAACTATCGTCTTTTAGATGCTCAGGTCAAAATATGTGGTGGCATTTATCACTCCTCTCATATTTTACATCCAATTCAACAATAAATTTCTGTTGACACTACTTTCAAAACAAATGCAAAATCTTACCACTTACTATTATCTCTACCACTACTCCTTTGGTTCAGGATACTATTTTCTCTTACCTGGTCTATTTAAAATGTGAACTATGCAAAACACTTAACAACTAGCCTGCCTGAGCAATGATTTCTTGGAAAGTGCAATTATCATAATCAGCAAGTATGGTCACACCGGTAAATAGTAGTGACATAAAATGAAGGGAAGTAATTAAAGTTTAAGAGAAAGTGACAACTGGATTTGGGAGTGTATTCTCCGTAGAGAGGAAGGAAGAGAGTTTGATGAAGAAGAACCAGATCTTGGAATATTTGAATTCTAATAGACGTTGCTTAAAAGTAAATTGTAGTTAATGCAGTTTTCCAATGAATTCTATTGTATACTTTGAGCATAAGTCTGATGGAAAAAAGGTCCCTGCATGTATTTAATAAATTTATGATCAGCACCAAATAACCCCTATTGCTAAGCAATTGACTTTCAGTAGTAAATATACTAATCTTTCTTATGCATTAAAAATAGTACTGATATAGTTGTCAAAACTCTGACAATACAAATAGAAATAAACTATAGAAATGTATATAAGATGTATCATTATTTCACTCATTCTTCACTCCATTTACTTTTTGTAAAACTCTCCTGGGTGCTAAGGTCCTGTTATACAGCAAATGTGATGTATGAAGTTAGTGCATATACAATGTAGGCGAAAATATTTCCTGTTCTGCCTTTTTTTAAAAAGTAGCAGTATCTTGAGGGAGACAGAAATGGTTTCATGTAATTTCAAAATTTTAGTAAATACTAAAATAGAACATAAAGAAGCTCAAAGTTCTGACAAGGCAAAGTTAGTAACAGCCCAGAGTAATAGGGCAGATGCCAACTAAGGGTAATATCTACTCTCAGTGTGGAAGGTACTCAGCGTGCAGGAAAATTTGATGTGAGGGGTATAGTAACTGTATCTGGTGAAGAAAATGTCAAAAGAATGTCAATAAAATTCTCACAGCTTTAATAGTATTTTAATGGAAATTTCAAAATAGGTATCAATATTTAAAAGCTAAAATAAATACTTGATTTAAACGTTCTTTTTTAATTCTTTTCCAGACTTTGTATTTTCTAGCCATTTACACTCAAAGGAGAAAGTAGGTAATAATATTTGCCTGTCTAATATTCACATGCTTATTTCAGAGTAGTATGTATTTAATTATTCATATTCACTTATACCCAAGACTAGTATTTACTAGGCAAAATTTCCTTTCTTCTTGAAAAATTTCATTTCTGTATATTCACCAAAGTTTTTATAAATAAAATAAACATTTCAGACTTATCCTCATGAGTAAATAATATTTTTTTCACTTGAAAAATTAGGATTTGCTTCTATAGATCACACTGAGTTTGGCAATAACGCTCATTGCTACAGCTGCACTCACTTCAGTGAATTACTTTTTAATTACCAACAATTCTTTTCATTTGCCTTGGATGACCAGACTAGCATCTGGGACTTAAGGGAAAAAAAATGGCTTCTCCAAACAACAAATTTTCTTAGCTGTACAAATCCTTTTTTGTACTTATTCTTATTTTTAACTCAGATTTTAGTGTTATTACTTTTTCTTTCAATACTACTAATTTTAGGCAAAATACCAACAAAAAACTAAAAACTAAGTTCTGGCAAAGCCTTGTAATTAAATCAGCAGTTTGAGATTTCTCCCCAATAGAATTTTCAAACTTCGATGCCAATTGGCACAACCTATTTTAGAAAAGTGTAAACCCAGTTTTAGAGAAGAGTACTTTTCAGGTGAAATTATTTCTGTCATAGAGGTCTGGGTCACCTTTCAAGCTGTAACATTTCTACTTCCTCTAGTCTCTTCCAAAATTCTGGGAAACAAGTTCCCTAGATAATCTACTAGACTGGAAATAACTAAACTAGCCAGCCTGAATAAAGAAGAGCTTCAAAACAGTGTTTTCCATCTGAGAATCAGGAAAAAGAGAGACAATCTCCCAGAGAGGTTTTAACATCTTTGGATACTCTGCTTATAGAAAAGTCTCACACAGAGTCTGTTGGTTAGTTCCCAAATCACACTCTGCTATAAGAGCTTTGCACTTCTCTGCTGTTCATAGAGGAGTCATTATGTTCAACCATTATCTTCAGCATCTGCCTGGGCTTCTCTCCCCTCTCTTATATATCTTCTGACTGTATTAAAAAAAATCTTTCTAAAAGAAACCACCCCATTCTTTTTAATATTTTCGAAATAATACATTTGATAAATCAAGTTCTAGCACAACATACAATATTTTCGTCATTTCAATTTAGAAGGCAAAACAGCATTTACTATTTCACAACCAGGTAGAGGTATTTAACATTCAGGATTATTTACTGAATGGTGTCCTTCAGCCTCAAAAAAATTCTTGACAATGGAAGTTAAAAACTGTGTATTAGCAAAGATCTTAGTTCTTATAGATTCTACATTCTAGAGGGAAGCATTCAAAGCCAACAGAAAGAGAAAGAACAGCTTTGGAGACATGTATAATCAGAAAAATAGAATTAGGTTAAGGTTTAGAGAGGACATTCCAGAAAAGTCACCAAGAAGGAACTTCTGGTGTATTCAAAGAAACTGAAAGAACGCAAATATGGTGGAAGCCGAGGGAAGGTAAAATGTCACACTACCAGAGAAAAAGCTGGTGGCAAGTCATAATGGGCCTTGTAGGCAAGGGATAAGTATTTGGTTTTTCTTTTAAGGGCACTGGAATTCAATAATTCTATGCCCAAGAATAAGAAAATGTAATTTTTATTAAGAAACATCAATGTATCTTCAGAGCAAGGATTGAAGCAAGAAGGTCATATAAATGCTAATATCAGTAGTCACCATAAGAAATGATACTGGGTTGCATTAGATTGAATTGAATTAGGATGGAAGCAATAAATTTGAATAAAAGTAAATGTAAAATTGGGTGTTTTGTTTTGTTTGTTTGTTTTGCCTTTTGCTTTGAAAGTAAAGCTATCAAAATTATCTGATGGTTTATATGTAGGAGGATCAGTTAGGAGATATCCACATTGAATTCTAGTTTTGCCTTTAATAGTTGTCTGGATGATAGTCGTATTTACTGAGATGAAAAATGCTTAGGTGGGAGCACATTCAATTGAGGACAAGGTTCTGTTTTGAACACATTAATTCTAAGGTGGCTTATAGACTTGAAAGTATTGACTAGTATTAGGAAATTTTGACTTGAATTCACAGGTGAGGCGAAACCAGAACATTTAAATTTGGGAGTAATTAATAAACGGGTAACATTTAAGCTGTAAGATTGGATAAGTATACATATTTCAAACTATATTGTGCCATATAAACATATACAATTATGATATGTCAATTAAAATAAGAAAGCAAAAGGTTGCATGAGTTAATCTAGGATAACTTATAGAAAATAAGGGGCTAACAAGGCTCAAGCACAGCGCATTCTACAATGTAGGATCCAGCAAAGAAGGTTTAAAACTAATAGTCAATGAGATAGATGTGAACTTTTAGAAACAAAGAGAAGGAATGATTAAAGTAGAGAATAGTACAGAGCGTTAAATGCTGCTGCATTTATTTATATATATTTATATATTTATTTATATTTATTTATATATTTATTTTTATATATATATGTATGTGAAGTGGCTAATAGATCAGGCAAACAAAGTTGACAAGAGTAGTTTTAATGGAATAGGGAATAGGGCTGGTATTCAGATATGGTAGAATGAACACATAGAGAAAGTTTCAAAGATAACACTTTACAGATTTTGGGGGGTTTTATTCTGTTTTTGTTTATTTGTTTGTTTGTTTTTATAAGGAGAACATAGAAATAGAGATGGAAGGACCCAGAGAGAAACGTAGATATCAACACTTCTTACTGATGATTTTTGATAATATTTAAAATTAAAACATAACCTCAATTTTTCATATAAGAAAGTAACATTAATAGATATAAAAATCACTTTAGGAATAAGTATCCATTCTCTTCCAGAATAGTCCTATTATAATGAAACTCGATAATATTTATTAACCATGACCTCAATTCAATATAGAAAGCTATGAACTAGACTTAAAATGTAAGAACTATCATTCATACCCTTTGAAGACCTGCTTCTGTATATAGTACTGCACTTTATTAAATTCTCAAATTTAAGGTTGTAACTTTTGCTATTCATGGAGAACACCAAAGTTTCAAGTGCAGATCTTTTCTTATCCTTAATTTCACAGGTTTTGATCCCAGTCAGCATCTTGCACCCAAATTCCATCTGAGCCAGTCTCTATTTTCAGAAGGCCCAGCCTGAGAAAAGAGTCTTGAACATAATATTTATTCTGTAATGTCAACACTATAGCTTTCTTTTGCCTATGTGTTACTTTTAAAAGAAAATTAGAGTATAAATTATTATTCTTAAATGTATATCATTTCCTGCAGAGTTAAGTAAGCTCTTTTTGTTATGTTTTCTTCTCAGCAGCCCTAAGTATCATGCCTATTGAATGATGGTATTCCTGGCATAAATTCAAAAAGAATTTTCTTTACATTTATTTATCTAAGCCATGATACATATTGACTTGTCTTATATTGAAAGTAGGTCTTTCCTATACAGTTCGTGATTTTATTTGAATTTTCTTACTGATGTTGTTTTATTATTGGGAGAATAAATAGGTTCTTTGCCTAATTTCTAATATTACTTACCTTTATTCTAGCTATTGCTTGAAACCATTCTTTTATATTGAAATCATTTGTTTTATTTTTCAGTATGGAAGATTTGCTTCATGTTAGGTCCATGTATTTGCCCCCTGGAATTTTCAAGTGCTGTGTATATATATGTGTGGACGTATGCGCACATATATGCACATGTCTTATTTATTTTCTCATACTCTCTATTATATCTTATACATTTTTTCCAAATTGACTCCCATACTACCCAGTCTATGGCATCCTTACTACTTGATACGGTTTGGCTGTGTCCCCTGCCCATATCTTATCTTGAATTGAGACTCCCACAATTCCCATGTGTCATGGGAGGAACCCAGTGGGAAGTGATTGAATTATGGGGGCTAGTCTTTCCTGTGCTGTTCTCATCATAGTGAATGAGTCTCACAAGATCTGACGGTTTTAAAAAGAGGACTTCCCCTGCACAAGCTCTTTTTGCCTGTTGCCATCCACGTAAGATGTGACTTGCTCCTCCTTGCCTTCTGCCATGAATGGGAGGCTTCCCCAGCCATGTAAAACTGTAAGTCCAATTAGACTTCCTTCTTTTGTAAATTGTCCACTCTTGGGTGTGTCTTTATCAACAAGCGTGAAAGCGACTAATATGCTACTCTATTTCCCCTATAAAAGCAAAGCAAAACAAACAAAACCCACCTCTCTCCTGGAATTTTAAATTTTCTTGCTTTAATCTGTGCTGAATTCTTATCAGGTTCCTACAAACCCTCATTGCTTCCTTCATTGGATACTTGTTTCCTTTCCCCTTTACCTTATCTTGCTTCATTTGATCCCTCAGTTGTCTAAGTATACTCCCTTTAATATATTTTAATATATTTTTAATAATAGGTGTTCAAAGTTAAATTTCTAATTCCCTTCAGCTCTGAAAATGTATGTCTAATCAGCCTGTTCTCACTACTTGGTAAGTAATTTGGTAGGAGAAAGAATTTGAAGTGAAAAAGCATATCTCCTTCAGTATTTGAAAACCAATCTCCACTGTCCTCTAGGATTTAGTAATATTAATGAGAAATCTAATACAGTAAGTCTTCACTTAATGTGATTGATAGGTTCTTGGAAACTCCAACTTTAAATGTAATATTATATAAGGACACCAGTTTTACCACAGGCTAATTGACATAAAAGAGTTAACCTCATAGGGCATATTTCTGATTACAAAAGCATCACCAAAACACTCTCAATAAAGTGTCAAAAGTACTTTTAATATTAAATATTTGAATAAATGTGAGCTATACATTCATCTAAGAGAAATTAATAGAAACCAGTAAGATAATTATGTATCAAATTTTTTGGTGACTCAGTGAGTGATGGCAGTCATAGAAGTGTGGGGGTAAAACAAGGGATATGTTTGGAAAGTGAGCATTGCTAGGAGCAGCTCCTCCCATTATACAGTTCAAAAACAATCACAACTATCCAAGGCTTGCTGAGCCTTGTCAGACCACGTTTATTTATTTATGTATTTATTTAGGCAAATACATGCATGTTAATAAACAAATAACATTCTAGAGGTGGCTGCATGCAAACATTTAAAACTTTTGAGAGATTACAGCACACCAGGGAAACTATTTCTATGACTATTGGAAGGATAATATCAAGGTTTGGAATATGCTCCTTACCCAGAATTCCCATAAACCAAGTGACCTAAAATCAAGTAGATCAAAGAATAAGCTAGATAAACAGTTTACTCACTTAAAGCAGTTTCTTTGTTAATTCCCTACAACTGAATCCCTATAATCTTCATTTGATGTATTTATCTACAGGCCACAAGGGCCAGCAGCTGCACAGATACTTCTTTGTTTAGCCAATTCTATTATTTAGCATAACTTTCCCAAGAAAATTTAAAGTTTGCTGTGTAACTAAAACCTTTACATTAGAATCTGCTATATAGCTTATCACGAGGAATACCTTTCTAATCATTGCTTATCTTACTCCAAACCATGGAAAAAGGACCTAATAAATGATGCCCTTCTAGAAAAGTGAAGGCCTCCTGGCAATGTTCTCTTTAACCCATGATGTAGACCACATCATTTATTGTCATGAATTTGTATGATTATTGCTTACAAATTTTTGTTTTACAATGATTGGAATTTATTCATTCACACATTTCTAATCTGCTTATTTCATTTTAGGGCTGCAGGTGGTTGGAGGCAATCCAGGTAGCTCAGAGCACCAGGTGGGAACCAGCCTGGACAGAAATAATGTAAATACACCAACTCGCCTAACAGGCACAACTTTGAGATGTGGGAGGAAACCAGACACCCAGAGAAAACCCACACAGACATAAGAGAATGTGCCAACTCCACAGAGGCAGTGGCCCCAGCCAGAAATAATTTTCTCATGAAAGTTATAACAAAACTACTTTGACAACCTGCTTTATTACTAAATTACTGCAACTTTGTAGATTACCTATTTTCTCTATAAAACTCAAAACTTCTACAGGTTTATTTGTTGTTCTGGTTGTTCACAATGATTTGTATAGGTATTGGTATAGGTTATTATATTTATCCCATTTGGCAATTCTAATATAAAGATTGCTTTTTTATGGTCTTTTAAAAAATTTCTTTTGAAAAATGTTTCCATTTTTTGGTTTTTCATTTTTACTTTGAAAAATATGTTCTCAAGATATTGAACCAATGGTGGAGTCTTCATCTTATATTCATTTTGGCACATAGTAAGGACTTGATATTTTGGATCAATATCTTCATCTTTTTGTTATTTTATGAGCAATTTCCTTGATGTTATTTAGCCCTTCTATTGATTTTTTTAAAAAACATTTCTGATGAGCAAAGAAAATCTAGCAACTTCATTTTTTAAAATAATTGATTTAATCCTCAGAAACTCTTAAGGAATAGATAAGGAGGGAAATCAATGGTGTAGAATGTAAAACAGAAATTCTCAGTTTTAGGACAGCTAACTCTAAATGTTCAGTTACTTTAATGGTTAATTCTATTATTGGCTGATTCTATTTCTTTCTCTTTTTCATTCTCTTTCACTTTCTCTTTCTCTTAGCCCAGATGGTGTGTGAGCACAGGGGTGTGTAGGAAATAAGCTTGAATGATCTCATACCAGCCATGAGAAGAGTCTGTAGAGCAGCATGTGTGCTCTGGCCCCACATTGTTTTCCACTGTGGTAGGGGTGGGGATAGATATGACTAGTCTGTTCCCCAAGGATGGTATCTGGCAACAATATTTGTGGCTGATGACCTCCTTGTTTCTTATTCTAGTATGGCCAGAGCCTACCTAGATCCCACAAACTATCTTATTTTTACACCGTGCTGTGTGCGCTCTCCTGTGGGATGACTATGCTTCCTAAGATGACTCTGTATTGCTGCTGTAATGAAGTACCACAAGCTTACTGGCTTACTACAATAAAAAATTATGATTTTACAAATCTGGGGTTCTAAAGCAAAGTTTAAACTTAACAGTGTTGGGTGGGCTATGTCCCTTCTGGGGGCTCTAAGGGAGAACTGGTTCCCTTGCCTTTTCCAGTTAAAAGTTCCTTGCATTCTTTGATTTGTGGCCAGCAGGAGTGTATTATCTTACAGTCTCTCTCTGTCTCTCTCTCTGCCCTGTTTCTGTTGTCCTACTTTTTTTTCTGACTCTGACTTACCCTTTTCTAATCAAGACTCCTGTGATTACATTGGCCCCCAACTAGATAATGCAGGAAAATTTCCACGCCTCAGGAACCTTAACTTAATCACAGCCCCGAATTTCCTTTGCCATGCCATGTGGTACGGACTCACAAATTCCAGGCAATAAGTATCCTTGGAGAAAGTTGGGGAGCACATTTTCTATTTACCATTTACCATGGTCTTTGAGCTACTGGTAACCTTGCCGCACAGATAATGATTACTTCATCAGTTTTGCCAGGCAAAATTAGCAGTCACATGTCATATACCTCTATGGGGTACTGGAAACTGAAGCCATAAGCTTGGATGGCTCAATTTCTGTCCTGTTATAATGTATTATCATATTCATTTTGTTCCATTTACTCAATGATTGCATGTATCATCTCCTGGAAAAATATACTCTGAGTATCTAAACTGGGATCATGAATCAGATACAATCTTATTTCCTTTTAAATTACTTTATTTTATATTTTTAGAGACATGGTTTTGCTCTGTAACCTAGGCCGGAGTGCAGTGGTGCAATCATAGATCACTGCAGATTCGAGTTTCTGGGAGCAAGCAATCCTCCTACCTCAGCCTCCCAGGTAGCTAGGACCATACGCCACCAAACCAGACTAATTTTTTATATTTCTCTTTTGTAGAGACAGGATGTTGCTATGTTGCTCAGACTGGTCTCAAACTCCTAGCCTCAAGCTATCCTCCCGCGTTGGCCTCCCAAAGTTCTGGGATAACAGGCATGAGCCACCACACCCAGCCTACAATCTGATTTTGATTGTCCCTTCACTACATCTAGAAGCCTGTTGCTTCCTACTCTAGGTGAAGGAATTATACAAGAACAAATGCATATTTCTAACAATTTGATTCCAGTTGCTCCCCACCCCAAAACCCAGGCTATTCCTTTCCTTATTTTTGTTTCATTTTCTCAAGATGGCCTTCTTTTATATAATAACTTCTTTTGCCAGTGAGTTTGTGATCAGCTTTTTGGATGCATATCACTTGGTATTTTATAATCTCTCCTTTAAAGGACCTCAAATATTAATCCTGAGTTAATTGCCATTAATGATTTTATGTATTTGCCAAAATTTCAAGATCAATTCTCATTTTATGTTAACCACACTGTGGAAATATCACAGCATTGGCAATCATATGATTTGTGTTCACAGTCTAGTTTCAAATGTGTTATCTGACATTGGGAAAATCAATACATTTTTAGGGCTTTGTTTTTCTTTGGTATCAAATGAGGTTATCTAACTAAATATTATTTGAGATGCAAAGTTTTGATTCTCTGATCCTGAGAAATCCACTATATGTTTATTTGTAGCTAGACGTATGGAACTACTCATATTATGAACAAATTGTGAGTAACCTTGGGGTATGTCAAAGAGAACCAGAGCTGAACACTAAAGTGATACTGATAGATTTTTTTAGAAACTATTGCAATAGGGGAAAATAGACTTCAGTATTTAACTGAGTTAAATCTCAATATAGCAAGGGCAAATAGGAATTTATAGCCAACGGGAAGGAGGCAATGGATAGAAAATTACCAAGAATAAATATTAAGGGAATTCTGGATAAACTGACTTAAGCAGGATTCTTGCTACAACTGGGCTAGGTAGGCTTGAGGTCAGGGGCCAAGGACAAGACCTAGTCCAAGAAAGGGCTCAGAGGAACCTGTGGAAAGTTCAGTCCCAGAGTCTTACTAACAACACCCACCAATGTTGTGCCTGGGAGAGAATGAAACAATGTATTGGTAAAAAGTTATATTGGGAACCAAATATAAATATGTAGCAGTACAATGTTTCTCAAATTGTCTTGGTTACAAACAGCAGAGAAGCTTAGTAAATATGAGTGCCTTGGCCTCCTATGAGAAATTAGCTTATGGCTAGAATTGAGAACTATTAATATTTGTGTAGATTATCATCAACATATTTTTAGCTTGTTTTAAATTACTTTGCCCTCTTGCTTACAATGGCAACATATGCTTTTCTTTGTTGGGGGAGGGTAGAGAACATTAAAATAATACAAAATATAGAATATACAATTATCATTACCTTAATCTTATATCCCAATCCAGAAAATATTGCCCTTAAGGCATTCTGGGGATGAAGAGCATGTTTGAAAGAGAAATTGCCAAGAGCATATAAAACAAACAGCATAGGGATTATACCCATAGATAAAAGGAAGTCCCATATTTTTTTGCTAATCTTGGGTCCTAAGTTGCTCAATAGGTTCATTGTGGAAATCTGAAATTAAAGTTTTAAAAAGCATGTGATGATTATTTTATGTGTCTCTACCAATTATAGTTTAAATTATGACATCTCTGTGCATGGAAATAGCGTCCCTACCTTCTATGGATCATTGAACAGGTTCCAGAAATGAACATAGAACTGTTTCTTATTCATGTGTTTAGAAAAAAAAAACTATCTGCATTGTCACAGTATACTTCTTTTTATTTTTTATTTAGTTTTTTTTGAGAGGGAGTCTCGCTCTGCAGCCCAGGCTGGAATGCAGTGGCGCAATCTCGGCTAACTGCAAGCTCCGCCTCCTGAGTTCACGCCATTCTCCTGCCTCAGCCTCCCAAGTAGCTGGGACTACAGGCGCCCGCCACCACGCCTGGCCAAGTTTTTGTATTTTTAGTGGAGATGGGGTTTCACCATGTTAGCCAAGATGGTCTCGATCTCCCGACCTGGTGATCTGCACACCTCGGCCTCCCAAAGTGCTGAAATTACAGGCGTGAGCCACCAAGCCCGGCTGTCATAGGGTATACTTCTAATGTGCTTAGAGCTAACTTTGGGATGTGATAATTCTTCCTAAGACTTAACTATAATAAAAGTACATACATGTGGTACCTAAAGCCATCACAAAAGCTTAAAAAGAAACAATTCATACCATTAATTTTGGGCTATAATTTTAGTGAGAACTAATGTATTAATTGATTCCTAAAATTGCATATTTTATACTTGACTATTAATGATGTATTATTTATATTTAGATATTCTGAATTACAAATTAAAAGCATGATTTGCTAGCTTTTTTTACAATATTGTGTTGTGTGAGTGTAATAAGCTATGACATGCTTGTGTGATGTAGATCCAGTTTCATGTCAATTATATGAAAACTAAAGCTGTTTCCAAGCCAAATGATCGCCTTTGAGTTCAAGCTCTCAAACTGTGAATACCCTGGGTGGTTTCTTGGCATGCAGATTTCTTCCACCTGTTCTTAGATGAAACATAAATGTGAACCATAGGAGATGTGATTTTCAGTGCTAAATGGAAACCATTTACTTTATAACTTTGCAATGGAAAACTACCAGTATGGCCAATTAGGTGTTGAATACTTTAAATATTTTTCTCTACCAACATGAGATTTTTGCCTAGAAAATGTCTTCACCAAAACAAACAAGAAAACAAATCAGTTGTTTAATTGGCATAATCAAGTTAGACAAATACAATAGAAAAAGTGAGGCAATAACATAGAAAATTCAGGTTAAATAAGATTCTATTGGGTATAGTGTTTAATCTTGTTGAGTTTTATTAAAGTTTAATTTGAATGACTGGAATCTTTTGATATGCATTTCAGTTAATCTATAGAAGCATCTTTAAGGAAATAGTCAAGTAGATCCACGGTAACCTGAAGGAGTTCCTTTACCTTTCTCTTGTATATTATTTATAAGCAAATATAATAATAATAAGTGGTAGAATGAATTGTATCCCCTCTTAAATTGTTAATGTAAAAATCAGAACATTCAGTGCTGAGTGCTTTGAATTGTCCTCATTCCTTTAATAAGCGTAATGAGAGAATTGCCTTGTTGGTAGAATTGCTTGGACCAAGGGTGGTACCTGACTCAACTGGACTCAGAACTGTTAAGCACATTAATATCAAAAGTAATACTTTTCACTGGGAAAAGAAACTAAAAATAAAATGGAGTTTTCGGTATCTCTCTTAGCCTGGGCATAAATCATACCTCAACAAAGGAAAAGCAGAAACTGATTCAACAGAAAAAATATATATATTTGGGAAAGAGTCCTTGGGAGCACACAGGTCACGGTTTCTCAGATGCATTGGCCCCCTTTCTCTTGTTAAAATGTTCTTTGGAGTGTAGGATTTGTATATGTCCACACTTTTTTTTTTTTTTTTACAGTCTCGCCTCTGTCACCCACGCTGGAGTACAATGGCGCAATCTCGGCTCACTGCAACCTCTGTTTCCCGGGTTCATGTGATTCTCCTGCCTCAGCCTCCTGAGTAGCTGGAATTAAAGGTGCGTGCTACCATGCCTGGCTAATTTTTGTATTTTTAGTAGAGACGGGGTTTCACCACGTTGGTCAGGCTGGTCTCAAACTCCTGACCTCATGATCCACCTGTCTCGGCTTCCCAAAGTGCTGAGATTACAGGTGTGAGCCACCGCGCCTGGCCTACGTCCATGATTTCTTAAGCTACCTTAAGGATTTCTATCAATTGAAATCAAGAGTACTAATATAATTAGCTTAAGATTAAACAAGACTTGGTTCCCTTTGTTTTAATAAGAAATTATCTTTAGATTTGAAATGCACGGCTTATCAAAACTAAGCATGTACCAGAATAATAAATAAACCTCATTATATTTACATTTGAAAATATTAATATTCTTAACAAATAAAGATACATCTTTAGGAACCAAATTGGCAAAGTAAAAGAACAGGCAACACCAGACCATTATGAGGCTACAGAACTACTAAAAAGAACAAAAAAATAGCATAATTATATGAAAATATTACAGTTTTTTCAATTTGGATGTGATAAAGATAATATGTCCAAATATCTGGTAAAAAACCAAAAAAACTGTGATTAGCAGCATTACCACTGGGAATGGGTGGAAACATGAGTGAATCATTTTTAAGATAAGTATTTTAGTCATTAATTGCAAGAGTTTGGAAACATTTATTCTGAAAGCCCTTTTAAATAAAATGAACTGCTCAACCATATATTCTTTTGAGGATGGAGTGAAAGAAGTAGACTCAGCTATTACTACTGGTAATGAAGACAGTATGGCACGGGTACTCTCGCAAAATTGTAATCAACTTCCTTGTGCATTTTTAGAACACTTCATCATGGTTTAGTTGACATAATAATCAATTGTCATATTGAAAACACTACACAACTACCTAACTAAATTCTGGAATAAATTTGTAAACACAATAATAGGTTTTGTGGGTTTTCCTACACATCCAACGAACTTCTTTTTCTAATAATGGAACCCCATATTTACTTTAAGTTACTATTGCTCCCTAATTGTTTCCAAGTTTTTTTTTCAAGCAAAGTCAATTTGACCTGTAACTCCAGAGACAGGGATATGGCCCGGTGTTGATAACTCAAATTAGCTGACCATGAAAGAGGTCATGTAACCCAATCAGAGCCTTTGAGACACCGTCTCTGGATTTTCCTCAGTCTATGCATAGAGGGTGGCTCCACATTTTACACAAGCTTGGAGTCTGGAGGCCATGAGTTGGAACTATGTTGGTATGACAGCCTGTGGATACTGCATGGTAATGCCCTGTCTGAATGAAATGACTGCAATAAAACCAAACAGTGGGGCCTAGGGTCACATTGTAGCACCTAGATTCAGCTTCACTAAACTCTGGCTTTTCAGCAGCATAACTTCCAAGTTCCATTTTACTTAAATAAATTTATATTGGCTTTTCCTTGACTTGAAACTCAAAAAAGAATTAATTGGAAACTTGAGATTCTGAAAACAATGTGGAATCTAGGGGATAAATACGTAGAATTATGAGCTATAACTACCATTTGGAGCACTGACATCTCTCGCAACTCTCTCTCTCTCTCTTTTCTTTTGTCAATTCTTGCTCCCAAAGGTCAGACCCTCAAAATCGTATGTGTGTAAAATCTCCAGCTTCCTCAATGGAACTGGTTATATGACCCAAGCTGTTCCAAACATATTCAGATTAAGGAAAAAGCATATAATATTGGGAGATTTTGGATTATCTTCTGTTTGCAATACTGCTTAAGAAACGTAAGCAAAAATGAAGGAAATACGTGGAACTGTGTGGTTATAATAAGCTTATATCCTCCTTTTTACATATATGTACACTAAAACAATTTGGTACTAAATACTTATTCTGTCCTATCAAATATTTTACCAACTTAAATGCAATTTCCACAACTTTTGTGAATATGTTGGAAGAAGCAGAAACCATAGGATGTGGAGAATCTGTTTTTTATTCCTACATGATGACACATAACCTCCAAGTTCATTTTCTCTATTTTCCTGCCTTTATTTCCTTCCTTTGTTTTATTTTTCTTAGACTCCTATCCCATGCTGGGTTTGATCTATGATCTTCTAGCAGCATCAGAGGGAGTTGGAACAAAAATAAAAATTTTATAGTGTAGTAATTAGAGTAACAGGTAGAGAGATCAGTAAATACATGGCTCAGTGCTAAATTCTTGCAGATGTTTCTGACTGAATTCTTGCCAGAATTTGAAAGCAATGTATGACTGTTTCTGGGAGCTGCAGACAATCAACTCTCCCTTTCTGCACTTTTAAGTACAAGGTACTTACAAGCAACATAATGAAATAACTTACATCTCTCTAGTTTGTTCAGCCAGAGACAACATCTGAATCTTGATTTTTTTCAAATCTCCTTTATGAAACTTTTTCAAAAGCACCATTGTGTTACTGTTGTAAACAAAAGTTCTTTTAAATCATAATTATCTGAGTTTCAAACATCTGTTGATAATTAGTACTCTTATTCACATAAAATTATTTTTAGTCCGGAATCGTCACAGTCATTTTTGATTGTGAGATTATCTAGGGACTTTGGCAGAATTATGGCTGTCTTTGGACCTGCCCCAACTCTAATATCTCCCAGAGATATTAGAATCTGGAGGGTCTTGTAGCCATAATTTGAATAAGGCCTCCACACAATTCTTATATTCAGAAAATATTGTTAAACACTGATTTAGTCTTGACATAAATTTAAACCATATCGCTCCACTTATGCTGTACCTTCTACATCTAGTCAGTAATCAAACGCTCCTGTGTCTTTTGTTCCTCAATCTACTCCAAAGCCAACATCTTCCCCGATGTCCTTCACATAAATCCTTCTTCCTAAAATTGTACTCTTCCCCCATGACTTAGTTTGTGCTGATGTATCATAGCATAGACTGGGCAGCCGAAACAGCGAACTTTTATTTTTCTCAGTTTTGGAAACTGGGAAGTCCAAGGTCAAAGGGCTGGCAGATCCACTGTCTATTGAGTGTCCTCTTACTGCTGTGTCTCTTCACATAGTAGAGAGAGAAGAAGCAAGCTCTGTCCTCTTTTTTTATATAAGGGTATTAATCCCTTCACAAGGGCTTACCTCTTATGGAGTCATTCCAAGAGTCATTATCTCCGAATACCATAACATTGGGTATTAGAGTTTCAACACAGGAATTTTGGGGAAGACACATTTTTGTTTTCTTTATATATGATATGTAGTTAATTTTGTGAAATTACTTTCTATTCATGTGTGCTGCATAATATGAAATTAAATCAGTTTCTGACTTTTATATATTGACTTTTACTTCAGTTTTGCAGCAACTCACATTCTTTATTCTCCAAAGCAGTTTGGCTTCTGGTTTTGGAATAAGAGAAACCAACAGTAGCTAACTTAAGCAGAAAGGAAATTTATTGGAAGGATATCTAGCTGCTTAAAGAATCATCAGAAAGACCAGAGCGATAAAGTTGAGAAAATTAGCAGGAAAAAGGAAAGCTAGGCCATGTACACTTGACAAATAGTGTATCACAGAAGCAGACTTTTTTTTTTTTTTTCCTTTTTCTGGGATTCTCCCAATGGACACACTTTACTGGCTACCAATATCACTTCTACTCTAACTTCCACACCACCGCCATTGGACATATTTTCTCAATTGGCCATTTACTTTTCAGCTATTTCCTTAATGTCCAAGTAGCAAATAGGAGCATTTAAATGGGTGATTATTGGTCATGTGCTCATTTTCAACACTAGAGGAGATAAAAATAGATAATATTTGAACTCTTGTTCTCTCATAGTACAGGTAGAATAATTCAGAATCACATAATGGGAAATTAAAATAGGTAGTATCTTCACATGCTGATTAACTGTTGATTCTAATAATACACATGAGTAACTCTTCCAATACACAAATTTTCAAACTAAAAAATTGCCCCAACAAACATAAAACAACTATCTTCTGTTCAATGTAAAATTCATACACATCTGACAAAGTGACCTAAAGGGAGGCAACCCACAACACTTTTACAAACAATGCTAAGGCCCACATATCTTGGTGTTGTCTATTTTTTCTCTAGTTCTGACCTGTTGTTATCTAAATATTGTCTCATGTACATAATTAAATTGCAAAGCTAGCCACAATCGATACACTCAATATATGATTTGGGGAAAATAAGTAGTAAAGACTATATATACATACACACACACACACACACACACACACACAGATATAAAGGAACACAAATAATTTTAGAAAATAAATTTTCTCATTTTACAACTGAATTTTAGGGGGAATTCCTGACCTCTCTTCTCCATTAACTATACCGTCTTCCCTACGATTTCAATAAAGAGCTCAAGTGGTCAGGTTCTAAGTCTTCTCTTGTAATATAAACTTTCCTTTCCAAAAGACCTGTGTCTACGGTGGCCCTGCTTTTATACTGTTGCAATAGTCTTCCATTAACATTTACCATTAGATACAAAAAATAATAGAGTCTGCCCAGAGAGAATTTGGACTCCCTTTGAACTCTCCTTGCTTCTCAACTTTGGAAATCACCCTAACCAAAATCAAAATTTCCATTTTTCCCCAAATGGTATCAGAAACTACAGAAGACAAGCTGCTGTTTCAGCTTTCAATTCAATGGAATCATGGAATAGGGGAAGTCTATCTGAGGTAGAAAAATCTCTAAATTGCACAAGAGGAGAGTCATGGAAATAGTAAGCAATGTTTTTTTTTTTTTTTGAATGGATACTTAAGGGTAGCCATGGGATGTACCACCCCTTACTTCCAGACCCATGTAGAATTTATTCTGTACCTTACATTGTGTTGCTTATAACTGACACCTGACTGGGGAAACTAGTGATCCCCATTGACTACTTCCTTTCTTATTTTGCTGTATAATAAATTTCTCTGTCAGAAGCAATGCTTTACAAAAGACTAAAGTGGTTTGTCATCAATTACTAACTGCATAGATAGTAGTACTAGCAGAGGCATAAAGAGGCAGAGAAATAATTTTTAAAACCCAAATGAGTAACTGAGTTATCACAAATTACTACCCTCTCCAAGGTAAAATGAATAAATAAAATTGAACCTTTTCAAGGTTATTCTAAGGATGTAATACAATATTAGGGGCTTAAGTCTTCTTACTTCTGCTAAGTTGAGCACCTGGTGGCAGCAATCATTAAAATAGTTTTAGTCAGCCAGGCGCGGTGGCTCACGCCTGTAATCCCAGCACTTTGGGAGGCCAAGGTGGGCGGATCATGAGGTCAGGAGATCGAGACCCCGTCTCTAAAAAATAATTAGCCAGGGGTGGTGGCGGGTGCCTGCGGTCCCAGCTACTTGGGAGGCTGAGGCGGGAGAATGGTGTGAACCCGGGAGGCAGAGCTTGCAATGAGCAGAGATTGCGCCACTGTACTCCAGCCTGGGTGACAGAGCAAGACTCCATCTCAAAAAAAAAAAAAAAAAAAAAAAAATACCTTTAGTTATGGGAAGACTATGCCATTGATTTCATGCATAGCCTCCTATCTACAAAATAATCTCCTTATGAGGTCTTTGTGAAAGTACTTCAGTAGCAGATGAAGGAGACATACTTACTTCCTTAGCTTAAGTAATCTTGCCGTGTTGATTATTAACATTTCTTCTGTCATAATTGCTTTTAGGTGAGCATTCACATATGACCCAAATATGTTTATAGACGGGACCATTATACAATATCTCTCTAAAAAAGTCCTCCTCGTTGTTTAATAATACCTTTTACTTTCTTGACCACCCAACAAAATTGATTACTTGTGCTATGAATTGTAAGATACCCCTATCTCACACCATTTTTTTCCAAGCAAAGTGGGCCAAACATATACTACTCTAAAAAATATCTCTGGCAAAACATTGCTTGCTCTTATGGCCTTCAGAACCACTCCTAAGAAGACTATACTGCTATCACAGTTCATTTTTCAAGGTAAACTCATCTATAAAATGTTATATTCTGTTTCAAATTATCAAGGAAATCTCCTTATAGAAAAATTGTTAATTGAGAAAGGGGAGGTTATAAAGTTGGATAATTATAGTGGGAGATTAATAACTCAATCTATGATGTGCATCCAAAGTTATGTCAATTCAACAAAAACAATTCATAAAGAACATTTAGCATCATATAAAAATGTGGTAACCATTTGTATTAGTCCATTTGTGTTGCTATAAAAGAATATCTGAAGTTGAGTAATTTATAAAGAAAATATGTTTATTTGGCTCATGGTTCTGCAGGCTGTATAAGAATCACAGCACAAACATCTGCATCTGGTATCCACCTCAAACGGCTGCCACTCATGGTGGAAGGGAAAGGGATGCCAGCACGTACAGAGATCACAAGGCAATAGAGGAGACAGAGAAGTGCCAGGCTATTTTTATCTACTAGTTCTTGTGAGGACGGAGTGAGAACTCACTCATTATCTTGAGGACGGCACCAAACCATTTATGAGGGATCTGCCCCAGAATCCAAATACCTCCCATTAGACCCTATATCCAATAATGGGGCTCAAATTTCAACATGAGCTTCAAATGGGTCAATGAAAGCAGACTATAGTACCATTCAAGGTTTCAGCTGTTGTACTCTTTCATGGCCTATCACCAATCTAGAATCTATGTTGGAAAATGATAATGGTTACATAAGAAAGGTGACAGTCTGGCTTCAAAACTAAAAAGTTTCTACTATGCTTTCAAATTGTGGGTTATTGTAGCCTCCATAGAACATTCTGAAATGTCACAAATGTTTGAGTGATACTAGATTTTCTGTTTCAAAGAGTCAAGTGGCAGAAGAACTTATTTGTCATGAAGGGTTAACTGGAGAAAATTCTCTTGCCTTGACATGAGTCTCATTTAATTTTGGCTGCCTTTCAGATCTCAAAGTAAACAGACTGAGCCAAATCTCTTGTTCTTGTTTTTGTTTCTTCTATTTTTGGTGGTGGTAAGCAAAAGGTAGAGAACTTTTTTTTTCATGATGTGCAGAAATCATATAAGCTTCCCTAAAATGAAAGTTTTACATGTTCTGTGGGATATGTGTCTTTGTCTCTGCCAAATGTATTACCATATTATTTAGATTGTTTATTAATTTGAAGTGAACTCAGCATGATGCATACAGTGGATCCATTGGAATGGGAAGACATTAAAGATCACTAAAAATAAGAAGTGATACCAAGTTTGAGAAATAATCTAGCCCAGGAAAAATATTGAATGTATGATCTACTAGGTAAAAGAAAACTGATTGTGATGTTCTATGTTTATTAGGATAAAGGCAAAACCATTGCCATATCAATAGTGTTGAACAGGAAATGAACTGATTTGCTCTGAAACAAAACAAAAACTAAAAGAAAAGCTGCAATAATTGGTCAATGTACTACCATTCTGCAAGACTTCTAAGCTTTCATTTCAGACCAAACAAGGACATGTAATTGCTTTTAATGGACTATTCTGATACTGAGAAGGAACTGCTATTATTTTACGGTCCTCTCTTAAATATATATATATACCACATAAATTAAATATATAAATATACCACACTTATATTTATATATTATTTACATATTATATATATATACACACACACACACATATGCATACACACACATGTTTCATAATTGATATAAAGTTGTATTTCCTGCTTGGAAACACATACTATATGCACTAGGAATCATATATGACTAGATGTAACTTTAGGACAGATGGAATATAATCAAAATAAATTTATATTATTGACAGACTGAGGGTCTATTAGGAATATTTCCTCTTTAAGAAAAATTAAAGTGACATAAATAAGTTGGTTTAAAAAAGTCAATGCATATATGCTTTCATATGCACTAAACGATTTGGAATAATATTGTATTGAGAAAAACTACTTTCAAGCCAAGTGAAAATGCATCGGAGAAGAACAAGGTAGTGAGAAACTGTGCAATCAGAGTTTGGGCAAGGAGAGAAGACTAAATGGGATAAAATGGACATTTGGGATATTCTCTCTTGTAGAAGAATTTAATGATGTTGGACACAACAGCTGAGTTTGAGAAGCTGAACAAAGCTTTTTGCAGACTCATGGACCTAGAAGGACAAACTTGGACTTCAAAAACACCTGAAAAATCCACAGGACTTGGAAAAGGGCCCACAAACAGCTACAATGAAGCAATAAAAGTGAACTAGAAACAAGATTTTCACCAAAACTGAAGACAGCTTCAGATTATCTCAATTTCATAATTATGCCAGAAGCAAGATAAAGTTACAATCATTGTTTAATGTACTACCAGAAGAAGATAAATACTCTCTAAATGAAGATTACATAATACAGAGCCTCAAATTGTTTTCATAAAGTGTAGTATAATATGGCAAATGCTCAATCAAAAGGAGCATGAGGAATAAAATGTGAATGAAAGCCAACAGTAGCAACTGGAAAGAGACACTGACCTATAGAAGACACATATAATAGAGTTGTCAGTCACAGACTAAGCAATATATGTTTAAGAAGAATTTATTGACAATAAATAAATAGCAGTATTGTCAGAAGACCAGAAATTATAATAAGGAAATGTGTAATATGTAACACTAAAAATTATAATAAATGAAATCAAGAACTCAGTAAATGCAGTAAGATGAAATTAGATGCCAGTGAAAAAGAATTATTAAACTAGAAGGTAAGCCAGAAAAAGAAATATTCAAAATGAAACACAGAGATACATGTCAAAAATTGTGAAAAATCTGAGATTATACTCTGCTTACAAGTTAACAAATTAGTCTTCCAGAATGTCATCGATGCTACCAGAAAGCACAACATTTCTGAATCAGACAAATAACTTCGATAGCATGACAGCAGAATGAACGTCATGTTCATATCTAATCTGCCTCCCTCTATACACCCCACAAATTCCATGGGGATGAGGCTCACATTGGGCCCAGGTAGATGCTGCACATACAACATGTTTGTTCCACAAAACTGAAGAACACCAAGCTTAGAAAATCTCCAGTCTCATAAGGAAGCTGCAAGCAAACCTACCTAACTTTTTCTCAGGAAGGATATGTTATCTTTATTTTTCTGAACAGAAAACAAATCTTGTCCCAGTGTGAGACACTATCTTTATCTTTCAAGTTTATTTACTATGTAAATAAATCTCTTTGAAAATATAGTCTGAAACAAAATCTACTCCAAGCTATGTAGAAATACTATGGAGAATTGCTCATTAACAATACATATCTCTGTTTGCATCATCACGTTTTCTGAAAGATTTTTCAATGAATATGCTGATCCATCATCCACTTTGATTAATCTGGGATAAAGGACTTCATTCAATGAAGATACCATCAATAGAATTCTAAGCATCAGGCCAAGTGTCAATGCCACCCAATAGTATTTATAGTAATCGTATTATTTATAATAGTCCCCAAATTGGAAATTGCTCAAATGACCATCAACAATAGAGACAATAATAAACTGGCCGGACCCGGTGGCTCATGCCTGTAATCCTAGCACTTTGGGAGGCCAAGGCCAGCAGATCACTAGGTCAGGAGTTTGAGACCAGCCTGGCCAACATAGTGAAACCCCATCTCTACTAAAAATACAAAAAAAATTTGCTAGTCATGGTGTCAGGCACCTGTAATCCAAGCTGCTTGGGAGGCTGAGGCAGGAGAATCCTTGAACCTGGGAGGCGGAGGTTGCAGTGACCCGAGATCGCGCCACTGCACTCCAGCCCAGGTGACAGTGAGAGATTCCGTCTTAAGCAAAGAAAAAGAAAAAGAAAAGAAAATATAATAAATTATGGTGTATTAATCACAGAATACTTCTGTACTTGTAAAAATTGCAACTTTATGAGCCAATGGAGAGGAACCTCATGAAATAGTTTTGAGACAGAAGAAAAAAGGCAGAAACCAAAGGACACATCCTATATGGTTCAGTTTACACAAAATCCTGAAACAGAATTGATGCGTTGAGTTATAAATTAGCATAGTTTGGTTAGTCAGTGGGAGGAAGGACCAGGTGGGACACAGGCGCAGTATACTTCTTCTTAATCTGTATACTGGTAACAGAGAGTTGCTAGTATGCAAATATTTAATTGAGTTTTACATCTAGAATTCATGCATTTCCTTGAAGGTTCAAAACCCTGATCATGGTATAATATTATATTAACAAAGTGAAGAGACTCCGTCTCTACAAAAAAAAAAAAAAAGAAAAAAAAGAAATCCTAAATAAAACTTAGAAAGTTATATACATTAAGAGAAATAAAAATATTGACATTTGGTTTCATACATTAAAATGAATAACTTATTTTCATTAAAAGATGGAAACAAATGCATGAAGAAGCAAGGCAAAGAGCTGTTTCCAACACATGTAATTGAAGAGAGGCTTATATCAAGAATTTAGCACAAATTCCTGCAAATCGATAATACAATGACAGACAACCTTATTTAAAAATTACACAGGTTCTTCAGAAAAATAGGATATAGAAATGTTCAAAGTGGTTAGTTTTCAAGGAAATGCAAACGAAAGGGGCCCTATCACCAACATTGGCAGGACTGTTACCAGCAGACTCTGTACAAACTAGACCAAGAGCTTGGCTTTACAAAGAAACATTATCCTCAGGGAAGGAATCAGCAGAAAAATATGTTCTTGTCATGGGATTTGTCTGCAAAAGTTCTAAAGTTCATTGACATAACACAGTTATTTATCCAAGCAAAAGAGTTATTATCCAATTACTCGTTTTTGAGTAATTGAAAAAAGAAAAAAAAACTTTTTTATGGAGCAACAAGAGAATTATAGTAGACTTGGGAACGATCCAGAGAAGGTCCAGAACACTCCAAGCCCAACAAGGCAGGACTTTTATTGGAACACAATTTTCCAAAGAGGTGGAGGAGGTGGCACCATGGATGCGACCTGTGAATATCCTATAAGACTGCTATAGTGACCCTCTTTTATGATCACACTGGAATGGTAGCAAAATATTTTTACATGCAAATAGATATCAATCAAGTCATATTGACTATAATTCTGAGAAAATTCATGAGTTCTAATTCATTATGAAAATTCTTACTATTTCTTTGCTCCTAAGCTTTGCTTTCATTTAGCCAGCTGACTCTAATTTGAAAGGAGCCCTTGGGAAAATCCGCACCCCTCAGGATAAACCAGACTCACAATATGAGACATATTTCTTGCTTACTATGACGCTTTTCTGCAAAGGCCTTTGGTTGTTTAATGAACTAAGTCATGAAGACTGAATCACCCACAGTTTCTTAATCACCTTATTTGGACTTTCCTTCAGAAAAGCTAGTTAATTAATTTTGGAAAAGCAGCTGTTTATTTAAAACCAAATAAATTAACACTGTAAACCTTTTAGGAAAAGCTTTTTCTTTCTTTTTTCTTCTTTCTTATAAATGAAGCAAGAATTATTTTCTAGGATAAGTTTATCTCACGTCAATTTAAATATGCGACCTTAGTCTGTAATGAACCTAAACAATACCATTTCAAGTATATGATTTCATGAGGAGGAATATTTTTAAAATTCAAAGGACAAGAATGGTTAAGAGTCGAAAAAGATACTTCGGAAAACTGGGAGATGATATGATTCTAAAATCAGACATTCTAAATCAACTCATACAATTGGAAAGGGATCATAAAAAATTCACACTAAAAAATCATGTATTTGCAGGATTTTAACAAAATCATTTTAGAAACTGAAAGTGGGACCAATTTTATACAGGACTGAAAGCCCCGAAATCTGAGTCTGTAACAGAATGTTTTAGGGATGATTTCTGGCTTCCACTTTATATTTTTCCATAAGCCCAAACTGATGTGAAAATAACTCAGCCTAGGTTTACTGTGATTTATAACCTCTTCCCAGTGGAAAACCACTCTTGTCCTGAATCTGAATTTCTTCTCCTCAGCTGTTGAACCCAATCTACTACTCTCTTAGTCTCCTTAAACAGATGACAATTTCTCTATCATGGGATTTCTGATTTCTAGTCCATCACGTACCTCAAGCGAGGTTTTTAGTCAGTTCCTAAGTCTCAGGACTTCCTCCAAAGGCAGAAAGTCAGGTATGAATATTAAGCTAGAAAAGAAAAGCCAGGTGTGAATATTAAGATAGAAAAGAAAACAAGTATCTGAACTTAAAATAGTTTAGAATCCAGTATAGGGTGCCTTGCAAATATAAATAAATAAAATGTTTTTTCATTTGTATTTAAATACAAATCTCATTATACTATTGAAACTCATTTCTGGAAAACCAGTTTTGGAATATTTATACATTTTAATCAATATGAATGAAATAAATGCTGAAATGAAGTTTCTGCCCATCTGAGCAAATTAATGTTGAGGTAATTGAATAAATAATGAATTAATACTGAAATGAGTTTTCTGCCAATTTAAGTAAAACCACAAGTCATTATAAATAATTCCAGCCATCCTGCACTAATCTCATAAACATGTCCAATTGACTAATTTAATGCTATCATTTATGCTCCCATCATTTCTAAAATGTTTAATTTTAATAGAAAATAAATTAAATGGCTCATTGAAACATCTATCTACCAGGTTAGAATAGGGTGGCATATTTTTCTTCAGTTGAAAGATGTAGAAATAAGTGAAGACCACTCAAATGAGAACAAGCAAAGGTAATTTATGCAGAACTTGCCATGGGTGACAAAGAGCCAAGCACCATCACTTGCATGTGGCAGCAATTCAAAGGCAGGCAGGTAGGTGTAAAAGCTTTATAGAGAAAAAGGAGAAAAGTTTTAGTATGACCTGATAGGAGGCTGTTGGCAAGGGGAAGCAGTAGATGGACTTCCTAGAAGTGGGGCACCCTATCTGACTGGTTGGTGGCACAAACTTGGCTTTCTCTGCTTGGTCCAAAGTTGGAAATGGGAGTAAAAAGGGGAGAAAAAATAACAAAGCTGGCAGGTATAATGTAGCCCTGACCATTTCAAGTGCTGCAGTGCTACAGAGTGTGAGGTTTGGCTTTCTGGTCTGCAGACTGTAGGACAAAATTCTATGGGTCAGAGTTTTATTTTTATATGTGGTCTGGCCACTCTCCTTGTCCATTTGCACATTCAATCTCTAAGAGACAAGTGCAACTATACTAAAACTCAAGTTTTCTTCGATTAGATATTTTAATGCTACAAACACATGTGTCGCTTTTTGAGATATTTAATCCCCCATATATAGATAACACTTACTAATGTAGAGAAAGCTGTTGAACTTCCACACATAGTTGAAAATGTCATACAAAATTGTATTCATTTTAAAGTCCTTAAAATATAAGGAGAAATATATATCGTTTGTTTCAAATAGAACGAAATCATTTTTGACAGTGGATACACATTCTTGGCAGATTTTTAAGTAGAAACTTGATTTCTAGAGAAATTAACATCTGTGAGACTGCAGTATTCTCTCATTGCTTATAACACGTATTGTTAATAAGCCTTCAGGAATCACCTTCAGTTCCCTCTCTGCCCAGTGCTAATGTTGGTGGCATTTTCCAAATTTAAAGGTACTCAGGCATAACTACTCAGAAAATACAGAGCAAACTACAAAATTCGTTTGGTATCAAAACAAATCTTCTGGGAAGTGGACTGTGAAAGTTGTGCAGCTTCAATTCAGACTTAGACACGGAATAACAGATAAGATCCTTCTAGAAGGTGGTGGATCCACAGAGCACAGAGAATAATAGTCAATGAAGGAGTTTTGTGAAAGAGCTTAATGAGAGTCTATCTGGTCTACGGTGGAGTGTTGGGGGATAGACTTTACCCATAGACTTTGGTAAAGGCCCTTTCCTGAGAAAGTTCCTCTCTATTCCTATTTTGCTTTGTGTTTTAGTCATTGACTTTTTCTGTGCTTTTCCAGCATCTATTAAAACGACCATATATTTTTCATCTTTATAAAATGAGTTGGAAAGTGTTCCTCCTCATTAGTTTTGAAAATTTTTTAGAATTGGTGTTCTGGAATTCTGTTTAAGGTAAAGCTTTTGAAAATGAATTCAATCTTTTAATAGATACAGGACTAGTTAATTTTTTACTTTGCATCTTGGATTAGTTCAGGTAAGTTGTATTTTTCATGAGATTGGTTTATTTAATAAAAGTTTTTCAGTTTATTGCCATAATGTTTATACATATACATAGTTATATATATATACACACACACACTCTATATATATATACACACACACACACACGTTTATATAGGTAACTACCTTAACATATGTAGAATTTGTAAGTATAGTTTTTTCCTTTTTTTTTTTTTTAAATCACCCAGCTCAGGGCTTCTCAACTTTGTTGATCAGTGCAAAGACCTAACATTTGGCTCTGTTAGTTGTCACAATGGTTTGCCTCTTTTCTATATTGATTTCTCTTCCTGCCTTTCCTTTTTATCTCTCTTACAGTTTATTAAATTTGTCTTTTTCCCTTAGCTATTAGAGCAGATTTTAGATCACTTATTTTATACATTTTTGTTTCTTCCCTAATACAAAAGTATTAAAACCTATACAATTTTCTAAGTCTTGTTTTTGCTACTTCTAATATAATTTGTTGTATTAAAAAATCACATAAGATAAATAATAATTTACTAATGTTAAAATAAGGGAAGAGGCCGGGCGCGGTGGCTCAAGCCTGTAATCCCAGCACTTTGGGAGGCCGAGACGGGCGGATCACGAGGTCGGGAGATCGAGACCATCCTGGTTAACACGGTGAAACCCCGTCTCTACTAAAAAATACAAAAAACTAGCCGGGCGAGGTGGCGGGCGCCTGTAGTCCCAGCTACTCGGAAGGCTGAGGCAGGAGAATGGCGTAAACCCGGGAGGCGGAGCTTGCAGTGAGCTGAGATCCGGCCACTGCACTCCAGCCTGGGTGACAGAGCGAGACTCCGTCTCAAAAAAATAAATAAATAAATAAATAAATAAGGGAAGATACTCCACCCCCAACTTTAGGAAGTTCTTCTTTTGTCTCTTTGAAATGTATGTGAAATTTTCTAAGAATTAAATAAGCCTCTTGCTAGCTTTAGAACCCAAAAATGTCTTTGTTAAGTACCAACAAACCATCTCCTTGAAATGCCATCAATAAAGAAGACAGCACAGTTTTCAAGTTTCTGTGAGAGAACAGGCACATGACTTCAATGGGCACCTTGTTCCAGGTTTTAGAACCATATTCTGTTATAAAGATCTAATTTTACTTTTTCTTTAAGTCAATTAACAGATGGCTACTCTAATTACTGAGTAAACTTAGGATAAATACGTGTGACAAATAATGTTACACACGCTCTTACTTGAGGACTGCATATTGTTTATTTTGAGAACACATATGTAATGGGTTGTATCTACTTGGCTATATAAAAGGGTGAAATTTCTTTATGACTTTGCAATCTTTTTAGTGGATTGTCTGTGATATACGTCATTAGTACTTATTCAATAAACTTTTTTTTTTTTCTTTTCTACCTTTGTGGATAATTTTTCTAGATTGGAAGATTTTATTTTTAATTGCATTTCCCCAACAATTGTATGTTGGTTACCATTCATTTTGAATTTTTTAAGTCCCTTTAAAACATTATTTTAAAGTTTCATTCTTTAATGCGTGCATTATTTAGAGATGTGTTTCTTACTTTTTAAATACTTGAGCTCAGTTATTTTATTCTGCTTTATATATTAATGATTAAAATTCTGTCATAATTTAAGATATTAAAATTGTAAATATATTGGATAAAATAGGATATAAAGTCAGTAATTCTTGACTTCGAAATGCAGTTTTGCCAATTAACATGTGTGACTTTTGAAATGTTAGTATCTCTAAGCCTTAGTTTCTTACCTATAATATAAAATAATACAAAATTGATCAGTTTCATTGAAGATATAAATGTGTGTATGTTTGTATGTGTACTGTAGGTTAAAGCAAAAGTTAAATTACTAGTATTATTATATTGACATGGGGGACTCATCAGCCTTCCACTCTAAAACTAGTCATTGTTATTATTCAAAATTACCTTGCATCTTTGATGAAATCAGTGCACTCACATTAGTAAAGATGGTGGAAAACAAGAGTGATAACATTATTCCTAAAGAAAAGAAAGTAACATCACAAACATCAGAGAAACAAGATTATAGCTAGTGGGCATTTTCCTTAATTGAAATAACAAATTATAGTTTATACCACTGATCAGAAAAGAAGTTGGGGTATTCTCCTTAAGTACTTTAATGAGGACTAGATGGGTTAATGTATTTAAAGCAATCTGAGAGTGACTGAAAAGATGTGCTTTTCAAATCAATCAATAAAAAAATGCATATGTACTACCATCACACCCAATGGCTTAAAAGTAAAGGAGTCATTGCTATAGCATAGGCATAAAGCTACTTTGCATTGTTACTGTAATATCTATATTTGCTTTTAGATATCATATGCATATAATCTGAAAAACACTGCTCTAGAGAAGGCATAAGTTATTACTCTAAGTTAAAGTCTTCTGACCTAATAGTTAGATATCAAGGAAAAAGCACATAAAATCATCAATAAATAATTTATTATTAAAGGGCATGTATATGAGATAATTATTACTAATTTCTAGTCTCATCATTTACTAATGAGTCAATATTGTTGGAATGATAATATATGAAAGATACGGTAGAAATATTAGAAAATATTTTATCAGCAAAACCTTTCACTATTATGGTAGCAATGATATGCACTGGATTCTGGAAGAAGCTATACATACTACAACAAATATTTTCATTTTGTTGGTTAAACAAGTTACTTTTTTGCTGTATTCCATTGGTAATCTTAAAAACAAATTCAAACAACAAATAACATTGTACATCAGTTAACGGTTTAAAATGCAGTTTCTCCTTGTTCATCAAAAATCCCTATGAAAGAGATGAGTCTACATTGTTAGGTACCTCATTTTATTTACAAGTAAAAAAATGACCAAAGTTTGTATATAACAGGCATTACTTATCTTTGTAGTCAGATAACTTCAAAAGTTTGCTACCTCTTTAATCTGCAATTCTCAAATTTTAATATTCTTAGGAATCTCTGAAATCCTTGAGAAATAAAATTTCGATCCCAGATTCTACTTACATTCTGATAAGATTCATAAATCTTCTTTTTAAATAGGCACCCAATATTATTTATAACTGGGTTGTCTATTGACCATACTTTGAGAAAAAAACACTTTCTAGCCTACATTTTTGTATATGTCTAACTGGCATGATTGGCATCATGCATACACAATCCCCTATTAGTCTCCACCTTTGGAAAGAAATGAATAAAATACACGTATTTTTCTTAGGTAATTGTTGAGTGTACCTGGAATACCCAACAAGGCCTTCTGAATGGCATATATTTGCTATCAAAACTTATTTTCTACACAAATAAATGGGTTATGCAAGTTCTTAAGTACTCTTTAATTAGACCTGCAGCCTAAACTCCAATTATTTCTCTCAAATCTTGTTTGTATTTGATTAACATCTATTCTAATCCTACAAAGTAATTTCCACGCTCTGCTAAATTATTGCACTGTAAATAAGAAATAATCGTTTAAACTTCAACCTTCTCTTTTCAAAGATTATGACACTCAGGTTTGATGGTATTATCACAGAAAATGTCAGCTCAATTATTTTTAGAATAATTAGCTTCATTATATACAGAAGGTACACAGATATAAAACTCAGTTTCTTGATTCTAAAGTACCTTCAACAGCAATCAAATCCTAATTGAAAGAGGCTCACACCTGCTACCTTCATCCTTTGTCATTCTCTTATGGAAAGCTTTACTATCACAGAATCTAAATAATTATTAACTATCCCCATAGAAATGATTGTTAAATATCAACACATATATCCTTAAGTTACTAGATTGAAATTACCTAAAATTATTTCTTATGATTGGAAAATTTAGTCTTATATAGGGTTGCTGTGTAGCTAAAGTATTAGAGGCACAGACAGGCTATGCAATTTGATGAGGAAAAAGCTTGAAATAGGACTCAGGTGCTCAGACATAATCACTCCTGTTACATGAGTTCACTGCATTCATAGAACATAGGTGTTTACTTTGTCAACTGAAAATGCTTCTGGGATAAATGGAAGTATTACTCTAGACCAAAAAACATTCTAATTTTTCCATGTGATTTTCCAGGTACACAATTTTTAAAGAACATGCAGTGACTAATATACAGTTTAGGGAAAAATAAGAAAGATTTGGTTTAGTTGCCAGGAAGATCAAGAAACAGGATGAATATAGTTATGTGCAGAAAAAGTTAGGGGAAAAGAATAGCAGCTGAAAGCTATGAGTATGTACATATTAATTCAGAGGACAACTTGGGGCTCAGGTTTGGTACATCATTAGTTAAACAGGTTATGTTTCACATATGAGTAAACAATATGAAGATATACAACAGTTTTAAAGGTTAAACTTAGGTGTATACTCCACTCTTCACAAATATGCTCATAAAATAATGATTTTTGTATGATGAATCAATTTTTGAAATATTTTACGTCAAAAAATTTGGCAGTTTTTCCTTTTAAAATCTGATTTGTTTCATAATTATACAATAATCTAAATTTGGATTTATACCAGGTTCAAATTATTTATTACATAATTATCAGACAATAATGTTAAATAATTTCTTTTTAAATTTTAGTCTATTTATTTATTTGGAAACCAAGTTATGAGACTGGCTCACTTTTGCATTTTTGGTAGAGACAAGGTTTCACTGTGTTGCCAAGGCTGGTCTCGAACTCCTAGGCTCCAGCAATCCACCCACCTTGGCCTCCCAAAGTACTAGAAATACAGGCATGAGTCACTGCCCTTGGCCAATAATTTATTTACCTAAGAAATATTAGATACAACACTACATGTACTTTGATTTCTTTTCAATTGTGGTAAGAACACATGAGATCTACCTTCTTAACAAATGCTTCAAGTGTATAATACAGTATTGTTAACAATGAGCACAATGTTGCACAGCAGAGCTGTAGAACTTACTCATCTTTAGTAAGTAAAATTGTATACCCATTAGCTATTCCTTATGTTCTCCTCCCCTCACACCCTGAAAAATCACTACTTTACTCTGCTACTATAAATTTGACTATTTTAGATACCTCTTATAAGTGGAATGATGCAGTATATTTCCTTTTGTGACTTTCTTATTTCACTTAGCGTAATGTCCTCAAGGTTCATACATGCTGTATCATATGACAGGATTTCTTTCCTTTTCAAGGCTTAATAATATTCTACAATGAGAAACCATGTCATCCCTGTTAGTATGAATATTATCATAAACACAAAAGTATTGATGAAGAGGTAGAACAATTAGAACCCTTGTACACTATGAGAAATGCAAAATGGTGCAGCCACTATGAAAAACAGTATATGTTTCCCCAAAAATTAAAAATAGTACTACAATATGATCCCCTCATCTCACTTCTGAATATTTATCCAAAAGAATAGGAACCAGGATCTCAAATAGATATTTACACTCCCATGTTCACTGCAGCATTATTCATAAATAGTGAAGATGTGGAAACAAACTAAATGTGCATCGATGGATGAATGAAGAAACTATTTTGTAACTTAATAAGGATAGTTACTATGAATATTGGAAAGACATTTATATTTTTATAAACCATTTAAAAAGCAATTAAATTACATTTAACTCTAATTTTTATATACTCTTGAAACTGATGAATACTAAGTATATGTAAAATGCATGTTTTCTGAATAAATGCATGTATGTTGTCCTCAAAGCATTACTATTATTAAGATCTCTGTGTGATTTATGAATGAACCAGTGGAGTTACTCAGCCTTAAAGGAAGGGCTTTTAAATTTAATTTTATACCTGTTAAGTACAGTTATCATCCGCCTCAGACTTTAAACTTTTGTTCAATAGAAAAAAGTTGATCATTAAACAACTTAGGAAAGCTTATCTACGTAGGCTTTTTCCCAGCAGGTTTCTGTTGTCAAAGATCTAGTTCAACCATCTCATGAAACATAGTAGCAGAGGATATTTGCCTAATGGTACAAGCATTCAGGATTATTGAGAGGAATTCCTCTATAAATAAAATTTTTTTAAAGATTAATGTTTGAAACAGGCTATAAATCCAGTTTCCAAATTCAGAAAGCAGTCAGGTTTTTTTAGATGTTGGACTCAAGGCATCTTTAGATGGTGGAGTGAGTGAGTGAGAATGGTAGTGGCAATCAGATAAATATCCCAGTTATTATTCTGAATGTTTTTTGTGATGGCATAGACATCAGAGAGGATTTGAAACAATGATAACACTTAACTTTCTGTGAGAATATGATATTAAAGAATAAAGATAAAATGTTTTTTGGACATAACAAGGACTATGTCAAATGTTATATCATTTCATAAATGAATAGTATTTTGTTTATATTATTAATAAACTAAATGGTAAACAACATAATCATAAAACTATAATGTGATTTACAACAGCTCTCCCTAAACTTCTAATTTAAATAGGAGCTTTATAACAGGATATCCTGACTTGTAAACTTTTTCCACAAATTGACATTTCTTAAGTAGCAGGAACATATTTCTACATCTCTATAAAGGTTTGCATATAAGTAAGGAATTTATAGTCTCCCATAAGAGTATCAGCCTATAAACTGCATGGAGTGTCACACTCCTGAACTACTGTTGTTCCTTCTCCATCGTTCCAGCAATGAGCATAGTCAGAGAAGAAAATATAGTCTCCACAAACTAAGGTCAAATTGTTAATTTTTCATCCAGCTCTTATTGACATAAATGGCATAGTAAATGCTTAGAACACTGACTGAAAATAAAAAGAACTGTTTAGTAAATTTAAAAAGTGTTGAGAGATTTACTAGAGGCCTGGTAAGAATAATTTTTCTTGAAGTGAATTTCAGAATAAAATATAAATCACTGGATCTTATTTAGAGTAGTTTATCACAGATGCCACGAGGTCCTTTTGTAAGATGACCTAACCTCAAGTTTCAGTGCCTGTTTTCTAATAGCATTACATAACCATATCTGGGGTAGTATTTATTAGATAGCAATTCTCTGAAATAAACCTCCAGCTCTGTGTGCTTATTTACGGCATTTATAAGATTAAGGCGTGAGCTTAAATAAAGCAGGTTGGATCAGCACTTACAGACTTGTGCCCTCATGTCTCACGAAAGGATAAAGACAGGAAGATAAACATGGACTGGTTTACCAAGAGGACATCCTGACTCTTCATAAGTCACTTTGGAATTTTTCTTACCACTTGATGCCTAACACTTTGCCACCTGTAAACCAATGACTGTTAGGTTCCCAAGACAAGATTTGTCCAAAACTTGTAACCAGGAAAAGTATTGCATCCCATGGAAGGAGCTTAAAAAATATAGCGCTCTCTTTATCCAGAAAAACTAAGAATTATTTTAAAACTTTTATTTTAAAAGTGCTTACAGTGATCAGTACGTGAGGAATGTTTAGGGAGAAATTAACTATATATTTCTCTTATTTTTTTTTTTTTGGTAAAGAATTTCCCAAGTCAGCTTAATAATAAGAATCATAAGGGGCACCAATTTAAAATAAAAATAACTAATAAAAGTAATAAAGCACATATCTGACAACTTCTCCTTTATTCTAATTCATTAAACCTGGGGCTCACCAAAGAATCTATCTTTTTATGAAATAGTTTTAATAAGATTTTGAGAAATATAAGTCATAATGGAAAAGCCATTTAAAATGCCTCTTCACAGCATATATTTCAATACAGGTATTAATACAGTTTAAAAGAAGGAAACACAGCATCAAATCATGGGGGTAGAAATGTAAAGCAAATATAAGAGAAGAAAAATATATTTGAAAATAATGTAAAAAAATTCGGAATAAACGGCAAATATATATAGATTGTGTAACGCAACAAAAGAGAATTTATGATATAAAAATGATGTACATCACTTAGCATTTGTAGATGGTCTGGACTGTAGTCTGTCTTTCTGGTGCTGGCCTAAAGATCTAGAACTTATTTCTTTCCTATGTTTTAGTTCTGGTGATATTATTCACACCCAATTAATGCTCTCTTCACTCTTATTTTAAAAACCATCTAAGTGTATAGCACAGTCACAAATTTTAACCCACATAATAATTTCTATATCTAGAAAATTGTAATTGCTTTTGACCTACGTTGAGCTTTCTCAATGACAGCACGCACTCCAACATACACACATAATCTAATTTAAAACGTATTCCGATGCAATAATTTAAACTTTAATTTCTGTTTGTCCTAGAGAAAATTCTCAGTTCTCCGTGAAGAAGCATGATCCCTGCTTCTTTGTTCAAGAAGGTGCCTATATGTTTGAAAGAAGGAATGTGGAAAGTTCTGGGCATAATGACCTCCATCTTCTGGGATGCTATCTTTTTTCCATGTGAAAGTTATTTGTCCTCCAAATCCCTCTTGTCTAAAACATGAGCATATGGTGCTCTTTGCTCCCTGACTTAGTGTCCATCTCTTGTTCCTGCCAATCCTATGTTCCCTTTGGGGTCTGGGTACCATTTTGGCACAGCTCTGAAAGTCTGCTCTGCAGGCACATTATAGAAACTAGCTTTCTAAGGCAAACTCCTTAGGCACAGTGTCAGCAATATCTGGATCATGTCATTGGTACACAAGAAGCAAAGGCAATATTAAAGCCTCAAAAACTGTCCTCTGCTTGAGCATTAGCCCTGACAGATGTACTTTGATATGACCCAACCTCGATTTAGTATGGAATGGCCTGCAAAGCAAACTTTTCCTATTGTCTCTAACGTAAGAGTCCGACCCTCAGTCCACCCGCAATGTCAACCTCACTTACTGAAAGACTTCCTCATCAATGAGTCAAAGCCTAGAATAAGAAAAATCCAGATCTCATTGCTTTGCTTTCCTTCTTATAATCCTCTCTGCCTAAAAGTACGTTTTTTTAAATATATCTTATTTTGTATACATCTTTGTTATAGCCTTCACAGAACTGTCACAGATGTTAAAAGTTTTATTCAGCACTTTGCAGGAGAACATTATGAGTTGGTCCTTTCTGTCTTGAACCTTGATTTGCTTAAAAGGAGGAAATGATAATCTGGAAAAATTATCTCTCTACCAAATCCCTGAATCTAAATGCTACTGTCTAAATCTATAATCCTATTGTTAAGTCGTTATTATCATAGTCTTACCTTGTAGTTTCTATCATAATCAATACTGATGTGGTTTGACTCTGTTTCCACACCCAAATCTGAACTTGAATTGTAATCTCCACGTATTGGGGGAGGAACCTGGTGGGAGGTGATCAGATCATGGGGACCATTTCCCCCATGCGGTTCTCATGACAGTGAGGGAGTTCTCACAAGATCTTGATGGCTTAAAAGTGGCAGTTTCCCCTGTGCCCTCTCTCGCTCTCTTGCTGCCTTATGAGAAAGGTGCTTGCTTCCCCTTTGCCTTCTGCCATGATTGGAAGTTTCCTGAGGTCTCCCTAGTCATGCAGAACTGTGAGTCAATTAAACCTCTTTTGTTTATAAATTACCCAGTCTCAGATATTATCTTACTAGCAGTGTGAAAACAGAATAACAAAAATATCAATACTTCTACCATCACCTAAATATCTTTAGTGAACTAGTGTATACATTTTATGCTTACAGATGCAAAAAGAAAAAGCATATTAGTAATTTTTAAAAATGTTCTCAATAAAAAATTTATATTAATGTTTGACAAAAAACAATGTAAATTATACATGAAACCTGAGAAATACTCTAGCTCCTTCTTCAAGCTGCAATATTCTTCCAAAAGAAGTGCTTCCTTTAGAAACAATTACTTAAATAAACTACGTTTTTCACTACAGGTTTTTTTTTTCTTTTTGTTTTTTGTTGTTTTTTTTTTTGCAACCCAAGTGCAAAAATGCTTTTGGCTGCCCATTTTCAGTTATATTTTGTGTTCTCTGCTCCCATTCAAAACCTTCTCCATTCAGAGATAAAGAAAAGCTGGTTTTATTCTTTCACTGAATGTATCAGTTTCCTTTTCCTTTTAATTACTCCAAAAAGTCAACAATACTTCCACTTACCATCTCCCTTATTTGTTCCTAATGAAACCTCAAATGGCTCTCCCCAGTCCTTCAAATTCCACCTTTTTCTAGAATGTATCCATGTACCATTCAGTTACTTTTTTGGAGGTTTACCTATTTCTTTTTTATTCTCTAATGTCCTAGACAAGAAAAGGAATTTCCAAATTGAGAACATTCTGTATAATATGGTGAAAATAGACTAGCATCACTATTATCCTTGCTTCAGATTTCTAAAACTCAAAAGCATACTAAAATACTGTGTTTGAGAGGGTATAATTTGTAGTTTTTACAGCTATTCTTAGAGGTAACCAAAAAATTGAAAAAAATTATTTAAATTTAAAACTCACCTGAACAGACTACAAATGTTTGTGTGTGTGTGTATATATATATATGCTATATACATATGTATGTTGAGTTTTAAATGTTCGCTTAACCTTTATTTCTCCTTTATTCTTTGATAAACACAGCTCTGAATATTGAAAACACTTACAAAATAGTGAGGAAACAGCTATTTACTTATTATTCATCAGTCTTATAATTAGCTATTCCTACCTTGAATGCTTTTGGGATAATCCACATAACTGCAGATGTTTTGAACCATTTTACAGTAACATCATTTCTAGTAAAGAATGATCAAATTCTGCATTACAAGTTTAAAAGGACTGTTTTGTTTCGATTGAGAAAAAAAGGTATTATCCTTTTAGTTTTAGTTATAAAAAATAAAGATGTCATTACAAAATTTTAGAGTTAAAGAGTAATAAAATAATTTAAATGTGCTATAACAACTGTCACCTATTTTTTCACATACTTAACTAAAGTTGGTTGCTTCTGAGAGATGACTTTTCTCTTTTATAGAGCTTAATGGAGTCCTTCATTTTTTGTTCTGGCCACATAATGTATTATTTACATTACCCTAAATCATTTTCTTTTCACTTTACAATTATTCCAAAGTCTTTTACTTTATAAGCTTTGCAAAGCAGGTTTAGGGTCTAAAAAGAAGACTATAGCAATTTCCCTTCAGGGATTTTGCATTGACTAAAAGAGAGCAATCAAACTTATCAGCTGAAAACAGTTTTTAGCTGCAAGCAAACAAACCAGTTCATTTACTGCATTTAGAGTCTTACTGGGGCAGTTCAACTCCACTGTGAAGAAACTACCACCACAGCATAATTAAAGAATCTGTAATTCTGACTGGAGTACCGTGCATCTTAACCAGGACCTCAGGTTAGGATGGCTAAGGCCCAAACAATATGGAACAAAAGAAATAGTATTTTATAACTGGTGATTTATGATAAACCTGAACTTTTAAAACAAGTCTGCATTGTAAAAAGCCAAAATCTTTCTATTTATAACACATTGTTATTGTAATATTTTGAAGGAATGCATTGGAATTACGCTCATATTTTAACTCATTACGTATCCTGTAACAGGTAATAGGAATAACAGAAGTGCAGAGAGTTAAGTTCATTTCTCTGAAAACTTAGTAAATTTTCTTTAAAATATCATTTTCAATATAATTAAGAGAAATAAAAATAATTATGAACAAGGGCTTAAAGAACAAGCATGAAAGCCCTGGTAGCTACAGAGAAGAAATTACAAATATAAGAGGGAGTGGGGCAGAAAGATGAGAAAGCAAGGCATACTGCTCTACAATTATGCTTAAGGGGATACATACTAGATAAAGGAGTTCTTCAAAATATATAGCATCAACCTAAGAACAGAAAAAAATGAAAATCTAGTCTTTTTTTTCCTGCATAGAATAGACTTCTACTGTAAAAAGGAAGAAACTAGCTTCGCACAACCATATCATACTTCAAATAGGATTAAGTATGCTGATTCCACACCAAATGGTCACATCCAACACTGCTGCCAGAAGGGAAGAGAAACCATGTGCTAGTGTTTTCATCAAGGATCTCACAAAGTAATATTTCGAACAAAAAAATTAGATTATAAATTGGGACTACCTAGGATATATCTGAGATAAAACTGTGACTTCTTCAGTAGCTTTCTAAGACTAACATAGGCAAGTGAATTCATCTTTCTCATTTTCAATTTCTTCTTAGATAAACTGAGACAGTGGAATAAGTTGAATTACAGAGCACTTTGATGCTGTATCTTAAATATTTTCTTGCCTCCAAAATTCATGTGTTAAAAATTTAGTCACTAACCTACAGGCTTGGGCAATGAGCCTGTGACAGGTGTTTAGGTCATAAGGACTTCACCATCATGAATGGATTAATGACATTATAAAAAGGGATATTGGGAATGAGTCTTTTCTGCTTCTCTGCCATGTGCAGGCACAGAGTCCCTTTCTTGGCCCTTCTATCTTCTATGCGAAGAAGCAACAAGAAGGTCCTGGACAGATGATGGCAACTTGATCTTGAATTTTCCAGCCTCCAGACTTTGAAAAAATATATTTCTGTTCTTTATAAATTACCTAGTCTCAGATATTCTGTTACAGCATGCAAAATAGAGTAAGACATTTAAAATGAACCATGCCAGTGATTTCATACATCAGTAATTAGTGACTTTTCAATAAATAATAGTATTTTGTTCATCTGTACTTCAATGGCAGCAAATAATATTTTTTAATGTAAGTGTGGTGTTGTCACAATTGAAAATATCCTGATATGGTTGCTTAAAAGTTACATATCTCCTAAATACTAAAAACAAAAATAAATAAATAGCAATAGAACTCTAAATAGTTCCAAATTTTAGAGTTTAATCTTAAATAACACATAAACATTCCTTTATTCTTCAATAATTTAATTGACTTAGTCATTTGATTCTTTCAAGCAAAAATAATTAAAGGTTTATTTGCCACATTTTATCTTGTAAATCTGAAAATAAATCAGTACCACTCAATAATTGTTCACTAGTCACTGCCTTTTTGCTTTCATTGCCATGGTTTTGAACTTTAAAGTTATTGTTAAAATTTGTAAAAGTCTGTGATCAAGAAATATCACTTCCAGATGTCAATTAGAAACTATCCATTGAGGTTTCTCTATACGTCACAGTATGATTTCAGCCTTTTTCCTGGGGGAATTTATTTTTGAAGTGCCTGTGTTTCATTTTTACCATTTCCAGCCTTTTGTTTTGTTTTCTTCTTCTGGGTTTCAAAGTTTATTTTTGATATTTCCAATTAAGATTGAAGTTTGCTGTGGTTTTTTTTTTTTTTTTCTTTTTGGAACAATGCCATTTTCCTAACCCACAAAGCTGTTACTGTGAGTAGGCCTGCTCTTAGATAACTCCTCCGGTACAGCTCTGTTCATGATTAATTAGCATTTCTAAAGAAGTAAATGAGCATCTTGCTTTTCACATTCTTTGCAAATGTTTGACATATTGTGAATGTTTGATTTTGCTGTATTACTCTTAATATATGCTAATACATGCTTGCAATGGGATAAAATAGTATAGTGATTAGGCAAGTTTAAGAATCTCAGTGAGGTGATTAAATGCTTTTCTTCTTTAATAGTATGGTGACATAGTAGCTTGTCTATTATTGATAATGATACCATTAAAATAATCTTACAAATGGAAAATAAACTGATGGGTTTACTTTCTCTTCTCTTGGAAAGTATGAGTTTTGGAACTCCTCTATATTCTTAACCATTCTTAATCCAGGAAGGTATCCAGATATACCAAAATAAAATTGTTAGATAATTTATGTGCATTTGATTCAGCTTCAAGAAACACAGTTTTTCATTTATTAATTGCCTATCTCCAATTTCTAGAGGAAAATTACTTTTGAGTTTGAATATCAGCATTATATTTTTACAGATATTGTCAAAGTTACATAAGAATACACAGATACCAAGTTAAAAGGTAAGAAGCAACCTATAAAATTATATTCAGCTGATCTTTGACAAAGGAGCAAAGCCATGCAATGGAAAAAAGATAGTCACAAATTTAAAAAAAAAAAAATCAATCTAGACACAGACCTTAGAACCTTCACAAAAATTAACTCAAGATAAATCATAGACCTAAGTGTAGAATGCAAAAAGTACAGTATAAAACTCTTAGAAGGCCAAGCATTGTGGTTCATGTCTGTAATCCTACATTTTTCTGGTCCATGATCCCTTCAAGGATCATGGGAGATGGGAGGTTAAGGCAGAAGGATTAAGAAAAAAAAATTATTAAATAGAAGAAAATCTACATAACCTTGTTTTTTTTTTCTTTTTTTAGGTTTTTTTTTTTTTTTTTTTTTTTTTAAGCATCTCACTCTGTCACCCACACTTCTGTACAGTAACACAATCACAGCTCACTGCAGCCTGGACCTCCAGGGCTCAAGTGATCCTCCCACCTCAGCGTCACAATTACCTGGGACTACTGGCATGCATCACCACACATGACTAACATTTTTCTTTTTTTGTAGATATGGGTGGTCTCCTTATGTTGTCCAGGATGAGCTCCTGAACTCAAGTGATGCTTCTGCCTGAGGCCTTCCAAGTGCTGGGATTGCAGGAGGGAGCCACCACACCTGGCCTGACCTTGGTTTTGCCCATGAATTTTTAGATACAACGCCAAAGGCATGATCCATGAAATAAATAATTGATAACTAGAACTTCATCAACATTTAAAAAAAAAAAAAAAAAAAAACCTGCTCTGTGAAAAACACCATCTAGAAAATGCAAAGACAAACCAAAGACTGGAAGAAACTATTTGCAATAGACACATCTGATAAAGGACTGCTATCCAAAATGCAAAAAGAAAACTTGAAACTCAACAATAAGCAAACAACTTCATTTAAAAATGGGCAAAAGATGTATAGACATTTAACTGAAGAAGACATACAGATGGCAAATAAGTGTATTAAAAATGCTCAATATCCTGTTATTAAAGAATTGCAATATAAAACAGTAAGATACCACTACACACAACGAGGTACCATTTGAACTAAAGAGATGTCCAAAACAAAAAATACTCAACACCACATTCTGGCAAAGATGTGGAGCAACAGAAACAAACTCTCGTTCCAGGTGAGAATGCAAAATAGTACAGTCACTCTGAAAGACAAATTGGATTTTTTTTAACAAAACTAAATATATTTTTAATATGCAGAATTACATTCCTTGACATTTATCCAAAAGAAAAAAATTCTTGTATCCACACAAAAACCTGGACAAGGATGTTTATAGCAGACTTTTTCATGATTGCCAAAACTTGAAAGCAAACCAAGACATATTTTAGCAGATGAATAGACAGATAAACCTTGCTACATCCAGACAAAGGAATGTTATTCAGAGCTAAAAAGAAATGAGCTATCAATTCATAAAAAGACATGATGGAACCGTAAATATGTATTACTAAGCGAATTAACTAAATCTGAAAAGGCTACCCCTTGCATGATTTCAACTAAATGACATTCTGGAAAAGGCAAAACTATAAAGGCAGTAAAAAGACCAGTGGTTGCTAGGGTTTGGGAGGAAGAAATGAATAGAATATTAGGGCAGTGAAAGTATTCTGTATGATACTAAAATGGTAGACAACTGTATTACACCTTTGCCGAAACCCATATAATATACAACACTAAGACTGAACCTAATGTAAACTATGGACTTTTAGTGATACTGATATATCAATACAGGTTCATTAATTGTAAGAAATACACCATTTTGGTGGGGGAGGTCTATAGTGAGGGAGACTGCATACTGGGGTGCAGGTGGCCAGAGAGTATATGAGAACTCCTTATACTTTCTACTCAATCTTGCTGTGAACCTAAAGTATCTATAAAAATAAATTCTATTTTAAAAAGCAGAAAATATTAGAACTTAAAATATCTGTAAGTTACTCCTCACATTTAAAGGAGAGGAAGTGGAATGTAAAGTGCTAGGTGACTTGCTCAAGGATGAACAAGTAAATAAAGACAAATTATTGTATAGAAACTTGACTATTTACTGTCCTCAAAGTCCCTGCTCACCACTAATACGGGACAGACATGTTGTTAAATATCTTTTAAATAGTGTCTGAATTATGTTGACCTTTTAGGCCAATGTCTCCATGGTTCTAGTATACTTCCAAAGATAATACTATCCAACATTGATTTCTGGTGTTCTTGATCACTATAACGTTTACACTGGGTATCATACAACCTAGGAAACAAATTTAATTCAATTGTATGCTGTCTGTGATGCAGTCTTTTCATTCTTCAATAGCCCGATTGTAGTATAAACTCTTTTTAAAATAAGTAAGCTATTTTAAAAGTTGGTCGATGGCTTACATATACTCGATATGCTTTAGAACCTAATCTCATGCACTGAATCCTATGTGACTTAAGAAATATTTATATAATTTGGAAAATCTACAGAATGAGACTTTTACTAAAAGGAATTATTTATTGCTAAAGTTGAACATGGTCTGATAACATGATTTAGCATCCAACAAGAAAAATGTACTGCTTATTTAAAACCAGTGTTTGGATATTAAATGTCATAGTATTTAGTACTGTGTGCTAGGTATAAGACAGGAATAAAATTACCTTCTTTATTATAAATAATGCTTTCTTTGTATGAGATAAGCAAAATTGATATTTATTGCTTAGATAACACTTTCAAAAGTGATGACATTTTTAAATCATTTATTCAATATTATTTCTAAAGAGATGGACAACCAAAAATACAAACATATATAAAAGAGCTATTAAGTTAATTCAATTTCTAAAGGCATCTTAATAATTCATATCTACACTTAACTCTTTACTTGAATTTGATTTTTATTGTCTCTGTTAAAATAACTAGAAAATTACTCTTTAGCTGAAGAAAATATAGAAAAGAAATATAAGTGAAGAAGAACATAAGTTTTTATTTGTCACCTTTTTATTTGGATTACACTGAGACTTACAGAAAAGGTAAAAAACAAAAACAAAAACAAAAAACCAGTAGCATACAGATTCCCAATGAGCCCTTAACTTGTTTAAACAAATGTAAACATCTTGCATAAATAGATTTTATGTAAGGAAAAACTATAATCAAACCAGGAAACATTGCTGTAGTACTAATAACTAATCCATAAACTTTACTCAAATTCCCAATTCATGTGCACTTTTCTGGTCCATGATTCCTTCAAGTATTTTGTATTAAATTTGTTGCCATGTTGCCTTAAATTCTGCTTATCTGTTCCCCACCTCATCCCTATCAGTCATATTGAAGACATTTCCTCAATTTGGGTTTGTCTGATGATTTATCATGCATTTGGGGCATGTCAATATATGTGTTTACATACATAATATATAGTTTTGTGTATATCATCGTGTGTGTCCATTAACAGTGTTTATACTTAACTGCATACACATTTTATCCAATTCAAAATGTACCGTAGTTTGTGTTCTTAACAATGTATATTGAAAATCCTTCCTCTTCAGTAAAGTTCTTCATATATTTTCTATGGCATTCAAAAATTACATTAATTATTAAAGTCTGACAAATCAGAGAATTTGTCTTTTTAATGAAATACAATCAATATTCAATAATATATTTTCTTACTCATTGTGATGCATAAAACCAACTTTACTTTTACCTATTTGCTGATCATATCCCCAAGATTCCCAAGATATCTACAATTAAACACTTTCTCTTACCCTTGAGCATAACTCAAAAATTTTTCATTGATGATTTGTTAAGGAGATATTCTATTTTTTCTAAATACACATACACACACGCGCACACACACACACACACACAAACACGTATGTCATGGGTCTAACACTTCTTTCACATCTCTTATTTTTATCTTTATTTGGGGTAAGTCTCCTGATTTTCTGCTTTAAAAAAATATGTTTAATGTCCATACCAAATGCACACCTGATAAAAAGCAGGGGAGTGACACTGAGTTTATGAAATAATGCCCTGCTTTGGTCAGACCACACAGACCAACTTAGGAACTCCAAGAGCCAGTGTTTGTTCTCTTTGACTTGTCCTCAAATCACAGCTGAGTTAATCAGTTTCCCTCCTGTAGCTTTGAAATGTGCAACAGAGAGACACAGAGATTAATTATTATCTTTGAGTCACATTAATTGAAGTGGCCCTCAAACTTTAATGTGCCTATGGATAACTAAAGGACTTGCTAAAATGCAGATTCAGGTCTAGGATACAGAGAGCAGTTCTGCCTTTCTTGTAAGCTCTTAAGCAGTGCTGAGGCTGCTTTTAGCTGAACCACATTGTTAACAGCAAGGATATATGTTAACCAGAAATTTGATGAAATTCTTTGCTGATACTCTTCAAGTGTCTAGGTTTTTCCCCTTCCTTTGGTTATTTTCTCTTCTAATTGCTCGAGACAGCTCACCATCTTTTCAATAAATTCATCTTTTTTTCTACTATACTTAAGTTTTACCTAAAGGTACAGTTCATTCATTTAATTCATTTAATTATATGGGCTCCTATAATTATTTTTTAGGAATACAAAAAGAGTATATCTAAAGAAAAAATATATTTAAAAAACTAGTTTTAAAAAATGTGAAATATAAACCCAAATTCATTTTTCTTCATGTTAACCAGAGTCAACTCATTGTGATTAAAACAAAAAAACGTCAAAACCAAGAATACTAATGCCACTGTATGTGTTCATTTATGTCATAGGTATTCAGAATGAGTTTTATTTAAAAGAAAGAAATTACAACTCTGGCTTCCCCTGAAAGTACTTGTTCTGTTGTGGACAGTTAACAGTAATTTCTGAGTGTACATTAAATTAAGGTAAACCAATTTATTTCCCTTCCTACGTGATTTGTTGCACCCAGCCTCAGTTTCTCTAATACTTGTAGTCCTATTTACAACATGATGTCTCACAATGGTATCTGAGATTTTTGAGGCTTAAGTGAGTATCAAATAATCAAGTACAGTAGTAATTATAAAAAATCCATACAGCACTTTGGGAGGCCGAGGCAGGCGGATCACTTAAGGTCAGGAGTTCAAGGCCAGCCTGGCCAACATGGTGAAACCTCTCCTCTACTAAAAACATAAAAGTTAGCCAGGCATGGTGGTAGGCACCTGTTTCCCCAGCTATTCAGGAGACTGAGACAGGAGAATTGCTTGAACCTGGGAAGCGGAGGTTGTAGTGAGCCGAGATCACGCCACTGCACTCCAGCCTGGGCGACAGAGCAAGACGTCATCTCAAAACAAACAAACAAACAAACAAACAAAAAATCCATACCATAAATCTCTATGTAGGAAAATGAAGAATATATAATGGATAACATTCTAATATGCATGTCAATGAGTCTTTCCCTTATCGCTTAAATTCAGGAGGAAATAATTTGGACACAATTTTTAATCTTATTCAGAAAAAAAAATCTGTAAAACACAATTTTTAGTTGTAAAATAACTTTTACACAATGGGGGGAAGTTCTTAAATATTGTAACAATATTAATAATAGCTCAAAGTACATAGAAAATACATATTTATGTTTATATATTTTAACATCTCTAGAATCTACATAACACAACAGAAATATCTTCTTATAATTTAAAGTGAAATGTAATGTTTACAGTATTTTTGCATTCTAATTCCTTGTTATGAGTATCCAAGAATTTAAAAAATGACTCTCAGAAGTGTCCATTTTTTTATCTGGATAACTGCCACTTTTGCTATCAGGAAATCTTTCATCTTTCTGGCAAAATATTACAGTAACTTTGCTTAAGTACAATGCTACACAACTCTCTCCCTATACACGGTTTGGATGTAGTTGCCATAATTCCTAGCTAATTGGTGAGCTCTGATTGGCCTAAATCACGCAGAGTGACGTAAAAAGACTGGTTCAAGTGTGGCCTACTGATCTATTAGGGGCCTATGAGATCTGCACCCAGGACTGTTATTCCTCTGTTGAGTGAAGAGAAGAGTTCTTTTCGTTACTGACACTTAAGGAGCTTTTAAAAATAGGGATGTATGGGCCCCATGCCAGACACAGAATCTAAGGAGCTAGGTTTAGGTAGGAGCTTATTCTATATTCAACTGTATGTTATTTTTAAAAGCAACTTCAGTAAGTCTAATAAGCATTCTAGTTTCACTCACTCACTGATTCACGGTGTAGATTAACTCACAGCATCTTTCCATGATGTAAAACTTGAGTGTGAAAACAATGTAGACAAAGACAGAACCAAGACATAAAGGGAAATGGAGTCTTGACGACGAGATTTGAATCCATGTCTGAATTCAACATTACTGAGAAAGCTTTGCTGCTACTTTACAATCAATTCTTTCCTGATGTAAATGAGTTCAAGTTGGATTTTCTGTCGCTTTCAACAAATAGGCCAAATATATAAATAAAGAACATTTTAAGTACTTGATTTTATCACTGCTTTCTTAAGATACTTTATATTCATTTACAAATATGAATATAGTAATTTTCAATAAGTAATGCTATAAAATAAAATCCAGAGTTACTATATACATACTTTTATGGTCCCATCAATTACCCCATACAATTGAAGTCATCATTGATCCCAAGAATTACAACTCATTTAGAGCCTAATTATATTTCTCTTCTAAGTCTCACAAAATAAATGATTTTGCATGTTCTGATATTAAATAAATAAAAAAGAGCGTAATATAAAAGGAAACAGGTTAAACTCATTTTGTTTGTTCTTCTAATTAATTTTGAGTTTCAAAGCCATATTACATTATCAAAATTTTAAATATATTTATGATAGACTCATAGCAACTATAAAAGTCATCTTCATATGACAAGTATTTCTTCTATGCCATATATATTTCAACAAATCAAAGAGGCCTGCAGCTATATGAACAGCTTTATCATACCTACTAATAATTAATCATGAGACTAAATAAGCACACGACTAAATTAATGCAATTCTAAAATTTACAAGGGGATTTTTCCTTTTGTCTCCCTCATGCATCATTCCATATTGTTGTTTCGTGTCCAGAACACTTGTTTGTACCAAGAACACTAGGTAAACTGAGAAATATATGTATTTTTATGTAAATAAAAGGATAAAAATTATGCCATGCAAAGAACTGTTTTAGGCCCAATATATTGCTCTAATTTGTTCCCAAACCTGAGGTTAAATGATTTTACCATCTTATTTACAATGCAATTATTTTATCTTTAAAACATAATTCTGTCATTTTTTAATTGATTCATAATTTGTAACAATGATTAGTATATATCTATGATACCTAATCATTATAGAGCTGTTTATGGTTATCACAAATGCTAAAAAAATGATAAATGTTATTCTTGCTCTGTTTCAGTTATTCATTCCTACATTTGAAAAAGTTATACTAGTTTGTAGTTTAGGACAACAAGTTATTATTTTTCATGTTTCTGTAGGTCAGAAATTTAAGCAGTGGTGGGTTGGGCAGTTCTGTTCAACCTGACGTCAGTTAGAGCTTATTCTATATTCAACTGTATTCAAGTGGTATTCAACTGGTGACTGAAATGAGCTAGTCTAGAAATATGCAAAACATACACATTCCTCATGTCACTAATCTATCCAAAAACAGTATTAGCAAAAAGCCAAGAATTACATCATGCAAATTAAGTCCAGGTACAGAAACGCCTCCCTAGGGAAAATTACTCAGTTGTAGCTTCTCAGTTTAGCTCTTCTTGTTCCAGAGCTAAAAACACAAATTACTTGAAGTTTCTGTAAATCTAACTATCTGTGTAAAAAAAGAAATTATTTTTCTCCCTTACCCTACCACATAACATATAATAATGAAGCAGAAACGAGAAAAAAAAATCACAGAAATTCCAAAAAAGAGGTGAATGGAAGCACATAGCAGTCAATGGTTCACACCTGTTTTGAAATCCAATTGTGCATATATCGTTAGCAATTTCTACATCCAGAGCAGGGAACAGTTTTCAATTAATGCCCCATTTTCTCTCTGGAAATGCACTTCCACAGCCATTAGCACTACTTTCTGGGAGTTGGTTTCTGCTCTTGGAGTTCACTCTTAACGTTTTAATGAAACACAGTCTATGTTTACAACTATCTTTCTCAGCTAGTTTCTGCCCTTAAAAGACAGAAGGCCCAGATTCCTCTTTGTTTTTCAGTTAACTCTTTCGCTTTTATTCTAAGCTGTTGATTCTTGGGTATGAAATATTTCCTCCAAATTTTGCTTAGAGCTGAACAGCTCTGTCTTTTATTAATCTCTCTTGCAATATCTTATCATAAATGTGATATATAAACCAATTGGCACTTTGAACATTATGCCTTGAAATATATTTAGTAGTTCTCAAATTCAATAGGTGTATTTTCTATTATCCATGTAATGCAGTCAGCTGTCCTACTGGTTTTTCCATCAGAATATAATGTGCCTACTTTTCTTCAGTCTCCAATAGCAATAGTTTCATTGAATTTACAGTTTCCACTAACAATCTTCTCACTGTCTTCCTAGACTTTTCTTACTGCTTGATGCCAGAGCCAGTGCCACATGTATTAGGTCTTTATTAGAGCAACAACCACTTTCAAAGGCAGTGGAAACAAATTCACCTCTTAGAACTGGTATGTACATAGAGATAGAGAAAAAAGTTAAAGGCTGTCTTTCTGAACTACCACATGATCTACCGTAATTGATTATGGTGGTTACAGAACTTCACCCTTCTACATAGTGCCAATTTCAGACTACTACATGATCTACGTCTGTATCAATTTCAGACCACTACATGATCTATATCTTTACATATCTACAGATAGCCATAGATCATGTAGTACTCTGAAACAGGCACTATGTAGAAGAGTTCTACAATTGAAAGCTAAAAACCAAATATTTGAAAAGTCATTAGTGTTTGGAATGGGAATGCAAGGATAATTTAGGCTTTCTTTCCAATATGGTTTTATATATTTTAATATACTGGATGTTATATGTATATATTTATATGTACAAACATAGATATATATATTATGGCATGAATAAACAGTAATATTTAATAACTATTTTCTATTTCTTTTTATTGTAGAATTCTGAAGGCTATGGTGCTCGAATAGATGAAAGTAGTTGTTTAGGTTGTGAAAATAAATATCTTCCTTTTAAAATTTTGGCAATTGTATTGGGATATCTATATCAGTCTCACATACACTAATTAGCATGATACATATTTCAAAGCCAAAATAATGATTGAGAAGCAATACGGTGCAGCAATGAAGACAGACCTAATTATTGTGAATTCCACTTTCTCAATTTCCTACTGCTGTTGCATTAATCAGCTTGTCAGTGCTATAATAACACCTTATAATTTTTTTAAATGAAGCAAAATGCTTGATAATTTAGCTATTGAATAAAATAAGATATTTTTACTGAAAATGGGGAAAGCACCAAATCACTACAATCTATAGTATCACCTCTGAGAAGTAAGCAGATTTTAATTCTCTATGAGGTCACATTTCACAAAAATACATCGAAGTATTTTACATAAATATTGGTTTAAATATGAAAAAGGAAGTGCTTGTATTCATAGCATATTGTTAATGACATTTCAAAATATATCTAATATTTTATAGAGTAATAGTATGTATTTTAAAATATTTTTCAAAGTACAAATGTGCTTTCTCATAAACAGATGTTGACAACACTTTAAACCAAAATTTGTCAAAATTTGAGTATATATTTTTCCAATGCAGAGATTGAAAAAATGAATCTAATATTTTCATTTCTGCCCTCAAACAACTTATTAAAAAGGTCAAAACAGAAGCTATCTGTTGGAGTTTCACCGCTTTTGAAAATTTACCATGATTTTTCAGCGCATCTAATCTTAATGGGAAGTGACAGCATGGCAACAGAAGTAATTTCAACATATTTTCGTGGTATCAGTGGCACACACTATTACTTGTGATCCCTACGAGTTATATTTGGCTGAATTTCCCTTGACATTTTATAAGCCATTTTTTTCTTGATATAATCATTGTACTTAAAAAAAAAAAAACTCATATTATCTCAAAGCTTTTATGCACTACCTAAAGACCCAACTAAACTGCCAGAAGTTACAACTTCTCCTTTGAAAATTTTTAATAAATCTGCTAGCTTATTATCTAGTCCAATCAGCAAAATTTTGGACTGTAATATATCCCGTCAGTATTTGAAATGAATAAATCAAGAGCTAAAATTCCAGCACTCTAAGAAACAATATAGAATCAAAGTATATTAAATAATAAATCTAAAACTTACTTTAGATAGTCTGAATTTTCATTTTTGTGTTTTTCTTCTCAATTTGTATTTTATGACAGAGCTCCAACTAACTTTAATTCCCATGATAATGTTCCATGTTATTAAGTCTATGTGATTTGAAAGAAGTTAGTCAGAACCAAGTATTTGGTTTGGTATATTTAGCTGCAATTTCATGAATGGAATTTTACTAACATAAATTGGATTAGTTTTCATTATTAATAAGTGCACACTACAGTTTCTATTTTATAATATATATATATATACACTAAATTTTCAAGATCAAAAAAACATAGATCCATGAAACAAAGGTAACACAAGAAACCCCAAACTCATGGTAATAGTTTAATTGGCACTCCCTTAAAGTAGGTATTGTATTTTATTGAATGGATTAATCCATTTTTCAGATAATACAGCTTGTGCTTAGAGATCAAAAATATGACAGGAAGTATTTCTGAAGAAAGAAATCCAGAAAAAAATGGGAGAATGCATAACAATTATTTGGAGTAAATATATTTAATCAATCCAATTGCTTCAAAATTATACTCTGGATCAAATTTGTTTGAACATATCTTGTGAATAACACTAAATTTGACTAATGCCATTTTGAAACCAATTTGTGCAAGGCAGTATGCTAGAAAAGCATATTAATTCAATCAACTCTACATAGCACCCAAGGTAAAAATTCTCATCCTCTTTTGGTAGATGAGAAAGCTGAGGTTTAAGCTGGCAGATAAGAAATTCAAGTTTAAAAATTTCTGTTCAGGATTTATTGAGTAACATTAGATTCAATCTTTTCAGTAAGTCTTTTTAATAAAGTGAGATACAAAAAAAAGGAAGAAATCGAATTCTCTATAAGTTGATGCCCTAGCTTTCCACTTTCAGGTTGATGGCTAGTAATTTTCCCTACCGGATATTCTCTAATTGATTCATGTAAAATTTAGTTATTAAAGTGAAATGCAGAGACCACATAAAATCTTCCAAATACATATTTTATAGCAGCTTTAATTCAAAATTGCAAATACTTGTAAGCAAACAAAATGACCTTCATTAGGTGAATGGATAAATAAACCATGGTACCTCCTGACAAAGGTATTTCCTTTTATTCTGAGCTAAAAAATGAGTTATCAAGTCATAAAAAGACATGGAGGAACCATAAATGGATATCACTAAGTGAGTAAGGACAATTTGAAAAGGCTATATACTATAAAACTGCAACTATATGACATTCCGGAAAAGTCAAAACTAGAAATCCAGTAAAAGAATCAGTGGTTACCAAGGGCTTAAGCCAAGAGAGTGGGATGAATAGGTGGAAAGCAGGATTTTTAGGTTAGTGAAAATACCTGCAGGATACTAAAATGATAGATACAAGTCATTACACATTTGTCAAAACCCACAGAATGTGCAACACCAAGAACGAATCCTAATGTAAACTATGGACTCTAGGTGATAATGACGTGCCAGTGTTGGTTCATAAATTATGACACATGTACCACTCTCGTCGGGGAGGCTATTCCTGTGCGGAAAAGGAGGTTTATGAAATAGCTGTAACTTTCCATTCAGTTTTGCTGTGAGCCACGAATCATTCTAAAAAAATAAATCTATAAGAAAATGAAATGCAGAAACAGAAGTCTCTGGTAATAATACAAAAACCTGTCCCTCTCTTTCAAAAATTAAAACCTGGAAGTAGGTGTTCAAAAATGAGCTTAGTAAGTGTTTTACACTTTTGGTAGCTTTCAATGTGAATTGAAAGAACAATTGCAGCACAACTATTTTGAATGATGATGCTTATCTTGACTTCTTTTTTTTTTTTTTTTTTTTTTTTTTTTGAGACAGAGTCTGGCTCTGTCACCCAGGCTGGAGTGCAGTGGCCAGATCTCAGTTAACTGCAAAGCTCTGCCTCCCAGGTTCACGCCATTCTCCTGCCTCAGCCTCATGAGTAGCTGGGACTACAGGCGCCCGCCACCACATCCAGCTAATTTTTTTGTATTTTTAGTAGATATGGGGTTTCACCATGTTAGCCAGGATGGTCTCGATCTCCTGACCTCATGATCTGCCTGTCTCAGCCTCCCAAAGTGCTGGGATTACAGGCGTGAGCCACTGCACCCCGCCGACTTCTAATAGTTTTTTTATTGGTAAACCAAGCACAGAATAAAAAACAACTTCTGTTTTGACTTTCAATATGTAAAATGAGTGTCTAAGCCACGGAATACTGGAAACCCTTCAGAAAAATCTCTCCTTTATAGGAGTTAACGTTTCTCTCCTGAAATTCAATTATGTTCTTTACTTGTCTATTTTTTAAATGCAGTCAGCTTCATAAGAAATTGGCACTTACAGTTCTATAGTTTTTTATATATCACTTCAAGAAATTCCAATTAAAGTTGTTAAAATTTACATATTAATATTTGTCAGAGACAAAACAGAGACACTAAGCTATTTGCATTATTGTTTGTAAAATCCCCACCTCTCCCAATCTTGCCTTCATACATGAAAAAGTACCATTATCATTTTCAAACAGTATATCATTTGATTACAATATGCATGACAATGTGAGTTCACCTAGTCCAGGGCCACAGGGACACCATGGTATAGCAGAAGGGCTCCATCTCCTGGCCGAAGACCAGAGTCTCAGACTGAAAATTTACGTGTGTTTATTACAATTAGGTCAGGTATTGAGGCTACATAACTTTTTGTCCTAAAACATTGACATTCCTCCTTGCTGTTTTTAATTTCACATATGCAAGTACACAAAGCATATTTCTGAGAGATTAATTATTAAAACCTAGGTAGTAACTGCAATCAAAGCAATGTTTTCACATTTAGATTATATTCGGTTGATAAACTGTTTTGACTCCAAACCCCAATGATTTAGTCACTAATGAGGATTGTTTTCTCTCTGAGGGCTGTAAGCTTAAGTATGTCTTCATGTAGCTGATTTTTTTCCCTCTGTCTTAAAGCTCATTAATTAGAAGCTAACTTCCCCCAGTTGTAGCTTTTTAATGTGCTGCTTTAGAAGAGCTTTCACTGCTTAGCATTAAAATGTCACTGAATCCAAACAGCTCTTACATTCTCTCAAAGAAAGCATTTTATACCAAGTGCAATATTACAGTTAGCAAAGAACTAAAAGAATAAATTTGTGTTTTTGAATGCATATGCAGCTTTCTTTCTTTTTCTTTTTTCTAATTCCATTGAAGACATGTAGAAACTATTTTTGCAATTCAGGATTTTTCTGCATAGCATAACCCTAGACCCAAGATGGTATGCCCTGGGCAAGGTGCACCCTAAATTACCAGCAATTACAGAGTTATGTTATATGATTTCCATAACAGTTAACTTAAGCCCGTCAACAGCTCCCAATGAGTGCTTCTCATCACCATCCATCATAATCTAATTTCCTTTTTAAAGTTTATCTTAAACATGCTATTTTTAGACCTTGGGCATGTGCATACAATCCTTTGTTTATGCTCACAGTCAGATGCTATTGATATCCTTTGTTCCCTCCATGTTTTATTTCACTCTCATTTTTCACCGCCATCTCTGTTTCCGCGTCATAGGCAACAATTTAAAATGTGTTTGATGTGTGTTATTTTACTCTTGTTTTCATTTTAAAAATATAGTGTAGTTTTCTGTCCATATATTTTAAATGTTTCTAACTATATTATTTTTAACACTACATTCTTGTTGCTATGTGTACACTTCATTATTTCATTCCCTGCAAAATCATCCTTCACATTTGGCTTTTATATTTGACAGTATTGGATATAATTATTATCTCCTACTCCCTGCAGTCACACACATACTCACACACCCATCTGTGATAAATGTTCATAAATATAATCTCTTATGGAGCACTATGAAAATTTCTCTGTGGTTCATATCCAAGAGTGAGTGGGGTTGGTTCTTATGGTTAGAGCTTTATCAATTTGAATAAGCCTTGCTCTCCAGAATGCCCGGACCAGTCTATATTCACATGAATAGTACACTGGGCTCATATCTACAACACTAATTATCATCCAGTTTTATAATTTGCTAAACTGTCTTAAAATATGTATCTTTCTTTCTTGTTTTGTTTTGTTTTAGACAGTGTCTTGCCCTGTTGCCCAGTCTGGAACAGCGGCATAATCACAGATCACTACAGCCTTGAACTCCCCAGCTCAAGCAATTCTCCCACCTCAGCTTCCCAAGTAGCTGGGACCACAGGTGTGCACCACCATGCCTGGCTTTGTTTTTGTTTTTGTTTTTGCTTCTGTTTTTGTTTTTGTAGAGATGATGTCTTCCTATGTTGCCCAAGCTGGTCTTGAACTCCAAGGCTCAAGAGATCCTTCTGCCTCAGCTTTGCAAAATGCTGGGATTACAGGCATGAGCAACCATGCCCAGCCAAAATACATATTTCTAATTATAAAACAGCTCTTCATACCTATCCAGTGAATTGGATTTCTTCTCAAGTTACTTGATTACACCTTTTGTTTACTTATTGAATAAGCTGTTGGTTTGTAGGACTCTCTTGTGTTTTCTTGATTTTAATCTTTTAACATTATTAGACATTTTGCATATTTTCTTCCAACAGAGCATCTTTGTTATATTTGCTCCAGGTATCGTCCTTTTAACTGAATTGTTTTTATTTTAATGTATTAAACATTCCAATTTACTATGATGTAGCTTTCCTTAAAAAGACTTAAGTCTACTTTAATATGTTTCTCTGTGAGGATCCAGATTTTATATAAACAATGAGGCATCATGCAGTTAAATTTCTCAAAGAACAAGTTGTAAGTAGAAATCTATATTTATTAGAGAGTCTTGGACTAGAGCAGGTAGCCAGCATTCACCTGCTTTTGTTTATTTGTTTGTTTTGTTTTGTTTTTAAGACAGGGTCTTGCTCTGTTGCCCAGGCTGGAGTGCAGTCATGCTACTACATCTCATTGCAACCTCAAAATCTCACGCTCAAGTAATCCTACCACCTCTCAGCCTCCCAAGTAGCTGGAACTACAGGTATGCACCACCACACCTGGCTAATTTTTGTATTTTTTGTAGAGATGGAATTTCACCATGTTGCCCAGGCTGATTCCAAATTCCTGGGCTCAGGCCATCTCCCTTCCTTGGCCTCTCAAAGTGCTGAGATTATTGGTATGAGTCAATGTGGCCAGACTTGACTATTTATTTATTTGTTATAAAATATATCATTAGTTTATTAAGAACCCCTTGCTAGCCTACAGAATTTTTTAGAAGAGTTGAGGCAAGTATTAATTTTGAAACTGCAAACTGAGAGCAAGTTTAAAATAATACAAATTAACATGAAAATCCATAATACCCAAAAATTCTATATCATTTTTAAACCAGAAAATTAAATGCTCCAGCTGGTTACTAACAGTGTACAATTTCCTAAGTTAAAAAAAAAAAAGCCTTAACGGTAAGTGTCAAAATTATAGAACATTACAATATCCATGCAACTACTTCTAACCTTATCTAACTTTCAATACAACTGATGATTTGAGTGTATATATGTTTAAGATGGAAGTTCCCACCTAATATAAATTTGAGATAATTTTGAGAAGAATTTGATGACAGGTGGAAGAGCATATTTGTATTTTAAAAGTCTAAAACAAAATTATAGATGGTATGCGAAAGTTATGTGTTACTCATCAGTGAGAACAAAAGAAGCATATTTGTTAGACCGTTTTACATGTTGCCACTCCAAGTTGTTTAGACTGTTTTAGATGGTGAGCTGAAAACTATTAAAGATTGTAGCAGCATTTGAACCCAAAAATGTGAGAATTAGTCAGCCAGCCAGTAGAAAAAGGTTTACATGGACCACTTAAAAACAGCATGGCAAGATAAATATATACATAAATAAATAAGAGTTATCTTCTTGTCAATTTTTTTATTAAAAGTATGACATGCCAGGGGAATTTTTAGATAATAGGGAAACAGAATTTTATGAACACATATAATTCTTATCACAAAAAAATGTATCTTCTTCTACTTTGGAAGAAATAGGCAATAGATACATAGTCATATGCTAGTCACCTAGTCACAATTTTTGCAAAACGAAATGAGGGTATATACCACAAAGACCTTAGAAAACTTTCACTGATAAAATATAGTCCTAAACCAGTTGAAACCACCACCTTTGTTTCTGAAATCCACAACTATATAAAAGTCTATTTGTTAATTTTTGATAGCTAGTTAATATGTGAAGCAATTTCTTCTTTGCCTTAGATTCTGTTCAAAACTTGATAAGAAGAAAAAAAACTTGACAGAAATAAAGGATGGGGTTCAGAGTCAGACTGTTCAATGACTGAAAATTAGCAAGACTTGGATCCTTACCAAGTCCAAAGACTTTATCTTACTAATTCAGCAGCCACATTTGCAATATAGACATCTCAGTTGGTCCACTTGATATTAATCCAAAATTGCTGGTATCTCAGACAGATATTTTCTCGATCTACAGTGAAAAGGCTAATAAATTGAGAATTAATTTATAGCCTTAATATCTTTAACTTTCACTGATTCAATGGTAGATCTTATCACTGTTTAAGGAAAGCTCAAATCAAAACACAACCACCAAAGTCAGTGAAAACAAGTTTTGACAAAAAGAATATCTTTAACTCTGATGCCTCTTGCTGAACTAGATGAATTATCCAATACAAAATTGTCACATATTTCTGAGCTTTATTGATTCAATGATTCCAGTGTGATAGAACAAGTTTGCTTTTATTGTATGACCACAGTAAATTGTTTAATTGATCATATTTCCCTTCTTTGCATTAGCTGCTATAGAGAACACACTCAAATTCGCAGCCTAATTCAAGGAAGAGTAAATAGAAGAAAGAAAAGCAAATTATAGCATATTTTTCTGTACTAATCTCAAATTAGCCTTGTTTTTTATTTTCTAATTTTGCAAAACATGTCTCAATTTTCAAAATAATGTATAATGCAATCATCTATTTATTTTTTTAAAATAGTTCTGGAAAGAGTACCAGATGAAGAAGTAAAGAAAGACGGGTTGAAATTGTGGTATTAAATGATATTTAAGGTCAGCCTTAAGAATGATCTGTAAAATTATTTTAGAAGATTTTTTCCTGGGGTGAAATTTCCTATGAAAAGGCTGTATTAAATATGTCTATAATTTTTCTGCCAGAGTAGCTGATTTAAATGAGGTCTCATTTTAAAAGTAATTGATGGTACAAATGTATTTTCCTTTATCCCTATTCTTATTTGACTAATTAGCACAGTTTTTAGTTTTCACACTAATTAAAAACAGTTCGTATTAAGAGCCAAAAAATGAATATAGATGAAATTCTTTTTTCTCAGACTATAAAGAAATTTTAATATGAATAAAAATATGCAAAAGTTAGTGATTTCTTCAATATTATGCTTATAACAGAACAAATGTTTCTATTGTTTACTTTGTAATGTTACCACCAACAGCCTTATAAGATAAGCTGATTTATCACATTTCTGTCTCTTAATCCCTCAAATCTAATTTAGGAGCTATCAGTATTTGAGTTAATTTTAGAAAGGATACATAAAGCCGATTTCAGTTTTTCCTATAAGACAAAACTTTTTCTAAGAGATGAGGCAATTAAATTAATTCCCAACTGAAATCATTTTTCTGAGTCTTCTTAAAACCTTGAGAATGTGTTATGCTAAGTTTGGTGGGTTTTTTTAGCTTGGCATTGATCATTATCATGAAACAGAATGTGAATCTCATCAACACAAGTAATTGAAGAGACTGTAGTTGGTAAATAAATGAAGAAATTATTTAGGCTGATTTGCAAAATGATCATTATTTGGCTCTCTTGGATATTTTATAAATAAATGGCTAGGTTTCTGACTTTTTTTTAGAGGTCTTCTTTAGATGTCTGATTTTATGTAAAAATGCCTGTAAGCTAGGAGGTTTGGGCAGTTCACAAAAGGGGCCAAAGATTTCTTTGTGATAAAAGAAAACCCATCATTTTTCTTAATGCTACATATTCCCTTTTAATTCTGCTTCTAGTATACATGATAGCATAAGAGGATCTACCCTTAACCTCCTGCTTTAAAAAAAATTGGTCTTGGCCAGGCACGGTGGCTCATGCCTATAATCTCAGCACTTTGGGAGGCCGAGGCAGGTGAATCGCCTGAGGTCAGGAGTTCGAGACCAGCCTGACCAACATGGAGAAACTCTGTCTCCACTAAAAATACAAAATTAGCCAGGCATGGTGGTGCATGTCTGTAATCCCAGCTTCTCAAGAGGCTGAGGCAAGAGAATCGCTTGAACCCAGGAGGCAGAGGTTGCAGGGAGCCAAGATCGTGCCACTGCACTCCAGCCTGGGTAACAACAACAAAAAAGATTGGTCTCTTTCTTTTTTTAACCTTTCTATCATGATCTGACATATTTAGTATCTTGTCTTTAACACATTAACAGTTTAGGTTGAATCACTTCTGAAGTTTACAGGATACGTACAATGTTCTAAAGCACTGGTATACCAAAATTTTCACACTTGTTATGAGAGTGGTATTACTATTAGCCACATTTTTTAGGTGAGGAAACTGAAGCACAGAGAGTTTGAATTGTGAACATGCCAAAAGGTGACAGAGATTTGGTTCCAGTCTACAGGAGGGATACCCTATTTTATCATCTCTCTTTGATTTCTAGCCCCCGCAGATACCCTGCCATTTTGGTCATTCACTCTACAATCTGTAGCCTGAAGACAAGTACTGCAGAGCCTCCTCCCTTAAACCTGCTTCCATGAGCCTTGGATTCTCTATCCTATTTCTTATTTATCTTAAAGAATGATTAAGAACTTTTAGTGAAATCAAATGAGAAAAAGCACAAAAGTTCCTAACTCTGCCAGCTTCCTTTTCAAAATTGATAGATATGAAATTATGGCACATGCAGAGAGGCTGTTTCAAATCAAACCTAACTAAGTATATATGAGATGCATACCAGAGATAGAAAATGAGCAAGCCTCTATCTGAAGATGTAAAAAGGTAAAAGCAATTTGTTTAAAATTACTAAAACTTTCAGTGGGTTAGCCAGACTATTTCATTTTCTGTTTACGTGAATTTCACCCACATACTTCTTTGTTCTGTTCTTTATCCATCATACTAAAGCCATTCTCTTTCTGACTGTACTCAGGTGTATTTGTCAAAGTGGACTTGGATAACTTTGAAATTACTGGTATAAAGATTTTGCTTTGCTGTGACTAAAAGAATAACAGAAACTAGGCAACCTTCTTTTTGGTTCTACATGAAGTAATTTAAAATATCCCCAAAAGTAACACTATTAAAAGGGAAACGATATTCAAGTAACATGCACGTAATTCTAGGCAGTTATTAGCCCCTAGAGGACACAAACCATGGCTTCTGAATCTATTTATAAGTGGTGGTATCTTGCATAATACCCAGACCACTGTTGACCATTTAATAAATAGTTGTGGATTAGGTGAATTTAATAACCTTACAATACCTAGCTGTGATCATTGTTGCCCCATTAATAAATAGTTGTGGATTAGGTGAATTTAATAACCTTACAATACCTAGCTGTGATCATTGTTGCCCTAATTTAAACTCCAAACAGACATATTGCTAATGAGAATTTACACTGTGCAAAATTAGGATGGCTAGTGATGATGTGTAATTGTTATGAATCTTAGTTTGCATACTTGGTTGGGTACAACACACATTAAAAAACAAAACAAAACAAAAAACTCCACATTTTAAGGCCTCATCTAATGTTCTGTAGAAAACAAAACCTAAAAGAAACTTATGTGGTATTATTTCACTGAGAAGTACAATCCCACAGACACAGAAATGGGAGGGGGATGGAAAACAAAGTGTGGTCAGAAAGGATGGAGACCACACAGAAAAGAATGTATTAAGAAGCTGATTGTTCTTCATATCAAGCACAGCTGATCACTTGGCCTTCAATGATGTCTTCATTGAGACATTATTAACTGCTGCTTTGTAGAACAGTCCGTGGAGAGGAGGAGAAAAAGGAAATTCATCGTCTTGATTTTTCCTGTTATGCTAGTCTGTTTTCTCTCAGTTGGGAGTTTAATGATAGTTAGGCCATGCTTCCCAAGTTGTGTCATTAAGGCAGTTTCTTTAGCCAAAAGCATAGATTTTCTCCAAGTTCAGAAATGATGGGAAGAACCAATAACATGGCGGTTTAGTTTATCAGTCTGGTGCTTGTCTCTGAGTCTGTGGGTCTTGAACTGTTGTGCCTCAGAGTTCTCAGAAGTCACACACAAATGGTCACCTATTACTTGTTGCATTAATTTACGAAATAGTGGCTATATGGTTCAGGACTCAGGAATTATTGTAGCAATACTAAAGATAGCAGTCTTAGGAGTAAGGAGGGAAGTGAAACAGGTAGGGAAGATGGCAGCGCTGAGAGAATCAAGAGAGACACATAAGATATGCCTAATACATGCAACTTAATTTTAGTTTGAGTCAGAATATTATGTATCTATTACTGAATAACTATTAGCTTAGAGGATGTCAGCAAAAGTGGTAGAGTATGCAGCTTCAGTGGCCCATCACTCCACAGAAACTTCAAAAAAATCAAGCAAAAAGGATCAGAATCAACTTTATCAGAACTCTGAAAAACAAAGGATTATGGCCAACAAGCAAATGCTTAATAAATAAAAAGGCAACATAAAAATGATAAGAAAGCTATGTGGCACTTTTATTTTCCCTCGTTCTTCTTCTTGACAGCTTGGTGATGGTCTTGAAGATGGCAGCCAATGTTCCCAGTGTAAACTCTGGTAGCTGGTTTCAGAGAGAGGAGAGGAGACCTCAAGGACAAATAATTGTATTTATCTGTTCTAACTGGCCTGGTGCTAGCCAAAAATTACTCAGGCATTTGTCTTCATTTCACCTAACATGAAATTTACTCAGGGTGGAAAAGCAGCAGGTATTCCTTTAAAACTTCTGAAGGCAAACAAACAACCCTCAGATCAAGGAGGAAAAGGTTATGGTTGAGATACACAACAGACCTCCTCAAGCCTCATAGGAAAATCTGGGGAGAGAGTTCCTTTGGAAAATTAGAACATTAAAAATACTTTTTGTATTCTGGGAAACTTAGGAAGCCACATACATACCCATGGCAAGAGGCAAGCTTAGAAAAAACTGAGAAGATCCCAAACTTTCAACTCTGTCTGATCTCTAAGACTTACTGAAGGACAAAGTGAAAGATAAGACACAGTTGAAAATGGACTGGCTAAGTATTGAAAAAGTGTGCAAACACCATGCCAATCTAGAAAGAAAAGGAGATATTTTTCTTTTACTTATTTATATTTTTAAATCATTCTCTTCTCTCTCTCATCTCTCCCTCTGGCATTTAAGGAAATCCTTGTCAAAATGTTAATTGATTATATGATAAGGAGCAGAGACTCTAGAGATCATGAAAATAACACAATTTTTTAGAAACGGTTTGGAAACGTCACTAAGCAAATAGCTACAGCCCACGACAGGCAAATCAAAAAACAAGGCTGAAGAGAAAAATCTGAATTTCAGAACCATATTGAAATATTCAGCATTGAAGTTATGAACAAAAAATATGAAGCATGCAAAGGAATAACAAAATATATTCCATTCAAAGAAGAAATTTAAAAAACTGTCCCTGTGGAAGCACAGACATTGTTAGTACTAGACAGAGTTTAAAGAGCTGAAGGAAAGCATGGACAAAGAGCTCAAAGAGATTAAAGAAACCAGGAGAGAAATATGTGAGCAAAGAAAAAATATAAAGATAAATTATTAAAAGGAACCAACAGAAAGACCAGTCTTGTTTCAATGAGAAGACTACGAAGGCTTGAAAAACCATATGTAAGGATTTATTTTAGAGGTAACTACCCAGTCACCACTTTTCTGAAAGATTAGAAATTAAGTCTTAGCAAATTTGAGGTTGCTTCCTCTTTCACCCAGGTTATGGCTAAATTTCATGGAACCAAGCTATACGGTGGATTTGGACCCTGATACGGTTGGGCTCTGTGTCCCCATCTAATCTTTTATGTAAGCCCCATATGTCAAGAGAGGGACCTGATGGGAAGTGACTGGGATCATGGTGATGGTTTCTTCCATGCTGTTCTTATAATAGTGAGCTCTCACAAGATCTGATGGTTTAAAAGTATTGCAATTACCCCCCTCCTGTCTCCTTGTAAGACATACTTACTTCCCCTTCATGTTCCATCATGATTGTAAGTTTCCTAAACCTCCTAGCCATGCTTCCTGTTAAGCCTGGGAAACTGTGAGTCAATTAAACCTGTTTTCTTTATAAATCACACAATTTCAGATATTTATTTGTAGTAATGTGACAACAAACTAATAGAGACAATTGGTATTGAGAAAAGGGGGCACTGCTAGAAAGATACTGGAAAATGTACAACTGACTTTGGAACTGGGTAATGGGCAGAGGTTGAAACAGTTTGGAGGGCTCAGAAGAAGACAGGAAGATGAGAGAAAGTTTGGAACTTCCTAGAAACTTGTTGAATGATTGTGACCAAAATGCTGATAGTGACATGAACAATGAAGTCTAGGCTCAGGTGGTCTCAGATGGAGATGAGGAACTTTTTGGGAAGTGAAGCAAAGGTAATTCTAACTGTGCTTTAGCAAAGAGAATGACAGTATTTTGCTCCTGCCTTAGAGATCTGTGGAACTTTGAACTAGAGACAAATGATTTAGGGTATCTGGTGTAAGACATTTCTAAGCAGCAAAGCATTCAAGATTAAATCTGTTTTTTCTAAATGTGTACTTTTACATGTATGAAGAAAGAAATGGCCTGAAATTGGAACCTATGTTTAAAAAGGAAGAACAGCATAAAGGTTTGGCAATTTTGCAGCCTGATTATGTGATAGAAAAGAGAAACCCATTTTCTAGTGAGAAATTCAAGCCAGCTGCAGAAATTTGCGTAAGTAACAAGGAGCTGAATATTAATAAACAAGACAATGGGGAAAATGTCTCCAGGACATTTCGGAAATCTTTGTGGCAGCCCCTTCCATCACAGACCCAGAGGCCTAGGAGAGAAAAATGGTTTCATGGGCTGTGCCCAGGGCCCTGCTGCTCCCTGCACACTAACAACATGGCACGCTGTGTCCCAGCCACTCTAGCCATTGCTAGTAGGAGACAAGGTATAGCTCAGGCTGTTGCTTCAGAGGGGGCAACTGCAAAAATTGGCAGCTTCCACATGGTGTTTGGCCTGTGGGTGCACTGAAGACAAGAGTTGAGGTTTGGGTACCTCTACCTAGTTTTCAAAGCATGTATGGAAACACCTGGATGTCCAGGCAGAATTCTGCTGCAGGAGCAGAGGCTTCAAGAAGAACCTCTACTAGGGCAATGCAAAGGGGAAATGTGGGGTTGGAACCCTCCCCCACCCCAAGTCTCCACTGGGGCACTGCCTAGTGGAGCTGTGAAAAGATGCCCACCATCCTCCAGACCCAAGAATGGTAGACTCACTGACAGCTTGCACCATGCACCTGGAAAAGCTTCAGGTACTAACACCAGCCTGTGAAAGCAGCCACGGAAGCTGTACCCTGCAGAACCACAAGGGAGGAGCTGCCCCAGGCCTTGGGAGCCCACCCTTACATCTGTATGCCTTAAATGTGAGACTTAAAGTCAAAGGATATTATTTTAGGGCTTTAATATTTAAAGACTTCTCTGTTGGGTTTCAGACTTGCACGGGGCCTGTAACCCCTTTGTTTTGGCTAATTTCTCCCATTTGGAATGGGTGTATTTACTCAATGCCTGTATCCCTATGGTATCTAGGAAGTAACTAACTTGCTTTTGATTTTACAGGCTCATAAGCAGAAGGGACTTGTCTTGTCTCAGATGAGACTTTGTACTTGGATTTTTGAGTTAATGCTAAAATGAGTTAAGACTATGAGGGACTGTTGAGAAGGCATGATTGTATTTTGAAATGTGAGGAGGACATGAGATTTGGGAGGGGTCGGGGCAAAATGATATGGTTTGGTTGTGTATTCCCACTCAAACTTCACCCTGAATTGTAATCCCCATGTGTTGAGGGAGGGCTGTGGTGGGAGGTGATTGGACTGGGGGCACGGTTTTCTCTATGCTGTTCTCATGATAGTGAGTTCTCATGAGATCCGATGGTTTAAAAGTGTGGCACTTCCCCTCTATCACTCTTTCTCCTGCCACTTGTAAGATTTTCCTCTTCTTGCTTCCTTTTCCTCTTCTGCCATGACTAAGTTTTCTGAGGCCTCCTTAGCCATGCTTTTTGTTAAGCCCGCAGAACTGTGAGTCAGTTATACAGCTTTTCAAAATAAATAAATAAATAAATTACCCAGTCTCAGTTAGTTCTTTATAGAAGTATGAGAATGGAGTAATACAACCCATTCCTTTGTTTGTTGACGCCTCCTGGCCACTGCAGAGATAGACTTCAGGAACTCCACTTGGCTTCTTTAGGTGCTGCTCTACTCTTCTACTACTTATAGGCTACCATTGTTCATTGCAAGTGTCCTATTCTTTTAAGCTACACTAGATTATGCAGAACATTCTAAGATTCCTTAGGCTCCATCTGGATACAATATCTAGTTATAGTCTCCCGAAAATCTTACAACTTCCTAACTGCAAGGCATAGATGACCTCTGCATTCAAATAATATGATTACTTGTCTTCTTCCTAAGGACTTGGTCCAAAAATGAGCAAGTATTCTTTCTCTGGGGACAACCATTTCTACTTCACCATCCTTTGCCTGGCAAGTTTCATGTTCCTTAAAAATACACTATCCACTACTAAGCTGGTGAGAGGAAACCTTTTTTTTTTTTTTTTTTTTTTTTGAGACAGAGTCCCACTGTCACCCAGGCTGGAGTGCAGTGGCATGATCTCGGCTCACTGCAAGCTCCACCTCCCAGGTTCACACCATTCTCCTGCCTCAACCTCCCGAGTAGCTGGGACTACAGGCATCTGCCACCACGTCCGGCTAATTTTTGTACTTTTAGTAGAGATGGGGTTTCACCATGTTAGCCCAGATGATCTTGATCTCCTGACCTCATGATCCACCTGCCTCAGCCTCCCAAAGTGCTGGGATTACAGGTGTGAGCCACTGCACCCAGCCGAGGAAATCTTTTTTTTTTTCCTGCCCCAAATATTTTGACATGAGTCATTTTATACTCCTTAATGGATAAAGTTTTTTTTTTTTAATTCTGAAGTCAAGATGAAATCCCTTTTAAATATGTACTTTGTAAACATTTCACTTTTCACTGAATTGTTCACCCCAACTATAAGACCAAGTTATTGCTTAAGAAAGAAGAGGAGATTGTTTTAGTTATATATTGTTGTGTAATACATTATTACACAATTTAGTGCTTTATTAGACTACCTGTGAATGAGGAATCTGGGCTCATTTTTGGCAGGTCTCCTAATTCAGTGTCTCTCATAAGGCTACAGGCAAGTCAATCTGAACATCTGACAGGGGAAAGACATTTCCAAGATTACTTATGTGGTTGCTGGTAGCATATACTCTCTTAAGAACAATTTGACTCCAGGCTTCAGTTTCTTACTAGTTATTGGTCAGGGGCACTCTCAGCTCCTTGCCACATGGGCCTACCCATCATGATCACATTTTCCATCACAGCCAGCAAAAGAGATAATTTGCTACCAAGATAAAAATTACAATTTCTGTAGTCTAATTATAAAGTTACATTTCATCACTTTGCCATATTCTACTTGTTAAAATCTACTCAATAGGCTATACTCAAATAAAGAAAATTTCACAAGAGTATGAATACCAGGATGTGGATATCATTGGGAGCCACCTTGAAGTCTGCTGCCACAGTAGTGAATAGGCTTCATAACAAAAAAAAAAAAAAAAAGAAAAGAAAAGAAAAGAAAAGAAAGAAAGAAATCCACAAATATTGTTATAGGACCAACAGGTTCACATGCCTGCTACACAATAACAGAGACAGCAGGGTTTGTAGCAGAGAAAAAGTTCAATGATGGTAGGGGGGCTGAGAGAGGAGATGGGAAGGGCACTCTAATCCATCTCCCCAAGGAATGCTGCAATGGGCTTTAGAGGAGATTTATATGGTTTGGCTACATCCCTACCCAAATCTCATCTTAAATTGTAGTTCTCATAATCCCAATGTGTTTGTGGGAGGGACCTGTTGGGAGGTAATAGAATCATGGGGGCATTTACTTCCATGCTGCTCTTCTTACAATAGTGAGTGAGTTCTCACAAAATCTTATCATTCTATAAGGGACTTTTTCCTTTTTGCTTGGCACTTCTTCTTTCTACCATGTGAAGAAGGACATCTTTGCTTCCCATTCCGCCATGATTGTAAGTTTGCTGAGGCCTCACCAACGATGCTGAACCGTGAGTCACTTAAACCTCTTTCCTTTATAAATTACCCAGTTTGGGATATGCCTTTATTAGCAGCATGAGAACAGACTAATACACTAAATTGGTCGTGAGAGAGTGAGTTGCTGCTATAAGGCTACCCACAAATGTAGAAACAACTTTGGATCTGCGTAACAGGAAGAGGTTGGAACAGTTTGTAGGGCACAGAAGACAGGAAATGTAGGAAAGTTTAGAACTTCCTAGAAACTTGTTGAATGGCTTGGCAATGCTAATAGTCCAGGCTGAGGTGGTCTCAGACGGAGATGATGAACTTGTTGAAAACTGAAGGAATGGTCACTCTTGCTATGCTTTAGGAGATCTATGGAACTTTGGACTTAGAAGATTTAAGGTATCTGGCAGGAAACTTCTAAGTGGCAAAGTATTCAAGAGGAAATACAGCATAAAAGTGTGGAAAATTTGCACCCTGACCAGTGCAATGGAAAGGAAATACACATTTTCTGGAGATAAATTCAAGCCTGCTACAGAAATTTGCATAAGGAATGATGAATGGAATGTTAGTCACCAGACAACGGCGAAAATGTCTCCAGGGCAAGTCAGATAACTTCATGGCAGCCTCTCCCATCAGAGGTCTGGAGGCCTAGATGGGAAAATGGCTTTCTGAACTGGGCCTGGGGCCCTCCTGCTCTGTGCAGCCTCACGAAATGGTGCCTTGCATTCCAGCTGCTTCAGCTTTAGCCATGGCTAAAAGCGGTCAAGGTATGGCTCAAGACATTGGTTTGGAGGATGTAAGCTGCAAGCCTTGGCAGCTTCCACGAGGTGTTGAGCCTGTGGGTGCACAGACATCAAGAATTGAGGTTTGGAAACCTCCACCTAGATTTCAGAGAATGTACGGAAATGCTTGGATGTCCAGGCAAAAGTTTGCTGCAGGGGCAGAGCCCTCATAGAGAACCTCTGCTAGGGCAATATGGAAGGCAAACGCAGAGTTGGAGCCCACACAGAGTATTCACTGGGGCACTGCCTAGTGGAGCTGTGAGAAGAGGTCCAACATCCTTCAGAACCCAAAATGGTAGATCCATAAACAGCTTGCATCACGCACCTGGAAAAGATGCAGGCACTCAACACTAGCCTGTGAAAGCATCCAGGAGGGGGCTGTATCCTGCAAAACCACAGGGGCAGAGCTGCCCAAGGCCACAAGAGCCCACCTCTTACATCAGCATTATCTTGATGTGCCACATAGAACCAAAGGAGATAATTTGGAACTTTAAGGTTTAACTGCCCTATTGGATATCAGACTAGCATGAGGCCTGTAGTTCCTTTGTTTTGGCAAATTTGTCCCACTTGGAACAGTTGTATTTACCCAAAGCCTGTACCTCTGTTTTATCTAGGAAGTAACTAACTTGCTTTTGATTTTATAGGCTCATAGGTAGACTTTGGAGTTAATGCTGAAATGAGCTAAGACTTGGGGTTTTGAAATGTGAGCACATGAGATTTGGGAGGGGCCAGGAATATACTGATATGTTTTGGCTATGTCTCCACCCAAATCTAATTTTGAATTGTAGTTCCCACAGTCCCCACATGTCATGGGAGGGATCCAGTGGAAAGTAACTGAATCATGGGGATGGTTACCCCCATGCTGTTCTCATGATAGTTAATGAGTTGTCATGAGAGCTGTTGGTTTTATAAGTGGCTGTTCCCACTTTGCTTGGCACTTCTTTCCTTCTACCATGTGAAGAAGGACATGTTTGCTTCTCCACCCACCATGATTGTGAATTTCCTGAGGTCTCCCCAGCGCTGCAGATCTGAGTCAATGAAACCTCTTTTCTTTTTTAAATTATCCAGTCTCCAGTATGTCTTTATTAGCAGTGTGAGAACAGGGATCACAGAGGGAAAGAGTCTGGAAAATTGGGGTTCCTGATTGGTGGAGTTAAGGGGGATGAAATTATTAGGATGTGGAAACTGCATTTTTTAGTGAATCAGCTTCTTATCAGGTCCTTCAGATCAGCAGATGTCAGTAATTTAACTAAGAGACAGGACCTTAAAGAATATTTCAAATGGGAAACTCAGTGTTTCACAATGCTTAAGTCATTACATATAGGACAGTTAAAGAAAACTATAATCTTGTGACAAGACTGATATGATTCTGAAGCAATAGGAAGCAAATAACTATGAGGAAGCAGGTCAGAGAGCAAGACGGCCTAATGAGTAATGCTGAATGTGCTTCAGACTTGGTTTATTTTTCTCTGCCTCCCTTCTTCACTAATTAATTTTACAAAGTTTATAAGGATTATTTCAACATTTGAAAATTATTTTTCACAATGAATATGTTAAAGGTGGAAAGTTGTGGTGAGAAAAATAACAGCTGGTCAAATATTTCCACATCCTAATCCCTGAAACCTGTGAATATATCACATAATAAGGGAGAATTTAGATTGCAGAAAAAATTAAGGTGGCTAGGCCAGGCGCAGTGGCTCACGCCTGTAATCCCAGCACTTTGGGAGTCCAAGGTGGGCAGATCACAAGGGCAAGAGATCAAAACCATCCTAACCAACATGGTGAAACTCCATCTCTAATAAAAATACAAAAATTATCTGAGTGTGGTGGTGCCTGCCTGTAGTCCCAGCTACTCAGGAGGCTGAGGCAGGAGAATCACTTGAACCTGGGAGGCAGAGGTTGCAGTGAGCTGAGATCGTGCCACTGTACTCCAGGCTGGTGACAGTGCAAGACTCTGTCTCTAAAAAAAAAAAAAAAAAAAAAAAAAAAAATTAAAGTGACTATAAAATGGAGTTAAGACAGATTATCCTGGGCCAGCGTAGTGGCTCACGCCTGTAATCCCAGCACTTTGGGAGGCTAAGGCAGGTGGATATGAGGTCAGGAGATTGAGACAATCCTGTTTAACATGGTAAAACCCCGTTTCTACTCAAAAAAATACAAAAAAATTAGCGGGGCGTGGTGGCAGGCACCTGTAGTCCTAGCTACTCAGGAGGCTGAGGCAGGAGAATGGCATGAACCCAGGAGGCGGAGCTTGCAGTGAGCTGAGATCGCGCCACTGCACTCCAGCCTGGGTGACAGAGCGAGACTCCTTCTCAAAAAAATAAAAAAAACAACAACAATAATAATAATAATGATAATAAGATAGATTATCCTGGATAATCCAAATGAGCCCAATGCAATCAGAAGGGTATTTAAAAGATAGTAGAGGCAGAAGAGTCCATGTCAGAGTGGTATAGTGTGAGAAAGACTTGCTCATCCATAAATGGCTTTGAAAATTGAATGGGGCCACAAGAAGAGAAAAGTGGGCAGTCTTTTGGAGCTGTAAAAGGTGAGAAAATGTGTTTTTCCCCAAAAGCCTTTGGAAGAAATTCAGTTCTTCCACTACTTTGATTTTATCCCAGTGGAACTCATCCTAAACTCCTGATCTCCAGAAATGTCAGATAAAAAACTTGTGTTGTTTAAGTCTTAAGCTTTAAGGCACCAAATGTATGGTAATTTGTTATTTCACCAAATGGGAAAAAGATACAGAGGTGATTTGCCAGTATTCTAATGGGGAAAAAAAAAAAATAAGAAAATGCTAACTGAGGCAATATAGACATAGATTTAAATATTTAGATTTATGATTAGATAAGAATATATATACATATATGAGTATGTGTATGTATGTGTGAATGATGAGTGATTAAGGTTAGATTAGACAAACACAAAGTTTGTGTAGATGTTATAATTTAATTTTTTTAAGTGGTAGGTTCTCACTCTGATGCCTAACGTAGAAGGAGGGTGCATTGGCATGATCATAGTTCACTGGAGCCTTGAACTCCTGGGCCAAATGGGTCCGCCTACCTTAGCCTTCTAACTAGCTAGGACTACAGGTGTGCACCACCAGGTCTGGCTTTATAAAAAAAATTAAGTCACATTAAAAAGGCCCAACATAAGCCACAGAGCCTAATTTTAAATCATTACAATTAATTAACATTTATTTTAGCATTTCTGAAGTAAGTTTGAAACGGTAGAAATTATATTTATTAAATAAATCAAAAGAATGCCTTTAAAATGTGATCAAAATTTGTTCTCATAACCTCATCTGCTTTTAATCACAGGTTTTTAATTACTGCTTCAGCCACTCAGGGAAATTTTCACTTCAATGAGGTTACTATGCTAAGTGACTTTGGCTTAACACCAATTAACAAATGAGCCTACTTTCTAGTATATTTCTAATTTTCTGAATTTTCCTGTATTTTAAAAATTTCTATTAACTTATTTATAATCATCATCCCCATTCAGCTTCAAAAACTTGGAAATGTCATGCCTCAATGTTAGAGAATAATATCTTACACTTGTTTTAAGAGGAAAATCACGTTATTAATAGCAACTGGAAGCTGACAACATATATTGTACACTGCGGATTAGACTTGATTTACAAACCTCAGGAACTCCAAAGAAAATGTGTGAATTTATACCATTTGGGTATTGAGCTATATTTCTAAATGTTATGATATTCCAAGGGGACTTCCTTTTTTCTAATATACAACATCTGTGAAATTTTTAAGAAAACTTTTAGCATAGTCTGAGCAACACTCCCTTGGTGTATGATAAAAATTAGTTATAATGTACCATAGTTAAGAATACAATAAATTTATTGCAATTAAATTGACTGAAGAAAATTTACCTGTATGCTACTGTACAGATGACAAAAAGTCTTTCTATATAATATTATTTTTATGTCTTAGAATCTAAAATTGTTAATTCATGATGAAGATGCAAGTTTTCTAAAACAAGACTTGTGTTATTAGCCATACTCATGTGTTTATACTGCTTTTGATAAAGTAAATAATATTCAATGGTACTTGTTAAAACATGGTAAGGAAGATTTTTCTCAGAACCACTGAGATAGGTGGAGGACCAATTATAACAGAGTCTTGCAGTGTGGGAGAGAGATTGGGCCCAACTGCAAAACAGCATGGGCAAATGGAAATTTATAGCTAACTAGCACTGTGGAAATCAATAGATGGAAAATTACTAAGACCAAACCGAAGTAAGCGGGATTTTGCCTAAACTCACCTAACAGGATTCTTGCTGAAGCTAGGCCAGGGTGATCAGACATCACCTGAGAAATGGAGGATTAGAATCCCATTCAGACATTGAGGGTAATCAAGTATCAAGTGTGGAGAGTTCTTGTCAAACTACCTTAGTAGCATTATTTACCGACACTGAATTTTGTAAGGAAGTACATAGACAGGGTTAGAAAAAGGTTCAGAAGCTTGACTAATCTATGGCCATGCAAGGAATCTTTGTCACTTTGAGATCTGTAGGATATTTATGTACACAGGGAATTACAGAATGTCGGATTTAGAGGAATCTTTAATGATCATGCAGGCCAATGGACTCATTTTCCAGTTAAGAAACCAAATCCTATGGAGATTATAAAAGGTACCTAAATATACAGAGTGAATTTTTAGTAGGCTGAATATGCAATACAGCCACTAATCCCCAAGCTAAGTCCCTTTTCGTTCTCTATGCCATTTTTTAAAACCACTCATCTATCTCAAGACATTAATGAGGATGCTGGCACACTGACATAGAATATTATCTATCAGAAACAAATACTTTAAAACTTTATTGTTTGTAATGCAATCCTGTTACAGGAAAAACTCACTAACATATTTCATTCTTTGTAAAGGAAATCCACAAGTATGTTGTACCCTGGTTTGCTGCTTGGGGCAATTCTAACTTGCTCCCATTATTCCAGCCTAAATATTAGAGACTTTTATTTTCTCAGTCAAGCGGGATGCAAAGCCATCAGCTGAGTGTCAAAACAGCATTGTGAGGATGATAAAGGAGGAATGATAAAATAGTATTTATACAAAGTAAGAAAATAAATTTTCTAAAGACACAGCATAAGATCAACAGGCAAGTGCAAGTACTTATTTGAGGTATGTTATTATTAATTTAAAATTAAACCAGTGAGACTGTGTTTGGTTTTGTCTCTAGCAAAATTCACCTGCTTGGGTAAAGCACATAGATAATAGTTTGTTTTGCTTTTGATTGTGGTCCACCAGTTAAGTGTGATGGTAGGACAGAGGGTGGTGTTGTTTGAAGACATCTGCAATAGTTTAACTATAAAGAACAATCCACAGAATCAAATGTGGGAGAAAGAAAATGTATAAGGTCAGTGCAGAGGATATTTAGATGCCAGAATGATGACCGAGGAGTGTTGCAGAAGTGAAGGGAAGGGATGGCAGGCAGTCATCTGGGAGATTAAATAAACAGTGAAGTTACCTGTGATCACAGAAGCGTGGCTATAGGAATTAATAAATATGAACCAGGAGCTTAAGTGAGAAGCATGGGTGACACTGAAGAAGTAGGAGGGGTTAAGAAGTCTACACATGACAGCAGAGCAGAGAGGGTTTGAAAGCACTATTGAGATAGAACACCAGGTGCACACCACACAGCCCCTTCCTTCTGGCTCTGAGGATAAGTAACAGTAAAAACAGGTTCCTCTGAGAATGCTACAGACAGGAGATATCATGAGGAGCAGCTGTTAAAGGCTGGAAAGTGTAGAGAATATTCAGAAAAGAGGTTAACACAGTGTAGGAATCACTGCTAGCAGTTATGGGGTTCTCAATGGCAGAAAGGAAAGTACGGGTTGATCGGATTTCGGGGATTATAAAAATCATGATAATGATATGTAATAATTCTGCAACTATAAAAATCTCAATGAAATGGGATATTCCCACATAGAACACTGTATTTAGTTAGGCAAGAACTATATAATTATGTCAAACACTAAACATCATGTAGTTTATTTGTAGAACAGCACACCCCCCTGCTGGCTCTCAAGGGTATCCAATTTACATTGTTTTTCAGCTAAAATACAGATTAAAAACAGAAAATTGTCAGGGGAAAAAGGCAGGAGTTTTTTGTTGTTGTTGTTTTTGTTTGTTTATTTAAGGCAAAGACAGTAATAAAATAGCTGGCAAACAGAGAGTTCAGAAAAAAAGAAAGAACGAAGTCAGGAGGAAGTGAGAGAGAGACAGGAGGAAGGGAGGGAGAGAAGAAAAAAGCGAGGGAAAGAAACAGAAGGGAAGGAGAAAACAAAGAATAAGAATAACAAACATATATATTGCAAACTGCTATGCTAGTTAAAGTTCCTTTCTACACCTGTCCACAGTTCTTAAGGGTAGTGTGGTAGTATTCATAGGGCTTTATCTTACAACACTTCGGCTCTTTGTAACACTCTTATAAACTTCAAGGTGCTATATTGATACAGAATTACTAGCAGACATCCAAATCACCGAGATCAGTCCCGTACAGGAGCAGGTAAAACTCCTGAGAGTGATAAAAACGTTCTATATTTTAACTTCGTTTCTAGTTGCACACATTAAACTATGTTCTCTAAATTCACGAATACTTTGGTTTGTGATTTATCAATCAATTTAGTTGATGAAAAACATTAACACCTGGATATCAACCTGAAGTTTCTAATTTAAATTATCCTGGGTACCAGCTGGGCATCAGATGTGTTAAAAGTCCCCAGGTGATTATAATTGCGAACCACTCCACTCAATGATCTTCCCCAACAACCTGCCACAGGAATGGAAGTCTCAGGCTGTTTCTACTTGAAAGTACTGATCAAATGTAGCATTACTAGGCATGGACAAATTGATATTATGGACTATATTACTCATCTAGGGCTGCCATAACAAAACACCACACACTGCGCACCTTAAACAACAGAAACTTATTTTCTCACAGTTCTGAAGGCGTGGAAGTCCAAGATCATGGTGTCAACAGGCTTGGTTTCTTCTGAGGCCTCACTCCTTGGCTTGCAGACAACAGCTTTTTTATTGCATCTTCTTATGGCCTTTCCTCTGTGCATGAGCACTCCCAGTGTCTGTCTCTCTCTCCTGTTGTAAGAACACCAATCTTATTGGATGCTATAGGCCTCCACCCTTATGACGTCATTAAATTTTAAACACCTGTTTAAAGGGCTTATATCTAAATACAGTTACGTTGGGATGTAACATAAGCTGCTGAAGGCTGCCTCCCTACTTTGAGTTCCTCCATAACCAACTGGAATCTAACTTAGTATGTTAAAAAAAAAAAAAGCTAATTTAAAAGTATAGTTTTGTAACAAATAACCAGGGCTTCAGCCAATCACAAATAGTTAAGCTTAACTAATCACAGCTAGTCAGTGAACACACTACATCCAAATAAGGCAGATGCCTGGCTGTAGTCAATCAGATGATTTGCATCCCTATTTGACCTATACGAGCTGACTGTTCACACGGCTGGGTGGACCTCTCTAACTTCTTCTGGTTCTGAGTGTTTCTAAACCATTCTTTGCTCAAATAAACTCTGCTAAATTTGTTTTGTCTTAAGGTTTCTTTTAATAGTGGGTTAGGGCTTTGACATATCTATTTTGGGGACATATAATTTAATCCACCATATGTACCTCCTGTATTAATAAGGCAGAATCACCTCTTAAGTAGTCTTGCTAATAAATTGAACCTAGAGCTAATCAAAATTTTGTATCTACCAGTTTACAGGAAACACAGAGACTAAATAAAACCTCTGTGACAAGGAACTACAAAGATGACTTCGGAGGAATGGGCAGGCTTCAAGATGTTAACAGAAAATTGAACTGGACAAGTTAAACAGGTAAGGAAGACCTTATACAAGACTACTGCAATAGGAAAGGGATGTTGAATTCAACTGTCCTGAAACAAAAGGCTGGAGAGCTTTAAGCACTAGGACATGCTAGTGGAACAGTATTGGAAACTTCACAGAATTTTTTGGTAAATAGGATTAGATCACCTGTGTTTCCTAATTGGTACCTAATTGGCACCTCCCCTCTCACAGAGACTGAAAGAGAGGTGCTATCACTCTTGATAATTGCATTTCAATGGGATGCCTCCCAGATCCTTGAGAAAGAGATTCCTAAGTTGTAAATTTGGCAAGAGGCTTCATGATTTGCATCTCAAAGAAGCAGATAAATGATTTAAAATTGCATACTTTATAAAGCAAATGCTATAAGAAAAGGTAGCTCAGAAACCTATGGGTAAAATGTAACTTGTCTAATGTCTACTCCAGCTGAAGGGGAAATTAACACCTTTTTGATCAAGGACAACTGATTCTGTTTCTTCAAGAGTTAATGGAATAAAAATGTTAGAGGAAAGACCTCTCTAATTTAAAAAATACTTAAATACAACACAATGCAAGACATGGACATTTATTAGAGACTGAACAGAACAGACCAACTTTAAGACTTTTTTGGGGGGCATATCATAAATATTTTAAATCATTGTTTTAATTGACAAGCATCTATGAAGGACAATGTGATGTGATAGATGTATAGACTGTGCAATAAATCAAGATAATTTATATCCCCATTACCTCACATATTAATTTTTTGCTGTAAGAACATCTGAAATGTACTCCTTTAGCAATTTTGAAATATGTTATTATTAACTATACTCTGCTGTGCAATAACCTCAAAAACGTATTCCTCCTAATTGAAACTTGTATCCTTTAAACAACATGTCTGCACTTAATGCCCCATCCCTAAACTAGCCTTCGATAACCACCATTCTCCTCTCAACTTCTATGAGATCAACATTTTTACATTCCACATACAAGTAAGCTCATGCAGTAACAGTCTTTTTGTGTCTGCTTAATGTCACTTGGAATAAAGTCCTCCAAGTTTTATCCATGTTGTTGCACAAAACAGAATTCCATTATATTTTTGTAAGACCGAATGGTATTCCCTTGTACATATAATCACACTTTCTTTATTCATTCATCCTTTGATGTATACTTAGGTTGATTCCACATCTTGGCTATTGTGAATAATGCTGCAATGAACATGGAAGTGCACATATCTCTTCAAACTACTGATTTCAATTTCTTTGGATATATGCCCAGTAGTGGGATTGCTGAATCATACGATAGTTCCATTTTTAGTTTTTAAAGGAACTTCCAGACTTTTCCATAATGTCTGTACTAAATTGCATTCTTGCCAACAGTGTACAAGGGTTCCTTTTTCTCTACATACTCAGCACTTGTGATCTTTCACCTTTCTGAATATATTCATTCTAACATGTATGAGAAAATATTTTATTGTGGTTTTAATGTGCATCTCTCTGATGACTGGTGATGTTAAGCATTTTTTTTCTCATATGCTTGTTGGCTATTTGTATGTATTATTTTGATAAATGTCAATTCATGTACTTGCCTATTAATTTTTATTTTAGGTTTGGGGTACATTTGCATGTTTGTTATCTAGGTAAAATGCATGTCACAGGGATTTGGTATACAGATTATTTTGTTGTCCAGGTAATGAGCATAGTATCCAATAGGTAGTTATCTAATCTTCTTTCTCCTCCCAACCTCCATCATCAAGTAGGTCCCGATGTCTGTTGTTTCTTCCTATCCATGTGCATAAAATGTTTTCCCATTCGTTGGTGTTATCTCTGTTTTCTTTGAGCAGTGTTTTGGAATTATCATTGCAGAGCTCTTTCACCTTCCTGGTTACCCATATTTCTAGGTATTTCATTCTTTTAATGTCTATTGTGAATGAGCTAGTGTTGTTGATTAGGTTCTCAGCTTGGATGCTGTCGGAGTATAAAAATGCTATAGGTTTGTGTACATTGATTTTTGGATCCTGAAACTTTGCCAAAGTTGTTTATCAGATCTGGGAGTTTTTGGACAAAAACTATGGAGTATAGAATCATAAACCTGCAAACAGATATAGTTTGACTTCCTCTCTTCCTATTTGTATGCTTTTATTTCTCCCTCTTGTCTGATTGCTCTGGCTAACACATCTATTACTATGTTGAATAGGAGTGGTGGGAGTGGGCATCCTTGTCTCGTTCCAGGTCTCAAGAGGAATGCTTCCAGCTTTTGCCCATTCAGTATAATGTATGCTATGGGTTTGTCATAGTTGACTCATTATTTTGAGGATGTTCCATCAATGTCTAGTTTGTTAAAGGTTTTTTACATGAAGCAATGTTGAATTTTATTGAAAGTTTTTTCAGCATGTATTGAGATGATCATGTGGTTTTTGTTTTTAGTTCTGTTTATGTGGTGAATTACATTTATTGATTTGCATATGTTGAAACAGCTTTGCATCCTAGGGATAAAACCTACTTGATTATGGTGAATTCGATTTTGGATGTGCTGCTGGATTAGGCTTGTTAGTATTTTGTTGAGGATTTTTGTGTCAATTTTCGTCAAAAATATTGGCCTGAAGTTTTCTTTTTTTGTTGTGCCTCTACCAGGTTTTAATATCCAAATGATGCTAGCTTCATCCAGTAGGTTAGGGAGGAATCCTTCTACCTCAATTTTTTGAAATAGTTTCAGTAGGAATAACACCAGCTCTTCTTTATACATCTTGTAGAATTCATCTGTGAATCTGTCTGGTCCTGGGCTTTTTTCTAGCTGGTAGGCTTTTCGTTACTGATTCAATTTCAGAACTTGTTATTGATCTGTTCAGGGATTTAGATTCTTTCTAGTTCAATCTTGAGAGGCTGTATGTTTCTAGGAATTCACTTATTTCTTTTCAGTTTTGTAGTTTGTGTGCATAGAGGTGTTCATAGTAGTCTCAGAAGATTTTGTATTTCTGTGGCATCAGTGGTAATGTCCCCTTTGTCATTTTTGATTGGGTTTATTTGGATCTTCATTTTTTCTTTATTATTCTTGCTAGCAGTCTATCACTCTTATTATTTCTTTCATTTGACCTTGTAGAATCTGATGACTGTGTCTTAGGGATGGTCATCTCACAGGGGTTCTCTGAATTTCTTAGATTTGAATGTTGGCCTCTCTAGCAAGGTGGGAAAAATTTTGTGGATGATATCCTCAAATATGTTTTCCAAGTTGCTTGCTTTCTCTCCTTCTCAGGAATGCCAATGAGTCATAGATTTGGTCTCTTTACACAATTCCATATTACTTGAAGGCTTTATTCATTCTTCTTTATTGCTTTTTGTTTATTTTTGTCTGACTGAGTTATTTCAGGAAACTGGTATTTGAGCTCTGATACTCTTTCTTCAGTTTGGTCAATTTTGCTGTTAATACTTGAGACTGTATTCTGAAATGCTTGAAGTGAGTTTTTCAGCTGTATTAATTCAGTGTGGTCCTTTCTTAAAATGGCCCTTTTGTCTTTAATCTCCTGTATCATTTTATTGTATTCTATAAATTCCTTGGATTGGGTTTTGACTTTCTCCTGAATGTTGATGATCTTCATTCCTATCCATATTCTGAATTCCATTTCTGACATTTCTCACATTTCAGCCTGGTTAAAAACCAGCGCTTAGGAACTAGTGCAGTTGTTTGGCAGTAAGAAGATATTCTGGGTTTTTTAATTGCCAGAGTTCTTATGCTGGTTCTTTCTCATCTGTGTGGGCTGATGTTCCTTAAATCTTTGAAGTTGCTGTCCTTTGCATTTTTTTATGCCCTTGGGAGTTTGACTGTGGTAAAAGGTAAGTTCACTCAACTGGTTTTGATTCTAGTCTGTTCCTTGGTCTTGGAGAAGCCTCCTCTCATTACTGTCTCCGCAAATGTGTTTATCTTGTTGGGTGTTCTGGTCAAGGTCTTGGAAGTCTGGAGTCTTATAAATTAATTAAATCTGTTTCTTCAAAACCTTGGAGTAAAACTTATGATACAGAAATACGTACCACAGATATTCTCCTCTCGTGCATCATCCCTGCAGAGACTTAAGGTTGTGGCTACTCCAGTTACAGAAGCATGTAGTAGTGGAGTACTTACAGTTAATCCGAAAAATGGGAGCTTCCTGCCTAGACTCTCAAGAAGCCTGAGAACTGCCAGGACCCAGGGCAGTTAGAACCTAGGCCTGACCCTACCTACTTGCCCATTTTTATTGTAAATTGAGTTATTTGTTTTATTGTTATTGTTTGATTTCCTTATACATTTTGGATATTAATCCCTTATCAGTTTTATGATTTGCAAGTATTTTCTGTTACTCCTAGATTCTCTCTTTACTCTGTTAATTGTCTCCTTTACTGTGCAGAAACTGTTTAGTTTGATGCAATACTATTCATCTATTTTTGCTTTTAATCCCTGTGTTTTGGGGGTCAAATCCAAAAACTTATTGCCCAGTCCAACGTTGTGGAGGTTTCCCCTTATGTTTTTGTTTACTGGTTTTACAATTTCATGTCTTATATTTAAGTCTTCAATCCATTTTGAGTTGATTTTTCTAGATGGTGTAAGATGAGGGTCCAATCTCATTCTTCTGCACATGGATGTCCAATGTCATTTATGTATTTTTTAAAAAACTGTCCTTTTCTCATTTTGTGTTCTTAGAACTTTTGTCAGAAAACAACTGACTGTAAATGCATAGGTTCATTTCTAGGTTCACTATTCTTTTCTGTTGGTTGTTGTGTTTACTCTTTATGCCACTGCCATGCTCTTTTAAGGACTATAGCTTTGTAAAACACATTTCAAAATTAGATAGTTTGATGCCCCTAGTTTTGTTGAAATATACATTTTTTAGTCAATCAGTGGTACAGTAGTCACCCTTATCTGTGTATTCACTTTCCATGGCTTCAATTACCATCAGTCATCTGCATTTCAAAAATATTAAGTGAAAAATTCCAGAAATGAACAATTGATAAGTTTTAAAGTGCATGTGTTCTGAATACATAATAAAATCTTGCAGTCTCCCAACTCTATCCCACCTGGGGTATGAATCATCTGTTTTATGACAGTTATATTACTGTAATTGTTCTAGTTCTTATCCGATATTGTTGCTAGTAACTTGCTATCCTAAATTTGTACTTTAAACTTTATAATACAAATGTTTGTGTAGGGGAAAACAAAAAATATGTAAATTGGTACTATCCTTAATTTCCTGCATCCACTGAGGATCATGGAATGTATCCTCAGAGGATTAGAGGAAACTAGTGTATTTTGTTATTAACTGGGTGCTATATAAAATCAATATATTATTTTAAATTTTGGCTAAAAATGCCATTATTTTTATTATGAAATTAGTCATATGTTCTTACCATTTGGAGATATATGCTGAAGTATATAAAGGGATGAAATCACCTGGTATCTTCGACATGCTTTAATATACATCCATAAATTGAAGACCCTCTTTTTCTCTCGTTTTTTCTCCCTTCTTCCCTTCCTTCCAGCCTTCTGTCCTCAGAGCATACCTGGGGGTAATAAGGACACTAAGAACTCAGACCTTGATTTTTAAATACCTTAGAAAAATGTTCAATTCCAGGACAAAGGAAAAGAAAGAGTAATCTGACCCTGAAATAATTTTTTGTGTGTGAGAAAAGTAAAAAATTTCTTATCAAATTATAGGAACATATTAAAAGAACCCAGAAGCCAGCTTCAAGGAGCTTTTTCAATTAAATCTAGGGCAATTTGAGCATTAAAATACTACTAATATTAGATTGTTCTAATTAAAACAGAAATATATGGATCAACACACATACTAATAGAGAATAAATAGAAGTCAAATACCTTCCTTACCATAGAACACCAACTATAAAGGTAGAATAAAATATTAAATTAGAAAATCACATTTGACAACATCATATTAATAATTCATTAATTTACCTGAGAAATATCAATGGATGCTAAAACTCATGTGGAAAGAGGCATAAAAATTTGAGATGTACATAGTTTCAAAATATCTTGTCATAAAGGACTCATTAATTGTAGTGGGAATGGGATGGGGAAACATCGCTTTACGATGGCAAAATCTGGCTGATCCATCTTGAGTAGCCCAATTTAACACAGTCCAGTAGACATTGGGTGTCACTTGATAGAATGTAATGAAATAGCCGTATTATTTAATAATGTAGCTAATATTAGCTAATTTATAATCTAATTATAAATTAAATTATTTTTAATTATAATTTAATTTAAATTATAATTTAATTAATAAATAATTTATTATTTAATTAATAATTTAGCTAAACAATGCATCACCTGAATCTATTCATGAAGAAATATCCTATACACACGCATGAAAAAATATTCTACAAAACTATTGCTTTGTAATAAAAATTTCATAGTCATATAAGCCAGTAAAGGCTGATAAATTATTCTGGATTGAAGGAAACTAGAAAGATATAAAAGAAAGTCAAAATAAGTGAGTGTGATATATGATCCTAGTTTGGATATTTTTGCTGTTAAAAAAAAGAATACACTATGAAATCAGTTAGAGGTTCTCTATATAATGGATGTATAGATTCTTTGTATTATTTTTGCAATTTTCATTGAATATGTTGTCTGAGAATATGAATGCATTTAAACAATATAATGGGTATATAAATACAAGGAATTTCAATGATTTGGGAAAATAATCATTCTGAATTGCTATATTTTCTATATTCTTCATTTGAAATTTTGAGCATTTAGGTAATGTAGAAAAAAACTTAGAAAACATAAAATATGTTCCTACATTACAAATGTTCACAGTTGCCCTGTGCTAGGGTTATACCTTGTCTTAGTTAACTTAATCCTAAAAGTAGCCATATGGAATGGGTACTGTAATTATTCCCATTCAACATACAAGGAAACCCAGGAGTAGGGATGTGAAATATACTTCTCCGGGTCATACAGCTGGCAAGTAGTGCTGTAGCATTTTAACCAGGCTAACTAGCTCCAGAGCACTTTTCTGCAAGCATAAAAACTAGAATTTTGTCTAAGCATGCTTGCAGCTTAAGGAAATATGTCTAAATCAAATATTAACTTCATTACATGTTAGTTATTTAGTTCATTTATAGTAATTTCATTTTTTCAGTATTGAAACTAAATGACCTAATAAGTTTGCCACATATTGCTAACTTTCCTTAAAATTTTTAGAATAGATTTACACACATCTTCATTTTAAGTCTGTGTGTGTGTGTATGTGTGTGTAATTTTTACTTGATGGATGAGGTAACATAACTTTGCAAATTACATTTTTAAATGTTTACTGATCTATATAAAATAGAGGAAATTTCAGTCAACATATAGCATTTTATCTCATTTTTCTTTTCCTTTACTTTCTCTGGTTTTTAGCCTCTTTTATGCTTATACCTTTCCCTGTTACAAAACCTCAAGGAAATTGAGTGTATAAAAAATGAATAACTATGGTTTCTGATTTTACCTTATTGATAAAAAGGCTTCCCAAATATTTGACTCAATCTAAGATTCCTGAACTGTAAACAAGATTTATGATTCACCTTGCTAGTTAATACAGGATGTCTAAAATGTGTCATTCTATTTTATGGTTTTCCACAATTTAATAAGTTTCTCTCATGTAATAAATGGGTAAGCAAATGAAGGTGAAATGGTGATATATGACGTCAGTTATAAATTGCTTTGGTCAGCGCTGGCTTCTTTGTGGAAATGATTGAGATTGTTTATTGCATATAGCTTTTACATCAGATATTATCACTTCAAAAATAAGAGACTCTATGGAAGTTTTATACAATTTCCTCTCTCTCAAGTTTATTATTTGACTGATTTAATGTCATTGCCTTTATATTTTATACATCGATACCAGGTTCAAAAAATAGGTAAAGCAGTAAAAAAATATATATTCTTTCCTTACCAAAGTGCTGAAAAGTAGACTTCAGGGTGCTATATCAGGTTGCAGTAACTCCAAAACATCAATATTGTCAAAACATTACGTTCTACTCTTTTCTCACTCTATGCACATGTCTATCATTGGAATCATTGGAACTGCCTCTTAAATGCGTCTACCTAAAAGTGGTATATATCACTGCTACCCAGGTTTCACTGGGCAGAGCACATCACTTGGTCATACTTTATCAAGGTACCTGTTACATTCCAATATGCCTGGAAATAGAGGAGAACAAGACATTGGCAAACAGTGGTGATATCTACCATAGGTACACCAAGATGATAAGGAAAGACATCTGTCCTATGCTCGGATGGTTGCTTCTATTAGCTTTTTTCTGCTACTTTTGGTATTTTCATATTTTGTTCTAATGTATTTTTTTTTCTTTCTGAAATAGGTATTATTGTTAATAACATGTTATTGCAATGTACTATTGCAGATCCCTTTCTTCTCTTTAATTTTTGGTCTGCTTAGTACTTATTGAAGACCTAGGAGAAACACAGAAGTGTTATATATATACATAGATATATGTTTGTAAAAGATAATTTTATTTAATAATATTTGTAAAGGTTCATTTGCTGTTCAATATGGATTGAAATGCATTTAATTAAAACAATATTTTAATAAAAATTACTTGCTGGTAATGATTCTTTGGAAGGAAGAGATATTAAAGACCAGAAAATCAGCTTAAGATTTCCAGCAATACTGGCGGGCGCCTGTAGTCCCAGCTACTCGGGAGGCTGAGGCAGGAGAATGGCGGGAACCCGGGAGGCGGAGCTTGCAGTGAGCTGAGATCCAGCCACAGCACTCCAGCCTGAGCGACAGAGCGAGACTCAGTCTCAAAAAAAAAAAAAAAAGATTTCCAGCAATACAAAAATATTCATAAGAACAATATAAGGGTTTTGACCGTGGGAAGAAGCAAATATGAGATTAAAGGATGATCAGAACAAGAGAATAAATTTCCTGCTATAGTCAAATTTTGAGATTAAAATAGAAGAAAGAAAAATCCAAGAAGCACCCAACAGTATCCAAAACATCTAAGTAAATGTGAGGAGGTACATTTGAGCATCATCTGCCTCTTACTCTATTCTCTGTGGAACTTGAGGACTTGAGGTTTTTTGCTTAGTACTACTCTCACATAAGCAAAAATATGTAGAAATTATTAAATAATAAATTTTTATGTTTATATGCTTTACTGTTAGATACAAGGACTGGAAACTAAATCCAATTATATAAAAGAAGTTACACATTATTTCAACTAAATCAAGCCACTTCATTGCTTTTTATAGTGAGGCCTGTGACAAGGCACTCTTTGCAAAATGTATATTTGACTTACCTGTGTACACAGTAACAAGATTACTTGCCCAGCTGGAGCAGAGTCTTTGCAGAATGCTGAGTTGCTACAACCTAAAGGCTGAAACAAAAATAAAATAAAATAAACTTTCACTTCTGAGAAGATAGATATCAATGTCCCCATGAGGCTCTTAAACACACTCACCATTTCAAATGTGTTTTGCCTTATTCCCCATATAACATGAAAATTATATTAATAGCTACAGGGTTGTAAATGTATCATGTAGGGTCAAGAATACAAATTTAAAAGAATAAAAATGCAGACATTAAATAAATACATTTAAATCCTTTTTAGCGCAATATTACTTTGCTTAATTTTATTAAGACTCAAGCCATGCTCCTTGCTAAAGGCCAAATACAATATTATTTATTTAAATATGACAGTGTGTCATTTAAATAAAATTGTATTGAAAAACAATACAATTGTTTTACAAAAGTAAAGCATACCTTTACCTGTTTACAAGAATGAAACTGCTTTTGAGCTATAGTGGTAGCACTATTAGATACAAAAGAAAGTGCTTAGCAAATTAAAATGCATTATAAAGTTGCAGCATATTATTACTCAAGAGATTGATTGTACGTGTACCCAGAATTAAGCCCATCAAATTTTGCTTTAGAGTCCATGCCATAGATCCCAATTATTAATGATAATTAGCAATATCACCTATAACAAAAACACTGGATATTTCAGGAGTTTTTCCCCCTATGAAGATCCAAACACATCTTTTTTACTGAAATGTCTTAAGTGTCAAAGTAAGAATTTAGTGTATTTAGGTAATAAGTTATTACTATTTATAAACAGTCACCAAATATTAAATATACAGAACAACTTAAATAAATATATTAGTTTTTCAATATTTGTATTTCCTGTGTAACTCTCTTCTCATTTCTGCTTCTTTCAAAGTGTATGAATATATATACTGACAGTTTATTTCAGAAAACATTCTTGAAGATTTTAAATAACCAACTTGAAGTTTAGGAGTTCTTATAAATTGTCAAAAGTTACAATATCACATGGACAGCCTCAGTAAATTATATTTGCATATATGTAGGTTTTATTAATTAAAAAAGGCATGAGTTTTAAAAACATAATAACTATGATACTAATTTTGGGTTAAAATAAAACAAAGCAAAACCAAATCAATTCCCAAAATAGTCCTTGTACTGAAATCTACTTAATTTTGTATGCTGAAAAAATAAAATCTCCTTTTTCATAGTCTTTTTACCTGGATCTTGAGACGTTGTTCAGTAAGAAATGAAATAACCATCAAAATCTGTTGGGGGAACCCACCCCCAATATTTCAACATAGGTTCTTTCTATTTTCCTTAAGTGTTGGCTGGTCTGAGAAATAAAGAGAAAGAGTACAAAGAGAGGAGTTTTACAGCTGGGCTGCTGGGGGTGACATCACATATCTGTAGGTCTGTGATGCCCACCTGAGCCACAAAACCAGCAGGTTTTTATTGAGGACTTCAAAAGTGGAGAGAGTGTAAGAACAGGGAGTAGGTCACAAACATCACATGCTTCAAAGGGCAAAAAGGAGAAAAGATCACATGCTTCTGAGGCAAATAAAGATCACAAGGCAAAGGGCAAAATCAAAAACTCCTGATAAGGGTCTATGTTCAGCTGTGCACATATTGTCTTGATAAACATCTTAAACAACAGAAAACAGGGTTTGAGAGCAGAGAACCAGTCTGACCTCAAATTTACCAGGGTGGAGTTCCCAATCCTAGTAAGTCTGAGGGTACTGCAGGAGGCCAGGGCGTATTTCAGTCCTTATCTTAACCGCATAAGACAGATACTCCCAGAGCAGCCATTTATAGACCTCCCCACAGGAATGCAATTATTTTCCTAGGGTCTTAATATTCCTTGCAGGAAAAGAATTTAGTGATATCTCTCCTACTTCCACATCTATTTATAGGCTCTCTGCAAGAAGAAAACGATGGCTCTTTTTGCCCGACCCCACAGGCAGTCAGACCTTATGGTTGTTTTCCCTTGTTCCCTAAAATCACTGTTATTCTGTTCATTTTCAAGGTGCACTGATTTCATATTGTTCACACACGTTTTACAATCAATTTGTACAGTTAACATAATCATCACAGGGTCCTGATGTGACGTACACCCTCAGCTTATGAAGATAACAGGATTAAGAGATGAAAGTAAGACAGGTGTAAGAAATTATAAGAGTATTATTAGGGAAGTGATAATAAAAGTCCATGAAATCTTCATGATTTATGTTTCCTCTGCCATGGCTCCAGCCGGTCCCTCCATTTGGGGTCCCTGACTTCCCGCAACAAAAATCTGAGATTAAAAAAAAAATCTAAAGTTTTAGTATGAAAGACAATTGTGTTATGAGAGAAATACCACATCTGTGGGAACCAGAATAGAAATTAGACTGATTTTATTCAAAGGAGAGACATGATCTAGAAATTAACTTTAAAACACATACATAATTTTTTTCTATTACAATATTAAGACCATTTATTTACAATTCATTATAACTATGAATTGTAACCATTTCCATATAACTATTTCCTTTTATGATCTCCAATTTGTTGCTACAAATTAGGCTCCAAACTCAGGGCTACTAAGGCCCGGGGTCAAATCTTAAACACTACTGTATTGCCACTGCCTAGAACAATGGATGGCACAATCAGGGGCTCCAACAGCATATACTGAATGGAGTAACCCCAAGTCCATTCGCTTTTGTTCCTTTCTATTTACTTTGGAACTTTTCCCTTCTCTTATATTCTAGCTTATTTTTAGAGTCCTCAGGATATCACAGATGCTGAAGATATTCTCCAGGTTCAAATGGAGCAACCCATTTGTACTTTGTTGGATGTTGTCTCTTCAATTCTAAACCACCATTTCATCACCCACTCTGAAAGACATCACTTCCATCACTTTCCAAAGACCAGAATCTTCCATTAGTTACCTGATCATCAACAGATATTGCCACCACTGATAGAACACTCTTACCTAGGAACACCAAAGCATGCAGAGGCTTAGATAAAATACAGCTTTTATTTCATTAACCAGATGTCCCTATTCTTCAGCTCTTTTCCTCCTCATAAAACCCATAACCCTTAATAAATACAGTTGGCCCTTGAACAATGCAGGCATTGGAGTGCTGACCACCTGCACAGTTGAAAATCCATGTACAATTTTTGACTCCCCAAATATTTAACTACTGATAGTCTACTGTTGACCAGAAGCCTTACTGACAGCATGAACAATCAATTAATACAAAATTTGTATATGTAGTACATACTGTATTCTTACAATAAAGTAAGCTAGAGAAAAATAAAATGGTATAAAGAAGAGAAACTATATTGACTATTCATTAAATAGATGTGGATCCTCATAACAGTAAGCATCCTCATCATATTCACATTGAGTAGGCACAGAAAGAGGAGGAATAGGAGGGGTTGATCTTTCTACCACGGGTGGTAGCAGAGGTGGAATAAAATCCACATATAAGTGGGTGAGCATAGTTCAAATTTATGTTGTTCAAGGGTGAATCATAAGATCATCAAGAATGGCAAGAGGAATAATCTTCTAACCACTTCCAAAACATGAAGGTGATTGATATTTGGCATTATTTTCTATTAATTTTATCTTTTTGTGGAAGCATAGCTTTACACGACATATAGTATTCATTAACTGAATTAGCCTAGAAAGTACCTTCTGACAGTTTAGAAACAAGGTTGAAAATTAGATCAACATTTTCAAAACTGGTATTGATTTGATAGATGATAATAGTTGCCAGGCTGAGGAGGACAGATCACCTGAGGTCAGGAGTCCAAGACCAGCCTAGCCAACATGGTGAAACCCTGTATCTGCTAAAAATATAAAACATAGCTGGGCATGGTGGTGCGTGCCTGTAATCCCAGCTACTCGGGAGGCTGAGGCACGAGAACTGCTTTGAACCCAGAGGTGGAGATTGCAGTGAGTCGAGATCATGCCACTGCACTCCAGGCTATATGACAGAGCTAGACTGTCAAAAAAAAAAAAAAAAAAAAGTTTTCAGGCATTCATTTCATATAAGGTAATATTTGCCATTAAAAAATACCTTGGTCAGGGGACCTCCTCTTTCAGTTTTGGGGCCCCCCTCCCTCTGTCTCTGTACAGGGGGGCTTCTACCTTCTGTCTTCTCCCTTCAGTCTTGCCTATTAAACTCCTTAAAACCATTCCACGTGTGTCCATGTCATTTTATCTAAACCGGCATGAGGACCAACAGCCCTGGTGTTCCTCCACTCATCAGAGCTGTATCATTCTGGGGCATTGGCGGGGAAAGGAAATTCAATCATCCTCTGGTGAGTATGGAGTGGATTTCAACTTTAAATCTGTCCTTTAATCTCAAGGTTCTCTTACAGCTACCCTGTCGCCAAACTTTCTCTCCCTTTTTATCCACGGTCTCTTACCCTCTCTGTGTGTGTCTAATGCACAAGAATCTTTACAGTTCAGGGAAACAGGTCTGTTAGAAAAGATCACGAATCACGGCAGGCAGTAACTCAATAAATGTCTCTCTCTCTGTTTTCTCTGACCAGCACATTGTATTTCTAAGCCACCCAGTAGAAATAAGGCTCTAGGCCTCTTCTGGGAATGGAAAGTTTCTGCCTTTAGCAGTTAGGAGTAAGAGATCTTCCATAGCTCAATCTTAGTCTTGATATTGTCTCACTGGCAGGAAAATGGCCATTCGATTCCTATGTTCTTTTAAGGCATCTACTCTGTTTTCTAATAAGACCATACTTAATTAGTAAGGGGATTTTAAGTCCAGAAGTTAACCGGAACCATTCATCTATGGGTAAATGCTTTAGCATGGGCTATAATAGCAGGATATAGAGTTCAATCTAGCACACCCCTTCCCTTAAAGAGGCCTTGCCCAATGACATAGCATTTCTTTGAAATCCATTTTTTTTGGAAGGCACACAGGCCACACAAGTCTAGGAGGTCAAAGGGAAAGAAAAGGCAGAGGACTGATTGTTTGGGGACAGTGTGACTAAGGCCTAAAAGTCAGTTCCTCTGGTGCAATGGCTTGGAGGGTCATACCTGCAGTCACGGGTGGCACATTTAAGCGGGTGCCAGGAATCCAGGAGTGACGGAGAGGAAATAGTTGGGGGGACACCCTCTATGTTTTCATCTCCATCCTAGATCACATACCAAAAGGAAGGAGACTAAAAGGATGCTTTCATTCTCACTTCTCTTTCTATATGGGTAATGTAATCTTCAACATGCACTCCCCTGGAGTGTATTTTGAAGCACTGGGACTCCTTCAACCTTGAAACTTCGAAGAAAAAGTGGCTTATTTTCTTTTGCAGCCATATCAGACAGGCCCAGGGAAAATAGTTCCCCAAAATTAAAAAAGTGACTTTCAAGGAAGTCATCTCAGGTCCCCCTTATTTGGGGCCCCTTCAAGTTCCTTCTCATTACACCACCTTAGACAAGTAAAAGGAAACTGAGGCTGATTTTCTGACCACCCTGATAGGTATATAGAAGCTTTCCAAAATTTAATTCAGTTATTTGACCTCACATGGAGGGATGTTATGTTACTGCTAAGTCCAACCCTCACTGCAGCTAAAACAGGCAGCTCTGCAAGCAGAAGAAAATTTTGGAGATGAGCAATATGTCTCCTACAGTAGGGGCCAGAAGGGAAAAGAGAAAATAGGGAAGGAAAAGAAATAGGGGTAACACCATTCCCAATAGGAAGAGAGGTATTACCTCTTAACAACCCTAACTGGTACTCCTTTCTGTGGTGTTTTTTTCTTCTTTTGTGGTTTAAAATGGCTTCTTTCTCTTTTATAATGTTCTCCTAACCTGGGAAAAGTTAATTTTCCAAACCTTAAAATGCTTGGCGTACAGTTGAGCTGGGGAAAGGGAACCCAGAAGCCTGATACGCTGGCAAAAGGGTAAAAATTTCTTACCAGTTGTTTCATGTCCTTGGGAATATAATCTGTAACCAAGTGGCAATACTTTGTTTTAGTCTCTGCCATTTTACAATGGTGGCCGTGTTCTTGTGCTAAATCAGATAAGCCAGTCTGTCAATCCGGGTGGCGCCAGCTGATGCATCAAGGGCAGAGTTTACAAAATATCTTAAGCACTGATCATGAGAGCAATTTAGGGAGGGTCAAAATCTTGTAGCCTCCAGCTGCATGGCTCCTGGGCCATGGTTTCTAATCCTGGGGCTACTCTCTTGCTCTGGTCCCCAGGCAAAAGGGAAGTATGTCTTGGGAAGCGGCTGATATCATCTTTATTTTAAACTATAAACTGTAAACCAGGCTCCTCCCGAAGTTGGTTCAGCCTATGCCCAGGGATGGGCAAGGACAGCTTAGGGGCTGGAAACAAAATGACATTGTTTGGGTCAGGTCTCTTTCACTGTCTCAGTCACAATTTTGCAATGATAGTTTCAAAAGCTGCCCATAACTCCACTGAAAATTTCTTGTACACTCACCATAAAGTCATACCCTAATGAAGTCTTGTTGGTTTCACCTGTGAGGTTACTTTTTGTAAAGTTTAAAAGCTGCAAATCTTAAGTGTTTGGCATGGCTAAAGTCAAATAATAAGGAACTTAAAAGGATTTTCTTAAAGAGTGCTCAGCTTAATTAAGAGTGAATATTCAAGTTATAGGTATATTTAAAAGGTCTTGATGTTTTTCTCTTCTTGGATCTTGTTTTCTGGAAAAAGGTTCTTCTCAGTTGACAGAATTATTTTTCTCAATTTTTTTTTCTCCTATTACTCTTAATGCATGCATAAGAGGCCCTAAGATAACTTCTGGTAGCATGGGACTCCTTGGGAAAAACAGAGGAGGTGCCACAAACTCCGTTTTGGGGGAAACAAAAACCCTCTGTTTTCCTCATGAAACCCCAGGAATTAAAAGCCAATAGTTCCCTCTCAAAAATCAAAGGTTCCGTTCTGTTTTGCATTGTGTTATCTAACAGTTTTAAGTTTTGGGGGTATCAAAAATCATTTCGCATTATGAGAACGCTTTGGTGTGTAATAACTAGGTAGAAAATACACTGTAAGGGATGGCTAATAGTAGTTAGAAATCAGAGAAGCATGCTCTTAGCCATCTGGAAAATAAGAAAACATCCCTATCCCACCCTGGGAGATGAGAGAGATGAGACTCCCATTGGGGACGGGCTTATTTTATTTTGCTGTTTTTTGAGACAGAGTTTCACTCTTGTTGCCCAGGCTGGAGTGCAATGGCACGATCTCAGCTCACTGCAACCTCCAGCTCCTGGGTTCAAGCAATTCTCCTGCCTCAGCCTCCCAAGTAGCTGGAATTACAGGCATGTGCCACCACACCCAGCTAATTTTGTATTTTTAGTAGAGACGGGGTTTCTCCATGTTGGTCAGGCTGGTCTCAAACTCCGGACCTCAGGTGATCCACCTGCCTTGGCCTCCCAAAATGTTGGGATTACAGGCATCAACCACCACACCTGGTCAAGGGATAGGCTTATTACAAAATAAGCCAATTGGCTTTGGGTTGCCTTGCAATGAAATGCATGGTAGAAGCACTACATTGTCTTCTCCCATAATACCTATATGGTCTTTTCATAAATTAAGCATTGAAATAAAAGCATAGCAAGGAGGTCTTAAGACACTAATCTGCCCTTTAGTAAAAGAGTTATAAAAGGTTTGTAGAAATTTCACCTCATAGTCAGGTTGGTTAGGATTAGATGGAATGATCTATAAGGTTTCATTTAAACAAATTAGGGTTAACATTAACAAACTAATACAAGGGTAAAATTTGGCTTTAAACAGGATTTTCATGTCATAATAAAGGCTAATAAACAGTTTTTGCCTTTTGAGTCATCATTTTGGCAAAATAATTTATGGCAATCTGGGAATTGTTCTTCCTAATGCCTGACCTTTTGGATGGTTCAGAGGACCCCCGAAACATTCAGAAAAGAGGTAAACAGGATCATTTGACATGTTTAGTCACATGAGATTGCAAAAATGATGTCCAATCTTCTTTAAGTTATATTTTCGTGAATAACACTAATATATGTTCCAAAATTGTATGGGATTTCTAAAATTCTAATGTCTAAGTATATGCTATCAATCATAATTAAGGATAAAGTTATTGTAAACCATGGAGATAAACAAATTTCTTTGTCAGTCATATTTTTAACTGTAACTATCCTGGAGATGTTGTCATTCACAGATAATTGTTGTCTTGCTTTGCTCCTTCTCAAAAGATAATTTATAATCAAACTATATTAAGGACTCTAACAGGTGTTAGATTTCAAATTCAGGTTTTCAAATTCAGGTTTTCAATAGCTTTGAAGATTATAACATTGGAATAGAGAAAGAATGTATGGGACTCCTAAAGAACTGACATGTTCATAAATATCAAGCAAAACAAAAGTTAAGTGAACTGCACTCAGAAAGTTTAAGCAACCTTTTTAACTTTTGCTTGGAATATTGCTGATCCTTGTTTTGTTTTTCAGAGTCAGGGAAACTTATTTTAAACTATTTATGGCCTTTAATAATTAAGTAAGGTATATTACTGTGAACAAAATCTGCAGCATATTCATTTTTCTCTGCCTGGTTCCTCTAAAATTTGGAGACTATCTGTGAGTACTCTCACGGCAACATAGTTGCTAGCATCAGTGCAATAAGAATCCATTTTTCTTTGCCAACAGTACACAATTGGAAAAACTGGTTATTTTACCAAGGCTTTGACTGAAAGGGTGTGTTTTCCTTTAAGAAATCAAGCTTGACATGTGGATCCAATAAAAGCCCCTTGGGGAGAATGGCCTTATACCTTGTCTACATTGTCCCCACACAGGCACAGGGCTCCTACCCTGTGGTCAGTAAAGAATGTCACTTTCTAACAGATCTGGAAGCTCCGAGTTTATCTTGGGACCCCAAGAGGAAAGATCACCCAACTCACAGGTATCGGAGGATACAAAGTCATGGCTGGACTTGGCTTTAAAAGTCTTATCTGAAATTCCTTGTGGAACAGCGTTTTATCAAAGCCAATCCGAACGGCCTATGTAAAAATAAACATTCTTGCTGCACTTTATGCAAATAATCAGGCCAAGTATAAGAGTAAGTTTATTCACAATTAGTTTTTGCCAAAAATGAGGACAAGAGAGAAAAATTTTGCTCCAAAGCTTATCATACATCTGTCATTAAATCCTAGTCTCATTAACTATTTTTAAGCTTTTTAACTACATTTTAGACTAACCCTGCTTTTTCCTGTGAGTCAAGTAGTGATCTTCTGCAGCTTGGAGGAAAAAAAAAAAATAAAAAAAAGGATGAGTAACAAACAAATGTGAATCAATATGCTAGTCCTGGGCAATTATCTTGCAAATTCTGCCAGATAATGAAAGTGAGTAAGGTGCCCATAACACAGAGGTTTCTTTGTTTGGGAAAATAAAACCAAGGAATTTTATAGACCTTTAAAGGAGACTTCTACATCTTGGCAAGTAAAATTTTAGATGGAAATTACCTACCACACCACATATGTGGGAACTGCTGTCCTGCTATTTGCAATAGGGTTATACATAGTAGCACCTTCTAACTGAAATATTGAACAGAAAGTTTCTATCACTGTGATATTTTGCTTAATTATTATCCTTACAGCAGGGATAATAGTTACTAACAAAAAGGAAGCATGAAAGTTTTACTATCACTGAGTCTGCTAGGACTTTTTATTAGGTCTAGTGATGCACTTTTAAATGAAACATGCTGCTTTTGGATTAACACCTCTAGTATAGCAAAGGAAAATCTACAGGTACTTAAAGATCAAATCAAAATTATTGGCAGGCTCAGGGAAAAATGCCAGCTTCAGCCCCAGGTGGCTACAATCCCTCTTTAATGAATTCCAGTTTTCTTTATAAAGTTGGTTAGCCCCTTTATTAATCCCTCTCTTGCTTATATGTCTTGTATTAACATTTGGACTCTGTATACTCAATACTATAACTCAAACTGTCTCTTCTCGCCTAGAAGCAATCAAACTCCATATGGTGCTTCAAACTGAACCATACATGGACGTGCCATTCTTCTGAGGACCCTTAGATCAACCCCAGGAGGAACCCTAGCTGCTGTTCCCCATTCCACACTCCTTTTCAGCAGGAAATAGCCAGAAAGAATCATCACCCAAAACCCACTAACAGCAGTTAGTGTGGCATCTCCACATGGGGGAATGTTATGGGAGATATTAAGAAATTATTTTAGGCAAATAGAGAGGACAGTGGGGTCTTTGGGAATTTTTCATTTTTTAAAGCATCTCCAGAAAAGTTTCTTCTAAAGCCCCAGCTCTTAGACCCAGGCCGGCAACCTTTGATATTCAAATGCCAGCCATTAGAACCTGGATCCACCCAAGAGGGCGATTTCTGCGGCCTTCTTGGCGTTTCCCCACATGTTCTGGCAACATGGCTGCTCCCACATATCCCCACGTGTGTAGTACATCCATAGGCCTTGCATTTGCATATTAAAAGGCTAGGGTGGGCTGGGTGCAGTGGCTCATGCCTGTAATCCCAACACTTTGGGAGGCCTAGGCGGGTGGATCGCCTGAGGTCAGGAGTTCAAGAGCAGCCTGGCCAACATGGCGAAACCCTGCCTCTACTAAAAAATACAAAAATTAGCCAGGCCTGGTGGTGGGCACCTGTAATCCCAGCTACTCAGGAGGCTAAGACTGGAGAATCACTTAAACCTGGAAGGCGGATATTGCAGTGAGTCGAGGTGGCATCACTGCACACCAGCCTGGGCAACAGAGAGAAACTCCATCTCAAAAAAAAAGAAAAAGAAAAAAAAGGCCAGGGTGGGAGGGCCAGCTTTTTTGCAGGCTACATGAAAGACATGGCTGGTCAAACCAATCCCCTGAGCCCTATTCAAATCAAACACCGCTTCCTCCAGCCTCTACATATATACCTGGCTGGTATCCTTGACAGGCGGGTACCTCCTCTCTCGGGTTTGGAGCCCTCCTCCCTCTTTCTTTACATGAGGAAGCTTCTTCCTTCTGTCTTCTCCCTTGCTTCTTGCCTATTAAACTCTCTCCGCTCCTTAAAACCAAAAAAAAAGAAAAACTTTGGTTAAATAAGTTTGTGAATCATTGTATTATTACATATCTTGCTCTGGAAAATTTAAAGTGCATGGCAGCATTTAATGGCTCAAAAGATTCCCTACAGTAAAAACATCTATCAACTTTTACCTTAGCATTTCCCAAGCTTATCTGAAAATGGAAAATGCTTGTAAGTTGTTGCATGAAACAGGTATTTGGAAATTTTTAACTTAGAATGATATAGGTACTCACCAATGGATAATGGCCATATATGATATAAAATGCTAATTACACAATTTTGACACATCACACAGAAAGTTGAATATCCCCATGAAAATATTTTTCAGCATTTACAAATATAACATGAAGACTCTTTTCACAAAATAGATAATTATAAAAGTCTAAGTATATATATTAGAAGAAAATAATACAAATATAAATAAAACTCATGGCAACTTTAATACAGATCTTTGACCTTTAATTTGGGTGATTAAAACACACATATTTCATCTGAACAATCTTTCCTAGAGATGAATACAAGACACAGGAAAAAAGGGGGTAATAAGTGCCTTAGCCCTTATGGCAGGATAAGAAAAATAAATATATATACTTATATTAGCTTTCTACAAGAATTTTTGTTTTTTTGGAGCAACACTGAAGATGAATTGAAAACTGTGAATAAAAACTGAAGGCCAGGATAAAACAAATTATATGGCCTTTGTCAAAAGGATACAACAAAAAATGGAATTAGCAGTAGATAACTGGAGAGTTAGTACAGCTTAGATCATGTAAGTTTTTTTTTTTTTTTGAGACAGAGTCTTGCTCTGTCACCTAGGCTGGAGTGCAGTGGCACGATCTCGGCTCACTGCAAGCTCTGCCTCCCAGGTTCACGCACGCCATTCTCCTGCCTCAGCCTCCCGAGTAGCTGGGACTACAGGCACCCACCACTACGCTCAGCTAATTTTTTTTTATATTTTCAGTAGAGACAGGGTTTCACCGTGTTGGCCAAGATGGTCTCGATCTCGTGATCTCGTGATCTGCCCGTCTCGGCCTCCCAAAGTGCTGGGATTACAGGCGTGAGCCACCACGCCCGGCCATGTAAGGTCTTATCTACCTTGCAAGGGTATCTATTCATCTTCCAGGCCACAGGGAAAATCTCAGAGGATTAGTAGAAGGCCACGAATGGACTGACTTGTAAAAGGAGCACACTAAAAGCATCAGGTACTGTAGAGCAGCAAGGTAACTGTTGAGACAGGAATTGGCGTTTGTGTGTCTATTGAAATAGTGAAGCCAAGTTTGGGGGCCTGAGGGAAAGGGAAAAGTTCTGGATGTCTGAGTTAGGTGACTGGATGGAACTCAGTACAACTGATAAAGTTAGGATGTGGGACAGATTTAAAGTGAGGGGAATAATTTAAAGTGAAGGGATATCTAGTTAGATTAAGTTTAACTTTTAGTATGTTATGAGAAATGTAGATTTACTTGCCATTAGATAGAAGTATCTTGAGAGCAAGATGAGAAACGGATGAAGACATTAATGGTGGAGGAGATTAGAGTTATCCTGAGTTACTGGTGGCCTATCCTTATGGGTTCGTAGCAACTTCAGTTCATGCCTCCTCAGAAGAAAGAATTCAACTGAGGGGCCTAAAGGAGAAAAAGCGACCTATGGAAATTTCAGAGCAGGAGTGGAAGTTTATTTTAAAAGGCCTTAGAACAGGAAAGAAAGGAAGGTGCGCTTAGAAAAGACCCAATCAGGCATGTGAGAGTTACAGAGAGGTCAAATGCCTGGTTTAACCCTAATTTTAAGGTATTTCTAAGCTTGCCTCTTTCCTGTGATTCATCCCTTAGCGTGGTTTGCCTGCATGTGCTGAGCCCTCCTGACCCTTTGAAAGTAAGAATGCTGGTGTGTTCAGGGAGCTACAGGCATGCCCACCTGAGGCTTTCTTCCTTTTTCTGGTGGAGTGTACCCTGAACATTATACTCTGCCATCTTTGTATTTTAATATGCATTTCCAGAAAGTTGTTTTTCCCTGGGGCCTGCATTCCGTTAACATTTTGATGGTAACAGATGTGGACCATCGGGAAATGCCTCTCCCTGGCATTGTCTAATTATCACTTTTAGAGAGGCAATGCGATAATTGCCAAACCATCACCAGATATTTCTAGTGGGTTGAGGGAGAGCCCTCTTCTGCCCCATTCATGCCTAACTACCTGTAATAGAGAGATAACATAAGACATACCAATACATAAATTATGACTGCATAGATAAAATGTTAGTAGAGCTGGATGGTGACATTGAAAATAGCCTGTCACAAAGAGAGGAGGAGGAGAGTGGAAAAATAACAAGAATGGAGAAGTGTTACGTGTTGTGAAGCCATCGCAAAAAAGGGGGTCAAGTATAATAGGTTTCAGAAAGGGTTAGCTGAATTTGGCAATTAGATACATTACTATGTTCCATAAAGAGCTTTGATTTTAAAGCAAAGATGTGTCTAAATAAATGTAAATGTTAACCTTTCAGATTAATGTACTTTTCATGAAAATTTTCTTTGATAAACTTTCTATAGCATTAAATATTTATCTATAGGATTGCAAAATCTTCACATAAAGATCAGAAGATAGTTTTTTTTTTTTTTAATCCCCTGGCTGTTATTTTCACAAACACAACTGAAAGCTATTTTGAAAATTAGTAAAAGAAAAATGGATGTAGAAGAAAATTACCATAGAAAACTCCATTTACAAGCTTTTGTTTTATAGATGAGAAAACCAATGGCTGGTAATATGGAGAAAATGAAAAAAAGCAAACAACTGTTCTTAAGTTGCCTTATTAGCTCTTATTAACTAATACATTTAACATACTGTGAAACAGACTAAAATTTAATACTAAAATGTAAGAAATCTATGTTTTAATTATAGTCACTGACACATATAGATTTGCCTCAATTCTGTAATAAAAATTGGACTTAATTATGACAATTTGTTTATATTTACCAAGATGCCTGCCTTCAAATAGGTAACTGAAATTACTCTTTTTATGTTTTAATGTTATGATGACACAGCCTCAGTTGCACAATAAGTAATACATATTAGAGGTTGTAGCTATTTTTCTGAATCTTTGTTTTTCCCAACTAAATTATATAAAAAACTAAAATAAAAAAGGAAAAAAAAATCAGTATTCCTGACTTGTAATAAATCTGGGTTCTACTTTTTTATCACTTTCTACATGGAGTGATTTTTCCTTAGTGGAAACAAGAAATAAAAAAAAAAAAAAAAAAAAAAGAATAGATAGTCTTTCCCTGGAGTAGCCAAAAAGTGCAATTCACTAGTGGCCACTGTAAATTGCTTTAGTACAATAAAGGATGTTGATTCATTGGCACTGCACAAAGACTGAGGACTCACAGCAGTAAAATGCCAGGAAATGTAGGGTGATATGATGTAAAGGGAATAAGTTCAGTAGTAAAATGGAATGAGAAAAAGTACTAACATAATATTCTGTGGTGTAAAACTTCAGACCTGATGCAATATTTAAAAAGTAGTATGCTACAAAAACATGCACTGTAGATGCATCCAAAATCAGCAGACCAAAACTGTAAGAGGATTACAGGTATGGGAATTAAGAATGGAGAAAGAAGCTGAACAAGACTGACAGGCAAAGGATAATGAGAGGTGAAAAAGTCAAGGTGCAGTGAAGAGGGAAAGCAACAGCTAACAGGACAGAAGGGAGAAAAGTGATTGTAGATTAATCAAACAGTAGCAGCTGTATGATGACAGGGAAAACTGACAGTAACTCATATAAAAGACAAGAGGGGAGGAACCATCAATAGAAGACACTGGTTGGTCTAGGAGGAGAGGAAATGTTGGATTTATTTAGAACAAACTTACTTTTCCTCTAGCAGTAGAGCAGAAAACATTACCACATATTCCTTAAGGGTTTGCTGCATTTATACAATAAACTTGATATCAACTAAAATGCACACTTAGGAAATCTACTTACGAGCATATTTTGCTTTTTGGTGCATGTGCAAGATTTTAATGTGAGTATTACTAACCTCTACTTAGGAAGTCATGAGTTTCAAAGTGGTGTAATAGGGGATTTGAAATTTGTAACCATGTAAAAATGATTAAGTACAATAAAGAAGGTACACTTAATCAGGTACATTTTCCTCAAATCAAATAGTTTCTACAGAGGTACCCAATTATATCTGAACCCAGAAAGTCAATTCAATTTGATTTGTCTGCTTCCGGTTCGGACTCGGGGTGAGGGGAGGCTGCCGTTCATATTTTCAGACCTTAAATAATTCTGATTCATTTGATGGAGTTGACTACTTTCTCCTTGTGAAAATTCTTTTTTCACTGCTTGTATGACACTGTTTGTTTTGCTGTTGTTGTTCTTATTTTTCTTTAGTCCTTTCCATTGCTTTAGTACAATTTTACTTTCATCTTCTCTCTCTCTCTAAATATACACATAATAGGTATACTGTGTATATATATGTATGTGTGTGTGTATGTGCATTTTTAAAGCAATAACCTATTATCTTTCTATTTATTCCTTCAAGCCCATCCACTTTCAGAAATGCAACACTTAAGGCAAATAGCTCCAAAATCTTTGCTCTAAACTTATTCCAGATTTTCCCAGACTGGTGGAAAATTTTACTTTTCTAATTTGCAGTCTTGTTGACTACAATAGAGGTGATTCTGAATTTATTTTTTTACTTTAAAATGATTCCACTTTCTATGTTTATTCCCTCTGTATTTTTTGTTGTTGTTGTTGTTTTGTTTTTGTTGTCGTTGTTACTGTTAATGACACCAGTGTTACCTCAGCTGTCCAGACTTGAAACCTTGGAAAACTTTACTCTTTACCACACACCTCACAAGCAATTGGTTACAAACCCTTTCAATAATCCCCAGTACTGTTCCATATGATTCAGTAATGCATTCACTCCACAAAATTCAAAATTTGACACTAACAAAATATCAAAATTAGATATATATATATATATATATATATATATATATATATGCTATTTATTTACTATTTTCCAGGCACTATTGCAACAGCTGAGATACGGCAACGAATCTACCAACTATATCTTTTCCCTCATGAATTTTCTAGTTATGGGAGATAAAGAATAACATGTAGTGGCTGAAGCAGTATATACTTCTCTTTACATAATCTGAACATAAAACACATTTCCTTCATCTTAAAAAAAGAGACACTCATTTCAAAACTTTGTTTATAGAAGTCCCACTTAAAAACAAGTTTTACCTAGAGTTGCAGTCCATTAAAGTTTCTGAATGTACTAATTGACATCATTTTAATATTATTCAAACAATCACCGAATATTTCTGAGCACTTCGAGCGCATACTTTATGAAAAGCCTTGTATGGCAGGGATGAGGGGCTGGTACAAATTTGGAGGTTGATTTTACACTACAACGTCTAAAATGAGATTTTTACAGCCCCCTTTAAAAATGATTTTCTGTGACACAGTACTTATAGTCAAGTGTGCTTTTTAAACTGTCACTTACTGTATTTTATTTTACTTTCTCTTCAGTAAAAGTAAAAAAATAATAATGAAAGAAAAGCAAAGTAGTCTTGCAACCTCAATACTCAGGGAGACACTTTGAGTCCTAAATGAGTCATGTTTTTTAGATTAAACAATCTATAACTCCTCTATTCCTTCTGTGTGAGCAGCATTTTTAAAACTCTACATTTGTCTTCCTAACTCCAACTTTAAACTTGCAAGTCTTTCCACTCATAAGTTTTGTGTATGTTGTAAAGGGATACAGAATTCTAATAGTGTTCTGCCCTTCTTTTCTCTGTGTAAATAAACCTGGAATTTATGCATTAACAGGGTCATGGCTAGCTGGAAATTATAACCTAAGTTATTAATGAATTCGGTATGAGAGAAAAATGATCCATAATTGAAATGGCTTTCTCTGTGGGAGTAATGTTTCCTCCTGCATTGACCAGGCATCCTGCACTCAGAGCCAAAACTTGTCCTGGAGTGAAAGACAAACAAAACATTTTTTTTTTTTTTTTCATAATCAGAAGTTACCTCTGTAGATCTTAGACTTCTTCAGTGAAAGTAAGTACTTTTGAATTATTAGTAAGTTATGGTAATTAGCATTATTCATCACTGCAAACATTTATTGCTTTGTAGTCAGAACACTTAAATTCTGTATTGTAGCTATTTTGAAATATACAATATATTATTATCTGTAGTCACGCTACTGTGCAATAGAACACTATAAGTTATTCTTCCTAATTGTATCTTTGTACCTATTGACCAGTATCTCCCCATTCTTCTCTCTCCCAACCCTCCTAGGCTCTGGTAACCACTACACAATTGCTACTGAGTTGAGTTCCTTATATATTATTGACATTAACTCCTTGTCAGATATATAGCTTGCAAATATTTTCTGTCATTTATTTACAATAGTGATGGGAGAGCATAAACAACCGTTGGTAGTATTTTGTATAATAGTAGAAAATACCAAAGAAATTATGCAAATTCAGTACCTTTGACCAACAGAGCAGTATTTAAAAGATTTGAATCAAAAAGCCCTGAGGAGGGTCCCTCTCACTCCCACTTTCCACAGTTCTAAACATTCCATATGGTCTTAAGCATGGCTGTTTCCCACTTACATGTTAACCTTTTGGACTCTGAAGCCATACCCTTTCGAAATACTTTTGAATTTTTTTTTTAAACTGTAATACACTTGAAGTTGATTTTTGTATATGCGAAAGATAGGGGTCCAGTTTCATTCTTCTACATGTAGATAGCCAATTTTGGAGTATCCACTTCAAAAGCACCACTTTTGAAGAGATTGTTCTTTTCCCAATGTGTGTTCTTGGTATATTTGTTAAAAATCTGTAGCCAATAGATGCATGAATTTATTTCTGAGTTCTTCATTGAGACTTAAATATAAAACTCAAAACTATGAAAGTCTCCAAAGAAAACCTAAGGGAAATACTTTATGACATTGTACTGAGCAAGAATTTTTTGCATGTGACTGTAAAAGCACAGGCAATAAAATAAAAAAAAAGAAAAATGTGATATATCAAACTACAAAGCTTCTACATAGCAAAAGAAACAACAGAGTGAAGACACTGTGCAGAATGATAGAAAATATTTGCAAGCTACGTATCTGACAAGGAGTTAATATTAGTAATACATGAGGAATTCAACTCAGTAGCAATTGTATAGTGGTTACCAGAGCCTAGGAGGGTTGGGGGGACAAGAATGGGGAGATATTGGTCAATAGGTACAAAGACACAATTAGATAGGAAGAGTAACTTACGGTGTTCTATTGGACAGTAGGGTGACTATAGATAATAATACATTGTATATTTCAAAATAGCTACAAGAGAATTTAAACGTTCTGACTACAAAGAAATAATAAATGTTTGCAGTGATGAATAATGCCAGTTACCCTAATTTAATCATTATACAATGTACACATGTATAGAAACATCACAATGTAAATATGTACAATTGTTATGTGTCAATTTTAAAAAATGACAATAAAATAATGTAAAACTCTCTTGCAAAGTTTTTTCTTCCACTTGTGTTCAGAATATTAAGCTATTTCTTTTTTGTGTTGAAAAGAACATCTCATTTCACTCTTCCTCTAGGCCTAAAAGCTTACTCAAGTTCACTTATTATAAAATAGCCATCCCTTAAAGTTGAAAGTAAAATAAACAGCTAAGAGCAAAGAAACAGACAGTAAAGACAGCTAATTAATGTTTATGATTAGGATCTAAGTCTTCCTGAAATGTTTAATGGATATCCAATATACACTACTTAAGAAAGTAGACTACTTCTATTTAAAATAGTAAAACAAAATGAATTATCAGCAATTTAAGACACAATTAAGAAAATATATTTATATTTTTATGTTTATATAAACATAACTTTTAGTATTTGGAAAGAACATTAATGGTTATTTAGGCCATTTTTTTTTTCAGTAACAAAGAAATCAGGGCCCATAATGGGAAAACAAATTGTCCAGCGTTACAAGCTAAGGGGTAGCAGAGCTAATAGTATAAGTCATGTTTTCTTCTCAAAGATTAATAAGTTTTTAGTGAATACTTATTATGTTTCAGGCAATAGGCAACATAATCAAATGCACACAAAAACGCCAGCCTAATGATTCCTTTCCTTCTGTTGAAATAGTTGTTCTGTGCTAAATCCTGAAACAAACTCTGTTTCATTACTCCCTTTATATTTCCTACTGTTCCTAGTCTCATTTTTTAGGTTGAAACTGTTTTATTATTGGCCTTCCTTCCTAATATTTTATATAATAATGCTCATTCCCAAAAAGAAATTGATCCATGGATACGCTTAGATTAACATAATAGAATGACTGCATTTGCCTCATAAAAGTCAGAATTTTTAAAAAGTATGATTTTACACAAAAAAAGATTAAGCATATTGTGCCTCCTTAGTTTGTCAAAACTGTATTTTGTTATGAATGCACAATAGGTAAGATCACTAATTGTTAATAGCTTAAGTCTGTAAAGAGTGTGTTGAATAGAAGTACAACTCATTTAAGCCTCTTACTGTACATCTGCATAGATTTGTATTTTTAAAATATATAGAAAGAACATCCTTCTGTCCAAAGTGTTTTATATGTTTAAAGTTAAATACGGAAAAAAATTATAGCTTACTTTTTAAGTAAAATTACTAAAATGTATAACCAATTAACTTTTATTAATGTTACATTTCTCAATAAATCTATATATTACCAACAAGATGAACTGACATTGTGACAGCATTCTCAAAAGGATCAAAAAGAGGAGTTTTTCACTAGACCATCTAGAGGATAAAATCATGAAGTCCTTCCCTATAGCATCCTCCTCCTCTAGTTAATTTAGTTGGCTTGTAGTAAAAGACTTGAAGGCTGACCTAATCTCTAATATTGCTCTGTGAAATGTTCTGTATTTTGTGTCTTCTATTTACTTTTGTGGAGTCAATATTTTTCTACTCAACCGCAAACCTAGTTTTGTATTCCCTTGCTATTTTCCTTAGCAGAGCAAACACTATATTATATTTTTAAAACTGTAATAGTTGACTGCTGCCCTACAGCCCCTAACCACCTCAATTCCCCTGGGTTTTCAAAGGAAAAGATTGGAAATGCACATAACTGCAACTTTCACAAATTCATTGAACGTGAAAAGCTAAGAAAACCTCGTTAAATGTTGGAGCAGCACACAAGACAAGCTCTAAAGCAGTTCAGGAATAAAACACAAAATTAATGACCTTTCTGAATGAAGAAAAGGATTCAAAGTTGAAAAACTGAAAAGGTACCTGAAATAAAGTGAGAGGAGGATAATAAATGTATTTTATGAATTAAAATATAGTTTTAATCTTTCTAGTTTCAAGATATATACATATACAGACATAAGTGAGAATGCTTAGTTTTCTCTTTTGTAAATGACTCTTAGCTATGGAGGGTGATAGACTAGGTTTTACTTTTTCATAATGTTTTTATCATGATTTCAGAAATAATATTTTTTCCAAATAATTTATTACTTTGTCATGCCTTTTAAAAATTTCATGGATAGATGGGATTTCAGAAACTGCTTGAATGAGAAAGTAAAACGGCTTAGTGATTTTTTTCAAAGAAGAAATATTTCAAACTTAGAAGACTGGGAAATGAAGTGTGAGGTGACTCCTGAATGAAGAATATACATTTGAAGTTGGTTGACGGGCAAAAATATACTTTATTTAAAATTCTAATTATGGTATATACAGTTACTAGGTTTCAACATTTTATCTGATATTCAGCATCTTAACTCCTAACCCTAAACTCACTGAAGAGAGGATTAATCCTTGATTTCTCTTTCTGTATTCTGTACCATTTAGCATGGTGCTTTATTAAGTGTTACTATGGGGAGTACATGGAGGAAAGAAAGAAAGATAGGAAAGAAGGGAGGGAGGAATAAAATCATGTTGATCAGAGAATCATATGAAAGTACAGTGAAAGAGAAGGTTAGAATCGACAAATGAATCAGGAAAGGAACTATAGAAATGTTTGTGATGGTCAGGAGAACAATTTCAAGCAAGTATCTTATTTCTAAAGTGGCATATTTCCAGTATCTTTTATTGAGACACAGGAAACACAGATTCTGTTGCTTCACAAACCTATTTATCAAACAAGAGCAATTGACGATATATCAAACCCCTTAAAAGCCTTGCTAAACTATAAGCCACACTGAATTCTAGGTGGCAGTTTACATGTTAAACACTGCATATGTTGGTCAGGATATTCAAATTCCAAGTGATGAATGAAAATTGTTAGGCTTTCCTTCATTTGTATTGGGAATTACAATTAGTAACAAAAAATAAGTTATCCTGCGATTTTATAATATACATTTAAGGAATGTTGAAATAACAAGGATAACACTGTGTTTATAATGAAAAATAAGCCAGACTCATTTTTAAATTTTTAAAAGTATTAGCTACTCAAGGAAAAGCAGCTTACAATGTTGTTTTCACTTTGAAAATTATGTGTGTATGCATGTGTACGTTTCTGTGTGTGCCGTCTTTTCCAAGGACCTTATATATGTTGTTTCCAACATTTTGCAGAATTAGAATCAGATATTTGTAATGTAGGGGAGAAAAGAAATTTTAAAATTGGACAATCATATATTAACACAACAGCAATGTAGCTATGTTTCCTTTATAAAAGTCAAGACTTTATAGTCACGCTATGTACATGATATGTATTATTTTAATGATTTAAGCATGTATTGTGCTGTGTTGATTATTATACATGTATTAAGCAGATGTTCAGCTAAGTTAAACTTTTTTGAGCCTTCCACTTCACAGATGTGTATTTTGAAACATTTATAATTAAAAGTTACTTGTGTCTGTTTTGTCTAAAGTTTTCTCTCTTTATTGTTTTTAACATTATATAAGACTACAGACTCTACCTTATTATTTATAATTACTAAGGGTTTAAAATCAATAATCTTTTATTCATACTAGCTTTTTCAGTAAATCTATATACATGTATATTATGACATAATGCTGGGAAGCCTTGTCAAAAGATACAGAAGAGTGGTTTATCACTACATCATCCATCTACAGCATAACATCTTGAGTCCTTCACTGCAAAAAATGATCAATACAAACCAAGCAATTCTCAAATGCCAAAGGTTAAGGATTATAGAGCCATTAATTGAAAAGATCATCCGTTCTCCATGGAATTACCTGTGCTCCTTTGTCAAAGATCCATTGACAATATTTCCATGTGTCTATTTCTGAGCTCCTCATTCTGTTCCATGAAGAATGTTGTCTACTCTTTTTTTTTTTTTTTTTTTTTTTTTGAGAGGGGAGTCTTGCTCTGTCGCCCAGGCTGAAGTGCAGTGGCGCGATCTCGGCTCACTGCAAGCTCGGCCTCGCGGGTTCACGCCATTCTCCTGCCTCAGCCTCCCCAGAAGTTGGGACTACAGGCGTCCGCCACCACGCCCGGCTAATTTTTTTTGTATTTTTAGTAGAGACGGGGTTTCACCGTGTTTGCCAGGATGGTCTCGATCTCTTGACCTCGTGATCCGCCCGTCTCGGCCTCCCAAAGTGCTGGGATTACAAGCGTGAGCCATCGCGCCCGGCCTGTTGTCTATTCTTTAATCAATGCCATACTGTCATTACTACTGGCACATTATAGTAAGTCTTGCAAAATTAGTCAGCTTGAAAGGAATTTTAACCAGTAAAGATAAATTTAAAACATGACCTCATATGTATTTTTTTTTTTACTAAATGGAAAAAAATACGAAAGAAAAAAGCCCATGCTTTGAAATTTAGGCTACCCATTAGTTAAATTTAGTGGCTGAAACATTGTTATTGTACCTTAATAACCCATGAACATTTTTCTTTTGAGAAATTCACTTGCCTATTAATTCTCCTAATCTTTTTCTTCCGAATGTTTTAGGAGCTTTTATTTGGCTTGATTTTTAAATGTCTTCTTAGTATATCTTTTTTTATGAGAAGGAAAAGCAGTGGCTATATATAAAACAAAGCAATTCGATGTGTGTGTGTGTGTGTGTGTGTGTGTGTGTGTGTGTGTGTGTGTGTAGATTTGCATTTACTCCTAAAAGAAACTCATCTTTGAGTTTGCATGTGTAAGGCAGTGGAGACGCACACATACATATATATGTATTTCCCCAGATCAAACAAAGTGGAGATAGGAAAGAGGAAATACGCGATGAAAGGAATCAGTTGTCACTGTTTCAAGGCAATCTCAGTGATTCAATAGAAATGTGATGAAGAAAAGTGTCTCATAAATCTTGAACTACGTATCTTCTTGAACAAAATTACAGGCTGCACAACAAGGCAAAGAAAAGCATTAATGGGTGATTTAGGTGCTTATCATTGTGAGGACTTTATGTTTTACGTAGAGTGATGGTTTATTATATGAGATTGTATGCCAAAGAAGAGATAAATGAAGAAAGTATATATTTAAAAAAAATCAAAAAAATCATCCATGGATGTGTTAACAACAGTGAAAAGTCAGAGTTAAAGGCTTTTGCTCAAGGGCTAGATCACTAATCAGACTCTCTCCTGCTCAATCTCACACAGTTATACTTTATACATCTCACGGCATGGTGAAAAAAAATGTTCAAAAGTCTCAAAACAGATACGAAAGTCTCAAAACATATTTGCTATTCTCATTATTAGAACATGCATGATTAAATTGGAAAATACGGTATGTCAAATGACTAGCTTACTGAAAACCTGTGGCCAGTTTTTTTGTTTATTTGCTTGTTTCTTTTCTTTTTTTTTTTTGAGATGGGGTCTTGCTCTGTTGCCCAGGCTGGAGTGCAGTGGTGCGATCTTGGCTCACTGCAACCTACACCTTCCTGGTTCAAGCAATTCTACTGCCTCAGCCTCTCAAGTAGCTGGGACTACAGACAAGTGCCACCACACCTGGCTAATTTTTTTTTTTTTTTTTGTATTTTCAGTAGAGACGGTGTTTCAGCATGTTGGCCAGGCTGGTCTCTATCTCCTGACCTTGTGATCCGCCCACCTTGGCCTCCCAAAGTTCTGGGATTACAGGCATGAGCCACTGTGCCTGGCCCAGTGAGTGGTTTTTTATAAAACTGTATAATGTCAGATCAAATATTAGAGATAAAATATATATAACATTACTCAGCCCTTTTCATTGTCCAAAAGTTATGTGTGAAAAATTTCCTTATTTTGAAAAAGTTAGTAGCTAATTATTACTAACAATATACTGCTAGTGGTCCACAGTCTTCATTTTCATTACAGTAATAACAACATAACTTCATAATCAAGTGGAACTATATAAAAATTTTACATATTTTATATTTTCATTAAAAATAAAATATATATTCACACAAAATCATTTGCTGAAGAAAAACCATTACATTTGATTCATGAGGAAAGTTTTTCAATCATGTTTAAGTACTTTTAATTTTAATATTTTAATAGACATAATATATGTCATTTTTTAATAAACTAGGTAAACCTAACTTTTTGTGACTAGCTATGTTAATTCACTTTTTGGGATAACAGAATTGAATGAACCAAGTCACACAGAAGTGCCTGTCTCTGATACGAATAGAAAGCACAAAGAGTTTTACAAACTTTCATAACTCCTTCAACACATGAGAAGTTAAAGATATAAATAAAACGTACTGCAGACATTAAGTCCTAGGCTATCATGTAGGGTAGTACACTGTTATGGTAGGTAAAGGGTGTCTATCTCCTGACACTTCTAGGAAATATTACATGACCTTGGGAAAGGCATTTCACTCTTAAATCCTCAAGTCCTTTCTCTGTGAAATAAAAACTCGATAATAACTACATAAAACTACCCTAGATAATTTTCTCTATTAGAATCTCCTAAAAATCTTCCAACCGGCTAGGCGCAATGGCTCACGGCTGTAATCCCAGCACTTTGGGAGGCCAAGGTGAGTGGATCGCCTCAGGTCAGGGATTCGAGACCATCCTGGCCAACCTAGTGAAACCTCGTCTCTAATATAGAAAGTTAGCTGGGCATGGTGGCGGGCACCTATAATCTCAGCTACTAGGGAGGCTGAGGCAGGAGAATCGCTTCAACCTGGGAGGTGGAGGTTACAGTGAGCCGAGATCTAGCCATTGTACTCCAGCCTGGGCAACAAGAGCAAAACTCCATCTCAGAAAAAAAAAAAAGAAAAAAGAAAAGAAAAAAAATCTTCCAACCATTAGGAGTGCAAACTTATGGCAAAAACATGTATTTATGTGTTTCATTCTGAGATAAAATAAGCTAGCATTAAAAATATAGAGTTCTTTTTCAAGGAGCACATTGAGGAGCAGACATTTTATAGAAGAAGTCAGTTAATGTTAATTTTATCCTCTGAAAATAAGTCAAATATCAGCGTCCCATTACTGAATGGTGACCTCCAATGTCCTGTATTTATAATGGTAAAGACATTCTGGGCATCCTTTAGGTGCAGGTGACTTTTACTGATAGAAACAAAGTAACAATTCTATTTACAAAGTTATGAACAAAGCCAAGTTTATTCCTCCCTTTCTTTTACTTCATTGGATTTTATGGAACTTTAATTCACAAAAGATAATCAAACCCCCAGGGAATTAGAAGCATTCACTTTCCTATTAATTCTCCTAATATCTTTGTGCTCTGATTGTTTTAGTAGCTTTTATTTGGTCTCATTTTTAAACGTCTTATTTGTATAGCCTTATTTTACCAAGGAGAAAGAAAAGCAACAGCTAGATATAACAAAATCATCTGTAATTAGTTTGATCTGTGATAGTTAAAACTATTTACTAAATAATTGGATAAAATTTAAATATTATTATGAATTAATTTACCATGAGCATCACTAGTTCAGAATATATATTAATTTTCTTCTGTAATTTTTAAAATAAAGTTTTGAAGATTTTAAGAATGCAGCAACAATGATACAACTCATTATATTTGTACTCAACTGGTTTTGGTCCCAGAAAAATATGTAAATAAATATATTTTATTTTTTAATTAATTTATTTTTCAAGACAAGGTCTCACTCCCTGATTTGATCATTATACATTGTATGTATGTATTAATATATCACATATAACTCATAAACTGGTACAAATAAAAATGAAATAAATGCAATGTAGTACCTTGGACTGGTAACCAGAGCACAAAAAGAACATTAATGGAAATACTGGTGGAAGTTGAGTAGTCTTGTATTTTTTCAATGGTGATATACCAACATTGGTTTCTTAGTTTTGACAAACGTACTACTGTAACATAATGTAATAATTTTAGGGTTATCTGAAACTGGAAGAAGCTGGAGTCGTGCTATTATGTCACTGTAACCTCAATGTTCTGGGCTCCAGTGATCCACTCAGCTTAGCCTCCATAGCTGAGACTATAGGCGCATGCCACCACACTCCACTGATTTTTTATTTGATTTTTTTTTTTCCCCGTAGAGACTGAGTCTCGCTGTATTGCCCAGACTGATCTCAAACTGCTGGCCTCAAGTGATTCTCCAAGCTCAGCCTCCCAAAACATTGGGATTACAGATATGAGTCATCTCCTCTCATCAATAAATAATTAAATCTGTTAGCAATATTACTTTAAGTAGCTCTTAAAATTATATTTTTTACTATTTTAGTAAGATTTTTCAGTCTGTTATACAATTTAAGCAAACACAGCAAACACCCTCTCTGTTTTTCATGCTTGCCCATCCAAAATCCATTGGATATTTTTGTCCTCCGTGAATATTAGTTTGTTCTAAAAAGACAGATTGTAACCTAACTGATAAACAACAGGGTTATATATGAATCTTATAAGGTTGCACTAAATAACAAATCCTTCTGAATAGCTAAAATGCCTCAGGTTTTAAGTAAGGCAACATTGGGAATTGTATTTGAGTTGTCAGGATTTATGGTTAGTCACATACCCATGGATTTCAAAAGAGCTTAAATTGCATCTTGTGAGTAGTCAGGCTGCACAGAAAATTTTATTAACTATTTACAAGAGACACATATGGCTTTATTAATGTTTTCAAACTGCGTATCTTTTAACGAGATTTTCTTTAAAAACATAAACCTCTGTTTTAATTCTGAAGAAATGATAATACAGAAGCTAAAGCCACGTAAGTATATACGAAATACATTTTAGAAAAGACAATCTTATATTTTAGCATTTTATATTGCCAAAAATGATAACAACTTTCTCTTTGTTATAAGAATAAAAATAAAAAAGATATTAAAATAGAATTTAGTAATTAACTTGGCATAGAGTATTGTACCTAAGTCTGTGTTCTTTATTTAAAAATAGAATGATTCAGACTGGGTGCGGTGGTTCATGCCTGTAATCCCAGCACTTTGGGACGCCGAGGAGGGCAGATCACCTGATGTTAGGAGTTCAAGACCAGCCTGGCCAACATGGTGAAACCCCATTTCTACTAAAATTACATGGTGGCAGGCGCCTGTAATCCCAGCTACTTAGGAGGCTGAGGCAGGAGAATTGCTTGAACCCGAGAGGCGGAGGCTGCAGTGAGCCGAGATGATGCCACTGCACTCCAGCCTGGGGTACAAGAGTGAGACTTCCTCTAAAAATAAATAAATAAATAAATAAATAAATAAATAAATAAAATAATATAATGATTCAATCTCTATGGTAAGCCAAAAATAAAAGAACAAGTGATAAGTGTTCACAAAAACAGGGAAACCATTTTTCAGTTTTTGCTGTTTCCAATGACACTTTATGTATTTTTCATGACAACTGTAGATTATTTGGATGCTCAACTCAGAATCTTTGCACTCGTTTGTCTTGCTACAGCCTTCTAACCCTAGAGAGCTGAGGGATTATATATCCCTGACTTCATTCATTCAGGCTCTGGTCAAATGAAACCAGATATACTTCTTGATATCATTTATACTACAATATTTCCCACCATATCACAATCTATTGCTTTGCCCTGCTTTATGTTTTTAATAAACTTTTTATTTTGAATTAATTACATAATGATTGAAAAGGTAGTACTGCAAGTTGCAACATGCCCCCTTCCAGTTTCAGTTCTCCTTAATTTCATTACAATGTACTATACGGTAGTGCATCTGTCAAAACTAAGAAACCAGTGTTGATGTACTGCAGTTGACAAAATCCAAGACTACTCAAATTTCATCAGTTTTTCTACAATTTTTGTGCTTTTGTTACCAATCCAGGGTACTACATTGCATTTGTTACATTTTTAGTTTTAGTTATACTAAAATATGGGGTACATGTGATATCTTGATGCATGTGTACAATGTGTAATGACTAAATCACAATAATTGGGATATCCATCATCTGAAGTATTTATCATTTCTTTGTGTTAGGAACATTACAGTTCTGCTCTTTAAGTTGTTTTGAAGTATACAATAAATTATTGTTAACTATAGTTGTTCCACTGTGCTGCTGAACGGTAGGTCTTATTCCTTCTATCTAGCTGTATATCTGTACCCATCAACCATTTCTCCTTTATCCCTCCCTCCCCACTATCCTTCCCAGATTCTGTTAACCATCATTCTATTCTCTATTTCCATGAGATTGAGATTTCTTTTTACTCACACATATGAGTGAAAACATGCAATATTTTCCTTTGTCTACCCAGCTTATTTCACTCAAAATAGTGTTCTTCAGTTCCATCCATCTTGTTGCCCATAACAGAATTTCATTCTTTTTGAGGGCTGAATGATATTCCATTTTGTATATATACCACATTTTCTTTATTTATTCATCTGTTGATGAACATTTACTCAGATTCCATACCTTGGCTAGTATGAATAGTGCTGCAGTGAACATGGGAGTGCAGATTTAATGTACTGATTTCATTGCCAGTGGAATTACTGGATCATATAGTAATTATATTTTTAATTTTTTGAGGGACCTCCATATCAATCTCTATAGTGGTAATACTATTAGATTTCTATCAATAGTGTATAAATGCCTCTCTTTCTTCATATCTTGTCAGCATCTGTTATTGCCTGTCTTTGGGATACATGCCATTTTAACTGGGGTAAAACAATAGCTCATTATAATTGAAGAGACATTTCTCAAAACAAGACACACAAATGGCCAATAGGTATGGAAGAAATACTTAACATCACTAATCATCAAAGAAATGTAAATCAAATCTACTAAAAGCTACATTGTATTAAGTTGTCATGTTTCTTTAGTCTCTTCTTGTCTATGAAAGGATTTCAGTGTTTCCTTATTTTTCATAATCTTGGCAGTTTCAGGGATACCTGGTTAGGTATTTTGTTTCTCGGATTTATTTAAGGTGTTCCTCATAATTAGAGTGCAGATATTATTGTTATTATTATTTTGGAAAAAATATGCAAAATGACCATCTTGTCATATCATATAAAGGTTATGTGATATCCACATCACAACACTGATGATAAACCTGGTCACTTGGTTAAGGTGGTGTTCAATAGGTGTCTCTACTGTTTTTTTCTTTTACATACTCTATTATTTGGAAGCGAGTTCCATACACAAGGATGAGCTGGGGATTAAATATGCTCCTCCTCCTAAAGGTATGCATATCTTCATAGATTATGTGAAATTATTCTCCAGCAGATTTGCATCTTCTCCATTTATTTAAGCAATCATTAGCTTGTATCAGTGTGGATTTTGTATAATTTTTCAACTTCTTGTTAAAATATAATACTGTACTTATTTTATTTCTCAAATCTTTCAGCTTTGGCATTGGAAGCTCTTTCATTTCCCTTATGTGCCTGTGACATGCCTAAAGCCCCATTTTTTTTTAATTTTTTTGTTTTAATATTATGCTTCCTTAATTTGAGGTGCTGAAAGATGTTCTATAATCATCTAGAAATGCCCTTGTCTCAACTTCATAATCAGTCATTTCTCCAAGGAATATTGGAGTTTCTTTTATTGAACAATGGTATTAGAAACCATAATCTTGGCACTGTGTGAATTTATAGGACATTTCAGCTGAGAGCTGGGCAATATATTCTGTATATGAACACATGTATGCACAGATATCTATCAATGTTTCTGTACATACACATCTGTGTGTATGTTCAACTAAGAATGATTTCATACTGATGTCTCTAGCTATAATCTACTTCTGTGTGGTTCTATCTAGCTTTCCCTTTTGAGTTACTGTTTTTGGTTATCCCTTTCCAAATATGGAAAACATGACTTCCACCATCCAGCATCCATTTACTTATTCATTCCCAGGATACATAAAAAACAATTTTAGAATGTTTAGTATGCACCCCTTGAGAAGCAAATTTACCAACTAAAATGTAGTGCTTGTGCACAGTTCCTTTTTTCTTAGCTTTAATTTCTTCTTTAGTCAAAACACTATTTTCCCACTTAGATCAACTCCTATTTTTCTCCCACCTCTAACATTTTTAAAAGAGTAAGATTCATTTCTCACAGTCTGTATTCCATTTTTGGGTCTCCTAGGCTTTATATTTTACATATCAGAAAAGTCATCATAATATGTATTTTATACACATACACAGACACAGGCGCGCGCACACGCACACACACACGCACACACTATATACCTTTACCTTTGAGGCAGAAAATTATCTTGATTTCTATCTGTCTTTCTCTACCCCTTTCTTCTTATCTCTCCCCCCTCTTTCTTCATCTGTTTTTCTATTTATATATGTTTTTGTATCTATGCATTATGTTTTTTCCATTCATGTAATCAATCTAACATGTTTTTAAGGATTCTATTTTTCAGGTTTGCTGCATCCTTCTAGGAATACAACAGTGAACAAAATTCAAGAGTCGAATTCAAGAAAGAGGACATACACTTTTAGCAAATAAGCAGGTAAATAGAAGATATTCAAAAGGTGGCAAGGATTACTGAGAAAAAGTAAAAGCAAGGTAAGAGAAGAGGGAATTTGGGGGTGGTTGAAATGATAATTTAAATAGTCAGTGAAGAATTTCTAAAATATTTTTATTTTTGGTGGAAAACAATCAATTTGGGGAGTGGTGTAAGACATGAGGAAATCTAGGCAAAAGTAACAGTATTTTCAGTTGATTTTAAATGAAGAAATGTTTTTGTTTGAAGACCATCAGAAAAGAAAGCGTGGTTGAACCAGAGTGACAGGATGAGTGGTCAGAGTTGAGATCAGAAACTGAACTCTAGTGAGATTATGTTAGTTCCCACAGGCTATTTTATGCACTTCTATTATGAATTAGATGGTTGCTGTTGGAAGGTTTAGAGTTACTATTTTACTTATATTTAAAAAGAACACTTTAACTACAATATGGAAAATAGAATTGGGTGGGTAGATGGTAAGGGAGAAAAGAGACAAAAGTTAGAGCAGTCCTATAGTCACCCAGCTGAGAGACAGTAGTGGGTTGTATAAGTGAATTAGTGGTAGAAAGAAGAAGTGATCAGATTCTCGATAAAATTTGACATTAGATCCAACCAGATATATTAATGGAATAATGAGACAGAGGAATCAAAGACGCTTTGTAAGCTTTGGGTCTGAACAAAGGTAATAATTACCTTGCATTTATTGAGAAGGGCGAAGATTTCAGAAGAGAGAGAGATGAGTCTTTAGAAGAGTAAAAATGTATGTTAGAACTTTTTATTTAGGACATTTTCAGATTGTGATATTTAATAAATATCAACTGAAGGTGTCATTTAGGTAGTTGGTGATGATGAGTTAAAGTCCACCCAACTGGTTCTTTCTGAAGACATAACGTCAAGATTCATTAAAATATAGAAAAAAATTAAAGCATACATTCTCAATAGGAGTGTTACAGCCCTCAAAGATGTAAAAATTGGTTCTTAACGAGTGGAAAAATGTTTGATATTACAATGATCTGTGATTCTTCATAGTGCAAACCTATCTGACAAACCCTTATTTCTTAGTATTTAATTTCTCTCACTAGTGAGAATGTAAGCTTAAGTTTTCTCTTGAGGAAAATAATCTTTAAAAAGACTTTAGGAACACTAATCTAAATTTAGAACACTGGATGTGATTATCTAAAACATGAGTTTAAAGAATAGAAACTCTGATATCTTGGGACTCATAAATCATAGAAGTTGGAAAAATAAGAAAGAACCAATAAATGAAATGGAGTAAGATTGGCCAGGGAGGTAGGGAGATAATAGAATACTGTCTTATATTTCAGGTGAAATGTTTTTCAAGAAAAAAGAAATAATGTTATATGTCAAGTGCTGTAGAATTTAAGTTGGAAAAAACATTATAGACAATCTTTTTGACTGTTTTATAAGAAAGGGAAGGGGGGAAGGCATGCTAAATGAAGGATATTTTTTTCAGCAAATAATGAGATATTACTGTGTGTTTGTATGCTAATGACAATGATCTAGTAGAGAAGACAATCTCCTATGGACAGCATGAAAACACTATCTGGATCAATATCTTGAAGTAAATTAAGTAACTGTGGGTTCTAGTGAGTTAGAAGATTTAGCATTAGCCATAAACACAATCACAATCTCCTTAATTGCAGGAGAAAGAACAATACAACCAGAGGAAGATATATTGGTATGTGGCAGTGAAAGCACTCAGAACACTTTTTCATTGCTTATATGTTCTTCACAAGATAGAAACAAATTTATGCAGTGACAGTGAAGAGCACTGAGTGTGTTGGAGTTTTAAAGAGAAAGGACAGGCATGAAATAACCTGTGAGGAAAATAGGAAAATAAACTAGGAAAACATGGTCTGATACAAGGGAGTTTGGGGAGCCATTTTGATATCAAAAATGATTAACCTACAGGGAGCTTAATTGATATGTTTTATGTTTTCCTCTAGCTACATACAGTCACTTAAGTGGACGTTCAGAGTATATAGAATATTGTATTTTTGTAATTACAATATTTTCATAGAAAGAGGAAAGTGAGTTTAGGGTATTTGCAGGAAACTGACTATAGTAAGGACAATGGAATCTAAGATACATAGAAAGGAATTTTTAAAAACTTAAGAGATCAGAATTGAGCAAAGCTGGGAAGGTCAATGGATAGCATACACTAGAGGAACTGAAGTCAATTGTGATGTTGACATAGAAAAATAGAAGGTGATGCTTAGAGATTAGGATATTTGTAATTTAGGTTATGAAAAGGTGCCAACTATTGATGATTTCAAAGTCTAGGATGTTACCATGTATATCAGGAGCTGAAGTAAGACGAAAAACAGATTTATAGTAGGAAGTATGTTCCAGGTACTAAGTAGCATCGGTATTGAAAAATCATGGACAGCATACGGTTATTAAAACACCAAGAACTATGACAAGAGTAGTGATATTTATAGTAAAATCTTAAAAGAGAAGCCGTGCACAGTGACTCACACCTGTAATCCCAGCACTTTGGGAGGCCGAGGTGGGTGGATCACTTGAGGTCAGGAGTTGAGACCAACCTGGCCAACGTGGTGAAACCCATTCTCTACTAAAAATAAAAAAATCAGACAGGTATGGTGGTGGGCACCTGTAATCCTAGCTACTGGGGAGGATGAGGGAGGGGAATCACTTGAACCCAGGAGGTAGAATTTGCAGTGAGTCAAGATCGCACCACTGCACTTCACCCTGGGCAATGGAGTGAGACTCTGTCCCAAAAAAATATAAATAAAAATGAAATGAAATAAAAGATAAGGAGAATTTGAGTAAAAGTCTAAAGATTACTGGAGAAATGAGTACTCTTGAAAGACATCAAATGAAATAACAGCACTAAACTTAATACTAGGGACCTTTAGGGAGAAGAGCCTAAAAACGATAAAGTGGTCTTTTTTATTCTCAGCTAAGTTTCTTGCATCTAGCATAGTTCCTAAATTTTAGTAAGAACTCTTCAACCATTTGCTAAATGAAAGAAACTGAATGCATAAATAAATATGTTTAAAAAAAAGACCTGGTAGTACTTTTAAGGATTTCCATTTCTAAAATTTCAACATATATAAATATGAATATAATTCAATATGCCCTACAGTTTGGGTTGGTTATAAGGAAAATGATGCTTAACGATTTGATTTGTATCATAGCTGGCTTCATCTCACCCTAGTCCAATTATTACTCTAATTAAGTTCTATGCCATTATCTCTACTCTAATAGGTCTTGGTCTCAGCAGAAAGTCATTTTTATTGCTGTATCTGTTTTTAGATTGCTCTAAAGCTATGATGGGTAGATTTTAAAGTGATTGAACATCAGTCTTAGAGGAAGAATTCCTAATATCTCTTACTGGCCTTAAATGCCTGATTATTCTATATTTTACTAAATCAGAATCTTACTGATGGTCTACCACATCTCTCCCCAGTGCACATTCATAATTTCATAGTTTACCTCAAAATGGTCTAAATTTAAGTCCCCACAGTCTGCACACTTTTACTTTTAACTAACATTGATCTATATATATTAATTTTTTAAAAAATTTTGTAACCATATCTTTGCTTCTTGATCTCCAGATTCAAAGCTTAGCTTGCATTTCTATCTCTATATAAAACTCAGACTTCATTCCCATTTCAGTCTACCTTGCCTGTTTGTATGTGCCTTATGACTGCTTCGATACTGATCATGACAAGTGCAATGATCTCTTTAGGGGATATTTGTGTGGGACACAGAAAGAAAATGCAGAACGTGTTTCAATGCACAGATAAATTTACAATCCTTTAACACACAACATATCAACAGTAGGTGGTGGTATAGATAAGTGGCACAAAAAATCAATCTAGGTTTCAAAATTCATCAGGATATGTCAGGATGAGAAACATACTCATGCTTTTCCCCACCATATAAGGTAGTAAAGGAAGATCTCCAAGACATAGAAATTTCAAACTGTAAAAGAAGAAAGTATCTAATTTAATCAACTGGTTTACTAGGCAAAGAATTAAAGGCTAGAGTAGCAAAATAGCATTTTTACAGGAAAAAACTCTTGCCCCACTCATGATGATTCCTTCATTGCAGAGGGATGCATATCAGCATTTCAATCATTTCTCTCCTGAGAGTTTAGAAAAATTAAACTGGGCATGATGATTTCAGACCCTTTGTCTCTCTCCTCATTCTGAAACTGCTTCTCAACTGGGAGCAGATTTTCTGTTCTGTGTGTAATTTTTACAATGTCTTTTAATTGTTAAATTGAAAAATCCCATTTAGAATATTTAAAAAATATTTTTGTCGGAATTGTAACTTTTTGCTAACCACTTTCTTAAATTTTCTTTTACTTAAAGGTTTCTCCTTTTCTTCTCTTTTTTTTGTATAAATTATGCAGATTAATATGGGGTTTATATTCTCTTTGTTTTCCCTCAGATATCCACGTTTCCTAAAAAGTCACTATATTGCAGTGGTTAAGAATTGTTTCAACATCCACGAACTGTGAGAAACTGAGCCATTATTAATTTTTGTTTGTTTCATTCTTACATCTGTAAAGTGAGCCTAACAAATGTAAAAGTAGCATAGTACGATTTATTGGTCATCACTCTGTTTTAAAGAGGTAATGGCTCCCACTGTAGCCTCTGGAACACTAGCAAATGAACCTTCTGAGGATCTTTCTGATATTTTTCCTGCCCTAAGGATACAGATATATTTTTTACACTATCCTGGGGAATTAAACCATATGAATAACCTCACTGGCATATTAAAAACTACTGTGCAGAAACATTCTTAGAGTTAATAATGTGTAAGAGATATTTTTAAAAATTCCTTTATTCATTAATAAGGATAGTATTCATACTAATACTGCAGCAATGTTTCTTTATTTTCCCCCAATCTGTTGACTCACTTGCCACATACATAACAGCTGGGAAGCTTTAATCTAAGACAATATGCTAAATTGCATTTACTGGCATACAGTACTCTAGTACTCTAGAAAATGATGTGACCCCATGATACATATGTAGCTTTTCGAATGAGTAAACGAGAGCTTTGACCTGACCACAGTGTGTTCTCACCATTCATTAACCATTCCACATAGAAACACTAATGCTCAGGCATTGTGTTTCCCTCTGAGGAACCAAAAGGAAATAAAAAGATGACTTTTCTTTGTTAATAATGTTGCTATGGAGAGAACTACATGGGTGTGTAGAAAACAAAAATTTTATATCAAAACTGATAAATCATACTTTATATTCTTTTGGTCCATTTTGATCATTAACCAGAGTTATGAATCTTATTTTGAACACAATTAAATAAGTTTTATTATTCTTTATAACAATGAAGAATAAAATACATTTAACAGATACCTTATTTTCTTTCTTTAAGGATAATCTGCAGGATACATTTTAGAAATGTATGTATATAAAAATGACTTTCCAGCTATGACTTTAAATACTGAGAAATGACATCAATATAGATATAATTATATTTAGTACTCAAAATACAATTTAGAGATTAAATTCTTTCTAGCATTTGCTTTCCGAAAATAAAATTCTTAATATCTACCCAAAATAATTAGAGCCATCTAATAATGATGCCAAGCTATGTGCCGTAATCGATCAGCAGCTTGGCATTAATGGTGTTTGAAGGAAATATATCAAACTAATGAACAGCTAAGAGACATGAGAATTACTTAGTGCTTCAGTTGTATACTTTCAATAGCCTTCTGAAATACTTCAAAGACTAAGAGGATTAATGTTTATAGTAAGTCCTTGAAATACATTTCTTGACTATTTTTCACATATAAATATATAAATAAAATTGAGCATAGTAATTATAGTATATACTTTTAAATCTATTACAATCTATAAAGTTTCTGTGTAGGAGCACATGCATGATGTGCACACTGTTCCCTAAATATATTTGGTAAAATTTACTCTTGTTTTTTTTTTTTTTTTTTTTCCTTAAGAATAATGCTATGTTCAGGGTTTAGGTAGATAGTTTGTACTAGAAAAACCCTTGGCTTGATCAATGGGAATTATTGTCATTATTCTCATTTAACATATACGGTAGCTATAGAATAATGGAAATAATTATAGTGAACAGTTTTTTGGAATGATTGCTAGATTGCAAGTAGTAGTATACATTTTTTTAAGCTTAAACAGCCATAAAAGCCAATGAAATAGAATAGAATGCCCGCAAATAAGCCTATGCTTATATGGCCTACTGATCCTTGACAAGGGTGCCACCAACACAATGGGGAAAAGATAGTCTCTTGAATATTTGGAAAAAACAGTGTTGGGAAAACAGAATATTCACATCCAAAATAATGATATTAGACCTTTATGATACACTATACACAAAAACCAACTCAAAATGAATTAAAGACTTAAATATAAGACCTGAAACTAAAATAAATTCTACAAAAAACACAGAAAGTTTCCTGATATTTTCTTTGACAATGATTTCTTGGATATAACACCAAAACCACAGACAACAAAAACAAAAATACACAAGTGGGATTATATCAAACTAAAAATTCCACCCAGCAAAGGAAACAATCAACAAAATGAAAAGGCAACATACAGACGGGAGAAAATATTTGCTTACTATATATTTAATACAGGGTTTACAGTTAAAATATTTAAAGCACTCCTACCATTCAATAGCAAAAACAAAAACAACAACTAAGACAATTATTAAATAAATAACCTGTTATTAAATGAATAACCTGATTAAAAATGAGCAAAGGGCCGGGTGTGGTGGCTCAAGCCTGTAATCCCAGCACTTTGGGAGGCCGAGGTGGGTGGATCATGAGGTCAGGAGATTGAGACCATCCTGGCTATCATGGTGAAACCCCATCTCTACCAAAAAAAATTTAAAAAATAAAAAAATTTTCCAGGCGTGGTGGTGGGCGCCTGTAGTCCCAGCTACTTGGGAGGCTGAGGCAGGAGAATGGCGTGAGCCCAAGAGGCGGAACTTGCAGTGAGCCGAGATCGTGCCACTATACTCCAGCCTGGGCAACAAAGCGAGACTCTGTCTTTTTTAAAAAAAAAAAAGAAAGAAAAGAAAAGAGCAAAGGACATGAATAAACATTTTTTTTCCAGAGAAGACATACAAATGGCCAACACAGGCATATGAAAAGGTTCTCAACATAACTAATATTTGGAAAAATGCAAATTAAATGAGATAGGCAGATATCACCTCAAATTTGTTAGGATAGCTATTATTTTTAAAAAGAAAGAAGGAGGAAGGGAAGGGGAGGAGAGGGGAGTGGAGGGGAGGGGAGCAGAGGAGAGGGGAGGGAAGGGAAGGGAAGGGAGAAAGAAAAAGTAAAGTATTGCTGAGAATGTGAAGGAAAGAGAACCTTACACATTACTGCGGAAAATATAAATTAGTACAGCCACTATGGAGAACAGTATAGAGGTTCCACAAAAAAATTAAAAATAGAACTACCACCTGATCCAACAGTCTCACTACTGGGTATATATTCAAAGGAAATGAAATAACTATGTTGAAGAGATATCTCCAACCCTGTGTTCATTGCAGTACTATTCACAACAGCCAAGACATGGAAGCAACCTAAATGTTCCTCAACAGATAAATAAAGAAAATATGGTATGCATATATAATGGATTATTCAGCCTTTAAAAACAGAAATCTTGTTATTTGTGACAACATGGATGAACCTGGATGACATTATGCTAAGTAAATAAGCCAGATACAGAAAAACAAATATAAAACGGTACCACTTATGTGAAAATCTAAAATCGATTCATAGATGTAAAGAACAGAATGGTTATAAGGGACTGCAGTGAGGGGGAAGAGCAAGTTATCAGTCAAAGGATACTAAGTTTCAGCTATGCCAGATGAGCAAGTCCTAGAGGAGATATACCATAAAGCAAAGATTGAACCTGAAGTTCATAATACTGTACTCTGTACATAAAATATTGCTAAGAGGTATATCATATGTTGTGTTTTTATCACACATGTATGATGTAAATAAATAAGTGTATAAATACCCAGGGCAAGAGAAAACTTTTGGAAGTGATGGATAGGGTTATGGCATAGATGGTGGCAATAGTTTCACAAGTATATACTTATCTCCAAACTCATCCTATTGTATATATTAAACATGTATAGTTATTTACATGTTAATCATAGCTCAATCCGGTATTTTTTTTTAAAGAACTTAAACAGCCCTAGCTGTAGCTGCTATTAGTATTTCAGTCTTTTCAGTGAGAAAACTGAGATACAGCAAAATAAGTTAACTTTGCCAAAACACAGTCTGTCACTAAATGGTGAAAGTCAAGATTGTTCCTATGTAGTCTAGCCCCATGCTGGAGCTTTACATAATTATTATGGACTCTCTCATTAAGAGTACCTTAGTGAGAGGTGACAATGTGCTAGCAGCCCTCACTCTCAGCGCCTCCTTGGCCTCGGCGTCCACTTTGGCGGCGCTTGAGGAGCCCTTCAACCCGCCTTGGCACCGTGGGAGCCCCTCTCTGGGCAGGCTGAAGCCGGAGCCGCCTCTCTCTGCTTGCAGGGCGGTATGGAGAGAGAAGAGCGGGCGGGAACCCAGGCTGCGCGCGGCTCTCGCGAGCCAGTGTGAGTTCCGGCAGGCGCGGGCTCGGCGGGCCCACCACACGGAGCGGGCGGCACAGGGCAGTGAGGGGCTTAGCACCTGGGCCAGCAACTGCGGAGGTTGCGCTGGGTCCCCCAGCACTGCCGGCACTGCGCCCAAATTCTCCCCGGGCCTCAGCTGCCTCCCCGCGGGGCAGGGCTCGCGACCTGCAGCCCGCCATGCCCGAACCTACCCACACCGCGGTGAGCTCCCGCGCGGCCCGAGCCTCCCCGACGGGCGCCGCCCCCTGCTCCAGGGCGCTCGGTCCCGTCGACCGCCCAGGGACTGAGGAGTGCGTGTGCACGGCGCGGAACTGGCGGGCCGCTCCGCCCGCGGCCCCGGTGCGGGATCTACTGGGTGAAGTCGGCTAGACTCCTGAGTCTGGTGGGAACTTGGAGATCTTTTATGTCTGGCTGAGTGACTGTAGGTACACCAATCAGTACTCTGTATCTAGCTAACCTAGTGCCCACTTGGAGACCTTTTATGTCTAGCTAGAGGATTGTAAATGCACCAATCAGCACCCTGTCAAAACAGTCCAATCAACTCTCTGTAAAGTGGACTAATCAGCTCTCTGTAAGGTCTGCAGCTTCACTCCTGACAGCCAGACCACGAACCCACTGGGAAGAGTGACCAACTCCAGACACGCTCCCTTTAAGAGCTTTAATGCTCACCACTGACAGGCAGACCAGGAACCCACCAGAAGGAAGAAGCTCCAGACACTTCTGAACTTCTGAAGGAACAAAGTCCAGACATACCATCTTTAAGAACTGTAACACTTACCGCGAGGATCCGCGACTTCATTCTTGAAGTCAGCGAGACCAAGAATCCACCAATTCCGGACACAAGGAGAAGAAACCCATTCTGAGTTATCATTTGAAAACCTGAAAGGTAACATGCATTGCCATTCCTATAATCTACTTTGTTATTTCTACTTTTAAATCATGGGGCTGGAGTTGCACTGTCCAAGAAAACTTTCTACAACGATGGAAATGTTATATAATCTGCACTCTTCAATATGGTGGTTACCAACCCCAGTTAAAATGTAACTAGGGCAATTGAGAAACTCAATTTATAATTTTAAAATTTTATTTAATGTAAGCATAGATTTAAATAGCCTCAAGTTGCCAGAAGCTACCAAATTGGAGAATGGTGGGCTAGGATTTCTGGTCAGTATAGATACACCCAAGAGGTTCTTTGACGCATTAAATGTATGCCTGAGCCAATTTACCTTGAAATTCATGCTCCTAGTCCTAGTGATAAATTTGATTCTTGTTCCAGAAATTCCATCTTGATTGCAGATCTGACCTTTTCTTAATTCCCTTACCTGCCATCCTGAGAATATTAGGAATAGTATTGAAGAAGCTGAATATCCTGAACAGCTGTTAGGAACTGAAGACAGGGGTGGGTCAAATGAAGTGAAAGTTTAGATAAGCTCACCTAAAATTTGAGGTCTCAGGAATGTAAATGCCAGGTTCTAGCAGTGTAAATTTACAGATGGTCCCCAAGCAACGTTTTCTTTCCTTCTGTCTCCTCATTGGTGCTTTCATCTACTTTCCTTTTCAGTGCCCATGGATGCTGCTATGAACCAGGTTCTCTACAGAGCTCAATTTAGTCTGATAAACTGTATCTTCTTTTCCTTTTACAGGAGTTAATGTATGCCTTTTTTGAAATGTCCTAATACAGCTATTATTAAGGAAAGAGAAACTAAAAAAGGAAAAAAATGCTTTCTTTTATATCACATTTTTCTGTTTTTATTTTCACTTAGATAAAGCCAAATTTACTTATATTCTAATCATTACTTTTTGGATACATACAATCTGAAGAAACCTATATTTCATGGGAAAATCAGCCTCAAGGTATAGAAGATCTTAATGCAGAGAGGCATTTAAGAATAATTGGTAATACACACACACACACACACACACACACACACAGAGCAACTGAAAATGATACCAGTGATAATAGCAGTGGATGGCAAGGAAGGAAAAAGGTAAAACAAGCATTATCATGTTTACTACCTCAGTAATCCCAACCTTCCACCCCCGGTTTAAGGTCAGAAGCCAACCTACTCCCTGTTTAAAACATCTGCTTAGCAGTAAAGGGGCTGGATTTTTTGGTGACAAATATCTATTAGGAGAGAAGCAAACAAGAGAATGTGATACAATGAAGTAGAGAGAGGCATTGCAACAATTATATACTTGATGGTTCTAACTCAGATTTCAACACAATCTCTCCTTATTCCAGAAAATTTATGCCATCTGGAATCTCTGCCTCTTAAATGAAGAAGGTCAGCAGAGTACTGATTTCCAAATGCATATGTGTTTCCCCATCTGCATAACACTGCGTGTTTATTATAAGTAAATATGTAAAGAGATAGAACATTAAAGCTATGAAAGAACAACAGACAAAATGATCAAATCTGTCCACAGCTCAGAATTACAAATAAAGAAGTATGCTCAATTTAAAAATAAAAAAGACAAGGCTTGGACTAGAAATCTGAGTCTGTGATGTTTCTTTTTCTCTACTTGCTTTCGACTGCTTAAGCTCAGAAATGTGCTCTGTCATCATTCCTGTACTAAACACAACACTTTTGGGGAGAAAGTGTACCCTATAATTTTTTTAAGAAAGAATTTCCCTATCAGTAAGACTTGGGTGCCTTGTGGTGACATTTGACAGCATTGGATTTGAATTTGTACATTCTGTCTAAATACAAGGAAGTTTTCAGCTGATATAATTGCACTACATTATACAATCAAAATACCTTCGAGGGGGGAAGGTTTCTGTCTACTGTTATAGTGCTATGTGAGCAAACAAACACTCTCAGTTATTTTGTTTTCTATAAAATAACATCTATATTATTATATATAAATAATATATATAAATTACATATAAGTATATGTAAATATATATAATTTATATCAATAGATATTACATCACAGAAAATAATGTGAGAACCGTATATGATTCTCTTTCATAAATCTTTTGTTTGCTCACATAGGTAGATAGATGTGTATACATACATACATATATATACACACACACACCCCAGTTTCTTGATGCACAGTTCCTAAAATCCTTGGACTTTCCTATGATACGTGTGCTAGGAACAGCTTTTGTTGTAATATTTGATCTTTGATTCAAGTACCTAATACAGAGCTTCTAAATCCCTTAGAATTTCCTGGGTGATAAGAGTGGCTTTGTTTTAATGAGACAATTCTTGGTGGGCTCCTGGATGGGGACTGGTCACCAGAAAGACCAAGACATGATTAAAAAAACCTTGGCGCTTTCACTTCTATCCCCTGTTCTCCATGAAGGGGAGAAGGGCTGAACATTGAGGTGATAATTGATCATATCTATGTGATAAAGCCTCCATAACTTTCCATCTGGCTGTTCCTGAGTTGTACCCTGTTATAGTAAACTGGCAACTAAGCGAGTAAACTGTTTTTCTGAGGTCTCTGAGCTAATCTTGAAAGAAATTAGATCCAAAGAGGGGATGGTAGAAATTACAGTTTATAACCGGCTGGTCATAAGCACAGGAGGCAGCCTGGACTTGCATTTGGCAACTAAAGTAGAGCCATCTTGTGGAACTGAAGCCTTAACCTGTGGGATCTGACACAATTTTTAGGTACATAGTGTCAGGATTGAGTTTAACTAGGGGATACCCTGTGGATGTCTGTTGAGAACTGGAGAATTGAATTTCTTGGTGGAAAAACCCCTCACACATTTGGTGTCAGAAGAAAATGGAAGTAGTAGTGAGTGTTGAGAGTAAAATATAGAGAAAGAAGAACAGTTGGTCTTTCCTTTTACTTTCTTAATTTCAAAACTTTCCAAAAATTAAAAAAATACAAAATGAAAAAAAGTGAAAATTAAAACCAGGAATAGAATTTACAGCAAGAACAAAAAGAAACATCAGGGAAAAAGAGAAAACCTCAGCATTTTAGAAGGCTAAAATATCCTGTTTCTGTACCTTAATATTCTCATCTTTTTCTTTATTTTTCATCCTTTTTTCTCACTTTTTTAAATTTTTAGAAATGGAAATTACATCCACAAAAGAAAATTTCTGTGCTATTAAAATTATCGCCTAAGAACAATACTAAGATTTTTTTCACATAAAATAATTAGAACTGTTTAATATTCAAATCAACATGTGCAGATTATGTATTTACTGTGTTTTAAAATTCTATTCTAAAACTGGAATAGAAAAAAATTTTGGAAACATGAAGATGTGTGTAAAGTTTCCTAGCATCACTGCAAATTATTTCTATTTAAAGTGATAGTGGGATCACATGTGAAAACAAAACTACTTTGTTTAAAAAGTAAATAGGATGAGCATCTAATTATAATTCTTTCCTCTAAAATGTCATGCTCTGCAAATTCTAGCTTCCCCGGCCACCCTATACTCTGAAATCTATCTTCTCTACTCAGTGAGATGCTGCACTGAAGCATGGATATTAGATGCAGGCGGAAAACTGATACAATAATAAAAATTTACCTGGTTATTCTTTTCTCAGCAGTCCTTAACCTGCATGCCTATTTCTTTTATTATGAAAACACACACACATACACATGTATATATATATATTTCTACTTTTATAGTTATATTTGGCAAAAAATAACTACAGTACCAGTTCCTCCATCACATACTCCATCATTTCACATATTTTTTCTAGATGTGAAAAAATAGTAATTCAATATAAGCAAGCTAATTCCTGCAGATATTAATCAAACATTTAATTATTGTGACAAAAATGGAAACTTTTCTATAGTGCAGGATTAAAAATGATATAACACCTCTGATAATGTATTAAATAAGGCCTGATATGTTTGTGTATTCCTCACACATATCCATTTATAGACTTTTTCATTCTATGTTTAAATTTATCACTTTAGTGCCTGTCTCTTCTACTATAATATTTGTCTTAGTCCATTTAGAATGCTCTAGCAAAATATCATAAACTGAGTGACATAAATTTATTTCTTACAGTTCTGGGAAGTCCAGGATCAAAGTGCGGGCAGATTTAGTGTCTGGTAAAGTCCTGGTTCATAGATGGCACCTTCTAGATGTGACTTCACGTGATAGAAGGGGCAAGGCAGCTCTCTGAGCCCCTTTAATGAGGGCACCGGTTCCATTCATGAGAATTCTGCAGTCATTACCTAATCACCTTTGAAAAGGCCCCACCTTATATTACCATCACCTTAGGGGTTAGAATTTTAACATATGAATTTGAGGAGATAAAGTCTTTTGGACAATAATAATAGTCATTATGTTTACTCTCATCTTCTGATATAGGGCTTTACAACGGTATCCTGTAAGAGAATAAATAACAGATAACTAATAGGGTAATTATAGTTATACTATTTTATAAAGAATAATTCATGGCAAGAACAAAACAAAACACGACCATAAGCAAAGTCAAAAGACAATTCGTAGTAAAATATATTCCCAGCATAAAACATAGGCTTTCAGATATTTAAAGGATAAAGACCAAAAACAGAGAAAATGGAAAAAAGATTGACAAAATAGTCACAGACAGATAAACACAAACGACTCTTTACAAATAAAAAGGCATTCAACTCTACATGTTAGGAGAAAAAATCAAACTAAAAGTATAATTTCTCTGAGTGGCAGAAATCTCAAGTGTGGCAACACGTCTCATACATCATTGATGAAAATGCAAAATGGCACAGCCCCCCTGGAGGGCAACATAGTGACATCTGGGGAAATCAACATATGCATCTGTTTTTTAGTACAGCAATCCCACTTCTAGAAATCTATCTTCATGACACACTTCCAAAATGGCATATGAGTTGTTTGTTCTGGCACTATTTGTAATAACAATGTTACACACAATCAAAATGGTCATCCATAAAGGACTGAATGAAAAAATATAATAAATAAACCCAACAATCTATAGTCACAAAAAAGAGTGCTAGGCTATTGTAAAACTATATGAGCAAGGGCTTTATCCAATGATACGAAGTGATCCACAAAATGTATTTTTAAGTGAAAAAAGCAACACATAAAGCAGAACATATGCTGCCTGTTGATTTAAAAAGTGAAGAAAGCAAACACACTCATAAACCACAATTGTATCTGCAAAAAGCTAATGAAAAACCAGCAAAAACTACTAAAAATATTTAATACTTAAAGGACAGGGAGGCACAAGATGGAAAGAACAGGGGTGAAAGGAATTCATGTTAATATACATGTAATATAATTTTGATATTTGAGTTATATAAATTTTTATATAATCAGAATGCAAAATAGTAAAACAAGCTTCAAATAAAATAAAACAAATATAGCTAATTACATGCCATTTTGGTGACATAACCTCACAGAAGAAAATAAAGAGTCTCATTGTTTATATATAGTCAAGCCACATATCTAATCTAAGGACAAAATATATGCAAAGAAATATTAACTTTATCCAGTTGTATTATTCTTACCTTGAAGATACTTCCATTATAATTTTCCATATTGTAGGATAAAGAATATAAGTATTCATGCTAATTTTGTGTAGGAAATAAGCTCTTCATGAGAGAATAAAAATCTTATATGTGAATTGAATACAGCACTGCAATTTGTTTTTATATTTTTATATTCTAATGTATGTTTTAGCATCAACCATTAAAAGGATTTAAGAACAATAGCAACTCAGTATCAGTAAAGACTTCTAGCACATTTTGCTTCTTAAACAGTCATTGCTTTTTTTTTAAATTATACTTTATGTTCTAGGGTACATATGCACAACATGCAGGTTTGTTACATATGTATACATGTGCCATGTTGGTGTGCTGCACCCATTAACTCGTCATTTATATTAGGTATAGCTCCTAATACTATCCCTCCCTCCCTCCCCCCACCCCACAACAGGCCCCGGTGTGTGATGTTACCATTCCTGTGTCCAAGTGTTCTCATTGTTCAATTCCCACCTATGAGTGAGAACATGCAGTGTTTGGTTTTCTGTTCTTGGGATAGTTTGCTGAGAATGATGGTTTCCAGCTGCAACCATGTCCCTACAAAAGACATGAACTCATCCTTTTTTAGGGCTGCATAGTATTCCATGGTGTATCTGTGATACATTTTCTTAATCCAGTTTATCATTGATGGACATTTCAGTTGGTTCCAAGTCTTTGCGATTGTGAATAATGCTGCAGTAAACATACGTGTGCATGTGTCTTTATGGTAGCATGATTTATAATCCTTTGGGTAAATAACCAGTAATGGGATGGCTGGGTCAAATGGTATTTCTAGTTCTAGATCCTTGAGGAATCGCCACACTGTCTTCCACAATGGTTGAACTAGTTTACAGTCTCACCAACAGTGTAAAAGTGTTCCTATTTTTCCACATCCTCTCCAGCACCTGTTGTTTCCTGACTTTTTAATGATCGCCATTGTAACTGGTGTGAGATGGTATCTCATTGTGGTTTTGATTTGCATTTTTCTGATGGCCAGTGATGATGAGCATTTTTTCATGTGTCTGTTGGCTGCATAAATGTCTTCTTTTGAGAAGTGTCTGTATTTATCCTTTGCCCACTTTTTGATGGGGTTGTTTGTTTTTTTCTTGTAAATTTATTTGAGTTCTTTGTAGGTTCTGGATATTAGCCCTTTGTCAGATGAGTAGATTGCAAAAATTTTCTCCCATTCTGTAGATTGCGTGTTCACTCTGATGGTAGTTTCTTTTGCTGTGCAGAAGCTCTTTAGTTTAATTAGATCCCATTGGTCAATTTTGGCTTTTGTTGCCATTGCTTTTGGTGTTTTAGACATGAAGTCCTTGCCCATGCCTATGTCCTGAATGGTATTGCCTAGGTTTCCTTCTAGGATTTTTATGGTTTTAGGTCTAACATTTAAGTCTCTAATCCATCTTGAATTAATTTTTGTCTACATTGTTAGGAAGGGATCCAGTTTCAGCTTTCTACTTATGGCTAGCCAGTTTTCCCAGCACCATTTATTAAATAGGGAATCCTTTCCCCATTTCTTGTTTTTGTCAGGTTTGTAAAAGATCAGATGGTTGTAGATGTGTGATATTATCTCTGAGGGCTCTGTTCTGTTCCATTGATCTATATCTCTGTTTTGTACCAGTATGTTGATGTTTTGGTTACCGTAGCCTTGTAGTATAGTTTGAAGTCAGGTAGCATGATGCCTCCAGCTTTGTTCTATTGGCTTAGGATTGTCTTGGCAATGCAGGCTCTTTTTTGGTTCTATATGAACTTTAAAGTAGTTTTTTCCACTTCTGTGAAGAACGTCATTAGTAGCTTAATGGGGATGGCAATGAATCTATAAATTACCTTGGGCAGTATGGCCATTTTCACGATATTGATTCTTCCTATCCATGAGCATGGAATGTTCTTCCATTTGTTTGTGTTGTCTTTTATTTCACTGAGCAGTGGTTTGTAGTTCTCCTTGAAGAGGTCCTTCACATCCCTTGTAAGTGGGATTCCTAGGTATTTTATTCTCTTTGAAGCAATTGTGAATGGAAGTTCGTTCATGATTTGGCTCTCTGTTTGTCTGTTACTGGTGTATAAGAATGCTTGTGATTTTTGCACATTGATTTTGTATCCTGAGACTTTGCTGAAGTTGCTTATCAGCGTAAGGAGATTTCGGGCTGAGACGATGGGGTTTTCTAAATATACAGTCATGTCACCTGCAAACAGGGATAATTTGACTTCCTCTTTTCCTGATTAAATACCTTTTATTTCTTTCTCTTGCCTGATTGCCCTGGCCAGAACTTTCAACACTATTTTGAATAGAAGTGGTGAGAGAGGGCATCCCTGTCTCGTGCCAGCTTTCAAGGGGAATGCTTCCAGTTTTTGCCCATTTAGTATGATACTGGCTGTGTGTTTGTCATAAATAGCTCTTATTATTTTGAGATATGTTCCATTAATACCTCATTTATTCAGAGTTTTTAGCATGAAGGGCTGTTGAATTTGTCAAAGGCCTTTTCTGCATATTGAGATAATCATGTGTTTTTTGTTTTTGGTTCTGTTTATATGCTGGATTACTTTTATTGATTTGCATATGCTGAACCAGCCGTTCATCCCAGGGATGAAGCCCACTTGATCATGGTGGATAAGCTTTTTGATATGCTGCTGAATTTGGTTTGCCAGTATTTTATTGAGGATTTTTGCATCGGTGTTCATCAGGGATATTGGTCTAAAATTCTCTTTTTTTGTTGTGTCTCTTCCAGGCATTGGTATCAGGATGATGTTGGCCTCATAAAATGAGTTAGGGAGGATTCCTTCTTTTTCTATTGATTGGAATAGTTTCAGAAGGAATGGTACCAGCTCCTCCTTGTACCTCTGGTAGAATTCGGCTTTGAATCTGTCTGGTCCTGGACTTTTTTTGGCTGGTAGGCTATTAATTATGACATCAATTTCAGAGCCTGTTATTAGTCTATTCAGGGATTCAACTTCTTCCTGGTTTAGTCTTGGGAGAGTGTATATGTCCAGGAATTTATCCATTTCTTCTAGGTTTTCTAGTTTATTTGCATAGAGGTGTTTATAGTATTCTATAGTGTTCTCTGATGGCAGTTTGTATTTCTCTGGGGTCGGTGGTGATATCCCCTTTATCATTTTTTATTGCGTCTATTTGATTCTCCTCTCTTTTCTTCTTTATTAGTCTTGCTAGCAGTCTATCAATTTTGTTGATCTTTTCAAAAAACTAGCTCCTGGATTCATTGATTTTTTTCAAGGGTTTTTTGTGTCTCTATCTCCTTCAGTTCTGTTCTGATCTTAGTTATCTCTTGCCTTCTCCCAGCTTTTGAATGTGTTTGCTCTTGCTTCTCTAGCTCTTTTAATTGTGATGTTAGGGTGTCAATTTTAGATCTTTCCGGCTTTCTCTTGTGGGCATTTAGTGCTAAAAATTTCCCTCTACACAGTGCTTTAAATGTGTCCCAGAGATTAAAAACATGCCAAAATGTAAAGACCATCAATGCTAGGAAGAAACTGCATAACTAACGAGCAAAATAACCAGCTAACATCATAATGACAGGATCAAGTTTACACATAACGATATTAACCTTAAATGTAAATGGGATAAATGCTCCAATTAAAAGACACAGACTGGCAAATTGGATAGAGAGTCAAGACCCATCAGTTTACTATATTCAGGAGACTCATCTCACATGCAGAGACACACATAGGCTCAAAATAAAGGGATGGAGGAAGATCTACCAAGCAAATGGAAAACAAAAAAAGGCAGGGGTTGCAATCCTAGTCTCTGATAAAACAGACTTTAAACCAGCAAAGATCAAAAGAGACAAAGAAGGCCATTACATAATGGTAAAGGGATCGATTCAACAAGAAGAACTAACTATCCTAAATATATATGCACCCAATACAGGAGCAGCCAGATTCATTAAGCAAGTCCTTAGAGACTGACAAAGAGACTTAGACTCCCACACAATAATAATGGGAGACTTTAACACCCCACTGTCAAATTAGACAGATCAATGAGACAGAAAGTTAACAAGGATATCCAGGAATTGAACTCAACTCTGCACCAAGCGGACCTAATAGACATCCACAGAACTCTCCACCCCAAATCAACAGCATATACATTCTTCTCAATACCACATTGCACTTATTCCAAAATTGACCACATAATTGGAAGGAAAGCACTCTTCAGCAAATGTAAAAGAACAGAAATTATAACAAACTGTCTCTCAGACCGCAGTGCAATCAAACTAGAACTCAGGACTAAGAAACTCAATCAAAACCGCTCAACTACATGGAAACTGAACAACCTGCTGCTGAATGACTAGTGGGCACATAATGAAATGAAGGCAGAAATAAAGATGTTATTTGAAACCAATGAGAACAAAGTCATTGCTTCTTTAGAAAAAATAGATCTTTTAGGTGTTGGACAGAAAATTTGTGAGCTGTTTGGGGCATATTATTAAATATAAAGGATGGTAGTGTTACGGACTGAGTGTTTGTATCCCCCATAAATTCACAGGGTGAATGCCTACACCTGAATGTGATGGTATTAGGATTCAGAGCCTTTGGTAGGTAATTAGGTCATGAGTGTGGAGCACTCAAGAATGATTGGTAGTGGTTGAGGGTGGATGACAGGTCTATTGTACTATTTTATTTGTTTTGTATATGTTCAAACTTTTCGGTAATAAAACGCTTGAAGAAAAAGACAAAATTGATGTACCGTGTTAGTTCTTAAGATCATAGTTACCTTTGGGGAGGAAAGAGGGAGAAAGTGATTATCGAGGGCGTGTGTAAGGCTGGTTTTATTTCTTCATTACAAAAGTGTATTTGCTTTGTAATAATTCATTGAGAATTACATGAATGCTTTGTACAAGTATTTCTATTTTTTAATTAAATTTTTGTGGTTACATAGTAGGTATATATTTATGAGGTACATGAGATATTTTAATACAGGCATACAAAATGTAATATCACATGAGGGCAAATGGGTATTCATTACCTCAAGCATTTATCATTTCTTTGTGTTATGAACATTCCAATTGTACTCCTTTGGTTATTTACAAGAAATCATTACCGACTGTAATCACTCTGTTGTGCTATCAAATACTAGATCTTATTATTTGTGTCTGTATTTTTGCACCCATTAACCATCACCATTCCCCATCACCACCTTGCCACTGCCCTTCCCAACATCTGGCAAAACATCATTCTACTTTCTATCTCTGTGAGTTCAGCTGTTTTAATTTTTAGTTCCTACAAATGAGTGAGAACATGTGTAGTTTGTCTTTCTGTGCCTGGCTTATTTCACTTAATCTGTGTCCTCTGGTTTCATCCATGTTGTTGCAAATGACAAGATTTCATTCTTTTTTATGACTGAGTAGTACTCTATTATGTACATATACCACATTTTCTTTATCCATTTGTCTGTTGATGGACACTTAAGTTGATTGCAAATCTTGGCTATTGTTAGTAGTGCTATAGTAAACGTGGGAGTGCAGATATCTCTTCAATATGGTAATTTACTTTCTTTTGTATATGTACTTTGTGGTCAGATTGTTAGATCATATGGTTGCTTTAATTTCAGTTTTTTAAGGCATCTCCATACTATTCTCCATTGTTGCTGTACTAATTAACATTCCCACCAACAGTGTATGAGAGTTCCCCCTTTCTCCACAACTTCACCAGCATTAATTATTTGTGCATGTATTTCTGTATGCATGTTATATATCAGTAAAAAAATTAAATACTAAAAATAATCACAAGAGAGATAATTTATCTCTTGGCCACATGAGGATGCCGAAAGGAGAAGGCTATCTGCAAACAATAAAATAGACCATTACTAGAACTGAAAATACTACCACCATGATTTTGGACTTCCCGGTCTCCAGAATTGTAAAAAATAAATGCTCGTTTTTGAGGTCATACATTTTATGGTCATTTGTTATAGTAGCCTACACAGACTAAGACAGGAGGTTACAAACAGATTAGATTATTAAGTCCATTCAGAAGGTACAAGAACCAGTATGAAGATGCTCTCACTGTTCTACATTAAAACCATTTGTGCTTCCAAAAGAATGATGACTACAGTGGATTGAAAACCCCAAGTACATAAAAGTGAAGTGTGTGTGTGCAATCAGTCACATAGAAATAATACAACACTCTGTAGAGAATACTGGAATTTGCCAGGATATCACCTCATTATGGTGAAAATTGATAGTTAAATGAGAAAAATTAAGAATTTATTCTCTACTTTCAATATGGACTGCATTTTAGGCTTACCAAACCCTACTGAATGAAGTAGGGGGTGGCTAAAATAGAATAATTTCAACTAATAAATGTGAAAAGATTGAAGAAATTAAAAAGCCACAATTTGTCTAAAGTACTGATTTAGACAGTCATGTGAATTACAATACTTGTTTCTCCAAAGGTGAAACCCAACTTTACAAACTATTAGCAAGCAGTAATTTAAAATCAGGTTGTCTCATTGTATAGGAGTAAGGTAAGACAGTAAAGATAGAAAGTAAGAGTTTAATTGCTTTCCATTCAAAGGGGTTTAATATTTTTTGAATCTAAAATTAAATTCCTTTGCTTGTGAAAAGAAGTTCTAGCTCAGCTAGAAGACTGCTATGAAACATTAAACACTGTCAATTCTTACTGTGATATGACATTAATACTGCATAACATCAATATTTTATATTAAGAATGTTAATTATCCCTGAGTTTCTAGAATGCCTAACAGTGCTAAAGTACTAGCACACTAATTTTATTTTTAATTCATTTTCTTTTTTTTATTGGCTGTTCTCTCTGGATTAAATTCTTCTCCCTGCAGTGAGAAATGAGCTAAATCAGCTCTCACTGTCAACTGGAACAGCCTTGGAGCTGAGTTAATTCATCACCTACTGACAAAAGGTTAAAAATATTGAATATCAATATCCAGAATGTTTTCCAGCTCACAGCAATTGTTTGGCAGTGCTGATGTCTAAGCTCTGAGAATAAAGTGCAAAGTTTTGGCATTCTCTGTATCCATAAAGTTACTTTCTTAATGTGCTTTATGTATGAATACTGTAGAAGTTTTTAACCTTTGTTTTTCTTTCAATATAGTTGACACCAGAGATATAGAAATTTGATAACAAAGATAATATGATATTGAAATGTATACCTCTACTTTCATAATTAAAGCAAACTTTCACAACTGACTTGTTGAATTACCAGCTGGATCTATAATGCATAGACTCATGCTTATTCATGCTTATCTAATTACACATTCAGATTCTAGCTATCTACAAAGACTAAACAATAGCACTGTTATTTTTTGAATGAGTTTTATTCAATATGTGCAAATGGAGATAGGAGAAGTAATACAGATGGCCATTGAGTTTCAATGATTTGACTGATAATTTTTTTACTCTATAATTGTTCAAAATCATTGCAACACTGATGTAAGTATTCAATAAAGTTACATAAAATATTCACAGCATTTTATTTTAAAATAGGCTTTACGTTAGATGATTAGAGGTTAGTATTCTGAGCATATTTAAAGTAGGTTAGACTAAGCTATAAAGTTCGGTTGATTCAGTGTATTAAATGCATTCTTTACTTAATGATTTTTTTTACCTTACTGTAGGTTTATCACAACGTAGCCCCATCATAAGTTGAGTGGCATCTCTATGTGAAATTCTCCTTTTGAACTCAGAGGGTTAGTATTCTCACAGTTGAGCATAGGATGTATTTATGTGTATGTTGAGCTCATGTATACACACTGATGCATTATAGAGCATAAGTGTCATAAAAAGTTGTTAGAGAAATATGGTAGCTTGGAAGAGAGAATATTTTAACCAGGGTTTGTGTTCACAGAAGTCTGCCAGGAGTGTGGGATTAACTTAGGCCTTCTCTGTCTTCCCTAAGAATATACACCTTGCATTCATTGGAAGGGATGTATTGGTGGAACAGACCATAGGTGAGGAGAACAAGAGGAAGAAATACAGCATTCTGTTGATGTATGATGGGTTTTAGTTCTAGTGTCCTATTATGGCAAATTCACAATAGGAAACACAGGCAATACAGACTTGCAAACAAAATCAATCTAATTGGAGTTGGGAGCTAGGGTGAGGAAGGAGTGAGATATGATTTCAGGATTTTAATAATTGGTAGTATATAAATGATGATACTTGGAACTGGGATGTAAGGAGAGAGAAAAACACATATATGAGAATATATGTACATATAAACACACACAGATATATACACATACAAGCCATTGTCATCTGTAAAGGACTATGTCTTTATGGGCTTAATGTTGAGTTAACAGTCCCTATAGAGCATTTGAATGGTGATTTATAAAGTTTTGAGGTTAACTTTAGAGAATTTGTGTTAGAGGATTAGGCTGGAAGCATCAACATGAAAAAAAATGATTAGAGATTATTTTGCTTGTTTAAAGTTGGAATCTTAATAAAAATGGGAATGAATTTTAATCCTTATTTTATGAGTAATTGTTCTGAAGACTATTGAAATTTAGATAGAAAATATTTTACTTATTTATCTTATTCTTCTTGTTGTATACAAAGATCAACCACTCTTGCTTTATTATGTGTTTGGACGAGCTACTGTTGACTTTGTGACCAGAAGATTTCTGATATAAGGGGTTCTTATAACCTCATTTTTACATGTTTTCATGCTCTGTAAGTGACTGCCAAAATTAAACTAAGCTCTTATTTTATTGTGTGTTTGTCAGTGTCTCATTATTATATAATTTTATAGAATGAATTTTTTAAAGCTAGTCTAACTAGTGTACAAAAATTCAAAATTTGTATTTGTAACGAGTGGGGGAGTGGATGAAAATTAGAGTATTGTATAACATGAATGAGTCCAGCAGCTTTCTCTTTGTTCGCATTTGTCATATAGATCTTTATGCATCTTTCTACTTTGAAACTATTCTTACAACACAGAATGTAGCTATGACTTTTCTAGGAGTGCATTACTAGAACCATTTTTTCAGTCTTTACACCAGTTATTTTTTTCTTCCTTCATCCTGATTTACTTTTTCACATTGCACTCTCCACTGAACAAAAAATGCATGTTTGACTTAATTTTCTTTTATTTTTTTCCCCACTAGCTTGTAAAAGAGTTTCATAAAGCAAGTTATTTATTTGTTTTGTTTTCTACTGTATCTCTAGCTGCCTAGCACAGTGGCTATGTTAAATAAGTTAAAATTTAATTACACATACATTCTATTTAATTCACTTGCTAATTGGCAAGTTGAGTCAACATTTTTCTGATAATTCAAATATCTGTATTTCTACAATCTTATTTTATTTCAACTTTACTTTCTAGTCCTAGGCACCTTTTTTTTTTTTGCTTTATTTTTGCTTTGAGCACTTCTATTGGAATGATTGAATTTCCTTTACTCTCCTATTTCTCTTTCTATATTATATTTATCTGCCCTTTTCAGATGTATCTTTTGATTGTATCTTTAAAATTTTGACAGACATGCTTGACTTTGTGTTTATCATTGCTTATCTCAGACAATACATGATAAGATTCTGAACGTATCTTTCTCATTTTATATTTTCTTGTTTAGCATTTTAATACCAACTTGTTTTTACACTTCAGCTTAACATTATTGTATTTTTATTGTTTGTATTTAAATATATATTTATTTACCTATTTATTTCTTGATTCACACTTTTAATCATGTCATTTAATTCAAGTTCATTCATTAATCCTTTAGTAGTCATTTTAACAGGAATAATGTAATAATAAGCTCCTTTTTGGGGTGACAGAGATGGAGCAGTGTTTTCTGATGCTGAAAACTGAAAAATACTAGCTCTATATTTTAATTCTTTTTGATTTCAAAAAACTTTTATGATTTTGTTTACTTTCTTATAATTTTACTTATGCTTTCAAGAAAATGTTTGTAAACTTTTCTCCATGTTCGTATGCACGTGTTTGTGATTTGTGAAACAGTTTTCTTTGCTCCTCTGTCCTTGAAGTGCATGTACAAAGAGTCTCGAAAGTATGGTCATTCCATATGCCAATTCATGGTGGGAATTTTAGTCAATTAAATTAAAACTTTGAAGAGCATCTTAAATAAATTGGCCAAATTAAGAAATTAGTGACCCAGAAAGAATTTTATATCTCAGATGACAGGACATAAGCATTACTGGAAAAGAGGATTTGTAGATGTATTACATGTATTACATGTTTTTCTGGATACTTGTTTAGCATCCCAAAAGACTATGTGGTGATCAGTATATTTTTCTGAGGAAATCATTCCATTTCCGCTTTCCTATAATCACATAATGAGCTCAAAGAGCAATGGAGGGCTTGGACAGCTTCCTTCCTATGTGTACTTTTGCTTTACTCTGGGAATCTGTTATGAAGCAATGGATACAACAGTAATGACTATCATAGGCATCTGTAGCATATTGATTGAGTGTCATTAATACTGTTATTACACAGTGCAAAAAGTTAGAATGTGGTACTTCTATTTATTTATTTAACTTTTTCTCAAACCATGTACTGATACAGGCATGTATGAGTACTTGGCTTATTCCTTCATTTAATTCAGTATAGCCATATTGTGAAGCCATCTCACCCTATAAGCATACCCGCTGCTCTGTATCACCTTTCCCTTGCTTTATACATTGCTTCTTCCTACTTGTCACTAGATATGTGTTTATATGTACTACTCCCTCTACATGAGAGCCCAATTTGTTTTATTTATTGTTGTATTTCCAAAATGTACATATATTATCTAGCTCAATAGATATTGTACTCACTAGGTATTAAATTAATTAATGAGTTAATTATTGCATAAATAACATTAAAAGGCAGATAATAAAGCACATGTTGCCAGAGCATTTGTCCTTTTTTGAGTGAGTACTGAAAAATACTAACAGGAAGAAATGGTGTTTTCTAACTGTGAGCACCATTGCTCTCCTTTCCATTTCCTAGAAATGTTTTAAGAATACCTTATAAATACTCTCTGAAGAAGGCTTTTTTTTTCTTTTCTATAACCTAAGATAGGTTGAGATAATTTCTTCAAGCAATCTTGATTTAGATATCGGTAAGGATCTCAAATTCAGAGTTATTCCATTGGCTAGCATTTACAAAGAAGAAAGAGAAGAATCAGCATCTTTCACACTTACAGAAGTATACAGTAAACAATTGCTGTACTAATACAAGAAATATTTATTTAATAATCCAAAGATTTTATTTATATTAACTTAAAAATCAAATGCTGGTGTTGTTCAATAACTAGTGTCAGGGTATGTTATCAAGTGAGGAATTATCAAAGAAACAAGAGTAGCAGATGGGCAGGCAAGAAACTGAAGAAGAACATAAATGAAAGTGTACCAAATGGTGAAGTTGCTATGTCAAATATATTAAGGATTGGAGGCAAGGAGGAGGCAAAATACTAGAGGTGTTTGAAAGATTTTATTGGGGCTGATGAAATGTGCCTTCTCTTTTCTGTGTCTTTAGTTTCAAGTAAATTCTTATGTATATATTTTTTAATTTTTAATTTTTAAATTTCCAATTTTTGTGGGTACATAATAGGTGTATATATTTATGGAATATAGGAGATATTTTGGTACAGGTATGCAATACATAATAATCACATCATGGAAAATTGGATATTCATCCCCTCAAGCATTTATTCTTTGTTTTACAAACAATTCAATTGGACTATTTTATTTATTTTTAAATGTATTTTAACTTATTGTTGACTATAGTGGCCCTGTTGTGCTATCAAATATTAGGTTTTTTTTCTATTTTTTGTACCCATTAACCATTCCCTCCTCCCACCCACACCACCATTACCTTTGCCAGTCTCTGGTAACCATCCTTCTAATACCTCTTTCCATTAGTTTAATTGTTGCTATTTTTAGATGTCACAAACAAGTGAAAACATACAATGTTTTTCTTTCTGTGTCTGGCTTATTTCAGTGTCCTCCCATTCCATCTATGTTGTTGCAAATGATAGAATAACTTTCTTTTCTTCTGGCTGAATAGTACTCTATTGTATATCAGTACTACATTTTCTTTATCCATTCATCTGGTGATGGATACTTAGTTTGCTTCCAAATCTTGGCTATTGTGAGCAGTGCTGCAACAAATATAGGAGTGCAGGTATCCTAGAAATGTTTTAATACCTTTGATATACTGATTTCTTTTCTTTCGGGAATATACCTAGCAATGGGATTGCTGGATCATATAGTAGTTCTATTTTTAGTAACCTCCAAACTGTTTTACATAGTGGTTGTACTAATTTACATTCCCACTAACAGTGTACAAGCATTCACTTTAATCCACATCCTTGCCAGCATTTATTATTGCCTCACTTTTGGGTTAAAGCCATTTTAAATGGTGTGAGATGATATCTCATTATAGTTTTAATTTGCATTTTTCTGATCATCAATAATATTGAGCACCTTTTCATATGCCTGATTTTTTCCATTTGTATGTCTTATTTTGAGAAATGTTTATTCAAATATTTTGGCCATTTTTAAATCAGATTATTAAATTTTTCCCTATAGTGTTTGCCCTTTGTACATATTCTGGTTATTAGTCATTTCAGATGGGTAGTTCACAAATATTTTCTCCCATTCTATGGGTTGTCTCTTCACTTTGTTGATTATTCCCTTTATGTGCAGAAGCTTCTTAACTTGATATGAGGCCATTTGCCAATTTACCCATTTTCGCTTCGGTTGCCTGTGCTTTTGGGGTATCAAATATGGAAATAGAAATAGAAATATCTTTCTATTTTTTGTACCCATTAATCATCCCCTCCTCCCACCCACACCCCCATTACCCTTGCCAGTCTCTGTTAACCATCACTCAAGAAAGTTTTGTCAAGGCAATGCCCTGGAAAGTTTCCTAAATGATTTCTTGTAGTAGTTTCATAGTTTGAGGCCTTAGATTTAAGTCTTTATGTATTTTGATTTGATTTTTGTATATTGTAAGATGCAGGGGTCTAACTTCATTCTTCTGCATATGGGTATCAGTTTCCCAGCACCATTTATTGAAGAGACTGTCTTTTTCCCAGTGTATGTTCTTGGCACCTTTGTGAAAATTGAATTTACTGTATATGTGTGACTTTGTTCCTGAGTTCTCTACTCCATTCCACTGGTCTATGTGTGTGTTTTTATGCCAATACCATGTTGATTTGGTTATTGTAGCTCTGTAGTAGTACATTTTGAAGTCAGGTAATGGATTTCCTCCAGTTTTGTTCCTTTCGCTTATGATAGCTTTGGCTATTCTGGGCCTTTTATGGTTGCATATAAATGATGGGATTTTTTTTTCTATTTCTGTGAAAAAATATGATTGGTAGTTTGATAAGAATTACATTGAATCTATAGATTGCTTTGGGTAATAGGAACATTTTAACAATATTGATTCTTCCAATCCATGAACATGGAATATCTTTCCATTTTGGGGGTATTCTTCAATTTTTTTTCATTAGTGTTTATAGTTTTCACTGTAGAGATCTTTTAATTGTTTGGTTAAGTTATTCCTAGGTATTTAATTTCACTTTTGGCTCTTGCAAATAGGATTACATATTAAAATTTCTATTTCAAATGGTTCACTGTTGGGATCTATAAATGCTACTGATTTTTGTATGTTGGTCTTGCATCCTGCAACTTTACTAAATTTGTGTATCAGTCCTAATAGTTTTTCTGGTGGAGTCTTTAGGTTTAAACATATATCAGACCATACCATCCTCAAACAATGATAATGTTACTTCTTCCTTTCCAATTCATATGCCCTTATTTCCTTCTCTTGTCTGCTCTAGCTAGGGCTTCCAGTACTTTGTTGAATAACAGTAGTGAAAGTGGATATCCTTGTCATGTTCCAGATCTAAGAGGAAAGGCTTTCAGTTTTTCACCATTCAGAATGATACTAACTATGAGTCTGTCACATATGACTATGGCTTTTATTATGTTGAAATATGCTCCTTCTATGCCCAGTTTTTTGAGGGATTTTATCATGCAGGAAGATGGAATTTTATTAAATGCTTTTTCAGCATCAATTGAAATGATCATATACTGTTTGCTTTTTATTCTGTTGATATAATGTATCATATTGACTGATTTGCATATTCTGGGTTAAATCTCACTTCATGATGAATGATCTTTTTAATGTATTGTAGAATTTCGTTTGCTAGTATCTTGTGGAGGATTTCTGCATTAACATTCATCAGAGATATTGATCTGTAATTTTATTTTTTTTGATGTGTCTTTGGTTTTGGTATCAAGGTAATACTGGCTTTGTAGAATGAGTTTGGAAGTATTCCTTCTCTACTTTTTGAAACAGTTTAAGTAGGATTTTTGTTCTTTTTTAAATGTTTGGTAGAGTTTAGCAGTGAAGATATAAGGTCCTGGGCTTTTCTTTACTGGGAGAGTTTTTATTATGGGATCTTGTTACCTGTTATTGGTGTGTTTAGGTTCTGGATTTCTTCATGGTTCCTTCTTGGTAGGTTGTAGGTGTCTAGAAATGTATCCATTTCTTCTTGATTTTCCAATTTGTTGGCATATAGTTGTTTATAGTAGCCATTAATTATCCTTTGAATCTCTGCAGTATCAGCTGTAATGTCTCCCTTTTCATCTTTGATTTTATTTATTTGGGTCCCTCTCTTCCTCTCCTATTTAGTATGCCTTAAGGTTTATGAATTTTTTTTAACTTCTCAAAAAAAATGACTTTTTGCTTGATTTATGTTTTGTATTATTTTTATCATTTCAAATTCATTTATTTCTGCTCATATATTTATTACTTTCTTGTATTAATTTGGTGTGTGGTTTGTTCTTTTCTAGTTCTTTAAGATGTATCGTTAGGATATTTATTTGAAAGTTTTCTTTTTTACAATATAGGCATTTATAGCTATAAATTTCTCTCTTAGTACTGCTTTCATTATATCCTGCCATTTTGTTATTTGCTCTCTGGGTTTTCTGTGGTCTTCTCTTCCTCCTTTTCTTCCTCCCTGTTTTCTTTTTAGTGAAAATGATTTTCTCTGGTGGTATGCTTTAATTTCTTGCTTTTTATTTTTTGTGGATTGATTTATGTTTTTTGTTTTGAGGTTACTCTAAGGCTTTCAAATGCTGTCTTCTAACCTATTATTTTAAATTGATGACAACTTAATCCTGATTGCGTGAACAAACTTTCACAAAGAAAATTCATGAACAGTCTACACTTTAACTTCGTATCCCTGCTTTTTAGCCTTTTATTGCTTCTCTTTATGTCTTATTCTTCTATGTCTTGAAAATTTGTTGTAGTTATTATTTTTCTTGGTTCATCACTTAGTCTTTCTACTTAAGACAAGAGTAATTTACACATCACAATCACTGTGTTATACTATTCTGTTTATCCACATGCTTACTATTAGCAGTGAGTTTTATACCTTCAGATGATTTCTTCTTGCTCATTAACATCCTTTTATTTTAGATCAAAAAACTCCCTTTAGCATTTCTTGTTGAATTTGCCAGGTATTGTTTGTCTGGGAAGATTTTTATTTCTCCTTCATATTTGAAGGATAGTTTTGCCAAATATAATATTCTAGGATAAAAGGTGATTTTTCCCCTCAGCAGTTTTAAATATGTCATTCCACTTTCTCCTGGCCTGTAAGGTTTCCACTGAAAAGCCTGCCTCCAGACATTGGTGCTCCATTATATTCTTGTTTTTATCCTTGAGTTTTGGGAGTTAGATTATTAAATGCCTTGAGGTAGTCTTATTTGGGTTAAATCTGCTTGGAGTTTTATGACCTTCTTAAACTGGCATGTTGATATCTTTCTCTAGGTTTGGGAAGAGCTCTGATATCCCTTTGAATAAACTCTCTACCCCTATTTCTTTCTCTACCTCCTCTTTAAGTCCAAAGACTTAGATTTGCTCATTTGAAGCTATCTTTTTTTCAATTTTGTAGGCATGCTTTATTATTGTTTATTTCTTTTAGTTTTGTCTCTGTTGATTATGTATTTTCAAGTAGCTGGTCTTCAGGATCATCAATTCTTTATTTCACTTGATCCATTCTGTTATTAACAGACTCTGGTGTATTATTCAGCATATAAATTGCATTTTTAAACTCTAGAATTATTGCTTGACTCTTTTTAATTATTTCAATCTCTGTATTAAATTTATCTAATAGAATTTTGAATACCTTATCTGTGTTATTTTGAATTTCTTTTAGTTTCCTTAAAAGAGCTATTTTGAATTCTCTGTCTGAAATGACATATATCTCTGTTTCTCCAGTACTGGTTCCTGGTACCGTATTTACTTCATTTGGTGAGGTCATGTTTTCCTGGATGATGCTGATGCTTGTAGATGTTTGTTGGTGTCTGAGCATTGAAGAATTAGTTATTTATTGTAGCCTTCATAGTCTGGGCTTATTTGTGCCTGTCCTTATTGGGAAGACTTTTCAGGTATTTGAAGGTTCTTAAACCTCAAGCACAGTAACACTGTGATTTTTGCAGACTTGTAGGGGTACTGTCGTGGTGGTCTTGAATAAGAGCTGGAAGAATTATCTGCATTACCAGACAGAGACTGTTGTTCTTTCCTCCCAGTTTCTCCAAAATAGAGCTTTGTTGTTGTTGTTTTTTCTCTCTCTCCTGAGCCATGTGGAACTGGCGGTGTGGCGATGCAAAAACTCCTGTGGCCACCACCACTGGAACTTCTCCGGGTCAAACCTGAAGCCAGCGCAGAACTGGGTCTTTCCCAAGGCCCTTTCCATCAGGACAGCAAGTTCCCCCAAGTCCCAGGCATGTCCAGATATGCTGTCTGGGAGCCAGAGATCATAGACAAAAAGTTTAGCAGTTTACCTGATGTTTTACTGTGACTAAGTTAGCAATTGAACAACAATACAAATTGCTTCCCAGTCTTCCCTCCCCTTTCGAAAGGCAGAGGAACCTCTCCCTGTGGCTACTACCACCACTGGTCCATGGGATGTTCTTCCAGGCCACTGCCAATGTTTACTTAAAACCCAAGGGCTCTTCTGCCAGCTTGTGCTGAATTCTGTCAGGCCTGGGTCTCACCCTTCGGGAAAGTGGGCTCTCCTCTGACCAGGGTAGGTCCAGAAAGGCTGTTTAAGAGCTTAGGCTTGATCTCAGGGACCCCAAGAGCCTGCTTGTTGCTCTACCCCACTGTGGCCAAGTTGTTACCTAAGGTTCCAGCCAAAGTCCCCTTTACTTTTTCTCTGCTTCCCTCAAAGAGGAGTCTTTCACTATAGTCATCATAGCTGGGAATGTGCTTGTTCACCCCTGAAGCTAGTGTGTATCAGAGCCCAAGGCTCACATTGTACTACCTGGGTATCACTGCTAGTTATTCAGAGCTCAAGGGTTCTTTAGTCAGCAGGTGATAAATCCTGCCAGAACTGGGCCTTTTCCTTCAAGACAACAGGTTCCCTTTTGGCCCAGGATGTATCTAGAAATGTCTGGGAGCGAGAGCCATGAATGGGGCCCTCACAACTCTGTCTGGTGCCCTATCCTACTGTGGCTAAGTTGGTATCCAAGACAAAAGACAAAGTCCTCTGTACTCTTCCTTCTGCTCTCCTTAAGTAGAAGGAAGGAAGTACTTTTGTTGCTGCGAGCTGTACTGCCTGGGGTTGGGAGAAGGATGGCTCAAGCACTTCCTTGGTCATGACAGCTGGTGTCTCCCTAGGTCACATGTCACCCTAGTTCACTGTCTCTAAGCCCAGTGTAGCAGTAGGAGTTGCCTAGGAATTGCAGTCCTTGTGTGCTAGCCTGCCTTTCAAGTTTACCTAGGACCCCAGGGCCCTTCAACCAGTGCTGGCAAGGTTTGCTGAGAAACTCAATTGACTGCTGGGATGGGCAATTCCCCTCTGGCTAAGGCTGGTCTAAATGCTCCCTTCCTACAAGGGTGCTGGCTGAGCCCAGCAGGGCTTTATTCTCCCCTGAGACAGTGTAACACTGAGTTCAACATAAAATCTCCCAGTCGCTGTGCTCTCCATCCCCAAAATGCACAGATTGTTTCTGCACTGCATGGCAGTTGCTGGGGGATGGTGTAGGGGTGGCATTGGTGATTCAAACCAGTTTCTCCTGCCCTCCTGAATGCCTCTTTCAGTGATATGAAGTTAAAACTGGGTACTGTGCTCACCTGATTTTTTTATTCTTGCTGGCAATGCTTTTCTGTGTACACATAGTTGTGAAAATGCAGTATTCCAGTGGGTGTTGGGGGGAGGAACACAAAGAATATAAGCTTTTATTCTGCCATTTTGCTCCAGACTTTTTCTGTATTTTAAATTGACAATTTAATAATAAAATAAAAGTAGTCAGTCAATTAATCAGCAATTCAGAGGAAAACAATAAAGTGAGATTTTCTTTTTTTTTTTTTAGTTAAAAGAAGTTAGTCCTACGAACGCTATATGACAGAATGCAAAACGCATTTAGTTTTTAAATTAATTTCTGAATTGGAAAACTATGTACATATTTATAGTGTTTCTTGAAGCAGGGAATTTCATAACGTGTAGAAAACTAAGCTACTGGGTTGTTTTAAATCAGCAGCTATGCTGGACATTTTAATAGTGCTTTGGTAATTTTTTTCTTTTTCTGTAGGATACTCCTGAACTTACTGAGTAAGCCTGAGGCCAAATAATTTTCTTCCAAGCAATATGAAACAAATTTCAAACACATAAAACATATTATAAAAGGAACCATAGCACATCTTTTTTTCTAATTTCTTGTTGCATTTGAAAGTACTCCTTTTGATAGTTAACAATTTTATTCAATTATATCAGATGTGATGAGCACTATTTTAGAAGGGAAATAGGTGAAAATATATACATTCATCCAAGTACAAAGAGAGAACAATGTAGTTAGTATTTAATTCTGAATCCTAATAATATTAAAAATCCACTTATTTAGAAATATTTGTATCATTATGTAATGTAGATAAAGACTTCACAAATAAAAATGTTTCAGCCTGTATGAGAATGTTTTCATTCTTCAGTTTAAATTCTATGTCAAATGAACACTTGTTTACCATACTAGTGGTTGTTCACCATCAAACATAAACATAAAATTATTTAGAGGGACTACGCTTTACACTAAGTAGAATGTAAAGCAAGAATGAGAACTGTTCCTTGTCAAACTTTTTATGGATGTTTGGAAAGGTAAAGTGTTTATAGAGAACTATACAAAGCAGTGCAACCTTACATTTTTCATAGGCTAGCCACTCAAACCACAATACAGGTAAAAAATACAATTATTTGACTCCCTGTGCACTATTTTTGTGCATTTCCTCTTAGCAATTTCATCACTTTAAGCTTTGCAGCCACAAAGCAAACCATTTGCTTGTATAATTTCTCTTTTGTTTTGATACAAAATAACACCATTTCAAGTTTATGGGGATCCAGGGATTAGGAACATAATGCTACAGTCTCATTTAACCAATATAACATTTCAGAATTCTGTCCTCAAATACCCTACACATTTATCATAAAACAATACATACAGAGCCTATTTTTTATATGAAAGTACATTCTGCCTATAAAGAAATTTCTATTTTACTGAAGCATTCTAAATAGATCAACTGTGTGTGTGTGTGTGTGTGTGTGTGTGTGTGTGTGTGTGTGTGTGTATCTGGATTTCTACTTGATTTAAAAATTAAGATTGTTGTTTTCAAACTAAAACATAAAACATAACAGTGTTACTCTTAATATACTAGACTGGTGAAGACTGTTTCTTCCAACCATGTTTTCTTTGATAAGTTTTGTATCTGTTAAATTAGGCTAAAACTAGACAAGAATTAATTGCAATCATCAGCAGGTTATCAGGTTTATGCAAATTAAAGATTAGAATCCTACAATGGCATTAAAATTCTTTTTAAAATCCATTCTTCTTTTTGTAAGTAGGGAGATGTGGAATCTGAATATTCCTCCTTCAACTGTCATTTACTTTCCTTCTACATAGAATCAAACAGTAGGACACATCAATAAAATCATGGTAACCCGTGTTTCACTCTCCTAGCATCTCCCAGAGGAACAGCCTGTGATCCCATGAAAACAAGTGTGGGCCATTCTTGTTTATGTAGCCTGCTGCTGCAAAACTGACAGACTTAAAATAAAAACAAAACAATACCTGCAGCTGTTTGCTATAGTTCACACTTCTTCAAGCCCCTAGCCATATGATTCTCCCTAATCTGTTTGGATATTATTTATTCTGACACTCTTTGCACTCTACTTTGACCTACAGCATTGTTTTGCCCAACATCTTGAACACCGGCAACAAACAGGTGACTCTGAAAAGGAGCTTCCTACAATTATATTTTAACATTCTTGTTCACAATCAAGGTCACTCCAACCTGCCCCTCTCTATACAAGTAAGAAATTTGGCTTGTCATATAATTGGTCATAAGGCTGAAATGTCCGGAGACTGTAGCTCTGCTAATATTTAAGCTCTGCTAATATTTCTAAATGCGTATAGAAATTATGGACTATAATTATACAAGGGATTCATACACATTTTATACTCTAATACTGTAGAAGCTGATAGCAAAACGACCTATACATCAAAAAAATTCCAAGGAAATGATGTTTGTGCAATTATCTTGCAGGGCAGTGATTCTCTTAGAGTTATGTGTAACTAGTAAAGCAATTCTCCATATTTTTTTCATATAGTTTTGGATTACACAATACAGATATTGTAAGAATTGGCAATATTGATCTTTATCATTTTAAAACATTCTTCAAGTTTTTAATTTTGGGCAGTATTCACCTGAACTTTAAAGAAAGATTTTGGTATAAGAGCCAGATAGAAAATACATTTAAATATAGAAAAATGGCTTCCCAGCTTATAAAAATGCTTTGTATTTAACCAAACCGTATTGAGAAAACAAAAATGAAACAAAATAAACCAACAAAACAACACATGATAAATTATGAAACAGTGAAAGATAGATATCATTTTCCAGTCATTCTCCAATGGACTGTTTTTTAAAATATCTATTTTAATTTCATTAGGCATTCACATCAAGAACATCCAGTGACTTCACAATCAGGGATTACATCTTTTGAGTTTTCTGGGACAGGGCAATATGGAAATCTTGGCATGCATTCTTTCATTTCATCATGTAACAACCTTCATTGGGCACCAATATTATTACCAATTTTACAGTTCAGAAAACTGGGACTTAGAAAGACTACATGACTTGTGCAAAATCAAACAGATAGTAACTAATTAAATCTGTTTCCAATTACAGATATATTTATTCTCCAAGCCTACATCTTCACTTCCCTCACATAAGATCCCTGGAACCATGCATATTTCACTACATATATTTACTGTGTTAGATCTTTGATATTACTATTCCACCAATGGTAAAGCACAAATTATTATAATTGTTTACTGCCTACACATTTGTTTGAAATAATTTAGTCATACTAAATTATCAATGACACACAGTGACCCTATATAGATCATAAAATACTGCTACAGTGGAGCCGAATAAGAAAAATCAGACAAATAAATCTAAAACTGCTTGGTTATAAAATCAGATATAATGTTATAATAAAAGCACAATGTAGCGTTGCTTTAAAATGAGGCATACAGATTGCTACTTATTTTATAATTATAAAACATCTAATCTTTGCAAAATATATTCTTTCATTTTATGTTCCTAATTTTTCCTTAATGAAAATGGTTTAATATACCATAAGATATGATGGGAGGTTAATAGTTCACCCAGTCTTCAATGAAAATAAGCAAAGGCCATAAGAAGTCCAGGGATCCATAAAAACTAATAACATATATTCTAATGAGAATCTAATAGCAGGCCTTGGGCCTTTCAATCTGTCAACAGTCAAGAGCAATAGAGGGTATTTTGAAGTCATTTTTCTTTGCTTCTTCCATTTCTTTTTAGGATTGACAACACACAGAGAAATGGTTAGAACCATAGACTCTTGATTAGACATATTGGTGATATTCCTGCTCTGATATTTACAAGCAGCATAGCCTGAGTCATGTTACCCAATATTAGTAAATCATAATGTTATAATTTGTTATAATTTGTCATGTTGTCATACATGCTTTTCAGTATATTATTGTACAGCTCACATTGGGTTATGGGAATAAAATAATTTCACCATTGAAGTTACTAGTAAGCACCCCACATATGTTAGCTTTTTAAATTATTTTTCTAATCACCTCTGCATTGGGAGGAATGCTATATTTATTGTGTATATGTCTAAATATATGCATGCCTGTTGGTAAATATTTATTGTGCACTTACTGTGCCAGCAGTGAAAGTTAACTGTGTATACCAGATATTCCTAATACTGCTGACAGATGTGGTTGCATTTTATTTCTATAAAACCTTGAGATGACTGAAATATTTGAACAATGGATGGAAGAAGAAAATATAGTGCTTTACTCTAATAGGGAAGTGGACACTGATAAATAGAGAGCTTCCATTTCTGCTGAAAAGCCTAGTAATAGCAAGACCCTTGGCTGTTCAACAGTTTTGTTTGAGTAGATTGCAATATTCTGGTTTGAGACCAAAGGGAACCCGGAAAATCTAATTTATCCTCAAATGACATTTTATTAGCCTGGCCTAGTTTTAAATAGCCCTCTGTGCTCTGCAGATATTTTATGTAATTTTTAGATTTAATGCAGGTTTTACATTTTTGTTTATCAATTAGTATTTTGTTTCTTTTAGATATGAAACTGTAAAATGGAATCCTCTGCAGTTGTCATGGGAGTCGCTTTATCTTTTTCTAGAGCTTTCTGATTTCTTTGAAAATAAACCAAACTCATATTTTTTTCTCTTCAGTTTAAGCAAGTAGAAATTTAAAACTAGATTCACATTCCAAAGTGTTCACTGACAATAGTACTTCTTACAGTTTAACATGTGACTTAGTGTTACATAAATTATTCATTAAGATGAAACATTCTGACCTAGCAACCTTTATTGCAGTTATGAGGATTGCGTTGAAAACCTGCTTTGAATACAAATCGTAATAACTACAAATCAATGTGTCCTACTAAAGCTGTGGGTAAGTCTACATAGCAAAATTCTCTGCAACCAAAAGCACTGAAATGACACAAATTTGAAACATCATCTAAGGCAGCCCCTGGCATGAATGCCTAACTACAACATATTCATTCTGAAAGCCTAATTTCTTTTCCTCTCACAGTTCATGATTTTCTTTTTGCCCTTTCCAAGATTTTCCATTATTTTTTTTCTTTGACCATACCCTCCAATACCTTGCCATTTTCTATATTTTAATTTCCTGTCTTCCTTCACGAGTCATTAACAGTCAGCCACCCTGCCAACAAAAACAAAAACAATACAAATCAGAAAACAAAGAAACCTTTTCAGGAAATCTTTTCAGATCAACCTATAATAAGATACTTTCATGGTAAAATATTTAGTAACACAGCAGCATTGCCTCAGTTGCATATAGTGAGCCACATTTGTGTCAAAGATGTGTTCTCATGTACAATGATTGTGCTACCCATTAGTTAAAGGTCAAATTCTTCAAGTTAGAATATTTTCAAACTAGTGTCTTTTCAAATCATCATTTTTAGCAAAGTGTTCTATACCTAAGACTGTTCCAAATTGGGTGCTTTTCTGAATATCGAGGAGTTTCTTAACATTTTCTTATTTCTAGTGGTGTTTATTATATCAATAAAAAAGTCTTCAAACCTGTGTTATAAGGGGAAAAATGTAAAAAAAAAAAAAAAAAAAAGGCCGGGCGCGATGGCTCAAGCCTGTAATCCTAGCACTTTGGGAGGCCGAGATGGGCGGATCACGAGGTCAGGAGATCGAGACCATCCTGGCTAACACGGTGAAACCCCGTCTCTACTAAAAAATACAAAAAACTAGCCGGGAGAGGTGGCGGGCGCCTGTAGTCCCAGCTACTCCGGAGGCTGAGGCAGGAGAATGGCGTAAACCCGAGAGGCGGAGCTTGCAGTGAGCTGCGATCCGGTCACTGCACTGCAGCCTGGGCGACGGAGCGAGACTCCGTCTCAAAAAAAAAAAAAAAACAAAAAAAAAAAAAAAACACCAAAGCATTGATTTTGACTATGGTCATGAAGACTTACAGAGAGTTTGAGGTTATACATATATATGTATACATGATGGATATGGTGGTTCAATATACAGTTCTCTTACTAGCTGGGACTCTAGTCCTAAATATTTTATGTTGGCATCTCTTGTAAATCAGATTGTTCCTTACCTTAGTCTTTAATCTTTAATTAATAACAAAAATGAATCATTAGACTTATAGCTAGACTTATATAGGATATAAGCTCTGTAACTGTTTGCATTACCCTTCTCCCATATCAGATCACTTCCTCTCTACCAATAGAACAAGTTTCAGTGTGTACTGTAGAGACTAGCAGGAAAAAAAAAAATTAAGAGCAAGAAAACCTTTTCCTGTCTATTATGGCATGCAAACAAAAGTAATTAGCCATAAAGGTACCTGAATACATACTTCCATCCCTAAAATCAGTCTCTTTCATCAGCTGTCTCTTCTTCCACTAGTTAATTTTGAGTCCTTATCTGCCTGATGTCAGGCTTTATATCAAGTGAGGTGACGGGTATCTCTCTGCTATGGAAACAGAAAGCCCTTCCTGGGCTGCTACAATGATTTTCTTAATGCAAATTGTGACTTCCCTATAGCAAAACTAGCCAACCAGTGAGTTTACCAGCACTACCATATAGTTTTTAAGGGAGAAATGGACATGGAATAATTATTTTAGAACGTTTAATTTTCATTCACTTAACAAATACATGTTAAGTTGGCAGTATGATGGCAGGTACTAAGGATATAGTGTTAATCTAGACTGACTTTGACTAGCCCTTAAGTAGGATGCATTTAACGTTAGATACATACCAAATACATGTATAAAATAGTTATGTGAACCTGTAGAAGAAACTTTTAACAATATATCAAAGAAGGACAACATCATCCCCAATGTAAGCACTGTGTGTGACCCAGGGTGGAGTGATAAGTGCAAAATTCTAAGGCTTGGTGGACTAATAGAGAAAAACCAACTATAATATAGCTGAAAAATAATAAATTAGGGAGTGGCATGAATGATTTGAAGTTAAGAAGTTGTATATTAATGTAAAGAGTTTATATTTTAACTGTGCTGTAATATATGGTCATTTAAGTGTTTTACACAGAGCGTGACCTTATCAAATATATGTTTTTAGGAAATTACTCTTACCACCATGTAGAATATAATTTGTAGATGAATAAAAGTAGAAGCATGGAGACCAGACAGAAGGTAATAGCAGTTATTAAATTAAATAATTAACATGTCCTGGCTTAGATGGATAGCTGGGAGAACAGAAAAATGAGGACAGATAGTAGACATATTTTGGAGGCAGAAACATATGAAGTTGGTGATGCATTGATCCTGAGGGATGAGAGAAAAGGAAAAATTGAAACTGACTCCTCATTTTTTTTGCTTGAAAGGTGATGATGGGTCCATTATCTAATATGGGAAAGTGTGAGAAGAACTATGGGTGGTACAATAAAAACTTTAATTTTAGATTTTTTAAGATTGAGATAAGGATTATAGGATAGGAGATACTGGAGTTGTATTTGGGATTTCTCAAGCCATCCTTGTTCAAATTTCTATGCTCTGCACATGTTTCCAGCAACCCCCACAATGCCCTTTCACTCCATCCCTTGCTTGGTACATGCCAAATGACTCCTCAAATCCATGCTCAGATGTTGTCCTTGTCAGAAAGCCTTCTGATTTCAGTGTAGGCATCCAGTCAATGCTCTCCATTCATTCTCTCACTTACTTGCCTTTTTTCCTCCAGAATCATAATTTGATAAGGGGAGAAACTGCACTTCCATCTTTTTGTTTTTCCCGGACACTAGTCCAGCTATCCAATAAACCTTTGTTTTTCTTTTTTCCTTTTTTTTTTTTTTTTTTTTTGAGATGGAGTTTCGCTCTTGTCGCCCAGGCTGGAGTGCAATGGTGTGATCTCAGATCACTGCAACCTATACCTTCCGGGTTCTAGGGATTCCTCTGGCTCAGCCTCCCAAGTAGCTGAGATTACAGGCACCCACCACCATGCCCGGCTAACTTTTTTTCAGTATTTTAAGTAGAGATGGGATTTCACCATGTTGGCTAGGATGGTCTCAAACTCCTGACCCATGGTGACCCGCCCGCCTCGGCCTCCCAAATTGCTGGGATTATAGGCGTGAGTCACTGCGCCCGGCCTGTTTTGCCTTCTTACACTAGGAACAACTGAGCGGTGTCGAGGAAGCACTCTCGTCAGAGCTTGAATCCACAGATTGAGTGAAATAGCACAATCCACCACTAAAGAATCTACAAAGATTGTGATCCTTTACCTTGAGAAAACCATGAGTTTTGGCAAGTGCAGCTGTGTTGATGTCTGTGTATTTTTACATCTCTGGAGGCAGGAAGAATCAGTAGGTATTTTGGTTATTTTGGTCTTTCTAATTTCAAGGCCATATAATACCGTGGTACAGAGAATGGATGTATAGATGCATATCTGAAACTTTGACAGACAATGTGTTTTGGGGAAAAAAAATTAATATGATTCAGGCCTATAAATGTTACGACCTTAATACACCAGAAACGAGTGATAAAATTCTACATACCACCAAGTGAAGACAATCACTGATCACTTAAAAGCATCTGTCTAGGGCACTCCTATCTCCACATCTATCTGGACTGAACACTGATGTTTCCGAATGGGCTATTCAGAGAAAGTGTTCCCTCTGCACATTTGCAAAGGATTTACAAAACTTAAAAATAGAGGGATTATGTTGTAAATGAAGAAGGGGAAATGTTTTATTCCACCAGTTTTCTACTAAGTAGGAAAATACATTCAATGTTTAATCTGTAAAATTAGATTTTTATTTTGTTTTGCTATTTTAAATATGTTCTTCCATTTCTATTAATAATGTGATTCACTATGAAGGACATTTTAAAAACTACACTCAAAAGCAATAGTTTGCTTTCTGCTTTTTCTATCACATTAATTAGGTTAGGTACGGATGACTTAATTGATTTAGTTTAATTGATGTGAGAAGGGAATAGTCCTAGGAGTTGAATACGTCTGCCAATACAAAATAAGGTAAGAAGTAATGGATTCATCTTTGAAGACTTTATGTGATTAGAATGTACAACCTAAAAATAAGCTTAATCCTAAGTAGGAGGTATTACAACTAACTTATTTCTTTTTTCCTTCTTCTTCTTTTTTTTTTTTTTTTTCTGAGATGGAGTCTCACTCTGTTGCCCAGGCTGGAGTGCAGTGGTGCAGTCTCGGTTCACTGCAACCTCTGCCTCCTGGGTTCAAGCAATTCTCCTGCATCAGCCTTCTAAGTATCTGGGATTACAGGTATGTACCACCACGCCTGGCTGATTTTTGTATTTTTAGTAGAGATTGGGTTTCACCATGTTGATCAGGCTGGTCTTGAACTCCTGACCTTGTGATCCGCCCACCTCGGCCTCCCGAAGTGCTGGGATTACAGGCGTGAGCCACCGTGCCCAGCTTTATTCTTTTTAGTATTTTAAAGCAGAATATATGTGTTCCAGAGCTTTGAGGTTTTGTTATTATTCTTTTCTCTTTTACTTCATATTTGCTTATAACTTGGTTTTGTCCTTTTTAGTATCTACAAAAGGTCTAGAAATTCAAAGTATGAATTTCCTTTTTAATTTTAATCAGAGTTTCATCTTGAAAAACAATGTGGTACTTTAAGTTCACTATGTACAAAAGACATTGTTTCAGCTGCAGCGCAACGTTTTTGAGTGCTAATAGCTTGACCTAAGGCTTAGTAAAGTATGGGGGGGAGAAACAAAAGGACAAGAAAAAATGGTAAAAATATGTTTGCTAGCCTTGTTAAACACTTGGTGGAATGTTTTTGAATACAGTCTTAGTATTCAAAATTAGTAAAAAGTATACTTTAATACTTTTTTGACATTATATATATCAAAATTTTGCACATATATCTTTGAGATGTCAATCATCCAGTATTTATCAAATACAAACTATCACACAGAAGTAATATTTATCACTAATGTTAATCCCTAATGCTTATTTTTTGAAAAATATCCTAATCTTTTTTTTAAATTTAATTCATTTTTTATTTTCTCTTTTCTTTTCTCTCTCTTTTTTTTTAATTATACTTTGAGTTCTAGGGTACATGTACACAACGTGCAGGTTTGTTACATATGTATATATGTGCCAAGTTGGTGTGCTGCACCCATTAACTCATCATTTACATTAGGTATGTCTCCTAATGCTATCCCTCCCCCCTCCACCCACCCCACGATGGGCCCCAGCGTGTGATGTTCCCCCTCCTGTGTCCAAGTGTTCTCATTGTTCAATTCCCATCTATGAGTGAGAAAATGCGGTGTTTGGTTTTATGTCCTTGCGATAGTTTGCTGAGAATGACAGTTTCCAGCTTCATCCATGTCCCTACAAAGGAGATGAATTCATTCATTTTTATGGCTGCATAGTATTCCACGGTGTATATGTGCCACATTTCTTAATCCAGTCTATCATTGATGGACATTTGGGTTGGTTCCAAGTCTTTGCTATTGTGAATAGTGCTGCACACACACAGACATACATATATATACACACACACACAGCATAATAGACTAACTATAGTTGTTTTCCTGAAGAAAACATATATTGATATTAGAATTAAAGACCACCAGGGGTAAAATAGTGCTGCCAATATTAACAATAATAAATTGTAATAAATTCATCGTTGAAGACTTTTCGTGATTAGAATATGCATAAAAACAGATTAGGTCCTTAGAGACCTAGTCTTCACCGATGAATTTATTACAATTTATTATTGTTAATATTGGCAGCAGTATTTTACTCCTGGCAGTCTTTAATTCTATTATCAATATATATTTTCTTCAGGAAAACAATTATAGTTAATCTATTATGCAGTGTTTGTGTGTGTATATATATATGTGTGTGTGTGTGTCTGTGTGTGGTTAGTTAATGCCTTAAAATTAAATTTAGCATACTCTAGTCAACTCTATCGTTAGAAATTGAAAATGTTACCTTTTGGTTTAATGCCAATTCTGTTTATAATAGCTAATCTATGTCAGATTTACATTTTGAAATAATAATATTAAGCATAAACTTAAAGTCACAACAAGAAAACATACCAGATGCAATTTATCACCTTTTTGAAACCTTGTGTGTGTGTGTGTAGGTCTATGTGTGTGTGTATTTGGTTATACTATGACATAAATAAAACCATAACTGTTTACCAGTAATATACTCTTGTTTATTAATTCTTTTTTCTCCTTACCCTTTTCTTCTTTTCTTTGTTTTTGGACAAGCTTCTTACATTAGATAGCATAACTTGTTGGTTTACATTTAGGAATTTTTAAAAAAATACTTCACCAACTCTAATTTAAAATACACGCAAATATAATTAATAATTTTCATAACTTATTTTTCTTGACACGCTTGTGTCATTCAACACAGTTGTCCTCTTTATCTCTTAGTTTCATATTATCTCTCTTCTTGATTTCCATAATCATACTGAAATTATTGTCAATATTTTTTATGGATTTGTCTTCACCCTAAAAAGTTGATATTTTTAAACTACATTCTGCTGCATTTTGTTTTTTGTAACTCTTCTCAGTTACACAGTAACCCAGAAGATTCTATCCCAGCTCAATACTTTCACTATACACTGATAGTGTACATAAATAATTCCACCATGGTCTGTCTGTAGACTTCCAAATACATAACTTTGGCATTACACTGCACAGTCACTTTGATATCCACAAGCACCACAAGGTGAGGTCCTACTTGTAAATAATTATCTTCAAAATAAAACTACCTTCCACCCCAATATTTCAATCCCGGTTTTTGTCCTCTGAGTAAAGACAAACCCTCTGCCCAGGCCCCAGTCACAAATCCATAATTATCACAGCTCTTTCTCATCCCCCATGACAAAATGAACTCAAACTCATCTTCCCTCTTTTATATGGTCTTTATCATTATTCATTCAGCTTTCATTATTAGTCTGTGACATGATTACTGTTCCAAGCTCTTTGCTTCCAGGTTTGAAAACTTCCCATTGACTCTCCCATTACTGTCAAAGGAACCATTCGGAATTCAAAATATGATTATGTCACTTTAGCACTTAAAACTCTTTCACTAGTTCTTCTCAGCCTTCAAGAAAAGCAAAAATCCAAATGTTGAGTTATAGTTAACAGGACCCATGATGATCTTGTCTCTGCATTTAATAATGCCTTAGCTAAATTTCCTCCACTTTTCAATTACAAAATGTGTACTCTCACTGCAGCATATTGCCAGTATGCTATTCCCTATATACATCAAGTTTCTCTATTTTAATTTTTTTTACATGAATGCTTTATTCACTTAACAGAAAGCTTCTTTCACAAACTCTCACCCTATGCCTCTTATGTACTGGGACAAATGCATCAATATTTTTTTTTCAGCTTCAACTCCTCTGTTTAGTAATTATTCATGTATTTATTCATTCAGTGTGTTAATTAGGTCCGAGTTCCTACTAGGTGCCCAGTACTCTGCAGGGTCCTGCATTTTAGCAGTAAACTACAGAGATGACCTCAGCTCTTGTTTTAGCCTTTCTCCAAATCTGTTGGTAAACAGTTTCTCTGCTGCAATACTATTTATTCCACCCCTCCATTATAACCATTTTTAATATAATGCAATCTTTTGTTTGATTTTTCATGATATCCATTATACCATAAGCCTCTCAATGGGAGGGACTTTTTCTTCTTCATTTTTTAAACCAATCCATATCTAATCATGATGGTTAATATACAATAGGCAGTTTTCAATATTTATAAAATAATTGAATAGCAACTAGTAATTTCTAATTGACTTAATGGTGTGCAAACCAGTATTGATTTTTTTAAATTTCTAAACAGATAATGGAAAAGTATCTATACAGTCAGTCAAAGTAGAGGCAGAAAAATTCTGTAAATGCTCTTCTCTCCAGCTGGGATGTCCTTCTAGATTGCTCTGTATGACCAAAGGGTGCTCTTTAATGTCTACTTTAAAATAATCATATCTCAGAGAGTCCATGCATGATGCAGTAGTCATTATTAATTTCACTTTCCTCCGAGCTCAGAGGAAGGTTTTCAGATACCACTCATTTAGCAATTAATATATGCTGCTTTGTGATACTTAAAAGTATTGTTATCAATTAATAATGCTGGCTATTTCTTCCTCAAAAATACAGGATCAGACATCTGCCAACTCTTAAGTTCTGCTCATTTAGTTCTTAAAAATAAAAAATAATTCACTGACCATTATTTTTCTGCCATGTTATGGGTAAGGTCTGATTCCCCTTTTTCCTTTTATGCAAACTATTCTCTCATGAAACAATTCACCCACAGCCTCTCTCTCTCTCTACTTGCTCAGTAGTGTTGTCTCTTCTACCTCACCAAGTCCAAAAGTTCAGGCCTCCGAACTCAAACTCCCAGAGCACTAACTATGACTGTGGGATATTCTTTGCGTGTTCTCAACATGGAGTAAAAAGAGAAAATTGTAAACATCAGTATATTAGGGTTCTCCAGTGGGACAGAACTAATAGGATAGATGTATATATAAAGGAGAGTTTATTAAAGAGTATTGACATACATGATCACAAGGTGAGGTCCCACAATAGGCCATCTGCAAGTTGATGAGCTAGAGAGCCAGTCTGAGTCCCCAAAACCTCAAAAATATGGAAGCCAACAGTGCAGCCTTCAATATGTGGCCAGAGGTCCAAGAGTAACAAAGCAGAAGAACTTGGAGTCTGATGTTCAAGGGCAGGGAGCATCCAATACAGGAGAAAGATGTAGGGTGGAAGACGAAGCCAGTCTAATCCTTCCACATTCCTCTGTCTGCTTTTATCCTAGCCATGCTGGCAGCTGATTAGATGGTGCTCCCCCGCCCAGATTGAGGGTGGGTCTGCCTCTCCAAGTCCACTGACTCAAATGTTAATCTCCTTTGCAACACCCTCACAGACACACCCAGGAACAATGCTTTACATCCTTCAATCCAATCAAGTTGACACTCAGTATTAACCATCACAATAAGTATATATAATTGAGCTTTTGATTATGTTTCTTCTTCATTGCACCTTTTTACTCTCTGTGTCTTTTATTTTTGTCTCTCCCTTCCTCTATTTATATTCCATTCAAATATAAAGCAGGATGCAAACACACATATGCATGTCGGCACATATCACCTTTTTACATCTGAATTTTCATCACAATTCCTTTCTTGAAGCTTTATTTACCCTTCTACTGGTAGAGATTTTTGGTTTTTGGTTTTTGGTATGCTTGTTTCATTGTTTTACTTCTGGTATTCTTGACTGGGACATACATGTGAAAATGTTATGAAAAATTAAAATTCTAATTAATTTTTGTTTTGAAATATGTTTCAGGGTGTACTGGTTTTCATCATAATTATTGAGAGTCTCACAAAATTAATAAAAATTGTCAAGTATGTAAAGATCATACACTATGCAAATGCACATTTAATTTGGTATTGTCTTTCCATTTCAAATAAAATGGCACATAGAGAAGACAGGGAGAAATAATTTAACATGTGACATGAGCAGTTTAAAACTGGCTGCAAATCTGTTCTTCTTGTCCCATTGAGCAGTGGAGGTGATGTCCATTCCTCTTGAATTTTGGCTGGCCTGTGACTGTCACTAATAGAGTACAGTTAAAATGACACTATGCTCATTATTGGCCTAGCCTTTAAGAGAAATGGCCTTGTTTGCTCTTTTCCTCTTGGAGTTTTGAGTTTTTATGTGAATCTGACTACCTTAATGGAAAGAGTGTTTACAGAAGACCTGAGATGTCTTGAAGAGACAGGAAGATTCAGCTGAGCCCAGCTTTGTAAATGCTCCTTTGAACAAACCAGGTAGACAACAGAAGCCTTCTTGGATACTGCACACCAGCTTAGCTACCATCGAATAAACTGAGATAATTCCCTTACCAAAGCTGTATGGAATCAAACTGCCCAGTAAAACTCTGCCTAGATTTCTGACCCACAAATTTGTGAAAATAATAAGACTGTTGTTTTAAAGCACTATGCTTTGGAACAGACAGTTATGCAGCAATAGGTAAAGGAAATGATAGTCATATTTTAGATAATAGTATATTGACATATATTCTAGTAGTTGCATATTTTTACATTTATTTAAATTTGTCTTAGTGTAAAATTATTTCCTTTAATGCCATTTTATGATATAAAATATAACTTTCTCAAATATATGTTGGGCATTAAAAATTTCAAAATACTTTCAGACTTTAAGACTCTATTTAGTATGTGCTTAATTTATAGCAATAGCAAAGCTAAGGTCTACAGAGACAGTCAACAACTATATTATTAATGCATCATATAAAGGTTTTCTTTAAAAGCTAATTTAATCTGCTGTAGTCTAAATAATTTCACTATATGACTCATTCTTCTTCTAAATTTTGATATTTTATATTCAAATTGAGTTTAGGTATTTTCTTGAATCAATATTGTTATGACATGCCAAATAAAGAGGAAAATAGAAAATGGTAGTATGAGTCCTAGGTTAAATTTGTTATATGAAACAAGTTATCAAACAATGGGAAAATGCATTGAGTAGCCTGTGTTTTGAAAATAAAACAGCTGCATGAACAATTTTATGAAAAAAGAAAAATAGAGTAACAAAGAAAAACACGCCAAAGGGCAAAAACTATTTTAATCAAAACATAAAATATGTAGCTTTGTGAAGCAGTTTTGCAAGAAATCCCATGTCTTAGCCTTTATGTTTTGGTAAAATATGTTTTTGTCTCAATTGTTGCAGAACAAAGCCAGTGTAGTATCCTTAATCTGCCACTTTGTCTAGTTACCATAAGAGAAAACAGATATATTTACAAATATTCATTATGGCTTATATATTTTCACTTTTTTTCTGAGCTCCTTACTGTGTATGTAATAGTGAAATGGTGAAGTATTTCTTACTAAAAATGATATTCTCTTCTCTAGACACACACACACACACACACAAATTTGAAGTCATTTGTGGAGTTAAGAAATATTTTCTTAAAAAAAGAAGAAAGGACAAAAAAGAAATGAATGCATTTTCACGTCTCTAAAGAGCACACATATTCAAAAATGCTGCATATGTGGCACACAAAAGGCATAAACAACATCTACTAAGAGCCAGTCATACCAGCAATAGGTGCTAGGTATTTATTTTGTCTGAAAGAGTGATTTTCTGAGCTTTTTATGTATGGTAATTAATAATGTTTCTGTGCTTTATTTCTGTTATTATAATTATTTTTACTTAATTCATTTTTTTTTTTTTTTTTTTTTTTTTTTGAGACGGAGTCTCGCTCTGTCACCCAGGCTGGAGTGCAGTGGCTGATCTCAGCTCACTGCAAGCTCCGCCTCCCGGTTTCCCGCCATTCTCCTGCCTCAGCCTCCCCAGTAGCTGGGACTACAGGCGCCACCACCTCGCCCAGCTAATTTTTTTTGCATTTTTTAGTAGAGATGGGGTTTCACTGGGTTAGCCAGGATGGTCTCGATTTCCTGACCTCATGATCCGCCCATCTCGGCCTCCCAAAGTGCTGGGATTACAGGCTTGAGCCACCGCGCCCGGCCTACTTAATTCATTATGATATGACAAACCAACAGTTACTTTCAGTTCTTATGAAAAGTTTGTTTAGGTTCTCTGGGACACAGTATGAAAACCAGAATACAACTTTAATGACAAATCTACGTGTGTACCGGTTTTTTGTTTTTGTTTTCGTTTTGTTTTTGTTTTTGTTTTTGTTTTTTTTGAGATGGAGTCTTGCTCTGTCGCCCCAGCTGGAGAGCAATGGTGGATCTCGGCTCACTTCAACTTCCACCTCCTGGGTTTTCAAGCAATTCTCTTGCTTCAGCCTCCTGAGTAGTTGAGATTACAGGTGTTGGCCACAAACCCCGCTAATTTTTGTATTTTTAGTAGAGAAGGGGTTTCACCGTGTTGGTCAAGCTGGTCTTGAACTCCTGACCTCAGGTGATCCACCTGCCTGGACCTCCCAAAGTGATGGGATTACAGGCATGAGCCACCGTGCCCGACCTTATGTACCTTTTTTAAAGCATGCCATTTCTCTAGTCTTATTATTTCTATAATGAAATTACATTTTGCTGGCAGTCTTTCTGATTAAACATTATTTCTTCTTTTATTAATCAGAATATTTTGATACAATTTAACATTTTCGTGATAAGCTTTAATCATTTGTAGAAATTACATGAGCACTGATTTTTGCTGGCCTCAGATGGTCTCAAAATACTATATTGTCAGTTGAAAAATCATGTAGTATGTATGTTTTTGTTCCTCTTCATGTTGTGATGTGTTAGTTACTATTAATGTCCTCTCTTCTTTCTCTGATTGTTTTTATAAGCAATTGTTTTGAACAATAAAATCAAGAATAATTACAAATGTATAATGCTTTTTACATTTTATAAAGTGTTTTCTGGAACACTAAAAATATTCCTAAAGATAAGTTGAAATTTTAAAATGATCATTAGTCTTTTGACCTAAGTAAATCAAGCCACATTTAGAGTATGAAGAACATTATTGGGAAGAGACACATGAACATTTATAAGAACTCCCTCTGAATTTAGTAATTTACAGTGACACATAAGATCTCACTTGAGGAAGGCACAAGATTGAACAAGTACCAGGTACTGAATAACAAGCCATTGAACAAACCAGCAGGAAAGAACAAATGGATACTTCATTCCTCAGCTGTTGAACAAATATTTATTAACTTCCAATATTATGCATATGCTACAAAGTGATGTTCCATGCCTTGGGAGATTTATTAAATTTGAGTAAGACATTATTCCTGCTCTCATGGAATTCATTGCTATTTCAAACAAATGAGAGTAAATGTGATAAAAGTTATACTGTGGGTTTGTAAAGTATATGCCATGGGCAAAGAAGGGAGCCTCTGAACCTGACTAGGGCAGTTTTTTAAAACCTTCAGAAAGGAAGTAGTATTTTAATTTGTGTTAGGAGATTGGTGGGGTTAAACATAGTAATAACTAAAAAACAAGCAACAGAGATATGAAAATGCAAGTCAGTAACTGTGAGAACTTGAAGAATAAGACGGGACCTAAAGTTCAAGACCTTAATATGCAGATAATGTATAGCATTGACTTCAAAAGTGCATAATTGGAGGGAGAAACACCACTTAAACATCTGCAATTTTGGCAGTGTGCTGCAATTCCAGAGCTTATGTTCCAACTCGTAAACTCAACTCTCTAATCTATCAGGCAGCTAAGTCCCAGTAACAGAGAAGAAAACATAAGGTTATAATTAGCTAATGATCCTGGCTAACAAAATCATCATAGTAACTTTAAATGTCTAGACTACATGCTAACTAACAACTGTCTTATTAAACATTCCCTTTACTTGTAAGAAAGATAATGAGCTCATTCATTAAAGAGGCATTCTCAGTTCTCTTTACATTCTTTAAAAAAAAAAAAAAACTCAGAAAACCTCTCTCTCTTTACATTCCGAACAGTCTTTTAAAGAAGAAGACAAACTGTGCAACCCCTCTGCTAAAAACACCATTGTCACTCCCTATAGTATTCAGAGTAAAAACCAAAGTTCTTACAATGGCCCACAAAGTCCTACACTACCTCTTTTCCATTTTACACATTTCTCCTTGGTGCCCTTTCTTGCCATTCTCAGCTGTTCACTCTTCAGCTACACTAGTCTGTAAAATATTCTTGCCTTGGGACATTTGTCTGCGATGCTCTCTTTGCCTGAGAAATTCCTACACCAGAACTTTGATCTTGGCTTTAGATTGTGGCATATTTCATCCCCTTTGTGCTGTTTAATTATCTATCACTAATATTGTTCTAATTACTAGTAAGGCATTGAGAATGTGTATTAAATAAGGGTGCATTACACCACTCCTCCTCCCACCTCCTGTCCTGCTGGGCTCTCATCTATTTACTAGCAGCCTGTGCCATGCAGGCTGCTACAGAATATGGATGTGCCTGAGTGAGCTCAGGATGGTTTGGATATTTGATTGGGGCCAGGTGAGGGAGGATGAGAGCATATGTTAGATTCCTTGTATTACAATGAGCAAAAATTCATCCAGGCATTTATGTTAATATGACAATTAGGAAGTACAATAGGAGAGTACATTATCGAGATCTTGACATGTTTGTTGTGATTTGAGCTTGTGATCTAAAATGTTTATCATTACTATAACAACACAGGAATCTTGATAAAGTAGATTTCAGGGGAACCTGGAGAAAAGGCTTAAGGTAAGCTTTTATGGAAAATATAGGGAACACACAAAAGCTGGGCCTCATGAAGGCCAGAAGTAACTCAAAAGATTTCACAGCTCTAGGAGCTCATTTTACTCACCCTTCTCCATCACTCTAAACTCATATTGAGAAAATATTCCCTTAAACACTAATCCACATTCTGCCAGGTCATTCCTCTCTGATTTTCTTACTACTGCTACTGCTAACAAGATTTTCTATATCTGTGCAAACTTGACTCTGATTTTTCAGAGATTCTCCTATTGATAATTTCTGAAGCCCATACTGATTCCTTAGCCCGCTGTTTTCCTGTCTGCCAGCCCATGCTCTCAACACAACTGGGGACCACTTGTTACCGCTAACATTTAAATTATCCAACAGAGAATCTCATTCGTTCTCTTAACCCCTATATCTTGCTTTAAAACATCTGGCACCTGACAATTGAGAATTCATGAATGTACCTCATTTTGACCAGGTGCTCTCCATCACTGGCACAACTTAATTTGAATGTTTTTCTTGGAGCAGGGCAATCCAGGTCCCAATGCTGGGACCATCAGCACCAGCATCTCTTGAGGCTTTGGTAGAAATGGAAATCTTAAGTCCTACTCCAGACCTATGAGATCAGAAACTCTTGAGGTGAGGCCCAACAACCTCTGTTTAACAAGCCCTCACTTGTTAAAACTCACTACTTTTTTCTTAACCTTCTTCTAAGTAAGTTTCTAATTAATTAATTAGAAGGAAGTTAAGAAAGAACTGCACACTGGTCTGTTTAATATAGAATACCTCTCAGTTTCCTATTGGATATTAGTGTAATTAACCAATATAAAATATATCAAATAGACGATTCACTTTCAAAATAAGGTGAAATGTCACTGACATGTTGATTTCAAGATTCCTAGGGGAATCCCAGTTGAAAGTGTACAAGAGCTGGTTTGTTTAACTTATTTCTAACCTATCACCTTTCAAATATTATATATAGGCACACATACATATGTGCATATATGATGTTAAAGCACCCTTACATTAATAAATACAGTTCAAAATCAACATGGTTGGATGATCCAAGCTATGTGGCGTTAGGAGCTCTAAATATTCAGAGCCAGATAGGACATTTCAGATGTAATGAAGGTCCCAAATCAGTAGGCTTGAGTTAATCAAAAGAGAGATGGTTCTGCCTGGGACTGACTTCATCAGGTGAAAGTGCTTAAAAGAGGGCCTGGGCTCCAGCTGAGCTCAGAAAAATCTTGCTGAGTTGATGATATAAGCAGTTATATTGAAAAAGCCCAAGAGGCCAGGAACTGTGGGAAGCCTCTGGGAACTGCCAACAGCCTCTAGGACCTGCGGGCAGTTCCTTGCCAACATCTAACAAATGTTGGGGCCCTTGTCATACACCTACAAGAAATGAAGTCTGCCAACCACTTAAAAAGCTTGAAAGAGGGTTCATCCCGCCTCCAGATGAGAATGCAGTCCAGCTGATACCTTGACTATAGTCTTCTGAGACCTTCAGCAAAGGATCAAGGTAGACAGTGCCTGGATCTGACCCACAGACAATATGGAATAGTAAATGTGTGTTGTCTTTTGATGTAGGTTTTATTTTTTAAATTTATTGCACAGTAATAAAAAACCCTAAAGCATCAGGTCCTAGCTGCATATAAACATATACCTCCATTTTAAAGTGTAGTCTATGTATATGTATTTCAAAATAGAAATAAAATGTTGATATTGTCTAAAGCTTTCTTTTTTTCTTTTTCTCTTTGTCCTTCGCTCCCTTCTGTTCTTTCTCTTACATCAGTGGGGTCAGGGAAACCTTACAAAATAACTCTGGTGGTATTTTAAAAGCCTGTTCAGACACAAATTGACAGAAGAAACCAATAAAAAAAAAATCTCAGACTTGTGGAAACCTGTTTCCTTAAGCCTTCATAATACTTAGAAAGCCCTTAGGTCAAAACAAATACTTTCTGTTGCCACATAGAGACCTTTATGAAAGGTGAATACACAGCGATCAGCCTGGAATTCACACCTAATCAGTTCTGTATTAGAGGAATAAAAATAATCCCACAGCAAAGAAAAATGGGTGTAAAGGCAGATAGTGGAAAGAAGAGCATATACGTTCATTTTATACATTGTGATCCTTATTTCATTCTAGGGTCTAAGGGAACAAAAACAGAGAAACTACCTTTTAAGATATAAATATTTAATATTTGCTTTATCCTTTAAGATCGTCTCACTTCAAAATCATCTTTGGAGAACAATTTCTTAAACTTGGCTCCTATACCTTTCTCATGAGGCAGTAAGTCTCCCTGCAATTATTTTTAAGGGTTTTACTGCTAATTAGGAAAGGATATTGACAGCCCATAAAAAAATGCATGAATAAAGTGATAAAACTTGCAGAATCTTAAAGATGCCCTATAAGTCCCTTTTCCTATTCTATAGTTTACTCTATGTGGTCTTTTAAAGATTGGTATCTTCTACTTGCCTCCTAGCCATTCATCTAGGTCTATGCCATTTATTATTCTTTCTCACTTATATTGATTGGTTCGTCTCTCTTCTTAACTTGATTCTGTCACCCTGCCAGAATCCTACTGTATAGATGTATGTTGGACAAGGTAAAAATTGCACTTCCATTTCTTCTCTAGCTCCTGAGGACATAAATCAGGATCATCACTTTTCCTTACATATTATGTGATAAAGAGAGTCTTTGTCTGGCTTGGAGATGTAGAGTGGTAAGTCTTGGTCCAATTAAAACATCCTGTTGGTTATCCTGAAAATTACATTTTCCTCCAGAGTTTTCAAAATTTAAGGCCTGCAGCTGCCAAATTATTTCCTTTTGTACATTCAATAGGAATAACACATTCAACATGTCTAAAATTTAACTCCTTATTTATTTATTATTATTCTTAGTTGTGTATGCCAGTAACCCAGTAACTCAGTTGCCCAAGCCGGAAACCTGATATTCATCCTGGAGGTCCTGCAAATCTCTAACTCCTCTGTCCTCCCTTATTTATAACCATAGTCAATCTATCTCTGGCCCTATTCATCCACCTCTTAACTCCCAACTTTACCCTCCTCTCTCCATCTCTATTCTCTTCCCTTTCTGAGTTCAACCTTGGCAAAATCCTATTTGACACCTTTCTCTAAAAGAATCCACAGTAATATACAAAGGGCAGAATCAAATCCTATCAATAGGAACAATTTTGTTAAGCAGTTTTTACAATGTAAATGTCAAGTATTTTATCCAAGATATGTAAGGCTGGAGACATAGCATTTCAATGTACACACCATTAAAACAAAATAATATGAATATTAGTTAAAATAATTGAGAATTGTAATGTTTAAGAACAAAAATAGAAGCAATATTTATTGAGCAATAACTGTACACAATTTAAATGCACTATCTTATATAATTATTCCACTAATCATACGGCACCTTATTAAAGGCAGTATAGTTGTGGTATAAAGCATGGACTTTGGAATCAGACTAAGGCTGAGACCTAGCTTTACTATTTAAAACCTAGCTAATCTTGAACAAAATTTTAATTATTTGGTTTCTCAAATTTCTTAAGTATGAAATGGGAATGAATATAATTGCACCTGCTTGAAATGGCCATTTTGAGATGTAGTATACACTCACGTATTTTTGTTACCTTTATTATGTGGTTCTTGAAGAAGACTCATATTTGAAGTAAAATGCCCAAACTTAAATGGTTAGTAAAGAAGTATAAACTGGATTAAAATATAAGTATGCTTTGCTCTAGAATACTTTATTGTAATCCCACTGTTTTACTGCCTCTCTACTGACATAGAAATTTGCAGGTACAATTATCAAACTATTTTTCCCTTTGCAGTAAAATATATTTTTTGGATTCTTGATGTTTTGTCAAATCTTATTTTGTAATTTTAAAATTTATGACATATTTGAGACTCTTGAGCATTACATTAACATTTTATAAAACTAAAGTAACATTTTGACTGACATTTCTTTTTATTGTTCCCACCTGGGAAAAAAACAAGTGAAAATAGTATTTATTTAGCACTTATGTCTATTAATCCAGTCTAAAAATTAATCATTTATTGAAAAACTATTTTCAGTTAGGATATTTTTAGACACTTTCATTTTATTGATAATGAAATGGTCACCTCAGGATCTCTATGCTATAATGTATAGTTCTTTTCACTTTTGATCAAATATTGTGCATCTGTGACTAAAGGATAACATTTAAATTATAATAAGACTATTTTATAATATTTTAAGTCACAAATACACAAGTAGCATCTGGAATTTTCATTTTCTTTGATCATTTTATTTTAATTGTTTTTATGAATTCCTATTTTTTGGGGGTATTCATTACCTCAAGCATTTATCCTTTTATTATAGACAATCCAATTATATTATTTTAGTTATTATAAACTGTACAATTAAACTATTTTTTTTTTACTATTGTTACCTTGTTGTGCTAGAAACTGCTAGGTCTTATTCATTCTTTCTAAATATTTTTTGAACCCATTAACCATCCCCAATTCCCCCACTCCTCCCCACTACCCTTGCCAGTCTCTGATAACCATCCTTCTACGCTCTATCTCCATGAAGTAAATTGTTTTAATTTTTAGCTCCCACAGATAAGTGAGAACATAGGTACTAATGTTTCTGTGCCTGGCTTATTTCACTCAATATAATGATCTCCAGTTCCATCTTTGTTGTTGCAAATGACTGGATCTCATTCTTTTTTATGGCTGAATAATACTCCATTGTGTATATGTACCATATTTTCTTTTTCTTTTCATCTGTGGATAGGCATAGGTTGCTTCCAAATGTTGGCTATAGTGAATGGTGCTGCAATAAACATGGGAGCACAGATATCTTGTATGTGGTTGGTGGGAGTGTAAATTAGGGCAACTGCTATGCAGAACAGTTTGGAGGTTCCTCAAAAAATTAAAAATAGAGCTACTGTATGATCCAGCACTCCCACTCCTAGGTATGTACTGAAAAAAAAAAGGGAAATCAGTATTAATTCCTATTATTTGAAGCCATAATTAAAGATAATTAGGAATTATGCTGCTGTTTCTGAAATATTTTCATGTTTATATGAAATATATAAGCTAACTGTGTTGATCTAGTCCAAAGACATAGATGAAAATGTTAATGACACATGGTATAGGCATGAGACAAATTTACTCAGGAATTCTACAGGCAGGGGATCGGAGGAACACATGTGGCTCCTTAGATTCTCATCATCTCACAGTGCTGTGCATGAGATTCAGACATGTGGCAGTACTCCAATGGAGACACTCTCAATTTCCTGCCACTCTGCCTTTTATACATTTCCAGGGAAGTTGATAGAGGACAAGTGAGAACCCAAACCATCTTGTAATAAAGGAATCTTTCATTACTAGGGAGTGGCTCTTTATGTTTCCATGTTCTTTGTTCAGAGTTGTATTTTCAGAAATTAACATCTGTATTTTCAGTTTTATGTCTAGAAAAATAATTTCTATGCATAGTTTAATAAAAAGCATAAAAGATATACTTAATTGATAAGTTTTCTTAGTTGAAAACAGCAAAATCCACAACAGCTAGTTTAAGCAAACCTGTAACACTATTAAAGGTAGGTCAAAGCATCTCTAAGGGAGATAGAAAACCAGCTCCAAAAGCCATGAAGCCAAAAACATTACTCAATCACGCTGCAGGGAATAATGTGCCAGAAACCTCTGGCCAAGGAAGGTAAGGAAAAAAATATTTAGAGGAAGGACACTTAGTGACTTAAAACCCAGACAAAGAAGTAACACACTTTATTTCTACTCACTTTCTACTGACAGGTGTTTATCTTCATGTTACTTCAAGGAAAGCTGAGAGATGGATACTCACTGGGAAGTGATGTACCATTACTGTGAGAAGAGAGGATAGTGGATTTATTAACTAGACAGTATTCTCCACCATAAACTTTAATTTTTTTGCCAACTCCAAATATTCTTGATCTCAGTAGAACCTAAAATTTGTTAATCTTACAAATTATTTTTTTTATTTTTATAGATACACAGTAGGTGTATACATTTATGGGTTATGTAAGATATTTTGTTACATGCATGTAATTCGTAATAATCACATCACGGTAAATAGGTATCCATCCCCTCAAGTACTTTACTCTTTTAGTTATTTTAAAGTATGCAATGAAATTTTTTTTTACTATAGTCACCCTATAAACTTTAACTTCTTTAAGCTGTTTTCCAGTTTGATAATTAACTTCATAGTTTTACATAATACATTTATATTTTTATCTATTTGGTTATCTAATTTAGATAATGTATAGTGCATTCTTATAATAATACAAATATACACCTCAATATACTCTATTTATGATCTAACCTTTCTCTAATACTTTTATATTATTATATTTAATTGAATATACATCATTGTGACTATGTACACCCTTTTATGCAGGGCTGATAATTCAAAACAGCTCTACAAAAGATACAGTTTCACATTGTATCTTGTTTTTGAAACTTGTTTATTTGGACAGCAGAGAGCTTTACTGTTACTTAAATGCAATTCTCATATTGTATTAAGTTTTCATGAATTCTTTCTCATATTGATATAGTACTTCTCTGAAAGTGTTTCCAGACTTCTCCTGTGATATACTACCTGTAGTTGCCCAAGGATACATTTATTTTTCCTGGTATTTAAATGATATTTTCCCTGGCATTAAAATTAGATGTTCTAAGTTATTGTCCTCAACACTTTTCCATTATATCTTCACTATATTCCTGCATTTAGAATTGCTCCTGGAAAAAAAAAAAAGTGACATTGATATAATTTATGTTTCTTTGAAAGTTTCTGCATTTTTATTGAGCTGATCTTTGTCAATGTTGTTAAACTACATTTAATTTGGATAAGGGATTTTGTCTAGGGAGATTGTGTGGTTGTATGAAGTTGTTTTGTCTGTCACTCCATGGAATGTTTCAAAATAAAGTATTTCATATACTAAAATAGAACATTCTCTATTATTAATCTAAATATAACTACTATATTTACATATTTTTTTCCTCTGAGTCTCCAATAAAAAAAGATGTGATCAGGCTTATAGTTTTTGGTCTGACATGTAAGGATGTGAAGTCCTCATTCCTGTCCACACAACAACAACAACAACAAATAACAGAACAAACTGAACGTCAATAAATATTTTTAGATCCATTAAATAATTGATGTCAAAGGAAAACCTGCTGCCTAGAAAACTGAAGAGGCAGGCAGGAGAACTTAAACTATAATGGACAAATTGCTAGATGTTCTGTATTTGGATAATCCTGAAAGTTAAAAATTCCAGTGGTAAATTGAGTCTTAGAGAGCTCCCCACACTTTCAAGTGTTTTACCTCTAAGAGAACTACTGGTAAAGCAGTTCAATGGTAAAGACTGAAGAGAAATTTATTTCTTCTGGCAGGCAGAGAAAAAAAAAGCAACCATTTCAAATACACCAAGAAAGCATTCTGTTCTTGTTTAGAGGGCCTGTTCTCAAGGGAAGCTATTTTACCAGACCCCAACAGACTGTGACTGCAATACAGTATAGGAGACCCAAAGGAAGAGATATATCTAAAATTAGTCCCTCTAGACTTTCCATGTGTGAAAACAGAAAATACCCAGCCTCAGACCCCTTAAGCCTTCCAGTGTACTTAAGGGAGTAAATACCAACCAACCAAACAAACAAAAATACTGGGAAACATTTGTAATGGCCACACACAGCCCAAAACACAGGCTTAGTGAAGGAGTTGAGACCTAACTAAAAGACTATGCAACATGTCCTCTCTTCTTCCAGACCTTGCCGCCACATTTGTAGGGCTTCCGTGTAATAACGGGAGAATAAAATTGAAACAACAACACGTCTCACACCTTAAGAAGTCTCTAGGGAAAACTGAAGCCAACAGGACAGTCAAACAAATCAAGAACCTTAGAGAAAAATTTAGCCTCTGTCACCTATAATTAGTAAACGCAGCCTAACTTTTAGCCAGATAAGTATAAAATCTTCCAAAAAATGCCAATTTTTTCTTCTGCTTTAAAGCTCTGACTTCGAGGTCCATTTTCCAAGAAAGAAGCACATTTAATCATATCTTCTTTATTTTACATTCCATGTATTGTAATCACTTTCCTTCTCATGTAGGCTGGTATTTTTCCAACAGTCTTACGATCAAAGTCTTTTCCTTGGGATTTCTGTATTTGCAAGTCTGATTTACTTACTTCTTGATGTTCTGTCATCATATCAATTAGGATCTTGAAACGGAATTAGTAATGTTTAATAATTTGCAATTTGTCAAGACATCAGTCTCATTGCAAAATCATATTTATTTATTTGCTGTTTAATTGAGTCAGATATATTTTCAAGATCCTAACAGTTTTTATTTTAAGGTATATTGTACTATATTCTGGAGCATATCTTTCCAAAACATCCTGAGAATTTGGGGATGAGAGATATTACAAATCCAAAAATATATTTATCATGTTCTCAAACAATAAATATTGTTTTTTTCTCAAAAAATTTCAAAGTCATAATTTTTTTCTAAAAATCTACTGATGCTTCTGAGAAATGCTGTTTTCATCTTCACTAATTTGTTTGTGACCAAAATGTATTTTTTTGGTTTTTTTCAAATTTTTCTACTAGTAATTTTAAGATTTTTCTTTCGTCTCCACTGTTCTGCTTTCTGATGATGAAAACAGATTCATTAAAAATATTTATTACAATTTTCATTACAGAAAAGTTTTCAATTTGAAAACTTGAGGCCTTTGGTTATTGGAATTTTTCTTGCATTTTTTTCTTTCATTTTCTCTAAACATTTTCTAAAGATATTTTACCTCATTGATATGGTGGGGCTCTGTGTCCTTAACCAAATATCATCTTGAATTGTAATCCCCACATGTTAGGGAAGAAACTGCTGGGAGGTGATTGGGTCACGGGGGCAGATTCCCCCATACTCTTCTCATAATAGTGAGTTCTCACAAGATCTGATGGTTTAAAGGTGTGGCATTCCCCCTACCTCTCTCTCTTCTCTCTCTCTCCTGCCACCATGTAAAGATGTACCTGTCTTCCCTTTCACCTTTCACCATGATTGTAAGTTTCCTGATGCTTCCCTAGTCATGAAGAATTGAGTCAATTAAACCTTTTTCCTTCATAAATTGCCCAGGCTCAGGTAGTTCTTTATAGCAGTGTGAAAGTGGACTAACTCTCTCATAAATAGATACTCTACATCTTTCATTTTAAATTTATAGGAATACTTAGGATATATTGCAGATTCAGTTCCAGACCACCACAATTAAGAACATACCACAATAAATCTAGTCACACAGATGTTTTGCTTATATGGTGTGTATGAAAGTTATGTTTATACTACATTGTAGTCATTAAGTATGCAATAGCATTATGTCTAAAAATGTACATACTTCAATTTAAAATACTTTATTGCTAAAAAAAAAAAACCGTGATGATTATCAGAGTCTTCAAGGAGTTGTAATCTTTCTTCTGTTGGAGTGTTGTACTTTTGTGTTGATGGCTGCTGACTGATCAGGGTAGTAGTTGCTGAAAGTGGAGGTGGCTGTGGCAATTTCTTAGAGTAAGACAACAATGAAGTTTGCTTCATTGATTGGTTCTTCCTTTCACGCATGATTACTCTGTAGTATGTGATGCTGTCTGATAGCATTTTACCCACAGTAGAACTTCTTTCAAAATTGGATCCAATCCTCTCAAAACCCTGCTCTTGCTTTATCAGCTAAATTTATGTAATATTCTCAATCTTTTTTTGTCATTTCAACAATTTTCATGACATCTTCACCAGGAATATTTTCCATCTCAGGAACCCATTATCTTTAATCATCCATAAGAAGAAACTCCTCATCTGTTAAAATTGTATGTTGACATTGTAGTAATTCCATTGCATCATTAGGCTGTACCTCAAATTCTAGTTTTCTTGCTATTCCCACCATATATGCAATTTTTCTCCATTAAAGTCTTGAATGCCTCAAAATCATCCATGAGTGTTAGGATCAGCTTCTTCCAAATTCCTGTTAAATATGTGGATATTTTGACCTTCTCCCATTAATCACGAATGTATTTAATGGTATCTAGAATGATGAATTCTATCCAGAGGATTTTAATTTACATTGCCCAGATTATTCAGAGAAATTACAATCTGTGGCAGCTATAGCCTTACAAAATGTATTTCTTTATATACATATACATAGATACATACACACACACATATATATCTTCTTACTAAATATATTTCTTAACTAATAAGACTTGAAAGTCAAAATCACTCCTAATCAATGGGTTGCCGAATGGATGTTGTGTTAGCAGGCATAAAAAAAACAACAATAATCTTTTGATACAGCTCCATCAGAGCTCTTAAATGACCAAGTGTATTGTCAATTAGCAGTAATAGTTTGAAATAAATTATTTTTTTTCTGAGCAGTAGGTCTCAACTGTAGGCTTAAAATATTTAATAAGCTATGTTGTAAACAGATGTTCTGTTTTCCAGGCTTTGCTGATCCATTTATAGAGCACAGGCAGAACATATTTAGCATAATTCTTAAAGGCCCTAGGACTTTCAGAATGTAAATGAACACTGGCTTCAACTTAAAGTCACCAGCTGCATTAGCCCCAACAGAAGAGTTAACCTGTCCTTTGAAGTTTTGGAGCCAGGCATTGATTTTTTCCTCTATAGCTATGAAATCTTACATGGCATCTTCTTCCAAGAGAAGGCTGTTTTGTCTACATCAAAAATCTATTGTTAACCGTAACCACCTTCATCAATTATCCTAAGTATATCGTCTGCATAAATTGCTGCAGCTTCTGCATCAGCACTTTACGTTTTTATGTTGTGGAGATGGCTTCTTAGTCCTCCAGAAACAGCCTCTGCTATCTTCAAACTTTTCTTCTGCAGCTTCCTCACCTCTATCAGCCTTCATGAAATAAAAGAGAGTAAGGGCTTTGCTCCGGGTTAGCCTTTGGCTTAGAGGAATGTTGCAACTGATTTGATCTTCCATCCAGACTATCCTAATGTTCTCCATATCAGCAATAATGTTATTTTGTTTTCTTATTCTCGTGTTCCCTGGAGTAGCACTTTTAATTTTCTTCAAGAACTTTTCCTTTGCTTCACAACTTGGCTTATTGTATGGCACAAGAGCCTAGTTTTCAGCCTTTCTTGGCTTTCAACATGCCTTCCTCACCGAGCTTAATCATTTTTCATTTTTGATTCAATATGAGAGACTTGTGACTCTACTTGAACACTTAGAAGCCGTTATAAGGTTATTAATTGGCCTAATCTTAATACTGTGTGTCTTAGAGAATAGTGAGGACTGAGGAAAGGAAGAGAAATGGGAGAAGACCCAATGAATGGAGTAGTCCGAGCAAATATATTTATTCATTAGGTTCGCTGCCTTATATTGGCACAGTTTGTGGCACCCTAAAACAATTACAGTAGTAATATCAAATATTATCGATCACAGATCACTATAACAGATACAATAATAATAAAGTTTGAAATATTGCAAGAATTACCAATATGTGACAGACACAAAGTCAGCACGTGCTATTGGGAAAAAATGACACTAGGCTAAACTTGCTCAACCCAGGGTTGTTGCAATCCTTCAATCTGTAAAAAAACACAGTATCTGCAAAGCACAGTAAAGCAAACCACAGTAAAACAAGGTATGCCTATATTTCATTTATGTCACTTCTTACTGTTTTGTTTTATTTTCATAAAGTATTTCTCAATTTTACCTTAAATAATGCTTTTGAATTATTTTATTGTTATTTTTTAACCCCAAAAATGTATTGTTTTTCTCTTATTGATCTTGCCTTTGTTTTTATTGGTTGCAGTATGCCTCAAGTCCTAATTCATTAACTAGAGCTCCTTAAAACTACTTTTGTAATCCCCTTTTCTAGAGGAAATTTCAAAGATAACGATTACAGAAACACATTATAGCCTTTCTAACCCATCTGGTCTGAAGACCACTACTTATATTTACCATATTCTTCCTCTACCATCCTGAGACCGCTCAGCCTCAGCTGGTTCCTCTGCTGGCATAGGTGATTTACTTGATGGAGTCACTCAGATCCTCATAGCTGAATAGTGTTATCCTCCCCACACCATTCCCATGTCAAGCCTTGCTACCACACTTGTCAATTTACCAACAAAATTAAAATGAAGAGCACAAGACACACTATATGGATCTTTCGGACGCTACACACACTCCTTTATCCCACTGGGTCACAAAAAGCCTACCATATCCTAATAATCAGAATTCTCCCTGACTGGATAGTGACTTCTCTACTGAATGGTGGTCTTTTGGGACAAGTAGCTTAAAATGAATGGGCAGGGAGCGGTTTTAACCTGAGGATTAGTGAACCTCTTGCAAAGCCACTTGGTAGAATAATTTTCCTTCTAGAAACTAAAATTTATAAGCCTAGAGCACAAAAATTGCAAGTTTCTGAAAGTATGTATTCATTGGATCACTGAGGGTGAATATCATAAGTTGGTTTTCACGGAAATAGACTCAGAGATTTGCATGCATGAAAAGTTGTATGGAATAAAGGTGCACTATAGTGGACTATGTCATGAGTTGCCTATAGTTGGCCTGCAGAACCCAAGTCCTCAGTTTTCCACCTAATAGAGAATACTGGCAGCTAACAGCTCTCAGTTAATTCCTCTCCATGACCTCAGCTAAACAGTGACCTCAAGAAAGTCACCCATCTCTTCCTAGGACATCTTCCTCCTGAACACTACTTAATAGGTTGGCATAAAGTCCAACTGTAAAGGATTAAGATCAAGAATCACCAGAGAATTAGCTCAGGTCTTCATTGAACCTGAACTTCAGTTCAACATTTTCTCTGCTCACCTCTGCTTCTTTCTCATCCCCAGGTATTGATCCTGAGAGCACTCCTCAATACGCTCCATTCACCTCAATCTCCATGTAAGATTCAGCTTCCCAGGGAAACCCCTGTGCCATTAAGATCTACTTGTCACAGTTATCCAAACATATTTCATTAAGCCAATAGATTTGAATGTGAAAGCAACCTGTAATTACAATGTTATTTTTTTCTGAGGACTTTCATTTTTTTATGGATGAGACTAACAGACCCCCATTGATTTTATCTATAGATATTAAAATCCCTGTTCTCAGTCTGCACATTAGATGGGGAAACAAGATCAGTGCTCTAGTTGTCTTGCATGCAGATTTCCAACCCATTCTCTTATTATTTTCCTTCACTTCTTACCCCATACACTTTCCTGTTGTATTCCAGATTTCCTTGTCTCTCCTGGGGGAAAAAATGTTTCTGGAATATAAGTCTCTGATATCCAATCAGATGCTCTGTTTCCTGACATTTTCTGTCTGGAAACAGGAATGGTAACACCTGTGCCTATGAATAAATTTTTATAAATAATTTCCACTGGCACACTATCCTGAAGATGATGCTTTTAAGTTCTTAGTCTCTTGGTAGCTCAACAGAGCTAAGTGGTTTTCTTTTTTACTTCTTGCCTCTTTGTGGCCTACAATCTTTGACTGTCTATTCAGATAAAAGTGTAATATAAATTCTATATAAAATAAACTAGGTAAACGCTGTAAATTCAGACTTTAAAAGTCTATATAATGTCTGTATCTAGCAAGTAATCCATGGAGTAATATGTGTATGTGGAAATGAGTTTGAATATAGGATGTAAATTTTTAACAAGGCTTTTGAAAACAGAGTAGAAATGGGTAGACGCTGAATGCAGCAAAAAATGCTTTTATGGAGAAGTGTTGCAATTATTAAATATCACAATAAGGCATAACAAATAATGAAAATTAAATAAATTAAATTCTAAACAATTTGATATCTTGGTGACTTTGCTTCTACTTAGTTATGTTCACTACCTAGATTTTTTTTTTTTTTAATTAAAATTGGCAGTGACTCTTTTCACATATTTGGGATTCATCTTAAGTACATGATCCTAGGAAACTAGTATGCAGGTTTTTTGAAGATCAACTTACAGAAATTCTTTAGCCAGCATTTAAGTAATGAATGAGACTGTTTATATCTAGCCATAGGAACTTAGTTTCAGTTTTACAAAGACAGTGTCTCATACAAAGTTTAAAGACCAAACTAGACAGAGTACTAATTACTTTTGGTACTGAAATCTTGAGTTCTGCTCAGAAAATATGCTTGTATTTTTATATTTACATAAAATAATAGTTCTCATTCTACGTTTATATAATCCAAAAATTTCAGTTTATACTTAAAATTTTTCTAGCACAATTTTCCGAGATCCAAAAAAAAATTACTTATAAAACCCCTTGGGTGTCAACTTACTTTTAAAAGGTTGTCTATTTATATAATCATTACCTGAGAATTTATCTCTTAGGAAATTCTGTGCGTGTATATGTGTGTGTGTGTTGACCATGTTAAATACCATTTGAATATGAGAGAAAATGGTAGATATTAAATCTGATTTTCCTTAAAGATTTACACTGACTTATAAAGAACAGATATCACACCATTTAATAGGCAGCAAAGTAATTGAACGAATTGATGACATTATTTTTAGATTCAATGTTGGTTGGTCATATCACAAACTATATCAATTATCAAAAAAAGAAAAAACAGTAAATTTGCTCTTAAAAATTCATAGTTTTTAATACATAATATGGCGGAAGTACTCAATATACTTTCATTAAATACAAAATATTTTATTCTTTTAAACATTTTCTGTGTTATTGGACCTCTTTCTTTATCACAAATTCTTCTCATACAATATCTGTAGAGACTAAAAGAAATATAAACTATGACAATTCTCCGAAACATGTAAGGTGGAAGAATAATGCTGTTTCATTGAAGTTAAGTTTCAAGTATAAATATTGCAAAGATTCAAAAGTTATAAAGCGGGAAACATGCTGAACATCTTTCTTTTAATATTTCACTTTTCAACTATATCTGAATATGTTAGGCATTGAGAAAATTTTTCCCAACACTTGTTTTGAAGTATTCTTTTCTAACGATTTTCTCTAATATCCTCTTCCCATGAAGTCAGAGAGTCTAGTCAATATTTTATAGTTTCATGATCTGCTTTTCAGATGTAAGGTTTTGTTTTTAAAGAAAACTAATCTAACCTTAATCCTTTTTCAATAGTTAAGTATTACATGTTGACTCCTCATCCTATTTTTAGGGAAACTCAACCCTGCATCATTTGCTTTGTAGGGAATAAATAACAATGTTGAAAGTCAAATGAAAATCTAAAAACTTTTATTGTTTATGACTCTTTTTTTTTTTAAATTTTTGAGATGCGATCTTACTGTGTCCCTCAGGCTGGAGTGGAGTGACACAATCATGGCTCGCTGCAGCCTTAACTTCCCAGGCTCAAGCTATCCTTCCACTTCAGCCACTCGAATAGCTGGGACTACAGGTGTGCACCACCACACCTAGCTTTTTAAACTTCATTTGTAGATACAGGCTGTTACTATGTTGACCAGGTTGGTCTCAAACTCCTGGCCTCAAGCAATCCTTGGCCTCCCAAAGTGCTGGAATTACGGGTATGAACCACCATGCCTGGCCCTGTTTATTATTCTTTATCTGCATCTTAGTCCGTTTTTGTGCCTCTATAACAGAATACATGAGTCTGGCTAATTTATAAGGAAGAGAAATTTGTATCTTACAGTTCTGAAGGCTAGGAAGTCCAAGGTCAAGGAGTCTGCATCTGGTGAGGATGTTTTTGCTAAGTTATCCTGCAGCAAAAGGCAGAAGGTCAAGGGAGCAGACATAAAGCAGGTGAAGAGAATGGAGGGGAAGAGGGAACCAAACTCATTTTTTTTAATGAAGGACCCACTCACAATAACTAGACCACTCCTGTGATAACAGTATTAATCCAGTCACGAGAGGACAGCCCTCATGACCTAATCATGTCTTAAAGCTTCTGTCTTTCAACATGTGGCACTGGGGATTAAATTTTCAATACATCAACTTTAAGAGACACATTCAAGTCATAGCAATGAGTTAAATAATATAAAATTAGTTTGCAAATATCTATTATTTCATATATTTTATTTATTATAACAATAAAGTGCAAAGATAGTCAAACAACCATAACCATATGTAAATTTTACAAAAGACACTCTCACTTCTTTCCTCGCCGAATTATCAAAAGATGAGTGTGAATATATTTAAATTTATAATTATTCAAGAAATACAAAAAACACATATGTGAGATCTTCCACAATGGGTTATCACATTGCTAGTAAAACAGAAAGCTCTATATCCCACCCATACCATCAACATTTCAAGGTCAAACACCTCCATTGAAATTATTTATCCTACCAAATTAGAATAATTGAGAAAAACCTTAAGAATTACTAAAAAATAGACAAGTGTTTTTAAATGGTGACTAGAAAATTTAATCACAGATTTATCAACTGCAGTATTAATAGAAAATTGTTTTTTATTTCAGATGTTCTAGTCCGAATATCAGTTGTAATATTTTCTTTTTCTTCATTTCTGTCCTTTGAGCAGAGGATATAAAGATCTGTAATCAACCCTGCATTAAAATAACTAACTCTAAGGCTATGTAATTTAGAAGGACGAAGTGGAAATGTGGAGTCAGGGAGGAATAGGCAAAAAAAAAAAAAAAAAGAAAACAAAAAACAGAAAAAAACAATGAGTCAAAACTGAAAGAGCAGAACAGAAATAGACACACTCCACAAAGGGAGATGGAGTTGATAAAGACTTTATGGGAAAATGTAAATAATTGATCTGCATTATTTCCTCAATGTTTTGTGTAGATGATTACCTAAAACTTAGATGTTATTTCTGGTAATAAATGTCCCTTACCAGAACCCGGGAGGCAGAGCTTGCAGTGAGCCGAGATCGCGCCACTGCACTCCAGCCTGGGCGACAGAGCGAGACTCCGCCTCAAAAAAAAAAAAAAAAAAAAAAAAAAATATGTCCCTTACCAATATTACAAAGATTCAAAGTATAGCCAGTGAGTTAATTCTCAGACATGTCAATATTTAATACGTCCTTTCTCAAATTTGTACACTCCATTGATTTGTTTTCCAAGTGTTTTCTAATGGAATTTTAAGTTACCCAGAACATGCAAAAGTCTCAACAACTTTAAAGTGCAGTGCCTAAACTTTTCATTATGTTAAATGTTTTGTAAGTTGTTCTGAAGTTTAAATGATTCAACTAATGGCTAAGTTAGATGTAGAGTTTCTGTTGCTGTGTCGGTTGGGGGCTGTGCTGGTCTGACACTCTTCCTCTACAGCTAGGGTGTGCTTCCTGTAGATGGCTTCTGCAATCTTTATCCTTGCTCTGATAGAGCAGGCATATAAATCAAGTCTTTCTGTCTGTTTTTCTTTTACATTATGCTTTTAATTCATTGTGATAGATTTTGTCTTTCAAGTCATGCCAGACCTGCTGAGATTGATGTGCTTTTCATCTGTCACTCTCTTCACACTGTTTGATTAAATTGGTTCTCCTACTTGCAGGGAGACAGGCTAAAAAGCCTAAGAGGCCATTTCCAACTCAAATGTATAATTCCACATTTTTCTATCTAAAGTCTAGTCATTAGCTTGAATTTGGATACAAAGGAATTGGTGTAATCTGTAAATTTGTCCTCTAACACCCTTTGAGGACAATAATTTTAAATAAAACACCACATTTCATATTCATAATAGTTTTACTGAGATTATGAACAATGCAATTTTTGAAAAGAGTCAGTATTTATTATCCTTTTGAATAAGATCAAATGCTATATTAAAATTAAATATAAACATACTTCAATAAGAGAAGTTATAAAGGAAAATCATATAAATTTTCTGCTCATATGTAACTAAATTATATTGAGTTGATGTAAAAATATGACATTAATATCATATTTTAAGTTAAGCTTGTGAAAATATACTAAAAACCAGAGTTCTGTTTCTGCTACTTAGAACTATGCCAAATTCTGACTTTTTGTTCTCCACTTATTAATCTGTAAAATGAAGGATGTAATTTAATAAGCTCCAAAGTTATTCTTAGCTCTTGAAAATCTGTTTTTAACTCTTCAAAATCTTTTTCAATTTATTGTATGTCTGGGTGTACCTACATATCTCCTCCCGTGAATATGAAATTCATTGAAGATGAAACTATTAGTTACTTTCATGAAATACTCTTTCAAAAATTAACCTTATTGTTTACAAAAATTTGGTTCAAATCCTAATTCACATTCTTACTAAGTATGTGATCGTGAAACTATGTATTTTTTATATATATGTATATATTTGTTAACATATGTATTCTTATGTATCTATATAGAAGCGATTTTTTTCATATAGAGTTGATACATTGCTTAGTGTAGCATGCATGTGGTATGTGCAGTGTGGTAATATGTGTTACATGTGGGAGATAGTAAATGTCCAGGAAATTTTAGCAGCTGGAGATTGTAGTTTCATTAAAAATCAAAGTTCAATGATATGTCATCTACAAACAACTTTTTAATGCACCAAATACTTCTAGGAACTTAATACTATGCTATTCCCATCTTTATCTATAGCACCTGTTTCATGTAGCATAATTTTTTCTTAGTGACAAAACAATATATTGCCATTTATCACACTGGAAGTTTATTCTGCTAGGGAAAAATACTTTATACCTCATTTCGGTTTGGGTTGAATTATTTGAAATATAGATAATATGATGTTTTATATTGGTCTCAATTTAGTGAGAGAGACTTTCTGGAGGATACTTGGGATATATAATATGTGACTCATTTTCTATCAGGGACAGAAATGGCTAGTTTCTGATTCCTACCTTATATAACTTAAAGCATAAGAGGTATGCAGCTTAACTGCTTTAATGATAACAGTAAAGGTAAATGTGCTGACATATATCCACAAATTGTATTTGCACTCTCAACATTTTTTGGTGTAAAGTATCCATGCATATTTCCAGTGAACCAGATGAAAACATTCACAGAGACCTGGCATTTGTTAACTGGTTTTCTTAGTCTGTAGGTCTTAGTACAGATAAATTGAATTCCTAGGAGTTTTAGGAGGAATCAATCATTGGGGAGGAATCAATCATCGGCCAGAATATGTACAGAGCTATAGCTACTAATATGCTGGTAATGTTTAAACACTACTTCTCCAGAATAAAATAAGCTAGTTGTATATAAGCATGTAAATTTATTATAAACTCTACTGACATGCAGGATATATGGTATGGTATATGGAATATACCATTTTTAAATAATAAATATACACTGTTGTTTATTATAAATGCCATATAGCTCAGCAATCCTCATAAACTGCCTGTATTCATTTTGCCTAACTCTTTCATCTGTAGCCAATAGATGAATTAATAGATGAAATAGTGTAGTTAAAACATAAAGTTAATTGCTATTTTTATTTAATAAGAAAGATAAAAGTAAAACAATGAAGAATATTTCATAATGTTAATTATTCTCCGATGACACAAATGACTTATTTGCTACATTTTATAATTCTTTTTGAATACTAGAAAACTTTTCTGTTTTTTAGCTATTAAAAAGTAGTATTCATAGACTCCACACATCTTAAATTTTCATTATTATTTTATCTACCACTATATTAAGCCTAGACAATAAAAAACAATAAGCCCTGATTATCAGGGTTTTCTGATTTCTCTGATGTACATACGTTCATCATGTTTGATTTTAAGCTGCTAATTGGACATCACTGACTGCTGACTTGTGAAGGGAGATGTTGAGGAATACCAGTCTGTTTTCCGCACACAGGCACAACAGCTGTGAACAACCTCAAGAGTTTGTGTAATATTAAAATATAGTAAAATAAGTAGAAAGTAATGAGATTTTAATATGTATTTTTAAATAACTAAATATTTTTTCCAAGATGGTGGGTTGGATGCATTGTAGTATGCCTCTTTTACTTGTAAAGATAAAATAGTGTGCAGAGCTTCATGCTGTAAACTTTTTTTCCAAGAAGCAACATAGCAACTAAACAGAAAAACTGAAATAAATCACAGACCCTTTAAAAGAAGCAGTAGCCTAAACTATGAAACATGAGGAAAACTCCCCACAAGACACTGTGAACTTATTCACACATCCAGCACATTGCTATTACAACCAGGCTCTGAGAAAGCCATCACGCAAATATTCTCTATAACTAGAAAACTCATACAGAGTCTTTGCAGCTGAAAGGACCAAGAGCCAGAGCTAGGTAACAATAAACTACAAACATGAAAGTCACACCCTCGGGAGAAAAAAAGAAAAAAATCAAACAAACAAAAAAAAATCCCAAGTCAAATAAAAAATAAATTCAATAACAAATAGAAAAATATAGTCTACCCAAATAAGAAGAAACCAGAAAAATAATTCAGGCAGTATGAAAAAAACAGGATTCTATAAAACCGCCAAAATATTACAGTAACTCTCCAGTAGTGGATCCAAACCAAGAAGAAATCTTTTAAATACCAGATAAAGAATTCAAAAGGTTGGTTAATTTAATCAAGGAGATAGGTGAAAACCAACACAAAGAAAATTTAAAACAACTTGGAATATGAATGAAAAATTTTATAAAGAGAAATATATTTTAAAGAAAAACCAATAATAACATCTGGAGATGAAAGTCACATTTAGGGAACTAAAAATGCAGTGGGAAATTTAAACAATAGACTAAACAAAGTAGAAGAAAGAATTTTAGCATTCTAAGATGAGGCTTTCAGATTAACCCAATAAGACAAAAATAATGAAAAAAAAAGCCGGGCGCGGTGGCTCACGCCTGTAATCCCAGCACTTTGGGAGGCCGAGGCGGGCGGATCACAAGGTCAGGAGATCGAGACCACGGTGAAACCCCGTCTCTACTAAAAATACAAAAAATTAGCCGGGCGCGGTTGTGGGCGCCTGTAGTCCCAGCTACTCGGGAGGCTGAGGCAGGAGAATGGCGTGAACCCGGGAGGCGGAGCTTGCAGTGAGCCGAGATCGTGCCACTGCACTCCAGCCTGGGCGACAGAGCGAGACTCCGTCTCAAAAAAAAAAAAAAAAAAAAAAAAAACAACTAAAAGAAATAAACAAAGTCTTCAAGAAATATGGGATTATGTAAAACTTTCAAAGCTAGGAATCAGAGGTGTTCCTCAGTAAGAAGAAAAAGTAAAAAGTGTGGAAAACATATTTGAGGGAATAATTGAGAAAAACTTCCCTGGCCTTGCTAGAAATTTAGACATCAAAATACCAGAGCTCAGAGAGCCCCTGGAAAATTTATTGCAAGAAGGACATCACAAGAGAGTCAAAAGGCTATCTAAAGTCAATGTGTAGGAAGCATTGTAAGAGTGGTGTGACAAAAGCATCAGGTAACATATAAAATAAAACCTATCAGACTAACAGCAGACTTCTCAGCAGAAACCTTAGAAGGCAGAGGTATTGGGATCCTATCTTTAGTCTTATTAATCAGAAAACTGTCAGCCAAAAATTCTGTATCCAGCAAAACTGAGCTTCATAAATGAAGGAGAATTAAAGTCTTTCACACATAAGCAAATGCTGAGAGAATTTATCAATACTAGATAAGCCCTACAAGAAATGTTAAAAGAAGTTACAAATCTTGGAACAAAAGGTGGATATGTACCAGAATAGAAATTCTTGTAAGCATAGAATTCACAGTGCTTATAAAACAATAACACAGTGAAGAAAACAAAATCACTAGGTAACAATCAACATGATGACTGGAACAGTACCTCATATCTCAATATTAATATTGAATGGAAATGGCTGAATGCTCCACTTAAAAAATACATATTGACAAAATGGATTTTTAAAAAACTAGATACCAAATATTTGTTATCTTCAGAAGACACACCTAATACATAAGCATTCTTATAGACTCAAGGTAAAGGGGTGGAAAAAGATATTTCATGCAAGTGGAAACCAAAATTGAGCAGGATTATCTATTCTTATATCAGAGAAAACATACTTTATAGCAACAATGGTTAAAAAAGACAAAGAAAGGCATATATAATGATAAAAGAATCAATTCACCAAGAATATATAAAAACTCTAAATATATATATGTGCCTAACTCTGGAGCTCCCAGATTCATAAAACAATTACCACTAAACCTAAGAAAAGAGAGAGAGATAACACAACAATAACCTTAAGGGACTTTGGCACTCCACTGACAACACTAAACAGATAATTGAGAGAGAAAGTTTACAAAGAAACACTGAACTATAACTGAGGTCTAGAACAAATGGACCTAATATTTACAGAATGTTCTAGCTAAGAATGGGAGAATATGCATTCTTCTCATCAACATGGAAAATTCACCAAGGTGGACCATAATAGGCCATAAAACAAATCTCAATAATTTTTTAAAAATTGAAATTATATCAAGTATCTTTGCACACTTCAGTGTTATAAAACTAAAAATCAATTTCAAAAGCAACCCTCAAAACTACACAAATACATGGAAATTAAACAATCCTCACCTGACTGATATTTTTGGGTTAACAGTGAAATCAAGATGGAAACTAAAAATAATTTTGAAATGAATGATAACTATAACACAAGTTATCAAAACCTCTGAGATACAGCAAAAGCAGTGATAGGTGGAAAACTTACAGCACTAAATGCCTACGTCAAAAAGTCTGAAAGATTACAAATTAGTATTCTAATATCACACCTCAAGGTACTAGAGAAACAAGAACAAACTAGCAGAAGAAAAGAAACCAAAGATCAGAGCAAAACTGAATGAAATTGAAACGAAAAAAAAGAAGAGATCAATGAAACAAAAAGTTGATTATTTGAAAAGATAAATAGAATTGATCGAGCACTAGACAGATTAATGAAGAAGAGAGAGGATTCATATAAGCTTATTAGGAATGAAAATGGGGACACCACAACTGACACCACAGAAATGTAAAAGATCATTTGAGACTACTATAAATACCTCTGTGCGCATCAGCTAGAAAATCTAGAGGAAATGAATACATTTCTGGAAACATACAATCACCCTAGCTTGAATCAGGAATAAATAGAAATCCTGAACAGACCAAAACAAGCAGAAATATTGAATTATTAATAGAAAAAAAATCCCAACAAACAAGCAGCCAAATTCTATCAGACATTCAGAGAATTGATACAAATTCTATTGAAACTATTCCAACAGATTGAGAGAGAGTACTCCCTAGCTCATACTGCAAAGCCAGTATCACTCCAAAACTACAGACCAATATTACTGATGAATGTTAGATGCAGAAATCCTAAACAAAATACTAGGAAACTAAATTCAACAACCTGTCAAAAAAAAAAATTCACCATGATTGTGCCAGTTTCATTCCAGAGGTGCAAGGAAGTTTCAACATAGGCACATCAATAAATGTGATTCATCACATAAATGGAATTAAAAACCATATGATCATCTCAATAGATGCAGAAAAGGCATTTGATAAAATCCAGCATCCTTTGATGATAAAAAATCCTCAACAAATTAGGCATAGACAAAACATACCTCAAAATAATAAAAACCATGTATGACAAACCCACAGCCCACGTCACACTGAAAGGGGAAAGTTAAAAGCATTCCCTCTGAGAACTGAGATAAGACAAGAATGCCCACTTTCACCACTTCTATTCAACGTAGTACTGGAAGTCTTAGCTACAGCAATCAGACAAGACAAAGAAATAAAAAATATCCAAATGGGTAAAGAGAAAATCAAACTATTTCTGTTTGCCAATAATATAACTGTATATTTAGAAAACCCTAAAGACACCTCCAAAAGACTCCTAGATCTGACAGATGAATTTAGTAAAGTTACAGGTTACAAAATGACTGTACACAAATCCATTAACACTGCAATACAACAACCACCACCAAGCTGAGAATCAAATCAAGAACCTTAATTCCATTTACAACAGATACAATAAATAAATAAAATAATATGCCTAGGAATATACAAGATCTCTACAAGAAGTACAAAACACTGCTGAAAGAATTTATGGGTGACACACAAAAAATGGAAATACATCTCATCCCCATGGATTGGAAGAATCAGTATCATGAAAATAACCATACTGTGCAAAGCCATGTACATATTCAATGCAATTCCTATAAAAAATTTTGGGGAAACATACCATTCAGTTAATTGAAGAGACCCTCTTCTTCAAATCCAAAAGTATGTTTCTAATCCAACAGGTAAGATAATGGCAATTCTTTAATTGTAAGAAATTTTATATGGATATGTTTATTTTGTTTGGAAAAATATGTGCTCAAAGTGGTAAGTGTATGTATAAAACTATGAATTATAATAATCATGTATGGTGTATCATCATAAATGTCAGTATGAATAATTCTATGTATATAATAATGTGTTTTAGATATATTTTATGTCATGTTATATATTTTGTGCTAGAAACATAAACTTCCCTAATTATCACTGTGCATTGAAAAGTTTTGTCAATTAAACAAAAACTTCAGTGCAACAAATTGGTATTATAACTCTGGAGTATTATAACATTTCTTACATAATTTATTTTTGATAGGATAAATAATTGTAAGAAATAAAGATTATCAGTTATATAATCATTACTCAGTTTATTTGAGCTTCTAAAACTTTCAAACTCACGTGTACATTAAGATTTATAAGTTGAAATAAGAAATGTGCAATTAAAACTTAAGTTGATTGGAATTTAATGTGTTTACCGGTTGAGATAAATGTGTTGCTATAGTTGTTGTTTACTATTTTATGCTGAAGTTTTTGAAATATTAATATAACAAATTATATATGAAATTCCATAAAAAAGGACATGCAGACTAACCATAATCCTCAACATTATGGTTTTCTACATTTAGTATACTCTTTCCCCTTATTTATTAATGAGTTATTGTCAACTCTAATTATTTAGAAACTGTATTTCCTATAAAGAAAGAATCCCTGGGGCATTTGTGTAGTCCAAGTGATCTTCATTTATGAATTATTGCTTATATAGATTAACACAGAGATTGAATACATTTTTTATATATACAGAATTACTTTCAGAGTGTCTGCTACAGTCAGGACTTCATCAGTAAGGTCCTGGTATTATTATGTTGTTATAATTATTTTAAGGTTTAAATAAATAATTGACAAAAATCTATTATAATTTCTTCCTCATATCACTCTTTAATTTTTTTATGTTTATCTGTCTTCTGATTTGCAGTTATGTTCACACAGAGTTGTGAAATAAGAAATACTATGCTCTAGCATATCTTCTTATAATAATTTGAGAATACAGCAAAAAATATATATAAAGCTGAAACAGCCACACAGCTTGGACAACAATCTTCCTTCCTCCGTTTCTGACGTGTGTGCTATTGAAGAATTTCTTCAAATGCTCCATGCTTCAATTTCCTCATCTGTAAAATTAAGAGTAGTACCTTCCTCAGTTTCTACATATTGGCTATTTACATTGATTGCTAAACACTGGGGCTCTCAATAATTGTTTGCTCCTATTATAAGATACATACCTTTTTACAGGACAGGAAAATTATTTTGCTCTCTATAATGCGAACAGAATTTCATTGGGGCTGAAAAAAAGGAGGTTCTTCTTCCATAAATGTTAAAATGCATTTTGAATTTTCTAAATGAACTGGCAAATACTAAGTTGTTTGGGTATTTTCCTGGGGTACATGTCTTTGATACAAAGTCTGATGCAGTAGAGTGGAAAAAATTATGTATCAAAACAAACTCTGGACCCTCTTGCTACAAGATATGAAGCAAATAATCTCACGTAAAAGGACCAGTACAAGTCATGTACCTCTAGTTACTTATTCTCCCTAAACAATGCAGACAACAAGTAATATGCTCTTAGATTAGACTGAAGAGTTAGGATTATAAAAATATATATAAAAGTAGGTTTTATCTACATATTTATTTTCTATTTGTGATTTTATATTTTGTAGGATGATTGGCGCAAAATATAAAAAATGTTTGTTAAAATCAAGGATAACTGAGATAATACATTAAAAATATAAAGGACATTTGAAAGAGTAGTATCTTTAAGAAATCTTTTTTTTTTTTCTGTAGAAGAAAGAAAAACACAAGGTATTTAAAATGCTGAAAAAATGTCAATGGGAAATATTGAAGAACATAATGTCCTGTAAAATTAAAGATTTTAGAACTTAATCTGAATAGTAACTCGTCTAGAGCTAGGTATGGGATCATTAAATATTAAGTAGTTATTTTCATGATTAAAATATAAATTTACATGTTATTTGACAAGTAAGACATTCAATTGAAGGAACAAAGATCATCGTAAAATACAATTATGGAAAATCAATTAATTTTGCACTTTTTTGCTTTTATCAATCCAGTTAATTTCAATAATTTTCAGCTAATATATGTGATAAAAGTTACATTTAAATTAGTGGCACATAGGTCAAAATTTATGTTCCATCAGAAAGCTTTTTCTTCTCTATCTTGTGATATTTTGTTAAAAGAGGAAATATGAAAGTGTGATACTGGAACAGTGTATAAGTATAGATCAATGAAATTGAGAGTACAGAGAAAAGCCACCACATATATTATCAACTGATTTTTTTAAAATATCAACTGATTTTCTACAAGAGTGTCAAGACTGTTCAACTGGGGAGAAAATAGTCTTTACAGTAAGTGTTGCTAGGACATCTGGATAGCCACATACAAAAGAATGAAGGTGAACTTGTACCTAATCATATACAAAATTTAACTTGAAATAAAAGAACTAAAAGTTAGAAATAAAACTACAAAATTCCTAAAAGAAAATATAAGGGTAAATATCTATGTCCTTGAATTTGGCAAAAGATTCTTAGTTATTATACCAAAAACATGAGCAACAAAAGAAAATCAAAAATAGGTACATTAAAACTTCACAAAGTAATTGAACTTTGTGTTTCTAAGGACAATGTACAGAAAGTGAAAGGCAAAATCACAGATTGGGAGAAAATATTTTCAAATCACATATCTGATGACATTTTGTATTTAGAACGCATAAAGAACATGTATAACAATGAAAAGACAATCCATTTTTTTAAAGACAAAGAATCTGAATAAATATTTCACCAAAGAAGATAAACAAATGGCCAATAAGCACATGAAAAGATGCTCAACATCATTAATTATCAATTAAATAAAAATAACACAATGAGATGCCATTCCATACCCACTAGGATGGCTAGAATTGAAAAGGCAGATAATAACAAGGTTTGATGAGGGCGTGAAAACGTTGAAATTGTCATACACTGCTGTTGGGAATGTGAAATGGTGCAACCACTTTGGAAAACAGTTAGGCTTGTCCTCAAACAGTTAAACATAGAATAACTATATGACCTAGCAATTTGACTATTAATTATATACCCAAGATAAATAAAAATAAATGTCACAGAAAAAAACTTACACAAGAATGTTTGTAATATTATTCATAATTGCCAAAATATAGAGACAATCCAAATATCCATCAAAGGAAGAACATCTAAACAAAATCTGATATATTCATACAATGTCATATTATTCAACCTTGAAAAGAAACAGAGCACTGATACATGCCATCACTTTGATGAGCCTCAGAAATGTTATGCTAAGTGAAAAAAAAGTCACTCACAAAAGTTTATATAATATGAAAACTGAAGAGTATTTTATATAAAAGTCAAGAATAGAAAAATCTATAGACACAAAAAGTAGATTAATGGTGACAGGCTGGGAAAAGAGGAGGCTGATATCTTAATTATATAGAGTTGCTTTAAGAGGTAATGAAAATGTTCCAAAATTGGGATGGTTGCATATATCTGCAAATATGCTAAAAACCATTAGTTGGACACATTATTTTATTTTGTATTTTAGAGAAGAGTCTTGCTTTGTTGCCCAGGCTGGTCTCAAACTCCTGGCCTCACACGGTCCTCCCACCTCAGCCTCCTGAGTAGCTGGGATTATAGGTGTGACCCACTGCACACAGCAGATTAAATTTTACATTTTAAATAAATTAATTATGCTATATGTGAGTTATATCAATAAAGTTATTTTTAAATAAGAAAGACAATATGGAGATAGACTATACATGTGTTTATTTGCAAATATCGCATAGCATAATTTCCTAAAATTCCTTAATTCTCCTTTCATTGTATTACAGAATGCTAGGAGTGTAGTAGTATTTTCAGAGTGCCATCTTTAGCCCTCTAATATATCATTTAATTTCTGTCAAGTCTGGTGAAGTACAACAGTGCGTTCCCATGGTATGTTTTGATCAGATTAATATGATTTTTTCTTCCATCTAGTATAAATTGTTTACAAATAAGAGATTTTGAGAACTACAAAAGGCAGGATAGTGAAATCTCTAAAAGTGTATTTTCCAGATGCAGACTTCAACCACTTGTAACTAGTGTGACCTTCAGTGAGATTTTTCACCTCTCTGAGCATGGGTTTTTACTTTGTTAAATTGTAAATAATATTACTAACTGATGTGTAATAAATTAATATATGTAAAGTATTTAGATCAGGTTCTATCATATAGCAATCATTCAGTAAGTATTAGCTATTAGTAAATTATCTGTCTATGGGACAAAATGAAAGTTGTTCTTTAGTCTTATAACTATAAATAAATATTTATATTTTCTTACAGAAAGCGATTAAAGGCTTCTGTTTTTTTCCTAGACATTGTCTATTCATTAACTACAAAAAAAATGGAAAGCCACAACCCAAATCTGTGGCACTTTTATATTTCTTAGAAATCAGTTCCATATTATTATTTTTTTAATTGCGGAAAAGAAAACATGAGATCTACCCTGTTAACAAAATTTTTTAAGCGTATAGCATGGTTTTATTAACTATAAACACAATGTTGTACAGCCAATATCTACAACTTTTCTATCTTGCACTACTGAAACTCTATACCCATTGAACAGCGATTTTTTTGTTTCTCCCTCCCCCTAAGACCTTGGCAAATACCATCATAATTTGTGTTGTCCCTCGGAACGTTAAGTTCATCTAATTTCCATCAATTCTCCTGAGATGTAATAACATTCTACCATGTTGTAATTTGACTAAATGAACTCTGATATGCTTGCTACATCTAATCTACAAGAATACTAAAAATACGAAGTTTAGAACTATAATTACTCATAAGCTAATTTATATATGAAAATGTAATGAGCAGGCCGGGCGTGGTGGCTCACGCCTGTAATCCCAGCACTTGGGAGGCCAAGGCGGGTGGATCACGAGGTCAGGAGATCGAGACCATCCTGACTGACACAGTGAAACCCCGTCTCTACTAAAAATACGAAAAATTAGCCAGGCGTGGTGGCGGGTGCCTGTAGTCCCTGCTACTCGGGAGGCTGAGGCAGGAGAATGGCGTAAACCCTCTCAGCTCACTGCAAGGGAGGTAGAACTTGCAGTGAGCTGAGATGGTGTCACTGCACTCCAGCCTGGGCAGCAGAGTGAGACTCCATCTAAAAAAAAAAAAGAAAATGTAACGAGCAACAATATTCTACAAATGAAGATGTCAATGTATACTATTCATTGAAGCTAAACGAAAATAGTATTTCTCATTAGTATCTAAAAGAGTATTTCTCATTAATATCATTCAGTGTAACTATTGTCCTATGCAATAAGCTTTACAAGTTTCGGCCTATTTTACTCTCATTGGCCATAAAAATTGTTTATACCAATAGTGTCACATTTAGTTATTGGTTTGTATGTAACAGATTATGTTCAAACATAGATTTATCAAAAAACAGAATTTTAAACAATTATCTGAATCACACATATGAAATAATGAATGGCAAAAACTGTTTCTAAATAATTTTTAAAACTGATAATACGTTTTCCACAAGTATAAATTTAGCTACAGTGCTTTATTCTATAGATTGTAAAATATAATTTCAAATAATGTTATAGCTCACTCATTGTTTTTCCTTTATTCATTTGTGAATAAACTTATTTTTAATTGCATAAACATTGAACAGAAGGCAAATTGTTGAGACTATGGGGGACAAAAATTGTACTTGATATTTGGCTTCACATACTTCATTATCTCATAAACATAATCAAGGTACAATTATTGAAAAATAATTCTGAAAATTATTATAAAAAATGACTTAAAGTGCTATTCATACAGCAGATCTCTAGAACTTTTCCATCTTCTAGGACTGAATTTCGATATTCAATGCACTGAACTTCCTCATTATCTCCCTTATCTTTTATTCCATGGCAATCAACATTCTACTTTCTGTGCCTATGAAATGACTAATTTATATAACTTTTATTAGTGGAATCACACAGTATTCGTTCTCCTGTGACTGGCTGTGTGCTAGTTCCAACTATTGCCTTTGCTCTCAGCAGCCCCCAACCTGATGCTCTTCCAGTCAGCACTTAGATTCAGGCAAAACAGAAACAAGTTTCTTCGTAGCCCCTGAAAAGTCTGAAGATTAGACGTATGTTGTAACCTCTCCTTTTCCTCCTAGAGAAAAGCTAAGGTTTGGGAGTTTCCATTCATTTTGCTGTGGTATACCAGGGAGAAGGAATCTGGTGAGTGAGGACCACAAAATTTCCTGCAGGCTTTGACATGGCTGCATTTGTGCATGCCTGGGATGTGAGAGCCTCTAAACTGGTTTTTGGATTACTCACAAAGGTAAGGTCAGTGTATTGTTGTGGAATTAGTGTTTCCATGGGATAAGTAGAATGTGGGGTTTTCTATTCTACCATCTTGTGGACATCACCCCCCCCAAGGCATATTTTATCATAAAATACTTGCACTACCTGTGAAGTAGTATATTATTTGTTATTTGAAAGTGGACTTGGATTAGTAAATCTACATTGCAAACTCAAAGGGCAACTACTGAACAAAGTAAAGAAAAATATTGATGGTATCCTAAGAAAGGAAAACAATTGAATTGTATAAAATGATTAATTAAAACCACAAATTGCAAAAAAAAAAAGTCTAGAGATTAAAATAAGGACCAAAAAACAGTGTTGATAAATAGAAAACATTAGCAAATATTATAGATATTACCCCAGGTATATCAATAATCACTTCAAATGTTAATGGTCTGAATTCATCAATTAAAAGAGGATGTCAGAGTTAAATAAAAAAAGTAAGATAAAATTACATGTTGTTTACAACATACCCATTTTATCTATAAAGCCAAACATGCACTTGATAATTATTATATCAGAAGTAGACAGATTCAAGCAGTCAAAATATCACTAAGGACATGATTGACTGTAATGTATATTCAGAATACTTCGTTAAAAACAGCACGTTTCATATTTTTCTCAAGCTCACATGGAATATTCAGCAAGATAAACCACATTCTGGGCCATGAAACATACCTTAACAAATTTAATTTAATAGAAGTCATACGTGTCTGCTCTCAAACCACAATGAAATTAAAATAGAAACCAATAACCAAGAGACAGCTGGGAAATTCCCAAATATCTGGAGAATAAACAGTACTTTCTAAGTAACACACAGGTCAAAGAAGAAATTTTAAAATATTTTAAATGAAAATACAACTTATTTAAATTTATCAAATACAGCGAAAGCAATGCTTAGAAGGTAATTTATAGCATTTAATGAGTATATTAGAAAAAAGAAAGATCTAGATTTTTTTTTTTTATTTTTATTTATTTATGTATTCATTGAGAAAGAGTCTCAGTCTATTGCCCAGACTGGAGTGCAGTGGCATAATCTCCACTCACTGCAACCTCCGCTTTCCCGGTTCAAGCAATTCTCCTGCCTCAGCCTCCCGAGTACCTGGGACTACCGGTGCCGACCACCATGCCTGGCTGATTTTTGTATTTTTAGTAGAAACATGGTTTCACCATATTGGTCAGGCTGGTCTCGAACTCCTGACCTCAGGTGATCCACCAACCTCAGCCTCCCAAAGCACTGGGATTATAGGTGTGAGCCACCGTGCCCTGCCAGAAAGGTCTAAAATTAATTCTAACTTTCGCTTTAGGGACATAGAAAAAGAAGAGCAAATCAAATCCAACCAAACGTAAGGAGGAAGAGGAGGAGGAGGAGGAGGAGGAACAGGAGAAGGAGAAGGAAGAGAAGGAGAAAGAAGAAGGAGAAGGAAAAGAAGGAGAAGGAGAAGGAGGAGGAAGAGGGGGAGGAGGAAGACGAAGGAAGAAAAATCATATCAACAGATAAAGTAAAAGCATTTGACAAAATGTACTCATTTATGATAAAACAATAAGAATTAGAGGAGAAATTAATGAAATCAGAAACTGGAAATTAATGAAGAAAATAAGGAAAACCAAAAGCTAGTTCTTTGAGAAGATCAATGAAATCAGTAAGCTTTTGGTCAGGATAAGAAAAGAGAGAGGTGCAAATTATTAACATCATTAACAAAAGAATAAACATTATCACAAAGTCCAAGGACACTAAAAGATAATTAAAGAATACTATGAACAACTATGCTCACAAATTTAATAACCTAGATAAAACAATTCCTTGAAAGACACAATCTGCAAAACTCATACAAAAAAAAAAATAAATAAACCACCTCATAGGCCTATATCTATTAAAGAAGTTGACAAAAAATAACCTTCCAAAACACAAAGCACCAGCCCCAGAAGAGTTCACTGGTAAATTCTACCAAATATTTTACAAAAGAAATCATACCAATTCTCTACAATTTATTTCACAAGATAGAAGCAGAGGAAGTACTTCCTAATTCACTCTATGAAGCCAGCATCACCCTAATACCAAAACCAGACAAACAGATTACAGAAAGAAAAAACCCAGCAAAATATATCTCATGTATATACATGTAACAATTCTCAACAAAATATTGGCAAGTTATATCCAACACTGTATAAAACAATTATAGCCACAATCAAGTGTGATTTATCCCAAATATGCAAGTCTGGTTCAACATTTGAAAAGGAATTAATGTAAAACATCACATTCCGTACCTGAAGGGAAAAAAAAATCATATCAGCAGACATAGTAAAGACACTTAACAAAATACACCCATTTATGATAAAAATTCTCAGCAAAGTTGGAATAGAGACAAATTGCCTAAGCTTGATGAGGAACATCTACCAAAAATCCTACAGCTAACATTCTACTTAATGGTGAGAAATTTGAAGCTTTCTTGCTGAGATCAGGAAGAAGACAAGGATGCCCCCTCACTACTGCATTTCAAGATTGTGGTGGAAGTCCTAGTAAATGCAATAGAAATGAAAGGTATGCATATTGGAAAGGAAGAAATGCAACTGTTTTGTTCACAGAAGACATAATTATCTATGGAGAAAATCTAAAAATATATTAAAAATCTGCTGGAACTAATAAGCAATTATAGCAAAATTTCAGTAAACAAAGTTAATATACAAAATCTAATCACTTTCTTTTGTACCAGCAATGCATACATGAAAGTCAAAATTGTAAACACATTACTATTTACATTAGCACCCAACAATGAAACCTTAGGTAAAAATCTGACAAAATATATACAAGACCTATAGAAAACAACTTGAAACCAATGAAAGATATCGAAGAACTAAGTAAACTGAGAAATATTCCATATTTATGGATAGAACAATTCAATATTGTCAATATATCAGTTCTTCTCAACTTGATCTGTAGTTCCAATTCAATCCAAATCAAAATCCTAGCAAGTTAATTTGTGGATGTTGATCAACTGTTCTTAAAGTTTACATAGAGAGGCAAAAGACCCAGAATAACCAATTTCATATTGTAGGAGAAGAAAGTTGGAAGACTGGCATTGACCAACTTGAAGACAATATAAAGCTAAGGTAATCAAGACAGTGTGGTTTGGGTAAAAAAAATAATAATAATAATAGACAAATCAATGGAACAAAATAGAATTAGACCTGCATAAATGTAGACAACTGAATTTTGACAAAAGAGAAAGGCAATACAATGGAGAAAAAGTTATTCCCACAAGCAGTGCTGGCACAACTAGATATTAGTGTTCAAAAAATGAACATAGACATAAACCCTACATTATTCACAAATTATGACTCAAAGTGGGTGATAGATCTAAATGTAAGATGCAAAACTCTAAAACTCCTAGAAGATATCATAAGAGAAATCCTAGAGGACCTTGGGTTTGGAGATGACTTTTTAGAATATCAAAAGGCACAATCCATAAAATAAACAATTATTAAGCTGAACTTCATTAAAATTTTTAAAAATTGTTTTGATAAAGATAATATCAAAGGAATGAGAAGACAAACCACAGAAAAAACACATCTGATAAAATATTTGCTAAAGACACATCTGAATAACAATATACATTGTTATTCAAAATATACAATGAACTCTTGAAACTCAAGCATAAGAAGATGAATAATCCAATTTAAAACTGGGTAAATTAACTAAACACAAACTTCACTAAAGAAAGTATAATGATAGCAAGTAGGCCTTTGAAAAGTTGTTCAACATCATATGTCAGTAAGGAACTGCAAATTAAAACAACAATGAAATATCACCTACACCCATTAGAATGGCCCAAATCCAAAATACTGACACCACCGAATGATTTCAAGAATGTTTAGCAACAAGTACTGTCATTTATTGCTGGTGGAAATGCAAAATGGTATAGCCATTCTGGAGGGCAATTTGGCAGTTTCTTAGAAAAGGAAACGTTTTTATGATGCAATGCAGCAATCACGCTCCTTAGTACTTACCCAAATAAACTGAAAACTTATGACCACATAAAAACCTGCATAAGAATGTTTATAGCTGCTTTTCATAACTTCCAAAACTGGAAGCAACTTTGATGTCCTTCAGTAAATAAATGAATAAATAAACTCTGGTATATCCAGACAAAGGAAAATTATTCAGCACTAAAAAGAAATGAACTATCGAGCCATGAAAAGACACAGAGGAAATGTAAATGAATATGATTAAGTGAAAGAATCCTCGTGGAAAGACTTCATAATGGACGATTATATTAGGTGGGTGCAAATGTAATGGCAAACCAGCTATTACTGTTGCACCAACCTAAATAGCTATATTGTATTCTAGACAAGAAAAACAATGGAGACAGTACTAAGATGAGTGGTAGCAAGGGCTTGGTGTGGGGAGGGAAGAATGAATAGGTAGAGCGGAGGATTTTTAATGGAGTGGAACTATTCTGTATGATTCTACAATGCCAAACACATGTCATAACACATTTGCCAAAACCCTAGAATGTACAACACCAAGAATGAACCTTAACATAATTGCAGACTATAAGTAATAATGATGTGTCAAAGTAGGTGCATGGATTATAACAAAGGTATCACTGTGGTGTGGAATTAGGGGAGGTTTTGTGCCTGTGAGGACAAGGGAAACATGGGAACTCGTTGTATCTCCCCATACTTAAATATTGGGAACTCGCTTTACTGACACAACACACATACAGTCACACATGTATACACACACAATATATATGAGGATATGTATACAAATACTGTAAGTATTTTGGGGGGGGGCCTCTTTAGATTCCATTTCAAAACCATATTTACCATGTATTCCAAATGTACTAACAAATTCACAATGTGTGTTGGATATAGAATACAGACTGATTTTTCCACACAACCTCTTTTTAATTTAATTCAAGGTCTTTAATATTTAAAGAAAGCTTGCTTTATACTTTCATCAGAAGTTTTACTTTTCTACAGAAAAAAATATATTTTATTCCTAGGAGCAATAACAACATTTAAATCATTGAAAACATCATATAATGTATGACTGCACCTTAATTTAAATAACCTTTCAAACAGAACTTTCTCCTTCCTATCACTCCCAGTACTAGTACACAGGCAGTGGGGCAAGTTATCCAAAAAGATATATGTTGATTTTAATAGCTTGGAGGGAATGGAATTAAAAAACTCCTCTTTCCATTTTTTTCTTAAGAACACTATAACCCAGACAAGTTTCACAGCATAAAACCAGCTCTTCTGGGCCAAATAATAGTCACGTGAAATGAAAAATGCAATTACCCTCAGCAGGATAACAGATAATTGGGGTATGCAGAGAGATATATTTTTATCACTTTTTCCTTTCTTTACAATCTTGGTATTACATTTGTTCTAATATGTCGAAGTCACAATACATGACAGGATCCTTTCTGAGCAATCAGAATAGCTGTCCACAAAGGTGTTCCTGTTCTCTAACTTAAGTATGTATCAGGTGTAGAGGTAAAATAGAATGTAGAATTTCATCCCTCCCTTGACAACTAAGATTGTACCTTATAGTGAACATCCACTAACTTTATAAAAATATGTTTTTCTCTAAGGAAAAAACGAAGAAGTAATTTAAAATATACTGACAGAGAGTACTAGTTGCAGCTCTGACACAGAAATTTATTATCACTCCTGTCCTTACGACAAGAAATAGGTGGACAAACTAAAATTCTGTGACCTTTTCTTGGCCCATTAGAGAGCTGAGGTTGTAGGGCAAACCTTCAGCCCCATATCTGAACAGCAGATAAACCTAGATTCACAGCTGAGATCTGATTACCTGGAGCAACAACGTTAGAAATTATGAACTATTAGGAACATTAGAAATGCTGGAAGCTGAGTGTGGACAAGTGTGAGAATGAGAAACTCGTGAGGCGGCACAGACTTAGTGTCTTCTCCCTCAACATGTTTAAGGGCTTTCTCTCTAGAAATTTGCACTGTCAGAATTCAAGAAAAATCTCCTCATGGGTCTGGCTGGTGCAGAGTAATTTCTCCATAGAAAATTCCTACCTTCCAGGCTAAAGAACCTTTTCAGAAAACTTGAACCAACAAAGGAAAGGGGATTCCTTCCCACTGAACTCTCTCCAGCCTACCTATCACACATAAAGGGCTAAAAACACATTCAACAGAGGACTGAGGTTCAAATAAATAGATTGGGAAAACCACAGTAACTGACTGAAATTTACTTGGAAAGTTAAAGAATGTTCTTCTTCCACACCTTACCACCAGTATAATAACATTGGATTATAGATTAAAGACAAGACATAGAATCTTTCCGAGGAGCAGCTTATAGGAAATCCAAAGACAGGAGGAGGGACAAAAGTAAGCAGAGGAATTGGAAGCTCTGGCACTTCTACCTACAACAAACATCAAAGCAGTCCAACTCCTATTCAACTTACCATAAATTCTCACACTCTAAGCCTATATACCTCAAATTGTATTACAAGATGCAACATGTCTATCAATCAGTCAGCAAAAATTAAAAAGCATATCATAAGACAAGAAAATAAAACTGCAAATGGCAGTCTTTACTCTTTTTGAATATTTTTTTAAACTAGTCCATAATAGTCTGTACACAACTGACTTTAATCCTTCAAATCTTAGCATGTTTCCTGTGTTAATTATATGCCTCCACTACACTTGGTCTATATTTACATGATGCTCTAGTGTAATTATAGGATATAATTGTAATTATCAGAGTATTAACTGATGAGCAGTATATTGTCCTAATTATCATGAGAACCAAGGAAAGATGGGAAAGGCTGATATTGATGAAGTAGTTTAAAGAATTAAGAAGGATATGAAAAAGGATCTGTAAGGGTCTAAGAGAGGGCACTATAAAAGTAATCAGACCAAAAAGTTCTCCCTAAAGAAGTGGCATAATATTGCAATATGTTCCATTATATATCACTGTAATGTGTGAGCTTTGAGTATGCTTATTTTAATCACTGTTATGAGTTTTGGCATCTTCTGAACTACCAGTAAAATGTATTACCTTACTTGTCTAAGAGCTGTGGACACACGGAGCTAGATGATTCAGATGAAAACATTAATCTTTCTATATATCTCTGCTTTTCTTATGTAGATAGATAAATACAGATACACAGTTGCCAAACCACCATTATAATCAATTACCTGCGTTATTCTACTAGTTTTTCTGGAAATAGTGATGGTGTTGAACAAATGAAAACTATTTTCTTAATTTCTATACATATTTTTTGCATCATCAGAAGTATTTATTTGTGTCTATGTGTGCTACACTCTGTTATAGTGTATAAAATGAATGAGGCATAGTATCTTTCAAAAAGCAGTAACATACTATTTAGAGTATATTGTTATGAAATAAAAATATCTTACATTTTAAACATGTCACATAGTCTGTCTTCATTTGCAATAATATGATTTGCAGCTACATCTATTATATTTCACATTATTACATCCAAAATTTGAGTTATAAAATTTGCAAATAAACCTCCACAGATGGAGTCCTTAAATTTCATCTAGCAAGCAATAATCTACCACAAGTGCTTAGGAGTTCTATTCTAACACATTGAACAGATTGGATTCCAGTTTCAGTACATCTACTGCTAAGCGAAAGAGCTCTTTTGGATTTGCTGTCTTGTTCATTGCTAAGATTATGAATATGCTTGTTTGAAAATGGTTACATTAATCCTTTTAAAGTAAAGGGAAACCTGGAAACTTTTGTTTTATGCTTTTCCAAAATGTATTGGATACATATTTACCATTGTATAGAACGCTTAAATAAAAAAAGAAATTGCTTAAAAGCCTACTGCAAAAATTTTGAACAAATGGTTTTGCGCTATAAATGAGTGCTTTTCCAAATGAAAAATAAAGTAATTTTGCTACACTTGGCAAGATTAATCATCTTTGTGTTAAATGTTTATGTCTGAAACTTAAAAGTATAATTTGAATTACCATTCAGTGCCTCTGGACATATAATTGTATTTATATGTCTACTTCAAATTTTATGAATATATTTTCTGCTTAATAGCAGCATTACACCAGTTGGCTTATTTTAATGTACCATAATTATTGCAGGGAAAAAAAGTCCAATATTGTCAGCAGTCATTTTGAATCACTACAACTGTTGGTAAACTGATTAATACATTTTTTCTTGTACATGTAATATTGGAAAAAGCTGGTTTTTAAATTCATTAACATTCAATAAAACGTATGTGACATACAAGAACCTCATTCATAATCCACATTCTATCTTCTAGAAAAAATTATCCTAAGTTTTTTAAAAAGAAAGAATGTATCTTTCTCAAAAAGTTAATTTGACTCATTAGGTAAGTCAAAAGTAAAGAGTATTATAGATGTAGATATATAATATAAAATGTAGATGTTTAAAATTAGGTATTTAATATTAGAATAGAATACTATGGATACAAAAGTATTAACTATAAATAATCACATTCTTTTTCTTCTTGAAATTCAGACCAGGGCAGAAACATTTTTCTGAAGATTGAGAATTAAATATTCTGATTATAACTTGTTATCAATGATTTCTTAATATGCTCTTGCTCTTTGCATGGCTAACATCTTTCTTGTTTTCCCTTTCCAGGGCAAATGGAAGCAGAGAGACAGAATGATGAAAATCGCCACTAAGTGTGTTTCCTTACCAAGTTTGTTTGACAGTAGTTACCAAATTTTATCATGGGTCAATTTAAAAATAAATAGCCTGTCTCTGTAGCTTAAAGCAAGCAAGCAAGAGTCAGCAATACAAAATAAGTTGGGGAAAAGGCATTTGTGCCTAAGAGCAAAAAACTAAATGAGTACATATTTATTTTCCCTTTACACTTGTCCCATTGTTAAATGCTAATTTCTTTTCTTGTAATCAGTCCTAGAAAAAAGAAAGAAAAAGAACATTGCACTTTAATAGAAAAAGAAAAAACTGCTTTTAGATTAGAACAATCATGTGTGGGGAGCATGTGTATGTGTGTAATGTGTATACACAAAGCATGTGTGTGTATATGTGTACCTTCTTAGGCTGCTTAGTATCTTCCTTCTTGCCTCCTGCTGTGAAATGGATTGATATTTTAAAGGTCAAAAGAAATCTCCAATTGTTCAATTGTTGGCTTGTTGAAAGGAAAAAAAAACAACAAAAAACTAAGATTGACAATTCTGTGGTAACTGAAGATGTTTCTCTTATTGACTCCTCTCTATTAGCATACTAGGAAGGAATACATGTTATTTGATCTGTTTGAAATGAACTCCTTTTGTTTATTTGAAATCTAGCTACTAAATGACCAGCCAATGCATACAATATGCCTACACTTTTATGTTTTCATCAACATAATAAAACAAATCATAGATCAATAGAATATTTTTGAATGCATAAAACACACCAGCAATAATTTTCTGTGGCAAAAGGTATATGTGACCATGCTACATTAAAGAAAATTCATTGTGACTCTTCATTTTGCTTAATCTAAATATTTTATTATCTATAATAAATAGAATACAATGGTTCTACGATTGGTCAACTACTTTGGATTACAGAAAATATAAAGGTAGCATCAGATTATCTGTCCCAAAATACACAAGCACATATATAGTTGTCCCTTAGTATGTGGGGAATTCGTTCCAAGTTTGTCTGCCCGCCTCTTCCCAACTCTTGCTCCACATAAAGTATAAGCATCCCATGAATACCGTATTTTCCAGCCATCCATTGGTGGTGGATACAGGACCCACAAGTATGGATTGTATTTACTGAAGAAATTTGCCATATAAGTAAACCAGTGCAGTTCAAGCCTGCATTGCTCCAGCATCAAATGTATACACATAAAAAGGTGCACGCAATTTCAAAGATTTCACAGAATTCTTGAGAATCATGCATGGATCCTGAACCTCCAGCTACTTTTTTTTTTTTAATTATCATTTTTAAATCGAAAAAATATTTTTAAAAATTACCACCAAAACTAGTTCTGAAGTAGATGTATTATCTTCTGTCTTTTAGAATGTCTACACTTACGTAGAAAAAAACTCCAGTAATGATGAATAACTGCTGGATAGTAGTTATAGAATAGACATATATATTTTTATCAGTCATAGCAAACAACTAATTCTTCCACTGACTTGCCAGAAATGTGACCCTTTGAAAGCAGATTCTGTAACTTACTTTGAACTTACATTTTAATTCCCATTTATTGTGACTCTTCATTGTCTCCATTAGGAAATACAAACATCCTCCTACCGACATGCAATTTAGTTTTACCTTTAGAGCAAATTAATATAGAAATTAGACTGATTTGCACACATTAAGGTGCAAAGCAAAGAGAATCAACCTTTAATATTAAAATGTACTTTGTGGTGATTTGAAGACAATTGAACTATGTTCTTCTCCACATATTTAAGAGGAATTGCCTTGTAATTGAATAAATTCTGTATGCTCTATTATATCACCTAAGTGTTACCTCCTTTGGCTTTTTTTCTTCCCTCACTTTTGCATTAGCTGGTCTCATTCCCCCTACCATAGCTCGTTTTATAAGCCTTACCTTTTTTTAAGAAGAAGATATAAATATGAAGTAGTCAAATATATATACCATTACAAAACAAAACAAAACAAGAAAAACAAGGTTTAGGAATAAAAACATGCATGAGCTAAGAGTGTTTTGAAAAAATGGCAACTTTTAGAATAAAATGCTCCTTCACATACATATGAGTGAAAAGTGATGAAAAAAATAATTCAGCTGCCTATGGGTTTGTCTGTTACATCTGTAAACAAAAATGTTACTGGGCAAATTTCAAAATTACAGCTTCCTAATATTTATTGCTTATTTAATATTTTAAGGTTGCCAACCCCCCAAGGGCTAATTTTCACTGTCTTTTATTCATTATCAGAGCAGCTAAAATAGAACAGTGAGGCACTGAGTGACAAATAGAACAGAAAAAATGAGATGAACAACATTAAAAATATATGGATGCATTTAATATAATATTATCTGAATTAAAATATACCAATAACAATGATTAAAAAATCCCAGTTACTTTTGTGCAAGATTTAACTCAAAATCTTTGAAGGTTTATTATTCAATCTTGCATTCAATTATTTATTCTAGGTGAATTTACTGAGCGCTTGCTTTATGTTAGGCTGCCATTCTATAAAAACCACACTAATTAAAACATACGGAAATATTTTTATCCTAATATTGCTACTTATACATTGTTAATTAATGAATTTAAAATATAGGCATTGAATAAACTTTATCTTAGTCTAGTTGTATGCATTCATTTGAAGAACAGTATAATTATTTTTCAATACTTTTAGTATTCTCCAGGGTTTTTATATAAAACATCAAATTTTCATTCTCTCCCTTACATACACATAAGCATACTTTGTTTCCCCAACTAGACATCTCACAATATTATTATTATTATTATTATTATTATTATTATTATTGAGACAGAGTTTCGCTCTAGTTGACCAGGCTGGAGTGCAATGGCACGATCTCGGCTCACTGCAACCTCTGTCTCCTGGGTTCAAGCGATTCTCCTGCTTCAGTCTTTCCAGTAACTGGGATTACAGGCATGCACTACCATGCCCAGCTAATTTTGTATTTTTAGTAAAGATGGGGTTTTACCATGTCGTTTGGGCTGGTCTCCAACTCCTGACCTTGTGATCTGACCACCTTGGGCTCCCAAAGGGTTTTGTGGGTAATTGGTGATTTTTTTCTTCTTTCATTACCTTTAATATTTTATTTTTAAAATGTATTTATCTTTTCTTTGCTTCTTGAAACGAAGGCTTCATTCATTACGGTGTTTGTTTTTTTTTCTTGTTTTCTTTTCTTTTCTTTTTTTTTTTTTTTTTTTTTTTTGAGGCGGAGGGTCGCTCTCCCAGGCTGGAGTGCAGTGGCGCGATCTCAGCTCACTGCAAGCTCCGCCTCCCGGGTTCACGCCATTTTCCTGCCTCAGCCTCCCGAGTAGCTGGGACTACAGGCACCAGCCACAACGCCTGGCCACGCGGCTAATTTTTTGTATTTTTAGGAGAGAGGGGTTTTCACCGTGTTAGCCAGGATTGTCTCGATCTCCTGACCTCGTGATCTGCCCACTTCGGCCTCCCAAAGTGCTGGGATTATAGGCGTGAGCCACCGCGCTTGGTCCTTTTTTCTTTTTTTGAGACGGAGTCTCACTCTGTCGCCCGGGCTGGAGTGCAGTGACGCGATCTCAGCTCACTGCAAGCTCCGCCTCCCGGGTTCACGCCACTCTCTGGGGTGTATTTTTAGTAAAGACCGTGTTTTACCATGTTGGTTGGACTGGTCTCGAACTCCTGACCTCGTGATCCCACTGCCTTGACCTCCCAAAGTGCTGGGATTACAGGCCTCAGCCTCCCGAGTAGCTGGGACTACAAGGTGCCCGCCACTACACCTGGCTACTTTTTTTGTATTTTTAGTAGAGACAGGATTTCACCGTGTTAGCCAGGATGGTCTCCAGCTCCTGACCTCGTGATCTGCCTGCCTCGGTCTCCCAAAATTCTGGGATTACAGGTATGAGCCACCGCACCCAGCCATTTTCAGTATTTTTTAAATGTGCACTTTAAGGTTATAGGTATTTCCTAAATAGCACTTGCTTTGCATCTCAAAAGTTTTAACATTTGTGTTGATTTCAGTTATAAATGTTACTAGGCAGTCCAGTAATCCTAGGTTTAGTCTTACTTGGAGAAAGAATGCTGCTAACGAACTAGTTTAGCTTAGTAGAGGGAGAATTTATTGAAGGACAATAGAGAGCGGAGAGTTTATTTAGAGACAGTACACTCTGAAAGATGAGGCAGAGCAGGTTGCTGAAAGGGAGTGAGCCGCCGCAGTCTGAAAGCTCTGCGTCGGGTTTTTATGAAGCTGAATTTTTTCTTGAAGTTCCTACCAATCGACGTCTTAAGTCTGCGCCATTTTTCTTTGTCTGGTTTTCCCGCTCCTATTTTAAGTCCTCTCCTTTCCCACTCTAGTTCCCATCCCAGGCTGTGGGACCCTCGCTTCCGATTAGTTGGTGCACATGCACGGGCCTGGTGTTGGATATAAATTTTACTCAATGGCTGCATTGCTCATTACCGCCCCCTGCCCCCAAGGAAGGTTGTACAACGATTAAATTTGTGCTTGTGCCTGGGTATCTCTTAGACATTTCTTCTTTGCCCTCTTCCCCTTACAACATGCGTCTAGCTACATTCTGACAAGTTAACTGCAGAGTGAATGATTACTGGGCATCTTAATGCGCGTTCTTTCTGCTTAGAAATTTCCCCTGCTCCTGGCTCATATCTAACATGCAGGTTTCAGGTGGTCCCTGGAATGCGGGATTTTCCAGACCTCCCTTTTCTCAGGGCTCCCCCTCCTCCTCATGCCTAGCTGTCTGCCTGCTCTAACACAAATATTTCATACATTTCACCATGACTCCATCTTTAACTCATGAGTTACTTGGAAGTCAAGATTTTCTTTTTTATACACTTGTGTTTTTTAATGTACAACATAATACTGGTATGAAGCAGGAAACATGAATAAATTATAGGTAGATGCTTAGACATGGATGAATCTCACAATGTAATACAGAGGTAAAAGGCAAGCAATGGAAGAATACATGAGAATGATATCGCTAGTATTAGTTACGGTATAGTCTATGTTCCTGTAACAAAGATACTCAAAATTACAATGACTCAAAAGAGAGAAGTTTATTTGTCTCTCACTACTAGCGCAGAGAATGAAGCTGAATCTTGAGGTTTTCCTTCCAGATTGCCATGCAACTGTTGGGTGCAGAGAATGATACTCCGAAGTATGGAGTTTGGCCTGCTTAGTACTTTGAATTAAAAGAAATTGCAAGGTCTAAAGAGCAGCCTAACTTTCTACTCTTCTTTCTCCTGCCCTCCTAGTACAGGAAGGGACTGTCTCTGTGGGACAGCCACATTCCTAGGCAGATAAAAAGGGGTCCCCAGAGAATCTCCAACCTGCCCCACAAGTGTTTACAACAGACGCTTTTGTGCAGATTAGAGAAGCTGCCCAGGGCTGGTCTGGGCATTCCCGCAGCGGCTTGGAGCCAGACACAGCCACTGGCGGAAGTGGGTGGAGCCACGGAGAACTCGCGTCTTATGCAGGGGAGGAGCCTGCTCTGTTCAGCTCATGTATGTGGCCAGAAATCGATCTGAGAGATGGGGACCTGTTAGCGGGAACCCCCTTGCTTTGCTGAGAGTTCTTTTTTTCTTTTTTTTTTCCACCCAATAAATTGCATTCAAAGTGTATGCGTGCCTAATGTTTCCTGGTCATGTGACAAGAACCCAGTTTTAGTAGAACTAAGGAGCAAAATTCTGCAACATCTGGAATTTCCTTATTGGACTAAGGAAACTTATGTTCAGAAGAAATGCAATTGCCTTAAGATGCACCCCCCGCCCCCCGCCGCCCCACCAACCCAGATATCTCATCAAATAACCAGACAAGATTAAGGAAAATGACAGGGTTTGCTTCAGTGTTTGTTGTTTTATTCACCATCCTGATTTTTGCCAGCACCTTTGTGTGTCAGTGGCTCCAAACTGTGAAAGTACTCCAAGATAAAAAGAAGCAGCTGCCTCTGTTTTCTTTACTGCCTGCTATATAGCTCTGAATTCCTTTTTGGAAGTGTGTTTGGTTCTGTGCACAGGAGTCCCACAAAAATAGTAGAGTGAAAGAAGGGCTAGATGATGAAAGTCTATATCACATCCTGAGCTATAGAAAGAAACAGGAGCTTGAGGCTCCTGAGAGGTGATAGAGTCAAATTACAGGAGGGTGAGGAGAAGAAATGTATGGTGAACAAAGGTTGCCTCGTTATGCAGACGAAACTCTCTTAGGTAATAAAAGTTGTCTGGAAGCAGCTCGCTTCCTGTTATGGATACCTTTACTAAAAAAAATAAATAAATAAAAAAATCCTGTATGGATATAAATCTTCTTTACAAAAGGGAACTTTATTGTTTATTTTAGGCAGTTGAGTGGAAGATGAAGAACTATTTCTATGTTGGTTGATTTGCAATTTGTTTTTATTCAAAATAATCAAAATGCCAGGATGGTATATATCAGAGTGTTATATCCTAAACCTCTGTAAAATCATTTATCAAAATGATATTGTATAAGGCTTACTAAATGTAACATCATAATGTAACATTTCCGGAAGTTTATAAATAAGAGATCCAGCTCAGCATTTAACCAAGTCTCGTATGTGTAGTCCTCACATCTGAAGAATGCCTATGCACTCTCACGTGTATTGCTAGAGTTTTGTTTTTTCCTGTAATTCTGTGATTTGTTTATTTGGAATATGGTTGACAGTGATGTTTTGTTGTTATTTGGAGACCTGTCCTTATTTTTCTTGGTAATCAAGAATAATATTTGAAAGCCCAATTGTTTGCATGACATCCTTGAGTTTTATTACTTAATATAACACCTTCAGAGGGTATAAATTTCTCTGTTCTATTTAACCCCATTATTAACTGTTTGGTCTGGACTTTAAAAAATATCGGTCTGTAAGTTGAGAAATAATGACATGATGTGATTTGAACAGGCCTACTTTCTAAAGAAGAACACAGCTTTGATATTTTTTTCACCTTAGATGTTTATGTCTGAGTTATGAGAAGAGAGTTCTCATAGCTACATTTCTCAGGAACCAGAGGCACTTGAGGAAACTGGAGGGACTCTGCTCTGGGCCCTGCTGTCAAGACAGGGCACAGCAGAGTTTGTTTTGGTGTTGTGTTTGTTCACTGTCCTTCTGATCTTTGTCAGCACCTCTGTGTGTCAGTGGCACCAGAGTGTGAAAGTACACCAGGATATAAACAAGCAGCTGCCTCTGTTTTATTTACTGCCTTCTATATATATCTGAATTTGTTTTTGTAAAAGTTTGTTCGGTTTTGTGATGGCTTATCCTGAGAGAACAGATCTGCAGGGCCTACACTTTATCAGCCTCCTACACTTTATAATCTGATTTTCTTGAATTTCCCAAAATACCTAGGAAATTTAGCATTCTGCTGTTAAAACCACTCTTAAAACATACCTGGAATTAAACTCCTTTCCCTTCCCTCCCTCCCTCCCTCCCTCCCTCCCTCCCTCCTTCCTTCTTCCCTCCCTCCTTCCTTCTTCCCTCCCTCCCTCCCTTCCTTCCTTCCTTCCTTCCTTCCTTCCTTCCTTCCTTCCTTTCCTACTTATTTATAGGATTTATGATCCTTATTTTTGTAACTTTAATACTCATGATTTTTTTTCTCTTTTTTCTATCTATGGCATCTCTCTGCCCACCTTATTGAAGAACAAATATTTATTTATATGAGAAAAGAATTTCAAAAGCAAAGGAATATATATTTAACGTTTAACAAACTCAAACAAGTTAACTGTTTAGGACAGAATTCTGAAATTAGTGGTTTCCCTACTTAGGAATCATCATCTCAATATTACTCTATGTCCACAAGATTCTACAAGGCAAGAAAGAGTAACTCCCACATATTCTTAGTTGAAACAAATCCCTGTTACAAAAAACAGATTAGCAGGTTAACAAGAGAAGAACAAACAGAAGGTCATTAACGTGCAGATTTCATATATACATGGAACACACCCAGGAAATGAAAAATTCTCAAAGAGGTGCGTTTGAAATTGATTTTATATAGCGTCTTCAACAGAAACAGTACATTTTTAGAGAAGTGGCAAGACCCAGAAAAAGGGCTTTGAGTCTCTAGAGTGTGCAACTTGTGGAAAGGCAAATAAATGGCAGATAAATGTTAGCAAAGTCTTACTATAGATTCCTCCGACCCTCTCCAGGCTGATAAGGCTTTAAAGTTGCCTTCAGTAATCAGCCTTTGTTCTCTGTGGTAGTAGATGAGTGGGAGCAGAATACTTTTTGTCTTTGTAAATCTATGTCCTGCTTTTAGGCAAATAGAGGGAGGGCAGAGAACTTTTCTGCCTCTGTTACTTTTTAATTGTCTTCAGCTCAGTAACTCTTCATATTTTAGTGCAACCTAATTACATGATCCCACAATTTTCATTTATATATAACACCACTTAAGGAATATGACTATAAAAATTCTAATATTATTTGTTGATAATGAGCAAACCTACACTCTGGAATGACAACCTTAAGAAGATTACAGTATAGACTAAGCTTAACGAGTAGACAATATAGCCAATTAGAATGGCTATTACTAAAAAGGCAAAAAATAACAGATGCTGGCAAGGATGACAGATAAAAGGGAAATTTTAAACTGCTAGTGGGAATGTAAACTAATACGGCCACTATGGAAAACAGTATAGAGATTTCTCCAAAAATTGCAAATAGAACTACCAGGCAATTCATCAATCCCACTACTGGATATTTATCTAAAGGAGAAGAAATCAGTATATCAAATGGATACCTTCCCCCTGCACCTATGTTTATTGCAGCACTATTTACAATAGCAAAGATGTGAAATCCACCTAAAAGTCCATCAACAGATGAATGGATACAGAAAACATGATATATCTACACAATGGAATACTATTTAGCCATAAAAAAAGAATGAAATCATGTCATTTGCAACAATATGGATGGAATTTGACCAACATGGATGGTCATTATGTTAAATGAAATAAGCCAAGTATGGAAGAAAAATATTGCATGTTCTCACTCATATGTGGGAGCTAAAAAGTTTGATCTGGTGGAGGTAGAGAGTAGAATGATAAGTACTGGAGGGTGGGTAGGGTGTGGGGGGCAGGGGTGAAGAAAGGATGGCTAATGGGTAAAAATATACAATTTGACAGAAGGAATAAGTTCTAATGTTTGATAGCAGTGTAGGATGACTATAGTTAACAAAAAATGTGTTGTCTATTTGAAAATAGCTAGAAGAGACGACTTGAAGTATCCCTAACTCATAGAAACAATAAATACCTGAGGTGATAGGTACCCTAACCACCCAGACCTGATCATTACACATTTTATGCATGTCACAAAACATCACATGTACCTAAGTATGCACAAATATTATATATGTATAAAAAGCAAAATGAAAACTTTATTAAAATTTATGCATGTGAAATATATAAAATAAATAAAACTAAAAGATATACAGGCTAGGCATGGTGGCTCACACCTGTAATCCCAGCACTTTGGGAGGCCTACGTGGGTGAATCAATTGAGGTCAGGAGTTCAAAACTAGCCTGGCCAACATGGTGAAACCCCATCTCTACTAAAAAGAGAAAAATTAGCTGGGTGTGGTGGCGGGCACCTGTAATCCCAGCCACTCTGGAGGCTAAGGCAGGAGAATCGCTGGAACCTGCAAGGTGGAGGTTGCAGTGAGCCAAGATCCTGCCATTGCACTCCAGCCTGGGCAACAAAGCAAGACTCTGTCTCAAAAAATAAATGAATGAATGAATGAATGAATGAATGAATGAATGAATAAATAAATAAAGATATAAAATATATAAACTATGAATTATTCAAATAAAGCCTTGGCATAATTTTCTAATAATATGAGAGAAAATTAGTCATGTGAACATTATTCTTGGTTGTGTGAATATCTGAGAGAATCCAATTTTTATACTGACCTATACTGAAACATAGAAATGGTACCTGACTGGCCGGGCGCAGTGGCTCACGCTTGTAATCCCAGCACTTTGGAGGCGGAGGCGGGCTGATCACGAGGTCAGGAGATGGAGACCATCCTGGCTAATATGGTGAAACCCCGTCTCTACTAAAAATACATTTAAAAAAAAAAGGCGGGGCGCTGTGGTGGGCGCCTGCAATTCCAGCTACTTGGAAGGCTGAGGCAGGAGAATGGGGTGAACCCAGGAGGTGGAGCTTGCAGTGAGCTGATCTCGCGCCACTGCCCTCCAGCTTTGGCAGCAAAGAAAGACTCCGTCTCAAAAAAATAAAAATAAATAAAAATTAAAAAAAAGAAAAGGAAAAAGAAATGGAACCTGACTAAATAAATTAATAAATTATAGCAATTTTGTCTTTCAAATTTTTCTTTCTAAATTGTACATTAAGAAGTTTCACATATTTGATCCTCATATCAAAAGTAAATAATTTTGAAGTTTGTAGATTGAGTTGAAATAATTTTTAAGAAAGAAATGGAGGATATTTCTTATAATATGTAAGGAATAAAAAGTACCTTGTTTTCCTAATTTATTGCAAGGTGCATGACTGAGACCCCTATAACAAAAGAGATTAACAAGTAAAAAGCAAGACCCAAAGACCTGCAGAAAGTATATTTTTATTCTTTGACTCAATGAAAAACAGACATTCATGTAGAAATATACTTGAGCCAAAAAAGGGAGTGATTGTTACCTGAAGGTAATACACTGGGGAAACTGTTCAGATTCTTCTCGGCCTCCAGGTATAGGACAGGATCTCTCTGGAATGAGGATCTTACGTCCTAGTTTCAGGCAAGGTAGGTCAGAGAAATTCTTTATGAGCATGCTTCAGGGGAGAAATATGGGAGAAGGTCAGAGTGACTTTGCTTCTGTGGTTTTCTCAACTGTCAAGATGCCGTATTTTGGTGTAGAGTGTTCAGAGGCCAGACAGCGTTCACTACAATAGTGGAATGGAAGAAGCCAATGTGAGCATTCCTGTCATCAATTGGGGGGCAAAGAGTGAGGAAGAAGAAGGTTTACCTTAAACCTGAAATTCAAGAAGGCAAGAGATTATTTGTAAATTTTAGACATGTAATTAGTGATTTAATGGTCTGTTCAAAATTATAAATTCTTTTTTGAGACCGAGTCTTGCTCTGTCTCTTCAGGCTGGAGTGCAGTGGTATGATCTCATCTCACTGCAACCTCAGCCTCCCTAGTTCAAGGGATTCTCCTGCCTCAGCCTCCTGAGTAGCTGGGACTACAGGCACGTGCCACTATGCCCAGCTAATTTTTGTACTTTTAGTAGAGACAGGATTTCACCATGTTGGCCAGGATGGTCTCGAATCTCTTGACCTCGTGATCCGCCTGCCTCGGCCTCCCAAAGAGCTGGAATTACAGACATGAGTCACTGCGCTCAAATTTTAAATTCTAAAATATTTTTTAATTCAAACATCATTTTAAATATGTGGCTCATATGGAACAGAAACTTATAGCATCACTAAATTGTAATTTATTCCAATTAAGATTTTTTCAGCCAAATTCAAAAATTAGAACAATAGTCAAGTACTTTGTCACTTATGGGTAAATACCTACTTTTTTCAGAATTTTCCTTAATGTTCTTATCCTATTTCATTCTTTGGCATTATTTATCTTCTGGCTGAAGTGCATCATCCATTTTATTCCCTAGCATTGAAAGCCATCTTCACTTTACTCATTGCTACAAGACTGATTGGAAGATTCCTTTTAGAATATATGCTCACACTAGGATAAACAATAACATTGTAGTTGCCTTTGGTTCTTTACACTTCCTCCTCTAAAACTTCCCTAGCTCAAAATTCCAGTGCTCTCAGATTTAGGAGCTCAATAATTTTCAGTTCCCAAGGATTTTTGGTGTTTTTGTTTGTATTACCAAGCCAGGCTCATTTATCCAATGTGCAGCAAGACAATCACTGAGACATCAAGATTTGCATCAAAGCAAGGATTTATTTATGAGGCACCCAAGTGAGGAGATGGGAAAACAAGTCTCAAATCCACCTCGTTTATGGGTCATAAGCAGGGCTATTTTAGGGATTGGACTGAGGGGTTGGGGATTGGGTTATGAGGTGCCATCTGTTGATTGGCTGGGATGGAGGAAACTCCAGGAACCATGGATTAGGTACAAGTGCAACTATCTGGGTCACCTTTCACTTCAGAAACGGATCCACAAGAACATAGTCCTGGTCATTGAGGGTCTTTTGCTTTTGTTTTTGTTTTTGCTTTTATTTAGTTCCAGGGGTGGAGTTTTGACTTTTCTTTAACATCAAAAGGTCAACCATTAGACACTAATGCAAACTTGTTTGAAGGGTTGATGGTCTCAACTGGTTTGAGCTAGGTTCAAGGTTGAGTCTTCATTTCCTGACAAACAACTTAGATAACATCTTTTGATCCATGTGTCATATTGAGATGTTATCTATACGAACATTGCAGAGACTATCATTAGGCTATGTGACGTTTACAAATAAGCAGAACAGCTATCAATGATTAAACAAACAGCTAAAAGTTATAGTTAATAACTGCCTAAAGAAATGTCAATTACTCACTTCTAATCGTTAATGGCTATCTGAGCACTGGTTTCATTTGTCTTAAATTAGAGATTCACGAGTCTGTCACGTTACACCGGACCATCAGTCCAGGTATTTCACTCAACATTGCCTCTTGCTTCTCTGCTCTTTACCTCCCATGTAAAATCACATCAAGCCATGCATGGATAGTCTCAAATAAAAAAAGGTACAGGTACCCACCATTCTCTCTTATTCTGACTCCATATCAAGTTAACTAGGTTTTAATATCTTAGTCTTCTACTCAAGTCCTAGGTAAAGAAAATGAGGCACTATACCCTTTATATATTTCCCCTTTGGAATCTTTTTATGTTCTACTTAAAGGATATTAGTAATTTTGAATTTAGTGGTATGCAATTATAATAATAAATAATTTTGGATATATTGACCTAAAAACCTGCTTCCTTATTTTGTAAAGACAATATACACAATAATTGACTGTGGATCAAATGACTATTATTTAATAGAAATTCTTACATAGAGATATTTTGAAATCTATTTTGTTGCACAGGTATGCCATATTTCAATTTTAAATGAATTACTAGATCCTGATTTTAAAAGGTAACTCTATTCTGGGTCATGCCAAAATCCTTTCACAATTTTTCAAACAGAATTTAAAATAAAAAGAGAATCATTAAAAATACAGGGATGTGATAAGAGGGAACTTGGGACAAGACCATTAGTGTCTGTTCAGTTCCATGGGAAAGAAGATGAAAGATAACTATCATGTCAAGATATATCATGTTTACCCTAAAAATGTGGAGCAAGCTATTCATGTGAAATATATTCCATTTAATTAATTTTAGGAAACCTTGAGAAACAAAATTATTTAAGGTAATTGCTACATGAATTTTCATGAATAGGAGTCTAGTTGAAATTTATCATCTTATCTTTGTTAATGATTATTTTCACAAGAAAAAATCAAAATGATTGCACATGAAGTACAGTCCTAACTTGCACAAAAAATGACTAAATCACGAAGGTAATCCCAGACTGGAAAGTTTATATATGTTGTTTTACTTAAACACTGAAATTACACTAAATGTGATTTCCTGATTCTACTATTCATGAAACTTTATTTTAAATGTATATATTCTGATATTTAGATAATGTAACTTTAACAAAAGAAGCTAATCTATATGAAACATAAAGTATGACAAGGATTAAATATATGTTTATTAAATATGAATGATTTTTAGGTGTCTAAGCAAAATTTAAATATTGTGCACTTAAATTATTAATATTTTGCAAGATTGTTATTGACTATGTTTTTTGAATTAACTCTTTAAAGAAATATTTTAAAATGTCAGTTTAGTTTGAGAATCTTTCTCAACTCTTTTGGGTTCCACGCTTATATGGCATTCCCAAATGCTGCTAATATTAAATGTCTTACTATTCTTCAACTTATTGTTAGCTATATACTTGGTTTATTTATCATCTGTAAACAGATTATAAAACTCTAAAATTCTATACCTATAATAGTTTCCAAATGAAGGTGAGATGATTATGTGGTCTTAATAACATAAATCAAAATGTCATTTTTAACAATGTAGGGTGAAATAAATGGCCAGTATTATGACACATTAATAACAAATTTCCTAAAGAAGGGATTTATGTCCAATATAACAAAGCAAAAGTAATAGAATTTTTTTTTCTCTATGAGTAAGTGCAGGGTTGAGTTAGGTATTAATACATGCAAATATTATAATCGCTGAGCTAGAATTCTCCTGATGGGGGCCTCATTTGTCCCTTTCTCAATTGATTGTCACCTTAACATCCATTTTTAGGCAATCAAAGTAAGCTGTAATTTAGACTGAGGTCAAGAACACTAAAATGAAATGGTAATATGTGACACAGATATTAACAATACTGGGTAAAGTCTTTTGTGTTGTCTTTCTTTTCTAGTAGTAAATAACTTGGAAAGCATTTCCAAACAAAGAAAACTATACCTCATACAAAAATTGGAAGCCAAGGCCAGTTATGGAGGCTCATACCTATAATCCAGTGCTTTGGGAGGCAAGATGAGAGGATTGCTTCAGGTCAGGAGTTTCAGATCAGACTGGGCAACCTGGTGAGACCCCGTCGCTACAACAACAATAACAATAAAATTAGCTGGATGTGGTGCAGTGCACCTGTAATCTTAGTTCTTCAGGTGGCTGAGGCAGGTGGATCATATGAGCCCAGGAGTTCAAGGCTGCAGTAAGATACGATCAGGCCATTGTTGCACAGAAAGCTAGAGATTTTGAGCTGCCAAGTACTTGCTAAGTTAGCTTGGAACCAAATTGTGAAGGGTATTGGCAGGCCTGCTAAGGATTTTGGATTTTTGCTACAGAGAGTGAAGTTCCACAATAGAGTCCTAAGAAGAGCATTAGCATTAATATATTTGATTGTTTCCCCCAAAACTAGTGGATAGACACAGTAGAGAACAGACTGCTAGAGGAAAAAAAAGCCAGCTGTAATGAGATAATGAGGGTATAAATAAGGTAAATAACTGCAGATGGAAAAGCAAATTCTTTAGATATTTCTGTTTAATTTTTCTCCCAAGACGGGTACATGTTTTGTTTACAATATCTTTTAAAATGATCAGACATTGAATAATTTTCTATATTTGGGTACTTTAAAATCTTCAGTAAAATATGCTTTAATTATTTCATAGGTCAGTGTAACAGTGGTATCTAACACTACAACTTGTTGGTTAACACAGGGAGAGTTCCTTCTATAAAAAAAAAAAAAAGAAGGAGAAGGGGGAGGAAAAAAAAAGGAAAAACAGAAAAAAAAGAAAGAAAAATGCCTTCTACTTAGCACCTGAGGTAACTTCAGACTGTATATAACTTTTTAAAGGAAAATTACACTGCCATGTTTTTACCTCCTTTTTAATAATTCAAAAAAGAAAAGACATAGCTACTTAACATACAAGAAAGTGCTATAGAAAATAAAGTGAATCATATAGAATGTACAAAGAATAAATTCATTCACAATAAATTATAAATGAAGCAAAACAATTTACGGGACAAAGAAAACACATACTAAGATCATAGGTTGAAATAAAAATATATCAGAAATCATGTTGTATATAAACACACAAAAATCCAATCAAATAGCTGTCTTTATTCTAAAATAAAATGAAGCAAATGCACTATATTCAGTTCAGAAGAACGTCACCTTAAATATAAATCTCCAGGAAGTAACTTCATTAAAAAATATAGACCATGCCCACACTACATAAAAGAAAGTTAATGTGGCTATTTTATAACAGATACAGTAGAGATTTTAATTCAAGAGGACAACCATATAAAAAGGACATTTCCTTTTGATATAAGAGAAAATCAATTTTAAAAAATGTAAAGTGTTAATGTTTGCAAGCATGTTTAACTAGCTTCAATTAAAAGACCAGAATAGAAATTCCCAAACAGTGGAAAAATTCAACTTATGTTTTATTAAATCAAATTTTAACTGGGGGGCCATTGGACTGGGGCATCTGTAGCCTTGTAGTTTCTCCATAAGCAAACTAAAGCTCAATGTAAATCATAAAACAGAATTAGACATTTTACCAATCGGAAACCATCTACCCACCTCTCACATCAACTAACCTCTCACTCGGACTTTTGCTGTAACAAATCAGGTATTTTTTTTTGTCTTCCTTCCACATCAGCCTATAAAAGCTAGCTACCCATGTGCTACAGCAGAATTCTCAGAACCTCTTCTGTTTCTGAGCCCTGCCCGATTCATAACAGTCTTTTTTTTTTTTTTCAAATAAACTCTGACAATTTATTGTATCTAAAGCTTTTCTTTTGACAGTTATGATGTGAGAGGTGATCATCTGAAGGACACCTTTAGTGATGACCAGGAGCAATGAGAAAATAGGTGTAGACACCCCTCTGAGCCTCTTACACTGAACATTGGGAGGTCACCATTAATACGTCCCACTTGGATAAGAGCTCCAAAATGTGTGTTGAGTTCTCTGAGTTTATTTGAGCATTTTTATCTCAACTGGGTTCAGAAATCATGGCAGAAACTAGATTGGTTCCAACAGAGAGGTCTCAGGTATTAGCCTGGGTCAGACAAAAACTGGACTGGGTTCAGTAGGAAAGTCTGCTATAGGTAAAGTTACAAAAAGAAAGGGAGTAATGAGTTCATCTGAATCCAAGGTATCTAGGACTTCTACATCTCAGAACCTATCCTTTTCTAAAGAAATGCATAAACCATACCACAAATAATTTACAATTTTGGTGGCTGCCATGGGGAGATTTTAACCTAAACAAAATTGCTCATCTACGGGAAATATTGAAAAGAAAGAGGAATCTTGAGAATCTCAGAAACAATGAGATGTATTTTTGATTGGCACGCAAAGGCTGCTAAAAGACTAAATGAGTCAAAATTTCATCTCCAAAAGACTCCTCAGAAAAGGCAAATGAAAATCTTAACTAGTGAGAAAATATTATATGTTGACTAACTTAATTCCAACTGTATCTTTCTTTCCCTCTATTCTCCTCCGACTAATTACTCTGAATCTGCTAGCCTTTTCACTAAGTTATGTCAACTGAAGAATGACAAGGTTCATCAACTTGGAAAGAAGAGCTTTACTTCTCATAAAGGGTGGCAGCCTGCAGGGTGGCCATTCTGACAGGCTGGGAGGCGTAGTCTCCAGCCAGAAGCCAGAAACGGACACTTGGAGGACTGTCAGAAAAATACCAGGATTTATGCAGAAAGGAGTGGCAAATATACATATTCAGAAAGCTATGAAGGAGTCATAAATAATTGTGAAAGGAGAAGCATGCACATACAATTAAGCTTCATGACTCTCCATGGGACCCAGGTTCAAAAAATGGCAGCATTAGCCTGCTTCAACGGTGAAGTTTTCCTCCTTCTGACATCAAAAGGTGAAGCACAGGCAGTGAAAACTCACTGCACATCCTGTGTAGCCTGGAGGGAATACTGGTCGGTTGCTTATTCCAAATTGCAGAAGGGAGGGTCAGCTTCCAGTAATTGGTTGAGAGAGTCTTTCTAAAGGGCTAGTTTCTGTTTAGCTGTTAGAGAAGAAAGCCTAATAATGGCAGTTAGCAAGGGTGTAGGTATAATGAGATGTGTCCCATCTTCTATCCTGTCATGGACAGGAACTCAGTTTACAAGGTTTCTTAGGGGCCTTCTTGGCCAAGAGGGGAGCATTCAGTCAGTTTGAAGAGCTTAGGATTTCGTTTTAATTTTTCAGTTATCTTCCCACTCCAAGATAACTCCAGTTATCTTCCAAGTCTAGAAAACTAGATAAACACCTTATGAAGTTAGTCCCTGAGATCAACTGGGTCTGCTCCTTTAACCACCTTTATTGCATGAACAAAACTTAGAGCTCAAAGCAAATAGTGAAAGCTTTGTCTGTCCCAAGAGAAAACCCCCAGAAACTTACCAATGAGTTTAGACTTTCATGGAAGCACATAACCCAGGACACCTTGATCTTTCTGAATTTATTCATGATACTGGAACTTGGTGAAGGCCATGAATGGATGGCTGAAACCATGTGGAAGGTACCTGAGAAAGATATCAAAAATTCAAACACTGAATCTTTCAGTAATGGACTGAAAAGAAACAAACAACAAATAAATGAAAACTAGGAAAGTAGCAAGCTATCCCTTAGAAATCTATCCCTTGCCAAAATATTTCCTTCAAAAAATAACCTGACTAGTCTGCTATTCAATCTTTTAAACAGAAAAAGAATGAACCAGTTTACGACTTTAAGGCAAGATTAGAAGTACTATTTGTAAAACATCCTGTTGTATCTATGCTGAGTTCAGGGACTTAAATGTTATATCTGCTCTTTCTGTTAATGAGCTCCACCCCAGATTCAGTAATGTAGTTTTAAAAAGTAAATAAATAAACAACTGGAAACCTCTAATGTAGCCAAGTTAGTGGCCAAATATGCCTTTGTAGCATATAGACTATTTTTAGCGGGTTGTTTTGGGATGCTTTAGTAAGAAAAATTAGTTCCAAGCTTGTCAATGCCTTATTAAATGGTATGCACCCAACTGGAAGTGGTGAAGGATAGTAAGTTGTCTTTGAAATCCAAGCATGCTTCCTATTGTCATGCTGACAGTTCAGTGTGGTTCCTCAATTTCTTTTGCAATTCCCTGGTAAGTCTATGCTGTATTCAATAACAGCACACCCCAGCATGTGCCAGTAACTTTGTGTGGCCACTCTTTTGTAGCACTGGTAGGGAGCAGCAGCAAGGAACAGCCAGGTTGTATTATGTGTACTTATCCACTACTTAACAACACATTAAGCATGCAGTGATTTTGAATTATTGAATGAGACAATACAGAGTTCCAAGAGAGAAATACTTGGCTCCTCATCAGTCAAAGATCGATCAATTTTTTTGTTGTTTATGAGGAAAATTAAATGAGATTTGATGATGTTCGCACTTAATTTCAGCGTTCATGGTTTTGCTGTGTGTTTTTATATTCATTTTGCCAAATTATTTCATAACATATTTTCAGTGCTTAAACTCTGTGTTTGAAGGCACTGTAGGCTGCCTCAATTTGATGTATCTTAGTATTAAAAGGTAAATAGTTGTCTCATATTATATATTACGTTTATTGTCAAGTTTTAAAGAAAAATAAACACTATTTTCATTGATAATTTATAATTAGCTCCATAGGTTAAGAAAGTGAGGCTGATATGAAATCATGAGAAAAATGTCACTCTATATAGATTGAGCAATCAATAGTGAAATTTCCAAAATATTAATTGCTACATTATGTCAAGGTTCATTCTAGGATGAAATATTTCACAGCACTTTCAAAGCATAAGAGTCATCATAGCTAACAATAGTATAAACTTGTCAGACTTAAAGGTCAGTGTACAATGGTGTGAGTTTATTCTTTTTAGTTTTATTTTCTATTACTAAATACAGTTTTTCATCAGTTTCTCTTTAGAGTAGTAAGTTATTTTATTATATTAAAATAATATTTTACTTGTTAAAAATGAATATAAGAAAAACTTAGCGATGAAAATATAATTTTCAAAAGCAAAATTATCAAACTGAAAACAATGAAATATAAAATTTACTAAGTATGCAAAAGTTTTCTTGGTTGTACATGAATCAGACCTGAAGATAACCAGCAATATTAATTAAATATATTATGTTTTGAATTATTATCAAAAGAGTTTTTTAAACTAGGTAACATATTTTAAACATCCATTCAGTTAAATAAGAATTATAAACCCAACTGGCAGAAACATTTCCAACTTTACTAGTTGCTGTATACTCTAGAAAAATCATGTTTTCTCTGAAGACTAAACTAAAATATATACATAGTTATCTGAAGGATGTTAGGAAAAAAAACCATAGTAAACTTTCTGTTATAATTACTTTGATCAGTATTAATTGTAAATATTATGGACTAAAACACAGCAGTATTGAGAGAGGTGATTACCCCTTTCTGCATGGCTGCTGTGACACTCTTCACTGTGGGTTCACCTGCCCCCTCACTAGGCACTCCTCAGTTAATTTTATTACTTTTTTTAAAAAATTCACTGCGTTTGAATATTTGAGACTCAGGACTGCATTTTTAGGACTTCACTACTCTCTATATGATCTCTTGCTGTTCCACGCTCTAAGCACTCTTAATGTGCTAATGACTACCACAATTACACTCGTTCTCACCAAATCTTGTATTTATTCACTGCTCACACGCCAACAATTAAACATCAATTAGTTTACAGTCAAACTTTTGATTATTCTTCATAAGCCCTTTCCATCCCTTTCATTGTGTATCTTACTAAGAACTTTAACCTGCAATTCACATCATTGTTCCAAGGTGCTTGGAGTAATCCTTAACTAATTCTCTCTCTCTCTCTCTCTCTCTCTCTGTCTCTGTCTCTTTCCCCCCAAACCCTACGCTGTCACACACACACACAAACACATATACATATATTTCATTTATTTATTTATTTATTTTAATTAATTAATTTTATTATACTTTAAGTTCTAGGGTACATGTGCGCAACGTGCAGATTTGTTACATATGTATACATGTGCCATGTTGGTATGCTGCACCCATTAACTCATTGTTTGCATTAGATGTATCTCCTAATGCTATCCCTCCCGCCTCCCCCCACCCCACGACAGGCCCTGGTGTGTGATGTTCCCCATCCTGTGTCCAAGTGTTCTCATTGTTCAATTCCCATCTACAAGTGAGAACATGCGGCGTTTGGTTTTCTGTTCTTGTGATAGTTTGCTCAGAATGATGGTTTACAGCTTCATCCATGTCCCTACAAAGGACATGAACTCATCCATTTTTATGGCTGCATAGTATCCCATGGTGTATATGTGCCACATTTTCTTAATCCAGTCTATCATTGAGGGACATTTAGGTTGGTTCCAAGTCTTTGCTATTGTGAATAGTACTGCAGTAAACATATGTGTGCATGTGTGTTTATAGCAGCATGATCTATAATCCTTTGGGTATATACCCAGTAATGGGGTGGCTGGGTCAAATGGTATTTCTAGTTCTAGATCCTTGAGGAATCGCCACACTGTCTTCCACAATGGTTGAACTAGTTTACAGTCCCACCAACAGTGTAAAAGTGTTCCTACTTCTCCACATCCTCTCCAGCACCTGTTGTTTCCTGACTTTTTAATGATTGCCATTCTAACTGGTGTGAGATGGTATCTCATTGTGGTTTTGATTTGCATTTCTCTGATGGCCAGTGCATTTCATCATATATTGACAAACTAAAAAATAATCCCTCGTGTTCCTAGAGGATTTGCCTCTAGGGCCCTATCTATTGTCATTTTCTATCCTATTTTCTTCACTTATTCTCTTTCAGCGTAGCCTACATCTTTATTGTTCTTACAATTTACCAAATGAACAATCAGTTTAGAGACTTTCTGCTTGCTCTTTTCCAAGCAAGTAGTTGGAAATATCTGGAAAGTAGTTTTCTCAGATATTTTATAATAAAACTTTTCACATTATTTCCATATCTCTGATTCAAGTCAACTTCTCAGAGATGTCTTCTCTGCCTATCCTATACAAGATAACCTTCCCGTCATGATTTTCACTATATTTAATTCATTTACCACTAAGTATTACTATTAATGTTACTAGTGCTACAATATTCTGAAGCACTTATCTCTCTCTGGTGTTTTATTGTGCATTTGTTTGTTAGTTTTGCTTCTCTCTCTCCTATTTAAAATGTCAACTTTCAAGAAAGAAATTGTGTTGTATTTACTGCAATATACTCAATAGCCAGTAGAGTGTCTTATGCACTTGGATGCTCCATAAATGTGTACTGAATGAAGGAATGAATGAATAGTAGAGAGACATTGGCATAATATGAAAAAAAAATTAACTTACAAATGTATAAAAGTGAATAGTATCTAATGTAATTGGATATAGATAAACATGTATCATAATAAAGAAGAAATTTTTATGCATTCTGTATGAATAAACAGAAACTTCTGTAGTTTGCATTTATTGAGTTATATAGCCAATTATTCATTGTTTTCTTGCATATCTCTTTTGCTTGCTGTTTTGCAAAACTTCTTAATGTATGAAGGAAATAGGTTTTCATTAGTCACATGTATTGTTAATGTATTTTTAGTCTTTTACTTTTTTATATATTTGTTTATTTTTTTCTATTTGTAAAAATATAATTGAGTTGAATGTATCACTTTTTTTCTTTAATGGCTTATGGGTTTTATGACTCATTTGGAAAGGCTTTCCCCTCCTCAAAATTATTATTGTTTAATATTCATAATTTTTCTTCCAGAAAGTCTTTGATTAGTTATGTTAAAGTTTATGCCCATTTGGATCTATTTTATTTTATTTTACATTTTACTTTTTAATTTTTATGTGTACATAGGAGGTGTATATATTTATGGGGACATGGGTCTATTCTAAATGTAAGTAGTAAAGTGAGGATCTACATTTTTCCAGTTATCAATATACTTTCCCCCATACAGTTTTCTAGTAATTCTTTATTTTTACCTTTATATTTTGTGTTTGAATTTTGAACCTTGAAGCCACTTTCATTAATACTTCTCTATTGTACTAGAAATGAGAATGGTAACATTAAATCAAATTGAGGTAAGAAAGGATAGCATTTGAGATGTGTTGCAGTATTTTGTTGCATTTGGAATGCATAAAAGGAAACAATTATAAAATATTATACTAACATGCTTTAATCTTATAAAATTAGCCAAGCATTTAGTATTTATAGCTAAAATCAGGAAAAGACATATTGTTATACCTTTATGAGCAGAATTTATTGCATTGTGTTGTCTACTATTTTGGAACTGTCCAAATATAGAGTGAGAATATTTAATATTACTATAAAAATTACTTTTGACTCTCTATTGGGTGTATGGATTCCAAATCTTTGACCAAAATATCAAGTAATTTCTCAAATTTCTCCATTTGTCTTTTCCCTCCATAAGCATTCACTGTGGCCTGTTTAGTAGATTCAAATTTCATGTCAATTATAAAAGTGTGACCCATGCTACTGGAAGATGTGAGAGAATCATCCAACTCTGCAGCTTGGATTGCAAATACAGTCACTGAAATTGCATACCCCATTGACCTTATTTCACTTGATTTGCCTTGTTTTATATTAGAATGTATTAGAGAGAAAGGGAAGCCAGAAGCGAAGGAGATATTGGGATAGAACCAAGAGATTAAATGTCTAGTGAAAGAAGTTACTTTTTTTTTTTTTTTTTTTTTTTTTTTTGAGACGGAGTCTCGCTCTGTCGCCCAGGCTGGAGTGCAGTGGCGCGATCTCGGCTCACTGCAAGCTCCGCCTCCTGGGTTTACGCCATTCTCCTGCCTCAGCCTCCTGAGTAGCTGGGACTACAGGCGCCCGCCACCGCGCCCGGCTAATTTTTTGTATTTTTAGTAGAGACGGGGTTTCACCGTGGTCTCGATCTCCTGACCTTGTGATCCGCCCGCCTCGGCCTCCCAAAGTGCTGGGATTACAGGCGTGAGCCACCGCGCCCGGCAGAAGTTACTTTTTATCAAAAAAGACTGTGGTGTTCTGACAGCAATACAGAAGAAGATGCTGGAATGTGTATCTGAAAATATTTATAGTTTTATAAATTTCATGCTGAAATGTCTCCATCTCTTTTTCATAGGGATACAGATTTTGTCACCTCTTCTTCATAAAATATAATTATGCAAATATAAATATATATATACACACACACACATATAGTTTACCCTTTAACAACACAGGTTGGAACTGCGTGAGTCTACTAATATGTCAATTTTAAAAAATAAATATATTGGAAACATTTTTAGAGATCTGTGACAATTTGAAAAAACTCACAGATGAGCCATGTAGTCAAGAATTAATGAAAAATTAAGAAAAAGTTAGATATATCATGAATTTATAAAACATATGCAGATACTAGTCTATTTCATCATTTACTAACATAAAATATCACAAATCTATTATAAAACATTAAAGTTAATTAAAACTTATACTTAGTTAACACTAAAAATATTAATTAAAACTTACTAAGCACTTATAGATCCTACATGGTGTCATTCACAGTCCAGAGAAATGTAAATGAATATAAAGATGCATTATCAGAACATAACTGCATAAAATTAACTGAGTAAACACTCTTCTGTAATAATTTTAAAGCTACCTCCCATTGCTATTGTAGTGAGTTCGTTTTTTGACTATTCACTTAAAACGCCTTATGCCACTAATCTTCTTCATGTGAGCAGCTCGTCTCTCCAGTAAATTGTGTATTGTAGTAATAAAAAACGGTCTCTCCTATTTCTGGTATATTTTTCATCCTGTTCGTTACGATACCATGTACCTTGAATAACACCATGAAACCCATACAAAGTGCTATTAGTGATGCTGAACATGCTCCCAAAAAGCAGAGAAAAGTCGTGACATTACAAGAAAAGTTGAATTGCTTGATTTGTACCATAGATTGATGTTTGCAGCTGTGGTTGCCTGCCATTTCAAACAGTCCCATAAAGAGACAATGTAAACTTATGTTATCAACAAATACAGTACAGTACTGTAAATGTATTATCTCTTTCTCAGTTTTTCTTAATAACATTTTCTTTTCTGTAGCTTACTTAATTGTAAGATACAATATATAATACATGTAACATAAAAATATGTGTTGACCCTTTATGTTATCCATAGGGCTTCAAGTCAACAGTAAGCCATTAGTAGTTAAGTTTTAAGGAAGTTGAAAATTATGTGTAAATTTTCAAATACACAGAGCGTTGGCTTCCCTAACTCCTAAGCTGTTCAATGATCAATTGTGTGCGTATGTGTGTGTGTGTATATATATATATGTGTGTGTGTGTGTGTTTTTGTGTGTGTATGTGTATATTTATGTGTGCGTTTTACCAAAATCAGTGTAGAGTTGTTTTTTATGAAGATGTATTTACTCAGACATTATTCCAGTGTGGAGCAATGACTTTATGTGTGTTAGAGATGCTCCCTAGAAAATATTCTAATTTAGTTTCACTGAAAATAATAATAATAGTCAATTGTTCATGAGTAGCCAGTTTTGTAAGTCTATTTCCTGGACTGATGTCTTGATTTCTCCCACAGTGTTAATATGAAAAGAGAAGTACTTTTCTTGACTTTTAAAAAAATCCACCTTTTTATTTTGAAGTAGATCAACAATGCCAGCATGAGGCTTCTATTTCTAAGAAAGTTTTCTTTGTGGCTGTATTCAGTATCTATACTCCAGCTCTCAGGTCATGTCAGAAAATCAAGCCAACTTTGAAATGTTAATCAATGTACAATAAAGGAATGTGCACATGAATGACTGAATTCGTTTAAAAACTTTTACAATAACGTAAGAATTATTAATAAACCATGCACACTGGTAGTATTTTGAGATCTAGGGAAACAGATAAAAGGAGGGAGAGCAGGTGATAGTAATTTTAAAACTACACAAAAGAATATGAATAGTTTCTATCTTGGTTTCAGTATTTTCACAAGGGACTATCATTTTTTAAAATGTCAACCAGAAAAGTAAACGTCCACCTTGCTTGCTTATTCAGTGTCAGAAAACTCACCATTAATCTAATAAACAGCATTTCCCCGAGCTAGAAAACTTATTTAAAATCTTTCCAAGGCAAATATCCTTTCATAAGCATAAATCATTTTCTTTTGAACTCTATCTGAACTCAGATTACCATAAAAATATTGAGATAAGTACTATTCTAACTGCCATGCATGAAGCACCTTATCTTAACTGAACCTTCATTTAATACATAAAATATTTGCACCTTAAAAACATTTATAGTAATTTTAATCAACAACCAAAATGCCAGAGTTCTTTCACCTGGTTTTAGGGTTGTGGTCACAGTTTGTCTGTTGATTTCCTTTCTTTTTTTCCCCCATACACTTGTAAACAGCTCGAATTTTCTTTTACATGTTTTCAAATTTTGTTCTCCGTATTATATTCCTTAAATTTATCAATTTTATTCATTTTAGATAAAATAACTAATTATTACTTTTTTATTTTAGGCAAACTTTGCTACAGATTTCAACGTGTACATAAAAAATAATAAAAATAACATAGTTCAATTTCTGATACATTATAATTAAGATACAGACAACTTAGGGACTGTATTCCAACTTTATACAGCACAAATTTTCATAAAATGTCAATAATGTAAAACTTTTATTTCTTTGTTATTTTAGAAATTAATGTATAATACATAAAAATAAATCTATTTATACCACACATGCACAGAGGTGTGCACACAGACATACATACCTACCCCCAATATATGAATGTCTGACCTAAAGTGACATTGATTATTGTTATGACAATAAAGAAAACTTATTTATAACCTATTTGTAAGCATGAATTTTAAATAATGCACATGAATATGTATCAAAACATGCATATAATAGATAAAACTAGGTTATCATTACAGAACCACAACAGTATTCAATGCAATATCAATATTACTTTATTTTGTTCACTTGAGATTATTTTATTTATAATACTCTCAGATGAATAAAACATCTTCATGAATATGATACCAGAACTGGCTTAGTTGAGGAAGCATCTGTTAAATCACTGTGTCTCTGAAACTGGAGTGAACAGTAATGACTACCATAGGTGGGCTCTTTCATGTTTCTTTTACGGATGTAGTAATAGCACTTAAAGAAATTTGGCTTAGCTGCTTAGTCTCCATCTGTTTAACTGGATATTTTAACTGGATATTCCATCATCAATTATCAAATCAAAATAAACCAGCCATAGCTGTTTATGAAATTCATCTTTCTTTTCTTTCTCTGGTATCAGATAGTCATCTTGGATAAAATTTTAGATTGATCTATAACAGAATACTTCTCAGTACAAATGAGTTTATATTCTCAAAGCCATGGTGCCTAGCACTTAATAGGAACTTAATTAAGGAAAGCAATTGATATGGCCAGAACCTTCGTATTATGATATATGTGTTTATAAATTATAAGATTTATAGTTTCTTTTGATATTTGATAATAATGTTTATTATATTTCAGATGATTAGAACACATATCTAACAGTCTAAGGGTAGATGTATAATATTCTCTTTTATTGGGGATGAGAAGTATTGACATTAAAATAGTACCCTAAAATAATAATTTGTATTGCAGGTATTCTTACAAGATTTATACCTTAGTACATGTCCATTTCTCTCTTCTGTTACATATATGTGTTTATACAGCATACACATCTTTGTTTTTGCAAAATAGAATTAATCTAGACAGTCGTCTGAAATTCATTTGCTTCACTGGACAATATACACTACATATTAATACTTGAATGCCTCTTTATTAATAAAAAAATACACTAGAAATACACTAGATAACAACATGCATGCCTAAGCACCCATATAGTCTGTATATGTGCTTGTGTTTGTATACATACACACATACATAAAAGTTTAGGTAAATGGGATTATACTATGAAACTATGCACTGTATATTTTAAAGCAAACATTTCTCTGCTTATATTAATCTGTCTCCTTTTCCTCTTTTTTGACTCACCATTTATTCACCATTGCCACCAACTCCATCCCCTATAGGTATGATGTTTATCCTCCCATGCTCTGTACACATTACAGCTGATTCCAGATGAGAAGCTGAGATCTACATTTATCATATAATTTCTAGATGAGAAACTGCCAATGCGAGGCCCTGGCATGATATTTGAAAGATTGAAGAAAAGCTCTTAGGGGCCATTTATTATTTTGCTGCAGGTGTAGAAGGGACTGTGGAAAGACATAAACTGCACAGCTGCTTTTTCCTGAGCTTTTGTGGACCACTACCTTCATGATTCAGGCTCAAAAAGTCATCAGGTGGCAGCTTCTCTGATTGTGAAGCCCCTTGCTACCTATATCATAAACACTTCATACATATAATTCATAGATGGTCTCATGTTTTCATCACACATACAACACACACACACACACACAGATTTCATCAGTGTTAGCTTTACAGCAGTATTATCAATATGGGGTTAGATACTTCTCATCTTGTTTTTCTCACTCATCCCTACCTTATGAAACCCCAAAGAATCAAATTAGACCTTTAATGTAAGAGCTACAGTTCAGAAAGTGGTTGTACCTCTGTAGAGTCACTCATTCATTTTTTTCCATTGACTTATTTTTTACCGTTATCAAAAATGCATATGAAATATCATTGAACATATATACTTACATCCTAGTCTTTGGGTTTGTATAAATATATGACTATTAATGGATTTGTGCTATATAAATATATGTGTACTTTTAAAATTCGTTTTAAGAGATGTTGCCAAATTACTTTTGCAAAAGTATAACAGTTTAAGAGTCCTCCATCAATAGTAAGAGAGTCCATGATCCTGCATTCCCAAATTCACTAATAGCCATATTTTTCTATCTTAACTTTTCCTACCCTTTTGGATGTGACCGATGCCTCATTCTTATTTTATTTCTATGACTATTTTGTGACCTTGAATATCTTTTGTGACCTTGAATACCTTTTACATTAGAAATTTGAATTTGATCTTCAATGAATTTTCTATATAGTTTTCTTTTGGAGTTTTTCTTTTTAGTCAGTATTTTAAAAATGTTTCATATAATTTAGATATTAGTCATATATCTGTCACATTATATTTTAACTAAAAGATTTGGCTATTGATTTTTATATTAGCTGCTTCTTTAGAGAACTATATATATGTAAATAAAATTGTATATATCATATACTATATATGTACATATGCATAATATATATGTATGCAAACACAAAAACACATATTTATGTTAAAAATTTTTTTCCTCTTTACTTCCGATTGTCATGGTTAAGAAGATATTAATCATCTTAGGGTTAGATACCATTTAAGTTTCCTGGAGTTTAATTTTATTACTGTTTGTGCCTGCTAAATATGTCTTTTGAAAAGTGTAAATATGAAATTAACACTGTAATAATATTGAAATAATACATGGTCTAAAGGTTAGATGTGTTAAATACTCCTCCTGGAGTGATTTCATAGACCTCCACAGGTCTCAGCTGAATTAGATGCTGAATTAGATGGTATGCTACTGTTTCTTATTACAGAATGTAAGCATTGCTAATCTACAGAAGAACATGCAGTTATTTTGAATAAAAATACCTGAAAATATGATAGTCAGGTGAGATTATGGCAAATTTCATGGATAAAAGCAGTGTAGAGAAGAGGAATGTATTCATTTTTTGACTGGGCAGATTAGGGAAAGATTTATGTCTGATATTTTACATAAAAATGGAAGTAAATTATACACACAAAAGATGCCAGAGGAATAAGAAGAGTATAGTGTGGATTTAGAAGACAGAAAACTGTAAATGGGGATTTCCAAAAACTAAACAAAAAACTCAACTTTTAAGATTTCCTAAAAGAATATCTATTACATAGCTATGTTAAAAAAAATTTCTCTTACTTTCTTCTTCTCCCTGAAAATAGTGTTTCATGCTAAAACTGTTAGGTTTTCCGGTTATACAATTGATAATCACTAATAATCTTAATTTCAGATGCTTTGGAAAATATTTGCTTTTACACACACTTCTGTATATAAATCTACTAATATATTACTTAGACAAATAATTACATTTCAAAGTGTATTACACAGATATAATCAAACTGGATAGCGCTATATTTGTTCACAAATATGCTATCTTCTCATCATCTTAATGTTTGCTACTAATACATATTATTGTAAATTTGACTGGGTAAATGATACTTAATTGTACTGGCATTTAAGGATGTAATTTTACATATATTTTGCAAGACATACTTATTTAATCATTATTTCAAATACATATTGTATTAGTCGGGGTTCTCTAGAGGGACAGAGCAAGGAGAGCCAGTCCAAGTCCCAAAACTGAAGAATTTGGAGCCTGATGTTGAAGGACAAGAAGCATCCAGAACGGGAGAAAGATGCAGGCTGGGAGGCTAGGCCAGTCTCTTTTTTCATGTTTCTGCCTGCTTATATTCTAGCCACACTGGCGACTGATTCGATTTTGCCCACCCAGATTAAGGTGAGTCTATCCTTCCCAGCCCACTGACTCAAATGTTAATCTCCTTTGGCAATACCCTCACAGACACACCCAGGATCAATACTTCGTATCCTTCAATCCAGTCAAGTTGACATTCAGTATTAACCATCACAGATATGTTTTTTTATTTTTATTTAATTTTTATTGACAGATTATTTTACACATTTATTGAGTACAATGTGATGTTTCAATGTATATACATGTAACATAATGATCAAATTGAGGTAATTACCATATCTATCACTTTAAACATCTATTATTTGTCCATGTGGTGACAACATTAAAAATTTTCTCTTTTAATATCTTGAAATATATTATTTGCTCTAGTCACCATAAAGTGTAATAAAACACCAAAACCTATTCTTTCTAGATGTGACTTAGTTTTATTAATTTTAGAGACATCTATCTATCCACACATGCATGCACTGTCACACAGATATATACACATACCAATAAAATATTTATATTAAGAAATTAAGTTTATACTGTTACTTTCTCCAACAGTAGTTAACCTGTTCGCTAGTAAGATGTAACATTAACTTAGAATTTAGGCTAACATAGGAAAAGTTACTGATGAAAATAATGCTTTAATTTACTATGTTAGTTCCATATCTGTTACCATGAAAGAAGCAACAAAGTATTTTGATGACTTGCCACTGAAATCAAAAATGGAAAAGTTCTGCAAATTAGTTCTAATATAATGAAATCTGAAGAACTGTATTAAATGATTCCAAAGAGTTCAAATCAGAGCTCAGATTCTAGTAATTTCATTAAGTTCATGTACACTGAAAATGTTCACAGAATAATTAAAATATTACCACTTATTTTTATAGAGAAAAACAGAAGAATGAAATGTGCATGGCAGCTGGAGAAGTTAATTAGGTAAATTTAATTCATTCTCAATTATTAGAATGCAAAGTGAGAACAGATATTCTAAACACAAAACTAAGGCCAGTGTCTTTTCTGTTGATTACGAAAAGTTGAGGACTTTTATGAAATTTGTTTTTCAATTCTCTAAGATATCTATTTCACATTTACATAATAAAACACTTTACTGACTATGTCTCATGGGTTTGAGGCTTTTTCCACTTTAAAATTCAGAAAATTATCAGTGCTCACTTTTCACATGTATATATGATTCCTGAATTTACGATGCAGGAATTAATAATTAGTACTATAATTAAATTACTATCAGAATTAACATTTGACAAGTTAAATTGATGTAAGTTTGAAGATATTTTAGTAACAGAATAACAATATGAACAATTTAGATAATAGTGAAGATCTATTGAAGAAAATGCTATTTTCCCTTCTAATAATAACTTATCATTTATAACCGTATTCCTTATGGATATATATGGCTGTATAAACCTTTTCCCAAGCGTAACAGTCAGAGCTCATTTTTAAAAGCCTCAGAAACTATTCTAGCCTACTTAAGCAGACAAGAAATGTATTAAGAATATTGGGTAACAAAGGATTATAAATCATACTGCTATAAAGACACATGCACACGTATGTTTATTGCGGCACTATTCACAATAGCAAAGACTTGGAATCAACCCAAATGTCCATCAGTCACAGACTGGATTAAGAAAATGTGGCACATATACACCATGGAATACTATGCAGCCAAAAAAGGATGAGTTTGTGTCCTTTGTAGGGACATGGATGCAGCTGGAAACCATCATTCTCAGCAAACTATCGCAAGAACAGAAAACCAAACACCGCATGTTCTCACTCATAGGTGGGAACTGAACAATGAGATCACTTGGACTTGGGAAGGGGAATATCACACACCGGGGCCTATCATGGGGAGGGGGGAGGGGGGAGGGATTGCACTGGGAGTTATACCTGATGTAAATGACGAGTTGATGGGTGCTGACGAGTTGATGGGTGCAGCACACCAACATGGCACAAGTATACATATGTAACAAACCTGCACATTATGCACATGTACCCTAGAACTTAAAGTATAATAATAATAAAAAAAAAAGAATATTGGGCAAAGTGGGGTATCGCTGGAAATCCAGGGGATCATGTTTGTTGAATGCATAACAAAGAACTATGTGCAAATAATGCCATATGGGAGGGATATCTGTGACTCCTCTGCCCCTGCAAGTTGAGGCCTTTCTGACATCCCCTTCATCCTTGCATAGATGTTGTAGGTGATACCCACTTCTCCGTGCCACTCTTTTTCAAACTGAAATCTCCAATGTGGGGTTCTCATCTGATGGATATAGTGCAGGTCATGTGCCTGTGCCTTGTGTCTGTAACAGTCTGTGAAAGCAAGCACACAGCTTGTCTTTCGGTGTGGGACACAGGTGGAAACTATTCCAAATGTATAAAGAATATTCAAATGGCAAAAGAATTAAAAATATCCACTTAAAATAAAAAAGCATACACGTAAGCAAATAACCTATAGTTTTGTTGTTGTTGTTGTTGTTTTTAAATTCTAGGTAATATATGTGAAGTTGCAAACTAGGTAATTACCCAAGATACTTGAGCTTATAGAGTACATGAAAAGAGAATACCTCAGGGCTAATGCAGCTATTCAAAACATGGTAAAAATATATTCAATACCTTTCCACTATACATATTATTTGACATAACAATATTGGTGCAATAGAACACTAAAATATTTTATTCTTTCTTTGCCCTAATTGCAGTTTAGCATAATATTTATGGAAATGAAAGCTGGATGAAATTGGCCTGTGTTCTAAACCTGATTAGCCTCTTTGCTGGCTCTGTGACTTTGGGCAGGTTACTCCACTAATCTGAAATTCAGTTTTGTTATTTGTAGGTTTTAATAATAATGCTGACTGTACTGTTAGTTCTAATTAAAGACATACTGCTGCAGAAAAATGACCATAGTGCCTTGGTTATTAAGAATCTAGTAAACTAAGACCAGTGGAGAAGCCAGGAAACTGAAAGTGCAAACATGGTGAGCCAGTGATATTAAGAGGACAGCGAAAGTAATCAGCAAGTTCAAAGTATGCTTGACTGATGTTTCTGCAAGATGTCAACGAGCAGTAAGAGCTTCACTCTTTCCTCAGCTAAAAAAATTTCCTTTAGAAACTGCAAAGAACTTCAGTGGAATAATAACATGGTTCTTACAGTTGATGCAGTGTGCTTCACAGTCATCATTTCCTTTTGTAAGGAGTGTAAAATAACCTAATGGCTGTGTATTGAAATCACCTCCTGAATTGTGTGCACAAATATTTTTAGTTTCCATAGTGCATAAAGTTAGCTGCATCTTACCTTAGATATTAGATAAGCATCTCCCATACAAATTGTTATGTGACATAGAGACAAATTAATGACAATTTCTAAGAAAACAAAGTACAACGAAAACATAAAATCAAGCTTTGTGTCAAAAGTATAAGGCAGACAACACCACCTATGTAAAAGTTCTATGAGAGTTTAATTTAATAAAAAAGATAATACAGAAAAAAATGCTTTTAAAAGAGTTCATGAAGGTATTATGTAGTCATACAGGAGAATCTACAATATTGCTGAAGTGTATGTCCAAAGACTAAAATTATAGAAAATGTAAGGATGACATATGATGTTGAGAAAGGGTAGTTAGTCTAAGGCTATTATATTAAAGAGTGGGCCTTGAGTACAATTTGTCGGAGCTACAATGATGTGAAGGTAAAAGGATATTAAAGGAACGCAGAGGTAGAAGAATTCAGCACCAGGAGATTTTCTTTGCAGTTTTGTCCCTGCAACAAATGTATTTGACCTTGAAAAAATCCGTTAGCCACTTGAAGTCTCATTTCTTTACCTATGATGTCAAAGGTTCAAGTATTTATTTCTTATCCTAACCTTAAATTAATATATTCTTTCAAATATTTATTAACTCAGTAATTCATTCTAGGATCTTAAATTCTAACAGCAAAGCAGAGCAATAAACAGGTAAACAAATACAGGAACAACATAAATGTAAATTGCGGTAAACTTTATAAAGAGAATGAATGGGGGTGATGTGACATTTACTAGTTATGAGGGGCTGGAGAGATTGAATTGTATTATCTATGATGGTTAGAGATGGCTTCTAGAGAAAACAATATTTTAGGTGATAATTGATGGATAGGATGTAGGCAGCAATGTAAACTCAAAAGAAGGACTATTTTAAGAAGCCAAAAGCTTAATGGCAAATGTGTTGAGGCTGGAAAGAATCCACCCTGTTTGAACAGCATGAAAAGGATGGCAAAGGTATACTGATTAAGCAGAAAGAAGAAATTTTTTAAAGTAAATAGACTTTGTGGTTTACATTTTTTATTTTATCCAGGCGCAAAGCGAAATTGCTGGGGGATTAACATACAGGTGTGACACGACTGGATTTATATTTTAAAATCATTCTCTGGCTGCAGTGCGAAATGGATTATAAGCTAGGTGAAAATGAATGGAGACAGGTCAGAAAAGCACTGTTACGTGAACAATGATGGTGGTCTGGACGAGGATAGTAGCAAAACTGTGGATGGATTCGAGACAAATCAGTTTTTTTTTTTTAAGTCTTAACAATAGTTTAATTGACATCTGTACTATACCAGACCCTTTCAAAGGCCTAGTGAATAAAACAATGCGTGCTTTTGAACATAGAGATGTGCCACACAGATTCTCTTGTTCACCTTAAAGGAAAACTCTTTGTACCAGCTACTAAGAGTACTGTAAAAAATACTTTGACCAGCAATTTCCTTAAAGCCATGCCCACTGCAAAGTTAGCCCTCAGTTTTATCTGCTTTACAGGTTATTGCTACTGCTGTGGGCCTGCACTGTGGGCCTGACTTTAAGGCAATTGATGGTCAAAGTTAGCCCTCAGCTTTATCCTTTATAGGTTATTGCAGTTGCAAAGAACTACCTCCTGCAAGGCTACACTCTTCCAGGGATGGCCTACATTTGATAACTGATTGACTCAGAGGTATAAAAGCTTGACCATTTCACCCCAGCACTTGAAAACAGGGATGTGCCATTTCAGCTGCAAAACTCTCCATGGGTTTGGCTGAGACTGCCAGGCCTGCATTATTGAGCTCAACTCCTGTCTTTGTTTATTTCTACTATTGCCACACCTCTACAGATATTGATTCCAATGGCATTTCCTAACCAGCATCCTGGATACTAAATCCTGTCTCATGGTCTGTTCCTGAATACTCAAACTGTGACGAATAGTACGGGTTCAGATATAATTTAAAAAGAAGAAGAAGAAGAAGAAGAAATGGAGGATTTTTTTTCTTTTTTTCTTTTTTTTTTTTTTTTTTTTTTTTTGAGATGGAGTCTCACTCTGTCGCCCAGGCTGGAGGGCAGTGGCATGACTTCTGCTCACTGCAAGCTCTGCCTCCCGGGTTCATGCCATTCTCTTATCTCAACCTCCCAAGTAGCTGGGGCTATAGGCACCCACCACCACACCCAGCTACTTTTTTTTTTTTTTTTTTTTTGTATTTTTAGTAGACATGGAGTTTCACCATGTTAGCCAGGATGGTCTCGATCAAAACGGAGGATTTTTTATAGATGTTTTTACCCTAATTTGTGAGTGGTTTTGCTATTTATTGAGATGGAGAAGGTGTGGGAAAATAGATTTGGTGGTAGGTAACAACTCAAACACTCTGTTTTGCACATGAGTGACCAAAATCTTTTTTAAAAAATTTTCTTGTCTTCAGTGACCCAAGGGTCATTTACAAATACATTGTCTAATACTTAAATGTTTAGATATTTTCCAACTATCTTTCCAGTATTGATTTCTAATTTAATTTCATTCTGATCTCAAAATAGTCTTTGCATTACTTCAATTATGTGTATTACACCCTGTGATATTGCCTCACAGCCCATGGATCTTTTTTCTCATTCTGTGTTCTTTTTACATTCTACTTTGTGAGTCTCTATTGGCATGTATTAGAGTTCTGTGAAACTTTCCTTGATTGTCACGGCTCCACTACTTCATCTGTTGAAGGCATTCTTCATTTCTGTTAGTTTAAAACATTTCTAACCTTTTCTTTTTTTATAGTTTCTAATTTACATTATTCATCATTGATTGTACGTTGTCTACTTTTTTCCGTTACAGCCAATAACATGTTAATCACAGTAATTTTAAGTTCTCTGATGAATAATTCCAACATCCATATCGTGCCTGAGCCTTAGATGATCACTTAGTCTCTTCAGACTATGTTTTTTTCTTGCCGATTGTAATGTCTTCCAGTGAAGAGAGTAAAAAAGTTGCAAGTAACAAGGTGGATGTGATACTTTTATGTGCCAGCTTGACTATGCTGCAGTCTGTATTATGCAATCAAATGCTCTTGTTCAAACCATGTTGTTGCAAATAACAAGATCCCATTCTTTCATGGCTCAATCCTACTTCATTGTGAATGCCTGTGTCAAAATATCTCATTTATCCTGTGAATATATACACCTGCCATGTTACCTATAAAAATTTAAAAAAGACTAATCTAGATACTGCTTTAGAGTATTTTGTGTATGTCATTAACATCTACAATCAGTTGAGTTTAAGTAAAATAGATTATATAACATTATTTGGGTAGACTCTATTCGATCAGTTAAAAAGACTTAATACAGAAATAAAGTTTCCTTGAGGCAAAAATGGTAGATTGTCACTGTCTGTGCTTGTGGATTGCAGTTTATCTCCTCACCCTATAGGCTTCAGCTGGCCCATCCTGAGGGCCTGACCTGCAGATTTCTAGCCAGCCTTGATGAAAATCCCATAAAACAATTCCTTGCTATAAATCCTTCTCTCTCTCTCTTTCTCTCTCCCCACACACACATGCATATAAATCCTACTGTTTTTATTTCCCCATTGGAACCTTGCCTGATATAGACTTTGATACCAAGAATTGTTCCTGAGGAATAGAATCTTACCATGATTTTTCTGAATTGATTCTGTGTTTTCTGGATTTGTTCTCTAGTGTGACTAGACTTAAAGCAGTAATGACTTCATTTCCAGTGACAGTGCATGGCATAATGTGGCAATAGATATATGCAAAATTTCACCATCATTGGATATTCCCAACCAAATATCCATAAAAGGAAAAGTTTTGAATGACACGTATTTGTAGTTCATAAAAAATGAGTGGCATATATTTGTACCTTAGAACATTTTAGTCAAACTAAGTTATATAATAAGATAGATTGGGTGCTCATAACTGCACTGGAGAAAGTAGAGGAATAATTGGATGAGCTCAGTGTCTAGCTCCACATATATTACCTAAGAGTTTCTATGTCTGCCCTGAAAGAAACCCTTCTTTCCTATAGCCACAGGATTGAAATCTTTGAACACCATACCTAGAGTCTCATCTTGCAAGAGGCAGGATTAGAATACAAATTGACTTCCCAACCTATGAGTTGACTACTGTTTAAATGAGGGCATTGACTAGAAAGAAATATAATCCTGGAAATTAGAATGAGGACATGGGGGAAGATGTTTAGGAAGCTGGGAACATGGAAAACCCAAAATTGTGCTGAGTCTTTGCTAGTGTAAGCAGCATCTCCCCTCCTGTTTGAAGAGGTTACCCTGCCATTTCCTGCAGAAACTGTAATGGCCTCCATTATGGAGTTTTCTTGAAAGTCACTGCTGATTATTCTCAGGACATACCTTTACCACCCTTCTTTGCTTCTGGATCTATAACTAGACTCAAGTCCCAGTATGCCTCAGAAGGTGGGGTACAAGTATGGCTCGCAAGAAAAGCAAATCCCTATACACCAAAGAAATGCATGATTTTTCTGTCTATTCCAGTAGGAATATGTGTAACAGTTGGTAGTAAATATGTGAGACAATGAGAGAAGAAACATAAAGTTGTATCAAACTTGATATATGGATATAGACCAACTAAGGTAAGATTCTGGATTCAATATTTTAGCCTGAGGAGTTAGAATGAGTCCTAATAGTTTGGTTGGTTAGCTAAAATATGGACCAAAGATGGTGTACAGTAAATACAGTTGGAATATCAGAACTGCCTTTGTATACTGTAGAGGAAGTTATTTAAAGGTTTAGGGATATTAAAATGTTAGAGTGGATTTATCATGTAACACTTGCTCACCCACCCTGGGACAGTTCAGAGGATATACCTTTTACCATACCTGTGGGAAATACATTTGTGAAGGGAACCCTGGCTTTCTTCAAGAGCCTTGTGGTCATTCTTCTCTGTAGGTCAGAAATTACAGTGGGGAGGACTGCCACCAAGCTGAGATTTCTAAAGGCAATATGGATATTGGATACTGAGGTAGCAGGTGTCAAATAATGGCAATTAATCACCAAAGACAAGAAGAAGTTTACTATAATGGACAGAGGAGTCAAAACATTAACCAAAATACTCTAATAGACAAATAGATAAAGGCCTATGGAATTTTCTACTTAATCACGGTGTAATTAGAATTAAAACAGATGGACGGTCTCCTAAATCCTTACTTGATCTGCATATGAGAAAAAGAGTTCCAGGTCAAGTGAACAAAAGTGTAGCTTAAAAACTGAGTATCACACCGTGCTTCAATTAATTTTCAGACTTAAGCCACTTTGGAGACCCAGAACCTTTTGAATGAAAGGCAAGCTAGAACTCTTTGAGGAAGTATATTGCCAAACTTTTCACCGTTAGTCTTTTCCTAGCCTTCCCTGAAGACAGCCGTGGGCATTTGCCAGGGTGACTCTGCATAGAGAAAAGAAAAATAATCAGACTTTTGAGAATTGTTATATACAGGATCTGACATAAGACTAATTCCAGGAGGCCCAACACACTAATGTGGTCCATCAGTGAGAATAGGGGCTTAAGAAGGTCTGGTGCTCAATGGAATTTTAGCTCAAGTTCTTCTCACAGGGGGTACAATAGATTCCCCAACTTATCTTGTGGTTATTTCTCTAGTTCTGGTATGGAAATATATGAGAATAACTTATAATAAATTCCAGGCCATGGAATCTAAGAGTATTTCCGAAATCACAAAGGAATAACAAATTCAAAAATACTGCCCACAGCCAAGAAATGAATCCTCAACCACTAAACTAGAGATTATATCTCAAGCTAAACTACTTGGCAGAGCCTAGTTTTACTAAAGATGAACATTTGCTAAAATGTCAAAGTCTAAACCAAAGCTTCCTAACTGCCAATGCTGTCGGCTTAAACAGAGGGAAAATCTCTTTCTTCTTTCATTTTTGATGGTGTGCTTCTTGGTAAAAGGATATGCACTAATGATATTTTAATCTGGGTCCCCTTACAATCTTATTTATTTATTTATTTATTTATTTATTTATTTATTTTTATTATACTTTAAGTTCTAGGGTACATGTGCATAACGTGCAGGTTTGTTACATATGTATACTTGTGCCATGTTGGTGTGCTGCACCCATCAACTCGTCAGCACCCATCAACTCGTCATTTACATCAGGTATAACTCCCAATGCAATCCCTCCCCCCTCCCCCTTCCCCATGATAGGCCCCGGTGTGTGATGTTCCCCTTCCCGAGTCCAAGTGATCTCATTGTTCAGTTCCCACCTATGAGTGAGAACATGTGGTGTTTGGTTTTCTGTTCTTGTGATAGTTTATGAGAATGATGGTTTCCAGCTGCATCCATGTCCCTACAAAGGACACAAACGCATCCTTTTTTATGGCTGCATAGTATTCCATGGTGTATATGTGCCACATTTTCTTAATCCAGTCTGTGACTGATGGACATTTGGGTTGATTCCAAGTCTTTGCTATTGTGAATAGTGCCGCAGTAAACATACGTGTGCATGTGTCTTTATAGCAGCATGATTTATAATCCTTTGGGTATATACCCAGTAATGGGATGGCTGGGTCATATGGTACATCTAGTTCTAGATCCTTGAGGAATCGCCAATCGTTAAAAAGTCAGGAAGAAACAAGTGCTGGAGAGGATGTGGAGAAATAGGAACACTTTTACACTGTTGGTGGGATTGTAAACTAGTTCAACCATTATGGAAAACAGTATGGCGATTCCTCAAGGATCTACAATCTTATTTATTTATTTAACTTTAAGTTCTGGGGTACATGTGTGGAAAGTGCAGTTTTGTTACACAGGCATACATGTGCCATGGTCGTTTGCTGCACCCATCAACCCATTACCTACATTAGGTACTTCTCCTAATGCTATCCCTTCCCTAGCCCCCACCCCTGACAAGCCCTCAAGTGTGATGTTCCCCTCCCTGTGTCCATGTGTTCTCATTGTTCAACTCCCACTTATAAGTGAGAACATGTGGTGTTTGGTTTTCTGTTCTTGTGAGTTTGCTGAGAATGATAGTTTCCAGCTTCATCCATGTCCCTAAAAGGACATGAACTCATCCTTTTTTATGGCTGCATAGTATTCCATGGTGTATATCTGCCACATTTTCTTTATCCAGTCTATCATTGATGGATATTTGGGTTGGTTCCAAGTCTTTGCTATTGGGAATAGTGCCTCAATAAACATATATGTGAATGTGTCTTTATAGTAGAATGATTTATAATCCTTATACCTAGTAATGGGATTCCTAGGTCAAATGGTATTTCTAGGTCCAATCCTTGAAGAATCACCATACTGTCTTCCACAATGGTTGAACTAATTTACACTCCCACCAACAATGTAAAAGCATTTCTATTTCTCCATATCCTCTCCAGCATCTGTTGTTTCCTGACTTTTTAATGATTGGCATTCTAACTGGCAGGAGATGTTATCTCATTGTGGTTTTGATTTGCATTTCTCTAATGACCAATGATAATGAACATTTTTTATATGTTTGTTGGCTGCATAAATGTCTTCTTTTGAGAAGTGGCTGTTCATATCCTTCATCCACTTTTTGATGGGGTTGTGTTTTTCTTGAAAATTTGTTTAACTTCTTTGTAGATTCTGGGTATTAACCCTTTGTCAGATGGATAGATTGCAAAAATTTCCTCCCATTCTGTAGGGAGGAAATTTCACTCTGATGATAGTTTCTTTTGCTGTGCAGAAGTTATTTAGTTTAATTAGATCCCATTTGTCTATTTTGGCTTTTGTTGCCTTTGCTGTTTGTGTTTTAGACATGAAGTCTTTGCCCATGCTTATGTCCTGAATGGTATTGACCATGTTTTCTTCTAGGATTTTTATGGTTTTAGGTCTTATGTTTAAGTCTGTAATCCATGTTGAGTTTATTTTTGTATAAGGTGTAAGGATGGGTTCCAGTTTCAGTTTTCTGCACATGGCTAGCCAGTTTTCCCAACACCATTTATTAAGTAGTGAATCTTGTTCCCTTTGCTTGTTTTTGTCAGGTTTGTCAAAGATCAGATGGTTGTAGATGTGTGGTGTTATTCCTGAGACCTCTGTTTTATTTCATCGGTTTATATATCTGTTTTGGTTCCAGTACCATGTTGTTTTGATTACTGTAGCCTTGTGGTATAGTTTGAAGTCAGGTAGCATGATGCCTCCAGCTTTTTTCTTTTTGCTTAAGATTGTCTTGGCTGTGTGGGCTCTTTTAAGGCTCCATATGAAGTTTAAAAGTAGTTTTTTCCAATTCTGTGAAGAAAGTCAGTGGTAGCTTTATGGGAATAGCATTAAATCTATAAATTACTTTGGGCAGTATGGGCATATTCACAATATTGATTCTTTCTAGCCATGAGCATGGAATGTTTTTCCATTTGTTTGTGTCCTCTCTTATTTCCTTGAGCAGTGGTTTGTAGTTCTCCTTGAAGAGGTCCTTCACATCCCTTGTAAATTGGATTCCTAGGTATTTTATTGTTTTAGTAGCAATTGTGGGTGTGAATTCATTCATGATTTGGCTTTATGTCTGTTCCTGGAATAGAGGAATGCTTGTGATTTGTGCATATTGATTTTGTATCCTGAGACTTTGCTGAAGTTGCTTATCAGCTTAAGGAGATTTGGGCTGAGATGACTGGATTTTCTAAATATACAATCATGTCATCTGCAAACAGAGACAACTTGACTTCCTCTCTTCCTATTTGAATACCCTTTACTTCTTTCTCTTGCCTGATTGCCCTGGCCAGAACTTCCAGCACTATGTTGAATAGGAGTGGTGAGAGAGGGCATCCCTGTCTTGTGCCAGTTTTCAAAGGGAATGCTTCCAGTTTTTGCCCATTCAGTATGATATTGGTTGTGGGTTTGTCATAAATAGCTCTTGTTATTTTGAGATACATTCCATCGATACTGAGTTTATTGAGAGTTTTTAGCATGAAGGGGTGTTGCATTTTGTCAAAGGCCTTTTCTGCATCTATTGACATAATCGTGTGGTTTATGTTGTTGGTTCTGTTTATGTGATGGATTACGTTTATTGATTTGCATATGTTGAACCAGCCTTGCATCCCAGGGATGAAGCTGACTTGATTATGGTGGATACACTTTTTGATGTGCTGCTGGATTCAGTTTACCAGTATTTTATTGAGGATTTTTGCATCGATGTTCGCTGGGGATATTTATCTGAAATTTTCTTTTTTGTGTGTGTCTCTGCCAAGCTTTGTTATCAGGATGATGCTGGCCTCATAAAATGAGTTAGGGAGGATTCCCTCTTTTTCTATTGTTTGGAATGGTTTCAGAAGGAATGGTACCAGCTTCTCTTGGTACCTCTGGTAGAATTCAGCTGTGAATCTGTCTGGTCCTGGACTTTTTTTGGTTGGTAGGCTATTAAATACTGCCTCAATTTCAGAACTTGTTATCGATCTATTTAGGGACTTGATTTCTTCCTGGTTTAGTCTTAGGAGTGTGTATGTGTCCAGGAATTTATCCATTTCTTCTAGATTTTCTAGTTTATTTGCATAGAGGTGTTTATAGTGTTCTCTGATGGTAGTTTGTATTACTGTGGGATCAGTGGTGATATCCTTATATAATTTTTTATTGCATCTATCTGATTCTTTGCTCTTTTCTTCTTTATTGGTCTGACTAGTGATGTATCCATTTTGTTGATCTTTTGAAAAAAAAAAAACAGCTCCTAGATTCAATGCTGTTTTTGAAGGGTTTTTCATGTCTCTATCTCCTTCAGTTCTTCTCTGATCTTAGTTATTTCTTCTCTCTTGTTAGCTTTTGAATTTGCTTGCTGTTGCTTCTCTAGTTCTTTTTTTTTTTTTTTTTTTGAGACGGAGTCTCGCTCTGTTGCCCAGGCTGGAGTGCAGTGGCGCGATCTCGGCTCACTGCAAGCTCCGCCTCCCGGGTTCACGCCATTCTCCTGCCTCAGCCTCCCGAGTAGCTGGGAGTACAGGCGCCCACAACCGCGCCTGGCTAATTTTTTGTATTTTTAGTAGAGACGGGGTTTCACCGTGGTCTCGATCTCCTGACCTTGTGATCCGCCCGCCTTGGCCTCCCAAAGCGCTGGGATTACAGGCATGAGCCACCGCGCCCGGCCCTCTAGTTCTTTTAATTTTGATTTTAGGATGTTGGTTTTAGATCTTTCCTGCTTTCTCTTGTGGGCATCTAGTGCTATAAATTTCCCTCTAAACACTGCTTTAGCTGTGTCCCAGATATTCTGGCACATTGTGTCTTTGTTCTCATGGTTTCAAAAAACTTCTTTATTTCTGCCTTAATTTCATTATTTACCCAGTAGTGATTCAGGAGCAGGTTGTTCAGTTTCCATATAGTTGTGTGGTTTTGGGTGAGTTTCTTAATCCTAAGTTCTAATTTTTTTGCACTGTGGTCTGAGAGACTGTTTGTAATGATTTCCATTCTTTTGCATTTGGTGAGGAGCATTTTACTTCCAATTATGAGGTCAATTTTAGAATAAGTGCGATGTGGTGCTGAGAAGAAGGTATGTTCTGTTGATTTGTGGTGGAGAGTTCTGTAGATGTCTATTAGCTCCACTTGGTCCAGAGCTGAGTTCAAGTCCTGAATATGCTTGTTAATTTTCTGTCTTTTTGATCTGTCTAATATTGACACTAAGGTGTTAAAGTCTCCCACTATCATTGTGTGGGAGTATAATTCTCTTTTTAGGTCTCTAAGAACTTGCTTTATGAATCTGGGTGCTCCTGCATTGGGTACATATGTATTTCGGATAATTAGCTCTTTTTGCTGCATTGATCCCTTTACCATTATGTAATTCCCTTCTTTGTCTTTTTTGGTCTTTGTTGGTTTAAAGTCTGTTTTATCAAAGACTGGGATTGCAAGCCCTGCTTTGTTTTGCTTTCCATTTGCTTGATAAATATTCCTCCACCCATTTATTTTGAGCTTATGTGTGTCTTTGCATGTTAGATGGGTCTCCTCAATACAGCACACAGATGGGTCTTGACTCTTTATCCAGTTTGCCAGTCTGTATCTTTTCACTGGGGCATTTAGCCCATTTACATTTAAGATTAATATTGTTATGTCTGAATTTGATCCTTCAGTTCAACTTTGCTGAATCTGATGATTATGTGTCTTGGGGTTGCTCTTCTCGAGGAGTATCTTTGTGGTGGTGTCTGTATTTCCTGAATTTGAATGTTGGCCTGCCTTGCTAGGTTGGGGAAGTTCTCCTGGATAATGTCCTGAAGAGTGTTTTCCTACTTGGTTCCATTCTCCCTGTCATTTTCAGGTACACCAATCAAACGTAGATTTGCTCTTTTCACATAGTCCCATATTACTTGGAGGCTTTGTTTGTTCCTTTTTACTCTTTTTTTCCTTAATCTTGTGTTTTCACTTTATTTCATTAAGTTGATCTTCAATCACTGATATACTTTCTTCCACTTGATCGATTTGGCTATTGATAATCGTGTATGCTTCCCAAAGTTCTCGTGCTGTGTTTTTCAGTTCCATCAGGTCATTTATGTTCTTCTCTAAACTGTTTATTCTAGTTAGCAATTTGTCCAACCTTTTTTCAAGGTTCTTAGCTTCTTTGTATTGGGTTAGAACATGCTCTTTTAGCTAGGAGGAGTTCGTTATTACCCACCTTCTGAAGCCTACTTCTGTCAATTCATCAAATTCATTCTCTGTTCAGTTTTGTTCTCTTGCTGGCAGGGACTTGTGATCCTTTGGAGGAGAAGCGATTTTCATCTTGTTTGTGCTGGTTTCTTTGTGGATTTATCTACCTTTGGACTTTGATGTTGGTGACCTTCGGATGGGGTCTTTGAGTGGATGTGCTATTTCTTTCTGTTTGTTGGTTTTCCTTCTGACAGTCAGGCCCCTCCGCTGCAGATCTGCTGGAGTTTGCTGGAGGTCCACTCCCAACCCTGTTTGCCTGGGTATCACCAGTGGAAGCTGCAAAACAGCAAAGATTGCTGCCTGTTCTTTCCTCTGGAAGCTTTGTCCCAGAGGAGCACCTGCCAGATGCCAGCCAGAGCTCTCCTGCACGATGTGTCTGACAGCCCCTACTGGGAAGTGTCACCCAGTCAGGATACACAGGGGTCAAGGACCCACTTGAAGAGGCAGTCTGACCCTTAGCAGAGCTTGATCACTGTGCTGGGAGGTCCACTGCTCTCTTCAGAGCCATCAGGCAGGGACCTTTAAGTCTGCTGAAGCTGCACCCACAGCTGCCCCTACCCCCAGGTGCTCTGTCCCAGGTAGATGGGGATTTTATCTATAAGTCCCTAACTGGGGCTGCTGACTTTTTTTCCGAGATGCCCTATGCAGAGAGGAGAAATCTGGCAGTCTGGCCACAGCAGCCTTGCTGAGCTGCAGTGGGCTCCGCCCAGTTCAAACTCCTGGTGGCTTTGTTTACACTGTAAGCATAAAACCACCTACTCAAGCCTCAGCAATGGTGGACACCCCTCCCCCCACCAAGCTCGACCTCCCCAGGTGATCTCAGACTGCTGCTGTGCCATCAGCAAGAATTTCAAGCCAGTGAATCTTAGTTTGCTGGGCTCCGTGGGGGTGGTACCGGTGGAGCCAGACCACTTGGCTCCCTGGGTTCAGCACCCCTTTCCAGGGGAGTAAAGGGTTCTGTCTCACTGGCATTCCAGGTCCTGTCATACTGGCATTCCAGGTCCTGTCACACTGGCATTCCAGGCGCCACTGGGGGATGGGGGGGGGGCACGGGAAACTCCTGCAGCTAGTTGGGTGTCTGCCCAAAGGGCAGTTTTGTGCTTGCAACCCAGAGCCCTGGTTGGGTAGGCACCACAGGGAATCTCCTGGTCTGTGGGTTGCGAAGACTGTGGGACAAACTCATTATCTGAGCCATAGTCCCCAGTTCCTCAGGCTCAGTCCTCACAGCTTCCCTTGGTTAGGGGAGAAAATTCCCTGACCTTTTGCACTTCCTGGGTGAGGCAACTCCCGACCCTGCTTCGGCTCGCCCTCCGTGGGCTGTACCCACTGTCCAACCAGTCCCAAAGAAATGAACCAGGTACCTCAGTTGGAAATGCAGAAATCACCCACCTTCTGCACGGATCTCACTGGGAGCTGCAGGCCAGAGCGTCTCCTATTCCGCCATCTTGATCAGGATTGAGACAATTTTCTTTATTAAATGGTACTTGAATTTAATGTATGTTCATAAATAGAGACTGTCTGGGTTAGATGCAGGATGAGTACTGATTATTCCTAATGAATATCAGGTTCTGTGAGTGAGTGGCAAACCATGTTTGAATACTGCTGCTGGGAACATTTATAAGAAGATTAATATGGACAATAGTGACAATGACCATAACAAAAAAGCAAAACATGATTAAACATGTTTAGTAAATGGAGAATAAATTTAAAATCCTTTAAAAAGGTTAAAATTATCATAATATGTTAATATTTGACATTCATGATATGTTTCCATCCTTCACACTCATATGTGTTGAAGACTTACACAGGCATTTCTATAGTTTAATAGAAAATACTCCTATAAAAACTTAGGAAATCTTAAACAGCTAAAATGGAAGTCTTATAATGAAGAAGTTACTAAGCTTTAATGGTCTCATACATTTCTAGAGTTATAAAAATTAAAATTAACATTGCTGCATAGCCTAAATTACAAAATAGCTATTGAGTCAATGGTCAGATTTCTTAGAGATATGAGAGTAGAATCTTTTCTTCTCTGAAATACATCATTAAGATTTATTTAAATGGAATATTGACTTCGCATTTAATTTGCTTCAGGAGACTCATTAGTGTTTTACGTATAATATCAATTTGAACTAAGCCATTATCTTCCAAGGGTCATAATAGGGGAGAGTGTTTAAGAAGGGTAGGAGAGTGTTTCTTAAAACAGTTCTGCCAATAACCACTTCTTACACCCTAGACACACTGTTATCACTCTGTATTTTAATTTATTTAATCCTCAAAAAAGCTTTATGAAATAATTGTTCATCTGTAGACTCAGGCACCCAATGTGATTCTGGAACTAGGATTCATCTTTGACATTTTAACTCCAGAGTCTGTGTTGTTAAGCATCTTCTTGTCAACTAAATGCCTCTCCAAGTTCTATTTCCTTATACTAAATCCAACCATACGAGACTAAAGTACACTTAGGAATTTAATATTGATTATTATTCAACAAATATATTAGAGAATACTTATTTTCCAAGAATAAAAAGTCAATTTGTACCTTCCAAGTAACAAAAATAATACGCAGGCTTTAAATTTTGTATTGATGCATTTTTAATCACCTTGTTTGCTTACTATTTCATTTTGTATACATTTCATGTTGTTTTGAAATTATGGAATGTTTCATGTGTGCTAGGATACCTTTATTCAATGTTATAGGTCATATTCATAACTTCCTCAATGATAATAAAATCTGAAGATTAAAAATAATGCCATAGTCAAACTTTTATAGCGAAAGTTTGAAATAAATTTGCAATTAATATTTTGAAACATCAGAAACTCAGCTGACGTTTACTGTCAGATTAAACATAACAGAAAATGTAAAGACTCTTTCAAAATAGCTTACATATATTATTCCAATTTGCTTTATATTTCTTAACTAAAATCATGCCTTGAAAACTTTAGGAAATCTTATTATAAACACCTGACATTTTTGTTATCAAACAGAATAAGTAGAAAAGTGGTGTTTTAAAACATAAATTTATAACACAATTTTAAAATATCAATAGGTAAATTAATTATTGATAGTAAAATATACCTAAGTATAATCTAATAGGATTACTTTTAAAATCTCATTTTATGATGAGATTCTTGAACTCATTCTTAAAAAGTCATTTGCTTTGACAAGTTTCCAAAGAACAACTGGGCTCGGTCTAAGTGCCACAGAGAATAGCATAAGGCATGTAGTAAAGTGACACTAAGATTAAAGCAGTGTCTGGCATTTTGCTTCTCTACAGGCAGAAGATGACTCAATTAAAATTTTAGGAAATCAAGTTTCTTCATGAATTCCCTAACACTATGAGTAGGCTCTGTACCCTTAAAGTCAAAGGCCCAATAACAAAGCAGCAGGCACACACAATGGCTGATATTCAACGCAAATAATCCATGCCAGCAGAGTGGAAGAGGAACTTTAATGACATCCCAGGACTAGAGTCCCCTTCCATCGATTGAAATCCAGCAGATGGACTAAGTGTGACAATCTGGACATGCAAATGTCAAATTGGCTCCTATAGACTATGTTCACGTCACCCTATGGTACAGTAACAGCTCCCAATGTATCCTTGGACCTTGTAATCTCTGCTATTTACAACCCTAAACTTTCTCAAACTGAAAGGAGGTTTCTCAAAAACTGAAAGTAGAACTATCCTACTATCCAGCAATCCCACTCCTGGGTACACATCTGAAAGAAAGAAAATCCTAGTATTGAAGAAATATCTGAACTCCCCTGTTTATCGCAACATTACTCACAATAGCCAAGATATGAAATCAACCTGAGTCCTTCAATGGTTGGATGAATAAAGAAAATACAGTACATATGCACAACAGAATATCATTCAGCCATGAAAAAGAAAAAATCTGACATTTACAACAACATGGATTGAACTGGAAGTCATTATGTTAAGTGAAATAAGCCTGCCGGGAAAATGCATGTACCACATATTCTCACTTATATCTGGGAACCGAATAAAGTGGATCTTATAAAGATAAAGAGTTGATTGATGCTTACTAGAAGCTGGCAAGGGTAGGGAAGAGGGGGAAATGAGGAGAGGTTGATTAATAAATAGAAACATAAAATTATATAGACGGAATAAGACCTAGCACTCAAGAGCATAGTAAAGATGACTGTAGTTAACAATAATTCATTGTATGGTGCAAAATTGCTGGATAAGAAGATTTGGAATGTTCCCAACACAAAGAAAGGGTGAATGTTTGGGGTGATGGATGTTTCAGTTCCCTTGGTTTGATCATTATACATTGTATGAGTGTATCAAAATACTCTCTGTACCCCCAAAATATGTACAACTATTAATAATAAAAAATAAACCAATACATAAAATGCTCTCAAATATTATTTTGGAACCCCAGAATCCCAGAATTTTCCTATATGCCCATGTCAATTTCCAGTTACCACTTCTGCCAATTTAATTTTTTTTTTTTAATTTTTATTTTTTGAGATGGAGTTTCACTCTGTTACTAGAAGGAATGCCATGGCATGATCTTGGCTCACTACAATCTCCACCTCCTGGGTTCAAGTGATTCTTCTGCCTCAGCCTCCTGAGTAACTGGTATTACAGGCACCACCACCACACCCCGCTAATTTTTGTATTTTTAGGAGAGATGGGGTTTCACCATGTTGGCCCAGCTGGCCTGGAACTCCTGACCTCAAGTGATCCGCCCACCTCGGCTTCCCAAAGTCCTGGGAGTACAGGCATGAGTCACCATGCCCGGCCCCAACTGACTTCTAATATCATGTATTTGTTTGCCTATATTTAAACTTTGTAAAAATCACTATCATACAGTATGCAGTTTTTAATACCTGGTTTCTTTTGCTTAACATTATATTTGTGAGAGTCTATCATATTTTTACACAAGCAAAATATTATCCCTGCAAAGTGGTAATTTGTTCTTTCTCATTGCTGACAAATATTCCACTGTGTTAATATATGATAATTTACTTACTTTTCCTAGTGTTCTTGGGCAATTATAAGAAATATTTGTATACATACAGTTGTGCATTTCTTTTAGGGAACATATGTTTACATTCCTGATGGAATGTACTTAGCAGTGAAATTTCTAGGCTAACAACTAGCATTTATCTCTATTAGATACAGTATAAAGGTGTTCACAATTGTTTTCTCCAATTTTAACTCTCACCAGCAGTAAATGAGCATTCTATTTGCAGCATATTCTCATTAGCACTTGTAATATCTGTCTTTTAGCTTTAAATTTTATGTTGTGGAGATAATCTTCTATGTTTACGTTTTAAAAATTTACTGTTTGACATTCTTGAAACAATGATGTCACATCTTAAGCACTTTATAAATGTTAGTTTAATTTTTTGTGAACAGGGTCTTAGTAAAAATTAGATAAAATTTGTCCTGACAAGATAGAATTCATGGCTCTCAGGAAAGAAAAAAAAAAGGAAGACAGAAAGGAAGGAAAGAAGGAAGGAAGGAAGGAAGGAAGGAAGGAAGGAAGGAAGGAAGGAAGGAAGGAAGGAAGGGAGGGAGGGAGGGAGGGAGGGAGGGAGGGAGGGAGGGAGGGAGGGAGGGAGGGAAGGAGGGAGTGGGAGAAGGAGGGAAGAAGAAAAGAACAAAATAAAAGAAAGAAGCCCTCTTAAGAAATGCAGAAAGTCTACTTTAAAAAATGTCCCTGATCTCTATTTGAGAACATTGTCAAGGCATGTGTTTTATAGTGTTCTGACCTTTTTCTGACATTAAGACTTTGAAGTTTTTAATGTTTGTTTCAGATAAATTTGGAATATTTTCAAATCTTTTGATTTATTATGTATTATCTTATCATGATGATATTCTTCATTTCATATTTATTGTGTAAAGTCATATTTACTTTTTAAAATGTCATATTTCTAACATTAGAAAGCTGAAAATAAACTGCAACCATTTCATTTAGCAAGTGAGAAATCTTGATATTAGGTTTCAAAAGGAATCACTTGGTTTCTTAAGAACACTGAGGAAAAAGTATACCAACGTTAAATATCAAATATCTTAGTGAATTTCAATGAGTGCTGATACTTTAAATCCAGTGCTTTGCATTTGTGATAATTGGTATATGTTTTATAAGCTAATGCATGATAAATTGGTAGGAAAAAAATTTAAAAGATAAAAGCCTTACATCAACAACTTTTTTATGTTGCATGAACTTGAGAGACTAAATATATTGCAATTGTCTGGCTTACCAGAAATGCTCCTCTATATTGAGATTGAATTCCCTTGGAAAATAGTTGCAATCAATTTTCATTTGATACATTGAGCTATTCAATGGGATTAGATGTTAGGATTTATAGTGTAACTTGTTGTGCAAGTTATAGCTTTCTTGTAAGGGTGAAGACAGAGGAGTATACAGTATATTTTCTGCACCTGGTGTTCAGCTTTTAATTGGACACACAAACTACTAGTGATTCGATCAGAAGGAAGGTAGAGTGGCATTTCAATTTGAAAGGAAGGTGTAATGATCTAAAATATTGTCCTTTTAGTCACTTAGATTGCTAAAGCTGTAGAAGTGAAAAATTTAAGGAGGGAAAGTAACACTTCAGGGGCAGTGAATTCCTCTACTGGAAACAGAAGCCTATTTATTTTATATCACTGAAGGGAAACCATTTACATCCAGTTTATGAAAATGTTGGTACTGTGGAATAGACAGAGTGTGACATTATTTAAGAAATGGATATTAGTAAGGGAAAAAATGAGATGAAAATAGTTAATTACAGATAGACGTATGGATTAAAATAGTCCAAACATTAATTTCAAATAAAAACATTAAAATGTTGAGTTTCAAATTTCATTAAAGTATTTCTTCTTGTTAGTCTACATTACTAAAATTAAATTTTCAAAATTCTAAATCCAAACTGCTGCTTGTGTGTTACATTATATATAATTAACAGTCATTCAATATATTGCCAATCACAGAATAATAGGTCAAATATAAATTATTGTTCTTTACTCATATGAAAATAGAATCCCTCTCCATTTTCTTACCTCCCTCCTTTCCAATGATGACATGCTCTAAAAGTATTGTAAATCCAATTTCCAAAATAGTTTAATTTCTTTTTCTAGTGAGCTCTTAAGGTCACAATTGATTAAATTTAGAGTACAAAATTATATATGTTTACTGAAAGCTCCAACAAAAGGTCAATGGAAAAATTAAAGCAAGGCTTTTCGGCAATGTAAATATTAATATTTCATTGTTTAAAAAACTGTGATATTCTCAGGATTTCTTATTCCATTTTTCAGCATTTACTTAAAATGATCTATTAAATTGATGAGGAGGCTTGTTGGATACAGAAAAGAAAAATAAAATAATCTTAAGCAACACATATACTGCATCCTCATAACTACATTGAAATAACATTATTATAATTATTATTATTTTATCATCATCATTATCATCAATAGCAGCAGCAACATCCAATTCGATGGTACTCACTGTTTCAAAGTCTCTTAAGCAGTCAAACTGCACTGATTTAATCCTTACAATAACATTTTAAGACTTCAAAAATAATTTTAAATATTATTTTCCACATCTGTTGGTAAAGTAAGTAAGACTTAGATTAAGGTACCGATTAATATTTTCACAAAGCTAGTGAGCTATGTTGTGAGAAGAACACTAAATGGGAAACAAAAAGCACTGTTTTTTGTTTTTGTTTTTGTTTTGTCTTTAGGTATTTTGCTTTCAATGAGCAAAGAAAGAATGAGTTGTGGCTGTTTAGGTCTTGTTCAGCAGTGGATACTTTAACTCAATTCTGCATGGTTAGAATGTAACACTTTTAGAGATAAGCATACTGAAGTGTTAGAGGTTGAATGGTTCTCAAAATGTTTTAGTAACTTGTGGTTTATTGCCCTAATAGACTTATCAGTGGCAGATGCTGTAGGTCAACCTTCCCCTAGAAATGCCCTGCTTTTCTACTTTCAGTGAAGTGTGCAGTGAAGTTTTCGACTTCCTTGCTACTCCTCAATCCTCTTCATTAAATCTTTAAAGAATGGTGTTCCTGGCAGGGTGTGGTGGCTCACGCCTGTAATCCCAGCACTTAGGGAGGCCAAAGTGGGCAGATCACGAGGTCGGGAGTTTGAGACCAGTCTGGCCAATATAGTGAAATCCCATCTCTACTAAAAATACAAAAAATTAGCTGAGCATGGTGGCAGGCGCCTGTACTCCCAAATACTTGAGAGGCTGGGGCAGGAGAATCGCTTGAACCCAGGAGGTGGAGGTTGCAGTGAGCTGAGATCATGCCACTGTACTCCAGTCCCGGTGTCAGTGAGAGATTCCGCCTCAAAAAAAAAAAAAAAAAAAAGAACAATGTTCCCACAGGATAAATCATTAGGAATGGTTAAATTCACCAAGTAAATAAAGACATGGAATTTACTTTATGATCAATAAAAATTCTGAGATTTATATGAGTTACTGTTTATGTTAATATTTGTATTAAGGATAAATTACTATATCATTTAAAAATGTCTCCAAGTGTTGGGATGACTTACCAGGCTACCAGGCAGTTATATGACCTTAGAATAATATGGACACAATATTTTATATAGATAGATATACTATTTATAATGAAACATAAAGCTTACATAGTGAATTGATGAAGAGTAAGTTGTGTGTTACATTTTATGGAAATGTCGTTCATGAGGGACTGTAACTCTTAAGATTTTGTATTGGTAATGAAGTAGCCAATAGAGAAAATCCAGGGGCACATTCCTGTAAGTTTACGTATAAGCTAACAGTGAGTTGAGGCCAGCAAAAATACTTAACCCCCAGTGTATTTCTTCCTTAGGAGCTCAGTTGTTGTTCTTTATAATTATGGAAATATAATTGTTCATTTTATGTTGCTGTAACAGAATATTTGAGTCTAAGTATTATAAAGAAAAGACGTTTATTTGGCTCACAATTCTGATGGCTGAAAAGTCCAAGATTGGGCAGCTGCATCTGGTGAGGGTCTCATGCTGCTTCCACTCGTAACAGAAAGTGGAAGGGGAGTGGCAGTGTGCAAAGAGATCACATGGCTAGCAAGAAAACAAGTGAAAGAAACCAAAGAAGCTAGACTGTTTTTAACTAATGCATTCCTACAAGAGTGAGAACTCACTCACCCCTCTGAGAGGACATTAATCTATTCATGAGGGATCTACTCCATGATCCAAACACTTCCCACCAGGCCCCACCTCCCAACACCACTACAAGGGGCATCAAATCTCAACTTGAGTTTTAGCAGAGAAAAACCATATCCAAACCATAGCAGGACATAATACAGTATGTCTCAATATCTTTTGGATAGTCTGGGTTCTGTAAGTCTAGTGAAGAAAAGCTCTCATACTAAATTTAACTGCACTGTATATTTGCAAAAATACTACTATATACAGAGATGCAACAAGATTTTTTTCTTAAGTTTAAGTAATTTTCTATCAGTAATACATATAGAAGAGAGAATGTTACTATGATCAAGGGGGAGGTGATTTGAAATTTCCCTTAAAAGTTTGGACTATTGAGGCATAATTTTTGGGTTAGTGTCTTAGCGCCACCATTTATTAGAAGGATGACCTTTGATAAAAGAAAAACTTCAATTGAATTTAAAGGAGTTTAATTGAACAATGAACGATTTGCAAATTGAGCAGCCCCCAGAATCAGAGAAGATCTACAGAGACTCCAGGGGTACCTAGTAGTCAGAACAAATTTATACACAAAAAAAGGTGAAGTGATGTACAAGAATCAGACATGAGGTACAGAAACTGTGAGATTGGTTACAGCTTGGTGTCTGCCTTATTTGAACTCAGTTCAATAAAATTTGAACACAGTAGTCTGTGAGTGGTTGAGGTATGGCCACTGGGATTGGCCAACACTCAGCTATTGTTATGGGTGCATACTATTAAGTTAGGTTTTCAATTTTGTCTGACTATTAAGCTAGGTTACAGTTCATCCACAAGAACTCAAATATAGAAGTATGGAGTCCATATTTAGTTTGTTTTAACACCGAAGACAGCTTAACTTAATGTTTCTGTATCATATTTCCTCATCTGTAAATTGGAAATAATAGTATTACTTGTTATATAGTCTTAGAAGCAAAATTAAATTTTTAAATAAATGTCAACTACTTGAGACAGTGTTTACTACATCTTGAATATCTGCAGGTATTAGCTATTAGTGTTATTAAAAAGGCAGGATTGGGCATGAAATTAATTCTAATACATGGGTCAAAAGATGTAAGTTTGAAGTGTGTACATTCACAACAGTAGATAAGTACTAGTGTTGCTGATGCCACCAAATGAAGATTTGTGGATTCTCTTTCTATATCAAAAGGTTGTTAATATATGTTTGAATACCCTGCGTAAACTGTACTTTAAAATAAATCATTACATTAATGTTTTTAATTTACCTTCAGCCCTGTTTTCAGAGCAATTTTGCTATGGTGATCCATATTTAGAATCTCTCATACAGGATGAAATCCACATTCTCATATGCTAAGAAACAAGCTTTTGGTTTTCTGTTTTTGTTTCTTTTTAGTCTAATGTGGCCTCTGTCTACCTGACCTGGATTACCTCTTATTGTCTCTCATACTGACTTAAATTATACAAATGTGTTTACTATTTCCACAAACACATATTCAGACTCAGATAATGTTTTTTCTGAAATAAATATGTCTACAAATGTTGTTCCCTCTACCAGGAATGCACTGACTCTTCCACATTCAGATTCACTATAAGAGTATAAAAGTGATCTTTGAAGCATTTATCATCCAACTGTCCCTCACCACAAAAATGATTTACATCATTTCTGTGTGCTCCATTGTCTACTCTTAACTAGAATTTTAGAAAAATGTAGGAATAAGCAAGGCATAAAGCAAACATCACATATTCAAAAGCTAGAATAACTAAAGCAGGAGAAAGGGCCCCAATTATTTTGGCTAGAAAAAAAAACATGATAATGAATAAGGAGCTAAGTTTTAAGATAAATGAGTATAAGATAAACACCTGTTAAACAAATACAAAGGACACTGACCTTGTAGAGACTTTGGAGGTTACCAGTTGATCAAATTATCCTTATACTTTCTCTCTGCATGCAACCCTGAAGACTTAACAAAATATTGACTCCCCTGCAAGGGACAGAGACCCTCAACATCATAATGACCCAGCACAACAGAAAATTGTGGGACTGTGGGCCTGTTATTTTTCATGTTTTCTGATTTTTTTTTTTTTTTAACCATCTATTGGCTCAGTGGACAATTTTATTTAGAACAGTGATGTGGCCAGAACTGATTCAGGGAAGACTCACATTCATTGATTCTGCCTCATTGATTCTACGCAGAAGGTGGGATATAGGCTGGTCTGCATGTAAAGTACAGTCCTAGTATCGTAAACACAATATAGCTAAAGAAGTGGCAGTACCATATAAATTTGTAATAAATGTGATTTGTCTTAAATAATGGATAAAAAGCTTCCTTAATTTAGGTAGTCTTACAGTTTAGTAAAGAAATAACTGTCATCAAGGATAACTACCACTTACTCTTGCTTCCTTTTATCTTTTTCCAAATCTACTTTGATATGTAAACAAAAAAAAGTACAGCATAGAGTAACAAAAAGTCTAAATTAGACTAATTTTTAAATTTTGTGCAATAATCAAATAGTAATTAACAGAAATATGGATGAGAACACTATTTGTTTATGTTTCGGTAAATGAGAGTAAATGTCAGTAAATGTGAAGGATGGCCATTGTTCATTTGATTGTCAAAAATTGGCATAAAGACATTTTTTAAAAGTATCTAATTCTACTGTTTTGAGTGATATTATAACAATATTGCAAATAATTTTGCTTCCTTTATAAAACAGTTTAAAATGACTTATGACTCAATCAAGAACAATCATATTTTAATATTTAAAAGTGTATAATATAAATGTTTATCCTAATATCCTAAGACAAAGACAAAGTTTTCATGATTACTAATTATCTTCTGGCAAAGGCATTCAAGATATTATTGCCTTTAATTAAGAGGCCAATGTATGAACCAAACTTAACCCTCATCCCCAAACATATGTAAGCTGAAGGGACAATTGTCATTCAGTCAGGTTTCGTTGTTAAACTTCATTTGGGTAATCATTGTATTGGTTTAGTTAAAACACTTGGGCAATGTCACCAATTGATATAACCTGTATATACGTGGCACAACTGAAGGTTGCTCAAGCTACAGAAATTTGTAAAAGTCATGTGGAAGGAATATTGTGCTGTCTCCTGTGCAAGTATGATGCAGGGTCAAATAACTATATGATGAACATAGATTAGAGGAAAAACAAACCAAACACTGCCTGGGAGTTACTGTTTAAAATCATTCCAATCATTTCTCCTGCTTGTCTGCTGGAACCTCAAAATGTTGTTGCTATTATGTAAGGAAAGATGCTATTCCTTTATGTTTGCTTTGTATTTTTCTGTCATATACCCATCTCCATCTTCTGCCCTTCTCTGTTATACATACTTATTTTTATTTTTTATTTTTTATTTTTAGAATGGTGTCTTGCTCTGTCATTCAGGCTGGAGTGCAGTGACGTGATCATGGTTCACTGCAGGCTTGAATTCCTGGGCTCAAGCAGTCCTGCTGCCTTGGCCTCCCCACTAGCTAGGTCTATAGGCACATGCTACTACACATGGCTAATTAAAAAACATTGTAGAGATGAGAATTTCACTATGTTGCCCAGGCTGGGCTTGAACTCCTGGCCTCAAGCAATCCTCCTGCCTTGGCCTTCCAAAGCGCTGAGATTACAGACTGAACCACTGTAACTCCACCTTCATATTTATTTTTAGAAAAGGTATATGACTTGTTCTTATCTGCATTTTTTCCTCTAAAATTTAAAGATGTAAATTTATTGTATTCATTATTTGCTAGTTTTGTAAAGCTAGACAAGCTATTTTACTTCTCTGTGGTTGGTGATTTAACCTCCTCATATGCATGAGATAATAATAGTGATTATAATGACAAGTTGATATTTTGACATTGCTTACTATATGTTGCTTCTCATTCAAGGCAATTTTCACCTGATAACTTATTTATTCTTCATAACAACCTTATGAGAGATGAAGAGGAAGAAACTGAGAAATGGAAAGTTTTGGTACCTTAAACAGGTTGCACAACCAGTAAGTGGCACAGTTGGAATTCAAGTCGAAATAATCTGACTCAGACTCCTTCCTTGATCTCAAACAAAACATCACCCACCTCATTGAATTTTTGTCAGTATTAAATAATACACCTACAAACTTTGCTTAGAATATAGCTCCTGGCACATGGTAAAACTGGAATAGTCTCTAGCCACTATGCTCATCATCATTCAGATATTCCTTACATAGAGAATGATGCCTACTTCTCATTTTTTATTGTTTTCCTTAATTATCTGATACATTTCTAATCATTTTGTTTTTTTCTTTTTTACAGAGATGGAGTTTCGCCATGCTTCCCAGGCTGATCTTGAACTCTTGGGCTCAAGTGATCCACTCACCTCAGTCTCTCAAAGTGCTGAGATTACAGGCATGAGCCACCATGCCCGGCCACATTAATAATTCTTAACATCCATTATACCTACTTCTTTTCCCTTAATTTAGTTTTATTATTCTCTACATAGTGTTTGTTTTGGTACTTCTTTTCAGGAACTGTCATATCTTTCATAGATAATTTTACTTCACTACTTCTCTAATTGCTACAATAAATATTATTTGCATCCTAGATTATCTTCCATATCTTTAGTCTTTGTATCAGAGGTTAGAGAGTATTGGATGTTTTTTCTGAATTCTGTGGTATTTTTGATCTTTGTTTTCCCTAATTGACTGTTTTAGATTTTTGGTATTTAAATTATTTGTTCTATGATTTGATGGTATTTCCGAATTTCATGATTATGTTTAAAACTCAAAGAATTCTGATCTCATACTTTATCTTAGTACTGATTTCTGAATTTATTTTATAAATACAGTTTTCTTATGTCTATCTTTGAGAATATTGAATTGGTGATTATATAAGATTCCTCTCTTTATACCTTTATTGCTCAGTAACTAAATGACTGAGTTTCAACCCCTTCTTTTAAACAAAAGTTGTGTGACACATGTGTCTCCCAAATTAAGGAGATGAAATGAACTCTGACGTAGATTGTGTGGGACTCTTTTCACGCTTTTAGGCCTATATAAAGAAAGAAGGGTTAAATGACTGGTTATTTTAATTCTGAGCTATTAGATTAGACATTTTATAGTCTATGAGAAGTAAAATGAGAGGCATAGCTAAGGGCAATCCAGGCAGAGAGACTATTGTAGCTGCCTAAAATGACATGCTGCAGAATCTCCACTCCTGGTATAGCACACGTGCCTCTGTGGAAAATGTTCCTTTTCATACTATTTTGGGAGCAAGGAGGAAGCATATTTTATACTATACGGAACATGCCTTTCTGGTGGTAGCGTGGTTATAAAAGTTAATATGTGGCCCCATACATTGAATTATAGTAAAAATTTACAGACATATTCTGTCATTTCAAACTGTGGGATACTAATGTTCTCCTGTCCTTTCCTCACAGCAGGGGTGCCTTTAACTTACATTCGAGGCAGTGTATCTTTATTTTTTCGTAGAAGTACGTATAAGGAAATAGGTACTTAATCTTTGAGAGTTTAATCACAACTAGTCACTTACATTTAGACTCTGACATTTACTCATAAAATGTTCAGTAAAAATTTAAATGCAGAAATGGGAGTAATAAATATTTTAAAAAGCATCTAGTGCAATCAGGATTCTTTGCTTGTTGATGTAACGGTGCCTACCATTGCTGGTCATGAGGCATTGAACATCCCCTTTTCAGATGTAAGTTTATGTAAATAATTTGTAGTAGAAACATTTCTGTTTCCTTCTGCTTTCAAAACTGTTGTCTCAAAATCTTGTGTATTTAGTTCAATAGAATGAGCATCAAACTTGATGTCAGGGTAACGTGGCTGAATTATTAGTTTCGTGGATATCTAGGCATTTAACCAGTAAACAAAGATACAATATATTAAACTTGTGTCTTTACAGAAGATGAATTCAGAAAATTGGGCTTAAGAATACATAAAAATGTGTGTTTTCTTCAGAAGTTAATAAAATAATCTATAATAAAGTGTTCTGTCACTCTTTATTAGTTTCCTTGACATACTGGTGAGCTTTTCTTGCATGCCAGGTATAATAGTAAAAATTATTCTAATATATTAGGTATTTCCTTATCTTCAGTCATCCTTATACACAACCTACATTTATAGGCTACCATCTATAAAATATTTCTTAAGTATTTTTTAATCAGCTTATGTTTAATTCAGCATTATGTTAAACTATAATAGTCATGAGATCATGAGTTTGATGTGCCAGATTTTATAGTACTCCTCAAAATGAAACATTGATATAAAAGTAAAAAAAAAATCAAGTTATAAAAAAATGAACAGATTGAAATGCTCTGGCTCATGAACAGTCTACCATCCGAGGCCATCCTGAAATTCACATCTTTGCCAATGATCGAGCTGTGGCCAATAGCATAGCTGTATGGTCTAGTATCTGGGTGGCCTCAGAGTAGACAATCCATGACAGGCATTGTGGGGTGCTTCCCTTTGGTGATACATTGCTGGTATCTGCACCATGTGGCCTATCTTCATGTGCTATGTCTAGGCTCATACTAATTGCCAAGATCTTGTCTCTAAATATATGAAAAAGGTAGATGAGCTTACCCACATTTCTGTCCTTACGGTGGAGAATAAGGTAACTGAACCAGCTGTCTTACCCTGTACACACCTGACTTTGGGGCATCTCAGACAAGCTCAACTATCAACTTGGAGTAGCATCACCTGGACCTCTCACTCCCATACCAGAAGACAACAGACAGCTGGACTAATTGAGAGCATAAATGGGCTAGTGAAGAAGGTCCTTCTTCGAGAATAAGCTGACCGCTGGATTCATTCTTGACCAACATCTGATCCTGGTGCTGGCCCGTATTAACAGCCTCACATTGAGACCTGCTACTCCTCATCTCCAAGGACCTGTTATATTTTCAACCTTTCTGCCTTGTCCTTTACTCTGCCCAGCCTATCCCAATATGGAACAACTGGATTTTGATGTTGTCACAGTTGTTTTTGCTGGCCCTATGACCGGGGCCCTCAACTAATGTTTCCCCTTGCCTGTCCCCTTGCGGGTGCTCCTCACAACTTTGGGCCACCCTCCCATGAACACGGCATCCCTTCAAAGGATCCTTAACTCTTTTCCTCCAGTTAATGTTACTTACCAGGATGAACGTGCTACCAGCCACCCTACACGTTTCTACCTCCAGATACGGTGCCCACCACGTGGCTGCCCTGCAAAATCCTCTGAAAACCAACTCTGGAATCAACTCTTATTGACAACAAGTCAATTACTGGCAGCCACGGGAACCCATTGAGCCTAAAATTCTTGGAAGCTCATTGCCTGACCTTTGTTTATCACAGTAAGTTAACATGGGCAAATAATATTTGGACCCACAGATAGACATATCGTTGCTCTTGTTATTGACACCACTGCTTTTGCTTATTAGCATTTATCCTTCTGAGCCTCCTCTTCTGTGTGTTGTGGAACAATTGTGATGATAACACTCCATACAATGCTCAACGTTAGGAACCTTTCTGTAGGGACCTTCCACTGTGTGGTCTGGTTACTACTAATTTCACCTTATCTGCCACAAACCCCAGACCAGCAACTGCCTCTCCAGTGCCAGTGAGTACCCTTTGGGTCATTACCACTGAAAATTCAAAAACTGACCAGTGAAGACAAGGTTTCACTCATCTCACTAAAATATCAGCATGATTACATCTCCACTCTTGAAAGTCGTACCCTGCCCTGTGCTCCCACTCCTACTATCAGAAAGCTCATGAGTTGTATTCCTGTATACTGTCTCAATTACCAATTTTCAAACACCATTGCCACGCTCCTCCACTGGGACCAATCAGACCTCCTGTACATTCATCTCCCTAAGCCCCTTCTGGAGTGGTCTGACTTGGCAGTGTCCCCTTCTCGGCCCTGCACTGATAGAATTCTACTGTGTTACTCAGGAGAGTTATGCCCAGATTGAACTGATCTTTTCACTTTGATTGTTTACCCTATGGGGCCGCCATCACTGGATTGGCAAAATTCTAACAATTTCTAGTGGAGGAAGGCACCTGCTGCAATATGGACCTCACAGCACCATATTGCTGATGCCTGTGTCATTCTGTGATATGTGGAAACTGGGACATGATTACTTCTTTCACTCTCCTCAGACTCCGCCATGTGAATGATGCTGTGGGCTAATATCACTGGTTGCTTAACTATATTTGGCCTCCCTGTGTCATGTGCTTTCATCTCTGCTTACAAAAAGTTCGCTTTCTTCCAACTCACCAGCACATAGCAAAGGTTCCCTTCTGATCAGCTTCCACAAGCAGTTCCTCATCTTTCTTCTTAGCTTTTCTTCAGACTCTTCTAATGCTGTGGCAACTTTACAGGCAAAGAGTTTTTTCTACATTCACCCAGCTCATAACCTCAGCTCAGGTCTTTCCCATCTGCAAGGAGCTGCTTCATGCACAATCACTTCTTATGCCTTGTCCTCACAAATTCATTTCAGGTAGGTCACTGCCAGTGCATCTCCACACATATCCAGCATTGCCAAGTCCCTTGCTTTGTCATGTGCATGACGAATATTGAGCATGGACTTTCTACCTGTTGGAAGATACCTTTACTGCTAATATCTGTGCTGTGTCCAGGATGGTTGCACCACTTGTCCTACCAACCCCAACTACATCACTGCCCAGGAAGACTTTTACTGGTGTATTTGCCCAATATTTTCTTGGACTACCTACCCCATCGTTTCCATGGCCTGTGATGCCTGTAAACACTCAGCATCTCAGTTGTACTTGGCAGTCATCTGGAATGGACAAGACCTGAAATTTTGGTTTGATTGGCCAATCCCCACAAGCAAGCTTTGTATCTGTGACATATTACCTCCAGTGCACCTAGTGTTTCCAGACCTTACTATGAAGTTCTGAAACTGCTTGGTCTTTGTGCTCCACGCTGGTCTGCATTGCTGTGCAGTCAAGCCAACTCCAACCTGCTGCCATCAACCCTGTTCTACTTCTTTTGCCTTTCTATGTAATAGTGTTTTCCAAATTCCAGCATGCCTATTTGTGTTCAGGTGGCCAGATATTCCACATCCAACTGTGGCTTCTCCAGAACTTTTCACAAACGATCTTAGCACAGAACCTCACAAAGCCTATTCTTGCAAGAAGAGCTTAGATTCCCTTTATGACAGAAATACCTGGTAACTGACGCAGACTGAATACAGGTAAAAGAAAGGGGTAAGCGTTCCCCAAACTCTGAGATTGGTCTCCAGACAGAGACTCTCCTGCCAGTTGGTCATCTGAACCCCTGACTGTACCTGGCTCACGCCACTGGCCTGCTCCTGCTATGCATCTTCTGAGTGCTGCCAGAGTAAACTGCTTGAACGCTAGGTGGTATCTGAGATTCAACTTTGATGTGGATCAAACCAAAAGGGAGAAGTTGCCCCTGGGTAACCTGGTTGACTAAAACCACCCAAAACCCCCAAACAAAACTGTTTCTTAAATGTGAAGATATATCAACAGGGAATGTAAAAAAGTGACATGATTAATTGCTAACATACATGTCACATTATTTTTCCTTGTATGTGATTCTTCTATACCTGTTTTATGTCACTGTAAAGTGATAGCATGTGTCTAATTTAAATTGGAGAACCTTTGAGAATGCAAATATACTAAAACATGAGAATTATTTCCTATCTCATTCCTGGTATAACATCATTTTCTAGTTCTTTCACAAAGAAATGAACGAATGGAAAATTAACTTGTTAAGCTCTCATATGCATTAGTCGATTTGATTTTATTATTCAAAAAATAATTACTAATCTTAGGTGATAGTTTTCAAAATTTTATATATGAAATTTTGAATTAAGGGAAGTTTAGCAATTGACCATTATCTCATATTTAATAAATTACAGATCAAAATGTCCTAAAATGATAGACCAAAAGTGTCTGTTATATATATGAACCAATTAAAAGTTTCACTTTCAATAGTTATGGTGGGAAATAATATCTGGTCTTTAACTCACATAATAATATTAAGCATATAGAAATACTAGAAATTACTAATTAATTTAATTTAAAAACTATTTATTTTGTATTTTTTTTAGAGACAGGGTTTTGCTCTGTCACTCAGGCTGGAGTGCAGTGACATGATCATAGCTCACTGTATTCTCCAATTTCTGGACTCGAACAATTCTCCTACCTCAGCCTCTCAAGTAGCTAGGACTATAGGCGTATGCCACCACACTTGGCTAACCCTTCCCTCCCTCCTTCCCTCCCTCCCTCCCTTCCTTCCTTCCTCTCCCTCTTTTCTTTTTTTTTTCTATTTTTTTTTCAGATAAAGTCTGTCTATGTTGCCCAGGCTGGTCTTGAATTCCTCATCTCAAGCAACTCTCCTGCCTCAGCCTTCCGAAGTGATGGGATTATAGGTGTGAGCTGCCATGCCTGGCCCACACATATTTATTGAATACATAATTTTAAAGGTAATGAAAAACTGAAGTCCGAAGATTTTTTGTTGTGATTTAAAATAAGATTGGAAACTATTGTCATATCCCTGTGGAAATGAAGCAAGTGAAGGTGTTTTGTATTATGACCTTTTTTCCTGCCATGTAAGAAAATTTAAATTCCCTGGCTGAAAGAGCAAAGGTTTCTGCCTCTCAAGCAGAAACTAACAAGAAAATAATAATAATTAATAAATTTAGGGTCTTTGCTTCTTAAAATTTGTGTACTCACGCATTGAGGATCTTTGGAACATGAGACAGGGAAAACTCATCCTTTTGTAAGAAAAACTTCAATCCTGAGGCCATAAATTTTAGCAAGAGAAGCACAGGACTAGCTTTCCGATCCTAACTCTCTTCATTGTATCACTTTAAGGAAATGTCTTCAAAAATTATAGTGATTAGTTTTTATCACTGTGGGGATATTGACAGTCATACCATGAAATGGTTTTTAATTAAATAAGAAAATAAATATAACAAAACTGTTGTAGTACTGACTTAATAAAGTTTTACTTGCTATAAACAGCAAAAATGTTATTGCCTGGAAATCAAACAAGTTTTAGATCTCATGTTTGTGTTCCTGAAGTTTATCATATGATTTTTGAGAAACATTACTTTTTATATCTACAGGTTAATGATATAATATTATATGTGATATATAAAAAGTGAGTGGTAGGATTAATGAATATTGTAAGCATTTTTATGTAGCAGAGGTGTTCAAATAAGGTTTTATACAGGATATTTTCTTTGTCCTTGTAGTAGTATAAAGGGAGTTAAAGCATAAAGCAACTTAAAATGTACTTTCAAAAAGCAGCCTAAAATGTTTTCAGCAGGTGTATAGGGATCATGATAGAGAGAGATGCATGTAACCTTAGCAAGGTAATTCTAGAATATAGAATCTTTTGAAATGTTTGGTTCAGGAATTTACACTAGTTCTTTCCATGCTTTTGAATATGCTTGCTTTCCTTATTACATTGAAACAAGAATCTCATTACGGTTGAAACAAACCAAAAAAACGTTTTTATCACCCAAGAATATCATTATATATAAAAAAGAATAGTTATACTTTCAAGTATTCTATAATTCTATTTACCATTTAGATTCATGTTAAAGGCATACCATTTGCATTAGTAATGTCAGGAGTACATTTTATTGCTTTGGCATCCAAATGTATTAAAACAAAAATAATAATTACTTTAGTAGATAAAAAATAACAATGTTTTTATAGGTACGTTTTACCACAAAAATAGCAGTAAATTCAAAGAAAATGAAATGTTAATGAAAATAATATTCTTAAGGATTTTTTTTTTTTGAAACAGGATCTTGTGGCAAGATCATGGCTCACTACAGCCTTGAACTGCTGGGCTCAAGCAATTCTCCCAACTCAGTCTCCCAAGTTGCTGAGATGACAGGCATTCACCACCACACTGGCTTTTAAAAAGCTTTTTGTAGAGATGGAGTCTTGCTGTGTTGCTTAGAATAGTCTCAAACTCCTGGGCTCAAGTAATTCTCTCACCTTGGCTTCCCAAAGTGCTGGTATTACAGGTGTGAGCCACTGCATCTGGCCTAGTATAAATTATTTACAATAAAACACAACAAAACAATGTTGGTTAGTAGAAACAATTTGTTGTTATTCACTGTAAATTTAGAACACAAAGATAAAATGCTGTAATTGTTCAATTTAATATAGTGAAATGACACATCACACCTGTTAATAAACATTGTGATTGATAAAAAGCAAATTCTTACTTTTTATATCAACCAAAACTATTCCTTTGTTTTGCTGCCAGTTGAACCAGTTAAGATCCACTGCAGATGGCAACATACTATCACTCATTCATCTATTCATGACTTTATTCATTTGAACTAGAGAAATGAATTCAATCATGTGATTGACATCCTGATGTGGTTATTTAGAAAGATTTTACTTTTTTACGTAAAGAATAAAGATTAGATTGAATGCCAAGAAATCAACAAGGAGACTATTGCAACAATGAGTTAGCAGAAGAAGAAAAGGTAAGGCGGCGTAGACATATGAGAAAGAAAGAATAATATGATTGAGTAATCCAATTAGATACAGGAGAGGAGAAAATTTGTTTATATTTTCCAGTATGCTCATATAAAATGTCAAATCATCACTCACTTATTTATAATCACCCCTGTCCAATCTAAACTTAAACTTCCCTGGCTTTCCTCAATTCTTCATCTCATTCTCTTCTAATTTGTAATTGGAGTTAGTCAGTTCTATAAAGAAGAAAATCCACTTTATCAGTTTGAAGAGAAAAAAAAAAAGTAATTATAAAGAAAATCAGAGACTTGCACATGATCCTTCAAAGAAAATGCTAAAAATACTGAGTGAAAGGCCCATTGAGACTCTTCTGCTTCATCAACCTCACATGGGTGCCATAGTTTGCAGTACCCAAATCTTGTCAACCACTGCTCTCAAAAGCCAGAGCGCCCCCTCCCTGCATTGCCAAATACCAGGATTCCCAGTAGTCTCTATGCCTTTATTCTTGACTTTTAAAAAAGTGTGAATGATTAGTATCTGGGATAAAGAATTCCTGACTTCTCTCTTGGACCTAATGTGACCAATACTCAACTTTAATAATGGGCTCTCAACTCAAATGACTCCAAGCAGCCAGAATGCATGGGAGAAATCCAGTTCAAACCTCAATTCTGCTCATTCTTGATCAGTTACTATTTATTTGATTTTTTTCAAGATGTTTTTATCTACTTTTCCCAAACTTTGAAATAGCATTACTGATAATCAACCAGGAAAACCAATTTACATAAATAGATGTGATGATATAAAACCTGAATTAACCTATTACTGTGAAAGCTCCATTTACATACCAACTACATCAAATAATTTGACATAAAGTTACACATTTTGAAATTGACTTTGCACTTATTAAACATTAATTATGTATATGTATATTAATTTTCTATTTTTGATATGGTGGATTTCTCGTTTGTTGTGTATGGGTGTGTAAGTGTCTGTCTGTATAAATGTGTTTATGTGTGTTTGGAAATAAGTGGATAGCTGCTCTTAAATTGACAAGGCTCTTGAGGATAGTGAAGTTGGTTTCTGTTTCTTTTATATTTTCCTATAATACTTGTATAAGTCTCCTAGAATTGCCATAAGATATTGCCGTAAACTTGTTGGCTTAAAATAAAAGAAAGGTATTCTCCCATAGTTCTGGAGACCAGAAGCCCCAAATCAAGCTATCAGCAGGGAAGCACTACCTCTGAAAGATGCAATGAAGAATGCTTTTTTCCCTTTTCTGGCTTCTGGCCGCTCTGCATTACTTGGATTCCTTGACTTGTGTCCACAACACTCCAATCTCTGTCTCAGTCTTCATATTGCCTTTTCCTCTATGTGGGTACCTTTTGTTACCTCTTCTGCCTCTTAGAAGAACATTTATCTTTAGATTTAAGGCCCACCAGGTAATTCAAGATGTTCTGATCTCAAGATCTTTAATTATATCTGCAAATATATTTTTTCAAATAAGGCTTGCAGGTTCACTGATGCTAGAGATTCGGATGTGGACCTGCCTTGTTGGGGGCTATGGATAAAACCATTACAGTTTATAGAGCTATGAAGGGTAATTTAAAATGGTATTGAATGCCAAATTTTACCCTCACTGATTCATTTATCTTTGATTCCATCCATCTCTCAGCAAATGCAATAGAATATCCACTATGTATTTTCCAACCCTCAAGATGGGCACTGATGAAATACAAAAGAACAGGTAAAAATACATGTCTCTATAAAGCTCATACGTTGATTACCTGAAAAATGTATAATTTATAAAATATTTATATAATAGATATGCTTCATAGTACATCAATGGATGTAGGAATCAGCATCGATTTTACTTCTTGAAAACTGGAAGGAGTTTATAGGCATGAATGCAGGAGGAAATGACATCTGAGTTGAGCAGTAAGAGGTGAGTGGAATAGTGTGTGTCTGGGATATGAAGAGAAAAGCAATTACTTAGTAAAATTTGATATGCAAATGTTTATGAACTTTTTTGTCTATTTTCTTCATTATTTCAATCCAGTACATTTGAGTATAGGAATAATTATGATAAATTTAATACATAACTTGTACAATGATTATTATGTTTATTGCCAATATATCAAATTTATTTTTCATTAAGTAGGAACTAGTAAAACACAGAGAGTGCAAAACTAAATCAAAGTCATTTGCAAAACAGTACTTGTAAAAACTGACCCAATTATTTTAAAATACCAGTATTTTTATTTAAAAATGTATGATAACATTAGAAAGATAGATATTTCTGATATTATTTTATTGTATTTATATCTATATGTATGTATTGTATCTATATTATTCAATATATGATATTATTTTATTGTATTTATGTAGGTATTATATCTATATTATTCAATATATGTTTTATTGTATTTACGTCTATATGTCTGTGTTGTATCTATATTATTCAATATAATATAGATATTATATTAAAACCATAACCTAACAGATATTACTTATGTTGGAAATGATTTTCCTGAGCTCCCAATATGTTCAATTCATGTAAATGACACTAATAATAAATATATATAGTATTATTTCTCTGAGAAGAAAGATTTTGCAGATCTTTCGCATACTCTTAGGCTTAGATGACACTATACTCTCCAAAATGTTCAGAATTAAAATGTTGTTGGAATTTGGCACTACACTGAAAAATACGATTTTGACAAATACCTCATGAAAAAGGATTTATTTGCATATACTATAATATACATATAATGTAATAACACATCACGTGACATGTCAGAATGATCCAGTTTCTGGAAAGGGATCACAATTCAAGGAACATGTACAGCCTCCAGAATTTAAAAAAGGCAAGAAAGCCGGTGTGATGGCTCACGCCTGTAATCCTAGCACTTTGGAAGGCTGAGGCAGGTGGATCACAAGGTTAGGAGTTTGAGACCAGTCTGACCAACATGGTGAAACCTCGTCTCTACTAGAAGTCGAAAAATTAGCTGGGTGTGGTGGAGCATGCCTGTAATCCTAGCTACTCGGGAGGCTGAGAGAGGAGAATTGCTTGAACCCGGGAAGTGGAGGTTGCAGTGAGCCAAGAGTATGCCACTGCACTCCAGCCTGGGTGACAGAGCAAGAGAGAAAGGAAGAAAGAAAGGAAAAAAGGAAGGAAAGAAAGAAAGAAAGAAAGAAAGAAAGAAAGAAAGAAAGAAAGAAAGAAAGAAAGAAAGAAAGAAAGAAAGAAAGAAAGAAAGAGAGAGAGAGAGAGAGAGAGAGAAAGGAAGGAAGGAAGGAAGGAAGGAAGGAAGGAAGGAAGGAAGGAAGGAAGGAAGGAAGGAAGGAAGGAAGGAAAGAAGAGAGAGAGGAAGGAAGGAAGAAAGAGGAAGGAAAGAAGGAAGGAAGCAAGGGAGAGAGAGAAAGAAGAAAGAAAGAAAAATAAAAGAAAGAAAAAAAGAAAGAAAAGAAAGAAAGAAAAAGAGAAGAAGGAAGAAAGAAGAGAGAGAGGAAGGGAGGGAGGGAGGGAGGGAGGGAGGGAGGAAGGAAGGAAGGAAGGAAGGAAGGAAGGAAGGAAGGAAGGAAGGAAGGAAGGAAGGAAGGAAGGAAGGAGCAAGAAACAGATTCACTCCTGGAACAGAAGAAAGTGAAAGAAAATAGCTCTGGTGATACCTTGATTTTAGCTGTGTAAGAACCGTTTTGGACTTCTGATCTTAAAAACAGTAAGATAATAAATTTTTGTGTTTATAAGCAACTAAGTCTGTTGCAGTATGTTAACAATAGCAACAGGAAACTAACACAGATTTCGGTCACTATGTGCTAGGTAATTTTGTCATGGATCTTTTTCTTGTAGAAGGCTGAACTAATTATTAGAGCCTAACTATCAAGGAATTATTGTGTTAGTTGTTTAGTTTGGGAGTAGATAACTCCTATGTTGCCAGTGGAGAAGCACTTGGGAAGTCACCAACCATGGCTCAATGACTCGGTATCTAAATGTATACCTCTTTCCTGTGTTCTTCTCTATTATAACCAAGTACAAGTTTGGGTAAAGCCCTACTACAGATTGTTTCTCTAAATTTTGTCACCAACATAAATTTTTAAATGTCTTGCTCATATTTTTCCCATCTTGCCATGACATGATAATGTGAAATAATTCAGTTATGTTATTTTCAAAATGAAATAATAAAAACTAAAGATTATATTATGCTGTTGAGAGCAATATTCTTATTTGAGATTTGCAATATATACTCTTGTCAGTGAAAGCATAAAATATTATTTTGAGAAAATTTCGTGTGTGCTGTGTATGTTATGACTTAGTTCAGTGTTTAGTAGTCTGTTACAAGTGGTCACAATGTAATAATAATTAAATGTAAATTTCATAGCAGCATTCTGAACTAGATTAATATGAAAAATGGTGAGCCACGAAAAGCATTTGGACCACAGCATTATTGAATATTTTTAAATGTTCTCTCCTTTCCCCCACTGAAATAATAATTTAGTTTTACACATGGGTGGTTAGGGACTTAATGCTATAAGAGTTCTGCCTAATATAAATTGCATAAATCACACAAAATGTCCCAGAACATCATGCTTTGTGGCTGATAAGAACTGTATTTTTAGGCATTTTTCAAAAAGAATCGAGTCCCAGTTATTTAATCAAAGAACATAGCCAACAATCTCTTGCTTTCAATTTATATTACATGCTTTATAGCTGCTGCTGCCATCAGTAAATTATCACTTTCTATAATGCGATTTAAATTTCATTTGACCTTGATAAGATAAAGATATTTTTTTCCTGTTGAAATTAACATGCTGTTCACAGCTTCACCTTTTGTCTTTCACTAAAAAGTACTTGACAACACATGATTGTATTTTGAAGAAATCTATGTTTTTAAATAGTCTGTGTCCTAGGTGTTGATTGTAGACAATGATAAAGTGAAGACTGAATACCTGTTTGTTAGGACAATTTTTCATTCAAGAGTTTCTTGTAAAAAATAATTTGTTCTTTGTTTTCTCTTTCTAAATTTTTGCTATCAGGGATTCATTTTTCACTATAATCAACTCAATTATCCCTCCTTTTTAAAAGAAAGTAGAACTGCTCCTGCTACATACATTTTCTTTGCTGGGCCCCACATCTAATTAATTCAGAAGAAAACCTCTTTTCATTAAGTAATAGCCTATATGTGGCTGGCATATTTCTAAGACTCTCTGCAGGGAGAAGGAAATAGTCAGAATAAGTTCCAAAGAACTGTCTGAATTTACAAGCACACTGGGAAGAATCTGAGGCAAAAAGTAGATGTACCCACCTGCAATAGGTGAGGCAGGCATTCTCCCCTCTGTGGTTCTACCTTAAATGAACATTCATTAAGAATTTTTAATATAAAAGAAGAAATCTCCTTCTAACATACGAAGATGTGGTATGAGGTTATTATTTAACAAGTGCACAGCAATGATGTTGCCCTAAAGGAAATACCATGCAGTGCTTAGGAATTTTGAAAATGAGAAAAAATAAATTAAATATGAAAAACAAAAAGGTATAAATGATATGTTTAATGTCACAATTTCCTACTCTTCTATATTTAACTCCGTCCATTATCACTCCCTGTACACTTACTCTGAGATTATTTTCCTCATTTATTCAATTTCTGTAATTTACAACAAAATAAAACAGTACTTTTAAAACAATTTCCAAAGCACTTTTATATGTTATTTGCGACAATCCTTAAACTCTGGTAGAAGAATAAGGAAAAGAATTTCCTTATTCTGGCAGGAATATAAATATATTAAATATAAATATAAGTATTAAAAATTCTGCTACATAAAGACATATGGTCAGAAAATTAACATATTATATTTATTAGTTAATAATTTGTGAGTTTGTTTTTTTGACAGATTTTATTTTTTATAGTAGTTTTAGGTTCATAGCAAAATTAAGTGAAAGGTACACAGATTTCCCATATACCTCCAGCCCTTATAAATGCACCACCTCCCTCATTATCAATATCCCCCACCAGAGCAGTATATTTGTTACAACTGATGAACTTATATTGATTCATCATCATGACCCAAGTCCATAGTTGCATTAGGTTTCACTCTTGTTGTCCTAGATTCTGTGATTTGGGGCAAATGTAGGGTATCCACCATTACTGTATCATTCATAACAAGTTCGCTGCCCTCAAGACCCTCTGTGCTCTCCCTATTTATTCCTCCCTACCCCAGCCCCTGACAACCACTGATCTCTTCACTGTCTTTTTGCTGTAGCCTTTCCAGAATGTCACATGGTTGAACTTACACAGCATATACCATCTTCCCATTGGCTTCTTTCACTTATTAATATATATTTGAGGCTTGATAGATTGACATTTTGGTGCTTGCAAGTTTTGACAATCATAGTAAACATCCACATGCAGGTTTCTGTGTGGACATAAGTTTTAAACTCCTTTGAATAAATACCAAAGTGCATGACTGATTAACCATACAGTAAGATTATGTTTAGCTTTCTAAGCAACTTTCAAACTGTCTTCCAAAGTGGTTGTACTATTTTGCATTCCCAATAAATGAGAGTTTCAATTGCTCCAGATCCTTGTCAGTGTATGACATTGTCAAGTGTTTTGGATTTTGATCATTCTAAGTGGTAGTGCATCGTTGTTTTAATTTGTAATTTCCCAATTATGTATGATGTAGAATCTTTTTTATTTTTAGCAATGTGGTTTCCATTTTCTCTTCTTGAGTAACTTTTTTTTCTAATTTAAGGAAGATTGATTGAACTTTCAGTCATGATGCCCTCACCGTGATTGGCCAATTGAATACTCTTTCTCTGAATTTTGAAACCTTAATAGCATTATTTAAATAAAGGAAATGTTTGATGCTCAATCATATGTTTGGCAGCATCCTGAAGAAACTGTACACTATAGTCCTGTATTCTGGAGGAACTCTGGTCCCTGTGTTACCTGCACCTCCTTCTTTATTTTTCCTCTCAATTTTGTGAGCTCCTCTATGTTCTTCCCAGTAATTTATTTATTCCTTAAGTTAATAAAGGTCTCTTTCCCAAACTTGCATTTAAATAGTAAGAAATAGTAAAATAATTTAATAGTGGAAAAGATAGTGTCACAGGATCTTTGGGGTGTTGCTTTTCTGGTCAGAAACTTCTGTGGCTGGTGGCATCTTTACCTGAGTTTTGTTTTTGTTTTTTTTTGTTTTTTTTTTTTTGAGACGGAGTCTCGCGCTGTGTCACCCAGGCTGGAGTGCAGTGGCGCGATCTCGGCTCACTGCAAGCTCCGCCTCCCAGGTTCACGCCATTCTCCTGCCTCAGCCTCCGAGTAGCTGGGACTACAGGTGCCCGCCACCACGCCCGGCTAGTTTTTTGTATTTTTAGTAGAGACGGGGTTTCACCATGTTAGCCAGGATGGTCTCGATCTCCTGACCTCGCGATCCACCCGCCTCGGCCTCCCAAAGTGCTGGGATTACAGGCTTGAGCCACCGCGCCCGGCCTACCTGAGTTTTTGTCCTGTGTCCAGGAAGAATAAGGTACTCATACAAGTAGATGGTGAGCAAGAAGAAGAGGAGCTTTATTGCGTGTTAGAACAGTTCAGAGAAGACCCGCAGTGGGTAGCTCCTCTCTGTAGACAGGTTGTCTCACTGAGTGTTCAGCTCTCAGCAGAGAGGAGGCCCTGGAGTGGGTGGGTCCTCTCTGCAGCTGGTAGTCCCAACATCTCTGCAGATCTCTGAAGCTCTCTGCAGGAGCTACCCTCTCTGCAGCTGGTTGTCCCATTTGCTCACCTCTGGCTGAGTCTGGGGCTTTTATGGACCTCAGAATGGGAAGAAGGGCATGCTGATTGACTCACGGGCCAAGAAAAGGCACCACAAGTTCCCACTCAAGTTTATGGGACTAGCAGCCCAGCCCCCAGCTTTCAGGACCTCCCTGCCCTGAAGGTGGGGACTCACCAGGACCCGCCCCCAGCCACCTGCTGCCATTCATGGCACTCAGGGTTGGCCCTGAATTTTCCCTGAGATTAGAGCAGGCACCAACAGCATGGAGAAGCCAGGCAGCAGGAGCAGACACTTCAGAGCCTGTGAGAACAATGGGGCCTTCCTGGGCCTCCAGGAGTGCAGGGATGCTTGAGTTTGCAGCTGCAGTTGGGTAGCTGCAGTTGTGCCCTGGAGGGCAGGGCTCCTGACTGCTCCTAGCCCCCCAAGAGCACAGGGAGGCTCTGATCTGCAGCCACAATTTGGGCAGCTGCAGCCCCACCATGAGGCTGCCTATTTCATGGAGTGTGCAGCCTGGCCATGCCTCCCTGCTGCAGCTGGCGTGATGGTAGTGGCAGGTCAACTGGAGCTGCTGCTGCCATCAATAGAACTAGAAGACAGATTTTCAGACACCACTTCCACTTTGCTGAGACGACTTATGCAAATACTTAGCACAAATTTTGAAATGTGTTAAATGCCCAATAAAAAAATCCCTTAATACATACATACATATCAATATTGCAATCAATAGTAAAATAAAATACAGATTTAAAAATGTATTTTCTTCTTTCAGAATATCACAAACTCATGAAAAATTTCATAGAAATCTCAGAAGAAGCAGTGAAAAATATTGGCTCTGAGCAGCAATCACCCGTCAGTATATTTGTATGTCATTTGGTGCCAAACAACCGTAGGTCTTGTCCCAGTTCTGTATGATTTTGACCATTCATTTAATATATTTAATTTCCACTATCACTTTCTACAATGGGATTATTGATTATACTTATTGTACATGTCTACTTTATTATTAAATATCTGACCTAAGGTCTCTAAGTGCATAATCACATTCAATGTTCACAATATTCTATGGACTTTCTAGACTCCCACATTAAGTGATATAATGCGTGTAAAATACTTACATAATGCCTGAAAAAATAGAAATTATCCAAAAATATTACTACTAATATTATGGAAGTTATCGTTTATGAGGAAAATATGCATCAAATTATGAACAAAATGAATGGTGTATAAAATAAAGGAATGATCCAGTGTCTGGTAGGCATATAGTAGACACCCTCTACTGACTGATTCAATTAAAAGTGAGATTTGCAGTTATGGTTTTATTTTATTGTTTCATCCTCAAGTAAATTTTATTCAGGGGAATATCCATTTCAGCTTGTATAAATATCAGCTCACGTTTTCACATTTTTAACCTTAATGACAAAAAACCCTGAGAACATTGAAAAATTTTCCCAGAGAAAACATCAGTGCCAGATATCTACAATTCAATACTGATAATTTCACTGGCAATTCAAGCAGCTTAAAGAAGTTTTAGATATCAAAATAATTCACAAGTAAGCATGTGTTTCAAAGCCAGGACCCTAAAAACAGCAATGCTGACTTGAAATTCCACCTCCTTGTAAATTCTGGATATTAGACCTTTGTCAGATGGGTAGATTACAAACATTTTCTCCCATTCTGTAGGTTGCCTGTTCACTCTGATGATAATTTCTTTTGCTGTGCAGAAGCTCTTTAATTTAATTAGATCCTATTTGTCAATTTTGGCTTTTGCTGCAATTGCTTTTGGTGTTTTTGTCATGAAGTCTTTGCCCATGCCTGTGTCCTAAATGGTATTGCCTAGGTTTTCTTCTGTGGTTTTTATGGTTTTGGGTTTTACATTTAAGTCTTTAATCTACCTTGAGTTAATTTTTGTATAAGGCATGAGGAAGGGGTCCAGTTTCAGTTTTCTGCATATGGCTAGCCATTTTTCCTGGCACTATTTACTGAATAGGATATCCTTTCCCCACGGCATGTTTGTCGAAGATTACATGGTTGTAGACATGTGGTGTTATTTCTGAGGTCTCTGTTCTGCTCTATTGGTCTATATGCCTGTTTTGATACCAGTAGTATGATGCTTTGGTTGCTTTAGCCTTGTAGTCAGGTAGCATGATGCCTCCAGCTTTGTTCTTTTTGCTTGGGATTACTGGGTGTATACCCAAAGGAATTTAAATCATTCTACTATAAAGACACATGCACATATATGTTTGTTGTAGCACTATTTACAATAGCAAAGACATGGAACCAACCCAAATGCCCATCAATGATAGACTGAATAAGAAAAATGTGGCACATATACACTATGGAATACTATGCTGTCATGAAGGCATGAGATTATGTCCTTTGCAGGGACATGGATGAAGCTAGAAGCCATCATCCTCAGCAAACTAACACAGGAAGAGAAAACCAAACACCACATGTTCTCACTCATAAGTGGGAGTGAAACAGTGAGAACACATGGACACAGGGACAGGAATAACACACCAGGGCCTATTGGCGGGTGGGGGACATGGCAGAGGGGGAACTTAGAGGGCGAGTCAATAGGTGCACCGAACCACCATGGCACATGTATACCTATGTAACAAACCTGCATGTTCTGCACATGTATCCCATTTTTTTAAGAAGAAATTTTTAAAAAATTTAAAAAATTCCATCTCTACTGTGTATTAATTTATTAACTGTCAGCTTGAGTAAGTCACTTTTCCTTTCTTGATCTTCATTACCAAAGCACCAATTTTTTTGGTTTTCTCAATATAAACTTTCCAACTTACCACCTACATCTCTTGCCACTTATTCTCTATATATTAACCGTTTCCTTGCAAACTTGAAATAGAGGAAATCCACATAATTAGTATAGATGTTCTTTTTAAATCAATATTCTTCCCTTAATTAACCAAATTCATAAATATGCGCTCAGTTGTCATATATACATGCATAAATCTCAAATGTATATGTACAAATGTATATGTACTGCCCAAATTCTATCTTTTTTTTTGAGAAAGAAAATAAAAATCAATGTATCATAGATTCACAGCATTCTGTTACTCAAATCTTTTTGCAGAGAACTATGAAGTCAGAATGAATTGAGGCAAAATTGATTAATTTTCTCACAGAAGGAAATACTGTTTCAGCCAGCCTCTTGCTTTGTCGTCCAAGCTGGAGTGCAATGGTGCAAACTGGGCTCACTGCAACCTCTACCTCCCAGGTTCAAGCAATTCTCCTGCCTCAGCCTCCCAAGTAGCTGGGATTACAGGCACCTGCCACCACATTCAGCTAATTTTTTTTTGTTTTTATTAGAGCTGGGGTTTTGCCATTTTGACCAGGCTGGTCTAGAACTCGTGACCTCGGGTAATCCAGCAGCCTCAACCTCCCAAAGTGCTGGGATTACGGGCATGAACCACCACACCCAGCCTCAAATTCTATCTTTAAGGCTCACTCTCCAGTATCTAATTGCCTCCTAGAAATAGTCACCAGTTTCTTAAACTTGCAATACAAATCAATGTGCCTAAAATTATAATATCTTTCCAAAGATATATTTTCTCTACCATTTATTCACCCTCCACATTTCAGCCAGTGCAAATTTTTAAAGTTTAAATCTGAGTTTTAAATCTGAAAAAGTCTTTCGATATCTGTCATTGCTTAGCCAATTGACCACATGTAATTGAAATGTAAGGTACGGGGGTTCCCAGGAAAAAGAACAAACAAATATTCAGTGTCTGTCACATTATTACCAGCACACATTATTTACAAGCAGGTATGGCACTTTCTGAATGCCTGCCAAATACTGAACATGTTGCTATGAGACTTGCTTGTACAATAAGGTTCAAATTTCTTTGCTTGTGTTAGGAGAATCATTAGACTAGTCACCTTGGTTGTTTCAGAAAGTCTAGTAATAACAACGTCTAGAAATGGTAATGTTTAAGAATTTATGAAGGCAGAGAGCTCATTTATCCAATGTGATGAAGGGAATCAATCAGAAGTTTGCATTGGAATAGTTTTAAAGATGTTTCTCAAGCTTTGGGGTATAAGAGCCTTGGAGGCAAGAGGTAAGTGGGTCTGAGGATACGTGGACAAAGACAGTAAACATGCTTAACTTTTCTCAGTTTGTATCAATGTGTCCAGTATTTATTCCTTCTGGTGGGTTCTTGGTCTTGCTGATTTCAAGAATGAAGCCACAGACCTTCACAGCAAGTGTTACAGCTCTTAAAGGTGGTGCGGACCCAAAGAGTGAGCAGCAGCAAGATTTATTGCAAAGAGCAAAAGAACAAAGCTTTCACTGCATGGAAGGGGACCGGACCGGTTGCTGCTGACTCAGGTGGCCAGTTTTTATTCCCTTATTTGGCCCTGCCCATGTCCTGCTGATTGGTCCATTTTACAGAGTGCTGATTGGTCCATTTTACAGAGTGCTGATTGGTCTATTTTTACAGAATGCTGATTGGTGCATTTACAATCCTCTAGCTAGACACAAAAGTTCTCCAAGTCCCCACCCAACCCAGAAGCCCAGCTGCCTTCACCTCTCATCAGGTTGAGTAGAACTATATGAGTTCCTTAGTCTTTCAGATGTCAATGTTTGAAACAGTATTTCCTTCTATGAGAAAATTACTGAATTTTGCCTAAATTCATTCTGACTTCATAGTCTTCTACAGGCAGATTTGAGTAACAGAATGTTATGAATCCATGATGATACATTGAGAATATTATTGTTTGTAATATTGGTTTTTGAAGGTCTTGTCTATGGTTTATGAGTGCTCTGGGGCCAAGCTGGGCAGAATTCAGAAAAATGGCTATATATTGAACAAAAAACTAAACATTAGGAGTTTCAGTCTAGGAAATGACGATGCTGATGATGACAAAGCCAACCCATGAAAACATACTCTTTGCAATCATTCTTCCACTTTTTCACTCTCCTTCAAAGCTTAGCCCAGAAATCACCTATTCACTAATTCAATCTATTGCTATCAGACTTTTGGCTTCCCACCATCACTTTCATATCAGTAAAACTGACCTTGTCAGAGTCATTGAGAGTGTCCAGATGTTCCTCCATGGCAGTGGAATTCTTTTTTTTTTTTTTGAGACGGAGTCTCGCTCTGCCGCCCAGGCTGGAGTGCAGTGGCCAGATATCGGATCACTGCAAGCTCCGCCTCCCAGGTTTGCGCCATTCTCCTGCCTCAGCCTCCTGAGTAGCTGGGACTACAGGCGCCCGCCACCTCGCCCGGCTAGGGCAGTGGAATTCTAAACCTTGGACCCCTTTCCCATTCCAGAAACTCCTCCTTAGTATCATATGCCCTTGATTTTCATCTTACCTCTCTGATGTACCCTTTACAGCTTTCCCAACAAGCTCTTCTCTCCCATCTATTCTGTACATATCAGAGATGCTAATATGTTGTCTTTTTTCGTTTTCCTTGTGGTCTCTTCTCTCATTTACTAGCTGTGAAAATTAGCCTTGTGGGGTCTTTGCTTGTTTGTCTAAAAAAAATAAGAATATAGGAAATAGCTAATCTATAGAATTTCTGTGAAAATTAAGTGGGTTAATACATCTAGAGCTTTTAGAACAGTTTCTGGCAAATTTGAAGCATTCGTAAAATGTTTGGCTATTTGATTTTTAGAAATCAATAGATAGTTTCTCTACTTACATAATATTTATTGTAAGGATGTCATAGGAATAGTTGATTGCTTAAAATTATTAAACTATTTTGCATCTGCTGAGGTGACATATATATGTACGTATGTAGAAATAAAATTAGGTCTGAGATGATATGTTGGTATTCATAATATTTGTCTATTATACAATATTTATCAAGTAGAACTGAACCATAATAGTTAATGGGTCACTCAGTATTTTTATTTGTTGAAGCAGTTGCTGTAGAAGAAAACATTCAATTTTGCCTGAATTCAGTTTGTCTCATAGTTCCTCTGCAGGTAGATCTGAATGACAGCATATCATTAATATTTATTCCTATGTTGCCATTATTTTCTTTTAATATTTGTCATTTTTGAGTTTGCCTATGGGCTTTCTTTTTCTATCTGTATTGATTTTTGAATCTATTCACTATATTAGTCTACTTAGATTTATTTTTCTCTCTATACCAAATTTAAATCCTCTAATCTAAGCCCCTATTATAAAATTTCAGTTTGATTATAGTGCCTCACCAAAATGTTTAATAATATGTATTTTCCCTTTAAAAATATTTTAACTGCACATGTACTCTATAAATATAAGTGCTGAAACTTATTTTAAAAGATTAAGATATCAAAATACCTAATGCCATTCTTCTCCCCATAGGTAAACATCCTTCCCCATTTGCTTTGCATTTTGGAGCCCTTAAAACATATATAAAGCTTTCTATATCTGTTATTTTGTTAACAATAATGGAATCATGGAGTGTTGGTTGGCAACTTTAGTTTTTATTTAATAAATTAACATATTTCTATGTAACAAAAATGTATTTAATAGGTTAAACATACTTATTTCAAATTTTAAATTAAATATGTTTTATTTTACATACTTCTGAAATTTCTTAACACAGCTATATCTAATATTTAAACAAGTCCCTCAAATCATTTTGAGTCTGTGTGGTACATCACTGGTGTGAACAATTAAGGGGATTTGTTGGCTGGTATAGCTGTATGTTGCTGGCAAGATCATATATGGTACTGTAAGAATCCCAGCTTTATTTCTTTGAAGAACTTTGAAACTCGCAGCTTTGATATGATCTGTGTGTCAGTTTTATTCTCAGACTACTAACAGGGTTTTCAGACAGTCTATGTCTTGCTGATATACACAACATCTGAGAAAGCACATCTTTTTTCCTGTGGCTCTCATTTAAGGTTAATGAATATTCTTCACTGGAAGGCTTTGGCAATTTTCCTTTTCTGTCTTGTAGAACAGAATTACTAAACTTTCTCCCCCTTACCTTTCTAATTTACACTTAAACCTTTTTCTATGCTGAAAATCTTTCTTCACACCTCTCCTCTATCCCATTTAGGTTACCCAAGCTCAGATCAAAGTGGTGTTTTAGAATGTCCTTCAATTCTCATCTTTGGTTTTTCGCTTGTTTGCATTGCCTTTTCTTTTCTCATGTCAAATGCATATTTGTTCTTCAGCATCCATTTGTTCCACAGCACTCCAGAGAGAATTTCTACCTTTCTTCTCTACCTTACAACCTATTCAACAACTTCTAAAGCACTAATCATGTTTAATTCTAACAATTTAATTAAATATATTTGACATGGATTGTAGATTTACCAATGACCAGGATAAAGGACTCCCCTATTTATGCATCTCAGAGTTCCAGTATAATGTCATCTCCATACAGAGTTCTCAGTAAATATTTTTTGAAGAAAAGATAGCTTTAGGCTTAATAGTAATGCATTATAATTTTTTGAACTAGTTTTCTCATACAGAACATTTACTGCCAATTATCAAACATAACAACCAACAAAACAGAGACTGATATCAGCCCATGTCACTCTTGATCTTGGTTGAGGGAAGCTTGAGAGCAATATTCCCAACAATGGGGGATTTCCCAAACTACCCCTGAAAATAATGTTCACAAAGCTCTAATGGCTTCTGGGGTAGAAGCCACAGATTCTTGGTTATATAACCCCTCCCCTGTAAATGTGAAAAAGATAGTTCTGTCCTGGGCCACACTGCAAGCTTTCGTGAAGCACAGCATCCCCCACTGGAAGACCCCATTACTCTTTCTGTTGTCCCTTGAAATGACCATGGGGGAAGCAATGGAGAAGCTCTACTGAAACAGCTCATATTGGGATGCACATGGCAGATGGTTTCAGTGATTTCCTATGATTCAGGCCTGGATGAATGGAAACCCAACATGGTAGTGGTAACAATGCCAAAGGACCAACAGGGAAACTCAGTGGGTGACAAGAGAAAAAATAAAACAAACAAACAAAAAACCAAACAGAATAAGGCCAGCCTGCAGAGTAATGTGACTTTGCTTGTTAAGACAAGGGGCAGTAAAAATACAAATCCATGGGACAAAAAATAAAAAATAAAAAGACTCCACCAACACTCTAAGGCGGCAGAGAGTGTGTTCCCCCAATTTGGAAGGTAAGGCCCTCAGTTAAGCAAAAGAAAAAGAAAGAGGAGAGGAAGATCCACATCAGATTGGATGAACTTAGTTAAAATCCTGCATAGTAGCCCTCTGAGTCCCTGAACATGTTTTGTGAACAGGGGTGCATGGGATTTAAGACTTTTTGATGCCCCAACCAAGTCAATGAGGAATATGATCCCCATTCAGTGCAATGAATCAGACAAAGAAGATGTGATCCCCTTTGCATGTACCTTGACTTCACGCCCCCAAAAAGAATGGTTAGGAATGGGACCAAGGTCTCTGGGTCTCTGCTGGGGCCTAATGGACTTCCATGCCTGACAAATTAAAAGAAAAAAAAAAGAGAGAATTCAAACTTCTGTTTGGCTCATGGATACTGGTGATCAAATGGTAATAGGCAGAGGCCTCCACAGGGGTAGGGCTAAGCTTATGGAAGTGGGAGGTTTGGGGACAAACACAGTGATCCATTGCTCACATAGCTCACACGCAGGTTCACCTGTGCTTATGAACGGGGTTATTGGGCAATTTGGGACAACAGTAATCATGGTTTACACAATTGAGTGCATTACAGACATTTTAGCTGCTTGTGGCACAAAATATCACTGCTGCCTCGGGGAATACGTCCCTCCGTTACACAAGATTCAAGCCGTAACAGAGTGCTGCATTCACCCTTACTGCTCACCTAAGTTACCCAAGCCCAAGTCCTGAAGGATTATTCAACAAAAGCAGTGCAGCATACCAGGTGCAGAACATTACCCTGCTGATATAGGACTTGCTGCAGGCAAGAATGTTACGCACCAACCTGTTGCAGTTAGCAGCCAGTCCATGCTGTAAAAAAATGTCTCAAAAGCCTGGAGGCTGACTACCGCAGATTGAATGCCAAGATGCCACCCTCAGTACCTGACATTGTTACCATCAAAGTACTGGTAACCCACATGGGAAACTGGCATGCTGTTATAGATCTCCCTAATGCTTTCTTCTCCATCTCTTTGTGTGATAAAGATCATATGCAACAGCCTGCAGCATATTTTACTTCTCCAGGGTTACCTGAGTTCCCCTGTAATATGCCACTAGTGGGTAAGGCTAGTTCTTCAGCAAGCCAAATTATTCCTAGAAGTTCTTGTCATCCACTATATTGATGGCATCATCATTGATGGGCTGACTTAAAAACAAGATAACCAGATTCTATGTGAAGTCACAGACACTAGGACACAGACAGGCAGGGCCATCAACCCTAATAAAATATAGGGTTGTGCTCAACAAATGTAGCTCTTGGGAGCCACTCGGGATGATAATCAGAGTTGTCGGATAAAATTATTAAGGTAATTTTATTTCTAATTAAATCAAACAAAAATTGCTGACCATAGCAACTCCTACTAATAAGAAAGAAGTTCAACAGCTGATAGGCTTATTTAGTTATTGCAAAAACATGTACCACATCTGGATACTCTTTTGACCTTCATTCAAGGTGACCTGCAAGGTGGCCACCTTTACATAGAAACCCCAACAACAACAGACTCTGGAAGCCATGCAAAATGCAGTGACACAGGCACTACCATTGGGCTGATGGAACCCACCAATTCTATGGAGCTATAGGCCCCTGTGAGAACTACACACGAAGATTGGAGCCTGTGACAACAATAGATTGTTACTGGGGTACATCAGCCCCTCAAATTTTAGACAAGGAAAGTACCCAAGGCATCATCCACCAGATACACCGCCTTTCAAACAGAAACTCCTAACCTGCTGTTGTGCTTTAATAGAAACAAAGCAACTGACCACTACAGCGCTGCAGGTAATTTTAAAACCTGAGTTGATAGGCTGGGCGTGGTGGCTCACGCCTGTAATCCCAGAACTTTGGGAGGCCAAGGCAGGCAGATCACGAGGTCAAGAGATCGAGACCATCCTGGCCAACATGGTGAAACGCTGTCTCTACTGAAAATACAAAAATTAGCTAAGCAAGGTGGCGCACGCCTGTAGTCCCAACTACTCAGGAGGCTGAGGTGGGATAATCACTTGAACCCAGGAGGCAGAGGTTGCAGAGAGCCAAAATCATGCTACTGCACTCCAGTCTGGCAACACAGTGAGACTTCATCTCAAAAACAAAACAAAAAACAAAAAAACTGAGACGCCTGTCTTCACACAGATTTTCATGAATCCTACTGATACAATAATAAAATATAAAATAAAATTAGCGCAGACTCACCAAAGCTCTGTTATTAAATAAAAACGATACCTCCAAAAAGGATTCAGATCAAGGTCCCAGGAAGTCAGCCTGCTCCAGGTATAAGTAACTGCCTTGCCAGAGGGAGCTAAGCAGCCCGTAGGGGATGTTACTGCACCTGCCTTAACTAAGGGGGCCTCTTGATTCAAAGATGTTCCAGCTCATGGTATGGCTCGGTTGATGAATAGGTCTGCAAATTCAAAGTCCATGGAGTCCAATAGGGCACTGCTGCCATCTGCCCAAAGGATGGCCACCTTTGAACTGAAACCAGACAAGGACACCATATGAAATTGATGGAACTCCCAGTAGTAATGAGGGCCTTGCAGGCCACTCCAACAGCAACTCTGCTACATATTTACAAACTCATGGGCTATTACAAACAGGCTAACTGTATGGTCCAATGACTTGCAAATGAATGATTAAACATTTAAGGGCTCCCCTGTGTAGCGACAGGGACAGTGACAGCGACAGCAGCTTACAAATAAGACAAAACAAAAACAAAACTATTCATCACTCATGTTGGTGATTAATAGTTTTTATCAAAACTGTGACTAATAGTTTTCATCAAAATTATGACAAAGGACCTGTTACAAAGGACCATTCAAAAGGGAACAAAATGAAACTCACAAGCTGATCTAGTATGCACTTACCAAATCACCACAACTGTTGTTCCCCCAGGGGCCGAAACATCCCCTGTGTACTCTTAGCCCCCTCTGGCAAGGTAGGGGTTAAGTCCATGACACAGTGGAACATAAAAATTAACCTCAGGTGCAAAAATGGATAAGATTACGAGAATTTACCATTTAAAAAAGGCAAAAATAAGATAGAATTGTGTAACATCTTCCAGTAACCCCTGGCCTTGCAATATGGAAAACTGGGTTAAATTAATCGAGACATAGGCCCCACATGAGTATGGATATTAACCACTTATGACCGCTTGTTTTCAGTCATGGATTATGATACATTGCCATAGTACATATTCCAAACAGGAGACCGCCTTTCTAGTGTGCCATGTAAACGTAAGTGCCACTGTTGTAACCTTCAGAAAACACCTCTGCCACGTTTCTAGATGTCCAGAAGGATTTCAATTCACTGAAGGTACCACATTCACTGCACAAACTGCACAATAACGGATGCAGTCCCACCACATAAGACAAATGTTTTGTACTCTCTGGACCAACGGGGCAGTAGAGCAATTAGTTGGGTGATGTCAACTATGAATACACAAAGGCCATCAAAATGTCAACTTACTGGGTCTTACTCTCCTTTAACAAAAGCTGTTTCGACCCTAAATACTGAAGCAGGGCATTTCCCAGACCCCTTCATGGGACTCAAGACAGGGGTGCCCCATTTACTAGCCTGCCACTCTCAGCTCCTCTTTGGAGGGAATGCGTGAGCAAATGAGGCAGGAACTGGATCACACAAGCGCTGGAACCAGCTGGCTGCTTTGGCGCCAGCAGGAGCGAACTCCATGCACTGGACCCACTGTGTTCCACCCCTCACAGGAGGAAGCACACAGGTAAGCAGGTGCAGGAGCCGGGGCGAGCGCTTTTCGGTGCTGGCAGGAGCAAACTCCACGCAAGCCCCAAGGCAGCATCAAGGAGTGTATGCTTGTGACCTATGAAGCCAAACAGAGTGTGTTTACAGTACTCTTTTAGCTCTGCTGTCCACAGACGGCTTAAGTATTAACAGCTTAGTGGACCCTCTGCCTCTTTGCATGAGGCAGCTGCCTTCCACCAGTGAGGGCAAAGGGACAGTGTGTCAGCTTTTTGTATCCACACTCATGGATCCCAAGCTCTTGTCCCTCATCCAGGAAAAAAAAAATGAGGGTGCATAAATGAATTGAAGGATGGTAAATGTGGTGGATTTTACTGCTGATGAAGGTGGCTGTCAGTGAAAAGGGGAGCTGAAAAGGGGGTGGGAGGAGGGTAGGTAAACTTCTCCTGGAGTGCAGCCATCTCTAGCCAGATTCTTCTCCAAAGTTACGCCGTCAAGCTGCCCCTCTGAAGTCAAGCTGCTTCTCTCCAATGTCAGCCATAGTCCCCAACATCCAGCTGCTTCTTTTCTCTGCCAGCTGAGTCGGGTGTCTTTATAGGCACAGGATGGGGTGTGGCAGAGACATGGGTGGTTTAGGAAAAGGCAACATTCAAGAGAGAAAACAGGAATATAAGTGTTTACTTGGGGCCATGGTCTCAGGCTTTTTGGCTTGAGGGTGGGGCTTTGCCAGGGACCTGCCCCTGTCTACCTAGAATTTCTCTACTCCAGTCCCTATCAATCCTACATTCCAGTGTTAAAAAAAAAAAAAAAAAAAAATGGCACTACAATCCATGTTTAAAAATATTGAACTTTGGGGAGGGAAGTGAAGGACCAGGAAGTTGCCTAATTAGGCTGTGGTTTCAAAATCCCAACCTCAATATACCCAACCATTTTCCGGGCTCTGAAATACACTCTGCAGTGGTGGTTGGTGTTCTAGGCCACAAGGGCAACACTAGAGGAGCCTCCTTTTTCAAACCTGTAGGCAAGGCTATCTTTGGGCACCTCTCAGTGGTGGGATTCCCCATAGGGAAGGGGGAAGAGGGGACAGAATATCAAGGTACTAGGGTTCCTCTTGTGCGTGAGACTCCCAGTACCGCTGCCCCGCCCATAAAGATAGGAAATATTATAGAACATGCCAAATTTGTTTAGGGTGTGACCTCCTTCCCTAAGTTGGTTGGCTGGTGCCTATGGGTTAAGTAACAAGGGCAGTGGATCTCTGAAAAGACTGGAGTCTCAGGATATGGACGAACAGCCTAGTCAGCTAAACCCAGGTAATCCTCACCCCAGGTTATTGGATAAAATCATCCCTGCCCTCAGAAGGAGGTTGGGAGAATTAATCATTCCTCTTCTTATTCCTGCAGAAGCCACTGCTTTGCCTGACATTGTAACACAAATGAAAATAAGCATAGCCATGGTGAGAGGAGGAAGAGTTCAAACAACACTGGATTTCTCACCCCAGGCTGACATCTTTCTTAACTCATTTTGTGCCCTGGTAGGTACACAAGGACTTGGATCACCTACAAGCTGGGTTAAAATGCAAAGTGACTCCACTGTTATGCGTCCAGGTGGGGACACATTCTTGAGTCCCTTGCTTTAATATGACTTAAGATATGACAGGAAAGAATCCCTATGCTGGAACACACATTACTGATCTACGTTGGCATTTTAGGCTTGGATGTACCTTTTTTTCTTTCCCTGCTACCATATAGCAAAATGAACTGAGACTGTATATAACTGATCTACACAGGATAATCACAAATCCCTGTTGGGGGTCACCTGCACCCTTCTGGTTATGGATTTCTCTGTGGACCTCGGTGGGCAACAGAGTATCTGCCCTTGGGCAAAGAATCGTATTGCCTTTGAGCCCTAGGACCCATAGTTCATGTTAAAAAATTACATAAAGGGCTTGAGAGGGGTGCAATTGGGATCCACTTTGCTAACCCAGCACTGACTGGTCTATAACGTCCTCCTGGGAGTACAAACTCACAGCTGGTTTTATTCTTCTGCTCCCATTTTAATACCAGACATAGGTGTAAAAGCTGTAGGACAAATGGTATGAGATCTGTCCTTAATCATGGTGGAAATAGCTAATAATACTACTCAGGCCATACAAGATCAACAAAACCCAATAAACTCACCATTACCAAGGTGGTAATGGACAATTGAATAGGCCTCATTGTCTGCTAGCAGAACAGTTGGCATTTGTGCTTTTATCAACACCCTTTGCTATGTAAATACCAATCGTTTAGAAACTGAGCTGGAGGAGATCCATGCTCAGGCTGGAGATCATCAGCTGTACACTCCTCCTACCTGTGAAGCTCATTTTGTGATCTATTTAATTGCTTTAATTCAGGCATTTGGGGTTCCTGGTTAAGAATTATCTGCCAGGGAGGTCTCATCATCCTCCTGGGTCTGGTTCTCCTAGTGACCCTAATGTCTCAAAATGACAGAGGGTCTGTGAGCAAACTACCTCTATAAAGTGTTGTTCAGGGGTTCCACTGGACACAACTCTCCTTACGAATTTGGGGATGAGAGGTGGCCCTACCAAATTTTGTGTACTTTATCTGCTATTTCAGTAGCCAATCCAGGGCCAAAAGTATTTCTTGGGGATTGACAGTCACACATTGCCTGACAACCCTTACAGTGTTGCATAGAAGTGAACCTTACATGGAGATTACATTACATTTACATCTTACATTTACATCTTACATTTCCTTACATGGAGATAAAGAGGACTCACAGGCTATGCTGAATGTATCATCTTTTGGGAGCATACTTTTCCATGATCTGGGCTTGATGTACACTTTTTTGTTCTGGTAAAACGTGTGCATAATACGGCACCTGGCCTATCCCACTGCTATACCTGTTTCTTATGAGGAGAGAAATAGATATTTTACCTGCAGCACATGAGGTTTGTGGACAAGAAGCACTAGCCATGGGAGGCCAAGACTTACTGTGAAAGCTAAACCTGCTCTGTCCCTTGCTATATGAGTAAAACATTCCATCCAGTGCCTGGGTAATTTGTGTCTCTCTTCACAACCCTGACACCTGCAAACAACGTAGTAAGTTTACATGCTGGGAAGCACTGGCCCTGGTGGTAGACATTGTTATGTTCTTTACTGTTTAGCTATCCTTCACGCAATAACATTCCTCCCCTGCAGGTGACAACAGGTGCCAGTAGCTCAGCAGAAATGATTGAGGGGAAATGGTGGATGATGGGTTCTAAGATGTAAGAGAAGGTAGATCCTTTAGTGTTTCGTTAACCATGTAGGTATGATATATGATTCTGAGTTTGATGGAAAGTAAAGGGAAATTTTGATCACCGTGTAAGATGATCTTCAGATTTAACATTTAAAATTATTCTAATAGCTATTTGGAAAATAGAATGCAGTAGATCAAATGCAAACTTAGAGACAAGTTGATATGCTGTTGCAAAAGATGTAAGAGAGATAATATGGCTAGGAACTGAGGAGGTGAAAATAAATGGTTGAATAATGCACATAAATTGGAGATAGTGGCAATAAGATTGAAGATGGGATAGTGTGAAAAAAGATGGATGATAGATTTGCAAATAAATGAGACAGAAAAGTTAGAATGGGAGCAAGCATGGGAGAGTAAACCAAAGTTTGGTTTGGAACATGTGTAGTTCAAAATGCCAGTTAAATATCTTGGTGGAAATATTATGTTTTCAGTAGATTATATTGAACTGGAATTCATGAAAAAGTCGATAGGGACCGGTGATACATATTTTGGAGTCATCAGTATATAGATGTTTTTTAAGCCATAAGGGAATTGAATGACATCTTTTAGGAGATTATCTGTAGAAGAGAAGATAAGTTTAATATTAGCCTGAAGTGGGGAATTAGGGGTTACTTAAGCAAGATTATTAAAGTTTTGGAGATTGAGTGAAGTTTAATAGATCTGATATATTTCCAAGAGCTTTTGAGGGGTCATAGTGAGGAAACACTGAGTTCAATCATAGGTTTGTAGAACTTAAGGTTGGTACAAGGTTTAATAATTGAAGTGTTAATTTCACTGGTGTTACTTCCTACATAAATTTTCAAGATGACCATAGAGGTAAAAGACATCAGGGACATGGAATAGAGGGACTATTATGTTTCACTTACATTAAAATTTTCTCCACATTATTTTTTTCTAAAGCTTCATAGCAAAACTTAATTTAAAAAGTTTTCCCCATTTTAAAATTTTGTTATCTAACATATTATTTCTAGAAACAATAGTAGTCATAAAATTACATATGCAACGCTTTTTAACAAGCCTTTGATTTTATGTTTCATATCTGAATTTCACTCCCAACTAATTAAGCACAACATTGGATAAAGACAGTTCAAGGAATCATGTTCTTCAGATGTTTTCCCAAAAGTAAATGAATACAGTTTATTAATGTGAATTTTATTTAATCTACATATTACATGGCAGTCTTAGTATTAAGCTAATCAAGACAGCAACGAATGAGAATCTAAGTGACGAAAATATTTTTAAGTGAATATGTTATTAAGGTTACCAATAGTCTTATTTCTGAGATATAACAGAGTTTATATCATAAAACATAAAGTAGTATAAAAAATACATATGTATTACATAAAAGTGTGATATATAAGTATATATGTGTATATGTATACATATATGTATCTACAAATAAATACATGAAAGTATAATACATATATACTTATAGGTAGTTGAATACCCAGCTGATTTCTCAGACTTGAACTAAATTGTGAAACATTGAAGACCTACCCTGGGGTACACAGCGGCTGGTGCTGTGCTTAATTGTGCATAAAATCAAGTGCAGTTCTTCTATGACCATCAGGCTTCTTGGTACGACAGTGCTCCTGCAGTGTTCATTATGTTTTTTAATCTGATTCAGTGACTAGTCATTCTATGCCTCAGACTATGAAATAAAGGCCAATGGGGAAGAACTGGGCAAAATAATTTCAGTATCATAATGAGGCTGGAACCTCTGCTTGGAGTCAAACAATTCTGAGTGTTATTCAGCTAATTATTTTAATATTTCAAATTTTAGAAATTGGGGGCATTACACTGATACAGACCTAGCTTCCTACTCTGTCACCACATGCATAGGCACCATTGCAAAATGAATACTTGTCTTCACTTTCCCTTATGTCATTAGTGTTTTCTTTCCTAATAGTTAGTGTTAATTACATCATTAAAAACCATAGATGTTTATTAAGAATTCACTATTGCTTTGTACAGATAAACAAGAAGATTTGTTGAAAATATATAGTTTTCATTGTAAATTCTGATTACTGAAATTGCATTGATTTTATGCAAAGTATTGTTTTCAAAACTGGAAAATATATAATTGGATCAAAAAATAGACATGTATATCATCTACCTTTAGAACAATACTTTGAGATTAAAAGAAATTGTTCTTTGTGTGGATATTTATGCATGTGTGTATGAGGTATATGAATATATATCTATTTATAAAAATATATGTGTTTTTAAAGGAGAAGATATCAGAAAGCAGTTGTATCAAAAAAAAGATACTTTGAGTTGAAACAAATTTACATAGTCTCTATAGAGGCCAAACTGGTATTTAAAGTATAAAATTTATTTCCTAAAAGTAGAAATTTAGTTGTAGGCAATCTTGTAATGGTTGTTCACAGTAATTTTTAGATGAGCTTTTATCAATGATAAATTAGACCTCATTTTCTATACCCACAGTGAACTTGCATTCTACAATTAAATGTGAATCTATAATTATATTTAATACCTTCACATACAGAGCATCACTCCTCAAATCTGAAGCCACTTTTGATTACACATTATTATCATGACATATACCTGAATGGATGAGGGCTGAAAATGATAAATGGAAATAAAAGCTCAAGATTTTATTTGTGTCAACATTTTTATTCAATTTTACTGAGTTAAAATTTAGATACAGGAATATTCATGTGTTTTAAATGTACTGGTCATTGACTTTTTAATAAGTTTGTTATCGTATTAATGGCAAATAAACTACATATACTCAAAGTACACAATTTGATAGGCTTTAGCATATGCATATATATATCAAACCATAACCATAACTATCATTAATATGTGCATTATGTTCTCAAGTTTCCTTGTGCACCTTTTGTAACCTGAAATTTTGTGAGTTATTATGATCAAAAATAAATGCTAATATTTCATATATTTAGACATATTTAAATCATCATCCTTGAAAGAATGCTCATATGGAAAAAATGTGTTAATACATCATTAATTATTTACTTTTATTTATATTTTCTCATTTAGAAAAGGCTGTTATAAAATATTTACTTGTGGCATGACAGCTTGTTCAAAAAAAGCTATCTCCCTAAATTTGACAAAATTAAATCATAAAATTTAAAAATTTTATAAATAATGTTTCAAAAATTTAATGATAAAATGCTATCTTAAACAAACATATGGAGAGCCAATCATTAACTATTTTTTAGACAAAAATTAGGTGAATACGCACAAACACAGTGATAAAGAAGCTAGAAATTTAAGAAATGTGCATAAAACTTGGGTGGCACATGAATGCATTTTAGTGATATTATAAGAAGTCTTTAAAGATGAGGAGAATTGTTACTATATATATAGAAAATGCATTTAAAAGTTAAAGTTGACAAAAGATATATCTGATAAAGGACTGTTATTCCAAATATATGAAGAACTATTAAAACTCAACAATAAGAAAAAAACTGATTAAAAAGTGGGCTACATGGCCGGGCGCGGTGGCTCAAGCCTGTAATCCCAGCACTTTGGGAGGCCGAGGCGGGTGGATCACGAGGTCAGGAGATCGAGACTATCCTGGCTAATACGGTGAAACCCCGTCTCTACTAAAAATACAAAAAACTAGCCGGGCGTGGTGGCGGGCGCCTGTAGTCTCAGCTACTCGGGAGCCTGAGGCGGGAGAATGGCATGAACCCGGGAGGCGGAGCTTGCAGTGAGCCGAGATCACGCCACTGCACTCCAGCCTGGGAGACACAGCGAGACTCCGTCTCAAAAAAAAAAAAAAAAAAAGTGGGCTACAAACTTAGACACATCACTAAAGAAGATATACAGATGACAAATAAGCATATGAAAATATGCTCAACATCATAAATAATCAGAGAAATGCAAATGAAAGCAGCAATGCGTTACCACTCCACCCCTTCTAGAATGGCCAAGACGCAAAACTTTAACATCACAAAATGCTGACAAGAATGCGGAATACAGAAACTTAATAATTGCTAGTGGGAATGAAAAATGGTACAACCCCCTTTGGAAAATAGTTTGTCAGTTTCCTACAAAACTAAACATATTTTTACCATATGATCCTGCAACTGCACCCCTTGATCTTTACCCAAAGGAGTCTAAAACTTCTGTCCACAGAAAAACCCACACAATGATGTTTATATAAAAGCAGCTTTGTTCATAATTGCCCAAACCAGGAAGTAGTGAAGATATCCTTCATTAGATTAATGAATAAACTGTGGGACATAATGAAATACTATTCAGCACTAAAAGAAATGAGTTATCAAGCCATAAAAATACATGGAGGAATCATAAATACATGTTGGTAACTGAAAGAAGCCAATCTGAAAGAGCTGCATCATGTATCAGCTTTTTCAGATTGGCTTCTTTCACTTCCTAATGATTGTCTGATTGTCCCCATAGTGTTACCTTTTCCAAGATATCGTATTATTGGCATATAACATCTTGGAAAAGGTAACACTGTGGAGACAATAAAATGTTCAGTGGTGGCCATGGGCTAGGAGTGAGGAGGAGATGAATAGGATACAGGATTTTTAGGACAGTGGAAATCCTCTGTGTGTTACTGTAATGGTGGGTACATGTCATTATACATTTATCCAAAAATATATAATGCACCTAATGTAAAGTATGGACTTGGGGTGGTGATGATGTGTCAAGGTAGGTTCATCCATGTAATAAATGTACAACTCTGGTAGTGGGAACTGAAAATGGAAAGGCTATGCATGTCAGGGAAAAGTAGGGGGCTTAGAAGAACTCTGTACCTTCTGCTCAATTTTGTCATGAACCTAAAACTAGTTTTAAAAATAAGGTCTAGGGCTGGGTACAGTGGCTCACACCGGTAATTCCAGCACTTTGGGAGGCCAAGGCGGGTGGATCACCTGAGGTCAGGAGTTTCAGACCAGCCTGGCCAACATGGTGAAACCCCATCTCTACAAAAAATACAAAAAATTAGCCGGGTATGGTGGCAGGCACCTGTAATCCCAGCTACTCAGGAGGCTGAGGCAGGAGAATTGCTTGAACCCCGATAGCAGAGGTTGCATTGAGCTGAAATGATGCCACTGTACTCCTCCAGCCTGGGCAACAAGAGTGAAACTCTGTCTCAAAACAATAACAAAAAAGTAAAGTCTAGGGTTTTATTTAAAGTTAGTCACCTATTACGTCTACTAAAGTACTACATTTTATGATCATTTTTTCTGGCTATTTATTACTGAGTGAAAACAATATTGTGAAAAAAATACATTCCATAGTTAACAATACACTTTTATTGAGATTATTCTCATGCTTAATTAAGTAATCTGGAACTGGTAAAAGAAAATTATAGTCTTTGATGCCATGGAAGTAAATGTAGGTTGGAAAGACATATACCTGATGATACTGGTGTGTGGCTGACTCTGAGGTTCCATTTGAATTCTTCATTAAGTTATCTATCACCCAGAAGAGACAATCTTTCTTTAAAACAATAGATATATCAGTTTGGTTTGTTAATTTTGTATTGTACTGTATCAAATTTTACTTCCTTGATCAATCAAAATGTTTAAACTTCCACTAAAACTATTAAAAAGTTTGCCAAAAAATAATTTCTGCACTAGATAATATTTTAATATTTGTTTCCTTAAGAAAGAATGGCCCAGATAAAAATAAATGAATGAATGAATGAATGAGTAAATAGCACTGTGCAATACTGAAGGAATGTATTAGCCACATCTCATTTTAGAAGTAGTGTTTCTTACCATATGCTATCAAAAGAACTGAACTAATCCTTGACATAATTTCCCTGACTGTATTTCAATATTTTAAATTTATATTATTATTAATAACATCAATAAAATGTGCATAGTGACATTTCCTGCTTTGAGATTTAAATTACTTTGCATACAGTTTCATCATCTCAAATACTTTCCTCAATCTATTATCAATGAAGTAAAAACAATTGAGCTAGTTCATTGCTAAAAAAACTTTTAAGTGACCTCAGCATTTATCCTTGCTATAATTTCTATTGTATATATATTTGGGTGTATTCATTTTTATGTCTAAAATCAAATGTCCTCTCATTTGCAATTTGGTTTTGGACACCTGTTTATATATTCTTAAAGGTTTCTGCTTTTTTTTCCTGTAATTTTACAATATCCTAAATCATGCAAACATATGCCTTAAATTTAAAAGTAGATAAATTTTGGTACATTTAATCTAATTTCTTGACTCTGTCAATTTACTTTTGCTTACAAGTAAACTTATATTATTGTTATAATTCTAGTTTGAAATTAATTTTAGTAAGTTTTTCATGAAGGATAATTATTTTAAAATATATTTCATTGATGTCTTCATTCAGTTATAGCATATTATTAAGAAGCTACTTGATAGCAGGGTTATTCCATTTCACCTTGCAATTCAATAATTGCTTAAAGTGGCCACTTGTCAGCATAGCTCCATATTACCGCAGGACAGAGTTTAGTATCTAACTAGGTAAAAAAAAAAAAAAAAAAAAAAAAAAAAAAAAAAAAAAAATCAGAGGTATCTAAAAAAATAAGAATATTCTGGCAATATAGGAATTCTTTATGATAGAAAAAAACAATGACAGAGGTTTTATTAAATTGCAAACTTTTTCGATTACCAAGCTACTTTAGAGCCTTGTGTATGAGATGGAGGAATCTTTGGTGTAACTTGTATTTGAAGTGGGTTAAGTGCTGAGACAGAATTTTTGTTGATAAAATTCTTATCATATGCAAACTCTAAAGTAAAATAAATCCTTGGTTTTCAAACAGTTTTCACTCTTAAATGTTAGTGATCAAAGAAGAAAAAAGAGGTTTTTATGAAATAATGTTTAAACCTTCAATGTCCCATGTCATTTAAAAATTCTATAGGAATTTCCATTACAAACACACTTTGAAGGCTTTAGATCTTTGTAGCTGAAATTTGCAACAGAGATCCTCAGTCTCCAACAGTTGTTATTTCCTTAAACAAGAAAGCAAGAAGACTATATTATTTTTCAGTGGCAACAACTACAGAAAATGTAAATAAATGAGATTCCAAATAGAAGTAGAAAAGTCTAAAAAACATGATTCGGTTTGAATGCTGGGAAACATGAAATGACATGAATTTCAGTTTCTTATGACATTCAAGTTTAATATATAATTCTCAATATCATTGTTTATCTCCCATTTTTGTTCATATCTTACTTTATCTGTGAATATTTGCCTATTTATTAAAATCCTGAAATGCACTGTAGATGCCAGAATATGCCACAGGTATATTTGTAATGATATATTTAAGTCACATTAAAATCTGAGAGTATTATCTGAGATTTGAAATCTTACAGGGCCTGAATAATTTATTACAAAACCTATTTCTATATCTATTTGTTTAGTTTCATGATTTGGAGTGAATAGATGAATAGTGATGGCTGAATAGTATTTATGAGTTTGTTGAAATTAGATGACAATCTGTAAAGCTCTAAGAAATAAACTATTAAGCTGAAAATATTTGTTCCTTAACTCCTCTTTGGAAACGAATTTCCTATGCATAGGGACTTCCAATCTTCCCCAGGTACCCTAAATTCAGACAAACTCCAGCTTTGCCTGTGGCTTTTAATAATGGAAAATGAACCATTTTTTTTTAAGAGGACAGACAAACATTGAGCTATTTATGAAAGACTAATCACCTTGGTTGGAGTGCTTGACAGCAGATCAATGGTTCAGGACATTCTCATAAAAGGATTTTACTTTTTAAGGCTAGTATTAGTGAATGTACTTTTTTTTTTTCCAATAAAAATAATTTGGCCGGATTTGGCCTAGGATTTCTCTCCACTATATATTTGTTACAATTAAACATTTATTTTTGTGCTCATTTAAAAATAATGTAACTAAGAAAGAAATTTATTGTTAGTCCAGAAATTTTATTTATTCATTAGCTCATTTGAAAACAATTTTTGAGAATCTATTGCTAAATCCTATTTCAGATCCTGAACATTAAGAGATGTAAAGTGTAGGGATTTGCTTTAATTACCTTATAAAGAATGAAGCAATACAAAATAATTTGTGTTATATTAGTTCATTTAATATAAACTATAACACAAGACAATTTGTGCTATATTAGTTCATTTAATCATTTTATTAATGCAATAGGTATCTATGGAATGGTTTCTATGTCTGGTACTGGGCCTAGTGTCAGACATACAAAAGCATAAATCATGTATAGCTTACAGTCTAGTAAAGAAGACATCTATGTAGACAAATAATAATTACAACACAAGGTGTTCAATGCCTTCATGGAGCTCTCGAGTCTGCAGCATGTTGCAGACCCAAGAATGTGCGAGGTGCCTCAATTGAAGTAAGTTGATGACTACCTTGGTTCTTACTGAATGAATAGAATCTTGAGAAGCAGATGACAAGGGGAAAGGAAGAATTCTAGTTGGGAAATATATATGAAATTGTATTGAGCATTACAAGGATTTTTGATTAATCTGGTACAGTTGTAACATAGAGTGTTATGAGCTGACCAGATGTGAGGCAGGAGATGTAGGTCCACTTTATGAAAGACCTTGATGGGGTTCAGGGCATGTAATCCCAAAATATGGCATCTTGGCATATGAAGTATTTTAAGCTAAAAGAAATTGAGAAAACCACAGAAACAAAAGGATAACTCACTTTCCCCATGCCTTTCTTCCCCGAAGCATGCTATGAAGAATTCTCTGACCTGACCTTCCTCTAAAGAAAATCATAAGACCCTCATTCATGAGTATCCTTCTCCATACCTACAGGCGATCAATGAAGACACAGGGATGCCAAGAAGAAACTGAAGAAACAGGCTGTGCTAAGTCTCTCCCTCTGGAGTTTATTACCATCAGATAGTTAGTGGTGGCAAACAACGGAGTTATGGTTGTGAATCCCTACGGGTCTGCAGCGACCTCAATTCTTGTCTCCTTAGAAAGAATTTGACTGAGGGGCATGAGGCAGAAAAAGACACAGAGGCAAGTTTCAGAGTAGTAGTAGAAGTTTATTAAAAAACTCTGGAGCAGGAAACAAAGAAAAGTGCACTTGAAAGCAGGCACTTTGGAGGTCAAGTGAGGCATTTGACTTGGGGTTTTATATGTTGGCATACTTCCAGGACCCTGCATCCCTTTCCCTATGATTCTTCCCTTAGAGTGGGCCGCCCACATGCAAGGTGGCCTGCTAACACTTGAGATGTGAACATGCACAGTGTTTGCTGGAGTTGTGTGCATGATCGCCTGAGGCATTTTTCCCTTTTCTGGTGGAATGCTTCTGGAAGGTTATACTCTGCCATTTTGTCTCCTAATGCACACGCTGGAGTTCACTCACCCAGTTCCTGAGATTTTATTGGAAGCTGCTGACTACCAATTTCAAATGTTTTTATCTCATGGGAAATTCCCTCTCCCTGGTGCCTGAGACCAATTATCATTTTAGTGTGACAAAGGCTGGATCATCAGGAAATTGCCTCTCCCTGGCACCAGCCCAACCAATGATCACTTTTAGGCAGGCAGTGTAATAACTGCCAGACCATCACCTGATTGTCACCTGACATTTCCTTGTGGGTGGGGGATCCCTCTCCTGCCCTGTGCATCCCTAACTACCTACTGTAACAAGAGTGTACTCTCTTTGTCCAATTACACTTATGCACAACTGTCTGCTCTCCATCAAATTTAAGCATGAAAATACACAGTTTATCTTGTTTCTTTTAGGTCTTTGTTTCTGAAGGCTACCATGTCACATAAAACTTTTAAGAAATAGATGTATGTGTTTTTTTCTTGTTAATCTGTCTTTTGTTATAGGGTCTCAGTCATAAACTTTTTAATTGGTAAGAAAAAGATATTATTTTCCCCCCTGCAGCCTTGTAATTCCATATTTTATCTTACAGGTGGTGAAAAATTATTTTAAGAAAGTCATAATGAATACATATATATATGTATACACACACGTGTGTGTGTGAGTGTATGTGTAGAGAGAGAGAGAGAATAAAATGCTTAGAAGAGTAACTAGAACAAGCATAGGTAGAAGGCAGAAAATATCTCAGTGTCATTGACATTATTTGACCAAATTCCAATTATTCTTTCTTCTAAACACACAGTAAAATTCTACCTTTTGATTCTTTGTGATTTATTGGAGCTTTTAACTAATTCTCACCAGTCAGTCATAAGTGAAAGTCACATGCCATTTCTAGCTGATTGCATTTAATTCCTGATGAGAAACTATTCATATTATCTTTTCTCTTTCCCACAATAGTACTCTTTCCTTCTTTCCAGGTCTCAGAGAGAGGAGAACAAGATGAAACCAAGTGGCCAAGCAGCCCATGTGGAAACGTACAATGAGCAAGAAATAAACCTTTGTTGTTTGATGTCAGTGAGATTTTTTTTTTTCTTGTGTTTGTGGTGATTGGCATTGTTACTGCAGTATAACCTATGCTATCCCAGTTCACACAGGTATCACCATGTCCACAAACTGAAGCAAATGTGTCCCATAACTAAAGCAAAACAAACTTCTAGGTGTCAGTAGATTTTATCAAATAATTCTTAAATATTTGCTAAGTATGAAACACCATCATATTGCTTCTGAGTTGTCAAAGCAAATTTGTGACGTGTCTTGATGACAAAGAAGCATTTTGATTGGCAGGGTATTATCAAAGTTCAGGATGGCTCTGAGGAGTCCTATCTGGAGTTAGAGACCAATTTTCCCCATCTCTTGGACTTTGCTTGTTAGAGGTACTCTTGGGAGGTTAGGACACACCCACCTCAATTCTGCTTCTTTAGCACTCTTCTGATAACACGGCATTTGTTTGCCTATAAGTTTGCCAAAACTGGATCATGTCAGTGAGATAGTCTAACTACAATTCCACGTTCCTTCACTCCATCTCTGGCAAAAGGATGTGCCTATTTTCTTGGTGATAACTCTTGCATTTATTACTAGTTCCAAAGACAATTCATGCCTTGACTCACTATGGTTAACAAAATACCACTGGATCTATTACAGTCTTGTTTGACATTCACCACTCTCTTTTGTTTTTTGAAATTCTATAGTGTTTTTCAACATCAACAACCAGTTCTCTGGTTCTCTGGATACTAACCAAGTGTTCGACAATTTTATTCAATTCTGACACTAACTACCCTGAATTAATGCAGAGCTTACAGGTTATGGACTCGATCCCACGAGATTGCCAGATCCCATTTCAGGTGCCAGTCATAAGTCCTGGGTCTCTTATACCTGGCTATAAATTAGGGGCTCCAAGACAATCTCCTCAGGTTCAATAATTTGCTAGAATAACTCACAGAACTCAGAAATACACTTTACTGGTTTATTATAAAGGATACAAATGAACAGGCAGATGAAGAGGCACATAGGTTCCCAAGCACGGTAGTTTCAATCTCTGTGGGAAGATGGTAGTATTCACCATCTGGAAGTTCTCTGAACTCCATTATTTAGGGATTTTCATGAAGGTTTCATCACATTGAAATAATCAATTAATTTAATCTCCAGCTCCTTTTCTCTCCCCAATGGTTGGAGGGGAAAGTTTCAGGCTTCTAATCAAGGCTTGAGGTTTCTGGCATCCAACCCCCAATCCTGAAGCTATCTAGAGGCTGGCAAGAGCCATCAGATTAGAATAAAATCTCCTCCTATCACCCCAATAACACAGGAAACTACAAAGGTTTTAGCTCTGTGACAGGAATCAGTGACAAGAGCAAATATATATTTCCTCCTGAAAAAAAATGTACTTATAAAAATGTTTAAAGATAGCTTCCAACTGTTGCAGAACTTTCTCCAGGGTTCAGCTAAAACTGGGTTTTTGTTACAGATCAGGAAAGATTAGGCTTGTGGACACAGAAAGGTGAGGAGTGGAATTAATTGGCAAAAAGGAGAGGAAAAATAACTCTCGGCAAAGCCAGAGAGAGTCCTGCCTCGCAAATTGAATCGTAGGCCACCACACAGGAACTGAAGAGGCCAGGCTCCTCCCCCATGCAAACTGCGTGAACTACCAGAGGCTCCCCTTCGTCCTTCCAGTGTGTAGGTGGGCATTGTTCTGAGAGGATCAGTCCGGAAAGGTGGGCTTCTTCCGGGACCAGCAGTCCAGGTTTTCAGACTTCAGGCCAATTTAGGCTTGAAGGCAGGGTTTCCCTGGGGACCCTTGGCTGTCTCCCGTCTCTATCATAACTAGCCAATATTAGACATCCTCTGGTGAGCTCATGAAATTCTATGTACAAATAGTTCTTTGTGTTAAATACATCTAGCCTCCACTTATATATTCTCCCCGAACTATAAAGCTCACATCAGAATAGTGTTATTTCCCTTAATTTGTAGACTTATTCCAAGGTTCATCATGGCTCATGTCCAGTTGACTTTAGTCACTGCATGGATGAATTGTTACAGCAAATATACACCTTTGTTTCTCTCTATTGTGATGACATTTTCCAAGTGCACTTTAGGTCCAATATCCTGAGAAGTAGGCTCAAAATTGAGACTCAGAAATAGACTTTTTATATTTGATTTTCCCTCTGAGAGGCATTTTTTTCTAACTTACTGTTTCTCGAAATATGCGATTTCCCAAAGTGGATAATTTTGCAGCCTCATCCCCCATACTGAAGATGCAATTTCGTTACCACTGACAGGAGTGGTTATCAATAACCTGTAGGTCATTCATCACGTTTCTCCTCAGTCCTTCTAGTTTTGAATAAACTGAATTGCAGACAAAGGAACCAAACAGAAATAAAGTGAAGAACTGTGCATGCCTTCAAATTCGGTGGGAAAAGCTGTGTATCACTGAGTTAAGCAACAACATAGTGTGAGAACTAAAAAATGTTAATTACTCTCACTGCATGACTTTGACTTTTCGCTGTGTAGATCTTCCTGGTACTTCCTTACTAGTTTAGGCCTAGGAATGTTGACAATTTGTAGAGCAGATGTACTTTCTCTGAATTTCTCTAATTTGTACCATACTAAGCTACTGCCCATGATAGCAGAGTAGAGAAAGAGCATACAGGATAAAAGTCTTTATTTATTTATTTATTTATTTATTTATTTATTTATTTATTTTATTTTATTACTTAATTTATTTATTTGATTGAGAGGTAGTCTTGCTCTGTCTCCCAGGCTGGAGTGCAGTGGCACGATCTCGGCTCACTGCAACCTCGGCCTCCTGGGTTCAAGTAATCTGCCTCAGCCTCCTGAGTAGCTGGGATTACAGGCATGCATCACCACACCTGGCTAATTTTTATATTTTTAGTAGAGACGGGTTTTTGCCATGTTGGCCAGGCTGGTCTCGAACTCCTAACCTCAGGTAATCCACCTGTCTCGGCCGCCCAAGAGTGCTAGGATTATAGGCATTAGCCACTGCACCTGGCCAGGAGAAAAGTTTTTAACACATTAACTCCATCCATGTGTAAATGAGTACCAATGGATGACAATTTATTAATATTTACCAATTGCATAAGTTATTTTTTCTCACACTAGAAGGAATTTATAAGGCCACAAATTACTGTATTCCAATGGAAGAAATTTCTTGAAAACATAATATGTCAAAAAGTATTATCCTCTCCAATTATTTGCAGCCATCCCATTTAGTGTAAGCATCGTGTGCATTTTCATCTATCATCCTGTGATTTGCATTCCCTTCTCTCCCACTGTGGGAGAAGTACACATCCTCCCCCATTCCATGTGGAGCTGGGGGCAAACATCCTGTGGTTTGAATTCTTATTCCTGAACTTACTCTTCGTGTGAATGTTGGCAGGTTCTCAACCTCAGTTTCTAACATATAAAATAAAGAAAGTAATAGTAACTTTTCATAAGGTTCAAATGCTAAGGTAAATATACAGCTTTTGTAATCTTTTTTACATCTATTTTTTAAATTAAGCATTTGATTTTACAAATTTTATAAAGCATAATATGAGTTGTCTTGGATAAGTGGCCCACTATTGTATCATCTCATAGAGTAATTAAAATAGAATAAGTTGTTAATTTAAGTGCTTTACCCAGGCGTGATATAATGTTTGCTATTGTTAAATCAAGCGTAGCCTAGAGCTGCCTCCTTACATATTTTAAGTCTCTGTACATCGTGAACTATAACCTAAAGGGAGTTGTAAACAGGCTGTAGCCTACTCTTATGCCAGTCGCTGAGTTTGGGCCAATCAGAGGTAGCCAACTGTTCAAATCATGTTCAAAAATAAGGCAAACACAGAGCTTAACCAATCTGGTTCTTTCTGTACCTCACTTCCATTTCTTGTACATCACTTTCCATTTTCTTAAATCTTTTTCCTTAAATCTCCTCCCACCATGTGGCTGCACTGGAGTCTTTGAACTTCCTCTGACTCCAGAGGCTGCCCAATTTGTAAAGTGTTCTTTGCTCAATTAAACTCAGATAAATTTATTTTGGCTAAGGTTTTTCTTTTAACACATTGATGTTAAGGATAGTGATGAAAAAAAGACATTTATTTCTTAACCCACATGGGTTATATTTATATTTATTGCACAATCCTTTTCATTACCTCATAACCACAAATAATAAGGCCCTAACCCACCTTTTAGTTTCCATCTTTATCAGAAGAATTAGAGGTAGGGGGTGTAAGTTCAGATGAGTTGGGAAGCTCTAGTAGCATTTTACACAGGTTAAGCCATCTTAGCCATTTATCTTGTATGAAGCTTCTTTTTTTTCTGAAAATAATAGAGAATGTTTCATACGAAACCTAGAAGTTCATCTAGTGTCAAAGTGAAAAAGCAGTGATGACACTGAAAGGCAGGAAGATCCTAGGATTTGTATGTAGAGGTGTCACTTTTCGCTGGATCTGACTCCCCTTGCTAGGAAAAAATACGAGTTTAGTTTCCATTAGATTTCAGTATCTTAGTACAAGCAATAAGCATACTAATATAAATACAAAATAATATATTTCAGTCTGGGGAGATATGAATCATATGAATGATTTATCTGCATAGTCACATTGAGCTTAACACACTTGATTTTTTAAAAGGTTAACATTATCTGCCAAATGAGTTTTCTCTTCCCCTTGAAAAAGCCTTGTAATAAAAGAACTGTTTGCATTCGTAGAGAACAGGATCCTATGGGAAACAAAGAGCTCACTGAACTCCTTTACATTATAGTAATCTGAAGAGAAACACAAGTCAATATTTTTAAGGCATAATATATGGGCTGGAAACTGCTATTTCCCTTTGGATAAAATATTCACTACTACTAAAATCTAGGCTCAAGTGCAACTTGATGCAAACAACCAAAACTATTCTAAAAATTACTCTGAGGGATTTATTTATAAAGCAGAATGGACAATAGATTTACTTGTCACTTTTATTGAAGACAGAACTGTAAAATGTAGCTTCTAGAATCGTGGGATTTGGTAATAATTTTTACCTGCAAGCTTTTTGATATATCCTTTGGCAGTTGCCAGTCTCCTTCTAGAAATTGGATGACAAACAATAATTTATTTTTTCTATCATTAACTTTGAATAAGTTTGTCAAGGTAAAAGTGAGGTTCACGTTTAAGAAACTTGTATCTAGATTTAATGAACACAAGAGTCACTTTGAATGAGGCAAATACCTTTTCAGAAATCTTTAATGGAAACTTTCGTCTCTGAATTCCGTTTATTCTTAGCTCCAACATGCCACAACTTTTGATTAGCACACAACGTTTATCTATATACATGTGATCTTTTAAATTAAACTCTACTTAGGTCATATTTTTTCTAGAAATAAAATGTCTTTTATATCTCCCAGAAATAAGGTAAGAATAAATTTGAATAAACCAAGTGGATGCAAAATATGAAGTTTGAAAGTGGGGTAATAAGTATGCTTCTTGTTAAATTTAAACTGTCTTAATTTCATTACCGTCAGCACCTATTATTTTTGCATATTTGAATATTTTCTAAGCTACTACGCACTTTCCCAATCTCCAGCCTGCATCTTTTGAACATTTTGCCTCCATGTTTTTTTCCCAAAATTTGACTAAGCTTCTGACTGATCAACTTACTCTAGCATCAGTTATACTATAGTGCTAAATATTCATTTGTTTGACACTTTTTTGATACACAGATTTCGAATGTGTTTATTCTTCTAAACTATGTGTTAGTTATCGAAAATCAAAACTTGCCCTTATTTGACTTTCTACTAAGTAATGTGATATTGGCTTTGTGCATATAATAATCGATAATTACTTATAATTAATTTAGTACTAATTTTGATAGCAATACTCTGGCAGTCAAATTACAACAGAAGAATAACACGACAATTTTGGTTGTATTTCCTTCCTTTCAGAAAAGCATTTCACTTTCTCTGTTGGCAGTAAAACATTTTAAATTGACTGCAAATTTGTGCAAAATCATTGGGAATTGTTATGCTTCTATGCATTTTTAAAGAGTGTATTTTTGTTGTGATTCTTTGGATCAGTAATTTTATATGTTTATTTCCCACTTGTTATTTTCAGGCTAATTTAGAGCATCATTCCTAACATCGGTAATGGAGTTTGACATCCCTGGAGTTGTTTTGTAAATAGAAACTTAATTTGGAGACAGTTTTATATTTAGAGAACACTTTCTAATTTATAGACTATAAAATGGAAGACAAACTTAATTCTTTTCTGTTTACACATTCTTAACAAGGATCACGGTTATTATTGTGGACAGTCTGAATAGGTATAAATGTAAGTCCTATTAAGAATTTCTCAGAAAAAAAGATTAACCTGAAGAGTAGCTTAATTATTTTGCCGTTTTTATTCAAAATTCTACCCCTTGGGTATTTTAATGTGAAGGAGGTGTGCATACGTTTATAGATAAAAACTTCTGAAAAGGTACTTTAAAATTAGGCTCAATTACTAGAAGGTGTTTTCCTTTAGATTACAATTTCCATTGGTGCAATAAGTATGAATTTGGAGACAACAACTTTGCCTTGCAGGATAGACTATGTATGTAATATCATTCAATGAAATGGCTTCAAGTTACTAATTTAAAACATTATGTTGTGCAAAAGAGCATAGGCAACAGTTAGAAAGTAAGTGAAAATGTATTAGGCTACTTTCAAATCAATTGCAGCAATATGCACCTAAATAAATTATGTGATGCATTTAGAAAACTAAAGTGTATGGTAATAGCCATTACTCAATACACCTCATAGGTGATCTTCCTAGACAGATGGTCATAATCAACTTCAGATATGATTTGGATTTAAGTATTATCATTAAGGAATATAGTATATGTAATAAATGTATATTATCAGGAGTAAAGCGAGATGGTGCTTTAAAGTCAAATATTTAATAAGATAATGCATTAGAAAAGAATGCAATCACTTGCCCTCATTTTGGAAAATATTCACTAATATTACTGGAAAGTTATATGGTTCTATTAAAATAAAATACTCTTTCTATAAATATACACACAATTCTAAGTAGCTATTACTTTGTCACTGAAGCAATGGATACAAATCTCTGGAAATAGTTTCTGACAAGGTAAATAATTTCCTAAAATAAAACTTACACTCAATAATTTAAGATGGAGTATGTTATTCTGTTACTTACATTGAAGGTGCTATGGTTTGAATGTCCCCTCTAAAACGCATATTGAAATTTAATTGCTATTGTGATGTTGTTAAAAGTTGGGACTATTGGCCGGGCACGGTAAATCACGCCTGTGCTCCCAGCACTTTGGGAGGCCGAAGCGGGCGGATCACGAGGTCAGGAGATCAAGACCATCCTGGCCAATGTGGTGAAACCCCGTCTCTACTAAAAACACAAAAATTAGCTGGGCGAAGTGACGTGTGCCTGTAGTCCCAGCTACTCAGGAGACTGAGGCAGGAGAATTGCTTGAACCCAGGAGGCGGAGGTTGCAGCAAACAGAGATGGCGCCACAGCACTACAGCCCTACAGCCTGGGCGACGGAGCCAGACTCCGTCTCAAAAAAAAAAAAAAAAAAAAAATGTGGGACTATTAAGAGGTGATTAGGCTATGAGGGCTCTGCCCACACGAATGGATTAATGTCGTTGTCACAGAAGAGGCCTGACCCTCATCATGAAAGCGGATGGTTATGCAAGTGAGTTAGGCCCTCTCTTGCTCTCTCTTGCCTTCTTACCCTCTGCCTTTCCTCATGGGATGACACGGCAGGAAAGCCCTTAGCACATGTGAGCCCCTGGATCTTGGACCTTCCGATGGTATTCTGTTATAGCAATACAAAACAACGTCAAATAGACGGAAATAATGCAAATGCCAGGCACATTTATTTGATGATTTTAAACACAGAAAAGACCTATTTGGTTTAATTATCAGTTCTTATTAATATTCTGTTTATAATTCCTGCCTATAATGTTCATTAACTTTGAAAGTTCTACTTTTTAAAGTCAGAACAAATTTCAAACAAATCCGTAAGGAATAATAGGCCATTATGCCCTCATAAACTTACTAATTATAAAAGAACTAAAAAGTGTGTAGCTACCATGAAAATCTTTGACATGAATTCTAAAAGGTGTCTAAGGGTGAGGGGAAAGTCAGTATCATTCAAGGAGAAATATAAGAATGACTAACCAATATTGATAAGTTGTTTAAAGAAATATATATTTAAATGCACATAAAAATATCCTAAATATAATACATGTATGTCATCAATTATGTTGGACATAATACAGTGACCAGGTTTTTCAAATTAATCACAATTAAGGACAGACATAGATTAAAGATACGTTGTAGAATATTATACTTACTGCTACCAGTGTGTGGCAGATGTGGTGCTTGTAAAACTGCTAGTGGGAAGGCCTTCTTCATCATTTAAGAATAAGAAATGTGGCCTGTCAAAATTATGGTGAAAACTATTTGCATTCTATTGAATTATATGCTTAGAAAGCCTCATGTATTAGTCCATTTTCATATTGCTTTAAAGAACTGCCTGAGACTGGGTAATTTATAAAAGGATTAGGTTTAATTGGCACACAGTTCAGCATGGCCTCAGGAAACTTAATATCATGATGGAAGGCAAAGGGGAAGCAAGGCACCTTCTTCACAAGGAGGCAAGAAGTGCTGAGCAAAGGGGGAAAAGCCCCTTACAAAACCATCTGATTTTGTGAGAAGTCACTCATTATCACCAGAACAGCATGGGGAAGACTGACTCCATGATTCAGTTACCTATACCAGGTCTCTCCCTTGACAAGTGGGGTTAGGGGGGTTATGGGGATTACAATTCAAGATAAGATCTAGGTGGGGACACAAAGCCTAACCATATCACCACATAAGAAGAGTATAGTGAGAGGCCCATAAATGTGTTATTTGCATTTGGTTCAAAGAGTAATATTCTGTTGTTTATCCCTTCAAAGTTGGACATTTTATCCAATTAAAGAGAAAATAGAAATTATCTTCCTGATCACCATTGACATCATTATAAATATCGTCATGTTCAATACCATCATCCACAGTATCATCACTATAATGATCATCTTCATTATTAACTTCATCACTATTATCAACATGAATTGAGTTTTTGTCAGGTAAAATGCACTTTGCTAAATTCTTCAAGTGCACTTTTTTTCTTTTAATCTCTATGATAATTCTGTGGTATATGCTCTATTGTTCCTGTTAAAAGATGAGGGAAATGAAGCTCAGGAAAGTAATTTTTATATGACCAGCTAAAGAATTCGACTCTCTAATGTCGTCTGTGTTCCTAAACACTACAGCAGGTCATAGGTCACATATTGAATTGACTGCTGAACATTATAAGAGTAATTGCATTTATCATAATGATTTCCAAACATCTCTTTTCAACCATCAGCTGGTAAACGTAGTGATAAAGCCCAGTATACAACTCTCTGATTTACTTCTTATCAGAACACAGAAATCCTTGTATCTTTCTGTTTCACAGAGCCAGCAAAGGGAACTTGCAGCCTACTTCCACCAATTATTCTGGGTTAAGATCTGTTAAAGGGTTGACTAACTGCAAACTTTACCCCATAGGTGGGAATTTTGTGATTTTTTTGTTTGTTTGTTTCTTCAATACTTCATGTTTATTCCTACTGCCATTAACTTGGTTTTAGAAAACATTTTATCTTACATATGCTATTTTAAAGTATCAAAATTATTTTCCAATCTTAACTCATGTTTCCAAATAGGCTTAGTTTTCAGCCTATTATGTCTAAACTACTCGTCATGACTGTTCTACTCCAAAATTTCTAAGGCTTTTTTATCTCTAATAAGCTAAGTCCAAATTACTTACCATTGCATTTGAGGATTTCCGTGATTTATTCTCAGCTTCATATATTGAACCACAGCTAATGTGGTTCATTCAACACTTTGACATGTATGACATGATTTTCTAAATCTGCACCTCCTGGGTTTTTTGCTTTTGCTTTCTCTGACATCCTCCAATTTCTGTTTGTAAGAATAAAGTTACATAGCTTTCCCTCAAAGACTCCCAGTGAATTTTTTACAATTTTAGAAAAATTTAAGGAAAATGAAATTCTATGGAGCTACACAGAACTAGGAAAGATTAGTGCTTGCATTTCATAAGTTGTAAAGAGTGTATATTAGGCATAATGCACACAGGACAAGTTTGCAGGAAGGTTCTCCGAACTTAATTATAACTTTCTACTAAAAGAAAGTAATATGTCCACAAGGAATGCCAAATAAACATCATTATTATCACCTAATTGGAGGTAGCAAAGGCAGGAAATAGAGATGACACATGGAGTACGTTGGGAGCACGTATTTTTACTGCTGTAGTCAGTAGCCATTTAAAATAGTGAAACAAAAAGCTGCAAGGTCCTTAGTATCTACACAAGATAGAATAATGTAAGGTTGTCTCTAACTTGACAGTATGTTTGTGGGGAATAAGCAAACTGGGCTTTCCTACAGCTGGATATACCAAATAAGTCAATCAGGATATCAACTGAGTGACAGTGACTTACACACACACACACACACACACACACACACACACATACCCCATAGATCAAAGATAAATTATAGATTGTCCACAGGTCCATTTCTCTATCTAAGCCTTTCAGGTGGTAGTATTGCTGACCTGTTAAATTAATTCACCATATTCATTTATACCCTTAAAATCAAGGGCAAATATTATAATAGTATTCAGAAAAAATATCAAGAGAAAGTACCTACTCTAAGAATAGACCCTAAGACAAGGATGCTAGCTCAGGTATTTTATTTGAGAGGTACAGCAAAGGCTGATAGAGGAGTGAGGAAATGTAAGGGGTAAGTGTGTTGTCAAGTTAATTACAGCAGCAAGTGACTAAAGGCTAATTCTGCCTGGGAAACTGTTTAAAACACCTAGCTCAATGTTATATGACCATGCTAGCCAAGAAATTGAAGAAATCACACATCAACTCTTGTCATTCTTGGTTTAGGGATAGGGGGTGTTAAGTGTTAATTTCTTGGCCTCTCTCTTTTGAGGCTCAAACACTAATGTTTGGGAAAAGCCCTGAGACGAAGAGAAGCAGTTCTGGCAGTTTGAATTCTACACACACTGAGGTATAAGCCTGGAAACCTGTAGATGGGAGTATCCACTGTCTCTCCTATGGACAGGGGACTTGTAGAAATATTCTGCAACGTAAAGGAAAACGGGTTACTCATGAAATTTAAAAAAAAAAAAAAGCATTTGAAATATTAGCTAAAGGAAAGCAAAATAAAATTTGTGCCTAATTTAATTTTTTTCAATAAATTATCAAAAAGCAGGATTTTTTTTTATCAAAAACTTAAAAGGAATCACACTGAAAGTCTTTCACCAAAAAATGGAAATCTTGAAAAGAAAGAATGGATCAATAGTTTCCTACTTTTTTTTCTTGCATCAGAAATTTCTCTTTCTACTGTTTCCTGTCCTTCAACTTTTAAATGTACCAAGAATCTCTTTTTTTATATAAAAACAAATAAATAAGTAAGAAACGCTTTGACTCCCTGGCTTTCTCTAGGCAACATGGCTTCTCTATTCTCCCTGTGCTTGGAGGCTTCAGGGTGGGCCTCAAACCAGTCACCGTATTCATTTCCTCAATCGAGTTCACTTTTAAAATTACCTCAAGGTAAATTCTACTTTGATCTCACTGAAAAACTGCTGGTTACAAAGAGCCAACATTAAATAAACCCACAGGACACTTTTCAGTCCTTAACTTATTTGACCTCTGCATAGCATATGACATTGTTCAACACTCCTTTCTTCTAGAAACAATCCTTCTAAGCTTCTTTAGTGTAACACCATTTTTTGTTTGTTTGTTTGTTTTTCAATTGTTTTTCTCCTATTCCTCCTATCATTGTCGATTCCTTTGGTTAAAGCTACTAAATCTACTGCCAGGTGGTCAAGGAGGATCTGACTTATTATTTGGGATAGTGACAGAGATCTAGAAATCTGATTGTTTTTCTTACAGACTTTCCATGGAACTTTTGCTTTTCAGCTTCATCTATTATTAATATGTTTTCATGCTTCTTAAAAAGTTGATTATTTTCTCACTGATTCTTTTTGCATATGTAGGTATAGACTTTCATTTTTATTCCTTACCACCATTTTTATAGTATATCAGAAAAACATAGAAGTGGAGGTGTATCAGTCAACATTCCTTGAGTAACAATCACACAATGGAAACTGTATATATATAATATTATATTATGTAATAATATATAATTGTTATAATAATAATAGAATAGAATAGAATAGAATATATATATTTCTCGTGCACACAACTGCAGGTCAGTTGACAGGCTCATCTATAGTCTGAGAGCTGTTTCTACTCTGTGAAACTCAAAGCATCCCTTGTAATGAAGAAGTAATGACAGATACACATGAAAACAAGTCAAAACTCTGTTCTTGCCAAGTATATTAATATCCCATTGTGACAGCAAGTTGCATGACTATGAGCCGTCTGTAATGGGTGCTGTTCACTAATACAGGGAAATGAAAAATCTTTTTTTTTTTTTTTTTTTTTTGAGACGGAGTCTCGCTCTGTCGCCCAGGCTGGAGTGCAGTGGCCGGATCTCAGCTCACTGCAAGCTCCGCCTCCCGGGTTTACGCCATTCTCCTACCTCAGCCTCCCGAGTAGCTGGGACTACAGGCGCCCGCCACCTCGCCCGGCTAGTTTTTTGTATTTTTTTAGTAGAGACGGGATTTCCCCGGATTAGCCAGGATGGTCTCGATCTGCTGACCTAGTGATCCGACCGTCTCGGCCTCCCAAAGTGCTGGGATTACAGGCTTGAGCCACCGCGCCCGGCCAGGAAATGAAAATTCTAAACCAACAATCCTAGCTGCTATAAGAATTACCTACTTGTGTTCAATATGCCATGTCTAGCTAAACATCCAAATAATATTATATATGCATGTATTTATTTTGTTTTTAGCACTAAATAAATCACTTGAATGCTCAATTGTAAACACTCTATATACTGCACTCTCTTAAGTATAAGACCTACTTCTCAGTAACCCCAAAAAGGCATTATTCAAGGTTTCTGACAACTTTTCCAGTTCATTCTCCTTTTCTTTATTTCTTTCAACACATATATCATGCACTCAGCACCGTTCTTAACTCAGCCATTCTTAACTATCAGAATTCCTAGAATATAATATGATCTACATCAACTTATGGAATTTAAAGGGAATTCCCTTTCATAGATTCTGAGAAAACAATTTTTAAGTCAATTTTGCTTAATCAGCCAAAAGTATTAATAGAAAAAGGACTTAAAGCTTCAATGGCTCAAAAGAATTTTCAACAAGCAGTATTATTGAGCCTTTGAAAGCTTCCTGACTAAGCAATCTCTTTCTGCCCTTGCTGATATATGTTTATCTGAGCATCTTTTACTTAACCCAAAATAGGCTAATGTAATTTACATTGAAAATCCATTGATAAAGCTAATGACCTTTCCCTTGTTTCCACTTCCTCCACATGATGATACGCCTCAGAGTTTCAGAAAACACCTCTCCAACCGATATATCTCATTTTATCAGAGTCACATCAGTATGTCACAAATGCAAGTTTCCCTGAGACTATGGCATTCTTCTAGTCTTTTTTAAATCAACAGCAACACTATCACTTCAGTTTTTAAAGAAATCTGGCAGGTAATAGATATAACATTACTAATTTTTTTCTGACAGCTGAAAAAACAATCAAGTACTACTCTGAGTACTGACAATCTAGAAGCAGCTAATGTTAAAAATAAGTAATGCAAAAAATATTATCCATTACAAAAATAGATGAGCAAACAGATAAATGATAAGCCATTTGAAATCAAAATGCCACCACCTTCCCAAGCAAAAATAGCAAAACAAATCAAAATAAAGCCTATTTACAAAGAGTTTATATTACAAGGAATAAAGTGCCCCTTGGAGTGTATCATCACTTTCAGATACTGGCAAAAAGTCTGTTAACTGTGTAATTTATTTGCTGTAGTCTCATAATCAAGTTATGTCAATGTAGAGAAGGGAAAACAGTTATAGAGTAGGCAGTTCACATTATCTAAATATGAATCTAAAACACCCAACAAATTTGAGAGAATTATGTGATCATATGTTTTGGTGTCTATGTTATCAGGTGTAATGGATATATGCTGTTTCTGTCTGCTTGGAGTATCTTTGGGGTTGACAATACTTTAATTATTTTTCTATTTCTGAACCACATTTAATCATTCTAAGTTAAAGAATCCAGCTCCATTGATGAGGATGAGACACAAGTTATTCAGGAAAAGTCCACCTGTTGCCTATGCAAAGAGTTTTACTTGGATGACAGAAAGGGAGGAGAATTTTTATTCCCTGAATAACTGAGAAGTAAGATTTCCTAGGCCACTTTCCATTCTTCGGTAGTAAATATTTCTGGTTTTTCCTGCTACCTTGAATTTAACTGTGTCCTTGGCAAGCTTAGACTTATCTTGACCAGTAAAATATAAGTTAAATTGATGTAAGAAGATTGTGAATGCAAGTGCCGTAGTCACCGTGCTCTTTAGCCCTGCCATAGGGACTGGTGATGTGCTTTATGTTGGTGGCCCATTGGCCTGTGACCTCAGGTAAGGAATGCTGTTGACTACTGAGGGACATTAAGTATGAATACATTGTTCCATACCACTGAGATTTTGAGATTATCTCACAGCACTGTCTAGCCTATAATGACTGATACAAATGCTAACTTCTGACAGTTTTTACTTCTACTGACAAAACTTATGTGGTAACCGTTACCAGGATGTGGGACGTAACATATGAAATCTGTAAATTGTGGTAATGGATGAGTTGAAATATGTTAGGGTCAGGGATGACATTCAGTTTAAATGCAATGAATGCATAGAATGTGAAATATTACATATCAGTGCTAGTTAATAACTATCTCTTGATCAAAACTTCCTCTATACTATCCTGATCTGGCTTCCTTGGTTCCTTCCTCTGGGATCCCTGAGCCTCCTCCATGAGCCACCTTATTAATCCAATAATGCCTAGAGTTACAGGCATCCTCTAGAACTCTGTTTCAATGTTGTGGTCAGTATCTGTACTCAGGTTTTGAATATCAACCCTATGGAAGTATGGTTTGACACCTCTATCCAAAGCTGGCAGGTTGTAAAATATAGTGAATTATTGCTATGGTAAAATGTAAAAATTAATCAACCAATATAACTAAATAAGACTAAATGTTACATTGTCTAAATTATGCCCATGAATGTTTGAACTCTAGGATGTGAGGAAGAATTTTGCTAGAATGATAGTTTTCGTTACATAACTCTTAAATTCTGGAATAAATTCCTACAAGGAAATGACAAGCTTAATTTGGAAGTCTCGCTTCATAAAACAAAATACCTGTGAAGTTACTAAGATTTATGGTGCTCACAGGATGGGAGACTTTAACTTTGGTGATGCTTTTCAGTATTTTTCACATCTATAGAACAGCTCACAGTGGTTCATCTATAGCAAAGTCTCTTTTTATAGAAGCAGCACTGTGCAGAGGCTGAGTGACTTGCTGAATGGTCTGCATGCCTAAAGCCTACAGCAAAGGCAAGAAGCCCTCAATAAAGCAACATGAATGATTGGACTTTAACAAAGTATCAAAGCCAGCATAAACTGAAATGAAACACTGACCAAGCAGATCTCAGCGGGTAAGTAAAAATGCTACCTACATGACCACGTCAGCCAAGCAAACATATAGAGTTGACGGAGCCTCAAGCAAGCATAGACTCTGAAGATTGCTAGCTTATTCAATTGGCCCAAAGGTGTCAGTTGCGTGATTCAACCTTAAATTATACTTGTTCGGATTCTCAGAAATAAAGGGTATCAAGAGAGACTGGAACAACAGAGATATTAATAGGCAGATTTAGTTGAGGAAATGATTTAATTGGGGATAAGAGAGTGCACTTATATCATACCTTAAAACTTTAAAAGGCTGACAGATAATGTTAGCAGCCTACTCTGTAACTGTTTTCCCTTGTCTTCATTGACATAACTTGATTATTACCTTAAAAGCTGGTGCACGCATCCTGGCTAACATGGTGAAACCCCTTCTCTACTAAAAATAATAATAAAAAAAAAATTAGCCGAGCACTGTGATAGGCACCTGTAGTTACAGATACTCGGGAGGCTGAGGCAGGAGAATGATGTGAACCAGGAGGTGGAGCTTGCAATGAGTCGAGGTCGCGCCACTGCACTCCAGCCTGGGCGACGGAGTGAGACTCCATCTCAAAAAAAAAAAAAAAAAAAGGAAAAAAGCTGGCTCATGCCTGTAATCCCAGCACTTTGGTAGGCCGAAGAGGGTGGATCATGAGTCAGGAGTTCAAGACCGGCCTGGCCAACATGGTGAAACCCGTCTCTACTAAAAATACAAAAATTAGCTGGGCATGGGGTAGGTGCCTGTAATCCGAGCTACCCGGGAGGCTGAGGCAGGAGAAATGCTTAAACTGGGACATAGGAGGCAGAGTTTCCAGTGAGCTGAGATTGTGCCACTTCGCTTCAGCCTGGGGTACAGAGCGAGACTCCGTCTCAACAAACAAACAAACAAACAAACACAAACAAAAACATAAACCAAAAAAAGGAAAGCTGGTGCATAGAATAAAATACAAAATGGTTCAGCTTGATTAGTCAGCGTGGAAATTAAAGTAAAACATTTAGTATGATAACACCACACCACCAGAAACATGAACTTAAAAAAAAAAATCAAATGCTGTAGAGGAGGAAAGGGAGCTCTCACACATTACTGACGGGAAAGTAACCCTGTACATAAAAGTGAGAAAGTATTTGGCAATATCAATTAAATGTGGGCCATAACTTTGACCACTCACAGTTATATACCCTACAGAAATGAATATACATGTTCACTGAGAGAAAAGTGTCAGAATAGACACAAAAAGAAAACAATAACACTTGTTCAACATTAAAATGGGTAAGTTGTGTTAAATTCATGTGTGGAATGTAATAAAAATGAGCAAACTACGATTACATGCAAAAACATTGATGAATATTATAAATAAAACACTTTGTGAAAGAAGACAAACACAAAATATTCCATTAATAACCTTACCAAACAAAAATAATCTATAATAACCTAAGTCAAAAGGGTGATTACTTTCAGAGAAGAGGAAGTGGTAATTACTGAGAAAGAACATAGAGCTGGGAGGTACTGGATGCCATGGGTATCCTGATTTTTAACAAAAAGGGTGGACATATGGATGTTCACTTTACCCAAATACTTCAAATTTTACACACATGACTTGTGTACTATTCTCTGTGTTTGTAATTGTTACATATTTTATAAGTAAGATCTTGAGATCTATGTTATTATGCCAATGAAAGTTTTGAGGAACTGACTGAATAAATTATACCATTCCAATAAAAGATAGCCCAGTCTGTAACTCCAGAAAAGCAAGCTCCTTACCAAGGATAAATACCTTCTGTATAAGTAGTAAATACAATAAGACATTAAAGAAGACTTTAAATTCTCGGGACTTTTAATTTTGAAAGGTGAGGTAATTGATTTAGGACTTAAACTCTTTGAGTTTTAATGTACTGAGACTTGGATTGCAAAGAAATTAAATCTTTGGACCATAATGTCTCAGTGAGAATTTGATAGTGGAAGAGGGTTTGAATTTAAATTTGGATTATTTCTATGTTGATGGAATTTTATTTCTGACGTATCTTTATGCATTTATCATTTGATTTTTAATATTTTATTCCATATCACTTCAAAAATACTGATAAACTCTATTGTAAAACTTAGAGGAACATTATTTGGAAACAAAAATGGAATAAAGAGTGACTTTTCAGCTGTTAATATACTCATAGGGTTGATCTATTGAATATCATACCCTTACTCATTTCAGAAATTGCAGCAAACACATAATATTGTAATTCCTTTTCAAAAAGGATTTACCTTTTCAAAAAGGATTTACCAAGAGTGATAGTGGAGCAGAACTGGCCATTATAGACTACTCATCTTCTCCAGTATCTTCTCGTCATACTATGCCAACATGGACTTGTAGCTTAACCAAATGGGTTAAACCCAATGGGGTATAAGAAAAACAAAACAAAACTTCAGTAATTTCATTGTCAGTGCTTTTTTCCACTCTTAATGTTTCTTTTCATGAGGTGGAAGTTTCATTAGTGTAAGCCTCTGTTTTTTCCTTCAACTTCTCACTCACACCTAACCTGAGAGGAACGACTTAATTTAACTGATGAGTTTAGAAATAGGAACTGCAGGTGTAGCTGTTTTATACTCTTTTCTTCCACTCTTCGGAGCCAAGTGCACATAAGAAGTATGCATTTTTACGTGCTTATTCATGTACACAGAGCATCTTTGTAGAGCAAAGACCCTAAATTATGGGTCTCTGTGCAAGATGAAAATGGTGGGAAAATGTGTTGTAAAGGTACTAAAGTATAAAGTTTTTCATTTGTTCTACGAGCTCTTTCTCCACTTGTCTTGGTGTTTTTTTTTTCTTTGTTGTGTAATGCTCTAAGTAAAGAAAAAGTAAAATTTTAAATTATTAACAGAAATGTTACCATTCATCTTTATATTGTGTAATGTTCTTTTTTAATAGAAAAACGCAGTCAGTATCCTGTAGCTCATATTTGTACATGCATTTCATTCTTACTAAAACAGTAGAAATGATACACAGAACTAATTAAAAACTTTTATTTCACATCTTGATGCCTACATTCTACACTCAACCTTCAGTTTCTGAAGAATAGGAACTAGTGAACAAAATAACGTTCACTTCTTATATGTTATCACTTTCAGTGTAAATTGTTGGCTTATTCAAGGAAATCACATGAATAAGAAAAGCTATAACAGGGTTCTTCAGTTGTTTATATTTTCTAGAACACCACTGTCTCCTTTCTACATTAAAAACAACTTAGTTTAAATAAGAAATATGGCTTCCAGGAACTGTCAATTTCCCTCTTACTCAGACACAGAAGTAAGATGCTTACCTTATACTCTTATGTCTTCCCAAATGTCCATGTATTGTGGGTTCGCTGAAATTCTCTATTCAGGAACATCACCTATGCTATATGCAAATAGAGAAGCCAAGGATGGGGGACACGAGCATTGTGTATCTCTCCTCTGCTCATACTCATGATTCTTTGCCCCATCAGCCTTTATTACCAAGCACAAATTCAAAGAAAAAAATTATTAAAAATTTCAAGATGGATACATGAAAACAATAAACTAAGTGTGAGGCACTGTGAGATTGCCTAGGTCACGTGTTCCTGAAGCCATGTCTCCATGAGTGTTAAACGGACAGGGACTTATACAGGAAGTCCTGTCTTTGTCTAATAATACTGTGGTTGTGTAAACAGCTTGTGAAGCTAATTTGGGGTGCCAAGAGTCTACTTGGCACTAAATATTTGCTTGGCAGCAGATATTAACCATATTCATCAGTTTTTAAAATGGTATTTTGGTTCTTATCTGCCTTGATTTGGGGCTTATTGCTCAATTTCTGAGCCCTAAGACAAAGAAAAGAGGTATTTATTGGAGCTTATCTTAAACATAAACAGTATTAATTACCATACAGAAGACACTGTAGCTAAAGATGAAGCTTAAACAGAATACTGGGAGACCTACAATATTTTTCTCAGAATATTTTCAAAGATGTCATTGTTATGGTTTGGTATCATGGATTCTAATTTCTAAAATTCAGTTTATCTATTTTTTTTACAGGTAATCATAATAATATGTGGTTAACAAAACAATTTTTCTTAGTCTCCAAAATATTATTTTATACAACAAATAGCTACTCATTAAAGTCTACCTTGGCATAAAGCCAATTAGTACTTTCCTTGGCTACATGTTGTTGTTAATAAATCAGGGAACATAAAAAACAATGTCACACTTTGTTAAACATACATTCTTAAAGTAGTTTAAGTTACAATAAAAGATATCATCATGATAGTCTGGAGTAAGTAAGAAGATGGAAATTTTAGTAAATAATGTGCCTATGGGGAAAAATCAGTAAAAAGGACTCACAAGTTGACTTCAAGTTACGAGAATTGCTAGATGAGTACACTATAATGCAACCTAACAAAAGATGATGTGAGGAGAAAAAGGACAAAGAGTTCAATAAAGCGGAATAGATAGCTGAGAAACAGACTTGCAAAAATAGCCAAATGGTCTTTGACAAAGGAGCAAATGAAATATAATGGAGAAAAGATTTCCTTTTCAAAAAATGGTACTGGAACAACTGGACATCCATGTGCAAAAAGAAAAAAAAAGATACAGATCTTATACTCTTCAAAAAAATAAAACTCATAAAACTTATAAAAGATAACATGAGAGATTATCTAGATGCCCTTGGCTAAAGTGTTGACTTTCACCAAAAGCACCTATGAAAGAAATAATTGATGTCAGACTTCATTAAAATTAAAAACTTCTGCTCTATGAATGTCATTCTCAAGAGGAGAAGAAAATCACACACTGGGAGAAAATATATGCGAATAACATACTTGATAAAGGATTTTAATCAAAATATACAAAGAACTCTTAAAATCGAAGAATAAGAAAATGTCATGCCTGTGATCCCAGCACTTCAGGAGGCCAAGGCAAGAGGATTGATTAAGTCCAGGAGTTTGAGACTGACCTGGGCAACATGGCAAAACCCTGTCTCTACCCAAAATACAAACACAATTAGCCAGGCATGGTGGCATGCATCTGTAGTCCCAACTACTCTGGAGATTGAGATGGGAGAATGGTTTGAGCCTGGGAGGCAGAGGCTGCAGTAAGCCCAGATCACACCATCACAGTCCAGCCTAGGCAACAGAGCCAGACCTTGTCTTAAAAAAGAAAATTAAGAAAATAAAAACTTAATAGGAAAAAAAAAACCAGAACAAACATGCCACCAAGGAAGATATACAGTTGACAAGCAAGCATATGAAATGGTGCTCAACATCATATGTCATTAGAGAATTGAAAATGAAAACAAAGAGATACCGCTATACACCTATTAAAACGGCCAAAATGCAAAACATTGACAGCACCAAATGCTGGTGAGTATGTGCAGCAGCAGGAACTCTTATTCATTGCTGGTGGGAATGCAAAATGATACAGACTGTGATGGTTACTACTGAGTGTCAACTTGACTGGATTGAAGGATACAAAGTACTGATCCTGGATGTGTCTGTGAGGGTGTTGCCAAAAGAGACTAACATTTGTCAGTGGGCTGGGGAAGGCAGATCCACCCTTAATCTGGTGGGTGTAATCTAATCAGCTGCCAACAAATATAAAGCAGGTGGAAAAACATAAAAAGGAGAGACAGGCCTAGGCACCCAGGCTACATCTTTCTCCAGTGCTGGATGCTTCCTGCCCTTGAACATTGGACTCCAGCTTCTTCAGTTTGGGGACTCAGACTGGCTCTTCTTGCTCCTCAGCTTGCAGACAGCCTATTGTGGGATCTTTCATCTTGTAAATTAACACTTAATAAACTCCCCCATATATATATATATATATACACACACACATATATAAAATATGTAAAAAATGAATTCCCCTATATATAATAAATAACAAATGTATAATATAAAATATAATAAATAATATATATACTATATCACATATAATAATATATATTATATATTATGTTTAATATATAACAATATATAATATAAAATATAATAAATATATAATAAAAATATATAGGGGAATTTATTAAGTATGTGTGTGTATATATAGCCTATATATATCCTGTGTGTGTGTATATATATATATATCTTATTTGTTTTGTCCCTCTAAGAGAACCCTAATACACAAACATTTTGGAAGACAGTTTGGCAGTTTCTTACGAAACTAAACATAATCTTAACATGTGATCCAGCAATCATGATCCTTAGTATTTACCCAAAGGAGCTGGAAACTTATGTCTGCACAAAATCCTACTCACAGTTGTTTATAGCAGTTTTATTCATAATTGGCAAAACGGGAAAACAGTCAAGATATCCTTCTATAGGTGAATGGATAAGCAGACTCTACTATACCCAGACAGCAGGATTGTTTTCAGTATGAAAAAGAAACGAGCTATCAATCCATGTAAAGACATGGATAAATCTTAAAGGCATTTTACTAAATGAATGAAGAAAATGTGAAACTCTACATGTTGTGTGAACACAAGTATATGACATTCTGGAAAAGCAAAACTATGGAGACAGTAAAAAGATCAGTGATTGCCAGGGGTAAAAGAGGAACAGGGATAAAGAGAACATAGAGGATTTTAGGGTAGTAAAAATAATCTGTATGTTACTATTATGGTGGATATATGTTATTATCCATATAAAGTACAACACCAGAAGTGATCACTAATACAAACTATGGACATAGAGTGATATTGATGTATCAATGCAGGTTTATAGATTGCAACAAATTTACCACTCTGGTGATGGATATTAAAAGTGGGAGCGCTTGTGTATGTGTGGTGGTAAGGGGTATATGAGAACTCTGAATACTTTTTGATTAATTTTGCTATGAACTTGAAACTGCTGCAAAACACATTTATATATAGGAAGACACTAAGTTTATAAAGCAGAACTAGAAAATTTTTGCTTTATTGTATTTTTTAAAAGTATTAACGTAATATTTTTCTTTATAGAAAAACAAAACAAATCAATTTTGAGTTTATACTTTTAAATTTAAAATTCCAGATGTTCCTACAGCATTGGTATTTTGATCCCTGTACTCAGAGTATGTCCTTACTCTGTCCACACATATTAGGCATTCTCCTGCCCTCTGTCTTTTCCTAATTATTATCCCTAGCTTTAATACTTTTAACTTCTTGTTTGTCCTTCTTTTCCTTAAATTTCAGCTTCATAGCTATCTTGCTATAAATTTGTCTCAATAGTAAAGCCACCCATGATCTCTTCCTTGTCCAAATTCTTTTTTGTATTGATTGAATATAACAATCATTTGATACTGATGCAGGATTTTTTTCTGCTCCTTAGCTCAACTAGGTCCAAATTCTTGTCTCACAAGAAGGAAGAATTAGGTGTGTGGATACCAGAGAGTGAGTGGAGTAGAATTTATTAAGCAAAAGGAAAGTTCTCAGCAAAGAAAGAATGCAGGGGATGGATCCCCTACCTGAAAGCAGAAAAAATTCCCTGATAAGACTGACCATGGGGCTTTTATGGGCTCAGAAAAAGGAGTATGTGCTGATTGGTTTGTAAGTGTGCAAAAAAAGGTGAAAGCAAAGATACTACTCAAAGGTGAACATGACAGAGTAGAAAACAAATTAGGAAAGGGTAGGTATATGTCAAATACATGACAGGTGTGGATCAATCAGAGGAAAGCACACCAAACAGAAAGACAGGTTCTTAATCTGGTCCAAGGATTTAACTTGTAGCTTGGCTTTCAGGCTTTAAACTGTTTCTGGCTTGTAGGTGGGGTTTCACTGGGGACCTGGGTCTATCTGTCTAGCCTTTTGACTGCCTCCTGCTGCTTTCAATACTTACCACATCTCTATTTTCATTCTTAGTGAGCTTTCATCTTTTATGTTAATTATGAAGCCATGAATCTTTTGTAGTTTTTACCTATGGGCATTACTTGTGCTTGGCACATTTGCTTATAAAATATTGATGTTTGAAATATGAATTCTGATTGACAAGATTCTTTACAATGTCTTTGGAGATCTGCTGGGTTTTTGGTGATTTTCCTTAGTAGTAAAATTAATTGTAAGTATACACTTTTTAAAATCTACAGTTAAGAAAACACTGCATGTACAAATTCAAATATGAACCAATACAAGAGGCAGCATAATTTAATATAAAAACAACTAAATTTACTTTTCCATATTCATGGTCCTTTGGACTTAAATTCTCTCCAGAGAATTTCACCAAGCATGACTTGTCAGGGTGTTATTTTAAATGAAGTGCATGCAGCGAAGCCTCCTCTCTATTTGTACTGTTTTAAAAAAAAAAAATGCTAATAAAACTCATTTGAGTACCATGATGAGCTAACTGAAAATACTAACCTCTGGCCCTTTACCCTCTCCAATCATGCAGAGAGTTTGCAGTTTAACTAAAGAAATTGACAGTGGAAACAATGCTGTTGTACTGTCCATCTTTGATAGCTGCTCAATCAAATCGCGTTTTATGAAGACAAAACATATTTTAAACTTTCATTTGGCACAAAGTTGCTGAGTGATGACAAATGCTAGATCTATCAGTCATAATTGGTTCTGGATCATTACCAATACCATGAAGAAAACTTCATAATCACCACATTGAAAGATCAGTTCATTTGCTGTGATGTGCACTCGTATTTGTCTGACAAAGAAACACCCAAATACTGTGCTGTGAATGCTTGAGATTAATATTCAAAACTGCTACTGTGTGTGTGTATACATATATACACACACACGCATATGTATATTTACATATGTAATGCACACGTATATTCCATTCACTAGATTAAAAAAACTCTTCTACAAAATAATCTTTTTAAAATTAATTATATGACATTTGTTTTTTGGTTGTTGAGTACGTGGGAAAAGGGATGTTTTTCAACCATACCTGTTCTATGATTGTTCTTAGATGATTGTAAGTAAAATCATAAATGTTTTATTAATATTTTCATTCAAATAATGTATCTGTATATGACTGTATTACACCAAAATATAGTAAAGAAGTAACAATGAAGAAATACTGTAAACGTTTTCTAAATTCTTCATTCTCTGGAGCCATGTGGAAGAATAAAGTACCACTGGTGAAATTACAGTTGTCATTTTTGGTAACTGGTCAGATTTTTCCATCCCAGTTTGATGGTTTCAGAACACGAGGTTTGCCACCAGACATGACGAAGCTGAAGTTCTAGTCTGTCACTGACTAGCTGGGTTGTTTAGAGAAGTCGCTTCTCTCTAACCATGTTTTGCGAACTATGTGAGGTGATAGAAGCTAGTCAAAATCACAGGTTGTTCTGAGCATTAAGTGAGATGATACATATTGTCTTTAGCATAGGTCTGAATCATATGAAGTATACAAAAATGTATATTAACTTTATATACCATTTTACGAAATTGAGATATATCTCTGTGCTTTGAGATTTTCTGTAAAATAATCCTATTGTCAGAGGATGAACGGTCTTTGTGGGCTCTGACTTCCAAGTGAGAGACTCAACTGATTTTCTGAACACCCCTAGATAACCAAGCTCAGATCTGACCTTAAAAAAAAAAAAATCTTCTGGCTTGGTGTAGTGGCTCATGCCTGTAATCCCAGCACTTTGGGAGGCTGAGGCAGGTGTTCAAGGTCAGAAGTTCAAGGTGCCTTGAGGTCAGAAGTTCAAGGTCAGGCACCAGAGGCAGGTGCTTGAGGTCAGAAGTTCAAGACCAGCCTGGCCAACATGGTGAAACCCCATCTCTACTAAAAATACAAAAACTTAGCTGGGCATGGTGGTGGGCAACTGTAATCCAAGCTACTTGAGAGGCTGAGGCAACAGAATGGCTTAAACCTGAGGCGGAGGTTGCAGTGAGCTGAGACCACGCCTTTGCACTCCAGCCTGTGCAACAAGAACGAAACTGTCTCAAAAAAAGAAAAAAATCTTCTTAGGGATAACCACACTGCTCTCTAACTTCTTTTTTACCTATCATAACAAGGGAAAGAAATTGAAATTCCCACTTTAGAGATTCCTTTATATAATCCAAATAAAAATGTTTGAATTTGGGCAAAAACAAATATATTATAAGTAGTTTCAAATAGAAACAGTGCTGGATGTCAGGCTGCAGAACCTCTCTTGGCTGTTTCCCCTGATTATATATAGGAAAGGTCATTACTACCCAGTATTTTCAACAAAGCAAAGCAAGTGGCATTCATTTTGAGAAAGTTTTCTCCTTTTCAAAAACTCTCTCATACCATTCTTTTTTGTTTTGTGACACAATTTTGGTAAATTAGAGATTGCAGAAATTGAGTTTATAATAGATTAAGTAGTATAATAAATATTGTTAAGATACAAAAAGTGTTGGACCATATCCAGAAATGAAATCATCCAGTGGTTCAATGCCACTAGTACCCGTACATTACATTCTCAACCTTTCTCCTCCCCTCCTTTCCTCCCTCTCCTCCTACTCCTTCCCTTTCTTTATTATTCTTTCCCTCTCTCCCTCTCTCCCTCTCTCCCTCACTCCCTTCCTCCCTCACTCCCACTTTTTATCCCTCTCTCTATCTCTCCTGGTTTCATCTTTCCCCTTCTTCTTTTATTTCCATTTTAGTTTACATGTTCCAGCCACACTTTTAGGAACAAAGTTCAGTATAAATAATAATTCTTATACCTTATAACAATCCTGTAAGATAAGGAACGTTACCATACCTATTTTACAGATAAAGAAATTGAGGCACAAAGAGGTTATATACTTTGCTTAAGGTCACATAAGTGGTGTCTAAATGTAGATGATCTGAATACAGAGGGTTTTTTTTTTTAAAAAATGATATCTTTGAGTATATTTGTTGCACAGGATAAAATGGAAATCTCATATAGTTTTCTATAGCTATTCCAAGACTCACTGATGTTTCTAAGATCCCATGAGTTGAGCAATATTTACCTTTCTTTTCTGCACACAGATCCAAACATTTAGCAAGCATTGTAAAGGGGTGCTGTTTGATGTGTTTTATAGTGAGAAAATCTGAGATACAGGTGAGGGTTGAATTTTAGCTTCCATAGAAAAGTCAAATCTCTGTCATCATATGTGATTTGGTAGCCATCCTGCCATCCTTTATCCCTGAATTTCACTTCTGTTTGAGCCTATATTTATCCAAACATGAAAGTCAGCATTTGTACCTGATACTACAGAAAATCCAGTCACATCAAACATCTGGAATTGTTCATGGACAATTGAAACTCACAGGGAAATTCGTGACGGGTAATGCCATTCATTGAACACTCTTTACCGTTTAACAAATCCCTGCTGTTCTCTCGACTCCTTATAGTCCCCTACCCATTGCCTCTATCTACAATTCATTTTCTCTCTGTTGTACATAGTTTACTCCCACTTACTTCTTTAGCTTTAGTATCAGATAGTCTCCGCTCTTGAGGTCAGAGTTTCCACAGGAAATTTTATTTTCTACATACTTATATTCCTTTAAAATGAACAGTTTATCCATCTACACAGAGAATACGTTCTATCTTTATCTCATAAATTAGGATGTATATGAAGAAATGAATAGCTTGCATATTTGGGTATACAGTAGACCCTTGAACAATGTGGGGGTAAAGGTCACAGAACCACCATGCTATTGAAAATTTCCATATAATTTTCTGCTCCCCAAAACTTAACAACTAATAGCCTGCTGTTGACTAGAAGTCCTACTGAAAGCATAGTCAATTAACACATATTTTGTATGCTATACATATTATATAATTATTCTTACAATAAAGTAAACTAGAGAAAGTAAAATGTTATTAAGAAAAAGAGAAAACATATTTACTATTCATTTAGTAGAAGTGGCTCATCATAAAGGTCTTCATTCGCATTATCTTCATGTTGAGTAGGTTGAAGAGGAAGAAGAAAAGGAGAGGTTGGTCTTCTGTCTCAGGGGTGTCAAAGGTGAAAGAGGTGGAAGCGGAGACAGGAGAGATTGACTGAAAAAAGTCTGTGTATAATTGGACCCATGCAGTTGAAACCCGTGTTGTTCAAGTGTCAACTGCATATGCGTCTGTGTGGCGAGGGCTGGAGGGGGAGAGCAAGCACACAGGATGATGCAAATACACAAGAAAAGAACGGTAAACTCCAGTAAAGACAGAGAGTGGCATAACTCTAATAATAGGTGCCCAATAATTTTAGTCCACATTTCCAAGAAAATGGAGTCCAAAGCAAGGTTTAAAAGTGCTCATAGTTAATTAAGAAAATAAAAAAACCACAGTAGCAAAGGTGAGAAAATGAAGTGAGGCAAGGAAGGTTGTGAAGCAATGCAACAGAATGCATTGTTGTGCTAGACACTGCATGTGGTGATTGACAATAACTCACTTACGAAACTGATTTGGACTAGACAACATGGAAATTAGGCTTTGCAGTGCTGCCTGCAAACATGTATCTGCCTGGGTATTTCCTGTCTCTTGCTCTCCATTGTCCTATATTTACCCCAGGTGGACTCAATGCCTCTGGAATGTCTAGCTGCTTTTGTGGCTGCTTATGCCAGATTCTTAACCCTGGAGAGGTCACTGGGGCAGGATAATTCATGCCCTGCAGTGTGATATTTCATTTAAGTCAGGAATATCTCCTGATTATGAGATTCAGGAATATGGCATTTATCTAGATCTGGCAGTCAAGGGACAGGCCTGCACTTTAAAGCTGTGACCTGGGAGGACATTGTTGTCTGAGGGGCTAACCATACACTAGGAATTTTCAGAACAAAAGACAGTATCATGTTCCTATGCGTACTCCATGTGGTAAAAGAAACACAATTAAGAAATGGAAATCACCCAGCTATGTGATAAATCTCATTATAAACAGTTAACCATCCTCAGTTTTCTCCCTTGAAGGAGAGAAAAAAACAAGAGACAACACTGCCTTCCAGTGAGAAGGGCTCCAACAGTTATCTTCCTAAATATAGAACCAAACATTTTCAGAGGGCAAATTGCTTATTGTGTGGGGCTGTCCAGCTCAATTTTGGCATCCTTGGGCCTTGCTTGTTGATGCAAGTAGTACTCCCTGGTATTGAGACACCTAAAAATGACCTCACATATTTCTCAGGGTTGGATAAGTATGACCCTTGTTTGTGACCCATTGTTAATAGTGGGATAAGTATGACCCTTGTTTGTGACCCATTGTTAATAATCCACGTTAACTATATTTCAGTCGCTGACCAGTTCTGATTGAATCTCAAGATTACTTACAACTTTACCTCTAATATATAATTGATTATGCATCCTTTTTCAAATACAGTATTCCCATACCAATATTGTCTGGGTAACTTGGGAAACAAAACTCTTTTTCATCCTTTGTCTGGTCCCTAAAAATGTTAATTTACTTCAAGATTCTATCTCCAGCTTTGCTCTTATTCTCTCTACTGTATTAAATTGATGTCATTTATTCCCCTGGTTTCACTTTCCATCTATATAATAAGGACTCCTAGAAATAAATTTCCAGCTGAGCCTTCTCCATTGAGCTTTAAAAATGAATGCCTAACGTGGTTTGAACACCTGAACTTTGATGTTTCCATGGCACCTGAAACTCATTATTGCAAAAGGTGAATTCATATTTCTTCCTCCAAACTGGCTTGTATTCCTGTACTTTCCATCTCATTTGGTGAAATATAATTTACTCTCTTACCAACATTAGAATATTAAAAAATTCTTGTAGGCCGGGCGCGGTGGCTCAAGCCTGTAATCCCAGCACTTTGGGAGGCCGAGACGGGCGGATCACGAGGTCAGGAGATCGAGACCATCCTGGCTAATACGGTGAAACCCCGTCTCTACTAAAAATACAAAAAACTAGCCGGGCGAGGTGGCGGGCGCCTGTGGTCCCAGCTACTCGGGAGGCTGAGGCAGGAGAATGGCGGGAACCCGGGAGGCCGAGCTTGCAGTGAGCTGAGGTCCGGCCACTGCACTCCAGCCCGGGCGACAGAGCGAGACTCCGTCTTAAAAAAAAAAAAAAAAAAAAAAATTCTTGTCTTTTATTTTGATCTTTTCTTTACCTTCCACATCTAATCATTTGGTGAAAATCTTGGAAATCTTACTTTTGAATAAGCAAAGTCTTCTTCATACTAGCTATTAGTCACTATGTAAAGGTTTAAGTATAATAAAATTGATGTGTTCATTTATAACTAGATATTTATTATATAAAAGTATCGAGTTGTTGTTCTCTGATTTAATATTTTATCTGGAAAACTTGTTATTTTGTCTAGGTTTGCCTTGTTGGTTTCTAGGAGCACATAGATTATAGGGTAACACTTTACTACAACGATGAGGAAATACGACGTAAAACCAACATGAGAAGCATTTTCAGTTCCTTTATTGTCCTGGCATCTATATGTGGATTTGTGAGATGGGTTTGGAATGGAAAGCTTTAACATTCAGAATTTTTACCATATGTGCTTTGCTTATTTTGTTTTTAATGCACTTTTCCTGAGCAATGAAGCCATATGTATTTTAATTTATTTAAACAGACTATCCTTCTTGAATAGCTAGCCTATAATCACTATTTACTTAATATCGTGTGGTTACTAAAGCCAGGTTTTCAATTTGAATCTGAAAGTCCTTCATGCTGGACACAGTAAAAAGATTAGTTGTTAAATAGACAAAGAGACAGATTGGTTGATCTTATCCCGTTGGCTTGTTCCGCATCCCCACATCCAAGTTCTCACGCTATTAGGAAGGTGTGTTGCTGTTATTAATGCCTGGTATGGTCTCTCTTCATGTGAATTGGCAGCCTTTATAGTATATAGTGTTAAATCAGGCGAAAGCTTCAGTATTGCATTCCACAATGGAGTTACCTTTCAAGTAGGAAAGGACATTAGTTGACCAGATTTTGCTAAGTAAATGAAGTTCCTGGGCAGGCAATAGCAGATATATTTATAGTTTTAGAGATTAAAGAGAAATGTGGGTAGGCATAGCCTGTCTGAATGCCCTTTTGTGAGCACTAGTTAATATCAGAGTAAGTCAGAATAGTCTGTCGTTGGAAGAAAGGTGAGTGTTGCTATTCTAATTTATATCATAGGATTCAAAATTTAAGAAAAGTTGCCCCTTCATCAAAATGCTTTACTAGTACTGGAGTAATATAGGATTCAGCAACTGAGAGAACCACGACTGTGTATGCAAGGGGGTTTCTAAATCCCAGAGTTTACTGTTCACTTATCAGTATTCTTTTGGAATGCTTTTTGATTAAAACAACAGAATTAAAAATTGTAAGAATTTAGGTTATGACGGAATTACTTTGGATATTAATTTTTTTGAAAATACTGATTTGGTTTTTTATTTCATTTTTTCTTAGGTGTGGAATTTGTATCCAGGAAAATGTAACATCTGATGATAATTACATTTTTATAATAAAACAAGATAATCTAACTAGATACATTTTAGTTCATTAGAAGAGAAACAACATTAGAAGAGTACACTTTTTGGAGTTAAATTTGACTTGTACTTCTTCGATACTTACTTACAGATCTTCAGGGATTATAGCTATAGTTTGTTTCCAAGGATTGGTTTATCCAGAATGAAAGATCACATACTTATTTTCTCAGATCTCAGTTTCTCAAGAAGATGAATGAGAGTGTTGTCTTGCTGGAACACCTTCAAGCTGTCTGAGCATGTAGTGGTATCGGTAGGAGCATTTGGTGTTCTCAAGGATATTGAAAGCGTTATAATGCTCACATGACAATCGGAAGAAGTTTATGGGTCCCTTTGTGTAAGAATATTTCAACATTGAAGTATGTACAGCTGAGGCTTAATTATTTGCCTGGGAATTATGATGAGTCCAGCTCCACAGAGGTCTGATACGATTTGTGTTTCATAATCTTCGATGGGGGAATACAGAGAGTTCTCGGAGTATTTTAGATTTCTGCAAATTATACTTTCATTTCTTAGACAAAGAAGAAATATTCATATGTTCTTGAATATGATTATTGGTTCACAGCCTTTATAGTTTTCATATTCTATAAACATTTGTCACCTTATTTGATTTTTAAACTGAAATAACTTTAATTAGACAAAATATGGACAGTTTATAATGATGTAGTTTTTTTTAAACCCAAAGCCATTTTAATATATCATTGTTAAATTTCATATCCAATCATGAATAAAAGTATTTAAAGAAAACATTTTAAATGCATTTTTTCAGTAAAAGGCATATTAATATAGTTATTTCTAAAAATATTATAATATAATTTATATATTTAATATATTGATTTTCAGACACAGAATCAACATCATTAATTTTCTAAATATTTGACACTTGCAATAAGATGTCACTCTTAAGGAAACATTTGGATATTGCAGCTGCTTTAAAAAAATACCCAGGAAATTCAGAGCTCACTATGAAGGTTTCCAAAAACACTTTTAAAGTCAGTCAGATTAATAGTGATTATAGAAAAGAGCTACCAAAGATTTTAACATTATTCAATATAAGGATTATTTCTGTTAAAAATAGCGTTATGTTATTTGTTGATTTTTAAACTTAGTAACGCTTATTTCTGAAGTCAAATTTATCTTTAAAAATTGAAAGTACCTTTTATGACAAGTTTGTTTGGGATCTAAAATAAACGCAGTTCAATACAAATCTTTCTTTCTCCGGTTTAATTGAATAATTGACAAACAGGAATTACATATATTAAAGGTGTAAACTTAATACTTTGATATATGCATACATTGAGAAATTATCACCACACTCAAGCTAATTAACTTATCCATCACCTTACATAGTTACTTTTTTGTGTGGTGACAGTACTTAAGATCCACTCTCTTCAAAAACCACAAATATACAATACAATTTTGCTAACTATTTTTGCCACACTGTACATTAAAACTCAATAACTCATTCATCTTACATAACTGAAACATTGTGCCATTTTATTAACATTTCTTCATTTCCTCCTCCCTCTCTACCCCCAACCGTGACAACCACCATTCTACTCTCTACTTCTAGTTTTACTATTTTGTATTCCACATAGTAGTGATATCAAGCAGTATTTATCTTTGTGTATCTGGCTAATTTCACTTAGCATGATATCCTCTAGGTTCATTCATTTTGTTGCAAATTACAGGATTTCCTTCTTTTTAAAGCCTAAATAGCATTCCGTTATATATAAAAATATATATTATATATTTATATAATATAAGCTATATACATTATATATACATATTTATATATTATGTACATATATTTACATGTTACTACATTATATATAACTGTATAATGCATATAATATAAAATTTTCTTCATTCATTCATTCATTCATTAGTATTTAGGTTATTTCCATGTCTTTTCTAGTTTAAATGATGATGCAATTAAAATGAGACAGCAGATATTACTTCAAGATCTAGATGTGATTTTCTTTGGATATGTAGAAGTGGGATTGCTGGATGATGTGGTAGTTTGATGTTTTAATAGTTGAGGAATCCCTATACTGTTTTTCATAGTGGCTGCACCAATATACATTCCTACCAACAGCGCACAGGAGTTCCCTTTTCTCCACATCCTCGCCACCACTTATTATCTGTATTTATCTTTGTTACAATAGCTATTTTAGCGTGAGAGGTGATATCTTATTGTGATTTTGATTTGCATTTCCATGATGCTTGGTGATGCTGAGCATCTTGTCATATACTTTTGAGCCATTTGTATGTCTTCTTTTGGAAAATGTCTATTCAGGTTCTTTGCCCAGTTCTCAGTTGGGTCATTGATTCTGTTGTTGTTGCTCTTGTTTTTTGTTTGTTTGTTTGTTTCATTTATTTATGTTTTGCTATTGAGTTGTATGAGTTCCTTTTGTATCTTGAATATTAACCCCTTATCAGATATTTCGTTTGCAAATATTTTCTCTAATTCTATAGGCTTCATTTTTACGTGTTGATTGTTTCTTTTGCTGTGTTAAAGACTTTTTAGTTTGATGCAATCCACTTGTCTATTTTTGCTTTTGCTGCCTGTACTTCTGGTGTTATGACCGAAAATCTGTTGCCAAGACCAATGTCAATAAGGTTATTGTCTACGTTTTTTCCAGCAATTTTACATTTTCATGTGTTATGTTTAAGCCTTAATAAATTTTAAATTGGCTTTTGAATATGATGCAAGATAAGGTTTCACTTTTACTCTTTCACATTTAGATATTCAGTTTTTCCAACACCACTTATTAAAGAGACTATCCTTTTCCTTATGGATAAGGGTGTCTTGGCACCCTTATCCAAGATCAGTTGACAGTAAACGTATGGATGTATTTCTGGGCTCTCTGTTCTGCTCCTTTGGTCTACAAGTGTCTTTTGTGACTGACAATACTGTTTTGATTACTATAGCTTTCTAATATATTTTGAAATCAGAATATGTCATGTATCCAGCTTTATTTTTCTTGCTCAGGATTGCTTTTGAATTCTTGGTATTTTGTTCTTTTACATGAATTTTAGAGTTGTTTTTCTATTTCTGTTAAGAATGCCATTGGGATTTTGACAGGGATTGCGTTGAAACTAGATCAATGGGTAGTACGGACATTTTAACAATGTTAACTCTTTTTTTAGGGCCACTAACTTTAATAACAATACATATACCATGTTATCACCATGAAATGTAAATATGTAAATTCAGGTTAGACAAGAGCTTTTCACAAGTGCAATAAAGCATTCTATATTATATCAAAGTTAGCATATAATGTGTGATCAAATCAACTTGCTCACAAATCATTAAGCAATTCCATTATGGGTAATTCGTTTAATGTTTACAACTAAACATTAAACATTCTTATGGAGAAAATAAACAGTGCACACATTTTAAAAGTGTTCTTCATGTACCTTTGCATGAACACTTAAAATGCATATTTCTATTTCAATATGACATTTAAAAATTATTCTAACAGAAGCAAACATGTAATTCTGCAATTACAAAAGAACAAAAATAGAACCCATAATTAAATTATTCTTATGTTGGCAATTGTGATTCTTCAATAAATACTGCTACTGTGCAGCTCTCCTGTAAACTTTCTAGATTTGCTTTAAACACACACACACACATATATATACTTGCAACTGTGGGAGGCTTTACAAGTTATATTCCATGCACTTTTTTGACGGAGTTTTAAAAGAGCCAGCCAGTCCACAACACAGACAGAAGAAAAGGTAGATTAACTGAGGCAAATAGGACTCTTATATAACATCCAAAACAAGATTCTTCAGCAAACTGGGGTTTAGGGTTGGTCTGCTATGTTTTTTAGAATGAATTTCATCTTAACAGTTTAAGGAGATGGACACTTTAACACCATCAATTGCATTTAGGTGATGGGTTTCTTTTGTGTTAACTTGACTCCCCTGAATGACCTCGCGAGTAAACTAGTCACTAGTAATTTGGTCACCAGGCAAGTTTAGCCTGCAAGAAAGGAATTCAGTATTCAAAATACCATGTTATAATCTGAACACACTCAAATAGTTTATTTTCAACATTAACATGTAACTTCAACAATGAGATAGATGTCTAACTACAGCAAGCTCCTCCAACAAGATCAAGACAGCATCTCTTCATCTAAGGCTTATGTTTCTCCCAGAATTCCTGATATGTGGAATAGCTCATACCAACAGTCATTGCTCCCACAACAAAGCCTTGAGCTGCCACCCACATGTGGATCAGATGAAGGGATACTTTAGTCCTGCTTTTCAGTTTGTATAACACATGTGCAACAATTGCTGGGAAATCAGCTATTCCAATGGGGACAAATGGTGCCTCATTAGCTTTTCTAACTTTTCGGTCCCTGATCTTCATCATATGAAGAAAGGGAAACATCTGTGTCTGTTGGCATAGTAATTGCTTGAAGAATCTCCCTAAAGTGAGAAAACAACAATATTAACTCTTCTAATTCATGAACACTCCACGTCTTTCCTTTTATCTGTGTCTCTTTTAATTTCTTCCATTAGTGTTTTACAGTTTTCAGTGTAACAGTCCTTCACCTTTTGGATAAGTTTATTCCTAAGTATTTTTGTTGTTGTTAATATTGAAAATGGGACTGTTTTTTGAATTTCTTTTCTGAAAGGTTTGTTGTCAGTGTACATAAATTTCACTAAATTGATGTGTTGATTTTGATCATGTAAGTTTACAGAATTTGATTTTTATTTCTAACAGTTTTTTTTGTTGTTGTTGTTGAGTTCCTAGGGTTCTCTACATAGATGATCGTGTCATCTCCAAAAAGAGAGAATTTTACTCTCCTTTCCAATTCGAACGTCTTTTTTTTTTTTTTTTCTTCCTTATCTAACTCCCCTGGTTAGGACTTTCAGTACTATGGTGACTAGAAATGGCAAGAGAGAGGCATCTTTGCCTTGTATCAGATCTTAGAGAATAAGTTTTCAGCCTTTCCTCTTTGATTATGACTTTAGCTGTAGGTTTTTCATACATAACCTCAATTATGCTGAGATAAATGCTTTCTATATGTATTTTGTGAAAATTGTGTTAATGTTTCCTTTTTTTAAAGAGGCATAGGTCTGAGAGGAATTTGTATGTGTGTAAAAACACTTTTATTAAGATTTTTTCAGAAACTAAAATGAAATTAATTTAATATGCATACACTTCAGTAAAATACATATCAATATATAAATCACATATTATTCATAATACATATTATTATATTAGTATTAAGGAATATCTATCTATCCATCTATTCCCCATTCTTCTATCCATCTATAAATGTGAGGCAAGATTATCTTGCACTTAACTGTAAGAAGTTAAATGAGGCCGGGCCCGGTGGCTCACGCCTGTAATCCCAGCACTTTGGGAGGCTGAGGCGGGTGGATCACGAGGTCAGGAATTCAAGACCAGCCTGGCTGAGATGGTGAAACCCCATCTCTACTAAAAATACAAAAATTAGCTGGGTTTGGTGGCGAGCACCTGTAATCCCAGCTACTCAGGAGGCTGAGGCAGGAGAATCTCTTTGAACCCAGGAGGTGGAGGTTGCACTGAGCCAAGATCAGGCCATGGCACTCCAGCCTGGGTGAGAAAGCAAAACTCTTGTCTCAAAAAAATAAATAAACAAATAAAATAGGGAGGTTGAGGCAGGAGAATCGTTTGAACCCTAGAGGCAGAGATTGCGTGAGCCGAGATTGCGCCACTGTACTCCAACCTGGGTAACAGGGCGAGACTCCGTAACAACAACAAAAAAAAGTTAAATGAAATTAGACTCTCTAGAGTCAAAACCCACAAATAACTTCTCATATCATCCAGAGTGAAATCCAAAATGTGCCACACATGATTTGCCTTCCTCCTACTTCGCTGTCTTCACCTTCTTTTATTTTTAGTGCTTTTACCGCTTTTGCTCTTCCAACCTGACAATTTGCTGATTCTCGAATTCAGTTGCAGAGTTCTTGCCAATGGGCCTTTACAGTTGTTATTTTTGTCGGGAATGCTTTTCTCCAGTATATCTGCAAGGCTCATTTTCTCACCTTCTTTAGGCTCTAAAATCCCATTCTCACTCAAGCCTTTTTTTATAATCCTATTTCAGATTGCGGTCTCCACCTCAGCATTCCCTATTCTCCTTTGTCTAAGCGGTGATCACCACCAAAGATGCTGTATATTTTATGTCTAATGTGTTATAATGTTCACCTGTTGTCTGTCTTCTTCCAGTAGAATGCTCATTTTAGAAAGGCCACAATTTTGTCTGTTTTTTTCACTACTGTGTCTCCTGACATAAATTAGTTATTCAAAGAATACTTCTTGAATTGATGAATAAGTGAATAAAAACACAAGGTTGAGTGATAGGCAGGATTTAATTGTTAATTGTCTTAATAGGTCTGTCATACAGCATAACTAAGAAGAGCATATGAGTCATGAGCTTTATTTTTAGTAATTGTTAATTATTTGGTCAATATTAGTCATATAAAATTGGATTAAATTAATTGGATTACAGTTTTTAGATAGTATGCCAATTGATTTATGGAATTAATTACACATGAATGATGATAATTTAAGATTTTATTGATCAGATTTCAATTTTTGTTTCTATTATATTTCCATTTGCTTTTTAAATGTTAGCAGATAAAAAATATGGGAGAACTGGGTTGGTGGACAGGTAGTTAGCTATCACTAGAATGCCATGAGCAATTGAAGTACAATAAATATCTGATCTTTTTCCCTTGGTTCAGGGTGTGTGTGTGTGTGTGTGTGTGTGTGTGTGTGAACTTGAATGGGCGAATAGGTTACGTTTCCTTTAAAAACACATTTGATCATTAAAACCTAGAAAAGCTTAATCATAACTAAAGAGAAAAGCTTCACCCTAGGTTGTATAAATAGTACAAATACATGAAATTTCCAAAGGACTTAATGAGAACAAGTTCTTTGGATTCAAATTAATTTAATTAAATAATTATCAAAAGCAGATATGCAATGGTATTATAATATAATTTCTAAAAGTTTAATTTTAAATTACTTTTCTGAAATTTAACTTTTTAATGTTTAAAATATCAGTAAGGAAGACGACTGCTTCCTATCATAGATTTTAGTTCAATGGCTGATAAAGGTCCTCCAGAGTTTGTGGCTAAATGAAAGGAGCCAGCCTATGAGCTAGATATGCCATGATATAGAAAATTTTATTTATTTCAAATTTATAGTATTTTTAATTTATTTCATCTTTTAAAAAATTGATTTACCCAAATGTTGTCATTTTTAAAGAAAATAAAAGTCCCTTTATAGTATCTATTATTCAGAATTTCAGAGCCATTCTAGCTATAATTTTAGTTTACAGACTTCTTTTCTAATGGCCTAGAAATTTTCTGTACTAGGACTTATTTAAGGGCATTTGATGTCCCCAGTGACCCGATAGAAACTTGACTAGAACTTGACTTAGGTTACTTCTAGCATGCAGGAACTCCAACCCTTGAGTTTTCGTCTCCCTAAATAGCTTTGGCTCATTTCTGGTATCACTCATGAGAGACCTGAGAGCTCATCCTTCCATAACAATCTACCTTGAGTTCATCACCTGACAGTTGCCTTACTGTTATGCTTGATTTCCAAACTCAATTTACTTCTGGACTTCTGGTTTGTTGACCTTCTGCACTTATTCGCAATAAACAACTTCTTGTCAGTACACTTCTACAACTCGAGCCTGTATCATTGCTGCTCCTAGCTACCAACCTAACCTGAAAAGTCAGAACAAAAAACACAGAAAACCAGAATGAACTGTCACTTGAGGGATGACAGTCCGGCTGTCCATCAAATGACACTCTAGGATAAAGCCGGTGTATATGTCTGAGATCACAAGGAGGGAATTTGTGAAATGGACATCCTTTTTATTTCCAGGTGCACAGCGATATCAGGTATCTCAGATAACAGAGTGTGCAACTTCTGACATCTCTTACCTATTGAATTCCTTTTTTTTCACATTTTTATCAAGCTTTCTTTAAACATGGTTGACAATACAGTTGTAATTTAGTTGTTAAACATATTATTTTTTAAAAGTGAGGTGTGTACTCTAATCATCATATTCTGATGTTCCTTGACTTGATAAATATTTGCTATATGAATCACTTTTGTGATTAATTGACTAAATTAATCTGGGTTTACATTACCTGAAATTTGTTACTTTAAAAAATCATATCTGTTCAAAGTTGCCAGATGAATCATCTTCATAGAAACAACTGATCAACTCATTTTAAAAGCCACATTTTCAAATATTCATAAGCCACAACAAATCTCATTGTTCATGCCAAGTGTCAAGTATTTTATTTAGTCTGACCCACTCACTGAAATCATGTATCAAAATGGATTGTAAGTATTTTCAAGATTCATCCTTGAAAATGTCATATTTTAAAATGATTAAGTTTCCTGAAGCTTTATGGAAAAATTTGAGTCTAATTCAGAGAATTTTAGGATATCCATATAAGCACATAGAATACGTTTGATAAACCACTATATTCACAAGGAAAGATATACCTCCCATAAGGCTTTAATAAAAGAGATAAAGTGTAGCATTTTGGTGTAGTTTTATTTAAAATATGGCATATGAATCATGTATATTATAAATATAGCTTGCAGAAAAAGCTATGGTATACTTACACTAGTAATCAATGTGGTTGAATTGATTTTAATAGTCTCTGCACATTCAGTTAGACATGAAACATGCAAGTTTAAATTAATAAGTTCAGAAAAAAATTTGTCTCATATATGCTTCTTTTCTTTAGATATTACTATATTTCAGAAAGATGAGTACTTTATTTCACTCAGTAGAGAGGTTAATTAAGTAAATTTAATGAATAATAAATGAACTGCTTTCATTTAGAAGTCTGATTTTATATGTTTAGAAACTTAAAGAAATATTTTAATATTATATTTTACTTGTTCTTTCTGTGCCCAGATGAATACCTTTGCTGTGCATGTACCATAAAAAGCATGATAAGGCAGAATTCTCTGTCCACAAGGCAGACATTATTTAACTAGAATAGCAGCATAAACAATGGGGATGGAGGAGAAGCTGGTTTAGTGGCTGAGAAATCTGGTAGTACTATTGGTAATGTCCTGGATTAAAATTGTGAAGATATGTCTCATTCTGAGGAAATGGTCACTTTTAAAACTTGGTAATTGTTTTAAATCTACATGGAAAATCCAGTTGTAAGACAGAATATTCTAACCACCAGATAGAAAGTTATGTAGATAGGGCATCCTTGCCCATTATCACAGAAAATCATATATAGAATGTGTAGCAATTGCTCATCATCAAACAAATTATGAAAATACTCATTTTTAAAATTGATCTTTCAAAAAGAAACAGTCATTTTAGATGTCTTTCGTTAACAGGGTTTAAACATTTGTAATAATTTTGTGGCATCTTTTCTTAGTAATACATTAATGTTGCATTTGTTTTCAGAAAGTACAAAGAATTTATTTTTTATTAAAAATTTTAAACAGACAATTTTATTATCATGAAACTGCAAACAAAAAGGCAACATTTTACTAAGATGACTGAATAATATATCACATTAGATATGAAAAAGTTGTTATGATATAAGTAAATTAAATAGGACACAATATAGCTGTAATTTATACTCACTTTAATTTAGAATTCTCATGGTTCCCAGGAAGCAAACTGAGTGATCCATAATTGCATCTTAAATTAAACTTTTTGCAGTGATTAACCTCTCTAGCACTGCTTCTTTCATGAATATACAATTTTTATATTATCAAAAGTGTTTTCTTTCAGAAATGTTAAAGACTAGTTATTATTTCTCTGTTTTATAGAAGTGTTTAAAAACAATTTGTGAATGCACTTAGAAAAAGGCTAATAGATATTTTCTTCAAGTTGTATCCAAATGAGCAGAGCTTACTATAGAAGTAGATGCTTTAGCTACAGAGTAGGGAACCTGTGGTTTAAATCTAAAGGATTATAATGTGGCACATTTATTTGAAGAAATCTTCTTTGATCCTCTAACACAGAAAGACAATGTGAGAATTCAAGAGCAAAGAACAAAAGCTGAACTGTGAATTTGATGACTCCGCATGTTTGCATCCAAAAAGCTATGAAAAGCATTGATTGGAAATTAACTTTAGACCACATTTGCTTCTTAGAAAAATAAAAGTTTTAATGTTAAGTTGTAGACCATTGACATGTGAATAAATTATAAAGAGATAAAAGGATGATGATTTGCTTCATTGCTGTAATTATAAATAATCAAGGTTTTGCTTTAAGAAAATGATATCAAGTTCTGCAATGTTAGCGTTTCTATGAATCTTTTTTTTTTCTTTCTTACTTTCAATGAGTCTCATCATATTAAGTAGAACTTTTGCTATAGATGAAAAATGAAGCCAGTGTTGACACAGTTGGGAGTAAAAATTATCTCCTTAAATATCCTCTTTCCAGCAGTCAAGATATCCAGTTTTCTCACAATTCTGTAGATGGCTGAAAATTAAATTTTTATGAATACCAATTGCAAACTGCATAAGAACAAATGAAATTAATGCAATGGTTTAAAATTATAGATATACGATAAGACATTTTTGAAGTGTGTTCGCATGGTTCAAAATTAAATTTAAAAAGAGGAAAAATAGGCAAAAGCAGTGGTATTTAAGGGGGAAAGAGATATAAAAATCAATGAGGGGCCGGGCGCGGTGGCTCAAGCCTGTAATCCCAGCACTTTGGGAGGCCGAGACGGGTGGATCACGAGGTCAGGAGATCGAGACCATCCTGGTGAACATGGTGAAACCCCGTCTCTACTAAAAAATACAAAAAACTAGCCGCGCGAGGTGGCGGCGCCTGTAGTCCCAGCTACTCGGGAGGCTGAGGCAGGAGAATGGCGTCAACCCGGGAGGCGGAGCTTGCAGTGAGCTGAGATCCGGCCACTGCAACTCCAGCCCGGGAGACAGAGCGAGACTCTGTCTCAAAAAAAAAAAAAAAAAAAAAAAAAAAAATCAATGAGGAACAGCCAAACATGAGGTGTGGGAGGAGCTACATAAGTCGGATCTAACTTTCCAAATAAGTAATGTCTTCCTTTTCATAGTATTGAAAGCAAATAAAGCGTTGAATCAGGAGATATCAGTACTGTCCACTTACATCTAGAAATTCATATCTGTGGAGCTCTATTTTTCAAAAATCATTGAACTGTTGCAGATCAGAAAATGTTGGTTTGTGTCTTTAAACAATTGGATATACAGTTACCTAAATTATGAATGCAAATGAAAAGTTCTTAGGGAAATTAAAAGTGCTACTCCAGTGAACACAAGAATTATAAGAAAATAAGATGGCCTTATTGCTGATATAGAGAAAGGTTTGAGTTGTCTGGATAGATCAAACCAGCCACAGTATTTCCTTAAGCCATAGCCTCATCCAGAGAAACATCTTATGTCTCTGCAATTCTATGAAGGCTGAAAGAAGTGAGCTGCAGAAGAAAAGTTTGAAGCTAGCAGAGGTTAGTTCATGAAGTTTAAGGAAGGAGCCATCTTCATAACATAAAAGTGCAAGGTGAAGCAACAGTGCTGATATAGAAGGTACAGCAAATTACTTAGATCCAGCTAACATAATTGATGAAAGCGGCTACACTAAACGACAAATTTTCAAGGTAGACAAATAGCCTTGTATTGAAAGAAGATGCCACATAGGACTTTCACGAGTGTATATACAAAAGGTAGCATGCTGTAGATACTATTTTACACATTTCTTTTTTCTATTTAACCGTATATCCTGAGAATCCCTCCATATCAATTCATAGACATCATTGTGATCATTTTTCATCTTTGTTATTAATGTATAGTGGTATGTATCCCAATCAAAAAATTTGGCTATATAATTCTGTAATTTCGTGAGGTTACCACTGGTTTGTATTAGTTGATCTTCTTTTTTTTAATTTTCATTTTTAGTTTTTTGGGCAGGGGCCATGCTAATCTTCTCTGCATCCTTCCAATTTTAGTATATGTGCTACAGAGGCAAGCACATTGATCTTATTGAAACAAATCTTCTATTAATGCTGTGGAAACAAAAAGTATAGATCAGTACATTTTGATTGTTATCAGAAACTCAATGTTATGTTTATATTTGAGAGCTGGACCTATCAATTTATGAGATGTGTGCTAAACTGGACTCAATATTAATGCCTTTCTAAGGTTTTCTCTTAAAACTTTTAACACTTTTTGTTGTATCTGCTAGAGTTCTATTTAATCTATAGTGTGTTTTCATCATAATCACTATGGTTCACACTCTAAAAAAATACAAGATCTTCTTTGACTAAGTTAATATTTTTGTTCTAACTTTAACATTATCTAGCATTTATTATCTAAGTATACTTTTGCTTTGCAATTATTGGACACATTTTTTTCTCCACATTATTGCCTTAAACTTTCAAAGCAGATATGTTCTACATTTATTTTCTGTAAATAGCGTACACGTAGATATTAATTTTTGACCCAGGGTAATGATTTTCTCAGTGTACTAGTATCAAAATAATCTACTTGGTCTTAGTTCTGTTGTTTTATGCTTTTCATTTGCTGTTGTTCCTTTTTGTTGCTGATTGTTTTTCTCTAAGTTTCTCATAAGCATATGTTTTTATATTACTGTATTTGTTGCAAATGTACAGTTTCATACTATTTTAAAAATGTATTAACTTAAAATCTAAGTTCAAAAATGTCCATATTTCTTAAATAACCCAGTTAAGGAAATAAAGTATATACTGACACATACCAAGGTAGATTAACAAAATTCAATTTTATTATTTCTGTGTACTGATTTTCTAAGAATTGTCTACATTATGTCAACATATCACAATTAAGGAACGTTACACTAGTATTGCTATTACTATTACTCTTTTATAGCTTTTGTTTTAGTTATATTTATATTTGACTTATTTCATAACTATTTTTATAATTGTCTACATGTGATTTTACATGAACTGATTTCATAATTCATTGAAAAAATGTATTCTATGACTATCACTTTCTAAAGTTCTTATTGTGATCCAGCTCTTATATTGTAATGTAAATGTAAAACTTTTACATTACATTAAATGTAAATGTCTTTACAATGTAAAACTGCCTTTTACATTGGGGCATATGCCTGCAGCCACTCCTGTAGACACACACTTAATATTTCATTTGTTTGGCTTCTTCCCATATTAGTTAGTTTTCTTGCATAGAAGTGCTTGGTTACCAATCCAATCCTTCAAGAAACATAGTGATTTACCATTTTATCTTCCAAAGTTTAATATTATCAATAAAAATTCGGAGGCCTCCATGGTTTTTCATTCTATGTAGAAGGAGTTTTTATTTTTCTGCCTTTTTTTCTTTACTTCTTGAAATTCACAAAAGTTAACCACACTATACCTCTTCCTTATATTGCCTGATCCGCACCAAACCTTTGAAAGTCACAGACTGTTTCAAGATAGTTTTGTCATATTTTAAATGTGATTATTGCCTCTGTTACTACTTCTGATTCACATGATGTAGGCCATTTCTCATAATGTCTACTTGAGGATGTATGACTTTATATATTATTTTTCATCTGTTTTGTTCTTTATCATTATACTATTATCAGAGCAAATTGAAATGTGTTGTCCCACATTTATCATCTGATACTTTACATAATTGATTCTGAACCTTAATATTTCTAATAAAATTCTGATATTTGTATTTCTTTAAAATTTTCATGGATCTCAATAAACTCTTTTTATACTACCCACGTACTTTTAGAATCCAACTTTACGTAAAATTTTAAAGTATACATAGATGCTTGCTAAAGTTTATACACCACATTCCTGTGATCTTTGTTTCAAAAGTGCATTGTACTTCATACCTCGAGTTCTATATTCTTCTTTGTTTATGTTGCTAAATTTTCATATCTCTTTTCTTTCTCCTTTCATGTACGTATTTGTTTAAAGACCAGTGACAGGTTTAGTATTGGCATTTGCCATAACCTAGGTAGATCCTTCTTCCTTAGCCCTTCTTTCCCAATATGAAATAGGCTGTTAGGATCCTCTGCTCACACATTACACAGAAGAGTTGATTGAAGAAAATACATGTTATTACTTCAGAGGTTTGAGAATCTAACTGATAATAGGAGTTTCTAAGATCTAATGGAAACCCCAGCATGAAAAATACTTTCAATGGTTATTTGTCTATGCCTGAATAATCCTTGACTCACTCTCTATTTTTCTGAATTGGGATTTCTGTTTCTTTTGTTACATATCTGATGTGTCAGTGATTGGGTTCAAGGTCTTTTAGATATCTTCTACACAGTTAATAAAAATATTGAAAGAGTCACTTTTTTATTGAGTCTGAAATTGGTACATGTAGTCTAAAAATTGTAGCCTGACCTGTCCCTTCTGAACTCAGATAACAGATTGGGACTGAAGTCTTGCCAGATAATCAGAAGGCACCGTGCTGATCTAAAGTACCTAACAGTGCTAAGGACACAACAATCAGTCAATAATTTGGGGTAAATTGAATAATTTATTGTGCTACAAGCACAGTAAATTTGCAACTAAAGCAGTAGGCAATCTCTTAATTTGCCTTCTGTTTAGTTTCAGCTTCTATAGACATAACAGTTCTTCCAACTCTTTACCTAGTTTCTAAGAATATTTGTTTATCGACAGTTTAAGCTCTGTTCACTTACTCCATTTTCATTAAAAATGTAGAAAATTTTATTACATTCTTATTATAGAATATATGTCTGATAGGATCATCTTGATTTGGCAGTTTAATGAAAAATGAGTTGGTAAGTTTTCTATTGTTTTCATATAAACGGATATTGGCTGGTATTAAGTAGATGAAATGTTTTTATTGAAACAAACATTCATGTTTGTTACTGCATGTAAGTTTGCAAACCTTACTGTAAAACTTAATGTTTATTTTAAAACACATGTATACACCCTTATAGTGACCACACTGGTCAAGATATAGAATGATATGGAACATCTACGAAACTTCTTTCATGCCAACTCCATTCCAGAGTTAACCATAATTCAGTTTTCTAACATAATAAGTAAAATTTGCGGTCGGGCGTGGTGGCTCAAGCCTGTAATCCCAGTACTTTGGGAGGCCAAGACGGGCGGGTCACGAGGTCAGGAGATCGAGACCGTCCTGGCTAACCCGGTGAAACCCCGTCTCTACAAAAAAATACAAAAAACTAGCCGGGCGAGGTGGTGGGCGCCTGTAGTCCCAGCTACTCGGGAAGCTGAGGCAGGAAAATGGTGTAAACCCGGGAGGCAGAGCTTGCAGTGAGCTGAGATCTGGCCACTGCACTCCAGCCTGGGCGACGGAGCAAGACTCCGTCTCAAAAAAAAAAAAAAAAAAAAGTCTGCTTTTGAATTTTACATAACATAAATCATAAAGTTTCTTGTGTGTCTAGCTCATTTTGCCAGTTTATCAATAAAACTTCTTTTAATTGTTAAGTGATTCAAATAATGGTTTCCATTATCAAGCTAATTTTCATTATATGAATATAATCGGATTTATTTATACATTCAGCTATGATGGACTATTTTTTTCTAGTTTAGATATATAATGAATTAAGCATCAACACTCTGGTCAATGTCCTTTGTTGAACACATGTAAGCATTTCTATTTAAGACTAAAAGGTCTGGGTCATAGAAAACGCATAGTTCAAATTTAGGAGATACTGCAAAACATTTTTCTAATTTTTTTTTTCTAACTTCCCCTTTCATCAATAGGACTTGAAGAGTTCAAGTTGCTCCATATGTTTTTGATGCTTGATTATTATAGTACTTTAAAAAGAAAAAGAAAGTAATAGTAGATATGCTGCTGGCATATGTCTCATTGTGTTTAGATTTGCACTTTGATGACTGATAACTTTGAACATCTTTTGGTAAGCTTAGGACCCGTTGGGAAGACACTTAGATGAACACCTGTTCAAACCCTTTGCCCATTTTTTATTGAGCTCTTTGTCTTCTTTTACTTATTATTTTGAAAAGTTTTTAAATACTTTCTGAGAAAAATTAAATATCAAATATTACGTTGTCTATATTTTTTTAATCTTCTGACTTGACTCTTCGCAGTCTTAATATGCCCTTTGATGACTAGACCTACTCACTTTAAAATGGTCCAATTTACTGGTAATTGTTTTTTTGTATAGTGCTTTTTTTTTCTGTTCAAGTAAAAAGGGTGCCACTGGCAAGTTCCTTATAATATTACCCTATGTTATCTTCTAAAAGCTTTATTGATCTAATTTTATATATAGATGTAAATCCAAGGTTAGGCGCAGTGGCTCACATCTGTAATCCCAGCACTTTGGGAAGCAGAGGTGGGCAGATAACCTGATATCGGGAGTTCAAGACCAACCTGACCAACATGGAGAAACCCCGTCTCTACTAAAAAACAATTTTAGCCGGGCTTGGTGGCGCATGACTGTAATCCCAGCTACTCAGGAGACTGCGGCAGGATCGCTTGAACCCGGGAGGCAGAGGTTGCAGTGAGCCGAGTTCGCACCATTGCACTACAGTCTGGCCAACAAGAGTGAAACTCTGTCTCAAAAAAAAAAAAAAAAAAAAGATGTAAGTCCATCTGGAAACACTTTTCTGTGTACCATGTTAATTAGGGAAATATATATTTTTGGTCTTTTGTTTGTTTACCTTAAGTATACCAAATTGATCCAATATCCTCATATATATTTGTAACATTAAATCTATTGGAAATAAAAAGAAAGCAAAGGATGTCTTAGTAGAATAAGATTTTTAAATATGAAAAATAATTAGCTGGGCATGGTGGCCCAAGCCTGTAATCCCAGCACTTTGGGAGGTCAATGCAGACAGATCACCTGAGGTCAGGAGTTCAAGACCAGCCTGGCCAACAAGGTGAAATCATGTCTCTACTAAAAATACAAAAATTAGCCGAGTGTGGCTGTGCCGTACCTATAATCCCAGCTACTCGGGAGGCTGAGGCAGGAGAATCGCTTGAGTATGGGAGGTGGAGGATGCAGTGAGCCTAGATCAATCGCACCACTGCGCTCCAGCCTGGGCAACAGATTGAGACTTTGAGAAAGAAAGAAAGAAAGAAAGAAAGAAAGAAAGAAAGAAAGAGAGAGAGAGAGAGAGAGAGAGAGAGAGAGAGAGAGAGAGAGAAGGAGAGAAGGAGAGAAGGAGAGAAAGAAGGAAGGAAGGAAGGAAGGAAGGAAGGAAGGAAGGAAGGAAGGAAGGAAGGAAGGAAGGAAGGAAGGGAAGGAAGGGAGGGAAAGAAAATTTAAATAGTAGAAATATTCAGCAGCAAGTCTGATAGCTAATTTAACTTTTCAAATACCATAAGTTGAAATGGCATTTCAAGATTTCTTCAAGAACTGAAAAATCTGTGATTTTTATTGGTGACAATTTCCAAGTACTGCTAGTACTAAATCTATTTGCTGCCTATATTCATATGTGAAAGGAATAATAAACCTTGCTTAGAGATTAGCAGAGGTTAAGTTGTAATTTTTTCCCACTCAAGTCCATGAGTCCCTTTAATTTGATATCCTAGAATTCAACTTAAAAATCACAGATTTATTGAAAATAACACTTCTGCTTCAAGCCATGGCGGTGTCATTGCCGTACTTTGTTATACAATTGGTGATGACATATATATTAGGTTGTTTTTTCCATCTTGTTACATACCTGTATCTATGTATTCTTTCACTAGTAAGACAGTTCTTTAATTACTGCATCTTAACCAAAGGACTTGAAATTTGGCAGTGTAAATATTAAGCTTTGTTTGTCTTCAAAAGTATTTTGGCAATCTTAGCCATTTTGACTTTTATGTACATTTAAAATGATTTTGAAAAAACTGCCACTGTTTTCATTAGGTTTTGTTCAACAGATCATTTCAGGAAGCCTTGACAATATAGAGTTTTTGATCTATAAGTGTAAAATTTTCATCTTGTTATTTATAATTTTAAAGTCACTCAATTATGTTTTACAGTTTTCCATATAAAGGCAATGTAAATTTTTATGCTTCTAATGGTATGATCAATGGCTTATCTGATTTTTCTAAAATGTGAAAATACAATTAATTTTTTGTATATTAACTTTTAATCAAACAACTAATACAATTATTTTAAATTTTTATAGATTGTCTTCATTTTCCTTTGGAGATTTTAACTGAATGTGGATAGTTTAATTTATTCCATTTCAATATTTATATGTGTCTTTTATTTGCTATCCTAACTGCATTGTTGACTAGAATTGGTGGTAGTGGACATATTTATGTAATTTATCTCAGAGGAAAGATTTGCAGGTTTTAATCACTGATGCTAGTTTTGCCTTATTAGCTATTGGTTATACTTCATTAGATTTAAAAAGTTCAATTTTATTTTCAGTTTTCTAAGATATTTAATCATGAGTAAACCAATTTTTGATTTATCATGATTTTTGTCAAATGTCTTTGCATTTATTGATAGATTTCCCTTTATTTTGTGGGTATACTAAAATTTATTGACTTTTTGAAAATTAAATGAAAAATGAATTGGGATAAACTCACCTTCATCATGATATATAATCTTTTTATGTTCTACTTTATTTAATTTGCTAAAACTTCTATAGACATTTGTGCATCTGATTTCAAGTAAAATGCTAAGATACAATTTTTCTTTCTTACAGTGTTTTTATTGTTTTAGTCATTATTACACTTACCTCTTAAAGAAAATTAAGAGATGCTTTATTTTTTAATTTGTCTTCTCTAGAGAGTTTAAGATGGGTGTTAATTCTTTCTTAAAGTGTTGGTAAATATAACTGATTAAACTATCTGTGTTTGGAGTTTTCTATCTGGAAAAAATATAGAATTTCACTTTGTTTATTTCTTTGTTTTAAATTTTTACCTCTGTGAATTTTAGTAGGTTAGCCTCACTCTGTAGTTCAGGATCTTTCTGAACAACTCCTGGTGTCCGTGGAACTCCAAAATGCCAGTCTCTGTCTTCTAGTTAGAACAAATATTTCGTGTTTCTAGACTACCATGTTCCTCTTAAAGCAAGGTAAAAGGGCAATTGCCCTATTTGATGTGCAAATAAGAAAAAAAAGGAACTTACCCAACGAAAGAGTCAAAGAGACTAATTTGAAAATCTCAACATACTGCATTTCCGTTTTCTCTGTTCTTTTGACCACTAAAGTTCAGGTTGCCTGGATTATATAATGAAGAATTCAAGCAGTTGTTTTATGTTCTTTATCCAGCTTTCATAGTTGCTTTCAGTAGGAGGTTAGCAAAGTAAAAGTTACCCAAATGGGGCTGGAATTTGAAGTCCCAAAATTGGTTTTCATGCATTGTTATTCTGATGAAGGCTTCTATTCTCATTATCTCATTTTCTATTCTTATAACTCATTAATATTTATGGCTATCAACATGAAAGATTTTCTTTGCAAAAGCAATTAAATGCTGTGCTTATTTTTAAAGCCCTTATCCAAGATCTTATTTTTTCAGAGCCCAAGGAAGTAGAAACAATATATTAAACTTAGTCCGCTCTTACTTTATCCTCTTGCCAACAACAACAAATGGCTTCAGAACTAGCTCCATCAATATATATACACATCCCATTAAAATTCTTTCTTTCTTTCCTGTATTTTTCAACATGTCTGAAAACTCTATGTACCATGAATCTTTATGTACAAGTAAAACAGCAGTATTTATTGAGTTTAGTGCACAAGAGAAAAAAGGAGAAAGGATTGGCAGCAAATTCATATCTCCCTGAAGCCCTATCACTGCTCAGCGGATTGTGCTCCTAGGACCTGTAAATCACGTCTCAAGATGTGTGTCTGGTCACATCTGAGATTTTAATAAATCTGTTCAATCATGGCTTGTCAATATTGGGCCCAGTTTTTTCCTATTAGTTGGTTTTTTTAATGAAAGCTAATTTTAGAGTCAATTTGGGCTGAAAGCATCATTAAAACATGCAAGATGTAAACTGCAAGAAACTTCCCTCTCCACTGGGCATTCATATCCTTATAATATGGAGAGGCCATTACTCCCCTAACTGCTAGTCGTTAGAACGTTATACACTCATGACTGGGAAATTGTATGTAATGCTGGCCTTTTCTCTAATGCACTGAATGTTGATATAATGAATGGAAACATTTCTTTATACAGAGTTTGTGACCAAGTGCTAAGTTATGTATAGTCTATAAAATATTTGAAAACAGATGGCATATGCACTTATCTTTGAAATCCAAGTTTAAAAAGTCATCATACCACCTTTCTGAGGATTTTCCTCTTGCCATCTCTGAGAGAGACTACAGTAAATTTTAATTTTCAATACGTCATAGTGAAACACATTTTACTGTAGTCAGTTGTTAATATGTAGTTTTCTCCATTATGTGTATTCCTATCCTGAAAAATGATAATGTCTTCTTTTTGGTGACAGTGTCTTGTTTTGTTGCCCAGGCTCGAGTGTAGTGATGTGATCATGGCTCATTGCAACCTTGAACACCTGGGCTCAAGCAATCCTCCTACCTCAGTCTCTCAATAACTGAAACTACATTTGCACGACACCATACCTGGCTGGTTTTTTTTTTTTTTTTTTCTTTTAGAGGGAGAGTCTCACAATTTTTACCAGGCTGGCCTTGAACTCCTGGCCTCGAGTAATCCTCCTGCCTCAGCCTCCCAAAGTGATGGGACTACAGGAAGGAGCCACTGTCCCAGAAAGAAAAGAAAATGACAGTTTCTCATTCATCTTTCTGTTCATCTAATGTCAAACAAAGAAGAGCTTCACAATCAAAATGGTAGTTATATCATTTGGATATCTGTCTCCTCCAAATTTCTTGTTGAAATGTAATTGCTTATGTTGGAGGTGGGGCCTGGTGGGAGGTGTTGGGACATGGTGGCAAATCCCTCATGAATGGCTTGGTGCTGTCCTCAAGATAGTGAGTTCTCACAAGATCTGGTTATTTAGAAGAATGTGGCATCTCCCCTGACTCTTTCTTGCCCCTCCTTTGACCACGTGAGATTCTGGCTCCCTACCACCTTTAACCACGATTGTAAGCTTCCTGAGGCCTCACCAGAAACAGATGCCAACATCATGCTTCTTTTAAAGCCTGCAAAATCATGTGCCCATTTAACCTCTTTTATTTGTAAATTACCTAGCCTTGGATGTTTCTTTGTAGCAATGCAAGAGCATAATAACACAAGTAAAAATCAGTTAATGAAAGTTCTCGGTATAAGGTTATTAATTTATTCATGAAATGTCTGTTTTACTTTCTTCAAAGGCATATTTTGCTCAAAATAATTGATCATCTGAATAAAAAACTATATAAACACAACTTTAGGCTAAAACTATGGCATGCCAATTCTCTATTGTGTCTGAAATTTTTAACATAGAAGTTAGACTGTCAACAGTAATCTTATTCACCTTGGAATGTAAGCTTAGATACACTTAAAAATGTTACTGGAGAGTTGAACTCAGGGAAATAGAATCAGCCTAGCCAGAAAACGCAATTCAAATCACAAACTTAAATAGAAGAAAAAAAGGCCAGACAACATTTCAAAGAAACCTGAAATTACTTTGTTAGAAATACAGAAGAGGATAATTGCAAGGAGATGATCACTGACTGCTTAAAAGTATTCTAGACAAAATACATTTAAAACCCAAATGTGTTTGTTCTGTAACAGGCAAAACTGAGCAGAACTGAACAAGAAAGTAGACTCTCATTTGCTGAACCAAACTTTTTAACGGAAAAGCATTATTTTCAGATATCCAATTTTGCTTACTCCTTAATAAGTATTAAGAAGCTCATTAATACTCTAAAAAAAAAAATTATGTTCTCTTTGAAGTAGTATGGAAAGAATGGCACACTCAATGTGAATGCATATATAAATAGAATCAATATGTTTCTTCAGAGTTATTTCCAAATATTAATGAGGGATTCACACATGTTATGACCATTTAACAAAACCTATGTTGTAAGTCTTGGGGATTTAAGTGGTTTTACATAAAAGACAAGATTTGTATTAAAGAGCACTCTGCCATTTCTACTTTCTATAGACTTTTGTGTTTTCTATAGTTAATTATTTTGTCCAAGTAATAAAATGATTTGGAGTCCACAAAGCTTCATTACAATTTTAAACTAAAATATTTGTTTCCATTAGCAACACCATTTATATATTTTGCTTGAGTATTTCATTTGAAATTTAATTGATAAAAATGCAGTCATTCACTTAGTAAACAAGGCATTTACTAATTACCTGCTATGTGCCAGGCATTGTTCTCAAAACTATGAATATCAAGTCAAACAAAAAAGGATTCATTACTTCAAATAACTTCCATTTAATTGGGAAGGATAGGCATTATTTAATGTAATAGCTATTTTCATCCTTTATCTTTCTTCCTATGTTTAGAATACATTGGGCATAATTAAAATTTGACATCTTTGAGGAAGAAAAACTAGCAGTTGAAATAATAAAACACTGAAGTTGATTATTACATGGCTAAATCATCTTTTGATTTTTAAAATATGGTTCAAATATTAATAGAATTCAATGTAAAAAGAAATATTTTAATAAAAGAATCTACTCATAAAACCAGAGACATCCATAATCTCTGTAAAATTCTGCTATTTGGATGGATATATTTATATTCCAGGCTTAGTTTGCTTATTAACTACAATATTATGTGTTTCTGAATTTTGGTGAATCTTACCTTGAAGGTTTGCCAAAAATGTCTATGTGAGCAGTGAGGTCATTAGAATGGTTAGTAAATAACTCATTCTTCTCATCAGAGGATTATAAACTTGATAAAGCAATTTGTAATTATAGTTTTAATCTAAATAGCTCAATCATGTTCTGCACAAAAGACATCCCTTTGCAAATATTATATAATGAAAGTGGGACTATTATAATGATTGTTAGGAAAGTGCATAAATGCTGACTGAATTGCAGAATAAGTTTTGGAAATTGGTTCCATTCGGTTGTTTATATTTGGGTAATTACACTGAATACACATTCTGGTCTACACTGTAAAAAGTATTTTGGTTTCATTGATCATTTTTATTTACACAGAAGTCTCATATTGTCTTTTATGAAATTCTGCTTTATAAAAATATTATCTACCTGAAACTCCTAGAAATGACTATAGTTCTCTAATCAATGTACTACTTTCTGCCTTCTTGCTGAACTTCCTGAAATACCTGAATATATAAACTGATTCTAATCTTTAAAGGATGTTTTCTATCCCTCAGAGGACAATTGCATAATAAGTTGTTAGGAAGATGGAACATGTATAAGATTCTGGTAGGTATTTCTAAAACAGAAAAATAACTTCTTTAAATTACAAAATGTTTCTCAAAATTATATATTCCAAAAAGCGTAGACATTTCTCCCCTCAAAATACGTGGAATGTGTCTGCTTATCTAAACACGTATTAAAAACAATCTTATTACCAAACTGTTTCTTTAGCAAACATCATCCAACAATAGTTATCATTTAGCCAGTATTTCCATCTACTAGTAGCATTGAATGACTAACTTCTTGTGCCAGAAACACTTTTTTTTTTTTTTTTTTGAGGCAGAGTCTCGCTCTGTGGCCCAGGCTGGAGTGCAGTGGCCGGATCTCAGCTCACTGCAAGCTCCGCCTCCCGGGTTTACGCTATTCTCCTACCTCAGCCTCCCGAGTAGCTGGGACTACAGGCGCCCGCCACCTCGCCCGGCTAGTTTTTTTGTATTTTTAGTAGAGACGGGGTTTCACCATGTTAGCCAGGATGGTCTCGATCTCCTGACCTTGTGATCCACCCGTCTCGGCCTCCCAAAGTGCTGGGATTACAGGCTTGAGCCACCGCGCCCGGCCCAGAAACACTTTTGACGTTTCAGCAAACACACCTTAACAAAACATAGTGTTCTGCCTTTATGTAGCCCCCAACACATTAAAATGCTGTTAAAAATTTACAACCATGAAATAAGTATTATAACAATGATTTGTAAAGAAAATGGAAGCAAATAGATAAGTGTAATTTTCTTTCTCTAGAAACAAAATAAATAAAATATGTGAAGATGAGTAGGAAAACATCAGTTAGAGAATGGAAGTGAGGATGGCACTACCAACAAAGGAATGTGTGTGTTCAACAGCAGTGACTTAAAAAAAAAAAAAAAAGGCAGATCCACGAACCAGGAAGGATTTTCTGGGTCTGGGTTTCATATCCATGCTAGTTGTAATGCAAAGTGTGTACTAATAATTTATCATGAATTGGAAAATTCTACAGCAAATAGAATGCATATTGTATTTTAGTAATGCTAAGGTTTTACCTCTAAAGAAAGCTTGAGGTGCTTTGTCAGTAATATGGTCAAATATTTTCTAAAATCAACAGTAAATTTATATTTAAGGCTATCTACTTCATATCTGACACACAATGGCCCCTTCCCTTACTTAATGTAATTTATTAACAACTTGTAGCACGTGTAGGATTATCTTAATTACGGTGTAAAAGATATTGAGCCTTCCACAAGTTTTACTCATTAAAACTACAACATAAAGAGGAAAGAAAGAAAGAGGTACAGTTAGGAACTGGGATAATACCACAACAGGAGGCCCAATACGTAACACAAATCAGCTTTGAGTATTTGCAACTATCATTAGCGATTATAGAAACCTGCTATGGACTGAATGTTGAACTGGAGGCCATTATCTTCAGTGAAACAACTCAAAGACAGAAAGTCAAAAACTGCATGTTTTCACTTACAGGTGGGAGCTAACAGGGACATGGAGTGTGGGAGGGTGGGGGAGGGGATGTGAGGGATGAGAAATTACTTCATGGGTACAATATACATTATTCGATTGGTAGTAACAATGGAAACCCAGACATCACCAACACACCAGATGTTCATGTAACAAAAACTGGGCTGGGCACGGTGGCTCAGGCCTGTAATCCCAGCACTTCGGGAGGCCAAGGCGGGTGGGCCAGCTGAGGTCAGGAGTTCAAGACCAGCCTGACCAACATGGTGAAACCTCATCTCTACTGAAAATACAAAATTAGCTGGGCGTTGTGGTGCGTGCGTGTAATCCCAGCTACTTGGAAGACTGAGGGAGGAGAATTGCTTGAAGCCGGGAGGCAGAGGTTGCAGTGAGCCGAGGTTGCATCATTGCCCTCCAGCCTAGGCAACAAGAGCAAAACTCCATCTCAAAACAAACAAACAACAACAAAAAGAAAAACAAAACAAAACAAAAAAACATAAAAACTGCACTTGTACCCCTTAAGTTTATAAAAATAAAAAACACTCAAATGTTGAAGTCTAACCCCCTAGTGTGATGGTGGTCAGAGATGTGACCTTCAGGAGGTCACTAAGTTTAGATGAGATCATGAGAGTGAGGCCCCGTGATGGGATTCAAGACCCCAGATCTTTCTCTCCCCACCACCTTCTAATGTGATAATACAGAAAATCGTATGTAGTCCCACTGCAAACCAGGAAGAGGCCTTCATGAGGAACTGAACTTGATTCCCCAGCTCCAGTATTGTGAGAAGCAAATTGTTGTTTAAGCCACCCAATCTATGACATTTGTTATAGCGGCCTAAACTGGCTAAAACACTGAAGAATGAAATATTAATTTAAAGAGACTTATAACCATTTTATGCATGCAAAATACTAATACTACTTTATGCAGCTGCAAAATACTATCTTTTTTTTTTAATTTCACCATATATGGACTATTTCTATGCTGTACGACCTATTAGCCACTCATGAATAAAATCAATAAATGCAATTCAATTTAATCCTCTGCTCATCTAGATAGTCACAAAACTCAGCAATAATATACATGATGGCACTACAATTTACATAAAGAATAAATAGTTCCCAGGGTTTACCAGATAATCAATACATTGTTTTTTTTTCTATCCATTTGAATAAAAGGAAGTGTAATCTTTTCCAAAAATTTCCATCCCCAAAGACGACTGATAAACTCTTTTTATTTATTCAAGTTTTTATTTAATTAACGATACACCATTGTGTGCAAAGAGTTTGTTTCCTTTTTTTTTTTTTCATGTATAATCATAGTCACTTCCCTGAGCTGTGCAGTGTTATCTCTATTACATTATCAGCTCCGTAAGGCCAAGATTATCACTGTTTTGTCTACTGCTGTCCAGGCAGAACCTAATATTCGTTTTTAGTATTTTAGTTTCTTTGGAGAAGATATTCCCCTTGAAAAATTCTATAACACATCCTTATCCTTTTTATCACAGCTCTTTTCTTTCCAGACAATATTTTTCAAACTTTATGCCAATTACTTAATATTTTCTTGATTGTTTTAGCTTTCTATTAGGTCTTGAAATCAGGTAGTGTTTCTCCTTAAAGTTTATTCTGCCTTTTCAAGTTATTTAGGCATTTTAATTCCTTTGAATTTTCACATGCATTTTAGATTCAGTTTGTCAATTTCCACACCAAAAAAAAAAAAGGTCTACTGAGCTTTTGATTGGTATTGTATTAAATCTACAGATATATTTGGGGACACTTGGTATCCTAACAATAAAGAGTTTTTTCATTAATCTTTAATATGGTTTACCTCTCCATTCATTAACGTTTTCTTTATGTACCTTAAATTGTTTTGTATTTTTCAATATGCAGGTTTATCATATTATTTATTGTATTTATCCTGAAGTGTTTCATGTTTTATACTTTCGTAAATGCTACTTTTTTCCCAAGTAGCATTAATAGTGCCTAGAAATACCACTGATTTTTATGTATTGATTTTTTTTATCTCTCATCCTTGCTAAACTCATTTCTAGCAGCTTTTTTGTAAACTCTGTTGAATTTTGTACAGAGATAATCATGTTGTCTGCAAATAAGGACAATTTATCTCACATACTGTAATTTTGCTCCCTGTAAGTATGATTTGAGTTTTCTAAAAAATATCTTGTGTCAGTGCTTGACTTTTTAAACCTGTGGAGTATAATTACAATAACCTTTAATATCCTATCTAATTCTACATCTATGTCAGTCCTGAGTTAGTTTACAATGAACGGTTTTTCTTCTTATGGGTGATATTTTCCTGCTTCTTTGCATGCCTGATAATTTTGTATAGGACACCAGACATTGTGAATCTTACCTTTTTAGATCTTCAGTACTTCTGTACTCCCATACATTTTCTTCATCTTTATGAGATAGTCATGTGAAACAATTTGACCATGTTGGTTATTTCTTTTAAGATTTGTTAGACGGTAGTGGTCAGTCTAGGACCAATTATTCTCACTGCTGAAGTCAAGTTCTTCTGATACACTACCCAGTGCCCCATGAATCTTGGGGATTTCCTGCTTGAATGATAAGACCAGGCTTTACTGGCCCTATGTGAATATGAAGCACTGTTAACTTTAATCCTTCAGGTGGTTCTTTCCCTGGCCTCAGGGAAAGATCAAATGCATGCACTGATCTCTCCTCAGCTAAGTAATTAAGAGAAACCCTCTGATACCTCCAAAGATTTTTATCTGCACAATTCTCTCTTCTTCAATATTTTCTTCTGTGAATGCTAGCTGCCTTGGATTCCTCAGACTCTGAGCTCCATCTCTCCTCTTCTGTGATGTGGACTACCTAAATTTACCATCACTGAGCCATGGCCAGAAAATACCCCAACACAGTAGTAGACATTGGCAGATTGAAGGACCCCCTCATTGGTTTCTCTTCTCTCAAGAATCATTGTCTTTCATTGCCTCATACCCAGTGTTTTGAAAACTGTTGCTTTATATTTTGTCCCTTTTTTATTTATTTTAAATAGGAGAGTGAACCAGGTTCCTTTTAGTTCATCTAACTGAAAAGAATATTAACCTTTGTTTCTATTTTAACTATTTTAAAATTGCATACCTTACAATTGATACTTACAAGTACAGTGTTTCTTTTTCATTGTATAATAAAACTGTTTTATTCAATGTAACATTCTTCCTAATCAATTTCATGTTAAAATGGAAGAAAAAATAAATCACACCAGAGCCAGGCTTTATATGTGTATTAGTCAGAGTTTTCCAGCGAAATAAAACCAAAAATTGAGATCTTCAGTCTATAGGTCATCTATTTAAGGGATATAATATATATTTATAAATATATGCATATATGAAAAGATTTATTATGAAAATTGACTCACATGATTCTGGAGGCTGAGAAGTCTCATTATCTGCCACCTGCAAGCTGGAAAACCAAGAAAGCTGGTAGAGTAATTCAGTCTGAGTTAAAAGGTCTGAGAATCAGAGGAGCCAATGATGTAATACCCAGATCAAGGCTGAAGATTCTAGAACCAGCAGGGGGTGGGGGTGAGGATGGGAGGCTGCTAGTATAAACCCTGAGCCCAAAGGCCCAAGACCCAGGAGCTCTTAATGTCCAAGGGCAGGAGAAGATAGATCTTCCAGCTCAAGAAGAAAAAGAAAGAATGAGCCCTAACTCTGCCATACTGTGCTATTTAATCTTGGATGATGTTCACCCACCTTGGTTGAAGGCAGGTCTTTCAGATACAGCCTAATAACTCAAATGCTAATTTCCTCCAGAAATTCCCTCATAGACAAACCCAGAAATAATGTCTTACAGGCTACCTGGACATCCCTTAGCACAGTCAAGTTGGCACATAAAATTAACCACCAAGATATTCTAGAAGTCTGATTTTCTTATTTAAAAGAAAAATAACTACATACATATCCTGAGGGAGCCTGACTGGTCATTCTCTAAGTTTAGCTGCCTGGCACGTATGCTTAAACAGATGGACACATTTCATGTGGATGTTGGCCTCCAATACCCTTGGAAACAACCAAAAGAGCTTGTAAGAAAATGGAAATTTAAATCTACTTAATCATTGTTAAATGTACTACAATCATCGCCAGGATTGTCTCCCATAAATCATGAAAGAGACAGTTTCGGCCTAAACAAATGTAAAAATAATTGAACTTCCTTCCATAATTTAGCAGTGATTTGTTGAACCTGTACAACTTTCCCCAATAAAGAATCTTCTTTCATTCTTCTTTTGTGTCAGTAATAGGTTTTCTACATTTATGTCAAGTTATCCAAAGGAGAAAACTAACCTACGATGTTAGAAGTTAGGAGAGTGGTATCTTGGGTGGAGTGAGAATGCAGTGATTACAAGGGGACAGAGGGACATTCTGAGATGATGCTTTTTTCTGAGATGCTACAGCTCTCACTCTTGATGGTAACATTGAAGTGTTATATATGTGCTAATTTTTGAGCCCACTTATGGCTTGCACATCATAGAAAGGTATTAATTTATTGAGGCCACTCATTGCTGATGTTCTTTCCTGTATCTGGTGTTAAGTTAAACTACAGTAATGGGCAGCATAAGGACGTGTTGATAAGCGAATGACCCTTTATCTAACAGTGACCCCATTAATCCATTAATATTATAATGGAGATGAAATATTCCCTTTGCCTAGTGACTTCATAGCCATAGTCATGTCACAGCACAATGCATTACCCATGTGTTTGCGATGACGCTGGTGTAAACAAAACTATGGGCTGTCAGTTGCATAAAAGTATCACACATTTACAATTATGTGTAGTAAATAATAATAGGCCGGGCGCGGTGGCTCATGCCTGTAATCCCAGCACTTTAGGAGGCCGAGGGGGGCAGATCACGAGGTCAGGAGATCGAGACCATCCTGGCTAACACAGTGAAACCCCGTCTCTACTAAAAATACAAAAAAGCCGGGTGAGGTGGCGGGTGTCTGTAATCCCAGCTACTCTGCAGGCTGAGGCAGAAGAATGGCGTGAACCCGGGAGGCGGAGCTTGCAGTGAGCCGAGATCGCACCTCTGCACTCCAGCCTGGGAGACAGAGGGCGACTCCGTCTCCAAAATAATAATAATAATAATAATAATAATAATAATAATAATAATAAATGACTGTTACTGATGTATAAAGTTAACTGAAAAGGTCTCAGGCAGGTCCTTCAGTAGGAATTCCAGAAGAAGACGTTGTTATCACAGGAGATGACAGCTCCATGGGTTTTATTACCCTTGAAGACTTTTCAGTGGGACAAGATGTGGAGATGGAAGGCAATGATATTGATGTTCCTGGCTCGGTGTAGGCCTAGGCAAACAGGTGTGTTTGTGTTTTAGCTTTTACTAAGAAAATTTAAGAAGGGAAAAAAAATTAAAAATAGTAAAAATGTTACAGAATAAGGGTATAAAGAAAGTAAATATTTTGATAGAACTGTACAATGTATGTTTTAAACTATTACAAAAGAGTCAAAAAGATTTTAAAAAATTAAAAATTACAAGGTAAAAAGGTCACAGTAAGCTAAAGTGAATTCATTACTGAAAACATGAATTTAAAAAAATAAATTTAGGGAAGCCTAAATATGCAGTGTTTATTAAGTCTACAGTAGTGTAAAATAATGTTCTAAGCCTCCACATTCCCCCACCACTCACTCACTGACTCACCTAGAGCAACTTCCAGTTTTTGCAAGCTCCATTTGTAATAAGTACTCTCTACAGGTATACCATGTTTTGTCTTCTACACTGTATTTTTAGGTATGTTTTGAGTATACAAATACCATTGCACTACAACTGCCCACAGTCCTCAGCACAATATGTGCTGTATAGGTTTGTAGCCTAGAGCAATAGGCTATACCGTATAGCCCAGGTGTGCAGCAGGTTTCTAGGTTTCTGTAAGTACACTCCATGATGTTGTATAATGATGAAATCACCTAATGACGCATTTCTCAGAACATGTTCCTGCTGTTAATCAACACATGACTATATATACTTTAATACTACTTTGTCTACAATCAAAGAAACCATCTGTCTCCTAACCTAATCTTTTTGTAATTGCTTGGCAAAAAATCTTAATTTGCAATTTCGTTAGAATGAATGAGTTTAACACGTGAAATTATATTTATTAAATGTTAGCTTATTTTTGCTTTTCTAATAAGTACAGCAAATGATATTCATATTTTGTATTGATTTACAAATCCAACTTGCATACTGAGGACATTAAGGTCTGTCTGTCAGATAGGATCCCAATATTTTTGTAAACTGTTGCTGGCATTTATATTTATGACATTTAAAAAAATGTTCACAAGTTTTCATTTTGACATTTGAATTTTAATTGGTTTATCTATATAAATGTTTCCTTGTACTTTAAACTTACAAAAATTTTATCATTCAGAAATAAGTAATCTGAAATATTTTAGTATACTTAGTTGATTGTAATGGTGTGATTATGTCTAAAAATTTTTTTGTTTTGAGATAATTAACTAATTGCCCCAGAATAGTAAGTAATTAAAGAAGCAGGACCACTAACTAGGAGTGTTACAGAGTAACACATTTATTACAAGGATTTGACCTCAGGTAATTTTGGAAACTGGTTATACAGTGTGTGTGTACGGCTGTGGTGTCTGCATCTGAGGCCAGGCCTAAAATCAGCAGGCCAAGCAGTGGGGAAGGAAGGATAGACATGAATTAGGAGACAGCAAAGACAAACTGGAACTCGCCTTGCTGAACTGGGTCTCACCTCTGTGCACCTCTGTGTCTCACTCCCTCCAAGCTGCCAGCTTTTGATGCGGTTTGAGAGATGCAGGAGAAGCTAGCACCTCCTGCCATAAAGTTAAACATACACCTAGCCCTGCAATGAGAGCAGTTGGAGCTAGGAATCTGACAGGAGCTAAATAAACTGCATGCAGCCCATTCCCTGCTCCAGCAGCCGCACCTGCCTGCCCGTGATTCAGAGAGAGTGAAAAAAAAGATCTGGCTGATGCTCGATGGCTGGATGCCGCTCCACTTCCACAAGGAGTCAGAATATCAGCAACAATATGCTTGAACAGTCACACTGTGCCTGGTGCCTCGCACCAACATTCTGAGTGTGACAAGAAAATAAGTGCTGGTGTACTTTTGCCTTCCAAATCGTAATGCATGCACGTCTCTTGTGGCTGACTCTAATCCAGAACGCTGCAGGAAAGCAAATTACGCATAATGTATTTCCAGCTTAGATAAACAGACCCAACAAAATCCACTTCAGAGTAATGCGTATCTCTCTCTCTTCCTTTTTTTCCCCCTTTCTGTAAGAGATGGGGTCTCACTTTCTCGCTCTGTCACCCAGGCTGGCAAGCAGGGGTGCGATCAAAGATCACTGCCACCTCAAACTCCTGGGATGAAGAGATCCTCCCACCTCAGCCTCCAGAGGAGCTGGGACTAGGGGCACGCACCACCATGCCCAGCTAATATTTAAATTTTTTTTAAGAAACAGTGTCACCATGTTGCCCAGGCTGATCTGAGACTCCTGGTCTCAAGCAATCTTCCTACCTCGGCCTCCCAAAGTGCTGGAATTTGGAGGTTTGAGTCATCATTTCTGGCCCAGACTAAGGTGTATCTTAAAATAAAAACACATGTACCCTTGTCCAATGCACACATATAAATATAGCCATAACTTGTCTCATTGATATTTGTAAGTTTTAAAAGTCATCTTTTTTTTATTATTTTAGCTTTAATAATTTTTATAGCTACATACAGTATCATGAATCATTCACAAACTTAATGTAATTCGAAATAAATAAAGAGCAAATGGTTCTAATTGTATGAATTTCAAAGAAATAAGCAAAACAAGTCTATACAATAGAAGGCAGGATTTTATTACCTTTAGAGAAAGGAGTGAAGTTAGTTATGGACAGAAGGCCTGAAGAGTGCTTTTGGTATGCTGATAACATTTTATTTCTTGACCCGGGTGCTGATTATCTAGATATATTGATTGTGTGACAAGTAAGCAACCTTTACTTGTGACCGGTGCCTTGTGTCAGTGTGTGCACATTATTACTATACAAACTGTTAAAATGCTATTGTATTTTTAGACTTGATGCTAAAATGTTTCTAAATCATCTGTATTGTAAAATGCACATTTGAGTGGTATTACTTTTGTAACCCATAACAGTATGATCATTATAATTTATTTTACGAAAAGCAGCCCTAAGTTTAAATCAACTTTCTTCAAATTTACCTAAAATTTTAACCATTTCAAATTACATCTTATGTCACTATCTGTACGTTGTTCAAACCTATATTATTCTAATTATCTTTCTTGAAAGTATTTCTGTTTAGATCCAGATTATAGTAAGCTTTTGTTTTAATAAAAATAGATCTTGAAATGGCTTAGAAAAATCTCTTTTATTTCAGTATAAGGCACAAAATGAACCTAAAAAAAATAGCTCCCTTTTTCTTTCTAGGAGGCATCTTTTATCTCTTCTTGCCCCTTTCCTCTCACATTTAATTAATTTCCAAATTACTTTAAACATATTTAGCCCCTTTATCATTTTCTTTTACCTATCATCATTCTAGTTAAAATTCTTATAGCTGTTGATAGAATGTGTATACTATTTCATCTCATATAGCTACCCCTAATCTAACTGAACAAATCAATCCTTTCCTCTGAACAAATACTTGATAATTCTTCATTTCTTTTCTGAAGAAGTTTGAAATTCCTGAATTAGTTTTGAAAGTTATCTATGAATTGGCTTTACTCCCTTTTATCCACATGTCAATTTCCTCTACAAAGAGTCCTCTTGGGCTTCTAGAATTTACCATTTTAATGGAGGAAAGAGGTGCAGGGCAGGTGGAGATCTGTTATAGAAGATCAAATTTAGCCAAGCAAATAATGGGGGAAAATGTACAATGGAACAAATTGTGTGTGTGTGTGTGTGTGTAACTTATATCTTAGAAAAGATCAGAAAATATTAAAATATAATTTACAATAAATATTTTAGCATATATACTTTTTTGTTTTCTACTTTTACTAAATTAAGTCATCCAAAAATGGAGATGGAAACCATAGTAGCAAAATGGCATTATTTGGCTGATAGTCATTGCTCTCAGGGATACTGTGGTCATTTAGGGCTGTGAAATTTGGGGCATTTTTGATAATACAGCTAAGGTACTGGATAGGAAGATAAAAGGATTCAAGGAAAATGATGTTCCCAGTAATTCTTACTCTAATGGCCTTTGTGTTTTAAATCTTTGGAAATCAAGATGTCAGAAAGGATGCAGAAAGCAGAGGCATCTCAATTACCCTGACCTATTTGTCTAGACTAATTCTTAAACATTTTCAAATATAGGTCTAGATTCCTATCAAAGTTGACAAGTGACTGGCATTAGAGAAATCGTAAACCTTTTTCAGAGTAGAAAATGTAGCAATATAGTTGAGAAGCCAAATCAGAGCTATGTGGCATATAAAAAAGGAAGGGGGAAGGGTGCTGAAAAAGTATAGAAAGGCATTGCCAAAATTAAATTTTAAAAAGCTGCTCCTTGAGTAACTAGCAAAAAGAAATATAATAGCAGATGGCACTAAACAGGCAGTAACTTTCAATTTTCTTTTTCCTTCTGTCATTATCTAAACTGTCAACTCATATAAGAAAACCCAAGGAAGATATATAAGGAATAAGAAGGCACAATTTCTAAGGAGAATAAAGAACATGTGAGCAATGGATAACTTGAACTATTTAAATATGCTTAAATTCACAGCTCCAGTGATATCAAGGCTAGAATATATATAGTTACTAAAAGTTTCAATAAAGTTATTAGCAATCATTTCTTATAAATCAAGAAAATGTAGAGAAAGATGTTAAAGGTGAAAATGCTACAGTAGTGTTTTTCTATGAGACAAAATCATGTCTTTTTCATAATTTTAATTCACTTTTACCAGATATTCCTGAATTTCCACTCTATTCCAGGCTATGGAGAAAATGGAGATAAAAAGAAGACTACATCGGGCTGAACTAAGAAGATAATAGATTTGTGGTGGATGTAAGATCATAAAATTGAGAGTATATTAGAAAGTCCTCATTTATAGATGAGTCCAAAGTGTTACATAGAAGAGAAAATATCAATATTCACTCCAAGGAGATATACAAATAAGTCTTCCACAAGAAATAACATTGTAATAGACAGGAAGAAATCTGAAGGCCATAGGGAACTGCACGGAGTGAACATAAATAACCATGGCTTATTTAAAGAATGAGGAGTATATTGGAGTAACCAGAATATAGGACACACAAACATGAAATAGGGAAGGGAAAAATGGTAGGAGGTAAGATTTTTAAGTTACTGTGTGCCAAGATTCTATGTATGATGAGAAAGAGCTTAAGATTTTATCTTTAAGGACCTTAAAATTCTTTTTCTTTCTTTCTCTCTCTTTCTTTCTTTCTTTCTTTCTTTCTTTCTTTCTTTCTTTCTTTCTTTCTTTCTTTCTTTCTCTCTCTCTCTCTCTCTCTCTCCCTCCCTCCCTCCCTCCCTCCCTCCCTCCCTCCCTCCCTCCCTCCCTCCCTTCCTTCCTTCCTTCCTTCCTTCCTTCCTTCCTTCCTTCCTTCCTTCCTTCCTTCCTTCCTTCCTTCCTTCCTTCCTTCCTTCCTTCTTTTTTTTTTGTCAGAGTCTTGCTCTGTTGCCAGACTGGAGCACAGTAGCACAGTCTTGACTCACTGCAACCTCCACATCCCGGGTTTAAGCGATTCTCCTGCCTTAGCCTCCTGAGTAGCTGGAACTACATTCCAGCGCCACCACACCCAGCTAATTTTTGTATTTTTAGTAGAGGTGGGGTTTCACCATATTGGCCAGGATGGTCTCGATCTCTTTACCTTATGGTTCAACCTGCCTCAGCCTCCCAAAGTGCTAGGATTACAGTCATGAGCCACAGTGCACAGCCAAGATACACTTTCTTTTTAATAAAAAATAATGTTTATTTGTGGGGGGTACAATAGTAATAAAGAGATTTTATATATACATCTGTTACCAACATACACATGGCCATAGAAGCTTCAAAAATCATTGTCAAGGCCAGAAGGCTGGTCTTCGGTGTGACACCTATAGAGTGTAGACAGAAACACACAAAGAATTGGATTTACAGGAGTTGTGCCTGGCTGCTTCTCCTGAGTGGCAAGAGAAAGAGGCAGGTAGTGGCAAGAGAAGGAGGAAGGTAGAGGCAAGGCCTACGACTGTATGCCAGATGAGACCTCTCCATGTGGAGTGCCCAGAGCATGAAATGGTAGGGGTTATACTGAGCACTTGACTGAAAAGCAAAGTGTTCTCCTATGTACCACAGAAAGGAGTTTCTATGCACAGGCAGTAATAAATCACTACATTTTAAAAGCAGTTGAATAATGAGTTTGTGCAAGACAACTTTGGTAGTATGGGAGGAAACAATTGCTTCAACCAAAGGGAAACACTTAGAATAGAGAAATCAACTTAGAAAACATTAGCATTTGGATCACAGTTGTATCAATTCAGAATGTCCTCTCTTCAAAGAAAAGGTGGATGCAAGGTAGCACTGTTGGTCAGGATCTTCAGTAGAGTTTAGTCAAACTTGGAAGTGAAGCAACCATGAAGAGTGGGTAGGGAATGAGGCAGCTAAAGCAATGCTATATACATATAATAAATTTTGCATTCAAAGTGATCTTTGAATTTCCTTTAATCCTCATGATTATTACATTTTACACTTGCAGGAGAAAGTGACATTCAGAAAATTTAAGTGATTCAAACCAAATTTAATAAGTAGGAGAATGAGAATGTAAAACTAAAGTCAGGGTTTAGCATCTTTTCACTACAATACATGAAGAACAAAAGCAAACAATCTGGCAACCAGAAACCCATGAACAAACAGAATATCTACAAAAACCTTCAATATTCAAAGTGACAAGCCATTTTTATGATTTTATGTTACTTAGCGGTAACCTAAAAAAGATTTTCCGTGACTATGATTGATTTTATATCAGTATTTGACAAAATATGAGGCTAGACTAGCCACTTGTTTTCATAGATAAAGTTTAATAGGGATCCATTAGACAAATATATTTGTTTACCTGTTTTGTATGGTTGTTCTGAGCTCCAACCACAGTTGAATTGTAGCAGAAATGTATGGCCATCAAAGCCTAAAATAATTACTATCTGGATCATTAAGAAAAATACTGCTTATCCCTGATTTTGATAGTGAAACATATGATCTAAGCCTTTGTACTTAGAATAACCAGTTACTAAATATATTGAAATATAATCTGATATCATTGATTGTACACTATAACAGTAGAATTTTAAAAAGGTCATAAAATAAATGAAAAGTTTTATTCATTTATTTAGAGATAGACAAAACAATTTCATGTTTGCATTTATTACTGTCTTTATGTGATTTATCCTTCTTAACTCTTCTATTCCAACGATTTGCTTTTTAATTTTGATGATGGGCAACTTATAAATTTTTCTTTTATCAGTTCTGCTTTGGGATTTGTACTTAAGTAACAAACATTTTCTACTATGTTTTTTTCTTAGAAGTTTTAATGTTTAAATTTAGTCCTACATTTCACACTGGGTTACTTTATATGTATTATACACACACACACACACACACACACACACACACACACACACACACGGTGGCCAGAATAGGTTGAGCAAGCGTCAATCTCTGTCTCTTTCTCTCTCACACATTGCATATGGATATCCAATTGTTCATATACCATGTTTTTCTAGAGTTCATCCTTTCTCCATTTGACCTTCCTGTCAAAAATCAATTGCCCATATATATGTGGAAGTATTTCAACTCTGCTTTATTGATAGATTCATCAATCTTTAGGATAAAACCATTGTATATTTATTATTGTGGTTCCATATGGTAATCCTTGAAATCACTTACTATTTAATAATAGTATGAGTTATCCACCTTGTTCATTTATTAAAAATGATTGGTCTAGATCCTTTGTTTTTCATGTAAATTTTACGTTTAAATTATAAATTTCTACCAGAATCCATTCTGAGATTTAAATTATGACTGTGTTTAACCTGTAGATCAACTTGGGGGAGGAGTTACATCTTAACAATTTTGACTTCTCCAGTCTATGAATGTAGTATATTTCTCCATTAATTTAAGATTTCTTTAATTTCTGTCATCAACATTTTATAATTGTCTGTATGTATCATGCCCACATTTGGTTCACACCTAATTATTAATGGCTTTGGTATATTATAAAAAAGCTGATACTTTATCAAAATGAATATTCTCTATAATTCCTTCAGACTATATAGATTTTTTTTCATTTTGACCTTCTATTCTGACCAGTTTGATTTTCGTAGTTAAATAATATTTCATTTATACATCACTGAAGCTTAAGTTTAAATTTTTAGTTTTTTATAAACATAGCATAACTGGTACATCTAAAAAAAACCTCTTAGAAATAATGCACTATACTAAGACATACAACTATTTCTGTTTGTTGCTATTTTACTTAACAATGCTAAAAAATGTGTTGGTGGTTGCTAAATACTGCTTCAATCCCGGACCTTAGAAATATATGGAATGATATAACAACTTTCCAAAATGTCATTGTAGCTCCTAATGAAATATCTAACAACTAGGGTGTTAGAAAGTATGGGGCAAGAAAGCTGCCAAGTGGAGGTAAACACTTGAGTAGAATTCTAGAATATCACCAGTGTCGGCTCACTCAAGAGGAAAGAGGAGTACTGCAAAGAGCAAATATAATATGCCTAATATCCCCAAATTGTAAAAAAAGATTGTATTTTCATGAAATCACAAGTTATTTATTATAATTGAAGTGTTTTGTTGAAGTGGAAAGAGATTAGAGAAGTAGGCAACAAGAGCAAGTGGAGAGACTTCATTTCAAGCTATAGAATTTAAAATGTATAAAACTATAGCAAAAGCAGTTTATTTAGAGAGACATTATTGAATTTATATGGCGTGGTAGCCAAATGGATATGGGGTTTAATAGAAAAGATTGATTCTGTAATTTGTCAGATTGGGCAATAGAGTAATTTCTTTCAATTTGTGTTAGTGGGCACATAAAATGTCCACAATACTTTAGTGATAGTATAATTTCTATTTTTTTCACTTAGCAGTATGTATTCTGATCATTCTTGAGATTTCTGTTATTACTATAACTTCCATACTATTTTAGTGAGTATACTTTATTTAGTTAATCAGTTTTCTATTGCTGAACATTTGGTTTATCTTTAGCTTTTCCACCTTTATAAAATTTGAAAAATGTCTGTGTGCATGAGGAAAATAATTTTTGAATAGTTTTATGATTTTTAAATTCCCATATTGCTTTCCTACAGTACTGCATAAAAATTCCATGTACCCAGCATTTTCAAAGTTTTTATCTGTACTGTACCTTTTTAAATAAAAATGGCTGCTAAAAAGATTACTTTTGTTTACCTAGTGTTTATAGGAATAGTATCATAAAGTACCAATAGTATATGAAATAACAAATATAATAATAATTTTTGCATAAATCTACTTTTAAAATTACTTTGCACATATTTTATAAAATATTAGAACTTATGAGCTCTTAACATATTTATTGTATCTTTTATGTAAAGATTAATAAAATTTGGGCAAATTTACAATACCAAAATTGAACTAGACATCGTTACCCCCTTTCCAGTAAATCCATAAGGTCAAAAAAACAAAAACAAATTATTGCTAGTGTAAAACAGTAAGAAATGTTCTTTGATATTGACTTTGTAAGGGACATTCTATGATGAATTCAACAGTTTTGCCTTAGACTTTCAAGTGATTAAGTGCTCCCATTTTTTTCCCTTAACACAGAATAAATTCATAATAGAGAAAGTGGCCTTAGGTGTGACTTTATGCATATTTACCTGAGTTTCAAAGGGATTCTGGGCAGTTTATCATTAGAGTAAAAAACCTTTTGATAGAGCATCTTGAGCTCCTTAGAGGAATAGAGCAATAAAAATGCAAAATAATATAGATGGTTTTATAAGCCTGCTTTACAAGATGGAATGCTTTTATTCTACTGCCTCTGGATAAATGAAATATATCATAATGAAATAACAGTAACTGCCATTTCATGTATCTAGATTCCTAAATATTCATGGTAGACAGGTCTATATATTATGGGAGCTAATATGAACACATTTAAACTCTGAAGCATCACTTAATCATAAGCTTAAGGATACAGTTTAAAGAAAAACTTACGAATCTTAAAGTGAAACATATCTGCTAGAAGAGAATTATGAAATATCATCTTTGCATGTGAATAAAAACACCACGTGATTCATGGCTCATTCAATGCATCCTTCTTTCAACAAGCGTTACTAAATATCAACTACATTCCAGGCATTGTGCTTATTACTAGGATACAAAGATGAAGAACTCATATTTATCTGTTAATTCTGCACTAATAATAATTTATTACATATGTTAACATTTAAAGGCATATGCTAGTTATAGTCTAAGTGTTAAGACCATCCTTAAAATTTTAAGGCTGATGATGCATAGCTAAACCTTCAGGAAATGATATTTTGTGGATTGAGCATAATGAGAAATTTCTAGAACAGATATCTTGGCATCACAGGTCTGGCTACTAAAATCAGGGAAGAGACTAGGTGAAAGAAACTGCTTCAGTGAAGCCAGAGGGGACAATGGGAGGCATTGCAAAGAACAAAGTATGCACCAGTGTCTTAGAAATAGAATAATAATTGAATGCATTCACAAGGACTCAGATAAGATGTTGCTCAAAAGCAAATTGAGTGGAAAACAGTGGAGGCTGATCACTTTCAGACCAGAAACATTTCATACAAAATAAAAAGGAAATTCCCAAGTAGAAACAAAGTAAGTATACTGAACCACTGTAAATACATCTAAGCAATTATAATGGGCTGAGACAAGAAAGGTTAATGAGAAAATTATAAGTAAACCAAGCATGTATAATTATACACTTTATGGGTTCTTTAGCAGTATTTGGAAATCCATGTGGTTTACTTGTATTAAAAATGAATTTTTTCTCTTTTTTTAAAAAATATAAATCCAGACTTTTGATAAATGTTTTTAACTGGATTAAATAAATATAACTATTAAAATTATACTTAATAATACTGAGTCTGATGAATTAATTCTATTAGTCAACAAACAAGAATGAAAACAATTGCCTTATTTAAAATCCTGTCTGCTTTGCTACTCAAGAGAGAAGAACCACAGTTAATAACCATGAGGCTATGAGTATAGTTAACTCATGTTTTAGAGGAAGAAATAAATAACCATCTCAAGGTGGAGTGTAAATATTCATTTCCTTTAATAGTGATAGAATTGTGTCAATCAACTAAGTAGCATTTCAACTGAGGAATGAATGGGAAAAAATATATTTTAAAACGACGGGTAATGTCAGATTCAAAAGTTGTTTTGAAGAGCTCCACTGGTATGATGAATGTCAGATATAAGATACTCTTGGACACTCCAGTCCTCTTACTTTACAAATAAAGTGATTCTATAGATAATGCCTAAAATTCCTAATGGTTCCAAAATTCTGAGGCATGACGTATTTCTTTCTTTCTGACAAGTTATTAAATTTTTACTTTGGTCCTAAGAAAAAAAAAATCAAAAAACAAAAAAGAAACACAAAACAATAAAAACAGAAAATATTTTTTAGGAATTTTCATATTTCACTTCCCATAATCACAATTTGGGTAGCACGGAATATATTTCAGAGTAGAGCCATCTTGTTTCTCTGTTAAATTTTCCCTCAGCTTCTAACACCAATCAAATCATCAGAGAGTGCCCGAACTATCTCCCATTCAGTTGTAAGTATGTTGTTGCTTTAAGAATTCAATGGGGCCTGGCGCGGTGGCTCAAGCCTGTAATCCCAGCACTTTGGGAGGCCGAGGCGGGCGGATCACGAGATCAGAGATCGAGACCATCCTGGCTAACACGGTGAAACCTCGTCTCTACTAAAAATACAAAATATTAGCCGGGCGTGGTGGCGGGTGCCTGTAGTCCCAGCTACTTGGGAGGCTGAGGCAGGAGAATGGCGGGAACCCGGGAGGCGGAGCTTGCAGTGAGCCGAGATCGTGCCACTGCACTCCAGCCTGGCGGACAGAGTGAGACCCCGTCTCAAAAAAAAAAAAGAATTCAAATGAATTGCTACAGTATAATAAAACGACAATAAGAAACAGCATGCAAAAAGAGAATGAAGAAAAAGAAATTAATAAAAATAAAATTGTATCCCCTTTAATAGCGAATGTAATTGCCTCACTGTCCCTAAAATATAATTATATAATTATAAGAGATAATTCATAATTGTCTTGTTTCCAATGTGATTGAAACAGGGTAAAAATCATCAAGAAAATACAGACCGTTATACATAAATTCCAAAGAAACTTGCTTATATAGACAGTTATTGCTTTTTCAAAACATTTAAATTTTGTGTCAGTACAATGTTGTAAAGACACTATAATAACTTGAAAATGGATTATATTGTAAAGATTTAAGTAATGTAGTTTTTAATCTTTGTATAGAATAATTGCATCTGTAAACATATATTGAATATATACATACTCTTCAAGGTATGTATGTCAATTAAAAACATACTTAATAGAAAGAAGAAAAATGATGCAAATGAGAAATAATCTACAGTTTACTGTCAAGTTACAGTAGTAATAAAGTGATTATTTACATTCTGCATATTTTACATAGATGGCAAATTGTATGTGTTTCACCTTTTCTGAATTTGTATTCTCAAATAGATCTACTTGTTTTTATACTTTTATGCAGCTTTGAAATAGTTTGTAATTACAAAAATTGTGAAAATAAATAGAATCACAATGATGATGCTTCATTTCTGGAGGTGTGAAAATTCTCATGTTTATGTTACACACACACATACAAACATACATAAGCATGCTAATGCATATGTATGTAAACATATAAATGACTATTTAAATAAATGGCTCATTTCCTTCTTGAAGACGTGTGCTATGATCTGACAATTGTGTTTCAATTCAGAATAATATGAGTAGCAAGGGGTCATTTATACCCACATATTTTTAGCATCTTCCACATATCTGCCGTGTGACACCAGAGGCTTCCTTCTTGGCCTTGCAACCTAAGACTCAAGAGTATGTAGGCATACAAGAGGAATGATGGTAGGCTCCAAATAATCTTAATTAGCTCAAACATTTGGCATGATCTGTTTTATTTATTGAGCTTACAATATATGGAATGCTATAAAATGAAAATGTAAAGCTCAAACTAACTTAGGTTAATGTTACTAATATGGATAGATTTTAGGGATAGTAAATATAGCAGTAGTTTTCTGAGTTTTATTCAGGATTGTGGAAACACATTCATGTTCAATTACAAAAGAGATACTGTATTATCTAAGAAAATTTCACTACCAAATTTAAAATACCTTTGGGCAATGTGAACAGCCTTGGAATCTCAATGTTTTCTTCCATTTTCATAACATGCTTTCTTCTCCTTAATGAGAGGGGCTATACCAGGTACTTATGGTGCCTATTGATACTACAGATTAACGACTCACGTGTTCATGTTTCTCAGTATAAACCGACATGATCAAACATCTGACCGATGGTTAACAGGAGCTTATAATTTTTGATATAGATGAAGATGACTTTATGAAAGCTGACCAGGAATCCAAAATGAGCTAATTATTTTAGAGCCTTTGCTTTACATTTCTTTCATGTGAGATGAGACATTTCTTTATTTTCTTAAGTCAGATAATTGTGTGTGTGTGTGTGTGTGTGTGTGTGTGTGTGTTTTCCCAAAGCAAACTTAAGGATACACCTTCCAAAATTTTGCTTCTTAGATAGAAAACGATCATTTTTAGTATCCATAAGTGTGAGTGTTCTTGCACTTTATTTACGTCTAAATAATAAAATGTTAATTTTAACAGTTTGAAATAATATTATAATGATATGAATAAAGTGTAAGCATTGTGTAGACATTAATTTCTGTGTCCTTTCAGAAATCTGGACTTTGTAGTAAAATGTTGAAATCCAAATCTAGTGTGTTTGACTGTGGAGGCAAAGCTATCAAGCACTATGTGGTCTACTTCCAATTGTAGAATTCACAGGACCTTTCCAGCCAATGCAGTTATCTCACCATTATTTAATGGGTCATCTTATTTCTGTGAAAATATTTCCTGTAACAAAGTAAATGCTGGTTCACAAGAAAGATTTTTCTGCTGTTGGGTAGTTTTAATTCTGAAAAGAAATAGGAGAAAGGAGAATAGGCCGTTCTTTCTTATGTTGAACTCAAATTTAATTCTCGATTTTTATTTACTATTTACAAGAGACAAAACACAAGTGCACCTTTAATTCATACAACGTTCAAATATTTGAAATCATTTGTCAGGCCCTCCTGAAACTTCTTTATTTGTTTGTCGATACAATCAAATGCTGGATTTTCACACAATTTTTAGTTCCAAAGGAACTAAAAGATATTCACCATTTCACATTCTAGCTTATTTCAAGAGATTATATATTCTGGTTTGTCTGGTATAAACCTAGCTTATCCTATCTCTTAAAAGTGACCTGATTTAAACTGTAAATTACATGACCATTCCTCTTTTGGAATCAGTTTTAAAAATAACCAGATACTGATCATAACTGTAAGAGAAAGGGTACACAGTAGACAGGTTTTAAAGATTTTTTATTTTTATTAATATATAGGATAATTAAAGGGATATTCAAGTTTTGGAGTGTGAAACATTGTAATTTGAGGAACTTCTTTAAGAATAAGAATAATGTATAATCATAAAATTAGGTATAAAAAAGATTGTTAGGCTAGGTTCAGTGGTTTACGCCTGTAATCCCAGCATTTTGGGAGGTCAAGGTGGTCAGATCACTTGAGGTCAGGAGTTCAAGACCAACCTGGCTAAGATGGTGAAATCCCATCTCTAATAATAATACAAAAATTAGCTGAGCGTGGTAGCTCATGCCTGTAATCCCAGCTACTCAGGAGGCTGAGGCAGCAGAATCCCTTGAACCTGGGAGGTGGAGGTTGCAGTGAGTCAAGATTAGGCCACTGTACTCTAGCCTGGCGACAGAGCGAGACTTCATCTCAAAAAATAAAAAAGAAAAAAATTGTTAATTTAGAAGCAGTCTTAATAAGTGAGGGACCCTGTAGCTCGGGATGCATTAACTTAATGGTAAATCTACCTTTGAACGTCAGTGTTGTATCTGAAACAGCAATCAGAAACTACCAATGCAAAACCACCAATGGCAATATGGTATTTGCTATTTACTTAGGTTTCTCATTGTAATATTGTTAACATGATTAGAGAGAGCCTAAAATCCAAACGTGATTGTCCCCGAACATATAAAGTAAGCAAAAATATTAAACCTCCTGAATATATTGGCTAAAATGAAGCATTAAATATTAGATAAATATTTATTTTTAATTTAATAAACATGACATCCAAATATATTCAAATTTTTCTTAAATTGGTAAAAATAGAGATAAATTTAAATGAAAATAAACTTTTATGTGTCTATTTTATACTTCATGATCATAGGTACACTTTTATTTGCTAGCATTTTGTTTTGTTTGTTTTGTTTTTTGAGATGGAGTCTCCCTCTGTCTCCAGGCTGGAGTGCAGTGGTACAATCTCGGCTCACTCCAACTTCCAACTCCTGGGTACAAGTGAGTCTTCTGAGTAGCTGGGATTTACAGGCATGTGACATGATGCCCGGCTAATTTTTGTATTTTTGGTAGAGATGAGGTTTCACCATGTTGGCCAGTCTGGTCTCAAGCTCCTGACCTCAAGTGATCTTCTGGCCTCAGCTTCCCAAAATGCTGGGATTAGAGGTGTGAGCCACCTCACCTGGCCTGCTAGCATTTAAAGATTAGATTATAACAAAAAAGTAGACATTCCTATAGAAGGAAATAGAAAAAGAGACAAATGGAAGAATGAAAGCAAGATAGGCAGGCAGGCAAGACATTGTTGTAAACTGACATTAGAAATTCTCACTCTACACATTTTCAGTTATTTTAACCATATAGGTTATTTTATTTCCCAGGACCTCAGTTTTATTACATTTGAAATGAATAAGTTGAGGATTGTATATCTATAACATGAAATAAAGTATGCAAAATAACTAAAGCTTGAAAAAAACCTATGTGTCATATACAAAAGGAAAGTGTTCACTGTAACCTTCTTGAAGTAATACAGATGGAAAACTCAAAATAGAACAAAGAACTCAAGCTGACTTGCAATCATTTGAGCTAACATGTGGACAACTCAAATCAATATTTTGGCCTCATCAGCTTGGCAGAGTAGCTTTAAAGGTGACTTGTAAAGGGAATTGTCAAAATTCGCTCAGTTGGAGCAATAAATGATGAATGTTCATAATAGTTGTCTAAAGGAGCATATTCAGTACTCTTTAATATAAAACTCACCTTTTTCTTTGTACTTTAAACTAATAAGATTTTAAACATCCTTTTTAGCTCCTCTAATAGGAGCATTCAGGACACACGTTGCTACAGTTGAAGGATCTTTGATAATTCTCTTAGTCAGATACCTTAAAAGATTACCAGGCAGTTGAATTATAAACTCAAGATTTTAAAGTTTTCTATAATTCCTCTTATTTATCTAATAAAAGGATCATTTATTTAAAGAAATTAAGTCACATAACTGCTTATTCCTGCACTGTGGTTAGTACTTTTGGTATCTTAAAACATTTTTTTGAACAGATGGGATATTTTGCTTGGGGAAAACTTGCATTTGCTAGCTCTTTTAAAAACATATTTTCAAGATTGTCAAAACATTACAAAATCATTAGGAGACTCCCATGTTAAAGTCTTGTCAGACATTTCATTATAAGCTTATGTTAGGATCCTAGCTATTTTAGATCACAAACAGCCCCAGTCAAGCACAATCTGTTAGTGAAATTGAAATTTGTTTGGAGAATGTTATAAATGAATTGCTATAGTTGTAGCTCAAAATCGTTAAACTGAGTGTGCTGATAGACTAGCTCTGTGAAATTAGATTGGAACGATAAATTAAGGAGTGCTACTAATGCTCTAGGATTCAGGGATATATTGGGAATAATGTAGTTTGTGGTCAATTCTTTCTTATCACAATGTATCCAAAGTTAAATAGAACAAAATCATGTATAACTAAATTTGCCATCAAATCAGCAAGTGCATTTTAGCTTTTAATTAGTTGTATTATCCAAAGTAAATGTGTAAATCTCATCTTGCTTTCCAATTAAAGACATTGGAATTTTATTTTATGTCAGTAAACATAGTCAAAAGAATGCAAATATATGCTGTTAAATAAAATAAATTGAATATTTTATAAATCAGCTTAAGTTACGCCACTATAAAAAATACCAAATTTTAGTGGGTTTTTTTTCAACAAAGGTTTAATTTTTGTTGTTCCATGTGTTTTTGTTGTTTGATAGAAACACCATGAACTCTTGACTCTAGAACCTAAAGTCAGAAAGAAATTAGTACCTGAAAAGTGGGTATTTCAAATTGTATTATGGCTTTTAAAGTTTATAACCCAGTGGTCAAAGTCACATAGGCAAGCCTGAAGTCAATGCGTGGGAAAGACAGCTTTCCCTAATGAAAGGGTTGCATAGAAAGAGGTTTTGTAGGGGGTATCAATACATATGTTAAACAAACAACACAAACTACTACAAAATAGAGGGAGACAGGAAGTCCCTTATCTTCTACTGGATTTTATTTTTTAATTTTTGTTGTTGATTTGAGTTGGCCGAAGAGATTCTAGGATAAAAAAAATTCATATACTCTAAGATATGTGTAGCTCTCTTAACAATTCTTGAAAAACTCTTCAGACTAATGACTTAATCTGAACTAAAGAAAACAACTTGACAACTTTTTTTATAGAAGACATTGTGATCACTAGAATAATATATGGAAAGTTCTCTAGTTTCAAGCTTGATCTGTGTACTTATTCTAACTTCAAATTTTTAAGATGGGACATAAAATATATACAGTTAGATTAATACATAACATTTGCATTTAAAATATAGCAATGTCAATCAGTAACTTATTAAGCCATTTCTATGTTATAAAAATGATTCTGATTATGAGTTAAAATTTGATTTAATTTACAGATATTTCATTTATGGAGGCGATCTGCCTTTGTTAAAAACATCAAGGTCAGGAGAAATATGACAGAAAATTGATTTAACATAAATGTGTTTGAATTAATTTTAATCTTTAAGAAGCTTATAATATGTTTTAAATTCTCTTTCAAGCATTATTGGCAAAATGGAAATAAAAAGGCTTAAGATTGCTTTGCTAGATACATGAAATAACTTCTAGTAGACAATCAATACAAATTTTACTCCCTCTCCCCTCCTTCGAATGTGCCTGAATCACTAAAAGTTACTTTTTTAAAATGAGAATAATCAAGTAGGGATTACTATATGGAAACCTGTATGAAGTCTACAGAGTTGCATATCCCAAGGGTGGTAATTTAATTCATGAGTGAGTTCATATATCATACCTTCCAAGGGAAATGCAAAGTAAGGAGCATATTTTGTCTTTCTCCCACGAGGTAATAATGTTCAACGCAAGTGTGAAATGAAGAACTCGTAATAATAAATTCTGAACAGGTGTGATAACCGGATTAATGCACAACTCTATTTTTTGCAATTTAAATTAAGTTAAATTAAATTTATTATTTCCATGTACTATGTGTTTTTCAAAATCACAGAAAAAACTAATGTTCAAATTTGCAATTCAAAGTCAAATGACATTGTGTTATTCACAAACTTACCTACTTAGCTCAGCACCTGGACTGTGCGATACATTAAGATCTCTGTATTCTAAGATTTGGTTTACCTTAGATTATAATACAAATTTACAGAGATGGTATATTTCAGCTCTCTATGGTACGTACATCATTGTTATAGTCAAGTCTTAGTCCTTTAAGGATTTTTAAATTGGACCTTCTAATAAATTATTAATACTTCCACAATAGTATGACATTTCTGGAAGAAAACACCATAAGAAAATATGCAAATGACAGAATGTTATGAATTATCAACAGGGGTGAGTCATTGTTTGATAGCAGAGATGCATAAAATTATAATATTCAGTTAATCTCTTCATTTAACTTTTCCAAGTATAATTATCCAGTTATTTAATTTTTTACCTCTAAGACTGAATGTATTGTCTAGCGCCTTCAAAGCCTTTCAACCTGTATAGAGAACTGAAAAAAAAAATCAACTGAAGCAATAGAAATCCATTAATGTTTCTTCCTCAGAGCTAATTTGAAGAGGACACTTATCATACTGTTAGTTCCTGACAGCGACTAATTTCACATTATTAATCATTTGCAGTAAAAGTACAGACATAACAATAGCTGTGCAATTGGAGATAGAATTCAAATCTCTTAAATCTCTACAACTTCTCTCCAAGGATCAGCAAATGATTTAATGTTATTTGAAGTATGGGCATATATCTAATATATACTTCACTGGCTTTTCTTCCCTAAATGCCTTTACTCTTAACCAGGTTATCAAAGGTAAACAAAGTCCTGTAACTTTATTTTCTCTAAATCATGAGAATTAAATAGTAAATATTTTAAAACTGAAAAGCTTAATAAATATAGAAAAGCAGCAATACCTGTGCTCACTCTTATGTTCTTATTAATGTGCACTGAGCGTACTTGTGTTTTAGAAATTGCTATACTAATTTTTCTGTTTAGTGAACAGTATCACGTTAAATTCTGCGTAAAGAAACAGGGATATAAAGTCTTTCAACTACCTCACTGAATTCAAGCAAGAAAAGATTTCTTTTGAAAATGATCCTATGTATTGTGATATACAAACAGGCAGTATTTGTTCTTTTCTGATTTTCTTCAAATTGATAATAATAAAAATTGGTATTTAATTTTCCAATACAAGTACAGAATAAAGCAATGGGAAACTGAGAGAGCATTCTCTGAGAAAGAAATTTAATTGGAACTTATCCTTAATCATCTAAGATTAAAAACATTTCGAAGATATCCTAGAATATTTTATAGAACATTTCATGAAAAGAAAGGACAAACAGATGAGATAGAATGGCAAAAATAGAGGACATTAGTTAAGTGAAATAAGTCAGACAAAGACAAATACTGCATGATCTCACCTGTAGATGGAATTTAATAAAGTCAGACTCATGGAAGCAGAGAGTGTAGCAGAGGTTGCCAGAAGCTTGAATTGGAGGTAAATGGGGAGATGTTGGTCAAAGGGTTAAAAAAGGCAAGAGTGACAAATTGTATAAAAAATATTATTTAAAATGTATTTTGACACATCATTTTTATGATAATAATGTTTCTTTATACCTTTAATTTAATATTATAATTCAAATTTATACTGACATCTTCCCATCTGCTCCTTCTAAAGGACAAAGTCATCTGTCATTGATTTAGAGTTCTCAGGTATTATTTAATTAGGGCTTTGCAATTAATACCAACAAGGAAAAATATTTTTGACATTTTTGACAAAAATAGTTTTTCCCCTTCTAGCCTGGCAGAATCAATTATGTACCCGCATTCATTCTAAATTGTCTTCCTTTCTTAAGATTAGAAACTTGGAAAATAAAAATATCACTTAGCTCTCAATACCAAATCTAAATTGTTTCAGAAGACAAGTACTCTAATAGTATTTTTTTAATAATAAGAGTAGCTGTTTCGTATTATTAAAATTTTTTAGTTTGCACTTATAATTAGTAACATATCTTTGTAACCAGTAAAGAAATTAAGAACAGTATCATAAACAGATGCTTCATTTAAGGATAATCTAATGCATTTCATTTTCTGACTCAGGCTTTAATATACACATGTCTAAGTAAAACTGGATTTTATGTAGAGGTTAACTTGAGAAAGGGTTTTAAATGTGTAATTTAAATTTTCTCAAGTTGTGCCGTGCTGTGAGTATTTTAAGTCAGAGTAAAAGTTATAACACAAATTTTGTTGTTTCTCATTTCACTTGCATTTACAGAAAATCAGTCCCTCATTGAGCTGTTTTTCATTTCTGTTAGTCTCCAGGGAATGTTCCGTTAGTCTCCAGGGAATATTACACATGTGCTTAAAAAATTGCCAGTAATAATCACTTTGCTATGGCCATTTCTCCTTTTCCTATTCTGAACCTGTTAATTGCTAAACTCTGATGGAGATACTACATAAATGCCTTGGCTTCCACCAGTATTTCTGATCTTCTTGTGAGTATGAAATCAACACCAGAGTGTAATCTTTTTCATGCTTCCAAATCTGTTATCCAAGTACTAAAGTGACTCCACATGACTAACATAACTGAAGAGCTCACGCCCTCATTTTTTTCTTTTTTGCATATTGTCACCTGAGTCTAAGCACCAACTCTATTATCAGAGTTTCTTCTTAGAAAAGTAAGTTCATCCACTTCTCAATAGGGCTCAGCCAGCCCTCCATCGGATAGGACAGTTCAGTCACCAGGCCCCCTTCTCCATCGTTGCTTCTCCTTCTTTCTACTTTTGGCAAAACAGAAAACTCTTCTCCTTAGTCCCCTTATCTGTTCTTCAAACAAATCCAACTACATGCAGATTTTAAGCTTAGCTGATACAGATAGCATAATCACATAAAATGCAAAGTGAATTGAAAAATAAAACATGGAGGTTTTTTTAAATTTAAAAATCCATCTACAACTATTAGTTCCAGTTCCAGTGTGAACATACCTTGGGTACAGCCACTCCTGTCTTTACATAGAAAAAATGTTGTGCAAATTGAAAATGAATAATTTTCTTTGACTCACGAGAGTCGTGATTCCCAGGGTAAACCACCACTCCAAAATCTGGAGACAGTTGAATGTAGACAGTCATATCAGAGATCTGCTTACCTGGGGCTGAAGCCCCTGGGGTCATAAACTGGTAGGCCAACACAAGTGCAGTCATATTTCACTTAATGACTGGGATAAGTTCATCATCTCCTATAATAACAACAATAGCTTTTGGAGCACTTCTGAAGTACTTGCCTGAGGCTATTGTACAACTAACAATTATTTTAATAGTAGAAGGAGTATACTCTACAATAATGACAAGAAGTATATTACATAAAACATAGAAACAAATAACACAAGAGTTTATTTTCATTATCTCATTGTATGTACTGCACATAATTATGTGTGTGATATTTTTATATGACTGGCAGCCCAGGAGGTTTGCTTACACCAGTGTCCCCACAAACACACAAGTAATGCATTGCACAGCCACAGTATGATGGCTACAATGCCACTATGCCATAGGAATTTTACAGCCTCATTTTAATCATAAGGGACTACCATGTATATACAATCCACTTTTGATCAAAACCTCCATTTTTGACCAAAACATGTGACAGACCAGGTCTCCATTTCCAGAGGAGTCAGTTTTCACCAACACCTTGCTGTAACTCTAATGAATATATAAGTTAAACATTAAAGAGCGGGAGAAACTGAAACTAGGCCTCATATTAAAAAAAAAAAATTAACACCAGGTGGCTCTGGATAGGGTCCCACCCTGCCTCGATAGGGACCCACCCTGATAGTCCCACCCTGCCAATTCCGGGAAACAACCTCATGGGGTCCCACCCTGCCAATTCCGGGGGTCCCACCCTGCCTCGAAGTTCCCGGAATCAACAACTCCAGGAAAAAAGCCTCATAAGGTCCTGCTCTAACCAATTAGAACAAGACACCTTGCTCAGGCCATAGCTAGACCCAATTACCAGGCGCCTTAAGCTTTGTTTGAATTTCGCTCCATAAGCTGTGTTTGAACTTGTGTTTGCCTATATAAACAGCCTGTAACAAGCAGTCGGGGTCCCAGGGCCAACTTAGAGCTTGGGACCCTAGCGCGCTAGTAATAAATAACTCTCTGCTGTGAATCTCGTGTCGGTGATCCTTCGCGGCGACCCCTGCCCAGGAGGGAATCGACAGTTCGGTTCCAACAAAACCAGTGCCTTAGTACAAAGACTAGAATATAAAACCAAGTCCATTAAGACCCCTCCAGGGCTTTCTCAGACCTTAGAGTTTAATTAAAACAATCCAGACGTTCTTGCACACCTTGTACCAGGACCTACTTTAAATTAAGTGCTTTTTCCAAGGCTCTGCAGCAGTTGTTTAGATCCCAGACCCTAGATAAAGAATAGATAGAGGGAAACACTTTGGCTTTCAGCTTGTCGGTGTATTAAATGTATATAAGCACTAGACAACTTGTAACTTTGAGTTGGGCTGGTGAGTTACTCCGAGCTTTTGTTTGTAACAGTTTGCAGAAATAAGTTCCCTTCCTTCCCAGTCAGTCTGCATCTCGTTACTGGTCTGTGAGAACCAGCAGCTGGACACCCACTCAGTCTGGGAACAACATCGTCACTATAACTTTGGTGAATTTCTGAAGCTGAATGTGGATTAGCATGAGATGAGCAAAGTCCTAGAGGCCTTCCTTTTGCATGGTCCTCCACAATTTTGTGGAATTTACACATAGGAACTCATAGGTTATAACAGTGAACAGAAAAGAAAAATTCCTGTGTTCTGGAAGTTCAGGGGAAAAGTAACTATTTTGAAAAACACTCAGATCTTCCTGTAAAACAAAGGCCTACTCTGCAGGGAAAAAGACTTTATCAGAGCTATATCTTACCCAGGAGAAGGTCAATTTTACAACTCTAATACCCAGGAGAAGGGCAATTTTACAAATCTAGCTATATTAGCCCAACTGCCTCAGAAAAGGTGAGGGGGAGGTGGAAGCTAAGAAAAATGTGTGAAAGTCAAGCCAAGAACAAAGACCTACTAAAGCATTGAGATTTAATTACAATGTTGTAGATTTCTACCCCTCACCCACACCTTCCCACCACATACACAGGGCTCCAGTGTAATAATAGTGGATTATAGCTGAACGAGCTACAAGGCATACATATAAGAAGGATTTTTTTTTCTTTTGGTTGCTGATTTTTTTCTTTAAGTAAAACCCAAAGACAACAGAGGAAACAAAAAGAAGGATACTAAAAGAATTTGACTCTGACACCTATCGCCACAGCAAATATTCAACATAGCCCAACTCCTTCCCAAGTGAACATGAAATCTCATACTGAAAGTATATTTATTTTGTTTCCTGTTATGTCTAGGTTTCAACAACAACAACAACAAAATAGAAGGTGTCTTAGTCTGGGCTTCTATAACAAAATACTATAAACCAGGTAGATTATACACAACAGAAACTTATTTCTTACAGTTCTAGAGGTTGAGAAGTCCAAGATCAAGGCACCAGCAGGTTTGGTGTCTGGTGAGGGTGGCTTTCTGGCTCATAATTGTTACCTTCTAGCTGTGTCCTTATATGGTGGAAGGGGCAAATTAGCTCTCTTGGGCTTATTTTATAAGAACTCTAATTCCACTGGTTTCACTTATCCCATTTGTGAGTGTTCTGACCTCACTGACCTAATCACTTCCCAAAATGCCCTACCTCCTAATACCACCATCTTGAAGGTTAGGATTGCACCGTATAAATTGTCGGGAACACAAACATTCAGACTGCAGCCTAAAGTGAAGTGTGTTAACATGTAGATAGATAGATAGATAGATAGATAGATAGATAGATAGATAGATAGATAGACTGACCCAGCCAACAAACAAAAACATAGTTTGAGAAGACAAAGCAGGCATCAAACTTGACTCAGATATAACACAGCTTTTGTAATTATCAGACAGGGAAATAGAAATTACTATGAAGTATATGATAAAAATTCTAATGTAAAAATGTAAACAGCAAGCAGGACAGATGGCTAAAGTAAGCAGGCAGATGAAAACACCAAAAAATAATCAAAAGAAAACACTAGAAATAAAGAATACTATCACAGAAAATTTAAAAATATTTCCGATGGGCTCATTGGTAGACTTGAAATAGCCATGGGAAAGTCAGTGAGTTTGAAGATGTCAATAGACACTTCTCACACTGACATTCATAGAGAAAAGATGAGAAAAGTAGAACAGAATATTCAATAACTGTGGAACAACTTCTCAAGGTACACATAATACACAAAATTGGAATACCAGAAGGTGAAGAAAGAGAGAAACAAGAAGGAATGTTTGAAATAATAATGTCAGAGAATAGTCCAAAACAGATAGAAGAACCCAAACCACAGATTCAGAACCCAAACCACAGATTCAGAAACTTCAAACAAAACAAATACTCAAAAAATCTATACCAAAGAATATCATATTCAAACTGCAGAAAACAAATGACAAAAGAAAGCCTTGAAACAGAACAGATTATAAAATCATCTAAAAAAATTACTTTACATAGGAAAACAGATAAGAATTGGAATGGACACAGAAAGACAAGAACTACATGATCTCACTTATATGTGGAATCTAAAAAGTTGAGCTCATGGGAACAAAGAGTAGATGGATGGATGATTACTGGGGGTAGAAGAATGGAGTAAATGGGGAAATTTGGTCAGAGGGACAAACTTCCAGTTGTAAAATGAATAAATTATGGAGTCCTAATGCCCATCATGATGACTATAGTTAAAAATTGTATCTTGTATACTTGAAATTTGCTAAGAAAGTAGACCCTAAGTATTCTCACACATACAAAAACGGTAACTCTGTGAAGTGATTGATACGTTAACTAGCTTGATTGTGGTAATCATTTCACAATGTATACGTATCTCAAAATATCCCACTGTACACCTTAAATATATACAATTTTTATTTGTTAGTTATGACTCAATGAACCTCAGGAAAAAAGAACTAAGCAATTAAACTTTGTCTTCCTAAGTAAATACATTAGAATGTTTAATCAATAATATATAAGCATATGAGTATTAAGAAACTCCTATGAATAATATGCAGAACATAATTTATTTATTTATTTATTTATTTATTTATTTATTTTTTTTTTTTTTTGAGACGGAGTCTCGCTCTGTCACCCAGGCTGGAGTGCAGTGGCCGAATCTCAGCTCACTGCAAGCTCTGCCTCCCGGGTTCACACCATTCTCCTGCCTCAGCCTCCCGAGTAGCTGGGACTACAGGCACCCGCCACTTCGCCCGGCTAGTTTTTTGTATTTTTTAGTAGAGACGGGGTTTCACCGTGTTAGCCAGGATGGTCTCCATTTCCTGACCTCATGATCCGCCCGTCTCGGCCTCCCAAAGTGCTGGGATTACAGGCTTGAGCCACTGCGCCCGGCCAGAACATAATTTATATGTTAAGTTCACCAATATGAAAACAACCACATGTGATATTAGATGTCAAATAACAATTTGGCTCCTCAAAGTCCCATCATTTTCTGGATCTTTATCTTTTACCTAAGGAGATTTTCAATGTCACACTGATACCTGTCCTACTCTTTTAAAGAGTAAACAAATTCATTATTTTTCTCTTTGTAGGAGAGATTTGTGATCTTCCTTAGATGATGTGTGAGACAGTAAGTGAAATGAGGAGCACTCACTTAAATGTTCTTGAGCATTTCTCCCTTCTGGGCTCCAGTATCTGAGAGTTGATAATGAGTTTCTTCTGATATCATAAGAATGAAGGCATACAAATATCTTAAAGTACACTATGAAATTTGTAAGTATTTCTAGTGAGACTGTGGGAGAAAGCCAATAATCGTTACTGGCAATGAAGGGAATACTAAAAAACAAACAAACAAACAAACAAACAAACAAAAACCCTTAACGATTTGTTAACAATCTCAATTCTCAATATGCTACCTCACTTGGGCTTGTACTCTTTTTATGGTAAAACTTTTTATGTTTCCTTTGAACACTAAAATTACTTAATTTTTACCTCGTTTTTGTAATAAGTCTTAATTAAATTATTTCTATACTTATTCAAGTTATGGTTAGTTACTTAAAGAAAAATGGCTATCTTGATTCATCTTTCAGTGGCTATTTCACTTCAAACTATGAACAGCTTTTTCATATTAGCATTAAACATTTTCAATAACAAAGGAGATTATCTTCGTTAATCATATAATTTATTCCTCTTTGCACTGAAATACTCAATTTCTATGTCTTTGGTTGTATCTGCTTTCATATTCTCTTTCACAAAAATGAGCTGTTCTTCCTATTTTCTCATTTATTCTCCCGTTTATTTTATATGTTATTCTCTGCATAAAATCTGATCTCCAAAAGCCATCCACACATATATAATGTCCATGACATTTGATGTAGACTAAACCCATAGTACTTATATTCATTGACCTTTGTATTATATTGACTGTATATTTACCTTAGCTCTGCTTCAACAATGGATATGAAGTGAGAAAATCTCTCTCTGAGCTGTTATTATCCTACAAATTTATTGCCCTGAACACTGAAACGTTAAATACATTCTTGAACAAGAATGTATTTAACTCAAGCTAATCAATTCTCTTTCTTGTATGACAAATAACTGGGAAAATACAGTTATTATCAATGATGTATTTTTGACCAATAATCTCTAAATATTTTCAATTAAGTTTTACAACTCTTAACTTTATCTTTTTCTTTAAAATGAGCATAATGAAATCACTAATAACAATTTGATCTCTAACAAATTGTGTGCATATGTTTATAGTTATAACACATACAAAATATATATTTAATTTCTCACCTCTTGTTTTTAACTGTGTTTCACCCTGCAGTAACATTCACTAGTGAGACACACATGCACACAATTTTAGATGTTAAGAGAAAATATTAATAAATTATCTAGTTCATTCTCTTTATACCTTTTAAAGAAGGCTTCTAAAATACAGCCAGATTTGAGGTACTTTAATCAGTATCTTTTTATTTAATAGATATACATATTTATTTTCATCTAATATTTTAAGTCAATCTAGACAGGTAGAAGATTACTTGCAATTATTCTACATAACCATACATTTATTTCTTCTTTTAGTAATGTTTACTCAGTAAGTGAAATAGTAGGTGACTGTGATGAACAATACCATTAATAAAGATGAAATTACTACTGAGTCAAGAATAATTTTTGAAATTTTCATTTTTAATAACTTTTGCAGATATTGCACATATTTATAGTTAGGTCATTGTTTAAAGAAAAAGGACCAAAAAACTATAGTAAGTGTTCAAAATAAGTGTAAATGGCAAGGTAGGGAATGCTGGTTGCTATGGCAACTAAGAAACACATTTAAAGCAAGATTACCCTGGGTAAAAATTATAGAAAAGGTAATACATTTTTATTGTACTGAAGTGAAAATCACAACTCAATAAAGACCAATGTCTGTATCAACTCAGATTGTAAAATTCAGTTACAGTGCCTACATCCAGAAGTGAAGATACTTCTTTGATAATTGTTTTCTTATTATTTTTTCCTAGAGAGCCACTTCTCTTTGATGTCTGATAGCATTCAACTTAAACTATATACAATTGTTTATAAGGCAGGGTTTAAAGGACTCTTTTTAGATTTGTGACATAGAAATTTTAATAAGGCTGATTCACACACACACATATATGTGTGAGTCAACTAAACTCTCTATACTTTGATTTTATTACCTCTTAAATGAATATAATTTTGTATTGACCTCTTCACAATATCCAAAGAGAAGAGGAAAGACTAGGAAAAATTTTTTTGCTATGGCATCAATATGCAATAGGCGAATTTCTATATTCATTCTTATAACTCAGAAAAAAATTTTAATACTGATTGCAATCAGAGAAAGGTTTCCATCTAAAAACTTTGAAAAGCTAAAATAGAGAGCACTTTATTTTTAATCTATTATTTAAAAAAATCTATACAAAGGCACTTTTTCCTGCATTAACAAACAAATGGAGCCAGTTGTGCTTTAAGTGCAGTAAATATAATGTGAAATTTCTCACAGAGTACGTACAGTCAGGTGCTACTGAGGATTGAGAACTGCATAATTGTTGGGATTATACATTCACTCACAAACTCTGTAATATCATTTGTATAAAGTTCTGCTAAGTAAATCATTGGCCATGGTTAAAATAAATAGACTCCTTAACATAGTCTAAGTGAGGTGCTGATAGCTCAGTCACATGAAACAACACCGAATTTAGGCTCGTCATGAATGAAGTTCAAATCGGAATTATGCCACTTATTATCTTTTTGACTCTACCAACTCAATTAACTTTATGTGTTTTACTTAACTCATGCTTGAATTGGAAATAAAAACAGTTTCAGTGTTTCATTAAGGTTCTGTGGTAAGATTAAAACATGTGATGTTGTGTTAATATATAACAATATGTACAATAGAGTGGCTCAATCCTATAATCCCAGCCTTTTGGGAGGCTGAGGCAGACAGATCACCTGAGGTCAGGAGTTGAAGACCAGCCTGGCAAACATGGTGAAACCCCATCTCTACTAAAAATACAAAAATTAGCCAGGCATGGTGGTATGCACCTACAATCCCAGCTACTCGGGAGGCTGAGAAAGGAGAATTGCTTGAACCTGGGAGGCAGAGGTTGTAGTGAGCTGAGATTGTGCCATTGCACTCCAGCCTGGGCAACAGAGCAAAATTCCGTCTCCAAAAAAAAATCACGCAGATCTCAGATATGATAATTATGTCTCAAATTATTGGTGTACAGCTAGGTGATATTTTATATTCTTTTCATTTAGTCATCAAATATGTGTTGTGCCCTGCCATACGCCAGGTGATGTTGGTATCTTAAAGTATAGCTATGTGAAAACATTTTTTTTTGTGCCTTACAGGATTTCACAGCTTTGGTGACACAGGCATGTAATCAGACAAATAAAATAAAGAGTAAAGTTTGAGATCATTCATTCATTCAAACAAAGAATATCAAATTGTATAAAATTCATACATTTTGGTAGGAAATTTATGTACAAGCAAACTACATCGCTAGTATTCCCCATAAGTGAGTTTCTAAGTGCCTGACAAAAAAGAGGCAGAGACTCTCCTTCTCTGGTAGCCTCAGCTGAATTAGGGGTCAGAGCTCTTTCCATGACAACTTTTCTCTTCTTAATGTTCTTTTGATTTTCAGTATCTGCTTTGCTTCCTACCCAAATGAGAGCCATTGTCATAGAGCTGGTGGCTTGATGAGACGGAAAACTGTGCTTCCTAAATAAATCAAGAAACAAGATAATAATAAATAATAAATTAGTTGCTAAGGAGTAGAATACATGAAAAATCAATGTATGATAGTGATGATTTAGTACATTTCACTATTTTGTAGAATGTTTTATTTATTTGATGACTGAATAACAGTAGCACAGATTTTCAGTTATTAAGAACATATATGGGCCTGGCATGGTGGCTCACACCTGTAATCCTAGCAATTTGGGAGACTGCGGTGGGTGGATCACTTGAGCCCAGGAGTTTGAGACTAGCCTAAGTAACATGACGAAACCCCATCTCTACAAAAACTACAACAAATTAACCAAGTGTGGTGTTGCATACTTGTAGTCCCAGCTACTCAGGGGGCTGAGGAGGGAGGATCACCTGAGCCCAGGAGGTAAAGGCTGCAGTGAGCCGGGACCAAGCCACTGCACACCAGCCTGGGCAACAGGAGTCGCCTGTCTCAAAAAAAAGAGAACATACATGTTTCATAAACCATCTACTTCTTCCTAGCACTTATCACATTTGTAAAGTAGTACTACTTTTGAAATTCTGCTTTTATCTTGCCTACTATACTACAAGTTAGTGGAGGGGGAAAAAAAAAAACAACTTCTTTGTCCTTCATCTCCACTTTATTTCCAGATCTTAACTGAGAGGAGGGGCACATGACCCATATTTAGTAGACGCTTGTCTAATGAATAAATGATCTTCACTGTATACAATGGCATGTCTCAATTTCCAAATGAGAAAGGAGTGTGATGTGACAGCTACTGTCTCTGCCACACCAAGATCCCCACATCACACATTTTCATGCATTTCTGTTCAGATTCCAACTCACAGCACTTATGACTAAACCTATGTAAGGATTCTCTCTGGCCATAGGTGTCTGCTGCACAAATAAGAAGGAATAAAGTGCTATGTGAAAAATGTTCCCTTCTGAGAACAGCCCTCAATAACTATATCACGAGGTTGGTGGGTAGATATCCAAGCTTCTTTGTCATCTAGTGGTCTAATTCTGATGACTGTTCTTCATATTAATTGGCAGAGTTTGCAGTAGGATTAAGTTCCAGCTGTCCACAGAGGAAATTTAGTGGGTCACACCTCCTTTATTGGCTTCTGCTTTTTTCTTTTCTCAGGTTCACTTCTTTTATGCTGTCATCTTTTGGAATTATATCACAAAGAAACTATGAGTATTGAAATCCTTGTCACAGTACTAATTCTGGAGAACTCAAATCAGATAAATTCTTAGAATTAACTAAAAGAAGAAAATACTTTTAAAGAAGGGGATGTGTTATCATAATCTTTTTCTTGCTTAAGTGTTTTTGTTTGTGATAAAGCTATCTTCTTAATGACATGAATAAAAATTTTAGTAGGACTGTGCAAGTTCTCACTATTTATACACTAATAATAGGAAACAAAAATTCATGTATTCTCAAAAAAAGTCTTCCAGATCCCTAGGCTTTAAAAGAAAACTTTGAGTATTGACTATTTATCTTACTAGTCTTTAAAAATTAAAAACCTAACTAGTTACTAGGTTATTCATTTTTCTTTCTCTCTTTTTTTTTCTTTTTCTTTTTTTTTTTTTTTCTTTTTGAGACAGAGTGTCTCTCTGTTGCCCAGGTTGGAATGCAGTGGCACAATCTCGGCTCACTGCAAGCTCCGCCTCCTGGGTTCACACCATTCTCCTGCCTCAGCCTCCCAAGTAGCAGGGACTACAGGCACCCACCACCACGCCCAGCTAATTTTTTGTATTTTTAATAGAGACAGGCTTTCACCATGTTTGCCAGGAAGGTCTCGATCTCCTGACCTCGAGATCTGCCCACCTTGGCCTCCCTAAGTGCTGGAATTACAGGTGTAAGCTACCATGCCCAGCCGGTTATTCGTTTTTCTGTTCACCACTCAGTTTATCCAGTGATCCATCTATCTAATAACCCATACATCCACTTGTCTTTCCAGTAATGATTTCTTGAGTAACTAATGTGGATTAATATGTATATTTTTTGACTAGTCCACAATGGCTTACTACTAGTCTAAAACTAGAAATGTGCTGATTATATAATAGAGAAGCTACACATACCAATTTTATTTCAGGCCACAAATAAATTATTTATACTTTCATTTAATGTAAATTAGCTCAAAAGTCACCTTATCTGTATTAGCACATTTCATTAGAGTATGTTCCTCTTTAAAACTATTATAGATTTTTAAAAGAATGCTGAAAAAACTATTTCCAAAAAGCATGATAAAGCTCAATGTTTAAATCCATCACAAGTCAGAAGTTTCTTATTCCTCTAGTAATTTAAAATAGGCCAGAGAGAACTGTTTAAAAATCAACCACTACCTTGTGATTACCTGAACTCTTTTCTAATAGATGTGACTAAATTCGCCCAGCCTTTGCTGGAAGGCAAGTGTCCTTTTGATGGAGTGCTACTTCATGAATCACATTCTTAATCCATTGGGTTCCGAGACATTTTCATGCTGTACATCAAATTTACTAGTATTACATGTATATAGTATTCATGTAACTCACAAACTTCATTGCTAAAAAATTGATGGGTTAGGATAAATATTGCCTGCAATAAATTTACAAACGCTATTATTACTGTGTGAAATATATGAACTACCTTCGATTTCAACCTTCTATTTGTCTCCATAGCATTCATTTGATCACATAGCAGATTATCTGTTTAAAATGGTTTCATTTGAATTTAAGAAAAAGGCAACACTCAGTGTACTTCATACTTACACAATGTGAAGTCTGTTGAGCACTGACAGTAGCACTGAGGGCACCTTCCGAATACATAGCACCAAGAGTATCAGACATTCTTTTTGCCTTTTGGTTTGAAATTAGGAAAGTTAATTTATTAAATGCTTTAAAATGTGATATCTGTGTACATGTGAATCACTACAGAGCAATAATAATGATTAATCTTCTTATTCCTTAATTTTTTATAAAGATAACTAAAATGCAGAAAGCAGGTGTTTAAAAAAAAGAATCAAAACAATATTGATCTTCCATTAAACCTTAAGGATAAGTTTTTGGTTTTTATCTTTGTTTTACTTTGTTTTTAATAGAAGACTGTTAATCCAAGCTCTCAGAAGAATTAAACACAAATGATCTGGAGTAGTTTAATTATGGAAACATGTTTCTGAAGTTAAATTAAGGGAAAAAGTTTCTTAGATGCAGAATATAGTAAACTATCACCTACCCAAAAGATAGTTTTAAACTAGTCACCAGAAGATATTAATGATGATTTTGTAACAATTAACATTTACATTTTGAAAACGTTTTTTATGTACATGAAGTTGTTAAGAACTAAAATAAGGTTTGTCCACCAGAACTTTACGCTTTTTGTAACCTAGGGTAGGGTACAGATCTTCCAAAACATTATTTACCAAGTAACAAAACAGGCAAGTGCAGACACTTTTCATGTCCTGTCTAGATGGTCATTTTTCCTCAAACAAGAAATCAAATGTAAGGGTGGAGGGAGGAAATAAACAAATGAAGCATCTGTTACTTACAAGTACATAGATCTGGACTTGTTTTAGAATGTGTGGAAGGAACTAGAAAAGAGACAGATAAGATCTGGGATTCCCAAATGTCAGCGTTTGGTGTGAGTGAGATAGAATAAGAAGTTATTTCTTGAGAAATGGAAGAGAAAACTAAAAATGGGGGGGAAAAAAGGAAGAAAAAGGGAATTAAAAAAGTTCATCCAGGAAAAGAGAGAGAAAAAGAAGAGAAAACTTCATCAGGAAAATAAACACTAAGGCAAAAGGCAGCAGAGTAGTTGAGCATCCCTTCTGGGTGTTGTAACCTGAATTTTTTGCTTAATAATGATTGAAATAGTGCACACTACGTGGTGCTAAGGACTCTATCCACTGAAACTACCATGAAACCAATCTAGAAGGTTTGAAAGAAAATATGGACAAACAAGTTTATCTCTCAAAATGGTTCTTCCACTGTGCTTTTTTTTTTTTTTTTTAACATGCATCAACATATTTAACAACTTTGTGAAAAATAATTATTCTGGATTTATAGATAGCAAAACTAAAACTCAGATGGATTAAATAATCTGCCCAAAGGAGCTTTATATTAATGACTTATGTCTAACTCTAAAGTTTTTTCAACTACACTATTTGCCCATCATCCAGTCTTTGGTTGGGGACACCAGTTATCAACCATTTACATGTTGTTGTTAAGGAAATATATATATATACACACACACACATATATATTCAAATTTTAAAATATATATATTTTCAAAATTTAAAAATGTTACAGAATTAATATGTGTATCTTAACTAGACAAAATATTTCAGATGATATAATAATATGTCAGATCCTAAGGCCCTAGGTGGATTGTGTGGGGAAAAGAAAGAGAGATCAGCCTGTTACTGTGTCTATATAGAAAGAAGTAGACATAAGAGACTCCATTTTGTTCTGTATTTGAGATACTGTTAATCTGTGACCCTACCCCCAACCTTGTCCTTGCAAGACACATGTGCTGCGGGTGACTCAAGGTTTAATGGATTTTGGGCTGTGCAGGATGTGTCTTTGTTAAACAAGTGCCTGAAGGCAGCTTGCTGGTTAAAAGTCATCACCATTCTCTTAATTTCAACTACCCAGGGACACGTACACGGCCAAAGGTCACAGGGACCTCTGCCTAGGAAAGCTAGGTATTGTCCAAGGTTTCTCCCCATGTGATAGGCTGAAATAATGCTAAAAGGTTTATGGAGATGTTTGCATATGCATCTCAAGGCACAGCATTTTCCTTTAAACTTATTCATGTCACAGAGGTTTTTGTTCATATGTCTTACTGCCGATTTCCTCCCTACGATGATCCTATTGTCCTGCCACTCCCTTATCTTTAAGATGGTAAAGATAATTATCAATAAATACTAAGGGAACTCAGAGACCGGTGCCGGTGTGGGTCCTCTGTAAGCTCAGCGCCGGTCCCCTGGGCCCCCGCTTTTCTTTCTCTATACTTTGTCTCTGTGTCTCATTTCTTTTCTCAAGTCTCTCGTTCCACCTAACGAGAAACACCCACAGGTGTGGAGGGGCAGGCCACCCCTTCAGATTGTCTGCTTCGAAAGGCAGATATTCATAGCATATAGCCACAAACAGATTTTCATATGCTAATCAGAAGCCTGCAAAAGCGTTTGTTGCTGACTGCAAGATTCAAGGAGAAAGGCTGTAGGATGATATAGGACTCATGGACTAGTGATCAGGCATCACTAAGGAAGCATAGCATGTCACATAGCATAAGAAGCATAAGAATGACTGCATCCTTCTGTGATCCAGAGAGGCAAGTAGAGAGGATTGGTGAGGCTGCTCATGGCTTCTGCATGGATTACTGAGATCCTTTTCTAATGACATTCTTAGGAGAGGGCTAGACCACCACCAGGAGTAAAATGCAGTACTCCTGTAGCACACTGCTCCTCAACCACACCATTTCAGAAAGTGTATTGAGCGACAATTGCTAGGTGAGATCTCACTATAGTCTCTCTCAAAAGTATAAAGCAAGAGTAGACTCTTACTCATGCAAAGGCTAATACTTCACTCTGGGTGAAAGGAAACAGAAAAATGGAACTCAGTAGACAACAATCACAGGAAGGAGAAGGCAGCTTGCCAAATCCTTGAGACAACAGCAATACTCCAAACCCGGAGACCAGGTTCTTAGGAATCATAAATGAAGCTTCATTGCAATGTAAAAAATGAATTTTGAAATATCAGAGTGCAGACTGATTTTCAGAAATATATTGAAGGCAACCTCAAAGCCTGTCTTTAGTGCTAAATTGCTTCATTCATTCCTATGTGCATATAAAATATGGAGTTTAGAAATAAGGAATTTGGCGGTCACATTTCTAACTTAAATTGAGTGGCACCTCTCCCAAGCCAATTATAATATTTTGAATGTCTATTAATTGAAGACAGAACTTTTTTTATAAAAGTGTTTCCTTAACATCACTACCAAAGTATGTTGGCATGGCGAATCCGTACACGTCTGCAGCAACTTGATTACTGCCTCCTCAAAGGAAAGAGTTTGTCCAAAAGGCATAAGGCGAGTGAGAGACCAAGGCAAGCTTTAGAGCCAGAGTGGGCTGTCAGGCTGTCCGCAAGTTCAGTGGCCTCCAGCACTTGGGAGGGGCTTCATGTGCGTGTTTACTGAAGTTTTGCGCATGCTCATTTGAGGTGTTTTCCCCTTACCAATGAGTGTTCCTAGCAGAAGGGCATATACCTGTTAAGATCGCCATTTTGCCTTGTAACGTACATGCTTTAGCACTCTCGCCCAACTCCTGGTATCTTATCCTGAAATTGAAGTATTCTCATGAGGCAGTACCTATTAAAAGTTAGTGCAGAGATGTTTTTGACATTTTTTCCTGACAGAAGACCAAAGAATATCTAAGAATAGGAATAGGTAAAGTCTGAAAGCTTTGTCTGTGCTATGGAGAGGAAGGCTGGCGGCAATTATGTCATCAGAATATGCATAATCACTGAAAACAAACCTGCCAGAGAATTCTGAAGGCTGGATTTGTTGGTTTGGATTCACAATGGAAACCCCAACTTCTTCACTTCAAAGGTGCCTGTACAGTAGATGGGGTTTATTTCTCACACCAATTTTATCTTTTTTGTTTGTTTGTTTTTAGACGGAGTCTTGCTCTGTCGCCCAGGCTGGAGTGCAGTGGCCGGATCTCAGCTCACTGCAAGCTCTGCCTCCCAGGTTCACGCCATTCTCCTGCCTCAGCCTCCTGAGTAGCTGGGACTACAGGCGCCCGCCACCACGCCCCGCTAACTTTTTTTTTTTTTTTTTAGTAGAGACGGGGTTTCACTGTGTTAGCCAGGATGGTCTCGTTCTCCTGACCTCGTGATCAGCCCGCCTTGGCCTCCCAAAGTGCTAGGATTACAGGCGTGAGCCACCGCGCCCGGACACCAATTTTATCTTTTAGTCCAAACTGAGTGACTTCCAGCTGCCATGGGTATTGATACGTAAGTCAATAAAAGAGCAAATATGACATGTACAGAAAGAAGTCTTAATCATCCCCAAGTTTTTCATATTTCAGAGAACGTTGGCAATGTTTTGTTTGTTCTTGAATTGGTTTTGAAATTTTACAAAGAATGAGTCACAGGATTACTCCTCTTTTCTTAGAATATATTGAGTTCACAGAACATAAATTAGGAACTCATAACTCACATCAGATCTTGAAGCATTAATGGTCCTGAAGGTCAGCAGGGGAGAAGAAAAGATGAATGGCTGGGCAATGAGTGTAGGAAGCAAATAATTTAGTGTTTACACCATATCCTTAAGTTATCTTAAGGACAAGGTGCAGGGTCTTCAAGATCCTTCCTCCACAACTGAAAAGGTAGAATATATGTGATTAAAAAGATATGCTCCCAGGTTAAGCAATGTGAACATGACTGAAAATCGCTTCCTGATAACAAACATATTATAGATTATGATTTTATATTAAAATCTCATATTTTCTATTATGATTTTATGTTCTAAATAAATTTATAGTATTTAAACCAAAGAAAAAATCCCTATGCCAAAATAATTGCATTCAGATACCAAAAAATCCCCAATGTTGTCAGGATTTCTTAAAATTCTATTCAGCAAATATTGATACATAAATATAAAACGATGTTTACTTTGGCCCTTAATAAAGATATTCAAACATCTTTTAAGAGACTACTCATGTCTCTATGAGTGTAGACATCTACCAAAGACGAAAACCACCTAATTCACCACGGCTCATTTACACAGAAAATAACAGAACTTGGAGATTCTGGGCATAGAGCAAATACCAATTAACAAAATCATGTAAGAGACAGGGAACAAACATTTTAGGGCAGAGATAATTTGGCTATGGTATTATTGGTTAGATTTGAGTGTATGCTCTTACAATGAGTATAATAATAATTTTTTAAAAAATATTTGTTTTCCTTATTGTAAATGCATCAACATTCATTTAAATAGTTGGAAGCTGTCTAATGGTTCAGAAAAAAATATTTATTCAGCCAATTTTATGTTCAAATTATCATTCAGAATCAGGCTATAGCCCCACATTTTCCACAGAATAAATAACTATTTAACTATAGGAAAATCAGAAAAACCTAAATATGACTTTATTTTATTATATGGAAAAAAGGCTTATAATAATTATTTTACATGAAGAGTTGCATTGAGATAAACTGAAGTATTAGAAGATCCATGCTAAGAAACTCCGTGGGGATCCCTTCAGTAAATCACTCAGCAAAGTTTGACAACATCTCTTATATGAAATTTGCAATGGTATTTGTTAAAGATGTTCATAATTATTTATAGTCTCCAGAAGCTGTATTTCAATGGTTAATTAGCAAAGGATAAACGATTTTCAAACCTAAAAATAACAATGCAGATAGGTTCATTATTTTGCTATTGAGTCTGTATGGGAACAGATCATAGAATACCAGATATGCAAATATGTCAGAGGTAGGTTTTTGTCTCCCTTTAGAGGTACTCTAGTCAAATTGAACCACGACTTCACAATCCACATATTCACTTCACAACTTTTGTAAATGTCAAATATTTACAGCACTTATATTCTTTTCACTTATGCTTTCCTAACTCCAGATAGCAAGAATTTGTTCTCACAGGATAACAAGAATTTGTAGTTGAGATAGTGCTGTGTCTGGAGGTTAAATAATATATTATTTTAAAAAATATGCACCTTTCTTGCTTTAATTTTATTTTATTATTTGTGTTATTGCATATATCCACAGGAGCTGACCAATAGTTACGTGTAGGGACCTCTATGACTACTTTCAACGTTCCTTGCCTTGCCTCATTGTAATCCTTTCTCCTTGAGTATGGGCTGGATTTATTAACTCACTTCTAATGAATGGAATGTGCCAGAAGTTTGGGATGTTCCTAATGAGATTAGGTTACACAAAGACTATACTTCTTAGTACCCTTTCTCTTTCTCACACAGACTTTCTTCAGGGGAAGCCAACTGCCATGTTCTGAGCTGTCCTATAGGTAGGCCCTTGTGGCAAGGACTGTAAGAGGCTTTTGTCCAATAACCAGAGAGAAAAAGAGGCCCTCAGTTTAACAGTTCACAAGAGGTGAATACTAAAAATCATATAAGTAAGTCCTGGAGGTGGATCCTGTCCTAGCCAAGTGTTCAGAAGAGACTGCAGCCTTGGCTGCAAGCTTAACCACAACCCTGTATGAGAACTTGAGACACAGATATTCAGTCAGCTGAGGTTTGTCCACTGATACACAGAAACTATGGTATAGTAAATGTCTGTTACTTTAAGTTGTAAAATTTTAGGATAATATGTCATGCAGAAAGAGGTAACTGATGCAAATTACTTGCATGATGCCAGTTTTCGTCTTTCCCAATGATGACACATAAACTTGCATACCTCCTGAGACCTGCCATCACCCTCATAGCCCGAGTTCTCAAAAACTTTAAAATATATTTAACAAATACGAACACAGATTTTAAAAACCCAGAAGAAATATCAAACGAATAGTTTAATAATTTTAATAAGAATCAAAATTCCTGATAGAAATGGACCTGTAAGTATTTTGGCAATACAGTGTTTCCATATAAAGAATGAAAGTTTAACATCACATGGATTTCCAATTTTCAATCTCAAAAAAAGACACTTTACTTTTTGATTCCTTCGATTTCTAAATTTAAATAATAAATACTTAGAGCAAATCCCAGAGACTAATAATCCATTCTGTCTCAAAAGGAGAAAAACAGAACAAAACAAAAATACCTATTTGAAAACAATGAATTAAAATAAAATGTATCAACTAAAATAATTTGTTGGATTATCTTGAATGAAACATTGTAAATGCTGGTAAGTTGAAAGCATTCTCTGTGTCCACATTAGCCATCTGGTTTTATATGCTTTAAGAAGTAATTATACTGGTACTGAAAAATAAGAGACTGGCCTAGTTAAATAACCAATAAAGAGAAGTGATTAAAAAAGAAAGAAAGAAAGAAAAAAGCTACATGATTGCTTTTGACTGGCTTTTAAAGTCCTATTCATAGGGACTGTGGAGGCTGGAAAATGGTCTTAACTAATCAAGATTTCATTTATAGCTATGACAAATAGACTTACATGACCCAACCAGATACGAAGATAATAGAAAACTCAAGGGTAAAAGTAAATGCACATTTTAAGGAAGAAAGAAGATCTTGGTGCTTAAAGGGAATGACTGAAAAGACTTCATGTTATCCAGAGCCTAGGAGCAAACAAATACTTCATTAATGCTGCTAAAGAGAATAACCTCAAGGGAGGAAAAAAAAAAGGCAGGAGAATGACTGTTCACTCAGATATCTGGGACGTATGATCAATTGAATTCATTGCTTATTTTGAGTCTGATGGCCATGAATCCTAGTCCACAAGCTAGGGGAAAAAATAAATTTTAAATTATAATTTTTTTATTTAATCTAATAAAACTTCACTTTGAACTGCAGTTTTGTATGCTTGCTGGAAAACTTAATATTACTTCATTATTCGATCTCCTTTGACCCCGCTGAGGCCTGTGTAATAATTCAGAAGGTACTGCTTCAGTGAGGCAATTAAAGCACAAAATGTTTGATGGATTACATTGTCCCTGAAGCTTAATGTCCAGTATTCCTGGATGCATTATGTAACCATTCTCCCTCTGAGACCTTACTACCCTTTGAGGATGCAAATATCCAACAGGGCATGAGTCACTGATATCAGCAAACCCATCTGATCTCAATAATCTCTCAAGAAAAAATATTTAAGGCAAAATACCATCCTCTCAGCTGCTATTCTAAAAGGTGTTCAAAAAAAAAAAAAAAACCCTCATTTTTTTTGTGACTAATGTCCCACAAAATGAGAATTTAAGAAGAAAAATGTAAGAAGGTAGTTTGTACAAAGCTTTAAACCTTGAAACATTAACATTTGTGGGGTATGAGAGCATCAGAGTCCTGGCTACTTATTAAAAGGAGGTGTAGAGAGAGAAAAATAAAAACTACCACAGAAAAGAAAACATAAATTACCATCAAAGTAAACATTTATACTGCTTTATTACAAGACTGTAATAGGCATGATGAGTACTAGAAAGATAAAATAGACACAATCTTTGGCATGAATAAACTTAAAATATTATTAGAAACATAGCATATGAACACAATTTATAAAATTTTAAAAATTCATCTTGAAAAACATTATAAAATAGTAATACAAGCAATTAGAACAGGAATCCTTTAGGGCCTTAAAGAATAGATGGAATTTTTACGAAGAAGATAGCTAGGGTTGTAGTTACATTAAGTTACTTAGAAAGGGGAAAAGGAGGCAGAGAGTAAGGGTATCCAAAATTTGCCTAAAAATGTATGTAAGATAGACATTTATTCAGTAACAGAACTGGTCCACTTATTTACATTTGTCTTAGCATAGGTGCCCTAGGAAATATAATCTGAGAAAAATATTGTGCATTAATATTTGATGAAAAGGTACAATCCCAAGAATACAGTATTGATTTAAAAATGTAATGAGATTGAGAAAGGAGAACAATTTTAGAGGTGCATATTGAATTAGCTACCATTTTTTATCTGGTATAATTTATTACTCGGCTTCTCAGAAATCTTATCTGGGAAACTATATTAATTTCTGGAAATTCCTCCACATGAAGAAAGAAGAAATAATTTATCTTTGCTTCCAGTATTACATTGATCAAAGGCTTTTCTCTGTAAGATATTAACCTGCACTTTTTGGTTGCACACACATGAGCACAATGCAAATTTGATGGCATCTTAGGACTCTGTGCCAAAGGGAAAACCTAGCATTGCAGCTGAATGGTGTAGAGCATGGGCAAGAGACAAAATGTGGTGGTTGTGCACACAGGACGCCATTCTCTATGGTAGCAAGGATGACACAATATGCTGTGTCCCAGTGCAAGAGAACCTAAAGTGGTATCTAAGAGTAACTGATGTAGTCTACACTGACAAGACCAAATTATTATTATCCTCTTCCAATATCCAGTTCTGCAACATGGGCCTCTGCTTTCGTGAAAACTCAGTCTACACTACTTTTCTGAGACCCTAAATGCAAATACATTTAATCTCAGAGTCTCTTTCCGTAAGTTATAGTTCCCACTGTTGTAGCCAATTTTATTAGCTTATTCTCACACTCCTAATAAGAAAGCCATACACTAGACTGGGTAATTTATAAAGGAATGAGGTTTAATTGACTCATAGTTCAGCATGGCTGGGGAGGCCTTAGGAAACTTACAATTATGGCAGAAGGGGAAGCAAACATGTCCATCTTCACATGGCAGCAGGAGGGAGAAAAAAGAGAGCTGAGCAACGGGGGAAGCCCCTTATAAAACCATCAGTTTTCATGAGAACTTACTTAGTATCATGAGAGTAGCATGGGAGAAACTGCCTCCATGATTCAATTACCTCCCACTGGGTCCCTCCCACCACATATGTGATTATGGGAACTATAATTCAGGATGAGATTTGGGTGGTGACACAGTCAAACCATATTATTCTGCCCCTGACCTCTCCCAAATTTCATGTCCTTACATTTTAAAACACAATTATGCCTTTCCAACAGTCCCCCAAAGTTTCAACTCATTCCAGCATTAACCCAGAAGTCCAAGTCCAAGGTCTCATTTGAGACAAGGCAAGTCCCTTCAGCCTATGAGCCTGCAAAAGTAAAAGCAAGTTAGTTATATACTTCCTAGATGCAATGAGGGTACAGGCATTGAGCAAATACACCCACTTCAAATGAGAGAAATTTCCCAAAACAAAGGGGCTAGAGTACCCATGCAAGTCGGAAATCCAATAGGGCAGATATTAAAACTTAAAGTTCCAAAATGATTTCGTTTGACATCATGTCTCACATCCATGTTCCATAATAGGTATTCTATCATTTTTCTCCTCAACCATCTGTTCTAGAACTCCTTTACCCTCATTCAGCAGTTCAGTTGGTCCAGGTTGCTTGCCTGGTAAGGGCAAACCAGGCCTTTATCCCTTAATTGTTTTGGTTAGTTTAAATTTGGTGCAATTGTCCATTCACAGTTATTACTAGTATTATAAAACAAGATTTGGGGCTGGACACGGTGGCTCACACCTGTAATGCCAGCACTTTGGGAGGCCGAGGTGGGTGGATCATGAGGTCAAGAGATCGAGACCATCCTGGCCAACATGGTGAAACCCCGTCTCTACTAAAAATACAAAAATTAGCCGAGCATAGTGGTGCACGCCTGTAGTCCCAGCTACTTGGGAGGCTGAGGCAGGAGAATTGCTTGAACCCAGGAGGCGGAGGTTGAAATGAGCAGAGATCCCACCACTGCACTCCAGCCTGGGTGACGGGTGACAGAGTGAGACTTCATCTCAAAAACAACAACAACAACAAAAGCAAACAAACAAACAAACAAGATTTGCCACAGCGAACGTCACAGGTTTTAGGCATACTCCTCCCTAACTCATTTGTATCAGCATCCCCAGCTTCTGACCGTAATCAGTGTCAATGTCACTGATTGTATACTAACTCCTTTCCATGCCTGTTGATCCACAGGAATAACAAGCCAAAGTGGCTAAATGACAGTCACAGATTCCTGTTCATTGTAACACTTCTTGATTTCCTTGACAGTGTGAACCTTCCAGCACTAAATTCAAGAAGAAAAATCTCCAAGAAGACCTAATATTGGATCTCTAGGAGGACCTAATATTGGTGGGGCATGCCTGTAATCCCAGTTACGCGGGAAGCTGAGGCAGAAGAATGGCTTGAACCCAGGAGGCAGAAGTAGCAATGAGCCAAAATTGTGCCACTGCACTCCAGCCTGGGCAACAGCTCTCTCTCTCTCTCTCTCTCTGTCCTCTCTCTCTCTCTCTCTATATATATATGGAACAAGAAGCATACAATTGGCAACTAGGCTACTAAGAGTGAGTGACAGGGGCTGACCCTTTGTTTCCAGACATGAGTATTCCAGATATTAGAGACAAAGTAACCTATATTAGCATCTGACCGAAGCATATATGCCTCCTAGGGGATAATGGCTCAATCCCACATAAATTGATCCCAAAGCTGGAAACTTAGTTAAGCCTTTCATAGGCCATCCCACCATTCTATCTGTGTAGCACTGTCTGTATGACAGGGTATATGGTATTAGCAAGATGCTCTTTGTGTCAAGATGATCAAGGTTGACAGTGACCTGAAGGAACATTGATATGGCTTAGGGACAAGAAAGTGATAAAGCATAGCTATTCTTCCCTCATAAAGGCAAATTGATTTTGATCCTATTTACTAATGGGGTTTGAAAAAAAATGCATTCTCTAGATGAAAAGCTGCATAACAGCCTCCAGAGACTGCATGGATCTGTTTCAATAAAGATGCCACATTGCAAAACAAACGGAATTGAGCCTGCCACTTGGTCAAATAGAAGATGATGCAGAATAATCTACTATACTCCATCTTTTCCCCTCAGGAATCACAAAAATAAGATAAAAGCAGATACCGTGGGACAATAAACCCTATCTCCTTTATGTATGTGAGGGCGTTGATCATCTCTAATATTTTACCAAGGATATATATATAGCATGACTTCTGATACACAGTCATAGCTGACGGAGCAACAGGAGAAATTCTCAAGCACTGCCACTTGTTCTTTGCTACCAAAAAAGTTCTTACACTACAAATTAGGTAAACTTGTAAGCGTACTGCCAGCTGTTTGGTGTAACCATCCTAATTTTGTTGTCAAGTACGAGGAATAACCTAAGGGTTTATCTATGATCCTTACATTATTCTATGACTGTGAGATCAACTTGAGTCAAGATTTCATTGATCACTGGTTCTTTATGGAATTACTCTAACTGAAGGATCATGATAACATGTTAGATTATAAGTGTCAGATCACACCCTGTATCCAACAATCCTCATAACTTTCCCCAGTGTACATTTATGTTGGCAAATGACTGTAGGTATTTCTAGGAAAAGGATTTGAGGAATGCTCATTTTATATTCTTTCAGTGACATTGCAGAATCTATGTTCAAGGCACACGACATTCCCTTTAACTGGTGAGTTCAAGGTCTAAAACTAGCTAAGATTAGAATATCAGTAGAAAACCATGGTTTTCCGTGTTTGCAGTTGATTTTGTTTGCATTCTATTATTTTTTTTAATTATTGAAAGAATCAATAGGATAATCAAATAAAAGGAAAACTATTACCATATCAATAAAAAAGAAATCACAATAGAATTTGAAGATTCAAACTATACCAGATAAAAGTGATTTATGTAAAACATTGTCTTATCAAAGGAATCATCAAACATCTGATGAAAATTCTCATTAGTTTTATGTGGAATATATCTTGGATGACTTTGAAATTTAAGGGAGGAAAATAATTACCTGGGGAAAGTATTTCAATTATTTTTCTAATAGTTGAAGCATTTTGCCCTTGGGCAAAATGGATGACAAAGGAATTGAACAAATACATAATATATTGATATCCAAGAGAAGAATTTTATTATTTCTTTAGCAAAAATATCTCACCTCATAAGAAAACCAAATCAAACCAAACCACACATATAATTTATTAAAATCATCAACTAAATCAAATTTGTATTTGAACAGGAGAGAGGCTAATGCTCTATTACAAGTGAAACATATAATTGGGAAGGTAAGTAAGCCAGCCTGTATAAGAAAATATTTCTCAGAAGTGATATCATGGGGATGTTGACACAGAAGATGTTTGTTGCTGATTTGCCTATGCTGATTTATTTAACACTGCTCCTAATTAAAATAACAAAGTAATCTGGAAATTCTGACATAGAGACATGATTATGATTTAATAGGTATCATTGCAATGTTATGAATTGAGAGTAATGATTAAAAGAAAGACATTTTTCAAAATAATATATATAGTTGAAAAGTGGTGATTTGGAAATGGTGCATGGCAGTGAAAGAATGCCTACATGATGACGCATGAACTTTGGTAGGAAAGAAGTGACTGAAGGTATTCTGTCAGAAATAAAGGTGAGGTCAACATAAATAATGTTGGTATGTGCCACACATTTTCTTGCTGAAAGAAATTGTACTTTCCAATCTAATGAAAGGTAACATATAAAATAAAGTATTGTGTTATATTAAGATATGTCATTTGTTTTAGAAATAATTTATGAAATATTTATAAAGTCCAACTATGTACCAGGAGTTTCTCCTATAGTGTCGACTAGAGCACAATGTTTATTCTTTTGTTTCTTATTGTAATTGAGGGAAGAAGGCCTGTAAACATGTAAGTACTAAAATATTATGCTAAGATGTTACAGAAATACAGAAGAGAGACTTTGTAGAAGTGCTGGGTTCAGTTATATATGTCAGCTATTCAGAGATACCTTAGCAAATTAGGGTTAAAATATCCACCGAGAAAACTAAAGTTAGGAAAATAATGGTATAGAATAAATGGTTGGAGCCAGTGGGCTTCATTATGAAGAAAGAGAAAAATGATAGTTTCACTGGCAAAGTTCATATGGAGAAACTTTCAGTAAAAGAGTTATTAATCCAAGTTATTTAGATAATGTAAAACAGTAGTTAGATATCATTCATTTAGAAACAAATGGCAGATATTTTGAAAAATCTAGAATACCAATTACAATAAATTGCATACTTATCGTATAACTCATTATCATAAAGTGAGTTTTAAGTAGGCTTCCAAAAAGATTAAAAAACTTAATGTTAAGTATTCAAGATTACTTTTAATAATTACCTCTCATTAGTTTGTAAACTTAAGACTATAGTTTTTTTCAAAGTTTATTTCTAAAATATTTTCTCAGAAACTGTATTTGTTAACATTAACTCAGTCTATAAGAACTACTCATTTCTCTTAGTTTTTTAAAAATATTATTTGAATACATTCCTTCTTGCAAAAGTTTTATGTAAGTAAAAACATAAAACATAACTTTAACATATTAAATTTCAAAAGAAAATTCAACAGAATTTAATTTTATACATACTTTTTAAAAATAGAATATAGAGATAAATAATACATACCTCATGTATGCATAAAGTGAATATATTTATAAATAATACATATGTACATTGTATGAATATGTTGTTATGGTAAAATAAGTGTGTAAATCATAGTTTTATCATCTGTTTTTATACTTAATAATTTGTTATCAAATATTTCTATTTTTATGAATATAAAATCAGGTTAGTGTGGATGCTAAGACCATGAATTACAAAGGTGGATGACTTTGAAATTTAACACAGGAAAACAATTATCTGAATAGAGTATTTCAATTTTTTTCTAATAGCTCGTGTATTTTGCCTTTGGATAAAGATAGACAACACAGGAATTAAACAACCCGATAATCAATTAAGGAGAATTTCGTTGTTGCATCCTGGCTCACTTATTCACAAGTTATTACCACAGTATGCATTACTTAACTTTTATTCACCTATGGTTACATGATTCTATATTTTACATATAACTTAATTTATCCATTTCTAATATATTAAGAGATGTAGCCTGGTTTCCATGTTTGCTATTATAAACTATTAATTTTTCAATCAGCAACTCTGCACATATGTTTATGTGCACATAGGTGAGGATAATTCTCTTCAATATTTTCAAGGGGAAGATTTATAGGTAAAAGTGTGTATATGATACAGATAAATAGGTGTTCATCAGCAATAATAGGAATCCTGACTATACTAATTTTAAATATGGTTTACTATTTTCAGATAAGGAGGTACCATACCTCAGCATGCCAGAACTGAAATCTCTCATTATCATCCTTCCATGATGAAAACATGCAAGTTCTTCCAACTTCTGCTTTTATGCTTGTGTTTAAGAGAAGAATAAACAGGAAAGCCAGGGTTAAATGAAAAAGGCAACGCAACAGTATTTCTAGGAACGCTCTAAAATAATTTTTCTAGGCCGGGTGCGGTGGCTCAAGCCTGTAATCCCAGCACTTTGGGAGGCCGAGACGGGTGGATCATGAGGTCAGGAGATCAAGACCATCCTGGCTAACACAGTGAAACCCCGTCTCTACTAAAAAATACAAAAAATTAGCCGGGCATGGTGGCGGGCGCCTGTAGTCCCAGCTACTCGGGAGGCTGAGGCAGGAGAATGGCGTAAACCCGGGAGGCGGAGCTTGCAGTGAGCTGAGATCTGGCCACTGCACTCCAGCCTGGGCGACAGAGCGAGACTCCATCTCAAAAAAAAAAAAAAAAAAAAAAAAAAATATTCTCTTACTTCTCACTGGCGAAGTAAAACCAGGTCTTTTGGCAGTAGTTACATGCAAAACAGTGTAGCACAGGAGGAGCAAGGCATTCGTGAGAGAGAAGAGAAGAGACAGTCTATGTGCAACTCACAGTGTCTGCCAATGCTTATTTGTTACTTCTTAAGTAAATATTAATAAAACTACTTATATTTCTTTGAATCATTGCACTATTCCAAATCAATATCTTCAAAAAAAAAAAAAAAAAAAAAGAACTGAATTTGGGAACTATTCTATAGTTCAGCCTAGCCAAGTTGATATATTCCAGCTATGATAGCTTTTTAATATGGCATCTTGCCTAGGCTGAACTACAGTCCCCAGAATTTTCTTTCTAGTATGATTCCTGTTAGGATGAGCTATAAGAGACATTCCTTAAGGAGAGCTGAAAGAAGAGAAAAAAGTAGTGGCCATTTTGTAGCACACACACTCCTCCTCCCAATTATTCATCAAACACAAATCTAGATGCTGCTGTGAAGCAATTTTGCAGATGTTGGTATAGTCCCTAATTAGTGATTTCGAGTTAGTCAAAAGGAGGACCATCCTGGAGGAAGGGGGAGGAGGGAACTGACTTAAGCAGTTGCAAATTCAATTCAAAAGGTCTTAGGTCTCGCCTGAGGAAAAAACTCTGAATAGCCCCTGGCATTGTAATTGCACCACCCCCTGGGCCCCAGCCCTGAATCTTCTCTTCTGACTGTTGCCCATGGTCAACTTTCAGATCATGTGGGGGTCTAGCCTGCTCAACTTCCCTCCCTGACTGTCTAAGCTGAAGACTGGGATTGCTTAGTCAACGCCACAGTTACATAAGGCAAGTATTTACTATACGTTACATATATCCCTAATGTTGCTGTGATTCTGCTTGTCAAATGGCATCCTGATTGAAGCACTACACCGAATAATTTTTAAGCCATCAGAGAGTGCATACAACATGGTAAAGAAGTAGGAGGTGAAGGAGGAGCAGGAGAAATGGGGGTGAGGAAGAGAATGAAAGGTAGAGCATTGTGCCATTTTTATTCAGCCTGAGAGGCGATTATTTTTATTTATGTTTTCAAAATAACAGCTATAGAGCCAACTTTTAAAAAAAAGGTAGGGGAAAATAATTCTGTAGCTAACAAATTGCTGTCAAGAGGCCCTTTGATTGCTGTATAAAAAGGAAGCAAACTTCCAAATCTTCAAATATCATTATTTAAGACTGGATTTATGTACATTATAAACAGAAAATGTCTCGGATTTGCTTTCCCTAAGGAAAAGTAAGCAGAAATTTTTCTGAGAATGTACTGCAAATTATAAAATAAATGACTACAAAGAAAATTAAGTATAAGACACGTAGAAAATAAGAAATTGGAGAATTCTAGATTGGGTAAGTACACAGATCAAGATGAGGATCCTCAAGAAGTTGTTTGTTCAGAAAGAATTAAACCATTATGCACGAGTCCCACTGAGTATTGTATGCAAACAATAAAATAATTACCTATATCATAAATTATATGTATTTCCATTCCATAGGATATTATCAGTCATGGTGGAGTAATCTCTTTAGTAATAAATTTCTCAATCAAAATCCCCCAAAATGAATTGTTCTAAGCCAATATATGAACGAGGAAAAGCTTATCTGATTCTTGTACTTGGAGGAAGCAAGCTAGGAAAATACTAAATTTTTATGAACATTTGTTAAAGGAATGATTTATTTCTGGGAGTGAAACACTTTAAATTTATGTGTACAGAGCATAATATGAGAAATTGTGAAGCAGCACCATATAAATATGTAAGTTATATTTATATTGTTTTAGGGTGTATGTGAATGGTACCAGGAAATAGTAGAATATAATGAATTTTTAAAATCTAGATTTTTAAAGTAGATAGACCAGCTCTAAATTTCAGCTATCATTTGCTAGGGATGTAACCTTGGACAAATTGATTCAAATCTAATTACTCATAGCCTTATCTGAAAAACGTAAGGATAAAAATATTACTTCAAAATTTATAGGGCTTTTTCACAGTGCCAAGATCACAGTAATGAAACTAATGTTAAGTCCATGTGATTATTTTTTTTTTGCTAGCTTATATTCAACTTCCCTTTATATGTACGCATTTTCTTTTAGTCACATTGTCATCTACAGTTATGAATATTAGCTTAATGTGTGTGTGTGTGTACTACATTGAAAGAAAAAATGCAGTGCCATACAGTACATAGCATATTCCAAAAGGAAACACTGTGAAGTTGGTAGTAGTTCATAATGCTACAAAGACCAGTGATTCTTGGGAAATCTGGGAAAAACCTAGAGACACATGACCAGATAATTATCAGTCAGCTAACACCATTTAAGAAAATCGTGACAGCAAGGTACCACAGCTGTGAAGAGAAAGACTGCAACATTTATCCCCAAATAGTTTGGCTTCAATGTCATCTTTTCTGGTAGAAATTCCCCAGCCCATTATTATTATTACTTTTTTAATAAATATCCTCATCACCATCTTTATCTTTCCATTCTTTTTATTCACCCTACAAGACCCCAAGCTTTTTGAATTCTAACACTCATAGCCTCTTCTTCTGAAATTTGCTGGAGAAAAAGACATAAATGTCCGTTGGTTTTGTTTATAAATTTATGGTGTAAATTGACATCAGCTATTTCACAGCAACTCTTATGTAATTTTTGGTTACATTTGTTTTCATACTCCCTCAAATACTATCTGCTTACTATTTTATCTTCCATTCTAAAAATTTTCCTATGCATATTCCTCCTCTTTTTTCACTCATGTCTGATAACATCATTGCATAATTCACTTTGAAAATGGAAGCCAACAGATGAGGCACCTTCTTACTACTGCCAAATACAAAAGCCTATGCATCCTTTATGCATTTTCCCCTACCCTCCCTTATAATGGAAAATGTTCCACAACTCCTATCTCTTATCAAAGGTTTAGTCCTCTACTTGTACTCTAAATCTTAGTGTGCTCCAAACCATTGTGTGTAAGAATCAATTTGAGAACTCTTTAAAACTATAGGTTTCTGGGTTATATCACAGAAATTCTACATGTCCCTCCAATCTCAACTTTTGCCATTCCAAGTTGCTGCATGTGCATACATGTACAAATCACACCCGGGCATACACGTGCATGTACCTAATCATACATACTTACACATACACAAATATACCTATTTCCTTCCACATACAAACAAACAGCACACACACAAAAACACTTATACTTATCTACATAACGTGTATATATCCAGTACATACTGTTTAGTCTAAATTTTGCCCCCCTAAAATTGATACATTGATGTCCCAACCTCTAACACCTCAGAATTTGACTGTATTTGAATATATGACCTTTAAAGAGGTAACTAATGTAAAGTAGGGCCATATAGGTAGTCCCTAATGTGATACAGTTGGTGTTATTAAAAGAGGAGATTTGGATACAGACACACACACAAAGAAGACCATGTGAAAACATAGGAAGAAAACAGCCATCTACAAGCCAAGGAGGATGTCCTTAGAATTAAAATCAACCCTGATTGCACTTTGACTTAGACATCTATCCTCCAGAGCTTTGAGAAAATAAATATTTGTTCAGACACAGTTCATGATATTTGTTATGGCAACCCTAGCAAACTAATGTGGATACACACACCAACTGTCTTCCTCCAGGCATTCACACACACACACACACACACAAACACACATACACCCCTGTAAACAATCCCCAGTGATATGGTTTGGATCTGTGTCCACACCCAAATCTCACCTTGAATTGTAATAATCCCCACATGTCAGGGGTAGGATCCAGGGGAGATAACTGAATCATGGGGGTGGTTCCCTCAGTGCTGTTCTCATTATAGTGAGATGAGTTCTCACATCTCATGGTTTTGTAAGGGTCTTTCCCTTCACTTGACACTCATTCTCTCTCCTGTCACCCTGTGAAGAGGTGCCTTTAGCCAGGATTATAAGTTTCCTGAGGTCTCCTCAGCCATGCTGAACTGTGAGTCTATTAAATATCTTTCCTTTATAAATTATTCAGTCTTGGCTATTTCTTCACAGAAGCATGAGACAGACTAATACAGTAAATTGGTACCAGGTAGTGGGGCACTGCTGTAAAGATCCTGAAAATGTGGAAGCGACTTTGGAACTGGCTAACAGGCAGAGGTTGGAACAGTTTGGAGAGCTCAGAAGAAGACAGAAAGATGTGTGAAAGTTTGGAACTTCCTAGAGACTTTGATATGGTTTGACTGTGTCTCCCTAGCCAAATCTCATCTTGAATTGCAGTTCCCATAATCCCCATGTGTCGTGGAGGGATCCAGTAAGAGGTAATTGAATCATGGGGGCAGTTACCCTCCTGCTGTTCTTGTGATAGTGAGTTCCTATGAGATCTGATGGTTTTGGAAGGGGCTTTTCCCTCTGCTCGGCACTTCCCCTTCCTGCTGACATGAGAAGAAGGATGTGTTTGCTTGCCCTTCCACCATGATTGTAAGTTTCCTGAGGACCCCCCAGCTCTGCAGAACTGTGAGTCAATTAAACTTTACTTTATAAATTATCCAGTTTTGGATATCTTTATTGGCAGCATGAGAATGGACCAATACAGTAGTTTCTTACCAAGTAGTGGGACACTGCTATAAAGATACCTGAAAATGTACAAGTGACTTTGGAACTGGGTAACAGGCAGAGGCTGGAACAGTTTGAAAGGCTCAGAAGACAGGAACATCTGGGAAAATTTGGAACTTCCTAGACACTTCTTGAATGGCTTTGACTAAAATGCTGAGAGTGATATGGACGAAGAAGTCTAGCCTGACATGGCCTCAGATGGAGATGAGAAACTTGTTGGGAACTGGAATAAAGGTGACTCTTGCTATGCTTTAGCAAAGAGACTGGCAGCATTTTGTTCCTGCACTAGACCTCTGTGGAACTCGGAACTTCAGGGAGATGATTTAGGGTATCTGGCAGAAGAAATTTCTAAGCACTGAAGCATTCAGGAGGTAACTTGGGTGCTCTTAAAAACATTCAGTTTTTTGTATTCACAAAGATATGGTTTGTAATTGGAACTTACGTTTAAAAGGGAAGCAGAGCATAAAACTGTGGAAAATTTGCAGCCTGACAATGCAATAGAAAAGAAAAACCCATTTTTCTGAGGAGAAATGAAATAGACTGAAATTTGCATAAGTAATGAGGAGCCAAATGTTAATCACCTAGACAATGGGGAAAATGTCTCCAGAGCATGTCAGAAGTCTTTATGGTAGGTTCCCCATCACAGGCTTGGAGGCCTAGTAGGAAAAAATGTTTCCTGGGCCAGGTCCAGGGCCACCCTGCTGTGTGCAGTCTCGGGATTTGGTGTTCTGCATCCCAACCATGGCTAAAAGGCGATAATGTGTAGCCCAGGCCATGGCTTCAGAGGGTGCAAGCCCAAAGCTTTGGAGGCTTACACATGGCATTGAGCCTGCAGATGCACAGAAGTCAAGTACTGAGATTTGGGATTTCAGAAGAGGTATGGAAATGCCTGGATATCCAGGAATAAGTTTGCTTCAGGGGTGGAACCCTCATGTAGAACCTCTTCTATGGCAATGCAGAAGGGAAATGTGAGGATGGAGCCCCCACAAAATATCCCCACTGGGGCACCACCTAATGGAGTTGTGAGAAAGGGGCCACCATCCTCCAGACCCCAGAATGGTAGATCCACTGACAGCTTGCCCTATGCACCTGGAAAAACCACAGACACTCAATGTCAGCCAGTGAAAGCAGCTAGGAGGGGGGCTATACCCAAAAAAACCACAGGGGTGGAGCTGTGCAAGATCATGGGTTGTGCTTTTGCATCAGCATAACCTGGATGTGAGACATGAAGTCAAAGGAGATCATTTTGGAATTTTAAGATTTGACTGTCCCACTGGATTTCAGTCTTGCATGGGACCTGCAGCCCTTTCATTTTGACCAATTTCTCCCATTAGGAATGGATGTATTTACCCAATGCCTGTAGTCCCATTGTATCTAGGAAGTAACTAACTTGCCTTTGCATTTACAGACTCATAAATGGAAGGGACTTGCCTTGTCTCAGATGAGACTTTGGGGTTGGACTTTTGGTGTAATGCTGGAATGAGTTAAGACTTTGGGGACTGTTGGAAGGGCGTGATTGGTTTTGAAATGCGAGGACATGAGATTTGAGAGGGGCCAGGGGTGGAATGATATGGTTTGGCTCTGTGTCCCCACCCAAATCTCACCTTGAATTATAATAATCTCCATGTTTCAAGGGTGGGGCCAGGTGGAGATACTTGAATAATGGGGCAGTTTTCCCCATACTGTTCTCATGGTGGTGAATAAGTCTTATGAGATCTGATGGTTTTATAAATGAGAACTCCCCACTATAAGCTCTCTTGCCTGCCACCATGTGAGATGTGACTTTGTTTCTCATTCTCTTTCTGCCATGATTGTGAGCCCTCCCTAGTCATGTGGAACTGTGAATCAATTTAACCTCTTTTCTTTATAAGATAAATTGCTCAGTCTCGAGTATGTCTTTATTAGCAACATGAAATACACTAATACAGCCAAATACCCTAAATCATCACTCTCAAGTTGAAAGTTTCACAGATCTATAGGGCAGGAGCACAATCCAACCAAGCTCTTTGCTAATGATAACAGAAGTGACTTTTGTTCCAGTTCCCAATATGTTTCTCATTTCCACCTGAGAATTCCTCAGCCTGGACATCACTTTTCAAATCACTGTCAGAATTTGGTCACAATCATTCAACAAGTCTCTAGGAAATTCCAAACTTTTCCTCATCTTCCTGTCTTCTTTTGACCCCTTCAAATCATTCCACACTCTGCCAGTTACCCAATTCTAATGCTGTTCCTCATTTTCAGGAATCTTTCTAGCAATGCCCCACTTCTCGGTACCAATCTTTTGTATTAGTCCACTCATGCACTGCTAAAAAGAAATACCTGAGGCTGGGTAATTTACAAATAAAATAAATTTAATTGGTTCATGGTTTTGCAGACTGTACAGAAAACATGGTAGCTTCTGCTTGCGGCGAAGTCTCTGGAAACTTACAATTATAGAAATTGAAGGGAAAGCAGGTACATATTACATGGCCAGAGTGCAAGGAGGGAAGAAAGAAGGGGGAGCTGCACACACTTTTAAACAATCAGAGCTTATGATAACTCACTTACTATTACAAGAGCAGTACCAAGGGGATGGTGTTGACCCATTCATGAGAACCCCCCACTATGATTCAGTCACCTCCCATCAGGCCCTACCTCCAACCCTGGGGACTGCAATTGCACTTGAGATTTGGGTGGGGACACAAATCCAAACCATATCACCTAGTTTTATTTCAGCTTATTTATTTATTTATTTACTTACTTATTATTGAACATGACAAGCTCATTCCTATGGTAGGAGCTTTGGGCATATTTGCAGTTTTGCATGGAATGCTTCTTTCACACTCTTTGCTTGTATTATTTCTTTTTACCTTTCAAGTTTTATCTTGTCACTTCTGAAAAATTGTGAAAGAAACCATCTTCCTTCTACATCATTATCTATCTCTTCCCATGTGTGCTTTATCCAAAGAACATGTTACAACTTGAAAACTATCATTTATTATTTGCCTTTTAAATTTTGTTTTGCCTAGCAGACCATGAAGGAAATAAGCTTCACGATGGTAGAATCACTGTTGTTTTATCAAAAGCTCATATTGCTAGTGTCAGGACAATGCCTGGCATAAGAGAGATATTCATATTTGTTAAATTTATGAATATAAAGCATCCATAGATTAGTTCTCTTTTGTATTGTGAGTTTATGTGCATACGTGAGGGTGAACATGTGTGTGTGTATGTAGATGTTTGTGTGCTTGTGATGTGTGTGTAGGTGTATTTCTGATGAGGGAGAAGGTGGATATGAAAATGGGGAATAAATAGGTTGCCTGAATAACTACTACCTTTCTTCTGCTAATGTTTTCCAGAGCCATTTTATTTCCAGATGCAATTGCGGATTAATGACTCAGTTTGCTACCTTCTCCAGCATTCTATGTCTTCTGCAAGAAGTTGTCATTTGCATTAATATAATGTAAGCATGAGCTAAAGAATAGGACTTGTGACTATAAGGAGTCACTACAAGTGTCTATAAGGAGTTTGAGAGAGTACAGGCAGATATTGTTCAGATGTTTTCACATTATGCAACAGTAATAAAATATTAGCAACAGCAAGAAAGGTAACTGAAAAGGAGAACTACTTGTGAGAATAGATAATATCACTAACGCCGTTTTACATACGTTACTTTCAATATTGTCTTTGGATATTCAAATGTAATAGCCCAGCTGGCTGTGACAAATTTAGGTCTGGAATAGGAAGCAGTCAGTGCTAGATGCACATGCATGCTATCATAATACCTTCGTGTTCTCACTAAAGCAGAAGAAAACAGTATTATTTATATGAGCTAGAGAAAGGAAATAGCTAAAATACCAGAGTCCAATGAAACCCTTCGATGATTTTATTAGTAATGGATCCAGGCTCACACTTACTCTAGATTTCATTCTAGTATTTTATTTTCTGGAAAGATACGCAATTTCCTAGCTTCTGTGATTTTCAGCTATAATGAAATCTATTTCAGTCCTTAGTTGGTTTTAGTCTTTAGTTGTTTAGCAGGTAATTTTGCGATTTAGTCATTGTTGATTGACTGGTATCATTGATGGAGTTGTACACAGACCCAAAATACAGTCAAAGGAAAAGGTTATCACTCTGATTTTTATTTCTTCATGAAGAAATCCATTTAACAATAGTCAGATAGAGTTTTGATGGGATTGGTTTGATGGAAAAGAAAGCAACTACATTCTGATTACCAAGTACCACTGGCAGTTGATGACGACTTGGGAGTAGAGTTCAAATGGCAAGTCCTATAGAGTACCTTAATTTTTTTCTCTGATAATTGATATAATGATTGTGAATAATTATTGATAGCAATAAATTAGGTTGCATGTATATCCAATGGGTAACTAGCCAAAAATTAGCCAAAAATTCAAATATGAGATACATATTGAAATAATTACCATGTATAACTAACTCATCCTGCTACTTAGCCTCACATAGGTACAGTAATTTAAAAATAGGGCATTATTGTATGAAGAAATATTAAAAGATATCAATTGTTGTTTGCACTTGTAATTCAAAACCTGTAAGGGCAGAGATCGTAATTCAACATGCCGTGATTTAAATGATCTGTTTTTAATGTTATGCCCAGACTGTTTGTTCCCCAAAGAAGACCACCAGAGTCCAGAGTCAAAGCCAAGCGGCAAGGATCTTTACTACAAGTTCGAACTTGGTCCCTCCTTTACACAGTATACAAGAGGGCCCCGAACAATGCGAGCGTTTGCTTTTTATAGCCCGAAAGTTGTAGGGGAACAAAGAAATTCCTGCGCTTTCAGTAACCTTGTACGGCTGTCTCCTTATCGGAGACTTTCCAGGTGGTGTTTGTACTGAGCTCAGGGAGTTTGAGAGATATATGGTGGTGGGATGGGAGGATGGGATGTGTTTGTGCTAGGCTCAGGGAGTTTTGAGCCCGGGGCTGAGGAATGTGCCTAGCTCCTTTCATTCCCCCCTTTTTTTCAGGTATCTTCAGAGCCAATCTTGGGTCTTATAAGTCTGATTCTGTTTCAGCGTTTACAGGTTGGTATTGGGCTCTGAGGACCATGAGTTGTATGGTGTCAAATCTCTCCCTAATAAATTGTAAAATTCTGTTAACAGCACAAGGTCCTACGGTAAGCAGAAATAGTAGACTTAGCAGGGGTCCAAGGAAGGGGGCTAACAGAGAAAACATAGAGGAATTCTACTATTGGTCTGCAGCTGAAGCAAACTGCCGTGTTTTTACTTCAGTGCTTAACTTGCGTAACTGTTGGACCCGGTCTTCTACAAGTCCTGATTCATTTATGTAGAAACAACAGTCTTCTTTTAGAAATATACATGTACCACCTTTTTCTGCAGTGAGTAGGTCTAGGGCCCTCCGGTTTTGCAAGGTTACCTGAGCTAGGGACGTGAGCTGCCGCTGAAGGGAGGCAAGGGACTCAGCCGACTCTTCCATAGCAACGGCAAATTGTTGGTATAACCTGTTACTTTCTATGAGGGTGTGACCTAGGGCTCCCCCCGCCAGTCCGGCCGCAATGAAGGATGCGGTGAGGGAGATTCCTGCAATGAGGGGGAGAAATATGGCTCGTGCAGGTCTTGGTCTAGGGTCTGGGTGAATAATAGCACTAGTCCAGTTACCGGTATACCCTAAGAACTCGCCAGCAGTTAGTAGAGTCAACCGGGGAACTAATGTGACAGGGAGACATAGTAGGTTATTAACAGAAGGACTAGGTAGGTTCTTAGATAAGGTTCCATTACACCAGAAGAATATGCCTGATGGAGCTCTTAAGGTAATATTAGGGGGCGTTGCAGTGATGCTGCAGAGGCTGGAATTGGTTCCTGAGAAACAGTAGGGAAACTTCTCCTGACTGGGGTTTAGGTATAGGGGCACGTTCAGGATAGGAGCATATGAGTGGTTTCGGAGGTTGTTAGCTTGGGCAAAGGTAGAGGGTCCCCATGGCAGAGGGACAGCTGTTAGCGGTGGACGCCCTAGAGTGGCGCACAGGAAGCAGCCAGACAGGCTATGAAGTCCTGTAAGGTTAGCAAGTTCTAGTCCTTCTTGTAATAACTTTAACCAGGAGAAAGGACGTAAGTCTTGTGTTAGTCTGTTTTCCTGTCGTTGGATATTCCCGTGGACCAGGGGCAGTACTTGCACTAGGCCTCGCCACAGATAGAGGTGACTGCTAGGCCATGTGGAGGAGGGGGAGTAGTATACAGCCCCATGTTGAGGTGTGGTCCAGCGGGAGTTCTAGGGGTCTCTAACTATCCATGTATATGGAAAGTCTTTATCCCGTTTACGATAGAAGGGCCATTTAGGGTCTAACTGTTTTTTTTCTCCCCAATAACGGGGCCTGTGGATGTTACAATAGTTATAAGGACAGCCAGCATTTTGGTGCCACCAATAGTGTTTACAATTGTATTTAGTCTGATCAAACTTAAAGCATATTATTGGTGTCATAGGTTTGGCTATTTGAAAACCGGTAAAATTTAGTAGAATTGGGCTGTTGCACCCTGAGGAAGGGCAATCAGCACTGGCCAATAATTTTCCGGGCTTATGAGGTTGTCCAGGGTGGGTTCGGTTTTCATAAAGCCAGAATCTCCAGACAAAGGGATTATGAGCTGGTTTTGTGATTTCTCCAGCGGCCACTAGGGCGACTAACATTAGGGTTAGACTATCTAACTGCATGTTTGCAGTGAGCTATGTTGTCGGCGCAGGGTGAGTTTTAAGGGGTTGTTCTTAGCTCTGTCCACAGTCCACGTGTCCGGTGCTTCAGCCGCCGCCGTGATTGGTCCCAGAAGATCAGAGGTTGGGTCCACTGGCTTGACGTGGGTGTAGTGGATCCACGATGCGATGTCTTCTTTTTTCAGGGCGGTGGGTGTGGTTAGGAGTACCTGGAGTGGTCCTTTCCACCTGGGTTTTAGGGTCTCTTGTCGGTGTCGCTTGACCAGGACCTAGTCTCCCGGCTGGTACGGATGGGGTGTCGGCGGGGGACCGGTCTTATATAGTTCTTTCAGCTTGGGCCAGATTTTTTGATGAATTTTCTGCAAGGCTTGTAGGGAAAACAAGAGTTCAGAGACATTTTCTGTTTCGGACTTGAGCAGATCATCTTTTAGGCCGGGAACTAAGGGTGGGGGTCTGCCATACATAATTTCATAAGGAGTAAGGCCTAGTCTGTAAGGGGTGTTACGGGCCCGGAACAGAGCGTAGGGGAGAAGGACCACCCAATTAGCGCCAGTCTTCATAGTCAATTTAGTTAAGGTCTCTTTTAAGGTCCGATTCATTCTCTCTACTTGTCCTGAACTCTGGGGCCTGTAAGCGCAGTGTAGTTTCCAATTTGTTCTAAGGATGGAAGCCAAATCCTGACTTACCTTAGCGACGAAGGCCGGCCCATTATCTGACCCTATCTGGACGGGGAAGCCATACCTGGGGAGGATATCTTCCAGGATTTTCTTTGCTATAACCTGAGCAGTCTCTTTCTTGGTGGGGAATGCTTCAGTCCACCCTGAAAAAGTGTCTACAAAGACAAGTAAGTACCGATACCCGTATTTTCCTGGCTTTATTTTAGTAAAATCTACTTCCCAGTAGATACCGGGCCTGGTTCCCCTGAGCCTTGTTCCCGTTGCAGCCTGGGATTGGGGGTAGGCGTTGTTAAGCTGGCAGACTTTGCAACTTGTCACGATGTTGCTGGCCATCTCGGCTGTATGTCTGAATTTGAGCTTAGAGCGTCTGATCAGGTCTATCATCCGCCGAGCACCCAGGTGGGTGGTTCGGTGGATGTGTTCTAACACTTGTTGTCCTAATTTTTCTGGTAGGATGGTTTGGTCATTAGTATCAGTCCACCACCCATTCTGGATCTGTTTCAGGGGAAGCTTGTCAATCCACTGGAGATCTTGTTCTGAATAATCAGGGAAATATGGCAAGTCCCGGGGGCCCGGGTCAGGGAGCTGGAGTGCAAGGAGTTGGCTGGGAGCCTTCGCCACCTTTCTTGCAGTTTGGTCCGCTAGAAAGTTGCCTTGAGCAGTTGGAGTAGTTAGTTTCTGATGCCCTGGGCAATGCACAATGGCTAACTTTTCTGGCCTCCATAGGGCTGTTAGCAGGGCTAGGATTTCTTGCTTGTTTTTTATTTCTTTTCTTTTAGCCGTTAGTAACCCCCGCTCCCTGTAAATGGCCCCATGTATATGCGCTGTTGCAAAAGCATATCGGCTGTCTGTATATACCGTCAGCTTTTTCCCCGCCCCTAAGGTAAGAGCTTGGGTGAGCGCTATTAATTCGGCCTTCTGGGCCGATGTCCCCGGGGGCAGGGGTTCCGCCCAGATTACCTTAGTCTCTGAAGTCACTGCCGCTCCAGCGTACTTCTGGCCCTGATGCATGAAGCTGCTCCCATCAGTGAACCAGACGAGGTCGGCGTCAGGAAGTGGGCGATCCTGCAGGTCTTCTCGAACTCCGTGCACCTGAGCTAGTATCTCGGTGCAGTCATGGAGTGGGGCGTCCAGGTCCGGGTTGGGCAGCAGCGAGGCAGGGTTTAAGGTCGTTGGGGGCAGGAAAGTTATCCTGAGAGGATTTAGTAGTAATCCTTGGTAGTGGGTGAGTCGGGCGTTACTCATCCATCGATTGGGTGGCTGTTTGAGTACACCTTCGATGGCATGTGGGGTAATGACCCGCAATTCTTGCCCCATGACAAGCTTATCAGCATCCTGCACCATCAGAGCCGTGGCTGCAATCATTCGGAGACAAGGGGGCCACCCGGCAGCCACTGGGTCTAACTTCTTTGACAGGTAGGCAACTGGCCTCCGCCAGGGGCCTAAGTTTTGAGTTATTACTGCCTTAGCGATACCTTTATTTTCATTTATGTATAAGTGGAAGGGCTTGGTAACATCAGGTAGTCCCAGTGCAGGCGCGGAGAGTAGGGCAGTTTTAATCTGTTGGAAAGCCGACTCGGCTTCGTCTGTCCACTTAAATGGCTGCTGCCCCCGTGTTGCCTGATATAGGGGTTTAGCCAGTTCTGCGAACCTAAGTATCCATAGTCTGCAAAACCCCGCTGACCCCAGGAATTCCCTCACTTGTCGGGTGGATTGCGGCCTGGGGATCTGCAGAACAGTTTGTTTTCGGGCGTCTGTTAACCAGCGCTGCCCTTCTTTAAGCAGGTATCCTAGGTATGTTACCTCTGATTTACAGATTTGAGCTTTCTTTGCTGAGGCTCGGTATCCTAGATTTCCCAGAGCTTGTAAGAGACCTTTGGTCCCTTGGATGCAAGCTTTTTGGGTCTCAGCAGCAATCAGGAGGTCATCAACATACTGTAGTAAGGTTATTTCAGGGTGTTTGCGTCGGTACTCACCCAGGTCTTCATGGAGGGCCTCATTGAACAGGGTAGGAGAGTTTTTGAATCCTTGCGGCAGTCTGGTCCATGTCAGTTGGCCACTTATGCCTCTATCAGGGTCATTCCACTCGAAGGCGAAGAGCTTTTGGCTCTGAGGGGCTAAAGGTAAACTGAAGAAAGCATCTTTTAAATCTAAAACAGTGTACCATTGATGTTTAGGGTTTAGGGTGCTTAGGAGGGTATATGGGTTAGGCACAGTTGGGTGTATGTCCACAACTCTCTTATTGATTTTTTTTAAGTCTTGTACAGGTCTGTATTCTCCACTATTAGGTTTTCGTACCGGCAACAATGGAGTATTCCAGGGTGAGTGACATGAGCAGAGGATTCCTTGGTCAAGGAGCCGGCGGATATGCGGGGCAATTCCTTTCTTGGCCTCTAGGGGCATCGGGTATTGGCGTACCCGCACGGGGTCTGCCCCAGGTTTAAGTTCAACAAATAAAGCAGGACGGTGTTTTGCTAGTCCTAAGCCCCCCGTTTCCGCCCAAGCTTCTGGATATTGCTGGAGCCAGGTTGCTATGTCCTGGTCAGGGGCCGGTTGCTCCTGGTGGAGCCGGTACTCATCTTCTAGGGTTATAGTTAGGACGGACACGGGTTGATTGTGGGAGTTGGTCACGATGGGCCCCTCAGGGAGGAAATGGATCTGTGCTCCCATTTTAGTTAGCAGGTCTCTCCCTAATAGGGGACAGGGGCTCTCAGGGATAACCAGGAAAGAATGGGTTACATTCTTGGCTCCGAGGTTTACTGTTCTTTGTGTTGTCCATGGGTATTTCTTAACTCCTGTGGCCCCTTGTACCCACGAGGACTTGGAGGATAATTTTCCATTAGTTTTAACTAAGACTGAGTGCTGTGCTCCCGTATCGACCAAGAACTGGACTGGGGACCCCTCCACTTGCAAAGTTACCCTAGGTTCGGGGAGGGGATCCGAACCCCGTCTTCCCTAGTCTTCATTTTGAGTGACTAGTACGGGTGTAGACCTAGGGGGTCCCTGTCCTCGTTGTTTCTTTTTGGGGCAGTCTCTTATCCAGTGGCCAGCCTCCTTGCAGTAGGCACATTGGTTTTTTTTCAGATTATCATGCCTGGGGGGCCGCCTGGGTTGGGTGTACTTTGGCTGTAGATGCTCTTTCTGTACTACTGCTGCCAGGACCTTGGTCATTTTTTCAGTGGCCTTAAATTGCCTTTCTTCTGGAGTATCTCTGTTATTGTAAACCCGCTGGGCTATCTGAAGGAGGTCCTGAATCCGCTTTCCTTCCAAGTCTTTTAATTTCTGGAGTTTTTTTTTAATATCTGGGGCTGCCTGATTTACGAATGACATTACAATAGCTGCCTGACTTCCTGGAGCCTCTGGATCTATGGGGGTGTACTGTCTAAAAGCTTCCATTAATCTTTTTAAGTAGGTGGCTGGGCTCTCTGTCTTTTCTTGCAGAATAGAATATACTTTAGCCAAATTAGTGGGCTTGCGAGCAGCTGCCCGGAGACCTGCCATTAGAGTCTGGCGATAAAGGCGTAGCCGTCCCCTACCTTCTGCCGTATTGTAGTCCCATGCCGGCCTGGTCAGAGGAAAGGTCGCGTTTATGAGGTCGGGGTTGGCAGTCGGTTGACCGTCGTCCCCCGGGACCAGCTTTCTAGCTTCTACCTGTATTCTCTCTCGCTCTTCCGTGGTAAACAAGATTCGGAGGAGCTGTTGACAATCGTCCCAAGTGGGCTGGTGGGTGAACATGACACTATCCAGTAAAGACAGTAAATCTTTGGGGTTGTCTGAAAACCGAGCACTCTGAGTCTTCCAGTTATAGAGATCACTGGTGGAGAATGGCCAGTACTGGAGCCTGGGGATTCCTGTGTCATCTGGGGGTCCTATTTCCCGGAGGGGTAAAGCCACCGTGGAGTCAGGCGGCTGGGGGGGGCTAGTCCGCAAAGTGCGCCCTCGCGTCCGCCCCGCCGGCCCCTCAAAGTTACTTTCTCTTTCAGCAGGCCCGTGAGTGGCGGCCGCCTCCTCTCCGCCTGCTCTCTCCCGCGACTCAGCCCGAGGGGCCGGAACCTGGGGCCCGGAGGGGTACGGAGGGGGTTCTGTGAACAGTGGGTCCCCGCTATCAGGTAGAACAGGATGGGAGGGGGCAGTTGGTTGCTTGGTTTTTAGTGGTCGAGCAACCAGTGCCTTAGAGGGTTCAGAGGCTAATTGGAAAGGGGACAGCCAAGGAGGCGGGTTTTCAACAAGGTCCTGCCATATGAGGATGTATGGGATTTGGTCTAAGTGGCCCGCATGTCCAGGTAGGAAAATCTTGGATTTTACCCTAGTGATGACAGCAAGTCGGAAGGTCCCTTCGGGTGGCCACCCCACATCAAAGGCAGGCCACTCGGAGCGACACAGAGTAATTAGCTTTCCTTTCCTGATTTCCATACCAAGATCATGGCCCCTTGCTCTAACTTCTTTGAAATTATTTGTAAGGAGAGATAGAGGAGTACTCTGGGTATTGCCCATCCTGTAACGATTTGTAGTCCTTTCCTGTAAAGGAATGTGGGTTAGAATCCCAATAGAGGAAATCTGATCTGACTTATTACTGATAGCTAGCCGGGAGTGCGGCGCCGGAAGCCGGGAGCCGGGGGACCGGGGCCGGAAGTGTGGCACCGGAAGCCGGGGAGCCCGGGGACCGGGGCCGGAAGTGTGGCACCGGAAGCCGGGGAGCCCGGGGACCGGGGCCGGAAGTGTGGCGCCGGAAGCCGGGAGCCCGGGGACCGGGCCGGAAGTGTGGCGCCGGAAGCCGGGAGCCCGGGGACCGGGCCGGAAGTGTGGCGCCGGAAGCCGGGAGCCCGGGGACCGGGCCGGGAGCGCGCGCCGGAAGCCGGGAGCCCGGGGACCGGGGCAATTCAGACAGCAGGCGCGCACCCGGGGACCGGGGCAATTCAGACAGCAGGCGCGCACCCGGGGACCGGGGCAATTCAGACGGCAGGCGCGCACCCGGGGACCGGGGCAATTCAGACGGCAGGCGCGCACCCGGGGACCGGGGCAATTCAGACGGCAGGCGCGCACCCGGGGACCGGGGCAATTCAGACGGCAGGCGCGCACCCGGGGACCGGGGCAATTCAGACGGCAGGCGCGCACCCGGGGACCGGGGCAATTCAGACGGCAGGCGCGCACCCGGGGACCGGGGCAATTCAGACGGCAGGCGCGCACCCGGGGACCGGGGCAATTCAGACAGCAGGCGCGCACCCGGGGACCGGGGCAATTCAGACTGTTGCCTGGATCGCGAACCCGCTCCGGCAACTCAGATCGCAATTTAAATCAGAAGAGAGCCAGGGGACGTCTCCCACCGGTCTCCACTGGCTGTCCTATAGCGCGTCCGCCAGGACTGTGCCAGCCTCAGTTTCAGACCTCGCGAGTCAGAGATTCAGATTCAGAACAGACACACAGACACAGACAGACAAACGGAGACGAGCCAGCTCACCTATCAGTAGATCGATCCTAGCAGATCCGTTGACCAGGGGTCTGGTGGGCTTGGGGAATCCCGGACGGGCCCCCAGATGTTATGCCCAGACTGTTTGTTCCCCAAAGAAGACCACCAGAGTCCAGAGTCAAAGCCAAGCGGCAAGGATCTTTACTACAAGTTCGAACTTGGTCCCTCCTTTACACAGTATACAAGAGGGCCCCGAACAATGCGAGCGTTTGCTTTTTATAGCCCGAAAGTTGTAGGGGAACAAAGAAATTCCTGCGCTTTCAGTAACCTTGTACGGCTGTCTCCTTATCGGAGACTTTCCAGGTGGTGTTTGTACTGAGCTCAGGGAGTTTGAGAGATATATGGTGGTGGGATGGGAGGATGGGATGTGTTTGTGCTAGGCTCAGGGAGTTTTGAGCCCGGGGCTGAGGAATGTGCCTAGCTCCTTTCATTAACAATTGTTACACGACATCCCACTGTGTGTACAGATTATCCTGTGACCTCTGATAGTGATACCCCAAGAGTAACTGACATTTGAGAATTATGAAACAAGATTATTTGAAATATTAAGCCACAAAATCTTTTAACTGTTTGAGAACAATTACATTTTCATACACTGCACAAAATTTCTTCCAAATAAACCAATTTTTAAAATTGACTTTTTATATTTAACTTTAAAAAACATCCTTATTGAGCCATGTCTTTTAATGTAAAATCAAACACAGAATAGGAAGCCTGAAAATTTCTGATGTGTGTACGACAGAAAGTTACATTACCAAAATATTACCATAGATATTTGAATTTTTAAAAATAGATTTTCAATTTTATAGTGTTACCCTGTGATTGAATTTATAAGTTCTCCCCTGAAAACAGACATTTCATTTTATTGCTTCTAGCTTTTTGGCAGAAACAAAAAAGTGAATAGCTAACACCTGGTTAATAGCTACCAGCCAAACTTGCAATTTCTATCTCTGTAGAACTGAAGTTTGAATCTTAGAAATCAAAGTAAAATGAAAGTTTTAAAGCTTTAGTCTTGGTTGTGTTCAAGGGAAGAGAAATTACAAGAAAAGATAAAATAATCTATTGAAAAATCTTTAATATTTCCATCCTAAATATAGAATTAAAAACATTACCAAATGATTATAACTCTACTTGTTATGATACTACTTTTTGTTAATTTAGTTTATTGACATTTGAAGATAAAATTAATTAGAAATGTTAACTGATGCGTGTGTTTTTCATATTTAAAATGAAATCTTGTGAATATTCTACAACAGAAGAATGGTCAATAGTTCATTCTATATTTTCATGGCACAAAATAGATTAGGAAAGGCAATTCTAAGATTTCAACTTTACAGTGACACTATGAAGTAATGTAAATTTATACTTGTGCTTAATATAAAATGCCATATGCATAAAGTATGTTAAATAATGTGAGACAAGACCTAATATAATTTTTATCATACAAATTACAATATAAATTATAATATAGTAATATGGACATATATATCTTTCTTTCATAAAATTATGAAAGTTTAACCATGGATTTTATTTTACAGATACAAGCTTCAAATGAATTAATGAAGCTCTTAAGTTATGCATCCTACTCTGCACCCTTATTGAAATGGTTTGAGCAATAGCCCATCTCTCTACAGCCTGAGCCCTTATGTTTAATAAAGATTATATTTACATATAACCCAAATAAATTTGTAATCTTAATCTTATTTTTCATAAATATGAGTCAAATAGCTTTAAATTTATGTAAATTTTGCTGCAATATTTATAGAGGTAGCAATATTATTTCCATATCATATATCAAAGAAAACAAACCTAAAAACATTTCAATGTCTTATACCTACCTCTCAAAGTCTCTCAGATCACAGCATTGGTCCCTAGAATTTATCTTTTCTCTCTTATGCCTAAAGAGTTCAATCTTAAGATGACTCCCCTTTATTTCTACCCTGTATTACAAATTAGCTTTCATTACATACTAGCTATTTTAACCCTGAGAAAGTTATTGAAATGATTACTGTGTAAGTTTCCCTAAACAGGGACAATAATATCTACCTTATAGAGTTGTGAGAATTCTATGAGTTATCTTGCAATACACTTAGAATAAAAAACTCACATATAATATGTGCTAAAATATTAGTAATTACAAACATTCCACTCATGTATCACTATTTCAAAAAATAATTATTTATCAAGCATCAATTATATGAACTGCACTTTTCTCAGTGCTCAAGATTACCAGTGAACACTAACAAGGGAAATTATATGCCCTAATGGGACTTAAAATGTAATGCAGCAGAAAGGCAAATAGGAATTTTGGTTAGCAAAATATACAGTGCATTATATTGCTCTAGGTGTTAGACAATTAAATATGGGAATGGAGTAGTAACAAAGAAGTGAAGATTGCAGTTTTTAGGTAGTGTGACTGGAGAAGGCTTGACCCATAAGGTAGCATTACACTAACGACCTGTAGGAAATAAACAATTTAGTTACGGCTGTATCTGAGGAAGAATAATTTCAGGCGAAGGGAGCAGTAAATGAAAAGGTTCTAAGGCAGCAGAAGGCCTTCCATTTCTCCAGGAGTGGCAAGGGCACTATTTGTTGTAATGCAGTAGGTGAGAAGAAAAGCCGCAAGAAATGAGTTGAGCGAGATCACTCACAGAGACCAGATCTTTCTAGATATTTTGAGGCTTTAGACTTTATGTAACTGAAATTAGAAGCAATTGGTGGATCTGGAGAGAAAAAAAAGATAATCTTACTAACAAAAAAATTAACATAGCCTCTTTAAACTTCTTCCACTTCACACAGGCACTCAACGCACAAATGCGAAAGGCAAACACCCAGGTGCCAAGCAGGACACCCAAAGAACCTTCTTAAAATTTGAGTGAAGGAAAGAGCGACATATATATTTTACACTAATTATATATGTGAATACTTTTATCCAGTATTTGTGAAATTAATACTTAACTATCTTTCTTGTTCCTCTACACGGCAGCTGATGATGATTTAATCTGTTGCTTCCCCCAAATGAGCACACTAAACTCCTAGGTGCTCTATTTTTTTTTTTTTTTTTTTTGTTTGTTTGTTTGTTTTTTCAGACGGAGTCTCGCTTTGTCGCCCAGGCTGAAGTGCAGTGGCCGGATCTCAGCTCACTGCAAGCTCCGCCTCCCGGGTTTACGCCATTCTCCTGCCTCAGCCTCCCGAGTAGCTGGGACTACAGGCGCCCACCACCTCGCCCGGCTAGTTTTTTGTATTTTTAGTAGAGACGGGGTTTCACCATATTAGCCAGGATGGTCTCGATCTCCTGACCTCGTGATCCACCCGTCTCGGCCTCCCAAAGTGCTGGGATTACAGGCTTGAGCCACCGCGCCCGGCCAGGTGCTCTATTTTATTGACCTCTTCCATTTATGCCACCCACCCGCCACTGTAAGCTGCTTTCTGATTTCACTAAGGACCTTTTAAGAAGCCTTTGATCCTGTTTAACAGTGACTCTTCCTTACCTCTCACCTGTCTAACTCATAAGATCATCCTCTGGAGTGTTCCAAAAGATTTGGCATGTTATATGTGGCTATTAGAAGTGGGCCATTCCTCTTTTGAACAGCTTTCTCCCTAATATTTTATTTTTACTTATTTATTATTATTATTTTGGAGGGGGGACGGAGTTTTGCTCTGTAGCCCAGGCTGGAATGCAGTGGCATGATCTCTGCTCACTGCAACCTCCACCTCCCAGGTTTAAGCAATCCTCCTGCCTCACTCTCCCATGTTGCTGGGATTATAGGCAGCCACCACCATGCCCTGCTAATTTTTGACAGAGATGGAGTTTCACCCCATGACCAGGCTGGTCTCGAACTCCTGACTTCGGGTAATCCACCCACCTCGGCCTCCCAAAGTGCTAGGATTACAGGTGTGAGCCACTGCACCTGGTAGTTTTCTCGCTATTAGTTTATAATAAAAACTTATACAACAATGATTAAAGAATTTAAAAATGAGGCCAAGCGTGGTGGCTCACCCCTGTAATCCCAGCACTTTTGGAGGCCGAGGCAGGTGGATCAGCTGAGTTCAGGAGTTCGAGACCAGCCTGACCAACATGGTGAAACCCTGTCTCCACTAAAAATACAAAAATTAGCTGGGCTTGGTGGTGGGCACCTGTAATCCCAGCTACTTGGGAGGCTGAGGCAGGAGAATCACTTGAACCCAGGAGGTGGAGTTTCCAATGAGCCAAGATCAAGCCATTGCATTCCAGCCTGGGTGACAGAGTGAGGCTCCATCTCAAAATAAATAAATAAATAAATAAATAAACAAAGAATTTAAAAATGAAAACCCATGTAACTACCATCAAGATATTTTGTTATAGATGCTTTATTGCATATCTATTTACCACATCTCAAATCATAAATGAGTTCATCTTACTTATCCATTCTTCTACAATTGATAGTTAAAATTTGTGGGTTTTTTTGGTCTTTTTAAAAATAAAGTTGCTTTGAATTTTCGTACAAATTCTTTTTGAGAAAATATGTTTTCATTTCCATTGGTTAAATGCCAAGGAATACAATTTCTGGAATGTAGAGTAAATATACAATTAGCTTTAAGGGAAATTGGGCAGAGCTTTTTTTCCCCAGGGGCTATACATTTTACATTTCTACTAATTATTTGCATTGTACCAGGAACAACAATAATTAGTTTTAAAGAATGTTGGCAGAACTTTTTTCCTAAAGGGGCACATATTTTGCATTCCTGCATTGTTTCACAAAAAGAGTCCATTGAATAGCCAAAAAATGTGTCATTAGTCTTTTTATTTTTCTTCTGGTGGATGTGGGCTAGTATTATTTCCTGGCTATAATTTGTATTTTCCTGATGCCTGAAGATATTAAAATTTTTTCATGTGCTTCCTGGCCTTTTGTATGTATGTATCTTATTTGCTTTGTGAAGTTTCTATTCAACTCATTCTTTTTTTTAAACGTTTGGTAGTTTATCTTTTTATCACTTAGTGAATTTTTTTTTTTTTTTTACATATTATGGGTATCAGTCATTTCTTAAATATATGTTTTTAAGCCATACATGTCTTCTAAAAATTTTCTTCCAGTTTGCATCTTGCCAAATCTTTTTCCTAATTGGGTCTTTTAATAAACAATTTTTTTTTTTTTTTTTTTTTTTGAAATGGAGTCTCTGTTGTACCGGCTGGAGTGCAGTGGTGTGATCTCAGCTCACTGCAACCTCTGCCTCCTGGGTTCAAGCGATTCTCCCTGCCTCAGCCTCCTAAGTAGCTGGGATTACAGGTGTCCGCTAATTTTTGTAGTTTTTAGTAGAGATGGGGTTTCACCATGTTGACCAGGTTGGTCTTGAACTCCTGACCTCAGGGGATCCACTTGTCTCAGCCTCCCAAAGTGTTGGGATTACAGGCGTGAGCCACCGTGCCTGGCAATAAACAGGTCTTTTAATATTAATGAAGCCTAATTTAACTATTTTGTCCTTTTCGAGTGCTGCTTTCCATGACTAATATAAGAAACCTTCACCTATTCCCATGACCAGATATCTTCTGTGCTTTTCTCTGAAGTTTTATAATTTTAGCATTTGCATTTGGATCTATGCTTCATTTTGAATTACATTTGGTGTATAAAGATACAGTATTTTTTTTTTCATGTGGGTTTGAGACATTCCAACACCGTTGGTTGAAAAAGCATCCTATCCCCATTGGATTACTTTGGTTCATTTTTAAAGTGTCATATGAATGCATATATGTGTTAACAGAAAAATCAAACTCTGTAAAATATTTTAAAGAGCTTTATTCTGAGTCAATATGCATGACCAAGACCCAGAGAAAACACAAACTCAAGAATCCTTGATAAGTGGCCCTGAGGTGGTCAGATCACGGTTTGGTTTAATATCTTTTGGGCAGGCAGGAGTTATGGACAAAGACAAAAATCAACTCATGGAAGGTGTAATTAGTTTGGCCCCCAAAGGAAGAATACCTTGAAATGAGGGCTTATAGGCTATAGATGGATTCAGAGATTCGTTTATTTGCGAGTGGTTAAAGGAGTAAGGCTGTGCCTAAAACTTGGAGTCAACAGGAACCAATGTTTTAGTGAACACAAAGATGCTATGTAGCAAGATAGATGGCCTGCAGGTGTAACTTAACTTTTGCCTGGCATGACCTTAGGTCTTGTTTATAATTTGGTATCTTATTGCCCCAAAGAGTCTATTTTGTCAGTATTATAATCTCTAGTTTAACATTATTGCTGGTCAGTGGTTGTGCTTAAACTTCAAAAGGGAGGGAGTATAATGAGGCATGTCCAACTTCTCTTCCAATCATGACTGAGAATTCCGTTTTTAAGCTTTGTAAACCAAAAGAATATGCGGTAAGTCTGATTGAATTTAGAAGTTTATTTTGCCAAGGTTAAGAACATGCCTGTGACACAGCCTCAGGAGGTCTTGGGCACACGAGACTTGTGCCCAATGTGGTCAGGCTACAATTTGGTTTTATTCGTTTTAGAGAAACATAAGACATCAATGAATACATGTAAGATGTACATTGGTTTGGTCCAGAAGGGCAAAACAACAGGAAGCAATGGGTGGGGTGGGAGGCTTCCAGGTCATAGTCAGATTCAAAGATTTATCTGATTGGTAATTGGGTGAGTTATTATCTAAAGACCTGGAATCAATAGAAAGGAATGCCTGGGTTATGGTAAGGGGTTGTGGAGACCAATGTTTCATCATGCAGATGAAGCCTCCAAGTAGCATGCTTCAGAGAGAATAGATAGTAAATATTTCTTGACAGACTTAAAGAGGCTGTTCTGTCAGTCTTATCAAGGTCTGTGTTGATGTTAACGCTAATAAGGCATGTCCATCCCCCACTTCCCATCATGGCCTTAACTAGATTTTCAGGTTAACTTTGGAATGCTGTTGCCTGAGAGGTGTCCATTCAGATAGTTGGGGGAGCTTAGAATTGTAGTTTTGGTTTACAAGTTGTTTTGCAATCTCCTTGGCCAAGAATGGGTCCCTTTAGTCAGTTTGGGTGACTGGTTAGAATTTTATTTTTATGTTACACAGGCAGGTCAATTTCTGAGCTGTATATTTACTTTGTTTGATCTATTTGTCAATTTTTAGACCAGTCTCTTCTTTATTGTCTTCATTTGTATAGTGTCTAACAGGCCAATAAATCAAGTAATGTAATTCCTCCAAAATTGTGCATTATTTTGTAAAAGTAAGATTTTCCATTTGCTCCTCTTAAATATGATTAGATTGATATTAGTTCATTATTTGCTTTCTCAAGGTCACATTTGCCCACTTATTACATATTAGCTTTTTTCTAAGCATATTTTTCATCAAAAAAGTATAAATGTGTTTTGTACTCAGATTTGATGATTATAGTATTGAAGTGAATAAAGTGCTGTGCTGCAGATGTGTTCTTTTATACAACTATAACCTCTTTTGTCTGTGGAGCCTGCAATGATTTTATAACTTCAGTAAGAGGAGAAGGAGAAACTGCTGTGGTCATCATCATAGTAACAGCACTAGCAAATTTTAGATTCTTAGTAAATGTACTACTTTTTGATGTGTGACATAATGTGTGATTTTATTTTTCCTTTCACATGCAATCCTTATAACTATGCAACGTACATATCATTATATACATTTCATAAATCAAATAAAGTTTCTAAAAGATGAAGTAATTTACAAAATAATTCATATATGCTGCTATTTAATTCTCACAGTTTATCTCCCAAAAGGTATTAGTGGTAACCCCGAGACTCACAGAGCATTCAAACTGCTTTGTTTGGTATAATGTTGAAGGACACAAAATGACCATAAGGAAGTAGGTAGAATTGCAGTTTTCAATAATTCCAGAAAGTGCCATTCACACGGTAATCTATGTGGGGCTGCTCTCCCAAGTTGTGCAGTGCATACACCAAATTAAGATGTTTTTGTTTCCAAGTAACAAGGTTCCTTCTCAAAACTGTATCAACCTAAATGGCATTTATTGCTTCACAAAACAAGTTGGATAAATAGAGGACCAACGTATATTGCCTTGATTTTGCATTTCATGGATATTACTAGGACAATTTTTCTCAATTCTCAGGTTTCCACAGTGGGTGTAATTAATCCCAAGGTAAGATTTTTACCAATTATTTCCAGGGCTACATCCAAATACAGGGAGAAAGAAGACTTATGGCCTATAGTATATTCATATTCTATGACTGCCATCACCTATCACAACAAACTGGGTGGTTTAAAATTTCAGAAATGCATTCTCTCACAGATCAAGCATCCAGAAGCCCAAATCAAGTTTCTGGCAGTCATGCTCCCCCTGAAGGCTCTAAGGAAGTATTCTTCTTATGCCTCTTGTAGGTCCTCACACCCTTAGTTTGCGGCAGCATAAATCCTATCTCTGCCAACACATGGGCTTTGCTCAAGCGAGCCTTAAGGTTTCCCTCAGCTGAATAAACCTTAGACAGTCTTCTTTCTGCCTCTAAGACCTCACCTCCCTCCTACCTTGGCCGCTGCAGAATCCGGGTGACCTAACCAGGGAGGTTGCTCTTCCTCCCTTTTCTTAGAGCATTTACTTGAGAAAACACACAATTGCAAATTTGTTCTCTGCCCCTTTGACATATAAATCTTTTTCAAAGTTTTAAAATCCTGAGTTATCTTTCTCAAATACTTGAGCGCCATATTTTGAAATGTAATTATCAAGGAAAATTGGTCTATCCGGGAGAGTAGGAACCTAACTAAAGTGAGCACCTTGCTCCAAGTAGTAACACTACCTCCTGTCAAGAAGATTGGTAGGATGAGGAAGTTTTTCAAGAAGATAGGATGAGAAAGTTTATTTTCCTTTGGGTAAAGCTAATTAACAAAAACAGATGGCCTAGAATCCCCTCGCCCCAGCTCTTAAAATATCTGCCATTTTTGTCAGTGGATTTGATCTCAGCCTGAGTTTCAGCCTCTCTATCCTATTGTAATATAATCAAATAAAGTCTTTTTCACCTGCTTAGCTTTGACCACTGCAATTATTGCTTTGACACCTTTGCTCTGTATGTCTCTGCGCTGTTTCCTATTTTTATAAAGACACAAGTCATTGAATTTAAGGACCATCCTAAACCCAGCAGGATATTATTGCAAACATATTTAACTAATTACATCTGCATAAACTCTACTTCCAATTAAGATTATATTGTGAGTTCCAGACAAACAATAATTTGGGAGTGACACTATTCATTTTGCTACATGCTACTAGAGAAATATTTTCTATATGCGCTTTGAAAACCTCCCCTCTTGCCTCATTGAATTAGGTCACATGCCCATTCTCAACCTAATCCAATTGGCTAGGAGAGTGTCGTTAGTTAGCACTGACTGACTTAAACTTGAGCTACCTGGTCGGGCGCGGGGGCTCACACCTGTAATGCTAGCACTTTAGGAGACTGAGGCGGGCTGATCATGAGGTCAGGAGGTCGAGACCATCCTGGCTAACACGACGAAGCCCCGTCTCTACTAAAAATATAAAAAAAATTAGCCGGGCGTGGTGGCGCTCCTGTAGTCCCAGCTACTCGTGAGGTTGAGGCAGGAGAATGGCGTGAACCCGGGAGGCGGAGCTTGCAGTGAGTCGAGATAGCACCACTGCACTCCAGGCTGGGTGACAGAGCGAGACTCCATCTCAAAACAAACAAACAAACAAAAAAACCAAAACCAAAACCAACCAACCAACCAAACAAACAAAAAAAAACTTTAGCTCCCCAAACCTCATCTTGGCAAGTATATTTTGTTGAATTAAAATGCAGTTTAGCAATTTTTTCCTAATCATTGACGTAGTAAAGATATCTGGTCCCGAAGGCCTTTCAATCCTGCCATTGTGGGGGACTAGAATATGCTGCCCCCAAATATGAAGGATTCTTGAGCTGCAGAAATCAAGAAGAAGTAGATTCAGGAAAGTGTCTGTCCTTTCCCTATTTGCCTAGAAGTAGAAAACAGAGTTACAAAGAAAAGGTATCCTTCCGCCTTCAACCAAGGAGAGCAAAAATTAACCAGTGATGACACCTGTAGACCCTTATGGACCTGGAGATGGTACCAGAGGAATCTACCTTAATGGGCTTTCTAACCAGTCTTTATCTGCCATTTATTTACCCTTCTCCAAAGTGACCACCTGTGAAAACTCAAAGTCCTCTTCCTTTGTCTTATTCCTTCTCTAAAAATTTACTATTCATTGTTGAGGATGCTATATAAGCTGGAATTCAAAGCCACCGTTTTAGAATTACTCATTCTCTGAGAGTCTCCCATGTGTATATGAAATATATGTGTTAATATACTTTGTTTGTTTGTTTGTTTTTGAAACAGAGTCTCTCTCTGTTGCCCAGAATGGAGTGCAGTGGCACAATCTTGGCTCACTGCAAGCTCCGCCTCCCAAATTCACACCATTCTCCTACCTCAGCCTCCCGAGTAGCTGGGACTACAGGAGCGCCACCACGCCTGGCTAATTTTTTGTATTTTTAGTAGAGACGGGGTTTCACCTTGTTAGCCAGGATGGTCTCGATCTCCTGATCTTGTGATCAGCCTCGGCCTCCCGGGATTACAGGCGTGAGCCATCGTGCCCCGCCACTTGTTTTTCTCTTGTTAACCTGTCTTCTGTAATAGGGATGTGTTCCAACTATGAACTTTTGGGGGTTGAGGAAAAATCCCTACACCGTAATTACAGGAAATCAACTATACCAGCTATCTAAATTCTGAGTGTGCTTAGAGTCCGATACAGCTTCATTTGCATATATAGGCAGCTAGGCTGATTTGGCCAGAGGGTAGGCAGTAGCTTACCAACCCTGGATTGGAATAATCACCATCAACTTCTCCTCCCCTTGGAGCTAAGAAAGCACCAACGCTCTTTTCCTCTTCAAGATGTGGAAAATACAGATACCAGGACCTGTCAATTCATCTCTGAGGAATTTAACTTCATTTTCAAGGTTTTACCTTCAAAGAAGTCATTCGCCCACCTCTGACCAAAAGAGATATCATTATTTCCACTATTTAAACAACAGTTCTCTCTATCTTAGTAGATAACAGCAGAGCTTATTTTAGGACTAGGAAGAATATAGAAGCTATTCTTACTAATTCTGTGACTGCGACTTTATCCTGTCTTTCTCTGAAAACATCACAGCAAAACATTTTGTTTCATGTACTAATGATGTTCTGTGTGTTTGTGCACACACTGGGTGTGTGTGCTGCTCCCTTATTATTACAGTGTTTAACAATGTTCTCTTTCTACAAAGAGAAAGTTTAAGGTAGTGGCTGAAAAATGCAGGCTCAGAAAGAAGGACAACAGAAATTTCAAACTTGGCTCTTAGTTACTAACTAGCGATCTTGCTTATTTTATTGTGTGTACTTCAGTTTCCTGGTACATAAGTGGTAATTGTAGTAGTACCTATCTCATTCAGTCATTTCAGTGATTAAATGAGCAGGTACATGCAAAACTGTTAGTACAGCATGCTCATTGTACTATAAGCTTTTGGTAAATGTCAGCTATGTTATTATTATTATATTTCTTAGTGATGAGAAATTGTCAAATCTTCTGAAGCTTTTCAGTGTCATAGGCTTTGAACCAAGACGGGCTTTTGTTTTTTCTATGACAAAGAGCTGTAGTAGCAAATCATTTTAGTTTTCATTTTTAATAAGTCTGAATAAGCGCTGACCAGCGTTTGTTTCTCATGTTGCTTATGGCAGGCTTTTCAAATTTTAAATAAATTAAGTACTATAATTACTCCAAAACTTAGGTATTTAAGTTATAATCAATGTATAAAAATAAATTAAATTTCCAAGACAAATTTGTATGTATTTTTCTGAAGTAAATATATGCTTATTTGTAGGATGACTGATATTTTATTTATTTTTATTTATTTCTGAGACAAAATCTGGCTCTTTCACCCATGTTGGAGTGCAGTGGCATGATCTCAGCTCACTACAACCTCTGCTTCCTGGTTCAAGCAATTCTCATGCCTCAGCCTACTGAGTAAGTGGGACTACAGGCGCACACCACCACTCCTGGCTAATTTTTGGTATTTTTCACAAAGACGGGGTTTTGTCATGTTGACCAGGCTGGTCTCGAATTCCTGACCTCAAGTAATCCACCCCACTTAGCCTCTCAAAGTGCTGGATTGCAGGAGTGAGCCACAGCACTTGGCCCTGATTTTTTATTTTAACCTCGAGTGCAGAGAATTGAATTAATTATTTTACTCAGTTTACATTATTAATTGATCTGTGAAAAATTACATGCACACACATATACAAGCACACACACACAAGCACACATTTCCCTCCCCACAGAGGCAATCAATTTCATGATTTAATATGCATGTTTTCATTTCCATATGTTCTTTTATAATGGACATTTTTTACTTCATTTTCATGCTCTTTTAATTTATGTAAATACTACAGTAGCAGAGATTCCTAATTTTCTACCAAAATTCATTATCCCCTTATTCAATAGTAATAGAAATATAAATTACATTTTTCAGAATTTTCTGCAGTTTGGTGTGTCCATGTGGAATGAAAGCAAAGTGATATGAAACACTTCCAGGTCTGAGCCTCAGAATACTAAATGTGTTGTTTTTCTTCCTTCCTACTCTGTGCTACACAGATGTGGGGGTGATGTGGTTTCAAGTAGGCGAGTTAACAGCAGCGCTCCAAGGCACTGGTCCTCAAGAGTGTTCTTCCCAGGCACGTGGCATCAGCCTCCCCTCAGAAACTGTCAGTTTCAGCATTGTGAATTCTCTGGCTGTGTACCAGACCTACTCAGTCAGAAACTCAGAGATGGGGCCCGCAATCCGGTTTACAACCTTATAGGTGATATTGATACTTGCTGCAGATTGAGAAGCAAGCAGCAGTAAGACAAAGGAGATGGGTCCCTAAATGACTGTTAATAGCAAAGACCAGCCAAGATTTTTCCTTAGAGTTTCAGATAGTAAATATCTTAGACTTAGGGTCTCTCTCCCCTCCTTCTCTACTTCCTCTTTTCCTTCTTCCTATCCTCCCTTTTCTACTCCTCCTGCTTCTTTCACTTCCTTTAACAACCATTTACAAAGTTAAAAACCATGCTTAGCTAGCATGCAGATTGTATAAAAATAGACCAATAAAGAATATAATAACTATGGTAACCTTGGGCATATCACACAAACGTTTGGGTCTTATTGTTAAAGCAGCTTAATCTGGAACCTGAGTTAGAAGGAAAGTGGAAGTGTACATTTTTTGTGTTTTTTATTCAACTCTTTTTACTCTGCTCTAAAATTCTAAGATTAATCTACTTTTTGTATGCATATTTGGTACATGTCTCTCTATGTCTTTATGTAGTTTACTGATTCAACCTATAGTGAAGTGCTTCCTGTTGTGCTCTTACCACATTTTGCTATGCCCTACCCAGCCATGAACACAGATCACTTCCCTAATACTATGTAAAATACAATCTTCTATATGTAGACATTCCTTTGGCTCCTATTTCCAGGAGTTGAATGTTTGGGTCATATATTTATTTGATTAGACTTTTCCAAATTGATCTACAAATGGACTGCACTAGTTCACCTGCCCATCTGAAGTGTGGGAGTGATTTCCTGTCTTGCATACAACCAGCTCTCTGCATTACCCGGCTTTCTCAGGCATGCCTATTACAAAGGTGTAAAGAGACATTGCATTGCATTATTTTTTAGGATGCTCACAAGCCAAAGCTCATCAGTGACTTTCAGTCACTTACAAACATTTATGATAATTCCTACTATATGTGATAAAAATAAGCAATTATAATTGAAGCAATGTGTTTTAAATAGAAGTTTTAAATGTATATATAATTGAAACAAAAATAGAAGACATAAAATTGACATTATATATGCCCCCACTATATAAAAAATATATAAGTACTTAAGTACAAACAAGGAATGCTTGTACCTGTCTTTTGGGTGAGATGGTCAACTAATACACACTTTCCATTAGTGAAGAAGAATAAGATCAAGTGATCTATTGTATAAGTAACTATAATGACTGTAATTAATAACATGTATTATACTCTTGAAAATTGCTCAGAAAGTAGATTTTAAGTATTCTCACCACAATCAATAATTATGTGAGGTATTGTATATGTTAATTAGTTCAATTTAGCCATTGCAAAATGTATACATATTTTAAAACTATATTTTATGCAATAAATATATGCAATATTTTGTCAGATAAAACAAAGCAAAATTTAAAATTAACTTGGCAAAAATAATAAAAGATTTTATAATTGAAAAAAATTTTTGAAAGAAATGACAAAAATGTAGAGGGAACGTCTTTGAACACTAAACATGCTGTGAAAACTTTAGAAAGAATGTGGACATTGAAATGGACAATAGCGACATGCAGCATTATTTTATTTACTTAGAATAATTATGGCATAATTTATTATGTGTACATACCCTTATTTATATTATTGTTCCCTAATTGTCAAACATTTGCTTTAGCCACAATTTCTGCTATCATAAATCACAGTACAGGGGGTAAAGCATCCTTATAACTGCGACCTTGCATACATCCATAAGTATATTTTTAGGAGTAAGTTCTGAAAGTAGTATGCTGGGGCAAATGGTATACATATTTCTAATTTCTTATATACATACTGACAAATTGTTTTTGAAGAGGTTACTCCAATTTTTATTTCCATAAAGGGCAAGTGACTACTCACAATAATATTTATTTTTAAAGGTGTTTATGTTACTTATTTTTTGATTTCTATTTTAAAATATTTCTTACATTTCATGCATGCAAAAATATATGTAATATATATGATAGCTGAAATAATTACTAACACAAATTCGAACTTTCAGTAACTACATTAATAATTTGAGAATTTCACTTACCTTTGAAATCCACTGGTGCTCCTTGCTTTGCTCTCCAGAGGTCTTAAAATTTTTGCTGTTGGCAGGGCGCGGTGGTTCATGCCTGTAATTCCAGCACTTTGAGAGGCCGAGGTGGGGGGATCACCTGAGGTCAGGAGTTCAAGACCAACCTGGCCAACATGGTGAAACACTGTCTCTACTAAAAATAAAAAAAGAAATCAGCCAGGTGTGGTGGCACATGCCTGTAATCTTGGCTACTAGGGAGGGTGAGGCAGGAGAATTGCTTGAATTCAGGAGACAGAGGTTGCAGTGAGCCAAGATTGCACCACTGCACTCCAGCCTGGACAACAGAGCAAGACTCCATCTCCCCCCCAAAAAAATTGCTGTCATTTTCTTTGCATTTATTTTCATTTTTCTACATATATTATCTATGTATACACACAACCCCACATATATGTACATATAAATATATAATCAATGTATTTTACAATATATTTTTCATTTTGCTAGTTTTTGAAACTTATATTAAAGGTTAAATGCTATATTTTTCTATTATATAATCTTTAGCTAAATATTATACTTATTAATTTAAGTTATGCAACTACCTTCATTTATTTATTTATTTATTTATTTATTTATTTATTTATTTATTTATTTTTTGAGACGGAGTCTCGCTCTGTCGCCCGGGCTAGAGTGCAGTGGCCAGATCTCAGCTCACTGCAAGCTCCGCCTCCGGGGTTTACGCCATTCTCCTGCCTCAGCCTCCCGAGTAGCTGGGACTACAGGCGCCTGCCACCTCGCCCGGCTAGTTTTTTGTATTTTTTAGTAGAGACGGGGTTTCACTGTGTTCGCCAGGATGGTCTCAATCTCCTGACCTCGTGATCCACCCATCTCGGCCTCACGAAGTGCTGGGATTACAGGCTTGAGCCACCGCGCCCGGCCCTACCTTCATTTATTTTGATTGCTGCATAATGTTATATTCTGGTGATAGGCCACAACTTATTTATTCATTATTTTTTAAGCAACATTTTCCAGGTTAATTTTGTTACCTACTATTTTACTTGGAACAATTTTGTACATTGGACAAGAATTTTTCTGTGGTATATATATCACGGAATGAAATCACTAAATCATGCTGTGTGCATTAGCAAACTTCCTTCTCACAAGTAACTGGTAACTCCTTAACCAACTTCAAGCATTGTTTGTACTATTTCAGATCCAGTATTTTTAGAACCTTTTTCAGATTTATCTTACTATCAGTTACTTCCGAGAGTTATGCATTCTCTATACATTGGCTTATCCATTGGGATGTGGCCATTTCCTTATCATTTTCTAACATTGTAGGGGTAGCAGTCAATCTGAGATGCAGCACCCTTTATTTGAAATCTTGTCAATCACCATGAGTACCAGACATGTGAACAAAACGTACTTATTTTTCTTTACTTCAAATGACTATTTTCTACTGCAAAAATAGAAAAAAGGAACATTAGACTCTTCACGTGAGATTGTTCTTTTCTAAAGTGCACATATGCCATAGAGACAAGTTGTATGTCTGTATATGTACATATATATGGACACGTGTGTGTGTATGTGTGTGCGTAAGCTGGCCAAGGGGTTAATTTTGCGTCTGAACAGGTAGGTCAGTGTTGCCAGATATGATGCCAGATAAATGAAACTGTTCAGAATTATAAGGCAGTTAATATCCTACATTTGTCTAGCAATTTAAACCCCCTTAAATACCTGTTTTGAGTCAATTTAATGGTTATTTTGAAGGGTTCCACCTGCCACCCGTGAATTAAAAGAACAAATTATATTCATAAATAATCAGCAAATTTCCAAATCTAAACAAAGACCTGATGCAGTAAGGGAGAGAGAGAAAGAGAAAAAGCAGAAATGGAGGAGAGAGAAGATATAGGGAAAAGAAAACTGTAAATTATGTAATTAATATAAATTAGATTAGGGTTTTTGTTTGTATTCCCTTCCCAATTTAAATACTTGTTTTGGAGGAAATTGTTTACTTCCCCCCTTTTTTCAGTCTCTTTTTTTTCCAATTGTGTAGCTATCTTGTGCAATTCATTCATTTAGGATTAAGCTTTCAAACTAAGATGCACTATTTTAAGGCATTTTTTTTTAAAGAACTAGTCTAAAATCCTATGATTTTAAAGACAACTATTATTATCAAGTATATACTTTCTCTTCTTGTTTTATCCCCAGTTATATGGAAAAAAAGTCTAATATCAAAATGAATTTGTACTTAGGATTCCAAACACTTAAAAAATGTTTAGCAGACACACTAGTTGAGAAAAAATAGTATTGTTACTAACCATGTATGTTTTACCAAGAAGTAATTGTTAGTTGCATCACTATCACCAATATTAAAAATATTAGAAGAACCTAATACCAGTATATTAAAAATGTATTTCTTGAATTTGAAAATTTATTTAGAATTACATAAAGGGTTGCTTCTATTTAAAATTAAGAAAGTAGATAAATCATTTATCACAGAGGTGCTTATTTTATCTACATATGAAGCAAAATCACCCTGACATGCTCTCTTCTTCAAGAGGTTAATTGTTTTGGAAATATGGGCTTAAGTGAGACATAAGCAGGAGTTGAAATGAACTTTAGAAGTTCACGTTGCAAGTACTCCAACAAGTGTATAATTCAATCTGCCTTATCTCAACTTCAAAGAAATGTTTATACCTCAACACCGTATTCAACCCATAGACCTTCATAATGTGAAGACACTGACAAAGTGAAATATTTTCAAATTCAAGTTGCTTTTAGCCATTAAGTCCCAAATTAAATAAGTCTTTCTTCTCATTTTAAGTCTGTTACAGTGAGTATATCATGTTAAATTGCTTGACCATGGGTGTCAATAACAATTCAATATTACGATAATGAATAGAATCTATTTTGTCAATTGCTTAAGACACAACTAGTGGTCATGTGCCTTTAGGAAATATAGTAACTGCTTAATATTATTTTGTAATATATTATCAGTAATATATTAAATGATAATTAATTGACTTATGAGTTGTGGAAATACTATAATCAATAACTTTACGTACATAGGGAAAATAAATTGGCAAATTAAAGAAATATCCTTCCTTTAAATGTCCCCTTACCTTCTCTTAAAGAGTAATTTAAGAGAAGAAAGGAAATTTTGGGACATTAGCTCACATTAAATCCATGAAATAGCTCATTTCCATTTGTGGAAATACAGAAAAATTCCTTCTTATAACAATTTGTTATTCAAAACCTTTGCAGTGATTACTTTTGAAAAATGATGGAAGACTGTGATTAGTGTTAAATGAACTTCTATTATTCACCAGGTACTTTACATATGCACCAGAGTCAATACTTAACACAACTGCTTGAAGTAAGAACTGCTAAATTTGTTTTCCTGTGACGAAGTGGAAATTCATAAGGATTATAATCTTTCATTGAATTGAAAACCAATCCTATTCATTGAAAGATATGTATCACCTTAATGCCAGGAGAAACAGAAAATGCTGCCAAACATGACTGTAAGACTTATCTGTAGACTGGTACTGACTCAAAATTGTTGTTATGGTAGGTTTTATGTGGGTAAAGGATCCTGGTAGGATGGGTTGGGTGCCCCATGGATTAATGCCAGGTAGTAAAGCACCTGTGTAAGGCAAATAAGTTGGTGAGCTGAATCTAGTCCCGGGCCTCTCTGACTCCAAAGCCCCTGATTCTTCCATTGAACCTCACAGCCTCAGCTATCTTCACAAAACAGGATGCATTTGACATTTTCCTTTATGAGAACTCATCTTTTCCTTGATGGCACCAGCAGTCTTTGTAACCTTCATGTGGAGGAAATCAAAGTGCATGGCAGTGTATTAATCAGAAAAATGGATTGTGCTTGCCTCCTCCTGCCAATCGCTTGATAAGGAAAAACAAATAGCAAAGATTAAATCACAGCCTGCTCAAACGCTCCGCACTTGAAATAAATACATTTCAGCTTTCATGAAAGTCCATCATGCACTGTTTGACTTTGATTAGCAGGGGGCATTTCATAAAGTATGAAAGAAAGGTACAGCTAGGAAAAGAAGGAAGAAATGTGTGAGCATATGTACTCACTGTTTAGTTAAACAGCTGATTCACCCCAGTCAAAGAAAACAGCAAAGGCTCTGACAATTACGAATGTCCTTGGCAAAAGGATGAATTTATCTGCCTGTAAACGAGACATCGCTTGAAAAGGCAGTGTCTGCAGCAAACAGAACACCAGCAGAGCATGACTTTAAAGAACAATCCGTACTTGCTCTTACACAGGAGAGATCCACAATTGCAACTTGATTGTAATCCTCACCTGGGAAATCTGAAATCACCACCTGTTTTCTTTGGATGCTTGTGTGACACACTCCAGTTGCTTTCTACAGAATTTAGAACATTCATTTACTCCAGTGGATACACTTGGAGCTTTACTCAATTGGATTCATTTTCATTAAGCAACTGACTCACCAGACTTATTAGACCTATGCAATTCACTGTGTTTCATAGTCACATCTTTACTTCTAAGTATACAGTACAAACATTGCTTCTACTTAATGGCATATTTTCATACAAATGCTATAATTGTTTGCCCTTTGTTAAAAAAACCAAGATATTAAATGTAAGAATAGTTTGTTACTATGCAGTCAGTTGTCCTAAGAATATTGGAGAAACAGAGCAAGTGAAATAACATCAACCACTCCAAATTCTAATTCACTTCATATGAGCGCTTCTACATTAAATTCCAAACACGTTAATAGGAACTTTATTTTTTCTATTTAATATCCTAAAATATTGTATTGTAAGAATTAAAGTAATTTTTATAGACAAAAACCTAATAATGTAGACTTACGATTGTCTGGAATGTAAAATAACCTATGCTACTTTTAGCATTTTATCTCTTGCAATTGTATGAGTCATCATCTGCTACTTAACCCAGTAAGACAAATGATACTATGAACTGCATTGCAGTGCCAGTAAAGACATACAGATCCACAAAACTAGGTATATTTGTAGTTATCTGAGCAAACAAGTTAGCTAGAAAGATAAGGAAAAGCCTAGTAACTTATTTCAACAGTATAGGCAAAGTCTATCAGAGCCCTCACGCCTCTGAGGGTTTAATATAGCAGTATGCAGCACTTACAATCACATAAAATAGCTAAAATAAACTTTTTTTCTAAATTGAGAATATCACTTACAGAATTGTAATTTAAATTATGAAATTAAATGTTTAAAAAACATGCAAAGTGTTTCTAGGATTATATATTTGTAAAATGAACACAAAACATAGCAATAAGCCAAAGGTACAAATGTTCAACATATTAAAAAAAAAAAGCAGTTTTATCCTGAGTTTGATATAATCAAGTATATTTAACCATTTTTAATCTACCCGAGAATAAAGATTGATTATGGTTAAGCAAGACCTTTGTCAGCTCATACTATTGGGGAATTTTTAGGATAGTATGATTATTGTACAAAGGCCTAAAAAAAATCAACTCTAGATTTTGCTGAGTGATACTGCCATCTACTGGTTTAATGTGTTGCAATATTGTAATGACTGACATCTGAATGTATTGGGTTTTCCAGGTACACCTGACAGATGTAGATATTCCTGAAGGTAGATAGGTCATTTAAGCTAAGAAATAAATAGAATCCAACACTGTCATGAATTATGATTTTTAAAGATTATACAGAATAAAGGGAAATGCTTTAGGCAAAATCATTTTAGAGCTTTCACTAAATTACTTAAAGTATGCTGTATATCAAAGATCTCAGTGTTTAATCAATGTTCTGCACAATTGGTTTATTGAATGTAATTTGTGCTGCAAAATTCAACAAAAATCCAACAAAAACTTGGTATTTGAGACAGACAATAGAAAAAAATAGAAAATGGTTCTTAGCTTGAAGTTTGCAAATTGAACAAATATATACACTAAAGAAAATTTAGCTAAAGGTGTTTCAGATGCATATTTTAAGTAAAAAATGAAGGTAAGGCTTTGGAGTAGAAGGGAATTTGAAAGAGGGCTTGCATTTGAAAAAGAACAGACAAATAAAATGTGAGGAAACCACAGCTGGAGGAAATATTGTAAAAAGTGAAAACAACAGGAGAAGGAGATTTTTCTGTTTTAGTTTTTGCACAGTAACCACAAATGTATCCTTAATTCTGAGAAATGCAATTCTTGATTCCTACAGTACTCAAGGTTAACATGCATACTGAGTACAGGAACATTTGTGATCATTCTTAACATTCTTAACATAGTAAAATGTCTAGTTTGGTCAGTCACAGTGACAAAGCTTGACTTGCATCGATCCGACTCTGCTAAACTACCCAAATAAAACACTTTATATTAGTAAAAGGGGAAAAGAGATTGTTTGCTATACAATCATTGAGTTTTGGTGACTTTATGAAACTCTGTTTCCTTGTACTCCTTGTTAAATTTGATGCTTTGAGATGTAAATTATACGGGAATATCTATTAAAGAGTAATATATATTATTATTCCTCCCAACTTATACAAATTTATCTCAAAGATTTAAGACTTTTTAAACCTGATGCTATTGCTCTGGAAAATTCCCAGGATTCCCCTAAGGGGAGGGAGTAGCAGGCAGCAGTGGAACAGCTCCCAACCCAACTCAATGAAAGAGGAAGTCTTTGATCTGATATACGTGTGAGTGTATACATATGTATGCACACTCACATGCACTCACATACATGCACATGTAATTTGCTCTATACATCCAATTTTCTTTGAAGACATACTCTGCTGCTGAAGATAATTTTGAAAAATGATCAATTTAAAAATTGGAAATATGAAAACCACGATTTGAATAAAGAGAGGAAAAAAATTGGGAAGAACAGCTTGAGTAGAAGTAGGAAAAGGGAAAAGTAGAGGGAGAACACGGTATATTGTTTTACCTTTTTTGCAAGCAATGCATTAAATTATTCAGTGGCTCAATTTATGTTGATAAATTTATGAATTGTACATGTGGTATATTCCCCACATGTTGATATTCAGTATGTATAGTTATTTTTTTAATTTAATTTTTTTAAGTTTATGCCATGGTATGCCCTTGCAATTCTTTTACTGGGTGTATATACCAAAGCAATGGTCAACATTTCCATTAAGGAGCATATAAAAGGATAGGCATTATATACTTGTTTAGTTGCTAGGGAGTTGAGGCAACCTCTGTGTCCTTCCTTGAGTAAGCTTATAGAAAGTGGTGGATGGATATCATAGAATACCGTGCAGAAGATACAGAAATGCTGATGGTTTTGGAAAATGCAGTTGAAAAATAAAGTAATCTATAAAATAGCATTATGTATTCAAACTTAAAATACACATGCACAATAATACATTTTCTATAGAAATATGTAAATATAAGGATTTGCACAAAACAGTGAAAATGGGAATAAAAGGAAACAATCAAACAAGCATATAAACAAGTCAATAAATAACAAAAAGCCTTAGACCGATGGCAATAATGTGTATGTTCAAGGAGTATGATTAACTCAAGCTTTTGCACCTGAGGCTTAACTAGGACAAGAAGAAAGACTAGAATTTTACCCTTCAATAGGGCGAATGAAATAGAACTTGAACAGGTGTGGAACTTGAAATCAACCTCAAGTTGTTGTTGTTGTTTTTCTTTCTAGAATGGAAAATATTTAGGTCTCAAATTTCCTGATGACTTTCTATATGAATTGACCTTTTCTATTTACACATAAAGCCAGATCTTTTCTAATTCCAATTTTTCTTTCATTTTAATTCTATATCTGCAGTTTCGTTGCATATATCACGAAACAACAATTTGCACACACACAAAAATTACTTTGAACTGGGAAAAGTGACAAAAGCAGTTTCCTGAATGAGGCAGCATAACATTTGGGAACTCAATGTAGTCTTTCTTCTAGTGTCACACATTTATCATGAGCACAAAGAAAATATTTCATCCATTCATCTACTGTTTTTATAATTTCATACAGAAAAAAGGGTTAAGCAGAAAAGTATTCCAACTACAATTACATTCAAGCCATGACAAGATTTTGTTTTTACGTATACTATACTAGCAACAAAAGCGATAAACAGGATTTCGGGAATATGATAGATTTGTCTCTGCCTCTGTAACTGGCAAACCACATATTTTCAGCCATGGAAAATCAAGTCTTCAGTTTTACTTTCTCATTATTAAAAGTGAGACTCTTGGCCAGGCATGGTGTATCATACCTGTAATCTCAGCACTTTGGGAGGTTGAGGCCCATGGACCACTTGAGGCCAGGAGTCTGAGACCAGCCTGGTCAACATAATGAAACCTCATCTCTACTAAAAATACAAAAAATTAGCTGGGCATGGTAGTGTACCCCTGTAATCCCAGCTACTTAGGAGGCTGAGGCACAAGAATCACTTGAACCTCAGAGGCAGAGGTTGCAGTGAACTGAGATAGTGCCACTGGACTCCGGCCTGGGTGACAGAGCATGACTCTGTTTAAAATAAAAAAGAAAGAAAGAAAGAAAAAAAAGTGAGGCTATCATACTCAGCATATCTCTTATTCAGTGAAAGAAGAAAAAATATCAAATTTAAAACAAAAATATGTCCATATTAAACTAACCAGTTACTGGCTCAACATAATTGTTTCTTGCAAGTAGAATTTTGGAATAAGTAATTGTAAGATTTTTTTTTTCAGAGTTAGAGATATAGCTGTTTTCTAAAAATAAATTAGTTAACTAGTATGGGAAATTTTCAACATTGAGTTATTCTTATTAAAAGTTGCTAAGCAAGAAGATCAGTATTCCTAATACTATATTTTATATTTTAGAGACAACCCTCAGTTTATCTAAGGATAAAATAATAAGCATATTTAGAGTATAATTTTATTTTAGGAGTAGCCGTTTTCTAAAATTAGTCATCTTTTGTGCTGGCTTTATTAGGGCCAGACTGTGGTTGTAGCTAATAATCAGGAATACAAATAATGCTGCTTCTCCACTGACCTGAGGGGTATTCACATGAAGCCAATTCTTCACACTCATTCCCCTCTTCAATAAAGTTACGCAGCATAATGAAAAAGAACAATAATAAAGGACAGAGCTATACCTATCTTAAAAACATTTGGTAGAAAGTACTACATTTGTTGTTCTGTCATGAGTAAGGTATCATTGGCATTATATGCAAACTAATATCAACTCTTATTTTTAATGCGTTTAACATGTAGTACCTCTTGTGACTTCACAAAAACTATAGGTGATAGAAAAGAGACATTTTAAATTTTCATTGTATAGATATGGAAACTAACTCCAATAATTTGTAACTTTCTCAGTATTTCAAGAAATAAATCCTAAAATTAGAATTCAATTATATTTCTTCTGTCTCAAGAGACAAACCAGATTCTTTACATATGGTGCATGTCTTGCTATGCATAGTCAATGTAGTATAGCTCTGTGTCTCCACCCAAATCTCATCTTCAGTTGTAATTCCCATAATCCCCACCTGTTGAGGGCAGGACCAGGTGGGAGGTGATGAAATCATGGGAGCAGCTTTCCCCATGCTGTTCTCATGATAGCGAGTGGGTTCTCATGAGATCTGATGGTCTTATAAGGCAGTTTTCCCTGCTCTTGCTCACTTTCTCTGTCGCCTGCCACCATGTAAGATGTGCCCCTTCCCTTTTCGCCATGATTGTAAGTTTCCTGAAGCTTCCCTAGCCATATGGAACTGTTAGTCAATTAAACTTCTTTTCTTTATAAATAACCCAGTTTCAGTTATGGTATATCTTTATAATAGTGTGAAAATGAACTAATACAATAGTCTTATGTTTAAATTAGTCATCATGAAATGAGAACAAATAATGAAAAAGAGTAAAAAGATATAGGTAAGAACAGTAATTTGCTAAAATACATGAGATATCACACAACTGAAATTAGACTTGATCATGAGGGCATGGAGGATCACAGCAGAATTTAAAACACAAAAAAATATGTAAAAGCTATATTTTAGGAAGCATAATCTGGCAGAATTATTATCGAACGGGTTGAAATGTTAAAGGCCTTAAAATCAGAGAGAACAAGAAACTAATGCAATCATCCTAGTGTGAGATAAGAGTCTACCTTAGGGTTAAGGCAGATAGATCAATGAATGAGAAAGAAACAAAATCCAGACATATTTTAATTAAAAGCATGATGAAATCAGGGACTTGATGTAAGTAGGGTAAAAAATGAGACAGGGATAAAATTATGTGTGAAAATATTATATTCAATTATTTTTATTGATAGGGCAATATTCTTAAAATAATGCTTTAGTTATATTTAAAAATGCTCATGTTTAAACTTTTCATTCAAAGAAGAGATGGACTGATAATAAGTGTCTCCATTCAAAAGGCATTCTTAATCAAAGATATGAGCATGTGAAATAATTATAAGTGGAATTTCATTAACATGAAACAGAGCAAAAAAAGAAGAGACTTTTGGCAAATAAGGCATGCTCACTAGTGAACATAGTAGTAGCCCACTAGTCAGCCATTGCTTTTGTAAACAAGTTTTTTTATTTAAGAAAGAGAAAAAAAAATCATACGTTTAATAAACAAATACGTCACTTAATACTTGGAGAAGGTTAATTTTCCTTGAATTAATCTGTGAATTAGTTTCCCACATGTTGATACTCAGTATGTCCCTAATTATCTAAAACATGCACAATAAATTACCATTTTGACCACTTCAGAGTGTAAAATTCAGTTATATAACCATCATTACCATCTAATTCAAGAAACTTTTGATATGGTTTGGATGTATCCTGACCCAAATCTCATATTGAATTCCTATGTGTTGTGGGAGGGACCCAATAGGAGGTAATTAAATCATGGGGGCAGGTTTTCCCATGCTGTTCTCCTGACAGCGAATAAATCTCATGAGATCTGATAATTTTATAAGGGGAGGCTTCCCTGCAAAATCTCTGTCTTTGCCTGTTGCCATCCATGTAAGATGTGACTTGCTTCTCCTTGCCTTCCACCATGATTGTGAGGTTTACCCAGCCATGTGGAACTGTAAGTCCATTAAACCACTTTTTTCCCCCAGTCTTGGGTATGTCTTTATCAGCATGTGAAAATGGACTAATACAGTAAATTGATACCAGTATAGTAGGGCGTTGCTGAAAAGATACCCAAAAATGTGAAAACAACTTTGGAACTGGATAACAGGCAGAGGTTAGAACAAATTGGAGGGCTCAGAAGAAGACAGGAACATGTGGGAAAGTTTGGAACTTCATAGAGACTTGTTGAATGACTTTGCCCAAAATACTGATGGTGACATGAACAATGAAGTCCAGGCTGAGGTGGTCTCAAATGGAGATGAGGAACTTGTTGGGAGCAAAGGAGACTCCTGTTAGGTTTTAGCACAGAGACTGGAGGCTTTTTGCCCCTTCCCTGGAGATCTATGGAACTTTGAGCTTGAGAGAGATTATTTGGGATATCTGACAGAGGAAATTTCAAAGCAGCAAAGCATTCAAGAGGCGACTTGTGTGCTGTAAAAGGCATTCAGTTTTATAAGGGAAAGAGCATAAAAGCCCAGAAAATTTGCAGCCTGACAATTTAATAGAAAAATAAAATCCCATTTTCCGAAGAGAAATTCAAGCCTGTTGTAGAACTTTGCGTAAGTAACGAGGAGCCCAATGTTAATCACCAAGACAATGAGGAAAATACCTTCAGGACATGTCAGAGGTCTTCAAGGCATCTCCTCCCATCACAGGCCCTGACCCCTAGGAGGAAAATACGATTTCATGGGCCAGGCCCAGGGTCCTTCAGCTGTGTGCAGCCTGGGGACTGGGTGCCTTGCATCCCAGCTGCTCTAGCCATGGTTAAAAGAGTGCAACGTAGAGCTTTGGCTGTGGCTTCAGAGAGTGCAAGCCACAAGCCTTGACAGCTTCCATGTAGTGTTGAGCCTGGGAGTGCACAGAAGTCAGTAATTGGGGTTTGGGAACTTCTGCCGAGATTTCAGGAGATGTGTGGAATCGCCCGGATGCTCAGGCAGAAATTTGCTGCAGGGGTAAGGCCCTCATTGAAAACCCCTGCTAGGGCAGTGCAGAAAGGAAATGTGCAGAAGGGCAGTGCAAAAGGGAAATGTGGGATTATTGCCCCCACACAGAGTTCCTACTGGGGCACCACCTAGTGGAGCTGTGAGAGGAGGGCCACCCTCCTCCAGACCCCAGAATGGTAGATCTACTGACGGCTGGCAACATTCTCCTGGAAAGTCACAGACACTGAACGCCAGCCTGTGAAAACAGCCAGGAGGGAGGCTGTACCCTGCAATGCCACAGGGAGGGAGCTGCCTAAGACCATAGGAACCCACTTCTTGTATCAGTGGACCTTGATGTGAGACATAGAGTTGAAGGAGATTATTATGTAGATTTAAGATTTGACTGCCCTGCTGGATTTCAAACTTCGTGGGGCCTGTAGTCCTTTTGTTTTGGCCAATTTCTCCCTTTTGGAATGACTGTATTTATCCAATGCATGTACCCTCATTGTATCTAGGAAGTAACTAACTTGCTGTTGATTTTACCAGCTCATAGGCAAAAGGGACTTGCCTTGTCTCAGATGAGACTTTGGACTTCGGACTTTTGAGTTAATGCTGAAATGAGTTAAGACTTTGGGGGACTATTGGGAAGGTATGATTGGTTTTGAAATGTGAGGACATGAGGTTTGGGAGGGGCCGGGGTAGAATGATAGGGTTTGGCTGTGTCCCTATCCAAATCTCATCTTGGCAAACATCACTCACTCCCAGGCAAACGTTTATCTGCTTGCAGTCCCTATGGATTTGCTAATTCTGGATATCTGACATAAAATAAATTGTACAGTATGTGGTCTTTTGTGTCTGGCTTTTTTCACTTAGGATAATGTTCTCAAGGTTCGCCCATGTTGCAACTTGTATTAGTGCTTTATTCTCTTTGTGGATAAATAATATTTGATTATATAGATATGGCCTAATTTCTTTATCCATTTACCAACTGATCAACTGTTTCCACCTTTCAGCTATGATGATAGCACTGCTATGAACATTTGTTAAGGCATTTATGTTTGAACACCTATTTTCAATTTGAAGGGTATATATTTAGAAATGGAATTGCTGGGACGTGGTAATTCTATGTTTAACTTATTGTGGAGCCAGTGAGCTCCTTTTCACAGTAGCTTCACCATTGTATAGTCCCCAAAACAATGTATGAGGGTTTCAATTTTTCCACGTCTTTGCCAACACTTGTTATTTTTCAATTTTTGTTTGTTATAGCCATTTTACTGCATATACAATGGTATATTTCTGTGGTTTTGATTTCTGTTTCCCTAATAAAGACATTGAGAATCCTCTTTGTGTTGGCCATCTATATATCTTCTTTGGAGAAAAGAAGACTTTGCTCATTTTTATTAGATTATTTATTTGTCTGTTGTTGAGCTATATGGATATTTTATATACTCTGGTTACAAAACTTGTATTAGATGTATGACATGCAAATTTTTTTCTATTTTGTACAGTAGTCTTTTCATTCACTTTTCTTTTCTCTCTCTCTCTCTTTTTTTTTTTTTTGGCGACAGGGTCTTGCTCTGTCACACAGATTGGAGTGCAGTGATGCAATCATGGTTCGCTGAAGCCTCCAACTCCTGTGCTTAAGCAATCCTCCTGCCTCAGCTTCCCAAGTAGCTGAGACTACAGTCATGTACCCCCACACCTGGCTAATTTTCTTTTCTTTCTTCTTCTTTTCTTTTTTTTTTTTTTTTTTGGTAGAAACAGGGTCTTGCTATGTTCCCCAGGCTGGTCTCCAATTCCTGGGCTCAAGTGATCCTCCCACCTCAGCCTCACAAAGCACTAATTACAAGTGTGCCCAGCCTTTTCATTCCCTTCATAGTGTCCTTCAATGTACAATTTTTAAAAGTTTTGATGAAGTTCAATTTTTTCTCTTTTGTTGTGTGTGGGTTTGTTATCACATTTAAGAAATCATTACCAATTCAAGATCATGAAGATCCGCCCTATCTTTTCTGTAAGAGTTGTATTGTTTTAGCTCTTCTATTTAGTTTGTCTATCCTTTTTGAATTAATTTTTGTATGTGGTGTGAAATAAGGGTCCAACTTCCATTTTTTTGCCTGTAGATATCCAGTTTTCCCTGCACCACTTGTTAGTATATTCTTTCCTTGGTGAGTACTCATAGCATCTTATTGAAAATCAATTGACCATAGATGTATTTATAATAATAATATTTCTAAAAACAAAATAATAGATGTGTTTCTGAACTCTGAATTGTATTACATCGATCTGTATGCCTATCCTTATGCCAGTACCACCTTGTTTGGATTAATGTGGCTTTGCATAGGTTTTGAAATTGAGACGTGTGAGTCCTTTAACTTTATTCTTTTTGGAGATCATTTTGACTGTTCAGAGTCCCTGTAAATTTAAGAATTAGCTTTTCCATTTCTGCAAATTGACATTGAAATTTAAATGGGACATGTATTCCATCTGTAGGTCATTTGAGGGAATATTGTCATATTAAAAATGTAAAATATTCTAAAAATGAACATAGAATGTCTTCCCACTTATTTGGCTCTTTTTAAATTGCTTTAACCAGTGTTTTGTAGTTTTCAGTGTCTAAGCCTGACAGCTTTTAACATTTATTTTTATTTTATTCTTTTGGATGCAATTGTAAATGAAATTATTTCCCTAATGCGTTTTTTGCTTGTTCATTGCTGGTATATAGAAATAAGCCTCATTTCCAGTGTATTCTGTAACTTTACTGAATGTATTAGTGCCCATAGCTTTTTATGGATTCTTTAGGATTTTCTATATATAAATTCATGTTGTTATTAATACAGTTTTACTTTTTATTTTTCAATTTGAATGCCTTTTTTTTTTTTTTTTTTTTTTTTTGAGATAGAGCTCCCTCTGGCACCCAGGCTGGAGTGCAGTGGTGCGATCTCTCACTGCAGCCTCGAACTCCTGGGCTCAAGCAATCCCCCAACCTATACCTTCTGAGTAACTGGGAACATAGGCTTGCACCACCATACCTGGCTAATTTTTGGATATTTTATAATTACAGGGTTTCACCATGTTGCCCAAGCTGCTCTCAAACTCCTTAGCTTAAGTGATCTGCCCACCTCAGCCTTCCAAAGTGCTGGGATTGCAGGCATGAGGCACTGGGCCTAGCCATAATTGCTTTTTATATATTGAATCTCTCTTGCATTCCTGGGATAAATGCTATTTGTTCATGGTGTATAATCTTTTAAAATATGCTGTTGGATTTTGTTTGCTAGTGTTTTATTGAGGATTTTAGAAGATTCAACTTTTGTTTAGATTAGAGGGTATCTGTGCAGGTTTCTTACACGGGTATATTGCATGATGCTGGGGTTTGGGATATGGATAATCCCATCATCCAGGTAGTGAGCATAGGACCCAATAGGTAGTTTTTCAGCCCACTCCCCACCTCTTTCCTTCACCTTTCTAGTAGCCCTAAGTTTGTATTATTACAATCTTTATGTCCGTGTGTACTCAAAGTTTAGCTCCCACTTATGTGAGAACATGTGGTATTTGGTTTTCTGTTCCTGTGTTCATTCACTTAGGATAATGGCCTCCAGCTGCATCCACATTGCTGCAAAGTACAGGAATTCATTCTTTTTTAATGGCTGCATAGTGTCCCATAGGGTATCTATATCATATTTTCTTTATTCAATCCACCATTGATAGGCATCTAGGTTAATCCGATGTCTTTGCTATTGTGAATAGGACTACAATTAATATATGAGTGCATTCATCTTTTTTGTTGAATGATTTATTTTCTTTTGGGTATATATCAAGTAATGGGATTGCTGGATTAAATGGTAAACAAGTTTCTTCTCTATATTCATAAGGAAAACTGGTCTGTAATTTTGTTTTACAGTACTATAGTATTATGTCTGGGTTTCTTAACAGTAATGCTAAACTGAGGGAATGAGCTTGAAAATGTTCTCTTACATTTTTTGGAATAGTTTAAGAATGGGCTGGGCGCGGTGGCTCAAGCCTGTAATCCCAGCACTTTGGGAGGCCGAGACGGGCGGATCACGAGGTCAGGAGATCGAGACCATCCTGGCGAACACGGTGAAACCCCGTCTCTACTAAAAAATACAAAAAAACTAGCCGGGCGAGGTGGCGGGCGCCTGTAGTCCCAGCTACTCGGGAGGCTGAGGCAGGAGAATGGCGTAAACCTGGGAGGCGGAGCTTGCAGTGAGCTGAGATCCGGCCACTGCACTCCAGCCTGGGCGACAGAGCCAGACTCCATCTCAAAAAAAAAAAAAAAAAAAAAAAAAAAGAATGATCGGTATGCGTGCCTTTGTAAGTTGTTTGGTAGAATTAATCAACAAAGCATATAGTCCTCGGAATTTCTTGCTTATGAGGTCACGAACAGATGTTAAGTTTGTTCATTTTAATGTTGGAGGTAGGGGCTACCAGCCTAGGAATGCAGAGAGACTTTGGAAACTTAAAATCCATGGAAGTGGATTCCTGCCTGGTGTCTCCAAAAGGAACAAAGCCCTGTGGATCCATTTTAGATTCTGACTTCTGGAGCTACATGAGAATAAATCTGTGTTGTTTTAAGCCATTATGTCTGTAGTAGAATGTTATAACATCATTAGGGAACTAATACAGCAGATATTCAATTATATTTCAAAATCATGAATTTCACTGCACAGTTTAGCCAATAATTTCTAGTACAATCATGCATCACCTAATGACAGGGAAATGCTCTGAGAAATAAGTCATTAGGTTATTTTGTTGTTGTGTGGACATCATAGAGTGTATTTACAGTAACCTAGATGGTATTGCCTACTCCACTCTCAGGCTATGTGGTAAAGCCTATTGCTCCTGGGCTACAAACCTGTATAGCATGTTTCTGTACTGAATACCATACACAACTGTACCACAATGGTAAGGATTTGTATATCTAAACATAGAAAAGGTACAGTAAAAATAAAGTATTATATTATCTTATGAGATCACCATCGTATATGCAGTTCACTGTTGACCTAAATGTCATTCGCAGCTCAGGACTCTACATTTTCATTAGAATTTTGGACCTAGTCATATCCTTGTCATCTGTGAGCTATAAAACTACTTTTCTCTTTCAATATTGTTTATGACTCTTTTCAAGGTTTATACCCTGAGTTGTCCTTTTTTCACAGTTATATATGCAAAGTATTGGCAGGTTATATTAGTCTGTTCTCACACTGCTGTAAAGAAATACCTCACACTGGGCAATTTATTTAAAAAAAGAGGTTTAATTGGCTCAAGGTTCTGCAGACTTTATAGGAATCATAGCAGCTTCTGCTTCTGGGGAGGCCTCAGGAAACTCACAATCATGGTGGAAGGCGAAGCGGAAGCAGGCAGGGAGGAGAAAGAGAAGAGGGAAGTGTCACACACTTTTAAACAACCAGGTATCATGAGAAACTCTATCAAGAGAACATCACCAAAAGGGGAAATCTGCCGTCATGATTTAATCACCTACCATCAGGCCTCATCTCCAACACTGAGGATTACATTCTGACATGAAATTTTGAATAGGGACATAGATCCAAACAATATCACAGATATATGTATAAATATCATATTATGTTCTCTGAAAAGCTATATATATGAGAGATAAAGCAGCGTAGATAATACCATATAGAATCCATTTATGCAATGTTGCATTGTGTTCTGTATCTGTCAATGTTAAATTGAAATAATATATATTATAAATTTGTTCATTTTCTATTTGCATTGGGAAATTTAGTTTATAATCAGAAAATGCTTCATTAGAATTTAAAGAAGAAGGCAATTGGTTTTGTTTGATTTGTTCACAGATATATTCTCACTAATTAAAGTAGCTCCTGGAATATAGTAGACATTTCAAGGTGTATATTAAATGAATATTGCATATATATGTACACATGTATATTACTCATATAAATTTATACTTTTGAGCTTTTATAATTATAATTGCATAATAGAATAATTATCATAAGCAACTTAAATATCTTAAACTATATCACAGTTTTTAAGCAAAACTCATAAAATTTTGTATGAATTTATTATAATTACTATCTATGTCGTTACATTAAATTATAATTTATTTAAACTGAAGTAGAACATTATTTTTTAAAGTAATATAAGTGGCAAAGTTAGATCCATAGTTAGAGCTTACAATTAAATTTTAATGGTAATTGCTTTAAAAGCTGATGTTAATCTATAGGAACAATATATTTCCAATAGGTTGACCTTTTAGGGAAATGTTTCAACTGAATAAACTGATCTGGGAGTACACATTTATTATAAAATGTTTCATATGATTTGCAAAGCTAACATCATTTACATAGCAAGTTAATTAGTAAATAATTATAGAAAAAAGATTAATCAAAAGAACATGTTACTTATACTTGATGAGTATGAACTCAATATTGTGATTTATTCTTTAGAGAATTGATTGTATATCATCAGTCAAAATGATTTTAAATAAAATTCTTCTCTGCATGCAAAGTAAAAGCAATGAAATATAATGACTAATAGGCAAGTGTTGGGAGTGTATAAATATAATAGAAAAAATTGGAGTTTGCACAAAACCAATTTCAGAGATGAGATTAGAAAAATTTGATAAGCAAAAGACCATATTTAATGGGAAATTTATAAAGGAGACAAATGACAGACTTGCCTTCTGACTTTTTTTAAAAAATATTTTTACAGCAATGAAAGTGATCATGTAAAGAGGTTCTAAGAAAAAGACTGAATTCAACATTTGGCCAAGAAAGTTTTTTAATTATGAAAACATAAACCAAGTTTGTTAACAATTGCTGACCAATTTTTTGAAACACCCTGCTCCATTATTTTTTGTGATGCCCTGCTTCATTTGCTTTCCTGCTATGTATTTCATAAGACGAGTTTTTAAAGCAAGGCTTCTGCCCTCCAACTTATGGATGTTTAGTAATCTGCCCCCACCCCTACTCCCAGCCTATGCCAGTATCAGTGCTAGGTGCAAAAAACAAAAGAATGCAAGAACAGAAAAAAATTCTGCCCTAAGAGACCAAGATATTTACTTAGAACTATTATTGACACTTACCTAATGATCAGTTATCAAGATAATCTCAGTGTTGCCAATGATAGTAAATTCTGAATTGTTTTTATAAGGAATGACTTCAAAAAATTTAAAATATTAACTTATTTCCATAACTCCAAAGATAATAAAACAAAATATATTTAGAATAATTTTATGGTCTATTCAAATCAATACAAATACTAGAAAGTTTTTTCTCATTATCTTTTTTTGTGGTTTCTGTACTGTTTTGCCTTTTACTTCCTATAAATTTTAAACGTCCTCCTTCTTTGGATAAATGTGAGTATACATATATATGTACATGTATATATAAATGCATATAAAATAAGTAATGCACATAAATGTATATAAATAATACATATATTGTTATCTTAAGACATATATCTTAAGATAATATATTATTTTAATAATATATGTATATATGTGCAGGTACTTATTTGTGTGTGTATATATGTATGTATGGGTGTATATAGACACATACATTATCTACATGTGTATATGCATTTTTATGTATATTATGTATATGTATGTATTTTATGTATATGTATATTTTATGTATATGTATTTTTATGCTTGCATACATGTTTAAATGCTCATTCGTTCATTTTAATATAGGGAGATTCAAAAGTTGTAGAAACCATATAATTATAATGTAAAAAGCTATTCAAACTTTTAAAATAGTAATAATATAATAAGATAAATTGGTCAATTTTCAGAAGATAAAAAATTAACCTAAATAATGATAATGTTTGAATGTTGTGATTTTAATTTAGAAATAAACAGATTAGTTACCATTTTGGTCAAATAAATACATTGTATCATTGCAACATATTTGGTTAAGTATAATCTGTGTTTTTTCAGTACTTTAAAAATGTCTGTTAATTTAAAAAAAAAGGTATATTTTTAAATGTCTATTAGAAGTATAACATGTAAGCAGAAGGTTATAAACATTGAATAATTCTAAGAAAAATAAATCATTTAACAAGTTTTATCAAATAAAACAAGTAAATCTAACTTTGAAGTGTTGTCTTTTCCCTGAATTTACTCCTAAAAAATAACATATTTTCCTAATTACTAGCAGATTAGAAAGACATTTAAATTTGCCCAATTCTAATCCTGAGGGAAGCCTAATGATAAAATAGGAATTATATATTATTTTGCCTTCTTGAATCCTATGTTAATCACATTGTCTAAAAGTAGAAAGAATATTATTGATAAGAAGATTAAATATGCATAAAATTAGTTTTTATGCTTTTAAAGTTGACAAGATTAAGTGTCATGTTTACTTAAACATAGATTATATTAATTATGGAGTGCATGCTTTGGACCGATTTTCTAGTCAAGAATGACTTTGCCTGTTAATAGGATGACAATCGTCTTTACTTCTTTTAAAGAGTCACTAAACCAAGTTGAATGAATTAATTAACAAAGCACAGACAATACAAAATGTTAAAAAGTCTATACATCTGTTCTTTAAAAATAGATCTCATTTATCTGAAAAGGGAATTAGGATAACTGAAAAATGTCCCTATTGAAAAGTCAACACTAATAATAGAATACACATATTTAAAGTTGACAGAATATTGTTAAAAGAAAATCATTCCAAATATAAAACATTGTTATGATTTCATAGGGTAGTTTGTTCTATGAGAAGACTCATGAAATATGTCTGCCCTGATTTTTAAAAAGCCTTGAACACTTTTATTTCCTCCAGAAGGAAGGGGGATGAAGACCGACTCTCTCCAGCAACTTGGGGTCATTTCATTAACTAATGCCTCAAAGAATGTACCCAGCCCTGTGAAATGATAGACAAAAGCTTCAGAATAGTATCACATATTTCTGAATGTTATTAGAGTGAAAATTACATTCTCAAATCATTATATGTTAAGCTTGTTTCTTTGTGTGTGCAAGCCTTGAATATAATTAAAAACAAATACAATCTTATTCTCTAAATACTATACTATTCTCTAAACTGTTCATTTTGTTCTCCTCCTTATTTCATCTTACCCACCAATATGGTAAGACCAGTTTCTCTAACTTACCTCCGAAAACTATTGATTCCAAAATTGTTTATTTGGAAATCATACTGGAAGCCTATTTTCTGAGTCGTAATATTCTGAGTTTGACACAATATTTTTCTGTGGTGTTCTGAGTTTTGACATTCTATCATTCCTTTTCCAGCAAGTAGTGATACCCCTGTTTTATCCTGATTAGACTTTCTTATCAGCCAGTCTAATCATCAAGGAATAGTTTGAGAGCCAGCACTTTCTCAAGGCAAACTGTTCCTCTAAAAGATTAATACATTCACTCAATCTCTGGCATTTTGAGTTATTGGAAAACCTATCCAAACTCTTGATATATTGACATAAACATGATTGGACAAATGAGTGTGATAAGATATAGTGTTTTCATGTTTTTTTTTAAATATTTGAAGCAAAAGGTCACCACAGGATATGAATGATGTAGTCTTACTATCAGTTTTGTCAATCATTGTTAATATTTGTGTTAGGAAAATATTTTAGGACTACTCTGCTATATCTTTGGTAAACACTAAAATATCCCATTTACAAATTAATCCATGTGTGTCTTAAATAATGTAAGATCAAAATAATATTTCTGTTGCTTCTGGCCCTTGATCTCTCAAAGAAAGCACCCTTCTTTGTAACTATTTTCTCACTAAATCTATTAATTTTTGCTCATTTTAAGGTAGTGGGAGGTAATTCTATTCTAATACATGAACAACTTGATTTTAAAATTCTTAGGACACATATTAAAAGTCAAATTGGTATCATTTTATGCCGAAGGAAATGAAGTTGATATAACAACATAGCTTAAACATTAATGTTAGATTCAATGACCCCATGCTGACTTTGGATTAGTGTAATTATAAAAACTTTTCAAGCAAATTAAATCTTTATTTTAATTGAATGGAATGAGCCCTTGGCGGCATGAACTTTTTCACTAAGATTTATTTCTTTAGTCTGTCCATCAATCTTAATTGTGATTGGAGGAGTTACTTCATAACCGAGAAGTTTTGTTTAATGATACGTAATTCGAATAAGAGTTTTTTTTTTTTGCTTTATGGTTTGAAGGAGATTTTTATTAATAAAATTGAGTTCTCATTGTCATTTTTCTTATAGTAGTGGTTTATGACTGTTTTCTTCTATTTTCTGTTTATTTTGTAACATTATTTTTGTGAATCAGCAATAACATTTCAACGCAGATAGGATGAAGGCTTAAGGTCTCTTACTGGTGTGCTTAGTTCAAGATGCCCATTTTAGTATATATACAATAAAATGTAATTTTTTTAGACAATGTTTTTTGGGGGGAGAATAGGGAAGGTGGTTATATGTTTTCTGATTTTGTGCATCTTTTTTATGTCTGCAAGAACATTACACACCATCTCTTCCTTCCCCTCACTCCCAAGCCTATGAAGGGGAATCTTGCCTCTTCAAGTCACACAGTCTCCCCATAAATTACATTCATAGAATAGCATCTCTTAACAATTGCACCTTAGTTCAATACACTTCCATTTCCAATCTTTTGATTACCTAGTAGTCAATGCTCATATTAGTGATTTTATTCCTATTTTTATTGTGTCACCATTCTTTATACACACGTGGAAACAACTTTTATGGAATGTTTCAAGAAATACCTCAGGTTCGTTTCATCTAAATAATTTTTTATTGGTGGGAAGGTGCTTCTTTACAAGCTGTTGTAAACAAATAGTATTTTTATATAAATAAAATGATTTAAATACTACATAAATGTTTATCTAAAAAATAAATGAGGCCGGGCGCGGTGGCTCAAGCCTGTAATCCCAGCACTTTGGGAGGCCGAGACGGGCGGATCACGAGGTCAGGAGATCGAGACCATCCCGGCGAACACGGTGAAACCCCGTCTCTACTAAAAAATACAAAAAATTTTTGGGGGTGGGCGCCTGTAGTCCCAGCTACTCGGGAGGCTGAGGCAGGAGAATGGCGTAAACCTGGGAAGCGGAGCTTGCAGTGAGCTGAGATCCGGCCACTGCACTCCAGCCTGGGCGACAGAGCAAGACTCCGTCTCAAAAAATAAAAAAATAAAAATAAATAAATAAATAAATGATAAAGCGTAACATTTGTACCACAGTACTTACCATAATAAAAAGTAAATAATGGAAAAACATAACACAAATGAATAATTTCAAGTAAGTAATTGAAAACCATAACAGGTACACTGTAATTATTATACCAACATATCTCTTATATTTGTACCAAAATAGAGCAACTATAAACACAATTGATATCATGAAACAATATTTTGTGTTTGTTTAGATCCAGTGTAGTTAATAACACCATCACACTGTTCTGTAATATTTTTGTTAATCCCATTAATTAGAAATTAATTCACATCTTCAAGAATGATATAAAGGATAATCCTCCTTAGTTAATGCCAAACAACATTAGAATCTCAAGTTTCTCCTAGTATTGTACCTGTCTAACATGTACTTAAGAAAGGAAGAATCTGAGTCAGCATTAACCTATTCATTAATACCTAAGCATTTATTTTATCTATTTAATTAATTAATTAATTAATTAATTTATTTTTAAGATGGAGTTTCACTCTTGTTGCCCAGGCTGGAGTGCAATGGTGCGATCTTGGCTCACTGCAACCTCTACCTCCCGGGTTCAAGTGATTCTCCTGACTCAGCCTCCCGAGTAGCTGGGATTACAGGCATGTACCACCATGTCCGCTAATTTTGTATTTTTAGTAGAGTCGTGGTTTCTCCATGTTGGTCAGGCTGGTCTCGAACTCCCAACCTCAGGTGATCTGCCTGCCTTGGCCTCCCAAAATGCTGGGATTACAAGCGTGAGCCACTGTGCCTGGCCTGCTCCTAAGCGTTTATTTTTAACCAAGTGTTCCATACTTGGTGAAGGCAACATAGGGCTGATTAAATCATAAAGCTTGCTAAATGAGCTAATATTTTTCTTTTAGAGAAAAAATTGTGAAATGTTTCTAGATTAAATAAAAAGTTAAATTTGAATATGTATTAAAATAAATTATAGTAGAATAGGAAATAACACAAGTAAAGAGAATATGAACTTTACTAAGTAGCTTGAAGACTTTAAGTCATATCTTTTGGATATCAAGTCAAGGTTAACCATGACTTTAAAAAAATGATATATAATTATTAAACATATTTTGGGGGTTCATGGGGTATTTTGATACCTGTATACAATGTGTAATAATCAAATCAGGGTAATTTGGATATGAATTTCCTCATGGATCTTTTCTTTGCATTGGGAATATTACAGTTTTTCTCTTCTAGCTATTTTGAAACATACAATAAATTAACAAGTGTTAATTATCATTTTCTCACTGTACTTTTGAATACTAGAACTTATTCATTCTATCTAACAGTATTTTTGTACCTCTTAACCAAACCTCTATCAATGCCTTCATTAATGGCAAGATATTATCAAGCCTCTAATATTTATCCATTCTTTCAGTCATTCATGCATTTATTTAGGAAAAAAAATATTATGTAACAGGTAAACTACAGTTTTGTTAGGAATCTAATAGTAATATCATAGTATGGTAAAAGTTATGAGAGATAAATGTATAGTGCAATGTTCTGCTAAGGGCTGGCACACTTAATTCAGATGGAGGCTCAGCAAAGGCAAGTCTTGGGCTAAGTCATAACCAAAAATTAGGAACTAGCCCTGGAAGGAGAGGTGGTAAGAAAAGATATGAAATTGCAAACAGGAAAAAGGTCAAGAGGCAGAAGTGAGAAGGAACATGATAAATCCAGGGAACTAACAATTATTTTGGCATGTCTTAAGAGCAGTGTACATATGATTAAGAAGATGGTAGTACTTTTATTCCTAAAGAAGACATTTGAATCATTTCCTACATATTTTTGAAATGAATTGATGTTTAATCTGTAACCTAATTTGCGTTTTGCATATATGACTTTGGTAACAGCATGAAGCGTTTGTTGGAGTACAAGTCAAGCACGGATCAATAGATAGTGCCTGTAAAGCAGATCTTTTACAAGGATGCTTTGCTCTGGTTATTTTAAGGCAGGCCACCAGCGCTTTGTGCTCCACCTTTCCTAGGTAATTTTACTTTGGAAGATTTATTCTCATTGTCAGAAATCGTATCTTGATTCGAGCCCTTTGCCCAATTCCCAAATTTCTCCTGACTTTGTCACTCAGGATGACTGTTGAGATAATCAGTTTGTTTTCTCTTAATGACAAAATATACAAGAATCTTAGAAAACAGTAGCCTTAATTAGTCACAGGTAATTTTTGGAAATCATAATCCTAGAGCAATAAATCCCTTCTTAAAATGTCTAAGCCTATTTGAAGATAGTGATTCATTTGTCTTTGTCAGACCAAAATGTTCAAATTCCTTAAAAATACAAAACAATTGGAAGTATTCAATTACAATGTGTTCACGTTACTTTGATACACCAACTTTCTTTTTCTTCCCCCTTTGAAAAAATTACTTAACTTCTTAAATGAATATTAGAGGTGAGCCATGGGCTACTAAAAATGATAATATACTTACTGTTATTATGTCTCATTTAATCTTCACAGCCAACTTGTAGATGGATAATAATATCTAATGAAGGAAGAAATCAAGGCTCCAAAAGAACAAGTGACTTTAATAATGCTCAGCTATTAAATTACAGAGCCAAGAACCAAACTCAGTTCTCTTTGATGACAAAGGCAATTTCATTTCTATTACTATTACATGTCTCTTACTGTTTCTCTAAGAACTCTACAGCAAAGCTTGTCTTGAAAATAGAAATTTAGATTTCTTCTTTATTTGACTGAATTATGTTTTCCTTCTTACTCTAAGAATACCTAATTGTTTCTTTTCTAAATCTAATCTGAAAAATGCGAAGGACATTCTAGAAACTAAAATTAAATTCTTGGCAGTACCTTTCAAGAACCATGTTTCTGAGAAGTCTAGATATTAGTTTAATTTATAGTCTGACCTTGGTGGGTTAAAACATAATGCTTTTTTCTACTTACTTCAGCTATGCTCTGCTGAGTATTCAATTCCTTTTCTTTAATAATGTACCAGAAATGTTCTTGTCTCTCCAAATGCACTTCCCACCCTTTCCCCACACTGATCTCTTCCCCAGGGAGTTGACCTGTATGGAATAAATAGAGATGTCTCTTAACCTCTGGCTTCCAGTCTGACTGGCTAATGCGAAGCCAGGCAGGAGATCAGAAGAGGAGAATTAGGTCAGCACATTTATTTTCCAGCTCACCTGTGACTGGAGGTCACAGGTCCTCTTATTATGATTTGGCCATATGACTCTCCTTTGAGATCCAGTAACCATTCTCTCCTTCAGGTTTAAGGAAGCTGCAGTCCTGCTCTTGCTAACTCTGACTACTGTACTATCCTTTGTGTCTTTTTTGATGACCTGTTCACACCCTTGTTAATAGCCCATTTATTGAATTCTCTTCCTGAAATCATACTAAATTGAGTATAACATCAATTTTCTCTTAGGCTCCTGAGTGATAAAATGACATGGCAGAAGATCTTACAACTTTCTGACTAGTTGCGTGTATTAAAATATTCTCTGTTACTCAGTTTCACTCCAAATCATTTTTTTTTGGTCATGTTAGAGAAAGAGAAAAAATAAATGAGACAGGTCATCTTCTGAGGGAATATCATTAATTGCTCTTGGTTAACTATGTTTCCTGATTTCACAACAACCGGCTGCTATGAATGGCATCTATACAATGGCACTCTGGTGGTGCAAAGGTTTAAGTATTTCAGGGATCCTGTGGTGAGATGGAGGAGTTTGCTACAGAAGGACATTTTCTTTGATTACACCTCTGACAACCTGTAGAAAGTGGTCACTCCAAACCCTCTTGCTTCTGAGATTGTCTGCCCCAGCAAAGTCCTCAATTTCTAAAATGTTGGGTTGATGCTCCTCCTATCCTGACTCTTCATTTGATTTGCAAGATGTGTGTGTGGAGAGAAACACTCAAACCCTCTGTGGGTGGTTCATGGTCACGGATGCCTTCTCTTGCCTCAGTCTTTTGCTGATAAAGACTACAGGAATGGGTACTGGCTAGTTAAGAAGAATTTAATGTTTAATAAATCCCAACAAGGTATCTTCCCACAATAATTTTAAGTTTTTGTTTCTGAATGTGGGATATTTAAAACCACTTTGTTCCTTATTTTTAACTTTTATTTAAGTTCAGATTTTCAAACGCAGGTTTGTTACATAGGTAAACTTGTGTCATGGCGGTTTGTTTTACAGATTATTTCATCATCCATGGGTTTTTTTTTTTTTTTTCAAGATCCAAAAGAAGGAGTTTTTAATGGAGAGACTTTGGGTATTTAAGTAACTGAGGCAGGTATTTAGGTAATTGAGGTAGGTATTTTAGCAATATAGCTTTGTCAATTGCCATGACAACTGGAGTCTTCCATTTGGATGGATCAGACACTGAGTTGCCAGTCCAGTGACACAAGTTCCAGGGCCCACCTTCCTGTAAGACTTTGACCTACAGGTTAGTCCACTAAATCTATTTCAAACTCAGGGCACACAAACGCTCAGCATTTGATAGTTTAAATATCTCCGATGGCACATCTGCCCTGCCCAGTTCATGCTGGCCTGGTAGGTGAGCTTCTAAAACCAAGAAAATAGACCTGATTCTCAGCTGAAAGAGATATTGAGGAGCTGCCTAAGCCAGAGATAACGTGTTAGTTACATCTATTCCTTGGGTGACACTCTCATCCCAAGTCATGATTACCTCCCATGCTGCTTGGGATTGGAGCGGATCCAGGTTTTGGTGGGCTATTAACTTACATAATTTGGTAGAATCTCTGTAAGGAAAAAAAAAAAACCTCAATATGAGAAATACAATTTAGGTATAAAAGTGAATATTTAAAATGAGAAAAGAAATCGCAAGATGTTACAAATGTATAAATATTGAAAAATTGACAAATTTCATAAATACTATCTGGAACCACCAGACTTCATCAGGAAAAGATGGACCAGTAACCAGGATGTCTGGTAGGCCGAGGTGGGCGAATCTCATCACCTAGGTTTAAGCCTAGTACCCATTAGTTATTTCTCCTGATCTTCTCCCTCCTCCCACGCTCCCCCCTCTGAAAGGCGCCAGTGTGTGTTATTCCCCTCTATGTGTCCATGTGTTCTCATCATTTAGCTCCTCCTCCTGAGAACATATAAGACTCACAATGAAAACAAAGTGGTTTTGTTTTGCTGCAGTATGGACTTAAGAGGCAAGAACCTGTCACTCCATCTCTGCATAATCCAATCAGATCACGCCTCATCATAACTTCCTATCTTCCCAATAGCTAACCTTTGTCTATCCAACCTTCCCCCCAGGCCCCAGCGCAGGGAGACAGCTTTTCCTCCTATTTCCTTGCCAGTTGACTTGCAATAAAACTTTTCTTTTCTCGGCTGGGCTTGGTGGCTCAACGCCTGTAATCCCAGCACTTTGGGAGGCCGAGGTGGGTGGATCACGAGGTCAGGAGATCGAGACCATCCTGGCTAACATGGTGAAACCCCGTTTCTAGTAAAAATACAAAATAGCCGGGGTGGTGGCGGGCGCGTGTAGTCCCAGCTACTGGGAGGCTAAGGCAGGAGAATGGAGTGAACCCGGGAGGTGGAGCTTGCAGCGAGCCAAGATCTGGCCACTGCACCCCAGCCTGGGCAACAGAGCAAGACTCCGTCTCAAAAACAACACCACCTTTCTTTTCTCAAAAGCCAGTGCCATTGTATTGACCTCTGTGTGTGGCGCAGGAACGAGCCCATTGTTTGCTCAGTAACATTCCCCTTATACAGTTACATCTACAAAAAATGAGTATATCATTTATTGCAGTCTCTCAAGAGGCATGTGTTAGAGAAAAGACATGTATACTTCTTTCCAAATATCAGGTATGTAAAAATGGCATGCGATAGCCCTTTGAGTGTGGAGATAAATCACTTGAAGGGGTAAGAACACTTACAAAAACATTGATAGTGTAATCTCAGTGACAGATATATGAGGGCTTATTATACTTCGCTCTTTAACATATAGTTGCATTTGTTTGTAATAAATGGTTTTATAAGTGCTAAAAAGTTCACAACAAATATATATTTCATTACAAACTATGGAACTGAAAGCCACATTAATAGTCTGTTTCCCACTGCACTTAGAACAACATCTAAACTTCTTAACTGACCTATCTGCCAAAGTCCAATGGTCACAATGTGCTACTACTATACTGGTAATTCTTTCTGCTTATTGACAAACCAAGTGATTTCTACCTGAGGTGATTTGACCTGCTTGGAATCCCTCGTCTTGAATGCTCTTCTGCTCATTCCTTACGTGGCTGGCCATTTGTCACCTTTCAGCTCTCATTTTTAAGTAGCAACTTTTCAGTGTGGCTTTCTGTGACCAATATATCCAAGAGAAGCTCCCGCCACCCAAATTATTTCATTTCAGAGCATCATTCTGCTTTGTTTATAATCCTCATCATGGCTTTTAATACCACCTTGTCAGATCTTCAAATGTATTAACCGCCCCTGCTGTTGTATTCAACTTTGAATCCCTACAGTGTCCGGTAAGTAGAAAGTGCTCAAAATGCTTGATAGGTGATGAAATCTAGTTTGAATAAATTGGAATGAAAAAACCTAGCTCTTTACTTTCAAATAATCAGTAGGGTGGGACTGTGGTGGACTCATAATTAAATTCCACTGTAAGATTATTTTTACCATCAAGTGCTAGTGAAATGTTCTCTAAGCTTTCCCATTTTAATGTTGAGAAAGTCTTATGCAAACATCATCATTGCCTTTGAAATATTTTGTATTTGGTTAGATCCAATATCTTCACTATGAACCTTTTTGTGTGAGAAAATTAACTCCTATTTGGGTAACTGATTACTAGTCAATTACTCTATAAATTGAAGGTAAACAATTTTAGATCCAGTATAGTTGTTAATAAACCAATCCCTGCTGTTTTATAATGTCTTTATTAATCCCATTAATTAAAAGTTAATTCACACCTTCAGGAAGCAAACACAAACAAAAGAATTCCCAACAGAATGTTCAATTGCAGTGTTAGCAAATACCAAAGAAATCAATCAAGACAGCAGTTTACTCACATCTTCATTTATAAAGGTATAATCAACCACATTTCTTAATCCCTTTGTCAGGAAGAATAAATGTTCAATTTGTTTTCTAACCACTTGCTTAAGTACCAAACACCTGTACTGTGTAGATACAGCATTAATCATTCTACCATCCATTTATGTCCTCTCTCAGTTTCTTTATCTTACCATTATAGTTCTCAGTTTACTTTTTTAAGACTTTTTCTATGACATAAGAAAGTCTGCACTTGATGCAAAGTACTTTATATAACCCTAATGAAACTGATGAGATCATACTCTTTTTCCTTAAGGAAGTGTTCAAACTCAGTTTTATGTGTATTGGATGCTTACATAATTGGGAATAATTTGGTTAATCTTCCACTAGTAAAATAATTTGTTTAATTATTTGAAAATCTCACATCACACTCAAATTTACATGAATTTCTGCTGGAAGTAAAAGCAGGAATTTAATAGAGACAATTATGAGAAACTCAGGCCTATGACCTTGAAATAGTGGAGGAAAACAATCAGCTACAAAGAAGAAAACAAATGAGCTATAAAAAACAATGAGGAAAACAGGGAAATATAACATGTAAACAGAAGGAGCACAATGGAAGGTGAGAGAGAGAAACAAAATGAAATGAGTTGGGGGCACAAAATGTGGTATGAGAGAAGGGAGGAAGAGAGCATATTTCGATGAAAAGGTAATGCAGGGGATTGGAAACAAAAAGAATGTGTTATTAAATGGATCTGATCACAAACAAAAAGCAGAATTTGGAGAAGAGAAAAAGTAGAGAAAGGAGGTAGAAGCAAAAAAGAGTAGTAAGAAGAAAAAAAATCTGAGAAAAACAGGGAAATTAAGCAAAGTATAAAGGGAGACTGAAAAAATAGAGAAGCTGTCCACCCTAAAGAATGGCTATTCATTAAATAGAGCCATTACATGCTCTAAGATAAATAGTCAAGTCCTTTGTTACTACAGGGATATGGTTTGACTGTTTCCCCATCCAGATCTCTCATCTTGAATTGTAATCCCCATAATCCCTACATGTCTAGGGAGAGACTTGATGGGAGGTGATTGGATCATAGGGTTGATTTTTCCTATGCTGCCCTCATGATAGTGAGTGAGTTCTCATGAGATCTGATGGTTTTATAAGCATCTGGCATTTCCCCTGTTTGCACTTCTCTCTCTTGCTGCCATGTGAAGAAGGTCATTGCTTTCCTTTCTGCCATGACTATAAGTTTCCTGAGGCCTCTCCAGCCACATGGAACTGAGTCAATTAAACTTCTTTTCTTTATAAATTACCCAGTCTTGGGTATTTCTTTATAGCAATGTGAAAACAGACTAATATATACAGAAATACATGAATCATAATCAGAAATTCCTAAAGGAGACTCACAAGCAATAAAATTAATGGAACATCCAGCTCATGTCTGTAATCCCAGCACTTTGGGAGGCTGAGGCGGGTGGATCACGAGGTCAGGAGATCGAGACCATCCTGGCTAACGTGGTGAAATCCTGTCTGTACTAAAAATAATTAAAAAAAAACAAAACAAAACTAGCCAGGAGAGGTGGCAGGCACCTGTAGTCCCAGCTACTTGGGAGGCTGAGGCAGGAGGATGGCGTGAACCTAGGAGGCGGAGCTTGCAGTGAGCCGAGATCTCACCACTCACTCTAGCCTGGGCGACAGAGTGGGGCTCTGTCTCAAAAAAAAAAAAAGAAAGAAAGAAAAAAGAAAAAAAAATTAATGGGACATCTGGTGGAAAGAATATGCTTCCAATTACAGCCAATTGATGCCATGTAGAAACGGGGTCCTACGTTTCCAGTTCTTCTTATCTTTGTATGTGGTACATACAAAGTATGTATGTCGGTATGTTTGACATTGTGTGCTACCTGCTCCAAATCTGTTCTTTTTTTCTTTGTGAATTAAAAAAAAAGTATTCTGGAAAGACAGCAAGTATCTAACTCCAGTGGTTATTTCCGGTCTTCCTTTCAGCTAAGAATGTCTATGTGAATCAATTGTGAATCAAAAAGTAAATCAGCTGTAGTGGGTTTTAGGACTACGACAACACTTTTGTTCTCTTCATAAAAGATGATCAATGTGACTAGCATCTTCTTTGTTCCTCTTCCTTACTTAAAGAATATGTGATCTTTGGAGCTTCAATATCCATCTTGAGACACTGGAATCAATACTGTTGAGTAGCTAAATCAATAGCAACAGTATCTTCACTATGAACCTTTTTGTGGGAGAAAATTAACTCTTATTTGGATAACTGATCACTAGTCAATTACTCTATAAATTGAAGGTAAACATATTGTAAATAAAGTAGTGGAAATGTAGATTACTTTGTAATTTACTTTAACATTTTCAGTGATGCTCATATTTTAATGCTATTTTTGACACACTAAAGGTGCTTGCAGACCAGATCCTGACCACTGGCAAGAAAAGTGACTTCTACATATTGATTCATTTTGGCAAATGAGCGAGAATTTACCACTCCAAGTTAATGTGTTACACTCAAAGTATTTGTTTGTGAAGAACTAAACTTATTCTAAAGAAATTTTATTTGGAAGTTTTGTCTTGGTCAATCATACAATTCCTTTATAATTAATATTATTCACATCTATAGAAACATGTTCTTCAAGTTTTCCCCTTGCCCTTGATGTTGTCCATGCTGCCCCCTTTTTCTCTATCTCCTTTACGCTTATTTTCTCTGTGTCCTCTATGAAATTGAAGTCCAGATCTTATTTTAATCAGATTGTCACTTCCCAATAGAAAAGTGCCCAGGTGCTCCTATCTGCAACTCCAGAGACAGCAGAGATACACCTAGAAGACAGCAGGGTCATAGTATACAGAAGCAGGATGCAGAAGCAAAAGCAACAACCAGTCCTATATGCAGAAAACCTGAAGGGAAACAAGGCTTTTTAAGAAAGGACCATTGATACAACAATGTATTAAGGTGGAACATAAGTGCACATTTAAGAAAAGTAATATGGGCCAAGAAACAGAAAATGCCATCACAATAAAAAAGAATGTGGTAAAATAAGACTGTGGGACACTGAGAAGAATCCAAAGATGATACATGATGCACAAATAAAAAAGGAGTCAGAAATAGAAGTAAAACTAATTTCTAATTCAAACTGGCACATGAAATTTCATATCATTAAGACATTCAAAAGTTTAACTCTTTAGATGTTATTATGTACGTACACTATATATTTACCATTTACTTAGGTCTATAATAAAATGCATATAGTTTTCACTTATTAATATGAGTTCATTATTGTCTAATTGTTTCATGAATTCACGTTGAAAAACCCATATCTCAAATTTAAAATATAAATGCATGAATTGACAAAACTTAATGTATGTTTACAATAAATATTTTGGAACATATATAAGGAGAGATAGGCAAATAACATTCTTGCCAAAACACTACATTCACAATGCTTATTTCTTTTGGATGTTCTACTAGTAAAATAATTTTTGATTATATTAATTATATTTACATTTATTATATATAATTAGGTTTCTGTTGGTAATAAATACGCATTTTTAAAATTTCCACACATCGCTCTGTCTCTTAAACTGCATGTTATCCATTCTGATTTGTTTTTCATATTGTTAGTATTACTTTTAACTGACAATACAATTTTTGGATGTTATTTTATAATTATACTGAACATATTATAGGATATAATTTTGTAGAAACTATAAATTTGTGGACGGTTTCCTCAACACAGATACATTTTTATTTTCTTTTTGAACATTGGTTGGGTCATTTTAGTTACACGTTGAGGTTGGATAACACAGTGAGTTGTATTACTCTACAAAACTTATTTTGGTATTTTTCTCAAGCATAATGACATTTAATAGAAAATCTCTTTAATATGTGTGTTCTAAGCTGATAAGTACAGAAACCGTTCCCACGCCTTTACACTTGGCAGTATGTTTTCCTACTTGTTTATGATACACCATCACAGGTGAAAGCCAGACTGAACATTATTCCCTTTTTTGTGCTTTGTCAAGCTATAAAAACATACATATTTAGTATTTGTCCTCTACAGTTCTACTCTGTCCCCTGGAAATTATGCACACCTAGAATGTAATCAAGAGGTATATTTTCTCTAGTTTCAGAAAACTGTCATTTACATAAAAATTAGAAATTGAATTAAAATATCTAAAAGAGCAATTCATTGTATTTGTTGCTTATTCTTTATCAATATTCTATAGGCCTTAAGGCCTTTCTTTTAGAGGTTTTCTGTGTTTCTGGGGCTGAATTTGCAACACATTGCCAGTTGCTTTCTTCTATGAATCTGGCAGTTGAAGACGTATATAAGGAGAGATAGGCAAATAACGTTCTTGCCAAAATACTACATTCACAATATTTATTTCTTTTGGGTATCCTACTAGTAAAATAATTTTTGATTATATTAATTATAATCAAATTATAATTTGCGTTTGGGGAAGAGAAAAATCTTCTGTTCTCTAGTCTAAGTCCGTATTATACCAATTGTAGACCACAGATTTCAGCTTCCTTTATCGTTGCTAGCAACAGCCATTCCATGTCCCTCAGGGGTACTTACATCAGCCAACCACGTTGTTTTGTATTTCTGAGTTCCAGAACTTAGGTCTAAGCACCAACCGTTCTGTGGTTTTCCAGAGGTCTGAACCCTAACTATGTGGTATGCCCCTCAGACGTCTGATCACATAGCATAATGATCAGTTCCTGAAATCAATCATGCTGTGGTCTGAATGCTTGTGTCCCCTCATAATTCATATGTTGAAACCTAATCCCTAATGGGATGGTGTTAGGAGGTGGGAGCTTTGGGAGGTGATTAGATCATGAGAGTAGAGAACCTTTATGAGTGGGATTAGTGCTCTTATAAAAGAGGCCTGAAGAGCTTTCTTGGCAATTCTGCCAAGTGAGGAGGCAGCAACATGACAACTTCCGGTGTCCCTCATCAGACACTAAATCTGCTAGTACCTTAATCTTTCACCTCCCAGGCACCAGAATTGTTAGAAATCAATTTCTATCTTTACAAGCTATCCAGTTTATCATATTTGTTATAGCAGCCCAAATCAATGAAGACAGGTTTATATTACTGTAAACCACGTTTTTTTATTCCCCTCAGCCTAGATATGGGAACTGCTTCCTGCAAGCAATATCTTTGTTACCTGAGCATCACCTTTTTTTACTTCCAATTTTGTTACATGTATAACTAATTCCCTGTTTGAAATTCTTTTTGTTTAAATAGTTAGTGTGGGTTCAATAGTCTTCAATGGACCCTGACTGCCAAAGTATTTGATAGTGGGAACAGGTTTTATTCCTCACCCTCTAACACACTAAAGGGTCTCAGGTAGTTGCAACCTTTGCACATTAGATCCAATTAATATGATATCAGAAATGTAATGGGTCAGCATGTTATTCCATGGGATGCCAAGATGATCAAGATCTAGACTGACTAAAATGTGGTAGAAGGCGGAAAGGTTGGCATGACTCTGAGGCAAAACTATGAAGATACACATTTGTTGCTGCAAGGTGAGAACAAACATGTTGCTGGCACTGCACTGCCAATTGGTCTGAAATAAGGATCTGCAAACCAGAGCAACCAGACGGACCACATTCATCCCACTGTCTTTTTGCTTATGTGTGTGCTTTTAAATTTTATTGGAATCCTGTCATATTCATTTCTTTACATATTGCCTCTGGCTGATTTTATTAACGGTGGAGGGTGTCCAGGTTGTTGGCGCCTCGAATAAAGAATTGGACAAAACTTACAGACAAAGCAAGGAAGGGACTAAGGGATTTATCGAAAATAAAGTACACTCCACGGTGTGAGAGCAGGCCGAGCACAGGGGCTCGAAGGCCCCATTACAGAATTTTTTGAGACTTTAAATACCCCCTAGTGGATTCCATTGGTTACTTCAGGTACACCCTGTGTAAATGGAGAGAAATAAGTAAAGTTACAAAGTCATTTACGGCCCATGACCTATGGAGAGGATATTTCCTGTTATAGCTGAAGTGTAAACTGACTTTATGTTCCCACCCTCCAGACCCCATTTTCCTGCCACAGTTTTGTGCTATACAAAAGCTAAGTATTTGTGTTAGAGACGAAATGGTCTAGAAAGCCTAAAATATTTACTAGCTGTCCCTTTACAGAAAAACAAAAACAACAGCAACAAAATACAACATCTCTGACCCTTTGTGTTAGTTTTCCATAGAACTCCGAGATTAAGGTGCATTGGTAGGGCCATGTTCCCCCTGAAAGCACTAGGAAAATGCCTGTTTCAGGCTTCTAATAGTTCCTTGGTTCGTGGCAGGATATCTCCAGTCTTCACATGGTGTTCTCCCTGTGTGTGCGTCTGGTCCAAATTTCCCCTTTTATAAAGGATTTCAATTATATTCCACCAAACTCCTGTATGAGCTCATGTTAACTCATCACATCTTCAATGATCCTATTTACAAATAAGATCACATTCTGAGGTATTGCGGGTTAGTACTTCAACACAGGAATTTCAGGGGGACACATTTCATCCCATGGCACTCCTGGTATAGAAAAAATCATCTGCTAAATCATTAACCGAATGTCATGTGTTAGAGAATATAAGGACTTGTTTCCTTAATTTACCACAGCTGGAAAAGCAGCTGCAATTTACGTCTTCCCCAATGAAGTTCATGTTAATTCATAATAATTTCTCAAGATCTTTTCTCGTATAGCATGGATAAAGGAGTTATTTATATAACATTGTGATAAGAACTACTAGCTCTGCATCTTTGAAGTCTTTTATAGTGACACTAATCTCTGCAAGACTCACAGGGAAGTAGTATTGCTCTTGGATTACAAACAAATAGGGAGAAACATTTTCATGGACTTGCATGTGGTTATTCTTACGATAATAATTCACCTCGCCAGTTAGAGAACTGAAGGTGGGTATTCTGTCAGTTACTGAATGTAATTTTATTATTAGAAACTAAGTACACACTATAAGATATTTATGTAGATAAACTTGATTGAAGAAGAACTTGAATCAAGACTACTTATTTGGACTGACTTTCATAATCCCCAGTTTGACCAACAATCCTTAATGCCATTTTTGGTTACTGATGCTCTCACGGCCCAATAACGAGATGAAGATGAACTGGGAAGGAAGAGAGTTTTTATTTCTGTAATTGGTTGGAAAAGACCTGGAAAATATCACCAGACCAACTCAAAATTACAAAGTCTTCCAGAGCTTATCTACATTCTAAGCTATATGTCTACGTGTAAGTGTGCGTTCATCTAAAGACAAAAGTCGTTAACTTCTTTTAATCTATAACTAAGATCTGAGTCCTCAAGACTGTCCTCTGGAGTCTCAGTAAATTTACTTAATCTAAATGGGTCCAGGTGCTGAGGTGATTACCCTTATCTTGTCTCCTGCTAAATCAGGGAGGTTTGGGGAATTCCTTCATACCCCCGGTAAACTTGTTTGTGGAGACCTGGGGATTTTCTTCAGATCCCTAATAAAAGTTGTTTAATCCCAAATGGGTTCTGTTAAGAATTCCTTCGTTATTTTGTCAGGTTTTAAGGCCCAGGAAAGACCTAGGCAAAACTCTTGGTGGGCTTTTGTTACATTCCAGCCGTTGTATAAGAACGCTGCCTCTTTCAGTTTTTAATATTTCACTTAACCACTCAGTACTGAAACAGTTGTTATGGAAGCCTGCGTTAGTGAGACATGACCTGCCACAAAACCAGAATCAATGACTGGAAATCTACCAAATTTTCCCTTTCCGTGATACACAGTAAACACAGAAAAGACTGAAAGTCTTTTTGGAGAAAGACTGGAGGAAGATCTATAATTTATATTTTTGAAGGGACTCTGACAAGTGCTTCAATAAATAAGGTTTCTGTCCACCAAATCCAGAGTTTGTGTTACAAAAATCAAGTAATACTTTAACTGACTGCCATTCTACTCAAACTTAGGATTCTGTTATTAATTAGCATCTGTCAAAGATCCATGGGAGTCACAGAACTCCTGTTATGTCTTTGTTTCTGCTGTTTATTATAGAACGTATTCCCCTTCTTTCTGCTTTAACATATAAATATTTTGTTGGGCTTGCACCCTTCCGGGATCCTTCATCATCATTGTAAAAAGAAAGCCCATCTCAGTGAATGATTCATTTCCATCATCTTCCCCAGCCTAGAGAGGACTGCTGCCACAGTGCATTTTAATGATGTGTCTCTCTCCATTCTGGTCATGTATTATCACTGCCTTAGGGAAGGGGATATCCTTTCAGGCCTCTTATACTATATAATGGGGAAGCAGATGGCACATGATACATCTATTCCAACACTCCTGTTTTCCTAAGCTTTTGGATTTTTTCCCTCTACATTATGTTAGAGAATGTCTGATATTTCAGCCTCACTGAATGTTGGCAACCATTAAGCCCAGATTTCAGTCAGCAAAGCTAGCAAATTATTAGAGCAGATTTAACATATTAAATGCAGAGTCTCTGAGAAGTGCAGCTATATCAACACATTTGGCCCTGTCCAATGGTACATTCTGTACTCTTTCAAAAGACATCCTTAGAATTGATTCCCACACATATTCTGCAGGCTGGAATAATATAAATCAAAAAAATCTGAGCCTTTTTGTTCTAGTAACACCATCTCTTTCTTTTATTCTAGTGACATCATCTATTCCTTTATTGTTTCCTCAGCTATACAAATGGTAGCTGCTTCCTACAGTTATTAATCTTTGAATAATTTCATCACCCCTTTCTTGCTATTTCAGATTTTTCAATCTCATCTGTGTAACTCACGTATGTATTAAATTCCCTCTCTTTGACATAGTTGCTATTTATGTTTACTGTCAAGACAGACTAATTGAGTTACAGAAGAATAGATTCAGATAGAAAACACTGAAATGAAAATATTTTGGAATATGCTAAAATAGTTTTAATCTTAGTGATATTGTTTTTAATTTTTACCTCTGGAATTCTCTGTTTTGATAAGCAAATTAACTCAGCAATAGTTACCTATAGAAATGAAAATTGGTATCAACTAATTCAACTTTCCATCGTTTAGAAAGTTTCATAAAATTCTAATTGAAAAAGTTTATTCTCCACTGTTAAAATATTTTCTAAAATATTAGAAGCTTTAAAAATTCTCAAATTCTGCTTATTTATATTAATTTGAAATTTCTAATCATCACTTCTTAACCTATCCTTTGGATTTGAATAAATGATAATTAAATGACAGATATTTCTTTAAATGCTTGAACACAGCTATAGTCTAAGACCTTAATTCATTTCCATTCATAGCTCTCAATATTTTAGTGTCCCTTAATGAAAACTTTTAAAGAATTCAATCCATTGAATTGAAAATATGTGTGTTATATAATGCTAGAAGTTTCTGATGACCACCCCTCCCACTTGTCCACCTGTTGAGAAATATTTATTCCACTATCATCTCTCTTTCGGGTGATGAAAACGTTCTAGAACTAGACAATGTGATGGTTGCACAATATTGTGAATGTACCAATGTCAGGAGCTCAGCTGGGGGTGAGACAGAGTAGAGACAAGACTCATCCCCACCATCTTGCACCCCACTGAGGGTATCTACTGCAATTGGTGGGGAGCAGGGCCCCGTGACCATCTGACGCTCACAACTTAAATCTTGCCTAAGGTGACATACGCACTGATTGCTAGACTTTGAGGAAGCTAAAATAAACAGCTCCCAACATAAAATTTACTTAAGAAAGTTAGCCCTATCTTCCCCATAGGCACAAGACCAGAAAGATCAACCTTTACCTTAGCTTCATTATAATACCAAGATCACCCCCAGGGTGGAGATTTCACATGCTAATGAGACATGCAATGCCTGAAGAAGCCTGTCACTAAACTGGGCAGGTACCAGTCACTCCCTGCCTCTATATGCTTAAACGTCACTCCTTTCTTGCTTTAACCTCTTCAAAATTACTCTCCATACTATCTTTGGGGAGTCAGCCAGAGAATTCTCTCTGTCTTGTGCTGCCTCCATTATGCCCAGACATCAACTCCAGTAAAGCCTTGTTGGGCAAAACTCTTTTTGCCTCACATTTATTTCTAACACATTGAGGGTCTGAGAACCTGTGGTCAGTACCTGAGAGACCTGACATGTCATGAGTCAAAGTTGTCCTTTTAGATAAGTCAAAATGAAATTAACAGCCAGGTCTGTTAATCCTTTCCTGAAATAGTGCACGGAAGAGGCTAACCCAGGGAAAGTTCCAGTTCTTACACAGTTCCATTTTTCCACATGTAACGGTGTCATAAAAGGGTTAGGTGGATCAGCACAGGCTTGGGGGTCATTTCACTGCCAAGGGAATGTAAACAAAAGGCCCCAGCTGCTTTATGGACTAGAGGCCAGAGGAAGTGGGAGGGGGAAGGGCTAAGAACGATAAATTGCTGAGTCCCCAGGCAGTGTGGGGAACACTGTCTTCAAATCTCCTGCACCCATAGTGAGATCTTAGTAGAGAAAGGCTTTTGTCCAATAAAGACCATAAAGAAAGGCTTTTTGTCCAATAAAGACCACCATCTGAACGGTGGCACCTGGGCTAGAATTGCAGCTATGCCTGAGTACGTGGCTGGCCTGAGGAGCCTGAGTCCTCGAGGAGTACAGCTTTCTTCAGAGACGGCAGTGTGTTGTGCATGCACCAAGTCTGGCGTGGAGAGGGCAGCCTTTCTCCTTGAGGCCTGCCAGGTAAACCCTTCGTACTTGCCTATACTTGTGCCTAAAAAAAATCACAGGTAAGGATTTAGCCTGGAGTAAGGTTTTTAGCTAACTGCCACTGAATTGTGCACTTTAAATAGTGTATTTTCAGATATGTGCATTTTACCACAATCGAAAAAGCTTTAAAACATGGATTGCATTGATAATTTTTTTAAAAAAATATGGAGTTAGGTATAGAAAGAAAGAATTTCCCTTGGTAATTCTATTCTATAATAATAGAGAATTATAATACAATTGTATCATAATATATTTTTTCTGCATTATAATACAGAATCATCTAGATTTTCTGAAATCTAAGGTATTATATCTTATTTTGCGTTATTTATTTATTTTTATTTACTTTTTTCTTTTTTGAGATGGAATTTTGCTCTCATTGCCCAGGCTGGAGTGCAATGGCGCTATCTTGGCTCACCGCAACCTCTGCCTCCTGGGTTCAGGCTATTCTCCTGCCTCAGCCTCCAGAGTAGCTGGCGTTACAGGCATGTGCCACCAGGCCCGCCTAATTTTGTATTTTTAGTAGAGACGGGGTTTCTCCATGTTGGTCCGGCTGGTCTCAATCTCCTGACAAGTAATCCACCCGCCTCGGCCTACCCTAGTGCTGGGATTACAGGCGTGAGCTATATAAGATACATTTCACTTGATTAATCATGACGTTGTCAGTGATCCAAACTGAGTACAAAGTTAGCAGTTCTGTTTGCTCATTTTACTTGTTATCAACAAAGCCACTATTGGCATTTTGGTTGCATGATTCATCTATGCTGTGAAGAAATTTTCTGGGTCATGGAAAACAGTTTGCTTTGTTGACCTCCGTGGTTGAAATTCTGTTCCCTCTTTGCAGTCATTATTATAAACTCCAAAATTCACACATTTCCAAACAATTCCTTTCACCCCTCATCCCCAGAGGAGGGGGCGGGGGTATTGCCTTCTTTCACCTGAGTAGCATTTATCTGCTAAAAGAAATCAGGAAGTAAATCCAATGTTTTGATGTGATTTTATAAAAGTATAGCCATTCGACAGAATATTTTTATTATAGCTATTTATTTTCTTGACATAATTTTTTAATAGTGTAAGGAAAATCATATCACCTGTCTGACTAGTTGGCTTACTAAGAATGCTCATGTTATTAACATGTAGACTTTTGTCGAGTCATTTGCACTTTTGACAAATAGCATTACTACATTTACATTTGTTTAAAAATAATTCGAAATTAAAATAAAGTTAATCATAGCTTTTTAAAATATGAAAAAATTTTACACTTATCTAGCTGATTTTAAAGATGACTGGTTTTAAATGGGGATTTATCTAATATTAAATTACATCTATTAAATCCAACCTATGCATTTCAAATCAATCATTTGAATATTGCAAGTACTCTCCATGATTATATATCAGTCTTGTTTGTGTATATCCCCAAAGTATTTTTAACTAATACCTATACTTCCTTGTGAGAACCACCCTGTATCTACATCATTTTTATTTTTCTATATTAAAACTATGTTTTATACTCCATTTATTTTACAGACCTGTTTCATCTCAGCATTTTTGTTCTTTCTCCTCATATTTCACCTTAAGTTCTTTTTTAACAGTAGAGTTGATATTGCCAATCAATAACTTAAGGTTTTCATAAAAGACACTCTCTTAATATCCAGCGGCTCATTGCTCTGATATCACAAAAACAACATTCCACACACACACACACACACACACACACACGCACACAAATCCACTCACCGAGGCAGTGTAACTAGTCATTTCCTATATCATCCTTTATTTTTCAAAGTCATCACCATAAGTTTCTGACAGTATTTTAAAACTGTTTTAAAAGTTCAGTTAGAAGAAAAAATTTACAAAGCATAATATTAATATATATAATTTATATATTATATAGATTATTTATATATATTTTAATTGTATATAATTTAATAGATATAATTTAATAAATATATTATATATAAAAATTAGATATAATGTAATAAATATATTATATATATAAATTATATATAATATATAAAAATTATATTATATATTATATATAAACATATAAATTATATATACTATATAATATAAAATTTATATATTAATATATTAGATATAATTTACATATAATACATATAAATAGACTTTGAACATTTGTAAATGTTTTGGATATAAAAAATACTGAAGATCTAGTCATTTTGGGCAGCTGCATTCCATATTTAGGGAAAGTTATACACCGTTACATGTGGAAAAATGGAACAATGTAGGAGTTGGAACTTTCCCTGGGTTAGCCTCTTTCATGCACTATTTCAACTTTGTAAATTTTTTCTTTTAACTGAACTTTTAAAACAGTTTTAAAATACTGTCAAGAAACTTATGGTGATGACTTTGAAAAATAAAGGATAATATAGGAAATGACTAGTTACACTGCCTCGGTGAGTGGATTTGTGTGTGTTTGTGTGTGTGTAATGTTGTTTTTGTGATATCAGAGCAATGAGCCGCTGGGTATTAAGAGAGTGTCTTTTATGAAAACCTTAAGTTATCAATAGGCAATATCAACTCCACTGTTTAAAAAGAACTTAAGGTAAAATATGAGGAGAAAGAAAAAAAAATGCTGAGATGAAACAGGTCCGTAAAATACAATGGAGTATAAAACATAGTTTTAATATAGAAAAATAAAAATGATGTAGATACAGGGTGCTTCTCAGAAGGAAGTACAGGAACTAGTTAAAAATACTTTGGGGATATGCACAAAGAAGACTCATATATAAACATTTATATATATTTATAGATAATATATATAATATATATAAATAGACTTTGAACATTTTTTTGTTTTACTGCTTTTAGAAAATAATCACATTATATAAATACATCATTACATATCTATTATATCATAAAGTTTTGTAAAAATGCATTTATTAGTGTGGGATATACTAGGAACATGCATAACATATCTCATTTTCTTTCAATATTTTAATAATATTTAACTTTTTTTGAAAAAAAATAGGGTATAACTTTCCCTAAATATGGAACGCAGCTGCCCAAAATGACTAGATCTTCAGTCTTTTTTATATCCAAAGGAGAAAATTCATCCAGTATCTATCTGGCTCTTGTTTAAAAGTTTATGGCTACATAATTGTCAAGATTTTCTTTATCTGATGTCATCTTTGTCTTATAAGAGTAATATAGGAAATGTATGATACATGAAACATGTTTAAGATTCAGGTTAGTTTCCCTCTTCTTAGAAACATAAAAACATAAGAAGATTTCTTATATTTAGGAAAGAAATAGCTAATTGTATACCATATGTAAATTTAATCAATATTTAATATTATATAATAAAGTGCATTGGCAAAACTTAGACAAATAATAATAATTTATACTTACAATATTGATGCCACTTTTTTTCCCCAAGAGATGGGGAACTCCCTCTGTTTACCAGGCTGTAGTGTAGTGGCAGGATCATAGCTCACTGCAGCCTGGAACTACTGGACTCAAGGCATGCTACCATCTAGGCAGCCCAAATAGCTAGGATTATAGGTATAAGTCACAGTGCCTGGCTATGGCTCTTTTTAAATTAATGATTTTTCTACAAGTTATATGTCCCATGGAATACAATTTACCATTTTCTTAGTTGAAATGTAAGCATGTAATATTGAGAAGAGCCTGAATAACATTTATTTGTTATACGTAATAAAAAATATAACAAATTACATACAGTAGATGTCAGCAATGCTATAGATATTTTACTTTTTCTCTCTTGTTTTGGTAATATTGTAATTATTATGCAAAAAGACCACAAAGCTAATGCAAGATGGTAACATTTTTTTCTTCTGAGCAAAGACATGTCCAGATTAGCTTCATTTCTTCTGACCGCTGATAAAAGTTTCCTGAGACAACCACTTATTGAACTGATTCCAAGCGGCTAGATGGCTTTAATGAAGAACTTTTGCCTTAGCTGAAGCAAGCTAATAATCCTAATTTAGGTGTGCTCTTGCTGGTCTTTGACTGGTGGCCTTCCACAGAAAGTTCAGTGATACAGAACTTGAATACTGGCCTCTGACTTCGTGTCTTTGAATACTGCACTCATTCACACTGAACCATGAGAAACAGAATTCCTTCTCCTTTTAAGACACTACATTATAGTTTTCTATTAGTAAAGGTGGATTAATCTAACTTAGTTGTATGCGTGTGTATTTCTTTTTTTTTTTTTTTTTTTTTTTTTTGAGACAGAGTCTTGCTCTGTCACCCAGGCTGGGGTGCAGTGGCCGGATCTCAGCTCACTGCAAGCTCCGCCTCCCGGGTTTAGACCATTCTCCTGCCTCAGCCTCCCGAGTAGCTGGGACTACAGGCGCCCGCCACCTCGCCCGGCTAGTTTTTTGTATTTTTTAGTAGAGACGGGGTTTCACCGTGTTAGCCAGGATGGTCTCGATCTCCTGACCTCGTGATCCGCCCGTCTCGGCCTCCCAAAGTGCTGGGATTACAGGCTTGAGCCACCGCGCCCGGCCGCGTGTGTATTTCAAATATAAACATATATTTTAAAAACCCAATGTGAGAGCAACGTGTTACTCCACAGAATTTCTAAAAAGAAAAAAAAGTAAAATAAATTACTTCAAAGTCTTTATAATTCCTGATAACCTAACATTTCACTGTCAAAACAAAATGACATAAAAACAGCAAAGTAAAGTTGAAAAAATGTTAGAAAGGAAAATGTTCTTATTTTGGAAAATGTGTGTGATATAGAAAAATATAAAGAAAAGGATCACCTAAAGACTCACCTAAAGACAAATAATTTTAAATATTATTATTTATTAACATTCACTTTTTTCTCAGTGTATTTTACATGAACAAGATTATATTATTATACAACTTTTAATTTTGTTTTCTTATAAGTATCATTTACTTTGAGTCATTTATTATATTTTGGTAGATATTACATAAGCATCTTTTTTGGTATTTCATAATATAATTTACACAGATTTGGCATAATCTACTTTGTATTTCCTTCACTGTAATCTTTTGATTATTTCTAACTCATCATTATAAGTATACAAAAATTTTGCAAATAAGGTTTAATATAGAGTTTCTCAAGATAGAGGCTCAAGTGGTGAAATTGTTTAATACACACATTATAGCTATTGTTGTATCCTACCAAACTACTTTTCAAAATTGTTGCATCAATGTATACATGAAGTTGTATATGATAGCACCTATTTTACCATTCTTTAGATTTTTATTATTTTTCAGTGTTTAAAAATACAATCAAAGACTTAAAGACACTTACTTTATGTTTGTTATTCACTTCCATATACTCTCATCCCCCATATAATAACAAATACTTGAGTGAATACAATATTATTCTTATTTTATTTTTATTTACTTCATTATTAGTAAGTGTGTAGCTTAGCTAAATTTGTATGTCATTGGTATTTAACGTTTTCTTGAAACATATGCTGGTTTTTGCTCATTCAGATTGCAATACAAAGATAAAAGCACTTTCCTCTCTCCAGACAAGGGAACATGTAACAGTGAAGAAATTCACTGACCAGATTGCTAGGAAAAAAGTTAAAGGGCTTGTATATGCTAAAAAGAAAGGAAGTGACTCATTAAGAACAAAAAGAAAATATTATTCTAACTATGTGAGAATGAGTCCATAGGTCTGTGTCCACCTGGTTAAAGCAAGTACCATTGTTGATTGGTCAAGATTGTGTCTACAGTTAGGTCCAGAAAGAGTTTGGCACACTGAGGTCACAAAAATTCATGGTTCTTTATCAGTTATGTCTGCTAAGAACCAGTTGTGGTAAAATAAATGCTCTGGTTTGGAATCTTTTAAGCTAGTGCTAATGTAATTGGAAGATTTCTTCTATACAAAATAGAGACTAAATTTTTTTTTTTTTTTTGAAATTGACTTGAGATAGGTATACATAACTAAAGATCTTAATCTCCTATTTATTCATTAAACTTTATTGAAAGACTTGGTTTTTTGTTTCTATTGATATAGAAAAAATTTGTCTGTGTGTTTGTGTGTGTGTTTCATTTTATGAGAAGGCAAAGCTATTTGTATTCTCCTATAATTTAAGTCTACTTCTTAAAGACTGTCAATGAAGTTCTTTCCCACTCACAAATTAAAAGAGACTAAAATCTCAGAGTTCAACCCATGTATTAGACCATTTTTATGCTGCTGATAAAGACATACCTGAGACTAGGCAATTTACAAAAGAAAGAGGTGCAATGGACTTGTAGTTGCATGTGGCTGGGGAGGCTTCACAATCATGGTGGAAGGTGAAAGGCACGTCTCACATGGCTGCAGACAAGAGAAGAGAGCTTGTGCATGGAAACTCCAGTTTATAAAACCATCAGAACTCATGGGAATCATTCACTATCATGATAACAGCACAGGAAAGACCCAGCACCACGATTCAATTATCTCCCACTGCATGCCTCCCACAACACTGGGGAATTATGGGAGTACAATTCAAGATGAGATTTGGGTGGGGACACAGACAAATCATATCATTCCACTCATGGCTCCTGACAAATCTCATGTCCTCAGATTTCAAAACCATTCATGCCTTCTCTATAGTCCCCCAAAGTCTTAACTCATTTCAGCATTAACTCAAAAGTCCACAGTCCAAAGTCTCATCTGAGACAAGGTAAGTCCCTTCCAACTATGAGCCTGTAAAATCAAAAGAAAGTCAGTTACTTTCTAGATACAATAGGGGTAGAGGCAGTGGATAAACACACACATTCTAAATGGGAGAAATTGGCTGTAACAAAGAGGCTACACAGGCCCCATGCAAGTCCAAAATCTAGTGCAGCAGTTAAATCTTAAAGCTCCAAAATGATCTCCTTTGACTCCATGTTTCACTACCAGGTCAAGTTGATGCAAGAGGTAGGTTCCCATGGTCTTTGTCAGCTCTGCCCCTGTGGCTTTGAAGGGTACTGCCTCCCTCCCATCTATTTTCACAGGCTGGCATTGAGTGTCTGCAGCTTTTCCAGATGTGTGGTTCAAGCTGTCAGTACATCTGTCATTCTAGGGTCTGGAGGAGGGTGGCCCTCTTCTCACAATTCCACTAGGTGGTACCCCAGAAGGGACTGTGTGTGGGGGCACCGACCCCACATTTTCTTTCTGCACTGCCCTAGCAGAGTTTCTACATGAGGGCCCCACTCCTGCAGCAAACTTCAGCCTGGGCATTCAGTTGGTTCCATACATCTTCTGAAATCTAGGCAGAAGTTCCCAAACTCCAATTCCTGACTTCTATGCACTCTCAGGCTCAAAATCATGTGGAAGCTGCCATGGCTTGGGGCTTGCACTCTCTGAAGCCACACACAAAGCTCTACATTTGCCCCGTTTAGCCACATCTGGAGTGACTGGGAGGCAGGGAACCAAACCTCTAGGCTGCATACTGCATGGGGACCCTGGGCCTGGCCCACAAAACCATTATTTCCTCCTATGCCTCTGGGCCTGTGATGAGTCAGGCTGACGTGAAGGCCTCTGATATATCTTCCCTGGAGATATTTTCTGATTGTCTAGGGGATTCCCATTCAGCTCCTCATTACTTATGTAAATTTCTGCAGCTAGTTTGAATTTCTCCCCAGAAAATGGGATTTTCTTTTCTATCAAATTGTCAGGCTGCAAATTTTCTGAATTTTTGTGCTCTGCTTCCCATATAAAACTGAATGCCTTTAGCAGCAACCAAGTCACCCCTCGAATACTTTGCCTCTTAGAAATTTCTTCTGCCAGATACCCTAAATCATCTCTCAAGTTCAAAGTTCCACAAATCTCTAGGGCAGGTGCAAAATGCCACCAGTCTTTTTGCTAAAACACAACAAGAGTCACCTTTGGTCCTTTTCCCAACAAGTTCCTCATCTCCATCTGAGACCACCTCAGCCTGCATTTCATTGTCCATATCATTATCAGCATTTTAACCAAACTCATTCAACAGGTCTCTAGGGAGTTCCAAACTTTTCCACATCTTTCTGTGTTCTTCTGAGTCCTCCAGACTGTTCCAACCCCTGCCTACTACCCAGTTCCAAAGTCACACATTTTCGGGTATCTTTACAGTAGCACCTCACTCTACTGGTACCAATTTACTGTTTTAGCCCATGTTCACACTGCTGATAACGACACACATGAGACTGGGCAATTTACAAAATAAAGAAGTTAAATGGACTGACAGTTCCACATGGCTGGGGAGGCCTCACAATCACGGTGGAAGATGAAAGGCACATTTCACGTGGCAGTAGACAAGAGAAGAGAGCTTGTGCCAGTAAACTCCCCGTTATAAAACCATCAGATCTCATAAGACTCATTCATTATCATGAGAACAGCATGTTTCTCTGACCCCCATAATTCAATTATCTCCCACTTGTGTCCTCCTACAACATATGAGAATTATTGTAGTATAATTCAAGATGAGATTTGGGTGCAGACACAGAGCCAAACCATATCAAATTCTAAAAAAACCTGTTGCTTATCAGGATTGAGGTGGACACACATGCATACACACATATACATAATTGTTTGAATTGGGCAAGATTGAAATGAGGGTGGCAAAGACCAATCTGGTTACTGGAAGAATAACTTTTTCCAATAACGGGGAGAGTGCTGGATTGGAGTTGTTTGTGTATCTAACTCCCATGACTATGAGCTATGAGTAGACAATTGGGATGAGGTTTTGATGAAAGTCAGGCCTTCCTTCAAGTAACAGGCCTACTGGTTTATTCACCAATAATATGAAGTTATTTCATGAAAAAATCAAATGAAACTAATAAATAAAGTATATAAAAATCGTATGCAAGTTCTCAGAATAGTGCCTGTATGTAATTGCTCACTTTAGTGTTGTACTTTTATCATTATTCTAGTTCAAAATTGATGCTTGACTAGATCTTGATTTTGTTTGCATTCAATTCCTCTGAGTGTTTCAGTTAGTTGAAATTTCTCAGTCTCTGATATACAGGTCATTTACTTCATTGATCTATATTGTCAGAAATTTTTGTATTGTTTAGTGAATTCCTAAAGCTTTATTTGCAAGTTTGGTTAGAGTACACAAGAGTTCATAAACTCCTGTCATTTTACCAGGAAGTTAAATTTTCTCAATTTAGTTTCTTATTAACAAGTTATACATGGAAATGTGAGAATTCTGAGACAGTGAAGAAATTGAAAATTAAATAAATAATTCACACCTTTACCACTAGAAAGTAATCCTAAGAACAATTCAATTCACTTTTTAAAATTCTCTATTACAGATATAATTTATATAATGAAGTAATATGTAATATTTTGTAAAATACTTTTTCCACTCAACTTTATCTGAACATTTATTTTTGTTATGAGGAAAAGTTCAGGTTTCTATTAAATGTTAAGATGCCTTAATTTCTCAGAATGTTGAGAACACAATAGATCTTTTGGATACATCAATGACAAAATAAGAAACTTCATTCTTCTTTCTGCTCTTGCCTGTCCATCTTCCACATCTTCTTTACCTTGTTTAATTTTTCCTTCATCTTGATCAACTGCTAACACATGATATAATATACATACTCTGTTTGCTGTTTATGGTTTATCTCTCTCTTTTAAAACATAAGCTTACATTAGAATATTTTATTTTTTCATTGATATATCTTGACTGACAGACACAAGGCTGACACTGAATAGACATTCAATAAATTTTGTTCAATAGTTGAATGAATGGGTGATTTCAAATAATAGTAACCATATTGTATTTTAGTTACTTAAGCAAGAAACTGGAAATCTATTGAGATGATGGAATAGATGGGATACTAGCTAACCAAGTGTGGGAAAAGACAGAAAGCAAGGAAGTTTCTGCAGGCAAGAGGGAGAATGCAGAAAATACAGTATCTCAAAGTGAAGATGGTCTGCTTTGGACTCTGCAGCCACTAACCTTGTTGCCCCAAAGTTGTAACGGTTTGTTTTCAAAGTAGCTCTTGCATTGTTGGCTAAAGAGTCAGAATTCTATTAAAGATTGTTAGGATGGTGTCTTAGTTTGTTAGTGTTGCTGTATAAAAGTTATGTTGATAATTTTTCTTTGAATCCTGGTAATTTACAACTTATGATATAATATATGTACTGTATGTATTTACTAAGAAAAAAGGTTTATTTAGCTCGCTGTTCTCCTGCCTAGAAGTTTCAAGATTTGGCATAGGTGTGGGCCTCAGGCTGCTTCCGCTTATGGTGGAAGGCAAAGTGATTCATCATGTGAAGAGATTACATGGTGAAAGAGAGATTGGAAAGATGTGCTAAGTGATCTTTCAAAAACAGCTCTCATGGAAACTAAGAGTAATAACTCACTCACACTCCCTGTCCCCCATCCCAGGGCTGGAATCAATCTGTTTATGAGAAATCCACTCACATGACTCAAATACCCATTAGGCCCTACCACCAACACTGGGGATCAAATTTCAACATGATGTTTTGGGGGCAAACATCCAATTACTCAAATTGGATACACTCAGTTTCATTGCCTAAAATCTGATTATGTAAGTGGAAAGGAGAGGTGAAAACTTGATTTCCTTGGCTTCCAATGTGAGAGGCAGTCACCACAAATTGGCCTTAAGAATAAAAATCTGCAGGAGTATGTTCATTCCACTAAAAAAAAGTAACATTAAGAATGGACCAAATCCTGGGAAAAGCAAAATAATATAAAATCCAAAATAATACCTACATGTTCATTATAACTATTCACCATTGAAATACAAGATTTAAAAGCTATTTTTGAATATATGCTTTAAGAGAATTAATATTTTCAACAGTAATTTCATTTATTCCTTTCCAATTTCAATGCTTTTTTGCCTAATTGCTCTGGCAAGGACATGCAGTACTTTGCTGAGTAAATGTGGCAAGAGTCGGCAACCTTGTCATCTTTCTGATCTTAAATGAAGAGTGTTTATTTTTTCACTGTTGTGTATGATGTTACGGGTGGACTTGTCATACATGACATTTATTATCTGGAGGTTAATTCTTTCTATACCTTGTTTGTTGAGAGTTTTTATTATGAAATAGTGCTAAATTTTGTCAATTGCTTTTTGGACATCAATTGAGATGATTACATGATTTTTATGCTTCATTCTGTTAATGTGGTGTATCATATTAATTGGCTTGCGTATGCTGAATGATCCTTACTTCCCAGGAATAACTCCCGCTTAGTTATGTCGTAGATGGTCCCTTTAATTTGATGTTAAATTTGTTTAGTTAGTGTTTTGTTGAGGGTTTTTGCATCTGTGTTTATCAGGGATATTAGTCTGTAGTTTTCTTTTCTTGCAGTGTCTTTGGCTTTGGTATCAGGGTAATGCTGGCCACATAAAATAACTTTGGAAATATTCCCTTCTCCTCAATTTTGTGGAAGCGTTAATTGACATTAATTCTTTCTTAAACATTTGGTAGAATTTACCAGTGATACCATCTGATTCTGGACTTTACATTGTTAGGACATTGTAATAAATGTAAATTAATCATATATTTATTGTTTCCAGTTAAATCTTTGTACTTATTATGTGTTTGTTCAAATTTTCTATTTCTTCGTGATTCTGTCATTGTAGATTATGTTTCAAGAAATGAATCTATGTCTTCTGGGTTTTTGAATTTGTTGGTGTATAATCATTCACAGTAGTTTCTATAATACTTTTCATTTATGTGTATAGTTTTAATGTCTACTCTTTTATTTCTAAGCATATTTATTTGAGCATTTTCTTCTTAGTATAATGTTCATTAATTTTGCTTATCATTTTAAAAAACCAACCTTAGTTTTGTCAATTTAAAAAATTGCTTTTCTACTCTCTATTTTTTTCTGTTCCAATCTTTATTATTTCCTTTCTTCTGCTAACTTTGTTTGGGTTGAACTGGTTTTTCTTTTAGTGGTTTCTTGAGGTATAAAAGTAGATTTTAAAATGGCATGATAGTATATGTAGAAATTCCTAAAGACTCCACAAGAAAATTCTTAGAACTAGTAAGCCAATTCATTAAAGCTGTAGAATAAAATATCAACATATATCTGGCATTTGAATAAATACCCAGTAGGAATAAGGACTACCCAGTAGTATTACAGCTCATGTCTATGATCTCAGTGCTTTGGGAGGCCAGGGTAGAAGGATTGCTTGAAGCCAGGAGTTCAAAACCAACCAGAGCAACATCGTGGGACCCTGTGTCTACTAAAAATAAAAATAAATATAAATCAACTGGGTGCAGTGGCGCATGCCTATAATCCCAGCTTCCTGGGAGGCTGAGGCTGGAAGATTGCTTCAGCTCAGGAGTTCAAGGCTGGAGTGAGCTAGAATCATGCCACTCCACTCCAACCTGAATGTCTTGTCTCAAAAATCAAAAATTATCAACATAAATCACAACTTGAAATAATATTGTTAAAATTATCATACTTCTCAAAGTGATCAACAGTTTCAGTGTAATTCCTATCACTATAACAATGACATATTTACAGAAATAGAAAAAAAATTCCTAAAATTTTAATTGAACCACAAAAGACCCCAAATGGCAAAAGCAATCCTGAGCAAAAGGTGGAGGCATTGCATTATCTGACTTCAAATTGTACTATAAATCTATAGTAATCAAAATGGGACACTACTGACATAAGAACAGACACATATAACAATGCAACAGAATAGAAAATCCCAAATAAATCCAGACATTTATAGTCAACTCATTTTTAATAAAGGTTCCAATAATATACATTGGGAAAATGATAGCTTCTTCAATAAATGATGCCGGAAAAACTAGATATTCGTAGGCAGAAAAATGATACCAGACCCCTTCTGGTACCATATACAAAAATCAAGTCACAATGGATTAAAGACTTAAATCTAAGACCTAACACTGTGATACTACTAGAAGAAAACTTTGGGGAAACTCTCCAGGACATTTTGTCTGTGCAAAGATTTATTGAGTAAGATCACAAAAGAAAGCATAGGCAACCAAAGCAAAAATGGACAAGTGGGATCTCATCAAGCTAAAAAGCTTTTACACACCAAAGGAAACAACTGAAAAAGTGAAGAGATAACCTACGGCATGGGAGGAAATATTTGCAAACTATTTATTCAACAAGGGATTTTAATATCCTGACTAGACAAGGAACTTAACGGAAAAAAAAATGTGATTAAAAAATGGGCAAAAGCTCTAAATAGACATTTCTCAAAAGAAGGTACAAAATGGCGAAATATATGAAAAAAATGCTCAGCACCACTAATCATCAGAGAAATGTAGATCAAAAGCACAGTGAGACATCATTTCAGTGCAGTTAGACTGACTTTCATCAAAAACAAAAGAAAATCAAACAAAAACAAGTGCCAGCGAGTATGCAGAGAAAAAGGGAATTCTTATTTGTGGTCGGTATGAAGGTTAAATTGCTACTGCCATTATGGAAAACAGTTTAGAAGTTTAACAAAGAACTAAAATAGAACTATGATATGATCCAGCAATCTCACTACTGGGTATTTATTCAAAGGAAAGAGAGTCAGTATATCAAAAGATACCTGCACTCCCATAATTATTGCAGCACTATTCACAATAGCCAGGATATTAACCTAAATATTCATCACTAGATGAATGGATTTTTAAAATGTGGCATATATATACAATGGCATACTATCCAGCTATAAAAATAATGCAATTTTGTCATTCACAGCAACATAGATGAACCTGGAGGACATTATGTTAACTGAAATAAGTCAAGCACAGAGACATAAACAGTAGAATGTCTCACCCATATGTGGGAGCTAAAAAAATTGAGCTCATAAAAGTAGAGAGTAGAATTGTAATTGTTAGAGTCTGGGAAGCGAAGCAGGGTGGGGGAATAGGGAGAGGTTGGTTAATGCATAGGAGAAATAAGTTTTAGTGTTCTAAAGGACTGTCAGGTGACTACAATTGGCAATAATTTATGATATATTTGCAAATAGCTAGAAGAGATGGTTTTGAATGTTCCCAACAATAATAAATAATATAAATATTTGAGATGATGGATATGCTAATTACCCTGATTTGATCATTACACATTATATACATGTATGAAAATATAATTATTATGTCAATTAAAAATTAAAGTAAATTAAATTTTAAAAATCAACACACAAAAATCAGATCTGTTTGTGTACACTAACCATGAAATATCCAAAAAAGAAATAAATCAATTTTATCTTTCATAAAAGAGATTTAAATACTTAGGAACAAACTTCACCAAGGAAGTGAAGGACTTCATCACTGAAAACTGAAAAAAAATCAATGAAAGAAATTAAAGACACAAATTAATGGAAAGACATTTTGTGTTCATAGGTGGAGGACCTAATATTGATGACATGTACACACTACCTAAAATTATCTATAGATTAAATGCTATTCCCATCAACATCCCAAATGACAATTTTTTTTACAGAAAGAGAACAATTTTAAAATTTATAAGTGACCACAAAAAAAATCAAAGTAGCTAGAACAATCTTGATAAAGAAGAGCAGAGTTGGAGAAATCATAGTTCTTTATTCAAAATATATTACAAGGCTACAGGAATTAAAACAGTATGGTACTGGCATAAACCTAGACACATATAACAATGAAACAGAGCAGAAAGCCTAGAAATAAACTCACACATATACGGTCAATTGATCTTTGACAAGAGTGTCAATAGTGTACATTTAGGAAAGGACTGTTTTTATTTAAATATTGGGAAACTGGATGTCTACATGCAAAAGAATGAAATTGGACTCTATCTTACAACAGACAAAAATCTTAGCTCAAAATGGATTAAAGTCTTATAAAAGTAATACTTCAAATTAAGACTATTAGAAGAAAACATAAAAGTCTCTGGACATTTGGCAATAACGTAATGGATATGACACCAAAAACACAGGTAGCAAAAACAAAAATAGATGTCAGACCATATAAAACTAAAGGCTTCTGCATGACAAGGAAACATTCAACAGGATGAAAGTGCAACCCACATAATGAGAGGAAGTATTTGCAAATCTTATATTTGATCAGGGGTATTCAAAATATGTAAGGAGCTCCTACAACTCAATAGCAAAAAATAAAAATATGAACTTAAAATACTAATAACCCAATCTTAAAAATGGAGAAAGGACTTCAATAGACATTTCTCCAAAGAATATTTACAAATAGCTAACTGGTATGCAAAAAGAGTGCTTAATGTCACTAATCATTAGGGAAATGCAAATCAAAACCACAAAAGGATATCACCTTACTCCTGTTAGGAGGGCCTTTAAAAAACACACACACACACACACACACAAGATAACAAGTGTTGGTGAGGCTGTGAAAAAAAGTGTAACACTTGTACACTATTGTCAGGAATGTAAAATGGTGCAGCTGCTATGGAAAACAACAGGGAGGTTCCCCAAAAAATTAGAAATAGAACTACCATATGAACCATCAACCCTACCTGTACATATATAATATAAGTGAAATCAGGATCTTGAAGAAATAGCTTCACTCCATGTTAATTGCAGATTTATTCACAATAACTAAAATACGGAAACAACTCAAATGCTTATCAATGGCTGAATAAAATAATTGTGACATAGTCATACAATGGAATATTATTCAGCCTTAAAACGTAACGTTTTATTTATTGTATTGATCATTGCTTTCCCTAACATGTTAATCCACTCTAAGAAGGAAGTTCACATTGCTATTATATGTAGTCAATTCAATGAAATCAAATATTTATGATGATATCTATTTGAAAATGAAGCATATAGCTTCATATTCATTACTTTTAGCTTTTAATGAAGGAGATCTTGGAGTCTAGGACACTGCATGTAGTAGACCAATTAAATTAGATTATATGTGTGTGTGTGTGTGTTTATTTTTAACGTGTGAGGTTCCTTTTTGTAAAAAAATGCAGACTTTGTTCTTTGGCTTTTTTGACCACTTTTTTCAAATTGTTTTTGAAATATTGTCTAATCCTATTTTGGTATCATAAATTTACAATTCATATACATCTATGAATATATTACATAGATATATACAATCATATATATATTGTTTCCTTGGCCCATGTCAAAATATATATATTTCTCTCCCAAACATGTATATATACACATTTTAGAAATAAGTGTATTTATAACTGCAAATAATACATAATATATATGAAAAGTTTTATTTCAAAAAATATATTTATTTCTAAAGATCAGCAGGGTAGGTATAGCACCATTTTAATGTTATTCCCTTTGAAAAATTATTTAAAGAGCCCTGAAAATAATCCTTTCAGCTCTCCAAAAAACCCATTTCATTATCTTATTTTGTAACCAAAATGCATATTCGTAAAAATTTAATGCAGATAATGAAGCATAGCATTATACCCTGTCAATGAGGACACCAATCATGTGCAAAAATATAAAATGAAAAGACTGCAGTTTAATGGACTACACAAAAATAACAGTCTTATCATTTGCACTTAGCCTGGTTTCCCAGGGAAACAAGAACTATAAAACTAGTGCTCTCATACTTTTGATAGAAAATAAAAGTTAAATGATAATTATAACTATTAGGCTATCAGTCATACTGTCAGTCTCTATAATGTTAATAAATTTGGCCTTTGCAGCCAATTTCAGAAAAGTTTGCAATGATCTGAGTCTTGATGCTGGGTAAGAATATAAAACATCAAGAAAATAGAAGCAAATTTAATACTGAGATGTATAAAGAGCAAATGACAAGAAAATGTCAGGAACTTAGCATTTATTCTTATTTTAAGTATAGATGTAAAATTTTGTAACAAATTTTATGCATGCCCTTGTTTTGAAGTGTATGTGGGCCTTTATAAGATTCACAGGGAAAAGAACTTTAATAAAATACATTACTCTTCAACATATCATTTGTTTCCCTATTGAAATACGCCCAGCAGGTTCATGGTAACTGCTTGAGTAATAAATGTTCTCTAATATCTCTACTGGAGATCCCTATGTCTTCTTGCCTTATCAGAAATTCTCCTGAAATTCTTGGCTATAGACACCATTCTTTCTCCTATTCATTTATTGTTCCCTTGGCCCACATCAAAACCACTTCCTGTCATGAATTTTCAACTAAGTACATGCCATCAAATAGTACCTTTTCATATCTTTATTGTGAAAAACCATATTTATTCCTGATTTTTAGCATAAGTAGATTAATTTTAAAACTGGCTTGGATTTTTCATCTTCAGAAACTTTTGGTAAGACTTCTCCTATCATCTTGTTAGTATGCTAACAATTACAATGATGAAAATCCAAAACTATCAGCTTTAAAGTTTTTCATTCTCATCATTCTCTATGCTTTTATTATAATTATATGTATATCCGTAAGAGTGAACCTACAAATTGCATTTTCGTGACAGTATGAGAAAGACTTGCCCAAAAACCTTGAATTCAGAAAGTGTGGTCTTGCTTAACAGAAGCATACATATTCTTCTGTCTCTAAGAGTTTGTATCACAATTGCAGGATTCGTGTATACTGAGATTTTGCTTGTGAAAATTACCTGTGAAAAGTAATTATTTTAACTTTGGAAATTATTATTTCAATTATTATTAAAATAGCCAAATGACAATTTTTAAAATGAAACATATTCTGAGATATGTGTCTCCATTCTGCAATAAGGTAATATTTATCTTATCTCTATTTTGGAAATAATAGTTAATGTGCTTTTGCTTTTTATATTTTTATTTTCTTAAGCAATTTAACGCAATATTCAAGAGTTGAGCCTGGAGAATGTGGCATTTGCGTGACATGGTTCTCTTTGTTATTTTGGGGCCTTTATATTTGCCCTAACCACTCCTATTGACTCTTCTCATGATATTTAGTTTTCATTTTTATTTCTCTGATTAAATTCCACCTCCCTAGAGAGCCTTCCTCTGAATGCCTCTGCTTAATTACTATCTATCACAGCATAGTTCATGTCATTCATCATGCTATTACAGTTTGCCTGCACTTTCATAAGTCTGCATTGCCCATTAGAATGTGCAGATACGTGAAAAAGATCTGGCCTCTTGGAACCTAGATCGATCCTGTCAAAGCACCATATCAATCTGTCGAGGGTCATTGGAGAACAATGACACCTTCCAGCACATGAAGGACATTCACTCACACATTTACTTAATAATATTTATGCAGACTTCACTTTGCCCAAAAACCGACTGCACTATGGTCATGGCACGCAATGTAGACAGGGTGACACATGGTTTTTGAGGGGTAAAACTGAAAAGCCAAAAGGCAAATTTCACTAGAGTGTGACACGTGCTATGGAAGGGCAGGTATAACCCAAAGTGCAATGGGAGCACGTACGGAGGGCCAGGAAAAGCTTCCTGAAGGAAGAGACCTGCAAGCTGAGGTGAGAAATACGGTAGCATTTATCTAGGTAATAAGAAAGAAGAAAGCTTTCTAAGTAGAGAGAAGTACATTTCCATAAACCTAGATGAAATTAACATGAAGTTGTATTTAGGAAATTCACAGTCAAGTATAACTATGGCCTAGTCACAGTTATACTTGAACATGAGCTTGAGTTTGAGGTTGCATGACAAAAGGTGAATTGTAAAGGCACCCCAACATCCAATCATGAAAAGTCCCATTAATCAAGTGGCATATCACATAAGGAGTGGAGATATTGTGTCTTTTATTGTCACCTACAAAAATTGTATGGGAATAATAGAAAATGGATAAAGAAAATGTGGTACATGCACACTATGGAATACAATGCAGCCATAAAAAAGACAAGATTGTGTCCTTTGCAGGGACAATGGATGCAGCTGGTGGCCATTATCCTTAGCAAACTAACACAGGAACAAAAAACCAAATACCACCTGTTCTCACTTATAAAATGGAGCTAAATGATGAGAACACATGGACACACAGAGGGGGATAACACACACTGGGGCCTATTGGAGGGTTGGGGGTGGGAGGAGGGAGAGGATCAGGAAAAATAACTAATGGGTACTAGGCTTAATACCTGGGTGGTGAAATATCTATACAATGAACCCCTGTGACACAATTTTACCTATGTAACAAACCTGCACTTGTACCCCTGAACTTAAAATAAAAGTTAAAAAAAGAAAATGAAAGATGACTTGCGTGTTTTAGACCAAATCATTCAATTTAAAGACTATATCCTGAGAAAGAAAGCTGGATTTCTCATTCTGTTTCTCAGATATATACATTTTACTACTAGCTTTACAAAGAAAAGCTGAGAGCATCTCCAGATCTTAAGACCTAACATGTGAGACGAGCAAGAAGGAGGTTTGGTATATTTCTTTAGCATTATGTAAAATGAGCTTTCTAAATTTTCTGTAACCTCCTATACATGATGAATAAAGGTCATTCCTACAAGATATTTCCTGATGTAGTTTAATGCAGGTTTACACACTGGCTGCCATATTTTTTCACAATCCTAGCCCATTCATTTCTATCCTTTCTCATGTGTAGTTCTGGGCACACATTAACATTTGACTAGCATCTAGGTGTAAGTCATTTTACAACTTATATAGAGTTTGAAAATGCTACTAGCTCCTGGAACCACCTTCTGATTTGTCAAATGAATATGCTGTTTGGTCGGCATCCACGCCTAGTACAGGCATTGAGCTAGCATCAGAAGCCAGACTTCCTGATGCTCAGTACAGTGTTCCTTTCTTCTGCTCTAATCTCTTTCTCAGCAGCTGGATAATGTACGGGGGATGAGATAATAACCATTACACTTATTTTTCTTTATGTAAAAAGGAGATCAAGAAATTAAAGTAAGTTTTATAAGCGTTAGTGCAATTATCATTTTGGTTGTGATGATAGTAAATTGAGATTAAAATATTGTTTCATCTATCCTGGGATATATACAATTGTCTTTGAAAAATATAACAATTCCTGGATTTGGTTAGCATACTTTTGTGATATTCAAACAGTTACATGATAAAACTACATCTGAAATGAAACAATTTAATATAGAAATAAGATCAACCTGTTTATTTTCAATAAACATTCTTGCTATCTAAAATTGTCCACACGGTAAAAGCAGAGGAGATTTGTTCAGAATATAGCTTCTAATGAACTGATATAAAAACCATTAGTTTAGTTTGACATGTTTAGCATTGGTATTAGAGCAAAAAAAAAAAAAAAAAAAAAAGGCTTTCTTTCTTTCTTTGCTTTAGTGTGATTTATTTTCAACTCCTCTTTATTTCGATTTTATATAACAGTAACAGTGTCCACACTTTTTGCTATATTTTATTTCAGAAAAAATGGTTTTGCTAATTTAATGTTTAAAATAAAAGGACTAATAGGTATGTATTTATCTACTATATAAATTATAAAAGAATACTTTAAATCACAAATATGCCGGTACAGAGAATACAAGCTAATCTTTTTAGTCTGTGCATAAATCAAATAGGAAAATAGCCCACAGAAGCACATTGGGATTTTTTGAGGAAAATGCAGCCATCACATAAATGATATTAGAGAAGCTGGGATCATGATTGGGCGTTCTTAATTGGTTAATATGAAACTTTGAATTATCTCCAGGTCTTGTTACCTTTCTTTGGTGTTGCCTTTTATTAATGATGTAGGAATCCCTAGGGAATTAAATTTCTCTTTCATGTGCTGTTAGACTGTTTACAACAAAACATTTTCAAATAAATTATTAAATTAATTCTCAATGTTTTTAAAAAACTAAAAAATAATAGCCTTAATGTATAAACAATATTGCATAACTTTTTTAAGACAAGGTCTCATTTTGTCACCCAGGCTGGAGTGCAGTGGCACAATCATAGCTCACTGTAACCTAAACTTCTAGGCTCAAGGGATGCTCCCACCCCAGCGTCCCAAGTAGCCAGGAGTACAAGCACATACCAATGTGTCTGGCTACCTTTTTCTTTTAGTTTTTGTAAAGATAAGGTCTTGCCTTGTTGCCCAGATCTTAAACTCCTGTGCTCAAGAAATCCTCCTGACTCAGCCTCCAAAGTGCTGGGATTATAGGCATGATCCACCGTACCCAGCCCAAGGTTTTAACTTAATATAGAACATCATTGATTTTTTAAAAATTTATTTATTATTATTATACTTTAAGTTGTAGGGTACATGTGCATAACGTGCAGGTTTGTTACATATGTATACTTGTGCCATGTTGGTGTGCTGCACCCATCAACTCGTCATTTACATCAGGTATAACTCCCAATGCAATCCCTCCCCCCTCCCCCCTCCCCATGATAGGCCCCGGTGTGTGATGTTCCCCTTCCTGAGTCCAAGTGATCTCATTGTTCAGTTCCCACCTATGAGTGAGAACATGCGGTGTTTGGTTTTCTGTTCTTGTGATAGTTTGCTAAGAATGATGGTTTCCAGCTGCATCCATGTCCCTACAAAGGACTCAAACTCATCCTTTTTGATGGCTGCATAGTATTCCATGGTGTATATGTGCCACATTTTCTTAATCCAATCTGTCACTGATGGACATTTGGGTTGATTCCAAGTCTTTGCTATTGTGAATAGTGCTGCAATAAACATACGTGTGCATGTGTCTTTATGGAAGCATAATTTATAATCCTTTGGGTATATACCCAGTAATGGGATGGCTGGGTCATATGGTACATCTAGTTCTAGATCCTTGAGGAATCGCCATACTGTTTTCCATAATGGTTGAACTAGTTTACAATCCCACCAACAGTGTAAAAGTGTTCCTATTTCTCCACATCCTCTCCAGCATCTGTTGTTTCCTGACTTTTTAATGATCGCCATTCTAACTGGTGTGAGATGGCATCTCATTGTGGTTTTGATTTGCCTAGGAATCCAACTTACAAGGGATGTAAAGGACCTCTTCAAGGAGAACTACAAACCACTGCTCAGTGAAATAAAAGAGGACACAAACAAATGGAAGAACATACCATGCTCATGGATAGGAAGAATCAATATCGTGAAAATGGCCATACTGCCCAAGGTAATTTATAGATTCAATGCCATCCCCATCAAGCTACCAATGAGTTTCTTCACAAAATTGGAAAAAACTGCTTTAAAGTTCATATGGAACCAAAAAAGAGCCCGCATCTCCAAGACAATCCTAAGTCAAAAGAACAAAGCTGGAGGCATCACGCTACCTGACTTCAAACTATACTACAAGGCTATAGTAACCAAAACAGCATGGTACTGGTACCAAAACAGAGATATAGACCAATGGAACAGAACAGAGTCCTCAGAAATAATACCACACATCTACAGCCATCTGATCTTTGACAAACCTGACAAAAACAAGAAATGGGGAAAGGATTCCCTATTTAATAAATGGTGCTGGGAAAATTGGCTAGCCATAAGTAGAAAGCTGAAACTGGATCCTTTCCTTACTCCTTATACGAAAATTAATTCAAGATGGATTAGAGACTTAAATGTTAGACCTAATACCATAAAAATCCTAGAGGAAAACCTAGGTAGTACCATTCAGGACATAGGCATGGGCAAAGACTTCATGTCTAAAACACCAAAAGCAAGGGCAGCAAAAGCCAAAATTGACAAATGGGATCTCATTAAACTAAAGAGCTTCTGCACGCAAAAGAAACTACCAGCAGAGTGAACAGGCAACCTACAGAATGGGAGAAAATTTTTGCAATCTACTCATCTGACAAAGGGCTAATATCCAGAACCTACAAAGAACTCAAACAAATTTACAAGAAAAAAACAACCCCATCAAAAAGTGGGCAAAGGATATGAACAGACATTTCTCAAAAGAAGACATTCATACAGCCAACAGACACATGAAAAAATGCTCATCATCACTGGCCATCAGAGAAATGCAAAACATCATTGATTTTTTTTTTTTTTTTTTTTTTTTTTTTGAGACGGAGTCTTGCTCTGCCGCCCAGGCTGGAGTGCGGTGGCCGGATCTCAGCTCACTGCAAGCTCCGCCTCCCGGGTTCCCGCCATTCTCCTGCCTCAGCCTCCCGAGTAGCTGGGACTACAGGCGCCGCCACCACGCCCGGCTAGTTTTTTGTATTTTTTAGTAGAGACGGGGTTTCACCGTGTTAGCCAGGATGGTCTCGATCTCCTGACCTCGTGATCCGCCCGTCTCGGCCTCCCAAAGTGCTGGGATTACAGGCTTGAGCCACCGCGCCCGGCCAACATCATTGATTTTTAAGGCACAACATGATTTTATATATCACAAGAAATAGTATAATTGTAAGACCTACTGATTGTTACATGCATCTCACTTTTATATATGTTAAAATGTGAAAAAGGTGTTTTTAGGATTGATGACATAGGATATCTGTTTGGTTAATTCAAATAAATAACAAAAGAGACATTTCTTCAGACCGTTTTGCAGTGATAATTTTGCAATGTTGAAGAGTCTCCAGTAAGTATATAAGATTGTAGCCAAGAGGCATGTCACCATTTGTTTGGTGGGATAGAAGGAGCAAAACATAAGCAATGGGCTGCATTTTATACTCTTTAGAGTACTAAACTTTTAAAGGCTGAAATAATGTTCGTTTGATAGTCACATCAGCCTTGTACTGTCTCACAAAGCCTTTTGTTATTGCGCACTAGGAAGAATGAATTTATAATCATTCGTAAATATGGCAAAAGGAATTGCATTATAGCAGTCAGCAATACAGGCATACTTTAGAAATAAAGAATCTGAACTCCACAATATCTGTATTAGTCAGATTAGACGAGTTTTTTTTTTTTTTTTTTTTTTTTTTTTCACTGTGATAACATCCCACCAAAGCTCAATGGCTTACCACATCAAAACTTAGTTCCTTGATTATCTAAAGTCCGATGAAACTTCTGGGGATCTACAAGGTAGTTCTTATCAACAAAAAATAGTTTTCTTCAGGTTTTGTGCTGTGGCCTCTGGAGTTATAGAAATGACACAGAGCTGATAAGCCACATTGGGGCATCAGTCCTCTCCACCTACTGTAGCCAGACTATTTAGGCGACTCTTGACTAACTACAAGGGCAACTGGTAAATGTTGTGTAGCTCATGGATATTTAGTAATCACTAAATTTTCAGAATATTTCTCTAAAACTCTTTCCTCTAGCATATGCCTATTAGGAACGTCTTAACAAAACATTTCTTTAATTCTAACAATACTGAAATTGAAAGTAAGATGTTCTCTGTCATCATGAAAAAAAATATTTCCTTGGGTCTCTGGTAAAGTGAACTATTTGCTCCCACCATCTTGCTCAATTTAAAACCAGGTCACACTTCTATTATAAGTGTTAGGCAGAATAACATATATTGATTTACATTTTGGTTTTCTCCTGTCAAGACTATGTTCAATTTGAGACCAGGCTAGCTAGCTATAGTGTTGCCACAGCATTTGTGTTGCCTACAGGAACAGTGTGTACTACAATGGACTCAGTATCATATGATAATGTATTTAATATGTGTCTATTCATAACTCTGGTCACATGTCCAGCATTCTTTTTTTGTTTTACTTTTTTAGAAAAATTAAATTTCAGTTCTCTTGATTCTTTGAATTTATATAAATGTATCCCAAATTGAAATAATTGTATTAAAGGGGTTAGACATTAAAAATTATTATTTATATGTACCTGAACAAAATATGAGAAAATAATTGATTGACCAAATTCATCATAAAAGCAAGTAGCTATAATTAAGAAAGTTGCAATTGTGTGGCAATGCAGAGATTCGAGAGTTCAGTATTGATAAAGTTGTGTCAACTTGAAAGCCTGGCATACACATTTTCTGGTTCTCAGTTTTTAATCACTTTTCAGTTCAAATATCACAAGATTTTTCAGGTCTTCTGTTATAGATAATATAGGTGTTTTGTCTGTCAGTGAGACCCATTGGTATTTAATATGATTAATATCAATAAATAGATTGAGCACAGTTTTAATATATACTCAAATGAAATAAATGTGATCCTAATCTTCCATAGAACAAAAGAAATTCACTGTTATTTTGTATCATTAATTATAGCTTTGTACTGTCTATTGTGGACACATCAAAAATTCTGTTTAAAAATAATAAAGATAGACATCTCAATGTTTTACAAATATATTTTACAGAAATATCTCAAATACCTTATATACACGTGTTTTAATGTTGTATGATTTATCACAAATTTGATACCTAAGAACATTAAGCAGTTTGCCTTTGAATTGTTGACTGAATCAGAGTTTCTATTACTGAATCAGTACAGTAGCTGTAGCCAAATCTAAGAAATGGCATGTCCTTTGAATTCAAAACAAAAGCAATACCCTCAAAATTTTAAGCTGCATTTTTAAAGTTTTGCTTTCTCTAATTGTACATACAGTATAACATTATTCATGAATAATAATCAAAACAAACATTTCTAAAGCACTCATATGAGTCAGGCACCATCCGTTTATCTACCAATATTAGCTCAATCTTCACAGCAACTCTGTGGTATAGCTAGGTTTTATTATGGCTGTTTCACAGTGGAGGAAACTAAGGCTGGGAAAACATTGAGAATAATGCCCAACATCTGGGTCTTCATAATGTGAGCTTTTAAAAAT